>NC_133527.1:3456453-4826521 GCF_048544455.1 Silene latifolia | reverse complement strand
CATTAGCTTTAATCGCATTGTTGGCAAATCCCGGAGCTTGGAAGGTCGGATTTCATCGTTCGTTATATCGTTGAGTTCCTTGCGTCGAGGGTAAGACCTATGTACCGTTTTTATGGTAATTCCTTTAAGTTTCGTTAAACCCTAATTTTGGGAATTGGGGGTTTTGTTGTGTTATATGCATGGTAGTGATTATGTGTATGTATGATAGGAGGAGGATTTGTAGAAGAGGCTTTTTCATACAGCTGTAGAGACCGTCTGATTGTTGTGCTTTCCAGGTAGGATTTCCTACTCAGTATTAGTCCCATAATGGGATGATTGTTGATGTGTTGAGATTGATTGTTTGATATAGTAATTGTATTGTGACGGCTGTGATTGTGATTGTACATTGTTGATAGATTCAGACGGTTGTTGATATTGTGATTGTGATTGGTTGCCTATGGTTCTCGAGATGCGTTCTCGGCTGAGTGGAGTCACTTGCGGGAGTGGCTTCACGCCCTAGTTTCGCCTTCTGTGGAACCCGCCACAGAAGGGATGTGCACATTAATGAACAGGGTTATCGCTCATTATGTGGAGCGGGGATTTGGTGGGTACGGCTGCGGTCCCCCACTGGCAGGGCTGGTCCAGTGGACAGTCAGTGATTGAGATGATTGGAGTTGGTTGGTTGTGTATGTGTGACAGTTAAGCTGTCTGTTTATCTTATTGTATATATATATATATAGTGAATTGTGTGATTAGTCGACCCGTTTAAATGTTTTAAAACTGTGGTGATCCATTCGGGGGTGGTGAGCGATTTGGCAGCAAGCGGTATATCTTGGATACACGTGGGATCTAGTGGGGATGGAGTCATCACATATCGAGTCTTTAGTCTTCCATTTGTGTTTGTTAGGACAGTTCCTTTCAGTTGGTTTATAGTTTGAGAGCAGTTGTATTTTGCTTACAGTTGGTTTTGTTATGTAATCACTTAACTTGTTTAATAAAGTATGTTTCTTCATTGTCTTATGATTATCATGCCTCGAGTAACCGAGATGGTAGCATCCTTATACCTGAGTGGTCCTGGTAAGGCACTTGGAGTATGGGGGTGTTACAAATGGTATCAGAGAGACGATCCTGAAACCTGTAACCAATAAATCCAATGAATATAGGGAGTCAATTAAAATGAACCCGGGGTAAAGGTTGTAGGAGCTAATGCAAAGACTTGGGAGACGTCCTAAAGTCGCGAACTCGCCCTACAATTTTGAACCGGTCACCATGGGATATGTGTCGGTATCGTTATGTGCATATTGTGTGCTGTGTGTATCTATGTAGTAGTATGTTGCATAAATTGATGATGATGACGTGAATTGTATGTTGGTTGATTGTAAAGCAGAAAGTATAATGATTGATACCTGTAATTTGGCATGTTATAATTATGTAAGGAAAAGTGTTTTGTCTATATATATATATATATATATAAAGCGATGTGTAAGTATACATGTTGTTGTTGTTGTTGTCGTGTTGAGTAAAAGTACAGAAGGTTGGGAGTGTGAATTGAACATGTGCTGGGTGAATATGTTGAACGAATATGGTGGGTAAATATGTGGTATGATGGATGAATTAGTAGAAAAAGATGAATCATCGTGGTATGATAACATGGTTCCGGATTAAGCATGTTATATAATGAAAGTTATTTTATAATGTTGTTATGCTAGTAACATGTGAATAGGGGACTTGATGTCATGTATTTGTGATTTTGTCTTACGAAAGGCTATAGAATAAAAGCATGTGGGTAGTGCATGATGAATGTTGTTGCTTTGCTTTCTAAAATAGTAATATGTGATTGAGGCTACTGGTTTCATGAGTATTGGGTTGTTTTTGTCTACCTTGTTGTTGTTTAAGTCGTTTGGAAGTAAAAATCAAGTAGTTGTGTTTTTCGATTATAAAGAGGTTGTATTTAAACTGTTATAACTTGAGATGCATAAATGATTTTAATGTGATTCCAATTGGAGGTGATAGCTTGTTCTATTACGATTCTGACGATAGGTCACACGCCCAAAATGACCAAGAAATGAGTGAGTTATGGCTGTTTTACGAAAACTGGACAGTGCTGAGAAATAGGGTACTCGATCGAGTAGCCTTGGTACTCGATCGAGTAGTTGGGGACTCGATCGAGTACGTCACTTACTCGATCGAGTAGCCCTGGTGATTTATTTTACGTGCTTCTGATCTTCACTTACTCGATCGAGTAAGTCCCTTACTCGATCGAGTGGCCTGTACTCGATCTAGTGACCCCTGTTTTGGGTCATATGCTTATCTTTTGACTTCGTTGCATATTATGTTTAATTCAAAGGCGTCATTTTGCTTCTTTATGCATTGTTTTACATGTATGTTGGTCTTGACGCGTAAGTTACCCAATTTTGTGGTGTAAAGAGTGGCACCTATGATGAGTATGAGTTCGGTGGGGAGGACATGATTTATATGTGTTGGAATTGGCAAGACTTAATTGAGGCATAGAGCATGGCGTGTGAGACGAGATGAGTGACATGATTGTATGTTGAGTAATGAAAATGTAAGTGAATGTGGGCAAGGCATGATGTAAGTTTAAGGAACGTGAAAATGAAAAGATTGAAAGAAAGGATGTGGATAGTAACAACCTGAGATGTATAATGAATTATGGAGGGAAATGGTTAGGAGTCGTGTGGGTTATGGATATATGTAGTGAAAGTTCGTTTAAAGGGGTTGAGAAGAGTAATATATAGTGAACTTTGTGGAGACATGTCGCGAGGTGTATTTGTAGACAGTGAGTGAGTTTGAGAGGTTTGGTTTATTAAAAGATGAAACTACTGTGTGATTTCCTTGGGTAATTAACGGTATTAAATGAATTCTGATTTCTAGTGATGTAAAAGGGAGATGCAATTGTTTGGACATTAAACGTTGGTTCTATGGATAGATTAGTGGCAAGTGTGAGTGATAGCATAATAAGAGAAGATCCATGGTAAGAAAGAGTGAGATGATGTCGGTAGAAAATAATGGAATTTGAGTTTTGGAGCAACGAAGGGGTAACTGGATTTATAAAGAGTTAGCTAGAAGGAATAAGGAGTTGAACTATTAATTGGTATTATTGAGTGTAAAGAGAAAAGAAGGATAAAAGTAAGCCGAGGAAATGTTCACCGGAGTTATGTGATATAAAGGTAAGGAATCATCAAAATGTGTGATAGTATCACGAGGATGTTAGCTAAAGGTTATATAGGAGTTTCAGGACAACATGATTGATAATGAGTTTCGAGGAATTAAGGGAGTAAGAAGTTGGTGGAGTATTGGCACGATACGAGATATTTGGTGGAGAGTTGGATGACAATACAAATAAGATAGTATTGGGAATAATGTTGAGGTAATTTTGTGGATGGGTTTGATGTTCGTTATTTGGAATGTTAACCAAAAATAGGAGAAAAACCATGTTATTTTGATTTGAGTGTAAGAGGTTTGATATACGAGCAGTAGGTGGCATTGTGGTGTTATCACTAGTGGTTAAGAGTGATGGTCTATTAGAAAGGTAGCAATTCTAAAGAGGTTGATTTGGTAGGGACCTGATTGTTGTGTATGATTGTGAGAGGGTATAAGATGTGGTTAGATGAGGCGAATGCTAATAGTTGAATAGTAAAGGTATGGTTATATTTGGCAGGAAGTGATGGTTGTGCGAATGGGGGAATATGTTATGAGGGGCATATGAGTTAAACTCGGGCGACAGGTAACCTTTATCGAGTGGTAACTTACGTGGTCAGGATTGACTAGTTGGTTGTGATTACGGGTCTATGTTTTGTGTAAATGTTTGTGTGAGGTCCTGACCTCACAAGAAGTGGTATGGTGTGATAATTATAAAGTTGTTTTATGAATGTTCTGTAATATATATGTTGGACACGGTAATTTAATTGAATGATATCCAAAAAGGTAATAATTTGATTAATTTGACATGGCTAGTTATAATTTTATGTGTATTAATAACACATGTGTATTCCGTGAAATGGTAGAGATGATGTTCATGAGATGCTTATCTGTTTATCCATATAATATGTTGCGTGGTGATTTAATAAAGTGGATTTGAGTAAGTTTTTCTTGTCGAGAAGTTATCTTTGAGTCGGTGTTTATGGGAAATGTATGCGATTGTGATGTCTATCGGTGTGGTTGTGGTGCCTCGGGTGGTGATCCGGGCACGGTACATAGTCTTTGTGATGCGGGTATTTTCGCACTACGGTGTGGCTGTTGGTGGCGGTGTTGCGATGCCGTCACCGGTTGTGGTGGAGTAGGCGGGATGATTATGATTCGAGTTTCGAAAGTACATACCAGTTATACATAGATTGTTGTTTTGTTTGATGTTGCTTCCTGTGAGTTTCAGTTTGTACCGATAGACAGTTGTTTTGTTTATTGATGTTTCTTACCAGTTAAGTTTTGGTATGAGGGTAGAGTATGATATGAAAGAGAGTTGTATATGTTTTCGTTGTTGTCATGGTATAGTGATATTCTGTTGATGGGACACGGTTGTGAGAGGTTGTTACAGTAATTTTGATCTTGTTTTCAGATGAGACATGGTAATGGAAAATGATTTGTGGAACATGTGTTGTAATGATCTGAAAGCGGCAGGTAGTTCATAATCTTTTGTTGAGACAGTGAGTGTAGGGTGTTGGGGGAATTAGTGTCATGTTAAGTTGTGTATGAGTTTTGCGGTAATGAAATAAAGAACTTGAGGATCTAGTGTGCGTGTACGTAACGAGTGCGGATCGTGAGTTATGCTTCTGGGAGATAAGTGCCTTACATAGAGAGGTATGTTGTTTGGCAGTAATAATGAAGAGTGGGTATGGTGATTTGCTACGAGTTTATGGTATAGGTTAGGTGCTATGCCGAATGAGTTGAGGAATGAGAAATGTTTATGTATGGGAACCTTGGATATAAGAATGGTGAGTGTTTGGTTTATAGACGGTTATCTTTGACATGTGGTGGTACAGGGGGTAATGAGATATAGATATGGTTTAGTATTGGTGAGTTACGAGGACGTAACATTTATCTTAAGAGGAGTAGGATGCGATAAAAGAGATTTTGATGGTTGTTCATATGGTAGTATATTTGGAAGTAGAGTGTTGGTGTAGCATAAGATATGGATTTGTATATGTTGTGGTTGATAGTGTTAAAAGGTCACGGACGTGCTTGTAGTAGTTTGATGTTAGGAATGCAAGAATATTTCGCTAGTGTTGACAGTTGGATGATGAGGTTACGAGTGTGAGTAAACTTCGAGGACGAAGTTCCTTTTAAGGGTGGTAGAATGTAACATTCCGTTTGATGTCTATGAGTGTCTTGGTATTGGATTTGATAGTTGATGATATTATGGAGCTAGAAGCATTAGAGGATGGTAGTTGATTATGTATGGAGTTGGTGTCGTGAGAGATATATATGTGGTAGATACGATATAGTGAGTCATGTTGTGGAAGTAAACATAGTTGGTAGAATGGGGGTTAAGAGTTCATGTTCTATGTTCGGTCGAGTTCTTGAGTCCTTAGCTAAGTTGTTGTGTCTTGGTCGAGTCAGTATGGTTGTTTTTATGTATGGGTTGAACTTCGGGGACGAAGTTCTTTTAAGGAGGGAAGACTGTAATACTCCGTATTTATAAGTCTTTGGGTACTCTATCGAGTAGGCCTTACTCTGTCGAGTAAGGGTGAGTTGCGTTTTAAAATAGTTTCTGACCTGTTGGGTACTCGATCGAGTAACGTGGGTACTCGATCGAGTAAGGGGGCACTCGATCGAGTACCTTAGCAACTCGATCGAGTAGCCGGTTTACGGGGGTTGTTTTCTCGGGTTTTGTTAATAATGCGATTAGAGTATATAATACTTCCGTCATTGTTCCTAAATCACTTTTCAAAACCTAATCTCTGTGAGAGGAGAAAGCAAACTACGTCATTAGCTTTAATCGCATTGTTGGCAAATCCCGGAGCTTGGAAGGTCGGATTTCATCGTTCGTTATATCGTTGAGTTCCTTGCGTCGAGGGTAAGACCTATGTACCGTTTTTATGGTAATTCCTTTAAGTTTCGTTAAACCCTAATTTTGGGAATTGGGGGTTTTGTTGTGTTATATGCATGGTAGTGATTATGTGTATGTATGATAGGAGGAGGATTTGTAGAAGAGGCTTTTTCATACAATTTGTGAGAGACCGTCGATTGTTGTGCTTTCCGGGTAGGATTTCCTACTCGTATTAGTCCCATAATGGGATGATTGTTGATGTGTTGAGATTGATTGTTTGATATAGTAATTGTATTGTGATTGTGATTGTGATTGTGATTGTACATTGTTGATAGATTCGAGACGGTTGTTGATATTGTGATTGTGATTGGTTGCCTATGGTTCTCGAGATGCGTTCTCGGTTGAGTGGAGTCACTTGCGGGAGTGGCTTCACGCCCTAGTTTCGCTTATACGTGGAACCCGCCACGAAGGGATGTGCACATTAATGGACAGGGTTATCGCTCACTATGTGGAGCGGGGATTTGGTGGGTACGGCTGCGGCCCCCACGGTGGCGGTGGGTCCAAAGTGGACGTCGGTGATTGAGATGATTGGAGTTGGTTGGTTGTGTATGTGTGACGGTTAAGCTGTCTGTTTATCTTATTGTATATATATATGGTGAATTGTGTGATTAGTACTGACCCCGTTTAAATGTTTTAAAAACTGTGGTGATCCATTCGGGGGTGGTGAGCGATTTTAAGCGGTATATCTTGGATACACGTGGGATCTAGTGGGGATGGAGTCATCACATATCGAGTCTTTAGTCTTCCATTTGTGTTTGTTAGGACAGTTCCTTTCAGTTGGTTTATAGTTTGAGAGCAGTTGTATTTTGCTTACAGTTGGTTTTGTTATGTAATCACTTAACTTGTTTAATAAAGTATGTTTCTTCATTGTCTTATGATTATCATGCCTCGGGTAACCGAGATGGTAGCATCCTTATACCTGAGTGATCCTGGTAAGGCACTTGGAGTATGGGGGTGTTACAGTTGAATGTTGGGTCTATAGATAATGAAGAGAATGATGATGAGTCCATTGCTTTTGAAGATGTAGCTGATGACACTAGTAATTGGGATGACCTTAACAACATGTATGAGAAGTTGTGTGAGTCTGAAGCACCTCTGTATCCTGGTTGTAAGTTCACAAAACTGTCGGCTGTGGTGAAGTTGTATAATATCAAGGGGGCAAATGGGGTGAGTGACACGTGTTTCACTAGTTTTTTAGCCTTGATAAAGGAGTTGCTTCCTAATGGTAATGTTCTACCTGTTAAGACATATGAGGCGAAAAAACTAATAAGAGGAGTGGGTATGAAATATGAGAAAATACATGCATGTCCAAATGATTTCATATTGTATCGGAAATTATATCAAAACTTAACCAATTGCCCTAAATGTTTGGAGTGGCGTTATAAGGATAAGGAAGGGATCCCGGCTAAGGTGTTGTGGTATTTTCCATTGATACCAAGAGTCATAAGGATTTATGCGAATCCCGATGATGCAAAAATGTTAACTTGGCATGAAACAGGAAGAATAAATGATGGAAAGCTAAGACACCCGGCAGATGGTAAGCAATGGAAATCGTTCGACGCTAAGTATCCCGAGTTCGGCAATGAACCTAGAAACTTACGTCTAGCGCTGTCCACTGATGGAATGAACCCACACGGAAACATGAGTACCCAATATAGTACTTGGCCAGTAGTGTTGGCTATTTATAACTTACCTCCATATGTGTGCATGAAAAGAAAGTATTTGATGTTGTCGTTGTTAACTTCCGGCCCTAAACAACCTGGAAATGATATAGATGTATATTTGGAACCTCTTCTAGATGATTTGCGATTGTTGTGGGATAGTGGGATAGAAGTATTTGATGCATATAAGAACGAAACTTTCAATTTGAGAGCGATGTTATTGTGTACAATAACCGACTATCCGGCTTATGGCGACCTTTCTCGGGCACACGTTCATTCATGGGAAAGAGGCTTGTCCATTGTGTGGGGAGGATATCGAGTCGGAATACTTGAAGTCTTCTCGTAAGTATGTGTATATGGGAAATAGGAGGTTCTTGTATCATGACCATTGTTATCGCAAGATGCAGAAAGCATTCAATGGAAGACAAGAACTTCGTCAACCTCCTAGAATTTTGAGTGGCCATGAAGTTTATCAGAAAGTAAAGCATATTGAGATAGATTATGGGAAGAAGAGCGGCTCTAAATTGTCTACTCGTGGGTATAAGAAAAGATCCATATTTTTTATAAACTTCCATATTGACTGACACTGGAGGTCGAGGCATTGCCTCGATTTCATGCACATTGAGAAAAATGTCGTGATAATATTATCAATACCCTTCGAATGTTCCTGGTAAAACAAAGGATAACGCCGCAGCTAGGGAAGATATGAAAATGATGGGTATTAGGCTAGAGTTGGCACCACAGAAGAGAGGTAATCGTACATTTTTACCTTGCCACGACTTATACCCTTTAACGGAATGAGAAAAAGAGTTATGTGCATGCTTGAATGGAATTAAAGTGCCACATGGTTATTCGTCGAATATCAAAAGCCTAGTGTCGATGCAAGACCTAAAACTCAGGGTTAGGGTTAAAGTCATATGATTGTCACACTTTGATGCAACAATTACTACCTGTGGCTATTCGTTCCATTTTACCTGAAAAGGTAAGATATGCTATAACTAGATTCTGTCTCTTCTTCCAGTCCATATGCGAGAAAGTCATCGATCCCGATGACGCGGATTCATTGCAGGACCTCGTTGTAACCTCTCTTTGTCAGTTGGAAATGTATTTTTCACCCTCTTTCTTCACTATCATGATTCATCTGGCCATTCACTTGGTTAGGGAGATTTTGTACCTTGGGCCCGTGTACTTGAGATACCAGTATCCTTTCGAAAGATTGATGAAAGTCTACAAGGACTATACATCTAATCGGTATCGTCCGGAAGGTTGTATTGCTGAACGCGCTATTTTAGACGAAGCTCTATTTTAGACGAAGCTCTTTTATATTGTTACGCTCATCTCTCCCCTGAGGAGTTGATTGGCGTTCCTAAGAATCGTTATAGTGACTGGATGACCGGAAAAGATATTAGGGGCCGGGTTGAAAAAATTGTGACACGTGAAATGTTGCATTTAGCATACACGTATGTGCTAAACAACGAAGATGAGGTGCAACCTTATATTCAACAACACAAAGATGAGCTCAAATACGATCACCCAAACAAGGTCGAGAAGTGGATTGCGAACGAGCATACGAAGACGTTTGCAGAGTGGTTTAGGAATATTGTCTTAGAGTGTACTGATCAAACTGGTGATGACATCTCTCCTAGGTTACTACGTCTTGGTTTAGGTCCAAATGCCAGGGTCACCTTTTACAACAGTTTTGCCATTAATGGATATACTTTTTACACCCGCGAGCAAGATGAGTTGAGCACAATGCAAAATAGTGGTGTGAGTTCTGAATTTGAGGCAATGCACTTTGCTACTTCAAAAGATAAAAAGCCTATTTGGGGAAAATGCCTTTATTATGGTGTTATTCAAGAAATATTGGTACTAGATTACATTGATTTCACAATGCCTTTGTTTCGATGTAACTGGGTTGATAACAACATCCATTGTGTCCGAAAGGATAAGATGGGATTTACGTTGGTCAATTTGGGTAAGGTTGGCAATAATAAGGATGATCCTTTCATAATGGCATCCCAAGCTAAACAAGTGTTCTATGTCACCGATCCTATGGATAAGAAGTGGTCTGTTGTACTGTCTATAAGGAGTAGAAGGAGTAGTCCATCCGATAATGGTGATGATGATCGGGATGTCGTTTTTGACATAATGGATGGTCTACCATCGTATCTTATTTCGACGATGTTGACACGATCATGAGGACACCGAAAGCATCTATATGCGTGATGACCATGGTGAAGGTATTTGGGTTAACGAAGAAACTATGACATCAAGAAACGGTCCCGATCCCGAGATAGTTCATCGGACACGGTGATATGGACGACCAACATTTTGAGTCATTTTCAGACCAATAATTTGATGGTTTAATTTATTGGTAAATCAATAATGGTCATTATATTGTTAAATAAAAATTCCCAAATTTGCATGGCATGGTAAATCCTGTAGCTTAGATATGCAGTATGCATGCATGCTGGTGTTGTCTTATTTTCTTGATCTTATTATTAGATGTGGATCTTTGGTGTTGAAATTCTTGAATAATGTTGCAAAGTATATGGTGCTTCATTTTGTTACTAAAGTATGTATTATTCTGAGTTTGGACTGTAATGGAATTACAGTAATTTAAAAAAAAAGGTTCAACAATAACAACGGTTATATTTAAATTACCCGTTGTTAATACTTTCAACAACGGGTGTAGTACCTCTACCCGTTGTCAATGATTTTTTTGACATATTTCATTTTGGCGCAAATTTGGTGAAAATATATTACTACGGGTATATTTTAACCGTTGTAATAAAGTTTTGACAACGGTTGACTTTTATTGACCCGTTGTTATTAACATATAACAACGGTTCTTCTTTGAGCACCCGTTGTCAATAGTTTGTCTTAATAAAAAACTAATTTACAAACCCATACAACATACCATACACAAACACACACAACATTAGTTCAACCGTTGGTATCCTGAGTTAATTCTTCTCTCTTCCTCGCTTTCTACATTCTCGTTGCCGGCCGTCGCCCAATTTCCGACGCCCAGATTCCGTTGCCTTCCCTTATCATCCTGCTCATTCTCTTTATCATCATCATCATCAGGTATGTTCACTTTAATTTTGTGTTTCGTCATTAGGGTTTTAAGACGATCATCTTTTTTCTTTTTCATGCATCTGTTTGTTTTTCGTCTTCTTTGTTATCTTTATCATCCCGCATCATCTACTTCACTCCTCTTATTAGGGTTTAGGATTTTAGAAGCTCAATCTGTTGTTTTAAATTTTCATTCCTATTAGGGTTTAGGGTTTTAGATAATACTCTGCATGTACGTTGTTAAGTTGTTCATTTCCTATATCATTCATATTTGGGTTTTAGGATTATCATGGGTGAAAAACGTAAAAGAAGTCAAAAGAATAATAAGCCTGGTGATAATAAGCCTGGTGAGAGGGGTGCTACGAAGTGCCAGAAAGTCCTTGCAGCTATAGCCGCTAAACAGTAGTTGGAAATAACATGGAGTGAGATGGGTTTCCCTCTTTGGTCCAAATGCGGGTTATTTCTCCAGTTGGATTGGTACTTGCACAAGACAGTTTGTGCCTATCCATTTAGATGATGTTAGAACTTTGAATCCAAAATTGGCGGAGTTATACTTGGCTCGTGTAAAGGAAGGCTTTATTATACCCGATGAAAGCCATGATAAGTATTTAATGCATAAGGCAGCGGATGTCCACAGGCAGTGGAGGTGTGACGTTGCTAGGGATTGGTTGTATGTGGATAAGGCAACGGGGGAGATGCGTAAGAGCCCACCGGAAAACAAGTGTCCCACCATCAGTCAGGAACAATGGGATCTTTTCAAAAAGATGAGAACTACTGAGAAGTTTCAGGTTAAATATCCTCGCCTTTTAACGATTTACCTATCATTTTTTTAATTAATGAGTCCTTTATATAATCTTTTTATTATCTCATCTACTTGAGCTTTTATATAATTATTTGAAGGCCGTTAGAAGAAGAAATCGTGCTAACATTTCATGCAAGAAGGGGAAATGGTATGGTTCTAGAGGTGGTTACAGAAAGATAGAAGAGAACCTCGTAAGTAGCATGCATTATTCCCCTATGAGACTTTATTTTTTTAATCACACTTGGACTTGCATTGATACACATTTACGTGTATAAATGTTACCATGTTAATGTGTAGGTGGCAAAGGGAGTGAAAGAGGTGGATCGGCATGTAACTTATAAAGAAGGGCACACGCCTAAAGGATCCCGGTCGCGTGACAAATATGATGAGGAAGTGTTGGCCAACATAGTAAGCATTATTTTATTAAGACGAGCTCATTACTAACTTTATTATTTTAGTCACAAATATAATTTGAAGTTTATTTAATATATTATAGGACAACGTATTGAAAGAGGTAGAAGAAGGGAAATTCACTCCCAGTGGTCGTAATGACGTTCTTGCTAGAGCGATCGGCCGACCCGAACATCCAGGTCGTTTGAGGGGCGTCCCGTTACAGGTTGGAGTAACGAAATATTATGGGACAACTGCCCCGATAAAGAAGAAAAGGAAGACTAAGTCTCGAGAAGGTGACATGGTAACATTTATTCTATTATTTTCATTTAAATTCAATTCACATGTTATTGTTGGGATAAAAATTGCTGACACATTACATTCTTGGCAAGCGACTTGATTAATGGCATCCGTACTACTAAAGCTGAAATCGGAGGCAAGCTTTCCGAAGAAGAAGTGAAGATGATGGAGGATGTCATTTCTAAAGGGGGTAATAATAAGGTACAACAGATTGGTCAAGAAGCCGCTACTACCTTGGCAATACATGAGAAGGAAGTATCGGTCAACGAGATTCAGAAAGATCGGGTACCTAATAATGCTCAAGTTGTAACAACTAAAGCCGATCGGTACCTAATACTTCCTTATTTTTCTTTTCTTTTTTTTTTGGGTAAGATCGGGGGTGTGTTCCTGCCGGCTCTAATGCTATAACCCGACATGGTGCCATTGGTTAATTTTATTAGGTAAATAATGGGTCCGAAAAGGAGATGCAACTTGAGAAGACGGCTGATGGAAAACAAAGATACATCCCCTTCAAGTCAGTTCCTGTTTTTGATAAGGTATGCATGAAGTGTTTAATTAGTTAAATTTATATGAATTCTAATAAATTTTGGGATATAATAATGCATGTGTATATTCTTCAGGCCGTAAACAAGAGGCCAGTTATTCTTGCTGACCCTAAAACCGAAAAGCCACATGTGCGTGTTGGCCGGGGTCTCGTAGAAATGCACACCAAATCTACAGCAGCGGAAAATGTAGTTCATGGCGAAAAACTTTTGCCGAATCATACCAAAGTAGAGATAACTACTGTTGTGGAAAAATTAGCACTTTTCTCTATGGGACACGTGGCACGCACCAAGTGGAGGAGAGCAAACATGAGAGGATCAATGAGTTGGCAAAATAAGAGCCACGCAATAAAAGAGAACAAACACATTCAATGTTGAGGAAAAAACGCCAGTCAAAGGAGAGGAAAGTCAGAGCAAATTCCTCCTGGAAAATAGGTAACCGTTCCAGGAACCTCGCAACGGGCGTTCAGGGCCCTGAAAAGAGGAAACCCTAGGAAGTCAACTATAAAGGAAGAAGAGTATGCAGCAGCAAAGGAATTCACTTCCACGGAGCTTACTAGAAAAAATAATATCATACTTCCTTACTTGCAAATCACTTTCGATTATAGTACAATTATTGGCGGGATTCCGACTCCCTCTGCGGTTGTTCCCACAACGGGTTTTCCACGTCACCAAAATCCTCTCGTGTCACACTTTTTTCTTTCGTTGCTCTCTGTCTTTACTTATCAATTTCGTTATACGCTCAAAACCATAGACGATCACTTTGACCTCACACCTTAATATATAATCGGTAAAATTTACCCAAAACAATTTGGCGCCCACCGTGGGGCCTCAGTGATGAATCTCTCATAAAGTCGAAATTAAGCAATCCGTCCGTCATCATGTCTGGATCCAGTGCGAGTTCGTCCAGCACCCAGAGGGTATCCTCTCAATCTGCTAGGGGAAGACCTCTTCCAGCGAGCACGGGATCGGTCACCGCACCATCAGCAGTCAGTCAGATGGCCCCGGTCAGCACCTCCCCGAGAGCCATGCCACCACCTTTCAAGCCACCCCAAGCGCCTAAGGCGTCAGCAGCACCCGTTGTTACGAGATCTAGCAGGGAAAGCAGCCCCAGCAGGACCCAGATTCAGGAGATTGCATCAGGAGGAGTCCCGAAAAAGTCAGGAGCCTCATCACCAGACCCAATGCGAGTGGTGTTGGAAGGAATGGATACCCTGCACCGAGCCATCGAAAGTCTGAGGAGGGACAACCAAGACCTCAGGAACCAGATCGCAACAGTAACCAGGACCTCGTCAGCCGCGCTGCCTCCACCTTCTGAGGCCCCAGTTTTGGTCACCAACGCGGGCCTCAGACAGATTCCATCGGAGCTGGTCACCAGATTGGATCTTGAAGGAGTACCACCCAGAGGAGCCATCGAGCCCAGCGGATTGGGATTCCTGTCTTTTGATCGACCGTTCAGCTTGCAGCCAACCCCGGGTAGTGTTTTGTCTAATAGTCAGCCAGGAATTAACTCGCAATATTTTGCAGGAACACCCGTCCAGCAGGTGGCAGGATGGAATCCAGGACCCAGCATCGGCATGATGAACCCAGCAAGCGGACACCTCGCTGGAGGGACCTGGGTGGGAGGAATCTCTTCTCAACAGGCACCAGAATGGCAGTCGGGAACCATCATCCATGCAACACCTTTGGCAAGTCAGCCAGGCAGTCAATTCCCAGGAGGAGCCTGGTTGGGAGGTACATCTGTCGGCCCTTTTCCGCCTGTCTCTAACCCTCTTGCGCAGAACAGGCGACTTGTCGGGAACAGGCAATACCAGGAGTTGAGGGACCTGATGTACAGGATTCCTGGTGTAGCGAGACCCCTGGAAAAGGTAACACGATATAGCTACGCAGATTCCCCTTTCGTGGATGACATAGCCCTTGTCGGTGTCCCAAAAGGATGCGTGCCGCCAGCCATGACGCTTTACGACGGAACCACGGATCCTCTTGACCATATCAACCACTACAAGCAAAAGATGATGGTGATCACCACGACAGGCTCCTTGAAGGAAGCCTGTATGTGTAAAGGGTTTGGATCCACCCTGTCCGAGCTTGACCTTGCAATGGTTCGTCACCGCCAAATGAAGTATAACACCTTTCGCCGACTTAGTCAATGCCTTCCACCACGGATTTGCCACGCGGACAGAAAAACAAACTAGTGACTGTCAGACGGATAGTGCGGGGGCACGAGGACGCCACCAGAGATTTTCTGAACAGGTTCAACAGGGAGAAGGTGGCAATCCCTCGATGCGACATAGCCACAGCCATAGAAGCATTCCGCCAGGGGCTCCGCCAGGAGTCGAACTTGTATAAAGATTTGACCAAATACCCATGCACTACCTTCGAGGAGGTGCAGACAAAGGCAATTGCAGTCATGCGGCTGGAAGAAGACTCAGGGCCCAGGAGGGCAGCTTATGGCACAGATCCTGCATCCAGAAAGGCACTGTGGAGAAGCGAGAATGAAAGAGCCAAACCTACACAAAAACCTGTGAATAAAGTATCGAGGGCCCGGGAGGAAAGAACAACTCGAGCCACCTCCGAAAGTAAGTGAGTATAAATTCTCAACCAATCTTGCAGGTGTACTCAAGGCCCTAAAGGAGATCCGAGGAGTCGGATGGCCCGGGCTTGAAGCGGGTGACGAACGTCCTAACGATAAGAGAGACTCCAGTAAAAGGTGCGAATATCACGATGACATCGGCCATGACACCGACGAATGCTACACCTTGAGAAAGGAAGTCAAATTCCAGTACGATCGAGGTAACCTGGACCACCTATTGCCAGGAGGCTCCACCAAAGTTCATTCCACTAACCAGGTTCTGCCTACTCCTCCACCTGTGTGCACTAGAATTGTAAATGTTATTACAGGAGGCTCGGGTGTGCGGCTGACTTATTCAAAGCAGACCAAAAGACATGCCACACAAACCAAAGGAGACAAGCCGAGTTTTCTGCGCAGAGTCACCGCCAGGACCTCCCTGCGATCACCTTTGATGAAACAGACGCACAAAATGCTCCAGAACAACACCACGACGCTCTGATCATCACCCTCCCGATAGGAAACTGTGAGGTACGGAAGATCCTGGTGGACACAGGAAGCTCCGTTAACCTGATTATGCTGGAAACACTGAAAGTCATGGGGTTCAGCGAGAAGGACTTAGCAACGAAAGAGGTACCTCTAGTCGGCTTTAGTGGCGAAACGAAGCACTCTCTGGGAGAAATCGTCATCCCAACCTATGCCAAAGGAGTCAACAAGCAGGTAAGATACTTGGTTATCGATGGGCCCTCTACTTACAATGTGATTCTTGGCAGGCCCTGGATCCACGAGATGAAGGCGGTACCTTCAACTTACCACCAATGCCTGAAATTCCCAACGCCTTGGGGAGTGCAAGAGATACGTGGGGATCAGGAGGAAGCCAAGAATTGCTACAAGATAGCCCTAAAACCAATAGCCAGACCGCCAACATAGCAATTACAGAGCCAGAGCATCCAGGAAGAATACGTCGAGCCACCTCGGGCGGAGAGCTAGACGAGATCGGCTGGATGAGCCGCAACCAGAACGAACCATACTCATCGGGTCAGAATGCACAGGTAAAGTCCGTCAGGAACTTGTTCAATTATTGAGAGCTAACATGGATTGCTTTGCTTGGTCCCACAATGACATGGTAGGTATAGATCCAAGTATCATAACACACAAGCTAAGTGTGGACCCAAGCTATAAGCCTATCCCGAGAAGAGGAGGAAGATTGCTCGAGAGAGGAACCAGGTCATAAACCGGGAGGTAGACAACCTTTTCTTTCTTTGGAAAAATCAGGAAGTAAAGTACCGGAATGGTTGTCTAATGTGGTGGTAGTCCCAAAAAGAATGGCAAATGGAGGGTTTGTGTCAATTTTACGGACCTAAATAAAGCCTGTCCTAAAGACCCGTTCATTGCCGCACATAGACGCTATGGTGGATGTCACACAGAGCCATGAAATGCTCACATTCTGGACGCTTGGAGTGGCTACAACCGGATCAAGATGCACCCCGATGATCAAGAGAAAACGGCTTTGGTCGGAGCGAGGTATCTATTGTTATAACGTGATGCCCTTTGGTCTAAAGAATGGAGTTCCACCTACCAGTGGCTGGTAAACACTATATTCAAAGAACAAATAGGCCGCACCATGGAGGTATACATCGACGACATGGTGGTGAAATCAAAGCAAGCGACCCAAAGACGTTGAACATCGGGTCGACACTTTCAAAGACCACGAGGAAATATGAAATGAAGTGAATCCCTCGAAGTGCACTTTCGGAGTCTCACGGGAAGTTCTGGGGTATATGGTCACCCGAGAGAGGGATAGAAGCCAAGACCGATCAAATCAAGGCCATAGTCCAGCTAGAGTCACCTCGAAAGCCGAAGGACGTGCGGCGTCGACGGGACGGGTAGGCTGCTGCCCGAACGAGGTTCATAGCAAGGTCCTCGAGACGGATGCGAGTTATTTTATGACATCCCGAGGAAGAGCCAGAAGTTCGAGTGGACGGAGGAGCATGAGGCAGCACTCAGCGAGCTGAAACGATATCTGAGCACTCCACCACTCCTATCGAAACCAGAACCCGGAGAGCCCTTGTCCCTGTACCTCTCAGTAACGGAGGTGGATGTCAGTGCAGTGCTAGTTCGAGAGCAAGAAGGCGTACAGCACCCAGTATACTATGTCAGTAAGTCCCTGCTACCTGCAGAGACCAGGTACACCTCACTCGAAAAACTTGTACTTGCACTAGTCACAACCTCCTATAAGTTGCGACCTTATTTTGAATCCCATACTATCTCTGTGGTAACTAACTACCCTCTTAAGACTATAATGAGGAAACCAGAGTTATCAGGCAGAATGGCCAAGTGGTCCATACACCTGAGTGGCTACGATCTGAAATTCGAACCTCGAGCCGCAATCAAATCCCAGGCTCTAGCAGATTTTGTCTCCGATTTTCCCCCCTCCCTCCAGGCGCAGGCCGAAAAAGACATTCTCACCCTGGAGGAAGACAAGGGAGAGCAGATGTGGGAGCTGAATGTAGTTGGAGCCTCGAATATGAAGGGAGCAGGAGTTGGTCTGGTCCTTAAATCACCCCAAGGAGACCTGCTGGTCCAGGCAGTTCGATGCGAATTCAAAACTACCAATAACGAGGCAGAATACGAGGCCTTGATCTTGGGTCTGCAGCTGGCTCTGGACCTAAAAATCAGGCACCTCCAGGTATACAGTGACTCCCAACTCATCGTAAACCATGTAAATAACTCTTATGCAGCTAGGGATCCCACTATGATGGCCTACCTGGAAATAGCGCAAGCACTGAAACTCAGGTTCCAGACCTTCAACATTAAGCAAATCCCCAGGGACCAGAACGTGGAGGCTGATGCCTTAGCTGCCTTGGCGGCAACATTCAAGTCAGGTACAATCTCTACCATACCCATCGTCCACGTACTGAAACCTGCAATATCAAAAGAAGAACAAGACAACGAAAGCACAGCTGGCTCACCACAATCGCAGGAAAAAGGGTTGTTAGCAACCACCACCAGCCAGGAGGAGGCTGTAGATTGGAGAAAGCCTTATCAAGATTGGCTGCAGAATGACACACTTCCGGCAGACAAAAAAGAGGTAAGAAGCTTTAAAATGCGAGCTTCCAGATTTGTGCTGATTGATGGTGTCTTGTTCAGGAAATCCCATGCATGACCCTACCTGAGGTGCCTGGATAAGGATGAAGCCCAGGCTGTTTTACATGCTATCCACAGTGGTGAATGTGGAAACCATGCGGGCGGGAGCACATCCAACAAGGCCCTCAGGCAGGGGTACTTCTGGCCCACAATGCGCAAAGATGCTATGGAATACGCGAAAAAGTGTGACGCCTGTCAAAGGCATGCGCCTGTCAGCCACCAGCCTGCAGAACCTCTGCACCCAGTTATTTCTCCCTGGCCTTTTATGAAATGGGAAATGGACATAGTGGGACCGCTGCCCAAGGAACCAGGAAACAAGGTCTACATGCTTGCCATGACGGACTACTTCTCCAAATGGATAGAGGCAGAATCATTTTCCCAGGTTACCGAGGCCCAGCTGATATCTTTTATTAAACGCAACATCATCTGTAGGTTTGGTATTCCATCTGAAATAATATGCGATAATGGGTCCCTGTTTATTGGCAATAAGACAGAAGCATTTTGTGCCAGTTGGAACATTTCATTGCAGAAATCTACTCCCAGAAACCCTCAGTCCAACGGCCGGCAGAGTCCAAAGAATAAAATCATAGTGGAGAACCGAGAAAGAAGTGGAAGAAATTGGGGAAAATGGGCGGAGGAGCTACCACCGGTCTGTGAGTGACAGGACCACCCCTAAAAAGTAGCAACAGGGCAAACCCCCTTCACTGGTATTCGGGGGTGAAGCGATTATTCCTTCAGAGGTCGGGTTCCTACCCACGAGATACGGGTGCCTGACAGAGGAGCGAAACCAGGTGGAAATGGCAAGCAGTCTAGACACGGTGGATGAGCTCAGAACCAGCGCCCAAATCAGGATGGCCTCATACAGGCAGACAGTGGCCAGGAGCTACAACAAAAATGTAAAGGTCAGGACCCTGCAAGTAGGAGACCTGGTCCTGAGGAAAGTCTTCCAGAACACTAAAAACCAGAGAGCGGGCAAATTTGCCTACAATTGGGAAGGACCATACCAGGTGGAAAGTATCGTCGGAAATGGAGCCTACTGACTCATGACAATGGAAGGGCAAATGGTCCCCAGATCGTGGAATATCATCCACTTAAAGAAATATTACATCTAAAAGCGACTAGAACAGTCAGCAACCAGACATACAACACGACCCCACCAGGTTCCAGGTTTTGTTAAAATGTTCTTGTCTTTCTAAGAGCCTCAATTTAAAAGTAGAACTTTAGAATCCTTTTCAGAGCTTCCAAATTAAACCTTTTTACTTCAAATTATCGGACTATAATTTTCAGTATGCTTTAAACGAGTTACTTTAAAAAATTTAAGTGTTACTTTAAAATCTAAATTTCAAACGAATTACGCTCTAGAAAATAGGAGCCTGCAAAAGCTAATCTGGTGGAGTTTCTATGTCCCTACACAGAGAAGCATGGATCTACGGCTAAGTATCCACATATCGGATGAACTAGGCTCCTGCAGTACTCAGCATCCATGCAAGCGAGGTTCCTCTGAATAGAGGGGCAAAGTAGATCCCAGAGCCTCCAATCAATGAAAGCCGGCAATAATACAACGAAAAAAGGTGCATGCACGACAAAATAAAGGTACGCCAGAAAACGGCAGAATATTAATTAAAGCGCCTGAAACGGCAAAATATCAAAGTACGCCTTGCTCCCATGAGCAAGGCCAAAACACACCGAAAATTATCCAAAAGGCTAACAAAGTTTTATGCCACACAGGGCCCAGAAAACGGATACTAAAAACCAAAAAGAAGAGTTGGTCCGGGAACCTCATTAATCCAGAAACACATGCTCCACCCCTGCATCAGGAGTAGGAATAGTCTCAGGAGCAGATTGAGCAGTGGAGTCACCCCCAGAAGCCAGGCCTCCATCTGGACAGGTTCCCCCTTGCCCCTCTTCTTCTTCAGCAGCTGAAAAGTCATCATCCTCCAGGGTGTCAATCTCAAAATCCGACAGAATCCCCAGATCAACCTTCTCAGGAAAGGACTCAGCAAACAACCTCTCTTCTTCCTCCAGGTCCCAGGACAGATGTTTTCCCTCGTTGAACTCCTTGATACAGGTGATCTTCATCTCCCAGGAGGAGCAGGCTGCAGCATCAGTCAGGGCCTTGGACAAATTGGCCTTCTTTTCTTTCAAGGCCCTGTTTTCGGCCGTCAGAGAGTTGTTAGCTTCCAGAACTTGAGCCATCTGCATCTCGGATTCCTTCAGACTGCTGCGAATGGAGCCCGCCTCTTCCCTGAGCTTAACCTTCTCCTTCATCTCGGCATCTAGCTGACGGAGCAGGTCCTTCTTCTCTGATTGTCGACGGCACACTTCATCCTCAAGTTGAGCGAGCCTCTCACGGAGGAGGAGCGATATTTGCAGCGACTGGGAAAATCAGCAGGACAACGATCAAAAAAAAAAAGAAAAAAAAAAGAAAAAAGAAAAAAAGAAAGGAAACGGGTCTTACCTCAAAAGCATGTTCAGCATCCAGGTCGGACAGCTCCTTTGAAGTCCTCTTCTCCAAAGATGAACGGGGATCAGGAAGCATCAGCCGCTCCAGATAAGGCCAATGCCCCAAAGACCGAGAAAGACCGAAACCCTCAGGAAGTTTCAAAATCATTTCAGCAGGATGAACATTGGGGGTTTCATGAGTAGGAGGCCTAGAGAGTTCAGGGGGCAGAGACGCCAGAGGAGTAGCCTCGATGGGAGAAGGCTCAGAGAAGGAGGCAGGCTTCTTCGAATGAGCAGCCTCAGCATCCGGGGTGGAATCAGACTTCCTCTTGGAAGCAGGCTTGGGCGCACCTCCCGTAGCCCTCTTCCTTCTCTGGGCTAAGATCATTTGCAGGGTAACCTTGGGTCTGACAGTTTCTGAGGATCCTGGAGAGGCAAAGAAAAGAATAAGGCCCCAGGAATAATGCAGGGTCCAGGAAGTAGAGAAGTCAAGAAAAACATGCAAAGGAAAAGCCTACCAGTCATCGTTGCTTCCTCCTCCTCCTTTCCGTCAACGAGCGGTGCTCCATCTGGAATAAGGCCCAATAAGCGGTTGAATGACCTCTGATCAGGAGGCAGACCAAACAGCTTGGTAAGAGAAGCGGTCTCGTCTGGTGAAGGCACTAAACGGTTCAAGCCTGCACAAAAAAGCAAGTAAGGAAAGTAAGAAAACAAAGAGCAAGAGAGAAAGAGGAAATCCTAAATACCTGAAGTGGATCGCCACTCAGAGTACAAGTAATCAACCGGAGGAGGAAGGGAGTTAATTTCTACAAAGATAAAGCGGCGGAACCAGTCGGTATCATTGGGCTTAGGGGGAAACACTATGCAGTGCTCCTCATTCTCTCGGACGCGCAAGGTCACTTGACCATGGCCCAAGGACCTCACAGTAAAGAGATGACCCAGATCACCGAGATTGATCCCGGAGTCATATAAATCGTTCATAGCACAAAGGGGAAGCAACGTACGCCAAGCGTACGGAGCCACCTGACACACGGCAAGCTTGTTCAAACGGAGCAAATCTTGAATCAGTTTTGGGAAAGGAAATCTTAAACCCAGGAAAAAAGGGTAGAAATAGAAGCATGTCCACCCCGGCCTACGAAAATCCGCCCTTTGGCCAGGGAGGGGGACATGCACCACCACCTCATCAGAAAAACCAAACCACTCTTTTATCAAGGCAATGTCAGATGCCTCGAAAGTGGAGTCACAGGAATGCGTCGGAGCAAGAATAGAAGCAGAAGGGAACAAGTTGGAAGGATCAGAAACAGGGATCGACATAGAAGAACTAGAGGAACGAGTATTTTTTCGGGCCATTACAAAGAAGGAAAAGTAAGATACCTGGAATGGGAGATGAGAAAAATGGAGGATGAGGAAGGTGGAAGATGAAAGAGACGGAAGATAAAAGAAAAAATGGGAAGTTGGAAGAAGTAAAGAAAGTTATAGGAAAACGAGAAAGTGGACGGTTGGGAAGTAATTAATGTGCATGGAAGTTAAAAAGATAATGGGTAATCATCCGAAAAAGTATGGGAAAGCGTACAGACGGTTTTTTGGCTGCTCAGTCAGTTTAGAAACTCCCGCCCAAGTGTACTTGCACGAGAATTTGGGGGCAATTGTTGGGGAAAAATTAGCACTTTTCTCTATGGGACACGTGGCACGCACCAAGTGGAGGAGAGCAAACATGAGAGGATCAATGAGTTGGCAAAATAAGAGCCACACAATAAAAGAGAACAAACACATTCAATGTTAAGGAAAAAACGCCAGTCAAAGGAGAGGAAAGTCAGAGCAAATTCCTCCTGGAAAATAGGTAACCGTTCCAGGAACCTCGCAACGGGCGTTCAGGGCCCTGAAAAGAGGAAACCCTAGGAAGTCAACTATAAAGGAAGAAGAGTATGCAGCAGCAAAGGAATTCACTTCCACGGAGCTTACTAGAAAAAATAATATCATACTTCCTTACTTGCAAATCACTTTCGATTATAGTACAATTATTGGCGGGATTCCGACTCCCCCCGCGGTTGTTCCCACAACGGGTTTTCCGCGTCACCAAAATCCTCTCGTGTCACACTTTTTTCTTTCGTTGCTCTCTGTCTTTACTTATCAATTTCGTTATACGCTCAAAACCATAGACGATCACTTTGACCTCACACCTTAATATATAATCGGTAAAATTTACCCAAAACAAATACAGTCTTCCCAGGCCATGAAAACTTGCAACTGCCTGTCCCAGTTCGTGACGACATTACCATTCTGGGAGATGCGGTTGGAAGTTTCATCCAATGGCCTGAAACTCACATCTACTTGGCTCGGCCGTCTCCGCCTCAGAAGCGGAAAGCAGTTGGGGTTAGAAGAAATACCTTTATATATATGTTAAATTTTTAATTGTTGAATGTTTTTATATGTTAAATTTATATGTTATTTTTTTTTGTAGGGAACAAAAAAGTCGGCTTTGGCGGATAATGTAATACTCCGTATTTATGAGTCTTTGGGTACTCTATCGAGTAGGCCTTACTCTGTAGAGTAAGGGTAAGTTGCGTTTTAGAAAAGTTTCTGACATGTTGGGTACTCGATCGAGTAGCTGGGATACTCGATCGAGTAAGGGGGTACTCGATCGAGTACCTTGGCTACTCGATCGAGTAGCCGGTTTTACGGGGAGTTTTCTCGGGTTTTGTTAATTATGCGATTAAGATATATAACCTTCCGTCATTGTTTCTAAATCACTTTTGCAAAACCTAATTTACTGTTTAAGAGAGAAAGCAAGCAAGTTCACCATCTTAATCGCATTGTTAGCAATTCCTGGAGTTTGAGAGGTCGGTTCTCATCGTTGGTTATACCGCTGAGTTCCTTGCGTCGAGGGTAAGATCTATGTACCCTTTTTATTGTCTTTCCTTTAATTTGGTTAAACCCTAATATAGGGATTTGGGGGTTTTTGAGTAGTATGTGATTTGGTAGCATTTATATGTTGTATGATAGGAGGAGGGTTCATAGAGGAAGCTTTTTGATACAAAGCAGAGAGACCGTCGACAGTGTGCTTTCCAGGTAGGATTTCCTACTCAGTATTAGTCCCATAATATGATGATTGTTGATGTGTTGAGATTGATTGTTTGATATAGTAATTGTATTGTGACGGTTGTGATTGTGATTGTAATTGCTGTCTGTGGTTCTCGAGGCGTGTCCTCGGCTGAGTGGGGTCACTTGCGGGAGTGGCTTCACGCCCTAGTTTCGCCTTCTGTGGAACCCGCCACAAAAGGGATGTGCACATTAATGGACAGGGTTATCGCTAACTATGTGGAGCGGGGATTTGGTGGGTACGGCTGCGGTCCCCCACTGGCAGGGCTGGTCCAGTGGACAGTCAGTGATTGAGATGATTGGAATTGGTTGGTTGCGTGTGTGTGACAGTTAAGCTGTCTGTTTATCTTATTGTATACATATATATTGAGTTGTGTGATTAGTACTGACCCCGGTTGTTGTTTTGTAAACCTGCGGTGATCCATTCGGGGATGGTGAGCAGATATTGAGAAGGTATGAGATGAGTACTGGGATAGCTGGGATTACCACGACATGATGATAAGAGTCTTCCGCTGTAGCTTATTAGTTTATTTACATTTCAGTTAGAACAGTCAGTTTGAGAACATGTATTACACTTTTGGTTTGGTTTTGAGAATTGTAACTCTTCACTAAGTATTTTTATTTAAACGTATTTTCTTCATTGTTTATTTGATTATCATTGCCTCGGGTAACCGAGATGGTAATGTCTTCATACCTGAGTGGTCCTGGTAAGGCACTTGGAGTATGGGGGTGTTACAAATGGTATCAGAGCGACGATCCTGAAACTTGTAACCAATGAACCTAATGAACATAGCGAGTCAATTAAAATGAACCCGGGGTAAAGGTTGTAGGAGCTAATGCAAAGGCTTGGGAGACGTCCTGAAGCCGTGAACTCGCCCTACAATTTTGAACCGGTCACATGGGGGGGTGTTTGTCAAGTCGTATGTGTTCTTTGGTTAACTTGTGAGTAAATGTGATGAAGTGTGTGTAATTGTTGAATGTTTGAAGTAGAAATTTAAGAATGTGAAAGAAAGGTTGATGATATATGGAAACTTGTTGTTGGAATGATAACATGTTGGATGTTTACAAGGTGGCGTTTAATAACATGATATAATGATCTTGTAGATTGTATGAAAAGATGCATAGCATTATACGTTTAGTTATGATATAATGTGGTTTTATAAAGTTTTATAAAGTTTTAGCATGTTAGCATATGATATAGCATGCGGGTAGCATTTTTGAGTTAGCATGACTCGATCGAGTGGGACTGACTTGATCGGGTGGGTTTTTGATGATTTCGAGTCCAGAATCGAGTTTTAGGGTACTCGATCGAGTAGCTAGGGGTACTCGATCGAGTAGGGGGTCACTCGATCGAGTAGCCTGGCTACTCGGTCGAGTATGTTAGAGATCAGAAGGTCTGTTTGGGGTCTGATGTTGGGGCACTCGATCGAGTATGGAGGGCACTCGATCGAGTAGCCCGTTACTCGATCGAGTATGTTTGGGCACTCGATCGAGTAGGTTCTGGACAGCGTGTTTTCGTGTTTTGAGGTTTAGTACGTGTGTTTATGTTTACCCTTTCTTATATATAGTTTCAAGATGCCGCCCAAGAAGAATGTTTTCTATGCGAGAGCTGAGCTTATGAACATAGATGACATCGTTAAGATGTTGGAGCATCAGGATGCTCTTACTGAGGCCTTAAAGACTGTGGGGAAAGATAAGGATAAGGATAAGGAGAAGGAGGTTGATCATTCTAAAATCAGCCTCTATATCGCGAGGTTTAACCCGAAAGAGTACAAAGGAGTTGGGGAGCCTAACCTTCTTGATAGTTGGCTTAGAGAGATGGAGAACATATTAGATTTGGTTCTTGTCCGATGAGATGAGAGTGGAACAAGCTGCGTTCTATCCGAGGGAGGTCTTTGGCAAGTGGTGGGATACAGTGAAGGTGAGTGCTAAGGAGATATATACAAACCAAGGTTTACCTGCTATACCTTGGGAGGAGTTTCGTAGGGCTGTGAGAAAGGAGTTCGTACCAGAGCATGTGAGGAGTAAGTTGAGGGAAGAGTTTGACAGTTTTAAGATGACCGATGAGATGTCTGTGGCCGAATACTACAGGCAGTTCAATGAGAAGTCTAGGTATGCTGAGGATATGGGTTTGAGTGAGGAGAATCTGGCGTTGAGGTTTGAGAGAGGGTTGACCACTAAGATTATGGATAAGTTACCCGTGGGAATCCTTACTGATGTTAAGGAAGCTTATGAGAGGGCTGGGAGAGCCGAGAGGTTGGTAGAGATGGCTCAGGAGAGGTCAGGTGGTGAGAAGAGGAAGTTTGAGAGCGAGGGTGGTGGCCAATCTAATCACAAGAAAGGCAACCACGATCAGTCTAAGGGGTTTTCTTCTGGGTCAGGGTTCAGTGTTGGGGCTTCCTTTGGGTGCGGCCGTGGAAGTGTTAGTGGTAGTTGGGGAGTGACCTGGTATAGCTGTGGTGGTGTAGGCCACAAGAGACATGAGTGCACAAGTGCACCGGGATCTTTCCAGAGACCAGCGCAGAGCTATGCGAGCAACAGACCGACCGTACTGGGTCATGGCCAAACCGGGAAGTCGAGTTGCAGAGTGGAGGCAACCGCAACGGCGGTAATTCTTATCGAAACCACCAACGAACAACAACAACAATCAAGGGTCGGGTGCTAAGCCGACCACTTCAAAGCTAATCTTGTCTCAGGGAGGTGGACAGAAGACCAGTGGAAAGTTATTCATGATGGAGAAGAAAGCAGCTGAGGAGGATGCACACGTTATCACCGGTACTTTCCTTGTTAATGGTATTCCTACCTTTGTTTTGTTTGATTCGGGGGCTTCTCAGTCGTTTGTATCTTCAAGTCATGTTAAACGGTTGGGTTTGAGGGTATATGAGTCTGTTAGTGAGCAAGTTTTTATACCTTCGGGTGAGTCAGTATCATGTGGGAGGTTGTTTAGAGATGTATCTATGATAGTTGGGCAAGTTGATCTACCTGTAGACTTGCTAGAGTTTCCTTTTAATGGTTTTGAGATGATAGTCGGGATGGATTGGCTGGGAAAGTATAAAGCTAAGATAGACTGTCATCAAAAGAAAGTGTCTTTAAGAGGTCCTAAGGGTGTTAGTGTGTCTTATCGTGGGTTTCTAGTCAAACCCAAAGTTAAGTTGATTGCAGTTGTCACCTTGAAGTCGTATCTGAGGAAGGGATGTCCTTTGATCTTGTGCCATGTGAGAGATGACCGGATAGAGAGTCCGACAGTTGATGAGATACCAGTGGTGGGAGAGTTTGCTGACGTTTTTCCTGATGAGATTCCGGGGTTGCCACCAAGGAGGAAGATAGATTTCACCGTTGAGTTGAAGCCAGGGACGGGACCAATCTCTAAGGCACCGTATCGTATGGGTCCTAAAGAGATAGAGGAGCTCAGGAAACAGTTGGATGATTTGATAGAGAAAGGATACATTAGATCAAGTGTATCACCGTGGGGAGCACCAGTTCTTTTCGTGAAGAAGAAAGATGGGAGTTTGAGGTTGTGCATAGATTATAGGGAGCTGAATCGAGTGACGGTAAAGAACAAGTATCCTTTGCCAAGGATAGATGACCTGTTTGATCAGTTGAGTGGTGCATCAGTCTTTTCTAAGATTGATTTGAGGTCGGGGTACCATCAGGTGAAGATTAGAGAGGTGGACATACCAAAGACATCTTTCACGTCGAGGTATGGCCATTATGAGTATGTGGTGATGCCGTTTGGGTTGTCTAATGCACCGGCAGTGTTTATGGATTTGATGAATAGAATCTTCAGACTGTTCTTGGACCAGTTTGTAGTGGTATTTATCGATGATATCTTAATCTATTCTAAGACTAAAGAGGAGCATGAGGAGCATCTGAGGATCGTGTTGCAAACGTTGAGGGAGCATGAGTTGTATGCTAAGCTGTCCAAGTGTGAGTTCTGGTTAGAGAAAGTTGCTTTTCTGGGGCATGTGATCTCTAAGGAGGGAGTGGCTGTGGATCCGGCGAAGATTGAGGCAGTGACAAAGTGGGAAGCACCAAAGAATGTCGCTGAGATTAGGAGTTTCTTGGGTTTAGCTGGATACTACAGACGGTTCGTGAAAGATTTCTCCAAGATAGCTAGACCTATGACAGCGTTGATGAGAAAAGAGAACAGGTTTCGTTGGGATGAGAGTTGTGAGACGGCGTTCCAAACATTAAAGGAGCGTTTGACCACAACTCCTGTCTTAGCATTGCCTGAAGGGAGCGAGAACTTTGAGGTTTATACAGATGCCTCAAAGAATGGGTTGGGTTGTGTGTTGATGCAGAACGGTAAGTTGATTACCTATGCTTCTAGGCAATTGAAGCCGTATGAGGAGAACTACCCTACTCATGATCTGGAGTTAGGTGCAGTGGTGTTTGTTCTTAAGATTTGGAGACATTACCTTTATGGAGCAATCTTTAAGGTATTTTCTGATCACAAGAGTCTCAAGTACATCTTCACTCAAAAGGAGTTGAACATGAGACAGAGGAGGTGGATGGAGCTGATTGGCGATTATGACATGGAAATCATCTACCATGAAGGGAAGGCCAATGTTGTTGCTGATGCTTTGAGTAGGAAGAGTGTACATTCTCTGTGTACGCTCTATCTTTGATGAGGCTGAGAGATGAGGTAGCGAGGTTTGGGATACATATGATGCAGAAAGGAGATGCCATGGGTGATATGACAGTGCAACTTGAGTTTTATGATGACATTCGAGGTAAGCAGGCGTTGGATCCTAAGATAGTGGAGTGGAGAGCTGGAGTAGAGAAAGGGACAGTGTCCCGATTTTCTATTCATACAGATGGTAGTTTGAGGTTTGACGGTAGGTGGTGCGTTCCTAATGATGAGGAGTTGAAAAAGACAATCATGACAGAGGCGCATTGTACACCATACTCAGTACATCCGGGTGGTGACAAGTTATACAAGGATTTGAAGAAAACGTTTTGGTGGCCTGGGATGAAGAAAGAGACAGCTGAGTTTGTGTCCCGTTGTTTGACATGCCAGAGAGTTAAAGGGGAACAGTGACGACCACAAGGTAAGATTCAGTCTTTAGAGGTACCTGAGTGGAAGTGGGAATCCATTTCCATGGATTTTATCGTGGGTTTGCCAAAGAGTCAACAAGGTAACAATATGATATGGGTGATATTGGATCGACTGACCAAGTCAGCTCACTTTGTTCCAATGAAAGATACATGGACTAAAGCACAATTGGCTATGGCTTATCGAAAGAATGTGCTAAAGTTACATGGAGTCCCTAAGGACATAGTGTCTGACAGAGATGCGAGGTTTATATCACGGTTTTGGAAAGAGTTGCAGGAATTGTTGGGAACAACTTTGAAGATGAGTACAACATTTCATCCTGCAACAGATGGTCAGACTGAGAGAACAATCAAAACTCTTGAGGATATGTTACGAGCTTGTGTGATGGACTTTGGTGGTAACTGGGAACAGAGGTTGGATTTGATAAAGTTTTCTTACAATAACAGCTATCACACTAGTATTGGTATGGCACCGTTTGAGGCTTTGTATGGGAGGAGATGTAGGAGTCCAATCTGTTGGGACGATAGTGCTGAGGCAGTGGTTTTAGGAACAGAGATGGTGCATGAGATGGTGGAACAGATTAAGATGATCAGGGAACGGATGAGAGCAGCTCAGGATAGGCAAAAGAGTTATGCAGATCTACATCGCCAGGATATAGAGTTTCAGGTTGGGGATAAGGTTCTTCTGAAAGTGTCTCCTATGCGTGAGGTTATGAGATTTGGGAAGAAAGGAAAGCTGAGTCATAAGTTCATCGGTCCTTATGAGATCTTAGAGCGAGTTGGGGAAGTTGCATATCGTCTGGCGTTACCAGCTGCATTAGAGAGAGTGCATAATGTGTTTCATGTATCGCATCTACGGAAGTATGTGAGTGACCCGTCACATGTGTTAGAGGCAGAGAGCTTAGAGCTAGATGAATCCTTATCATATCTTGAGGTGCCTAAGCAGATTCTTGACCGCAAGGTTAGGAAGACTAGGAGTGGTGAGACAGTTTTGCTTAAGATCCTTTGGTCTAACCACGAGACTGAGGAAGCTACATGGGAGGCAGAGGATATCATGAGAGAGCGCTACCCTTTTCTTTTTGATCAGGTATGTATGGTTATGGGGACGTAAACTTGTTTCTTTTAGGGGGGTAGGAGATGATCGCGAGCAGTTTTTAAGAGTTTTATACCCCTTTTTGCATGTTGTGTTGGTATGTTTGTCGGGATGAGTTGGGTTAGTAACATGTTTTATGTTGAATTTTGTTTTGGTTGTTGAGTCGGGAGTGTTATGGGAGTACCTTTGTTTAGTAGTGGTTTGAACTTCGGGGACGAAGTTCTTTTTAAGGAGGGAAGACTGTAATACTCCGTATTTATGAGTCTTTGTGCACTCTATCGAGTAGGCCTTACTCTGTCGAGTAAGGGTAAGTTGCGTTTTAGAAAAGTTTCTGACCTGTTGGGTACTCGATCGAGTAGCTGGGATACTCGATCTAGTAAGGGGGTACTCGATCGAGTACCTTGGCTACTCGATCGAGTAGCCGGTTTTACGGGGAGTTTTCTCGGGTTTTGTTAATTATGCGATTAAGATATATAACCTTCCGTCATTGTTTCTAAATCACTTTTGCAAAACCTAATTTACTGTTTAAGAGAGAAAGCAAGCAAGTTCACCATCTTAATCGCATTGTTAGCAATTCCTGGAGTTTGAGAGGTCGGTTCTCATCGTTGGTTATACCGTTGAGTTCCTTGCGTCGAGGGTAAGATCTATGTACCCTTTTTATTGTCTTTCCTTTAATTTGGTTAAACCCTAATATAGGTGTTCCGGGTGTAATTCCGAAGCAAGTATTGTTACCACTCGTGGCTCGTAGAATGATGTCTTTGATGGAATCCTCCTCTTGGGCTCTCCTGAGACAATGAACAAACTGAGGGCTCGGCTTTGGCCGAGCGTACTCACTCCGACGCTCAAGTCAGCAATTAAAGAGATAAGCTGTTGTTACTTGGCTAAGTGTATTGTAGAGAGATAAGGAAGATATTACCAGATTATAGGGTATTTAGGTTATGAATTTGGGATCCTTTCCTCAATCAGGGTTGAGGAGTATTTATAGACTTTCACCTTTTGTCACGTAGTGGCCAAGTGGCCAAGTGGCTAGCAGGTGGAAAGACTGATCTACCCTCGGCCGAGGGACCCATGGCAGGCCGGCGGGCCCTGTTGACTCTCCGCCGAGGGGTCTTGGATATGAATACGCGGATATGTGCCCCGGCTGGCTAGTTGCCTGGCCGAGACCCAAGTGACAGGCCGACAGGTTGCATCGGCTAGGCTGTCCAAGGTGTTGACTTGCTGTGGATATCATTGACCTTGCTCAATATGTTGACTCGGTCAGCGGGTGCAGAATATGCCCCATCAATAGGGATTTGGGGGTTTTTGAGTAGTATGTGATTTGGTAGCATTTATATGTTGTATGATAGGAGGAGGGTTCATAGAGGAAGCTTTTTGATACAGCAGTAGAGACCGTCTGACAGTGTGCTTTTCAGGTAGGATTTCCTACTCAGTATTAGTCCCATAATGGGATGATTGTTGATGTGTTGAGATTGATTATTTGATATAGTAATTGTATTGTGACGGTTGTGATTGTGATTGTAACTGCTGTCTGTGGTTCTCGAGGCGTGTCCTCGGCTGAGTGGCTTCACGCCCTAGTTTCGCCTTCTGTGGAACCCGCCACAGAAGGGATGTGCACATTAATAGACAGGGTTATCGCTCACTATGTGGAGCGGGGATTTGGTGGGTACGGCTGCGGTCCCCCACTGGCAGGGTTGGTCCAGTGGACAGTCAGTGATTGAGATGATTGGAATTGGTTGGTTGCGTGTGTGTGACAGTTAAGCTGTCTGTTTATCTTATTGTATACATATATATTGAGTTGTGTGATTAGTACTGACCCCGGTTGTTGTTTTGTAAACCTGCGGTGATCCATTCGAGGATGGTGAGCAGATGATGTAAAACCGGGTACCAAATCGGTGTGAATGTTAGACACGAAAAGGCCTGATTTGGTAAAGTATTGTGAGTGATATTTTTGGTGTTTTATGAGTTTAAATTGCAGCGGAAAAATGTTAAATAAAATGGATATGGATTAGCTAAGAAACCTCGCAAGATAACTCAACTAAAATTGAAATCTCCAACCAAGACCACACAGGAACAAGGAGGGAAACAAAGGATATTTCAACCAAGAACACACAGTAAACAAGGCTGGAATAAGGCGCCGACCTCGCAAGGAAGACAAGAACACTCGCAAGCATTCAAAGTTTGAGAGAAAATCTCTACACTTGGGTTTATATTTCTGAAAATTGGATGATTACAAATGTGGGAGGCTTGGTCCTTATATAGTAAAAGATGTGCTTGGGCTCCAAGGCAACATTAAATGCTAGGGGCAATTTCCTAAGCATGCTTGGGCTCCAAGGCATTATTTAAGACTATGTAGAAAAAATATGCTAGATTTTTGTAAAAACTAGGTGAGGAAGACTAAAATCATCCTCTTAACTTGGGCGGCACTCTCCTTGGGCGGCACTCCTTGGACCGCACTTCTCGGATCAGCTAGAACTCGATGTCCAACTTATCATTGTGACATAACTCGCATTTCTTTTAGCGTCAAAATAAGGACACGGATCAGCGTTAAGTAATAGTGCGCTAGAGCTCGACATTGCTCCCGCATCATTCTCTCCTTCTTCAAAAGAATTTGTCCTCAAATTTTCATCATCCAAGTATGGAGATAGATCACCAATATTGAAAGTAGCACTTATACCACCATATTCATCCGGGAGTTCAATTTTGTAAGCACTTTCACCGTAGCGCTCAAGCACTCGAAATGGACCATCGGCCCTTGGCATTAACTTGTTCTTTCGCTTAGAGGGAAACCTCTCCTTGCGAAGATGTAACCAAACAAGATCTCCCACCTTGAATGTAGGCTGTTTTCGATGTTTATTAGCTTTCTCCTTGTATCTTGCATTAGCCTTCTCAATTTGAGCTTTGATTTGCTCACAAGTACGCAAGAATGAAGCTTGTCTTTCCTTAGCTTCAAAACTTACCATCTCCTTCTTTGGAATAGGAATAAGATCAATAGGGAGATAAGGATTTATCCCATAAACGATCTCGAATGGTGCACGGCCAGTAGTCATAGACGGTGTACGATTATAGGCAAACTCAGCATGTGCCAACTTCACATCCCAATCCTTTGTGCTCTTACTCACTAAACCTCGTAACAAACTTCCAAGAGTTCGATTTGTCACCTCCGTTTGACCATCAGTTTGAGGATGGTGAGAAGTACTAAACAACAGCTTAGTACCAACCAAACGCCACAACGTCTTCCAAAAGTAGCTTAAAAACTTAGTGTCTCAATCGGAAACAATAGTTTTAGGAATGCCATGTAGACGAACAACTTCCTTGTAATACAACTCAGCAACTTTAGAAGCATCATCAGTTTTGTGACATGGTATGAAATGAGCCATTTTTGAGAATCGATCAACCACCACCATGATTGAATCTTTACCTCTTTGAGTCCGCGGCAACCCAACAATAAAATCCATGCTTACCTCGTTCCATGGTTGTGTAGGAACTGGTAAGGGAGTGTAAAGCCCCTTAGTGAATGAACTTTTCGATATTTGGCATGTATCACACCTTGCTATCACATCTTGCACATCCTTGAGCATCTTAGGCCAATAGAAGTGCTCTCCAAGGATATCATAAGTCTTATTGACGCCAAAGTGTCCAGCCAACGCTCCTCCATGTGCTTCTCTAACCAATAGCTCTCGAATTGAGCTTTTAGGAATACAAAGCTTGTTTCCTTTGAACAAATATCCTTCTTGTACCGAGAACAAATTAGTAGGAATAATAAGTTCATTTGAAAAATCAGGATCATCTTTGTATAATTCTTTCAATTGCTCAAATCCAAGTAACCTCGCATCAAGTGCAACAAGCAAACAATGCCTCCTCGAAAGCGCATCAGCCACAACATTAGAGTTTCCCATTTTATACTTTGAAGAAAAGGTGAAGGATTGTAGGAACTCTACCCATTTGGCATGTCTTGCATTCAACTTTTGTTGTCCATGAATGTGCTTTAGAGCCTCGTGATCAGAATGCAGAACAAATGGTTTTGGGCGAAGGTAATGAGCCCAATGATCCAGTGCTCGCACAATCGCATAGAACTCCTTGTCATAGGTGGAATACTTCAGCCTTGCTCCACCCAATTTCTCACTAAAGAATGCAATAGGTCGTTTCTCTTGGATTAGAACAGCTCCAACTCCAACTCCGCTAGCGTCGCATTCAACTTCGAACAATTTGTCAAAGTTTGGCAAAGCTAGAATAGGTGTTGAACACAACTTATCTTTGATCTCATCAAATGCCTTTTGTGCACTTGGATTCCACACAAACTCTCCTTTCTTTGTTAGCTCGGTGATAGGTGCAACAATAGAGCTAAAATTCTGAATGAACCTTCGATATAACGAAGCCAGTCCATGAAAACTTCTAACTTCAGTAGTTGTTTTAGGAATAGGCCACGATTGAATTGCTTCCACTTTTGAAGGATCAACGCTCACCCCTTCTTCTCCAACGATATAACCAAGAAAGGTCACACTAGGCACCATGAACATGCATTTCTCGAGCTTTCCATAAAGTTTCTGTTCTCTTAACTTCTCAAACACCTTTCTCAAATGTTCCAAGTGTTGCTCCTTATTTTTGCTGTAAATAAGAATGTCGTCAAGATAAACAACAACAAACTTATTAAGAAATGGCCTTAGGACCTCATTCATCAGCCGCATGAAAGAACTAGGAGCATTGCATAACCCAAATGGCATAACAAGCCACTCATACAACCCTTGCTTTGTTTTGAAGGCTGTTTTCCATTCGTCACCTTCTCGAATCCTCATTTGATGATAACCACTTCGAAGATCAATTTTCGAGAATACACGAGCTCCATTCAACTCATCAAGCATATCATCTAGCCTCGGCATAGGAAAGCGATACTTGATTGTAATATTGTTCACCGCTCGGCTATCAATACACATACGCCATGTCCCATCCTTCTTGGGTACCAAAAGAGCAGGTACGGCACAAGGACTAAGACTTTCTTGCACATAGCCTCGATCAATCAACTTTTGCACTTGTCTTTGCAACTCTTTAGCCTCTTCTGGATTGCATCGATAGGCTGGTTTGTTTGGAAGTGTAGCTCCTGGAATAATATCAATTTGGTGCTCTATGCCACGCTTAGGAGGTAATCCAAGTGGCAACTCTTCCGGGAACACATCACCAAACTCATTCAACAACATTTGGACAGTCTCGTCATGAACTCCAATTCCTTCTTCCACATCTCGAACCATAAGAACATAAGCTTGTTCCCCTTGTTCTAATGCTTCAACAAATTATTTAGCATTCATAAACAAATTCTCATTTTTCTTCTTTACTTTGTTAGGTGACAAGGGTTTCAAGTGGAATCTGTTTTTACCCTTACTAACAATGTAAATGTTATCCCTTCCTTGATGAACAACTTCTCTATCAAACTGCCATGGTCGTCCCAATAGAATATGACACGCACTCATGGGTAACACGTCACACCATACTTCATCTTCATAGGGACCCATAACAAATGAAAGTAAAGCTTGTTTCTTGACTTTAATCCCGCTGTTTTCATTCAACCAATGCAGCATATATGGTTTATGGTGATTACGAGTCTCAAGCTTAAAGGAATCCACCAATTCAGTAGCAACCGCATTTGTGCAAGACCCACTATCAATAATCAAACTGCAAGTCTTACCATGCACCTTACAACGAGCATGGAAAATCTGCTCACGTTGCTCCATTTCAATCGGTGTGGATTGAATATGCAAGTTTCTCACCACGAACATCTCCTTATCAGTGTCATATGACGGTTCGACAATATGAGTGTGAACCTCATCATCTTCTTCATCTCTATCGTTTTGGACAGAATTGACCTCCGTCTCATTTGTCACCACGAAACATGGAGTAATCTCACCTAACTCTTGAAGAGTAAGCGCTCTGTTTTGGGGACATTCGTTAGCGATGTGTCCATAACCTTGGCACTTAAAGCATCTCCTAGCACCCATATTTTTAAAATCGGTAGCAACTCCTTTGCCTTTGTCTTTGGGTTCTTCCTTTTTGGCTTCCTTATTGAACGATGATGTAGCGCTTGACTTATAAAAAGGATTAACACCCTTAGAACCATCACGAGCAACCAGGGGTTTCTTTCCTTTATCCTGCTTTTCAAACTTAAGAGCAAGCTTACACACATCATTAAAATCAAGGAAATTCTGAACTTCAACTCGTTGGGCCAATGAAGGACTCAAACCCTTAATGAATCGAGCAATTTGCATCTCTTCCCGTTCCTCAAGGTCACACACCATAATTAGTCTTTCAAACTCCTTAATGTAATCAGTCACACTTAAATTACCTTGAGAAAGAGATGTAAGCATCAAGTACTGCTCTTGTTCATAGTCTCTTGGCACGAAGCGTTTTTGCAAGTGCTTCTTCAACTTATTCCAAGTCTCAATCTTACTCTTTCTTTCACGCCTTCTTTGCTTCTTAAGGTTCTCATACCACAAGGATGCATACTTGGTCATTTTCAAGGTAGCAACCTTGAATTGCTTGTGTTCATCATAGCCTTTATATTCAAAGACTCTCTCCGCTTGTCTCACCCAATCTAGGAATTTTTCAGCATCAAGTTCCCCTTCAAACTCCGGGATATCAAGTTTTAATCCACGATCATCATCATTATTCCTCCTTGGTTCAGGAATGGAATGATGGCTCTCATCGGAATCTGAACTTTCAACGTGCCTGATCCCCTTCTTTCTAAGAGTATAATTACAAATATGATCAATCTTGTAATTCATTTGTGCCATTCGTTTTGTTAAGTCATCCATACGTTCCTCCCATGGTTCTTGATATGAACCATCATAAGACATTTTTTTTTTCCTCGCAGGAGAACAGTACCAGATGTGAACAGTAAGATTTTTTTTTTTTTTTTTTTTTTAAAGATAATAACACGTGATTATGCTTTTCCCAAGACAAACTTGTTAAGAAACAAATTTGAACACAGCTCTGATAACCAATTTGATGTAAAACCGGGTACCAAATCGGAGTGAAAGTTAGACACGAAAAGGCCTGATTTGGTAAAGTATTGTGAGTGATATTTTTGGTGTTTTATGAGTTTAAATTGCAGCGGAAAAATGTTAAATAAAATGGATATGGATTAGCTAAGAAACCTCGCAAGATAACTCAACTAAAACTGAAATCTCCAACCAAGACCACACAGGAACAAGGAGGGAAACAAAGGATATTTCAACCAAGAACACACAGTAAACAAGGCTGAAATAAGGCGCCGACCTCGCAAGGAAGACAAGAACACTCGCAAGCATTCAAAGTTTGAGAGAAAATCTCTACACTTGGGTTTATATTTCTGAAAATTGGATGATTACAAATGTGGGAGGCTTGGTCCTTATATAGTAAAAGATGTGTTTGGGCTCCAAGGCAACATTAAATGCTAGGGGCAATTTCCTAAGCATGCTTGGGCTCCAAGGCATTATTTAAGACTATGTAGAAAAAATATGCTAGATTTTTGTAAAAACTAGGTGAGGAAAACTAGGTGAGGAAGACTAAAATCATCCTCTTAACTTGAGCGGCACTCTCCTTGGGCGGCACTCCTTGGACCGCACTTCTCGGATCAGCTAGAACTCGATGTCCAACTTATCATTGTGACATAACTCGCATTTCTTTTAGCGCCAAAATAAGGACTCGGATCAGCGTTAAGTAATAGTGCGCTAGAGCTCGACATTGCTCCCGCATCAGCAGATATTGAGCAGGTATGAGATGAGTACTGGGATTGCTGGGATTGCCACGACATGATGATAGGAGTCTTCGCTGTAGCTTATTAGTTTATTTACATTTCAGTTAGAACAGTCAGTTTGAGAACATGTATTACACTTTTGGTTTGGTTTTGAGAATTGTAACTCTTCACTAAGTATTTATATTTAAACGTTGTTTCTTTATTGTTTATTTGATTATCATTGCCTCGGGTAACCGAGATGGTAATGTCTTCATACCTGAGTGGTCCTGGTAAGGCACTTGGAGTATGGGGTGTTACAGATAAGCCTAAGTCCACAGACATGCCAACGACCTCGTCGAGACAACAACTTGATGAGGTATTTAATTAACTTCTCCATTTTTTTAAAAACCTCGTTCCCTTTATTTATATTTTGTCTGTATTTATAAAAAGCATGGTAATTTTGTGTAGGGGACAAAAAAGACTGATAAGCCTAAGTCCCCAGTCTTACCTGCTACTACTACCTCATCATTGAAAGAGCAGGTTGACGAGGTATTTAATTAAGTACGCTTTTATTTTTATTACTCCAACTAGGATATGTTACCTTTGGATTTTTTATTATTTTAATTATCTACTACGTGTGTAGGCTGGTGGTAGTAGCACAAAATCAAAGACTCATTCTTTCCCGGACCTGAAAGAAGTTAGGAGTTTAAACTCCACACAATATACTGGGAAGGATTACATGCAAAAAAGTAAGAACGGTGACGATGAGGAAACTGCATGAGGAGGCAAGCCATCGCATAGCCACCGAGCAATTGATAGTTATTCCGCTCGAGGAGGATATTCTAGGGGTTGAGCGCCAAGCACATCTATCATGGGATATGCTAGCCATTTGGGCTGGCCTAGACCAGATTGATGTCCAACACCTATTTGTTTGGATGAAGTAAGTTTCTTAATAAATAATTTCATATTCTAATATTCTGACTACTAGATAGTGTTTTAAATACCGGAATTAATATCGTAATAATGTAGGACATTGAAATTGAGAGTGATCCCCGAGAAGAATATTCCATCTGATCAATACGGATTCCTGTGCCCCTATGTTTTATCTTTATTTATTCCGAATTTCTCGTTCGAAGAACGGGTATATTATATTGCTCAGCAATTGGCGACAACCAAGAAGCTGATTTTTGGCGCTTATAATGAAAAAGGGTAATAAACAAATTAATATTACGTTTCCCCCTACAATTGCATTTTCATAACTAATATATGTACTTGCTAATAATGATGATGTCTCTTGATGTAGGACTCGTTGGGTGCTAGCAGCCATCATGCCGACAAGGAATAAAGTTTTCTGGTTGGACTCTATACATCATCAACCAAGCGAGACTTTTAAGCGCTTGATTAATAAGTAAGTTTATAATACTGATTTATTTATAATAACATTAAGTTTCAATTTTTATTTATAGAAAAAAGATCATTTTTGCCCCTAAAAAAATGAGTTTCTGCCTCCTTTTTTATTTTTTAAAAAAAGGGCCTTTGAGAAGAGAAGAGCAAACGAGCATGATCAACCCACGAAAGATTCTGATGTTGGCCCTGATTTTATTACGATAACAGGGGTACGTGCTCAAATACAATAACATTAAGTGCAAAAATCTGTGTTTAATACTAATACAATACCTAAAGTTCAAGATTCTGATGTGAGCCTTCTCTCGTCTGTTTGTTTTTATGTAATAATAAGCCCCTCGCCAGCCAGATAGCATACAATGTGGATACTACGTTTGTCGGTTCATGTTGGAGATTATTAGGCGAAGATATATCATTATTCCAGAAAAGGTTAGTAATTTAATAATGTGTTTATTACTTTTTTTAAAATTAGAGCTAATGTTGTCTTACTTGCTGCTATATATACCATGATGTTGCTATGCAGTAATTGATGTTGTTACAATAATGTCTTCTCTTTGTTTTTTCCGCAGTATGTAATCAACCCGTCACAACAGAATGAGCAGTACTCAAGTATAGATATAGACGAGTTAAGGGACATGTTGGGAAACTACGTCTTAGAAAATAGAAATGCATGATACTCAGAGTTTAGATCAACTTATTAGTAAATTTTTTGTTGAAGTTAGGGAATGATTAGTTCATGTAAATTCAACTCCTTGTAAGTATATATATATATGATGCAGCTGTTGTGGTTGAATTGAATCTATTGAGTTCTGATGAACCCGGTTTGTGATTTATCTTTGGTCTTTGGTATATGGTCTTTTTTGATATATGCAGGTTTTTGAATGGCATGAAACAAATTTAATTTTTCAAAACATTAGGAGTTCGTAATAAAAACGGTTACTAAAAAAAACCGTTGTGAAGACCTTTCACAACGGTTAATAAAAATAACACCGTTGTGAATGACTTTCACAAATACCCGCGCATAATATTCAACAGCAGGTTTTAAACGAAGAACCGTTGTTAAAAGTCTTCACAATTTTGAAGGTAAAGTTACAACAACGGGTTTTAAACTAAGAACCGTTGTTACTAACAATTTCAACAACGGGTATGTAGCATAAACCCGTTGTCAAAAGACTTCACAATTTTGGAGAGAAAGTTACAACAACGGTTATACATATGACAACCGTTGTTATATTATTCCCTCCAAATTTTTGAAACACTTTCCACAACGGAGAACACCCAACAACAACGGCTTTTAACCGTGGTGAATACTTTAGACAACGGTTTCATTAAATAACCAAACCGTTGTAAATACCTTCTACAACGGCCGCTTTAATAACGTCCGCTTTTTGTTTTTACAACGGTTTTTACCCGTTGTTATAGCTTGTATCTGTAGTAGTGAAGGTGTCTTTCGGGTCGTACTTGCAAGTGATCATATCGAGAGTGGTTTCCTCGATCTGTAGAATAACTGATTGACCGGAGTTATCTACCATAGATACCATCCGAGCGTGGCCACGCATTTCTAGTTCATTACTCCTCGAGTGGCCCTGAGATTTTGTTTTAACCCTGACAAGGGGGTGGACTATTCTTATCGCACTTATTCCCTTCGACTAGCCACAACCATCATAACCCAAAATATGCCTATTTGACCCCATTTACGAAGGTCGTATTAACATAAATCAAAGTTAATCTGAAATTGTGCCACCTTAGGCGAACAGTCTTTAGTCAAAAGAATCGACTCATTAGAATACTATAGTAGCTCTCGCCACGACCAGGCTATATAAATTTGCCAGAACTCTATAAGCGGTCACTGCCCGACAAAGTGTTCCTAACAGTCTGCCTATGTGATCGACTAGTCATCTCACATGACTGTATGGCACTGAACTTGCCATCAATCGCATCACACTCTAGTCACTTCGAGACTTCACCTCATACAAGTGACTATGGGCGAATACTATGTTAATCCGGGTTCACTTTAACATGATTCAATTGTCTCTACAACCCGTTTGGATGTAACAAAGTATAAAAAAAGAGTTTTAAAGTAAAACTCGAACGACAAATGCGATTATCACATATGAATAGTCAATGCCTGATTACTACTTCATATTCTATAATCCAGTTTGATCTTGAATGTAGTTGTTTATCTCAATTTAATTGAAATGACATGACTAATCATGTTAAGCCTATGAGAAGGCTTTGGTTAGTAGGTTTTATCAACTTCTTGTACCTTACTCAACCTTACTACATACTCGCTTTCCTTTGCAATGTATACATTTGCATTACAAAACTTTCTGAGTACGTGTCGAGATCCAGTCAAGACATAGGCCTTCTAGCCTTAGAATAGCTCCCACTGTTTTCACAGTGTTCGGGACTCATCCTTCTTGCACATTCCATGATTGCAAGTGTACTCAATTTCCGCTGTAAATATTTCTCATTGTTCTTTATTGCCTAGAACGATTCTAGAAAATCTATTTCTTAAATAACATAGCCACAATGGTATCTTAACCATCCTAATGTGTTTTGATTATGGTTTTGTCGGAAACCATGCGCAATCTCAATTGTCAATTGTCATTTGTGTAATACCCTTACACAAAATTGCATCAAAAACACTTTGTTTTACATCCTTAATGCTTCTGCAAGCACTTAATGGTAATCTTTATGGCTTACTTGGTAACTATTACTTAAATTCGATTTTGAAACAATTCATCATACTCAAAGCATATGAAGTGTTATACATCATTACTTATTCAATTGATCCGGCAGCGGAAGCAAATGGAATCAATCAAATATGTTCAACTCGATTGCACTAGTCATGAATCTTATCAACATAGGACTACTTATTTGACGCTAATATCATGTGGGTTTATCTCCATAAATCCGGATATTAAGATGTATTATAATACTCCAAAAGTCTTAAATCATTCCCAATGATCAATATGTCATCCATATATAAGACTAATTAAAATTTCCGTAACTCCCACTAAACTTCATGTATAAACACAACTTCTCTACTTATCGAGAAAAGTTTTATAACATGATCAAAACATTGATTCCAACTCATTGGTGTCCTACTTAAGACCTTCTCTTAAGTTTCACATTATCTTAGGATTGCAAGAATCTACAAAACTCAAGACATGTATTGAATACATTCCTTCTAATTGAAGAAGTGGGTTTTAGATTCACTCGCTATATGTATATCATCATAATGAAACACAATCCCTAAGAAGATCCAAATAGACTTAAGCATTTCAACTAGTGCAAAACCCTTTGCCACCAATCAAGCTTTGATATCTAACAATTCACTTGGAATTTATTTCGGATTTTCATGGCTCTAAGCCTTGAATTTGAGTTGTGACTTAAACACTCTCATGTAAGTCATATGTTCATTACTTTCTAGAAGTAATCAACTTGAATCAACTGATTTCTTTGTAAGCTATAAGCTCTTTACTTTATTAAAAGTAGCATGAATTCATCATCTTCAACAAGTGACGAATTTAACCTCCTAGGTTTTAAAGAAACAATGTCTTACACAAAACGTCTCATGTAGCCAAGAAAGACCAGTTTCTTGCTACATAACATTCTTTGTGGCTCTTGAATAATTTCTCTCACTCTGTCTTCTAGAAATAAACTTGTATTTTAGAAAGACAGCTTCACGAGCCACAAACCCGTTGCATAAAAGATTATAATAAGGAAAAATGAGCATTTGTTTCTTTTGAAAAAACTTACAAACATGGTACCATACCATTTCATATCTCATATGATTCGTTTTAGAATTAGTGGAAAAATAATTTAGACAAAATGATAAAATCCCCAAAAGGATCAAGTAACTCAAAGTAACTTGATCGAAGTCCAAACCATATCGAATAGCGTTTGATTTCTTATCCAACCACACATTATCCCATAATGCGTGCTAATAGAGATTAATTTGTGATACTATATCACATTTCCTTTGGCTTATATCAAAGTCTTCACTTTGATAATCCCATTACGACTAAATCGTGATTCTTTGAACTCTTTGAACTTCTTCAAAGATTTCTCTTATTACCTTATTAAGTAAACATATTGGTGTCAACTTAAATTGATGGTAAAAGAAAATGATCAACCTATTTTGTATCAATGATTTACAACCTCGATCTCCTTTTCAACCAAAAAGCACGAGATATCTTGCTTTGAATACAAGATATGCATATACCATTAACAATCTAATGGTTTCAAGAGTACTCGATAACTCTTTGCGTTCATCATTCCAGAATCTAAGGTATAATCTTGGGTTACCAATTTGAGTTTTGCATCATCTACATGATATATCATTCTAGTTTGGTTTAGAATATAACCACCTTGATAATGAGCTCTTTTGTATCTTAACAAGTTTATATTCTTATTTAGAGTTTATTCACTTAATAGTCATAATTAAGGTATAAATATAAACCCAAAACTAGATTGAGTACACAATGACTCTATCTCTCGACATCATTGTTGTTAGTCGTCATATTCTAAACATCTTATGTATCGAATACAATGATGAAAACCTCCACTGGTTTCTAATATTGACGAAGTTGTACTAGCAAAATTTATGTTAATCAAATAAACATTTAAAGAAGAAGGTCCGATTAGATGTCCCACAACTAACTTGTTGATTCTTCAATAATTTGGGGTAGTTTCCTTTCTAGTGTCCAACATTTAAGACAATGGAAACTTTATCGGTCGGGATTGATAGGTTTAGTGTCGTTATTCTCAATAACTTTACTTTTAACATTACCTTGTATCAATTCCATTATACTCTTTACTTCTTGAACCTCGTCCTTTTCTTAACGGTTTAAGAGAATGCTCCCACTCATTTCAAAGAATCTTTACTTAGAGAAGCAAGGTTGAATCTTATGAAGACTACCCTTTAATTCAATCGTTTTAGTCTTAAAACTTTCATTGAAGTGGTTGCGTTATTTTGGTCAATTACGAATTCTGACAAATCTAATTACCAAAACAATTTATCGCTTCAAGGTACTTAATTCAATTAAGTATATGAAAAATAATCCATTGTAAGTAGATGTGTTAATCAAGAATCAAAAACCTGTTTGATAATGAATAACTTTTATCTATACTCTTCACATGAGATCCTTCCAATGGATAATTCGAGGTTTTTAGAAGAAAATTCAAATTTGTCTTTAGTTACGATGTTTTAATGGAGATTTGAATCAAAAATCGAAATGATATCGTATATGATTGTGGTAAAGAAATAGAACAATATAATAACGGAATAGTGGAAAACTTAACATTTATCGTTTTATTAATACTTGTAAATAACAAGTAAAGCATTTACATAGTGACCTCTACCCAACTATGATAAATGATTCCGAGATCCAAATTCATATTAACTTGGGCACGGGATAGCCGATGAAACCCTTATCAATATAACTCGGTGGACTAACTCTTTAATCGATTCTACTTTTAGAATTCTCGGTCGATAAAATTACTCTAATATTTATCTATAGCCCGGAACACATGCGACTACGGTCACGAATACTTCCGTTGAGGTCAATCCAAATTTCAAATAAATGTGTCCATGATCCAAATTCACATCAACTTGGGCACGGGATAGCCGATGAAACCCTCATCAACACGAATTAGGTGGATAGACATTTATCACCCACTTCCCCTACGTAACAAGGTTTGTACCCCGGGATGGCCGAGTGCACTCCCTCGCGAAATAGGTTTTCATGAGTTCTACTTTTTGGTAAGGCTATGTCTCAATTGTTTATTTTTAGCGAGAGGTCATGTTAATTTATTATCTATCACGTTTTAAGTGAACTAAAGCGGTGAACTATGATAATTGTAATTGACACGGTCGATATACTCGATAAAATGATGATGCATGTTTTAGTTATGGCGATTTAGCGATGCATGCGACATATAAATAAAATGCAAAGCATAAAAAAATAAATCCTAGTATGGCCTTCCTAGAATATAAAATCTAATTAACTATTACATATTCGTAAACCAACTTCATTGGTCCCTTGAACTTCGGTTTTTGGCACGCATCTCGAGGTAACACCGTCTTTAATGGATCGCCTTCTCGAGTGACAACGTCTTCAAGGATCTCCGGAATAAATAAATTACATAACAAATTACATAATTTCCTATTATACATTTGTAATTAAAATAAAATAAATCTATTAAATTACAAAACGGTGATACGAGATCACAATAAATTACAACCGAATCGATATTCCCATACATTTCGGGTAATACCAATTAAAAACTAAGGCCATACTAAGTAAAATTATATAATTCAAAAATTACATAAAATAAAATTATGACAATCATAAATAAAATGAAGCATTATAATATGTATGAACATGCCCAATTTTATGCTAAATCGCATTTAAGGAGCCAATATCGTATATTAAACGGTTTTTACGGATTTGCGTGATTCAACCTTTTAAAATCACAATAAATTACATAAAAACATATTTATGCACAAGTTAATTAACCTAACCAACTTAGGACTCAAAATTAGTCTCCTCTAACATTTTGACAATAATTAACTTATATTTCTTAAAATTGTTCATTAATGGACTCAAAATTACAATAAAATGCTATAAACTTCAAATAAATCACAAAAATTTCAAATTTGAAATTTAAAAACTCATGAACATTCTGAAAAAATACCATGACACTCATAATGTCCAAAAACATAGGTTAAAAATTTCGAAATTTATCGGGAAAAATAATGTTGCGGTTTATCGGATTTATCAAATATTATCATAAAAATATGAGAAAAATTATATTTATCAACTTTTTAATTTTAGATCTGAAAAATGTAATAAAATGCAACATGTGACGTTTTTCCTTAGTCATGAAGTATGTTTTAGCAATTATTCACTAATTAAAGTCACTATTTATGCTATTTTTCATCAAAAATTCATAAATCATTAATAAAGACTTCATTATAGCCTATTATTTTACACACATCTTGTAAAATTTCATGTGACAACATACTAAATTTATATGACCAGATTCGAAATATTTCTCATATTAACCTATTTTTCATTTAAATTCGATTTTTATCATGAAAAGTCCATATTTCGAGCATAAAAACTCCACAAATTCTGAAAATTTACAGATCATCTAAAAATAATATATGTGAAAACATATCCAAAAACCACTGGAAAATTCAAAATTTAGCTAATTTTAGTCCGAAAATGACATTTTTATCATAAAATCACATTTTTAATGCCATTATTATATAAAATGAACAATAAAAATCCATAAATTAACAAAAATATCCTAAATACATTTTAGGATCAGAAACTTTAACATGCAAAAATGATTTCGTGATATATCATAATAACACAAATTTATAAGTTTTATATGTTAATCGTATAACTCGGAAAAACTATAACCGATTTGCATGCAAACAACCAAGGCTCTGATACCGCTTGTTGGAAATCTATATCTCATTATACTCAACATATTCATATATGTTCAAATTTATTTAGTCATAAAATAAATTCTAGATCTTATACATGCAAACATAATTAGAAAAGGGAAGAAATCATTGTTCTTACTATATGATTTCGGTTTTATGGGCACCAACAAGATCTCCTTCTTGTTAGTTCTTGAGCTACAATGAATATAAAGATGATCCTCCAAAAATCCCAAAGTAGAGATTCTCCTCTTGATTGCACCCAAGATTATTCCTTATCCCCACTAAATAATATTAGCTAGATATTAGTTTAGTAGTTTACCTTAAAATTGATTACTAACACTCATATATTACACTAATAATTTTAGTAATCTTTTATGAACAATTTGAATCAAAAATCTCATGTTTTGATGAAGATTAAAGAGAGAGAAGAGAGAATAATTCATAAACTTTTTGCATGTGATATTAGAATGAAAAATAAGAGAACTAATTCTCTTACTCATGGAGGGTTCACGGTTGGAGTAAAGAAAATAGGGCATCTACTTTTCACTTTTTGTCTTCACAAGAAATAGATGTGTAAGAGTAGGTGTAAGGCTAGTTGTAGGTAGACATCATCATGCCATTTTATTAAATAAAATAAAACAACCAAAACCCACTAACTCCTTTTATATTTCGGTCCATTTACATAAAATGGACTACCATTTTATTTTGTCAATTTGTCATTTGTCACACAATATGTCACATGTAGTATGATACATGTTATTAATTAATTTAATGCATATTTATCACATAAATATCATTTTATAAATTAATTGAATTACATACAACAAATTGACTAGTGATACTTGATCACATAAATAAAATGGGTCATATAATTATAATTCACAACATCTTGTAATTATAATTAACCATTCATTCTTATCTTTATTGTTTCACAAACAATAAACAATTTTAGTAATAAAGTATTTCAATTATTAAAATAAATCTTATTTAATCCCATTATAATAAGATATCAATATTCTCTCTCGCAAATTGAATTGTTCAATTTTAAGGAATTGATTAACTTGTATCGTCATACAATTAATCAACTTTACGGATAAGGGCATCATCCTTTAGGTGTGACCTTAAGGGATCAACTGACCACCACCGTCCCACGACAGTAACATCAAACTCTAGTAAGCCAATCGTTACCGATTAATGTTGATCAGTTGACTATAAAATGAATCATCCCTTACGTATTCTTGATATGAGTTTTAAATATGTGATCAATATGATCGACAATTGTGATCGCATTATTGTCGGGGACACTTACTCCAACAAATAAGTCGGACTGTCTAAGGGAAGATTATGTATATACTATTAGGAAATATGGTTCAAATTTGACCATCAAAGTCAAACGGAGACAATACAACTTTGATAAAGAGAACATCGTAAGAAAAATAAAATAAAAAAATGACAAACGGTGATTTCAATGGGGATGTTAGTATCAATTCCGTGTTGATAATAGAGATCAATGTAATCAACATCAAGCCTCTTCAAGCTTCCCTCGCAGGAACGTCTCACGTATTGTGGATCACCTCTGATTGAGAAATTTCCGTCCTCGTAAACCACACCGAACTTCGTAGCCAATTGCACTTTTTCTCTCCATCCTTCCTTGAGTGCCTGCTCATTTCAATTACCAACATACACAAACATTCACACATCTCTAACAACAATGTCTAGAGTAAAAAAAAAAGCATCATTAAGCAACCCACAAAGTGCATATAAGTTGGAATTACCAAGTCACTCGCCAAATATCAGCTTGCTTACCTACTAGAATCAATAAACAATTTTATTCATGATCTGGGTTTGAAACTCGTCAAAATCAATACTAGGTAAAGTCAATGATTAATGGTATTCATGTCTAGTAAGTAGATTACACATTCGATGTAATACCACCAGTATTATAGTTTTTGAGCATTATAATAAAGTTTTTGAGTTTTGGTTTAAAAATTATGAATTTTATTATAAAGTTTATGAATTCATTCACTTAAAAATTAAGCTAAAAAAATTACAATAAAACTCAAAAACATTAAATATAACCTTTGTTAAATTTGAATTTTGACGGAAAAAAAAATTAAAATCTAACTTATAAACTTTAATAAGTTCAGAAAAAATACACATATGCTCTAAAACAAATAAAGTTTGAGTTAATAAGCTCGGAAAAAAATACACATATACTCAAAAACAAATAAAATTGAGGTAGTATATCCGATGTATTCTTCTTTTTCTCATTCATGTCCTATGTTAGGGGTGGTCAAACATTTGGGGAAGGAGGAGGCCGGGGCGGCTCAACACATGTCGGGTATGGTGAAGGTGGACCTGGAACCGGCTCGGGTCGGTTCCAGGGGTAAGTCTAGGGCGGGGCGGGTTGGATTTGCTCGACCCGGGCCCGGCCCTAGTTTCTGACTTGTCGGGTCGGGCATTACATAGGTTTAGCGGGCCGGGTAAAACTTGAGCTAAGGAGTGGGTCATGTCCGGGCGGGCCAGGTTGACTCGAAGATTTGACCGGCCCTAGCCTGTGTAACTCAGCAGATTAAGTTGATGACTCACGATGGTCGGAGAACTGTTCTCGTGACTTTCTTTATCCAAAAAAGGAAAAAAGAAAATTCAACCTACTATTAAAGTTGTAGGGTCTAAATTCTCTATGTGCCATTCTATCACTTTAATTTTTCATGTTTGTCAATAGGTATTTAAGCATAATACATTCAAATTAAAACACTTGTCAAAATTAAATTTCTGCCGTGTATACTAGGCACGGTTTTCGAGACAAAAGCAAAGTCGTTTCAAGATCGTTTTATGAAAAACACATAGAAAAATTTACGTGGCCTCGCTCTGATACCACTTGTGGGTTAATATCCGTATACTACCCCTTAAATTGTAGGACTATAACGTAAAATTTACATGTGAATATCGTCATAAAACGAAAAACATAAAGAAACGATAAGGAACAAGAAATCAACCTCGGGTCCTTTAAATTGCGGCGTAAAGAAATGTAAATCAAAGCAGATTTCCTCCTAATCGTTGCACCCAAGACTTGTCCGAGATATGCCCTTGTGCTAGAACAGTGTTCTCCGATTGCCTTGCAATATTGGGAGAACTGATGTGAGTTTTTCACTGGATGAGAGATCCGGATTTCGAGAGGCACTGTTCTCGAAACCCTAATAATTTTTAGCAAGTGAATTCCGTTAGACCAGAGGAGAGAACTCCCCTTTTTGTCTTTGTGATTCTCGGCCAACCGAGTGAGAGGAGCCCCTATGGGCTTTTCATTTTCTCTTCACTTAAACTCGCGGTCCGGTCCATAACTCGCTAAGTGTATATGACGTGGTCTGATTATAAACTGTTATCGGTTATCGGAAATTAAGGCATCAGCTAATAATACGGGTTAGCTGAATTATTAATACGTGTCCGACAAAACAGTATTGTATAATTATATTCAATATACATTTAATTAAATATAAATCGTTTATATTTAATTTTACGAATTAATTGGTTAATTCGCCTTAGCCCATGATATTTAATCCGTATTAAATATAATATCTCAACATCACATATTTGACTAATTACGAGTCAAATAACTCGGACTAACTGGTTAGTCAATTTTGGCATCTACATGACAGTATTTTCATACCGTCACATCTCTCGAACGTATCCTATAGGTGTGACTTTTAGGGACCAGTTGATCACCGCCATCTGTATGACAATAACGTCAAACTTATCTAGCAAGCCAACCGTTATTGATAAACGTGGATCAACTGATAATAATACCAAAGTATGCCCTTTGATCCTTTTAGAGGTTTATAAGTCCTTGCACTAACTGTTAAGGACACCAACCCCAACAAGCTCCCACTTGTCCGTACAAGTGTATGTGCAATGACGTTATCCGCACTAACTGGAGGACACAAGCTCCAACAAACTCCCACTTGTCCGAACAAGTGTATGTGCGATAACCGATTCTCATATTCATTTAAAATTTCTCCCACTCAATGTAAAACAATTTGCAGATCTGGATCCACAAAGGTCGTATTTTACAATCGATCTGTATCTAGAGTGGTTTCCCCGACTAGAGAGTAACTTAACTGATAAAACGAATCCGTATCCGAGCATGGCCATGCATTTCGATTCTGACTCCTCGAGTGGCCCCGAGAAATATCGAGTACCGATAAAGGCTGAATATTTCCTTCAACTCGACTCCTTCCGATCTAAGCACAGCATGAAATGACCCAGAAAAAATCTACTTGGCCCCCTGTTACGGATGACCGTGAGAAAGAAACCAAAGTCACCCAAAATCTGCCGTAGTCTCAAGAGACAGTCGATAGTCAAAGAATCGACTCTTAGGATCACCATGGAAGTCCTATCCACGACCGGGCAACGAATGTTATAAAACATTTAGGACTCCACGTCGATGTCACAATTGTGTCCTACGAAATATCCGTATAAATCGCCTCTGTGATTGGTCAGTCAACCGGTTGACTTATGGCTCGTTGAACCCACCATCAACCAACGTCACAAAATAATTGCCAGAGTTATCAGCTCATGTGGGCAATTAAGGACTGAAAAGGATATGATGTTTGTTCAGTTCACTTTGTGGTGTTCAAAATTGTCGTACAATTCCACATGAAAAAACAAAATATATATATAAAATATCAAAACGATGATGTCGTATAGAGTACAAAGGAGAATGAATCTGATCCATAAAAAAAAAGTACTACAACTCAGGAACACGTTTGATTCCCATGGAATTTACGTGCCCTTCATGCTTATCTTGTCGTAATGCTTTAGTGAGAGGATCTGCTATGTTATCATCTGTAGCAATCTTTTCTATCACTACTTCCTTTTGCTCCACGTAATCCCGGATTAGATGAGCTTTCCGTTGTACATGTCTAGATTTGTTACTAGACTTTGGCTCCTTAGCTTGGAAGATGGCACCACTATTGTCACAATAGATGGTGATCGGGTCATTCGAACTAGGCACTACAGATAGTCCATGTAAGAATTGACGCATCCATATCGCTTCCTTTGTTGCTTCAGACGCGGCATAGTACTCGGACTCAGTCGTAGAATCTGCTGTAACAGTTTGTTTCGAACTCTTCCAGTGATCTGCAGCGCCATTAAGAGTAAAAACGAATCCGGACCGAGATTTTGAGTCATCTCGATCCGTTTGGAAGCTAGCATCTGCAGAATCGGTTGCGCATAGCGTTTGAGAGCCTCCATAAGTCAATGCCCAATCTTTAGTCCTCCGTAGGTACTTAAGAATGTTCTTGACACCAACCAATGTGGTTCACCTGGTTCTTTGTTGGAATCGACTTGTCATACTCAATGCATATGCCACGTCCGGACGTGTGCATATCATGGCATACATGATTGATCCTATAGCCGAAGCATAAGGAATCCTTGTCATGCGCTCTTTTTCTTCCGGTGTCTCGGTGCACGAGACTTGCTCAAATGCACCCCGGAGCCATAGGAAGGAACCCCTTCTTGGAGTTAGTCATGCTTAATCTCTCTAGGACTTTGTCTATGTAAGACTCCTGACTGAGAGATAACATCCGTCGTGATCTATCTCGATAGATACGGATGCCATGAATTCTTTGTGCCTCTCCCAGATCTTTCATCTGGAAATGGTTTTTCAACCATACTTTCACCGAAGATAAGAGAGGTATGTCATTCCCAATCAGGAGTATGTCGTCAACATACAATATTAGAAAGACAATCTTGCTCCCACTCGACTTGATATATAGACATGGTTCCTCGACCGATCGAGTAAATCCATTGTCTTTTATCACTTGGTCGAAGCGATGATTCCAACTCCTTGATGCTTGCTTAAGTCCATAAATGGAACGCTTAAGCTTGCACACTTTCTTAGGATGTATTGGATCGATGAAACCTTCAGGTTGTACCATGTACAACTCTTCCTCCAAAAAGCCGTTTAAGAAGGCGGTTTTCACGTCCATTTGCCAAATTTCATAGTCATGAAAAGCGGCAATCGCTAAGATAACCCGAATGGAACGCAGCATGACTACGGGTGCAAAAATCTCATCGTAGTGCAAACCTGGCACTTGGGTGAAACCTTTAGCAACTAGTCGTGCTTTGTAGATATCTTGGTGACCTTCCACAGAATGCTTTATCTTGTAAAGCCATTTGCATTGAAGGGGACGAACCTTAGCAGGTAAGTCAACAAGATCTCACACATTATTCTCATACATGGAGTCCATCTCGGATTGCATGGCCTCAAGCCATAGCTTTGAGTCAGAACTGGTCATGGCACCTTTATAGTTTGCGGGTTCACTACTCGTTAAGAGTAGAACGTCATCTATGTCATGTTCCTCGACCATACCGATATATCTGTCCGGAGGAATAGAGACTCTTCCCGACCTCCTAGGTTCCTCAGGAATGTTAACCGCAGCCGGGATTGAAGGAATAGGTTCCTCCAATAGTTGCTCGGTATTTGGTTCTGGAACCTCCGACAGGTCGAAGGTTCTATCACTCTTTGCATTCTCGAGAAATTCCTTCTCTAAGAATGTCGCACTAGCCGCAACAAAAACACGTTGTTCGGTTGGCGAATAAAAGTAATGACCAAGCGTTCCTTTAGGATAACCTATAAAGTATGTCTTGACCGATCGCGGGCTGAGCTTATCCTCGTGTCTCCACTTGACATAAGCCTCGCAGCCCCAAACCCGTATAAAGGACAAGTTAGGGACCGTTCCCTTCCATAGTTCATATGGAGTCTTGTCAAAAGCTTTAGACGGACTTCGGTTAAGTATTAGAGCGGCTGACATAAGAGCATAACCCCATAATGAATCAGGTAAAACCGTGTGACTCATCATGGATCGAACCATGTCAAGTAGTGTTCGATTTCTCCGTTCGGACACACCATTCAACTGAGGTGTTCCAGGTGGAGTTAACTGTAGGGCAATCCCACAGTCCTTTAGGTGTTGATCAAACTCGTGAGAAAGATACTCGCCACCACGATCCGAACGCAGTGTTTTTATCTTTCTACCCAATAGGTTCTGTACCCTATTTTGGTATTCCTTGAATTTCTCAAAGGATTCACTTTTGTGCTTCATTAAGTAGACATAGCCATATCTACTCAAATCGTCCGTGAAAGTGATGAAATACCTATAGCCTTCTCGTGCGGTGATTGACATAGGACCACATACATCCGTGTGTATGAGCCCTAATAGGTCAGCAGCGCGCATTCCAACACCTTTGAAGGAAATCCGAGTCATCTTACCGATGAGACATGATTCACACGTGCCAAATGATTGAAAATCAAAGGCCGAGATAGCTCCATGTTTGATGAGCTGTTTTACGCGTTTCTCATTAATGTGTCCCATGCGGCGGTCCATAGATACGTTTGATCTTTGTCACCAACCTTTAACTTTTTATTCATTACGTGTAATATTTCCGTGGTCGGATCTAAAACATAAATTCCGTTCATGGAGGCGCTTGTCAGTAAATCATATCGTGTAATGAGAAAATGCAAGTATTATTTTCTATTACAAATGAAAAACCAAGTTTATCAAGCGCAGAAACTGAAATAATGTTTTTGGAAAGACTGGGTACATAATAGCAATCATATAATGATAACTCAAATCCGCTAGGAAGCTGGATCACATATGTTCCCCTCGAGACGGCAGCCACTCGTGCTCCATTCCCGACACGCAGGTCCACCTCACCCTTTACGAGGGGTTCGATGTTTCGGAGCCCCTGCACATGATTACACAGATGAGAACCACAACCAGTATCAAGTACCCAAGTTCCGTAACTTGCGTGGTTAATCTCAATCATATGAATAAAAGTAGAAGAAGAAGACATACCAACAGGTTTAACACGACCTGCCTTTAAGTCCTCATGATAAACAGGACATGTGCGTCTCCAATGCCCATCATGTGGCGGTGATGGCATTCCATGTTATCTTTCTTGCTCTTTGTCGCGCCGATGAGTTACTCGACTCACCAGGACCACTCTTACCCGAGCCCGACTTCTTGAACTTCGCATTACCTCTTTCGTTAGGTTTGCCGGAGCTTTGCCCTTACCTTTCCCTTTGTTTGACACAACGAGAACATCCTGTTTCGAACTCCCACTGAACTTCATGTCCTTCTCGGTCCGTACGAGGAGGAGTGCGATTCATGCGGAGTTTTCTTCAAATCATTCATATAGTAATTCGCTCCAAATTGCGAATAACCATCGTGGAGTGAGTGAAGAATACGGTCGATAACAATATTCTCGCTGATGTTACAGTTAAAGGTCTCGAGTTTCTCGACATTCTCAATCATGCTGAGAATGTGTGGGCTAACCGGTTGGCCCTTTCGAGTCTCGCATCAAAGAAGCGAGTGGTATGCTCATAGGTCACGATTCTCGGTGCTTTCGAGAATTCCTTAGTGAGCGTGGTGAAAATCTTGTTTGCACCATGGGCTATGAAGCGCTTCTGCAAATTGGATTCCATTGCAAAAATGAGTACGTTTTTAATCGCACCCGCTTCCATACGTAAATCGTTAAACTTGGCGATTTCGGTAGCTCTAGCCGTGGGACCTGGGTTTGCCGGGAGGGGCTCTAACAAAAATTTGAGCTTCCGTCAGCGGTGGCGGCATTCCGTAATGCCGCCTCCCGTCCGCGGTTGGATCCATCATTCTTGAGTCGAGTAGACTGATTCATCTGATTCATGAAGATCCTAAGCCAGGACTCACGGTCCAATGTGGCACTTGGCATTGGGTTATCACTTGAACCAGCCATTTGTTGTTTAGCAGTTTAAAAACGTGATCTACACTGAAAAAGAAAGAAAAACAAAACGAAATAAGCAACTCATCGAGGTGATTTAAGTCTATTTTAAAATTCATTTTAAACATGTAGACTCTCGCACTTGCATAATTGATCTCCCTCAAGAATGACACAAGTGATCCCAAGACTCAATTTCTGTAAATTGATAAGCCAACTGTTTAGCTAATTCTTCCGGAAGAACTCTTGGTCGATAGATTTCCGTAAATCCTATCTATAGTCCACCATGATCACAGGATCGTACGAGTGACCATAGTGTTGAGATAAAATAGGTCAATCGGTTCCAACTTACCCGACGTAGAAGGGGTCATAGTATGCCTACCGACGAAGAAGGGACTCATTGGAGTTTGACCTATAAAGACTGTTCTCAATTTTAGTTTATACGAGGAAGATCCCATCAACTAAGTTTTAATTCATTTTAAGTGAACGAATAACTAGCGTCTGTCGTGAACGAATTAATTTAGATGATGGCTTATAACGTGTGACATGAGAATGTCAATGAAAACTAACTCGTGACCTCTATATGTGTCAGTTTTCATGCAATAAATAGGTGGTTTGGTTTTTAGGCGGAATATGATGCATATTATCGTTGCGTAAAATAAATAAGGAATGCAAAAACGTGAATAAAAATTTCCTAGTGTGGCCTATCCTAGTATAAGAACATAATACAACTTTGGAATCCACCGTTGGACCCGAAAAGCTTGTCTTGATGTTCCATCTTGATCCAAGTAGCGGGAGTGAGCATCTGGTCTCCATCTTTGGTCTTCTCAAAAATTACAATTAAAATTACAAATATAAACCTATTTACATTCTAATTAAAACTGTAATTACAAGTGAAAAATCCAAAACGGAGATACAAGATCTCAAAATACAACCAAGACCGTGTTCCATCATTACGGTAACACGTTCTACTAAGGCCACACTAAGTTACAACCGTTTGCAAAAATTAAATACGTAATAAAAAGGCATTCACGGCATTCAAGATAGACGATAAATAAAATGCATCAACTAAAAACAAATTCATTCGTGACATAATTCCGTAATTATGTTAAATTCATCCAAACCACCTTTTAATGATTAAAATTCGTGTGATAAAACCGCTTCCATCATTTAATTTTAATCCATTACAATCCGTCATTTTAAAGACGCTTTAAAACAACTATATGGTACGTGTGTGAACCGTTTCACAATCATAGCGAGTGTACTATATCCGTATAAAGTACATATAGAAGCCAAAAGAAAATTTAAATCAAAAGAAAACAAATTTTCACAGCTTTCAAAGACGAAATCCCTCGATCCAGGGACATAAGTGCTCGATCGAGGGACAGGAGGGCTCGATCGACTGAATTACAAGTCGATCGAGGGGTATGCTAATCAGGGAGTACTCGATCGACAACATTGGTGGTCGATCGAGGACTTATATCAGCAATACTGTTCGATCGAGTACGAGGACTCCTCGATCGAGCAGTGGGGTTTTAAAAGCAGGTCGATCGAGTACAGCAAGGACTCGATCGAGCAAAAGGTTTTGGAACAGGGTCGATCGAGTACAGCAGGGACTCGATCGAGCAAAAATTATACAGAAAAGCCACTCGATCGATTAAAAACTTGGTCGATCGAGTGCAAAAGTCTCTGGAAAATTCAAAACCCTCGTGAAAACATATTTCGAGACAAAAACAATTGCAAATTCGATCAAAAATGCATTAAAACAAATTTGACAATTGACAAAACATGACATATTGTTATAATCTCTGTATAAAACAACAATATGCAAAAAAACAAATCGAAAAAGATGAAATTACCGTGTAATACATGACACGGTTTCAAAAAAAAATTTCTGCCGTGTATACTAGGCACGGTTTTCGAGACAAAAGCAAAGTCGTTTCAAGATCGTTTTATGAAAAACACATAGAAAAATTTACGTGGCCTCGCTCTGATACCACTTGTGGGTTAATATCCGTATACTACCCCTTAAATTGTAGGACTATAACGTAAAATTTACATGTGAATATCGTCATAAAACGAAAAACATAAAGAAACGATAAGGAACAAGAAATCAACCTCGGGTCCTTTAAATTGCGGCGTAAAGAACAGAAATCAAAGCAGATTTCCTCCTAATCGTTGCACCCAAGACTTGTCCGAGATATGCCCTTGTGCTAGAACAGTGTTCTCCGATTGCCTTGCAATATTGGGAGAGCGATGTGAGTTTTTCTTTGGATGAGAGATCCGGATTTCGAGAGGCACTGTTCTCGAAACCCTAATAATTTTTAGCAAGTGAATTCCGTTAGACCAGAGGAGAGAACTCCCCTTTTTGTCTTTGTGATTCTCGGCCAACCGAGTGAGAGGAGCCCCTATGGGCTTTTCATTTTCTCTTCACTTAAACTCGCGGTCCGGTCCATAACTCGCTAAGTGTATATGACGTGGTCTGATTATAAACTGTTATCGGTTATCGGAAATTAAGGCATCAGCTAATAATACGGGTTAGCTGAATTATTAATACGTGTCCGACAAAACAGTATTGTATAATTATATTCAATATACAATTAAATATAAATCGCTTATATTTAATTTTACGAATTAACTGGTTAATTCGCCTTAGCCCATGATATTTAATCCGTATTAAATATAATATCTCAACATCACATATTTGACTAATTACGAGTCAAATAACTCGGACTAACTGGTTAGTCAATTTTGGCATCTACATGACAGTATTTTCATACCGTCACATCTCTCGAACGTATCCTATAGGTGTGACTTTTAGGGACCAGTTGATCACCGCCATCTGTATGACAATAACGTCAAACTTATCTAGCAAGCCAACCGTTATTGATAAACGTGGATCAACTGATAATAATACCAAAGTATGCCCTTTGATCCTTTTAGAGGTTTATAAGTCCTTGCACTAACTGTTAAGGACACCAACCCCAACATAGTACATGAAAGAACCGCTTCTCTTGTATAGTAGTGTTTCCGCCATGACTCAACCAGTTGTTCGGAATGATCAGGGTAATTAAGATAAACCCATTATGTATTCATTTAGTTTTCTGCGCGACTTATGACTCTGTTTGCACGTGACATTATGTTTAGGTCAGTAATATGGTCCAAGTGGGAGAATGTAAGAATTATCATATTAATTCTCTATTATGTGGACCTAATTACTGACGTCAGTCACTCTAATAGATAATGGCTAAATATGATGTTTCGGGTTTTTAGTCGGAGTAATAGACTAAGTGGATTACGGTTAATGTTTACAGGCCATTAACATATTAGGCCCACTTATCTAATTATGCCCCTCCTGCCACCTATATAATAAAAGCTACACCTGTTTGTGGTTTAACCCTAATTCATATTCATTAAGAGACCTGTTTGTGGTTTAACCCTAATTCATATTCATTAAGAGAAACACACAAGAAGAGAATTAGAGATTAAGGAAGGCAGGAGAAGGCAAAAGATTGAAGTTTATCTTCTTGTTGATTTCAAGGAATCTCCTTATCAGATCCAATGACTACTCCATGTAAGTACTCATCTGTAATTATCACTGCAATCAAGATCCTCTAAATTTATGTTTACACATTTGTCCTCCCTGACGCCATCCGTTTAGTTCATTTCATACGTTTGTTCAGCATACGTGAGGTTTCTAATTAAACATATTAAATTGAAATGAATTGAGAGTGCCGTATCACAGAGCATAAACGGACAATCAAAAGATGTTACAACTGTAAAAAAAAAAAATCACTACGCCGCTCTTTTTATATTTATTCTGATTTCCAAGAAGACAGAGGTGGAGTGTCTGATTCCTTCCAAGTATAGAAATTACTTGCATACCTATCACCATGCACAGCGTCCTCGGAAGCAAGGCCTTCGAGTTTGGCCATTTCTTCAGTTGTTAGCTTTACTAACAATGCTCCAATGTTCTGGTTTAGGTTTTCGACTTTGGTAGTACCAGGAATAGGACACACATCGTCCCCTTGCTGATGCACCCATGCTAACGCTAGTTGCGCTGGAGTGCATCCTTTTTTCGCTGCTATCTCACTAACTCGCTCAAATATGAGTTTGTTTTTCTCCAAGTTTTCCTGCTGAAACCTTGGCAGTTGCTGTAGGATATCAAATAAACATACTAGTTAGCACGGAATCAATATAACATATTAACATACATCGGATGTATGTTATATTCACCGCTTTTTGAACTCGTAGCCGGTAGTTATGGTTGGTCAAACCTTTTTAACGAATAAACTTTGACCGATCATAATTCCCGACTACGGGGTGAGACATCGGTGAATTTTTTTTTTCAAACTGAAGACCTCTTAAGACGGTCAATTTGAAAAAAAAAAAGCTTATCGTTTTCTAAACTTGTATCCAAGAGTTATTGACGGTCAAAGTATTTTTGCAAGAAAAAAGGGGTACATCGTAGAAAATGAAAAAAGTTGAGAGGTACATGAGAGAATATCCCAAATGAAATTGTAGACAAAGTTTCAGACCTGGCGGAAGTCGTCCTTCGACAAGTTCTCTGTTATCTTTGGCCCGGAAGAGAGGAAGCCTCTTCCTAAAGGACTATAGGCCACAATTCCAATGCAGAGCTCCCTGCAGGTCGGAATGATATCTTCCTCCACATCTCGTGTCCATAAGGACCATTCCAACTGCACTGCTGTTATAGGGTGAACGACATGTGCTCTTCGAATAGTCGAAGCTGATGCTTCAGACAGACCAATGTACTTTATTTTACCCTCTTCAACCAGTTTTTTAAGTTCTCTCATCTGAATTAACATTTAAAATCAAATGATATAAATTTAGTTGATGAATAGATTGAAATCGCATAACCCATGTCGTGAATAAATGAGTATCACTCCTCGAAACTTTACTGGCTAGCTTAGCTGACATATGCAATATATTGTGATTACGGCTGAGAAAAAATACACAGTGGTAACCCCATGTTTTTTTTTATTTTCTATATGGTTACCTCATTTTCACAAAAAACGACTTTGACTGACCATAACTCACAACCATGAGTTCTGAAAGCGACGATTTTTTTTTTCAAATCAAAGATATCATACACGCGGTCAAAATGAAAAGGAAAATGCCGCATTCGAAACTCGCTACAAAGAGGTACGGTCAGTCAAAGTTTAAAGTTTGACTGGCCGTAATTCTTGCCACGAGTTCAAAAATTGAAATCCAAATCAAAGATCTCGTAACGTTGATCAATTTGAAAAAAAATAAAAAAAAAAACCGCCGATTTCAGAAGTTTTGATCATGAGTTATGCCCGAGTCAAATGCTTTTTTTTGTTAAAAATAACTAATAAGGTTATCATGTAGAAAATGAAAAAATAGGGGTTACCACGTAAGAATATCCCTAAAATAAATTACATACCGTGATTTCAACGGGGACATTAGTATCAATTCGGTGCTGATAATAGAGATCAATGTAATCAACATCAAGCCTCTTCAAGCTTCTTTCACAGGCAGCTCTCACGTGTTGAGGATCACCCCTGATTGAGTAATTTCCGTCCTCGAAAACCGCACCAAATTTTGTAGCCAATTGCACTTTTTCTCTCCATCCTCCCTTCAGTGCCTGGTCATTTCAATTACCAACATACAAAACATTATTTCCTCCATTTCATTCAATTCCATACATTTGCCTTTTTGAGCACTATACACAAGTAGAGAGAATTTTCGATACAACTTCTAATATATAGCATAAAATATAGTGATGTGAGATCTTGTTTTAATTGTCTTACCGAGTACATTGTAAATAACAATTTTTTATAATTTTTACTAAGTTGGAACTAAAGATATGAACAAAAGAAAACGAACATTGATATACATATATAAAGCAAATGTATGGAATTGAATGAAATGGAGGAAGTATAATGAATGTAATATCATACACATTCAACATATAAATAAAATCATACAGGTTGAGAATATCGTGCTCACTAGTGTATTTACCTTTCCAATTAAGATCTCATTAGTATGAGGTCCATAAATATCAGAAGTATCAAGAAAGGTGACACCAGAATCAACAGCATGATGAATAAGTTCAATCATGTCTTCATCGGGCTTAGGTGGGCCATAGGCAGCAGACATGCCCATGCATCCTAAACCTTGAAGTGATACTTCAAGCTGCCATTGGTATTAAATGAGCCGCGGGCAGTACAATATCGAGAATAGGGTTATTCGAACCTGTAACCTATTCTTTCGTTTAATATTATTGTTTTGTGGGTTAAAGAATCCGTGGAAGATGGTTTGTGTTTATAGAATTATAGGGTAACCCGGTTGTATTTTATAGGAGTTGTTTACGTTGACTGTTGAGGTAGTTGTATTTTATAGGAGTTGTAGTAACGTAACTACGTAAGTGGTGATGTACAGAGTAATGGATTAAGGTTTATCTTTGTCGGCAGTCGGCACAGCTAGCCTCCGTCTTAATATTAAAACAGGTTAGATATTAACTTATATGGGTATATAAGACAATTTTTATATGCATTATAATTTTGTTTTACTCATCCACATAGCTATAGTTAACCCGTTTTAAACCTAAAACGAATATCAACGTAGTTGTTTATGTTGACGGTTGACTTGTTTAGGTAGCTTGTGTAATGGATTAAGGTTCATCTTTGTCGGCTCAGCTAGTAGTCTTCCTTAGGATATTCGTCTTAATATTACATATGGGCATTAAGATACATCTTTTGTTTTCACTATGCATTTTGTTTTTGTATTATTCATCTCATGTGCACATACTTAACCCGTTTTAAACCCAAAATGAATATCCCGTTCTAAATGAGAATTTGCCTTATCGGCTGGATCACATAATTTCTCGTTCATTTTTCCTAATGTTTTAATTTAATATATTATTTCTTGTTCAAATAATACGGAGTATCCATTATTAGTCCTGTTGAGTCCTCTGCAGCGGGTTTATAGAAGTATATGTGTATGAGACCGGCCATAAGCTAGCGAGATTTCATCCTAAAACCAATTGGTGATAAGAGGGGTAGTCCACTAACTTATAAGCTAGCCTCTTCACTATTATTCTACCGATGTGGGACAATGCCCCTTACACACATTTGGGAAGAGACCTCAACAAGTCCATTACTTTTAACAGTTAGTCTCCGGGTCAAATATCATTTTAATTGAGCATATACAAATCCTTTATTTTTTTTTTTCTCCATACATTCTGCTTTTGTCTTTATTCATACTACTTGATGTTAAGATTACCTGATCTTCCTATTTCCTAATCTTAGACTTCCTTGCTCTCCAAGCATATATCTTCTGTGTATATTTAAGTTTAGGTATATTGTCCATAAGTCATTTATTGTATCTTGTACTTTAGGTAAGAATGTAGTTGTGCATATTGTAAGGCAAGTCATAACCTAGATTGTAATAGTATAAATACATGTATTCTTCATTCAATAATAATCATCTTTCACCAATTCTTTACATGGTATCAAGCCACATCGATCCTCTCAAAAACTCACAAAAACATCCGGCCTATTTTTTTCGAAATATCCGATGGCAATCCCTAACAACATGCATCTCCCCAACCCAGACGAACCTACCCAACCAATCTCCGTTATCACGTTTCACAATTGCATCCAACTTATCGATACCCTTACCTACAAACAATGGAGTTTTCAAATACGCTCTACCATGAACGGCCATTGTTTGTTCCCCTACCTTGATGGCACCTTGACTGCACCACCTCAAACGATCACCAAAGACCCAACTCCACCCGACACCAAATCTACTACGACTCCCAACCCGACCATAGCATCCCTTATCGTCAATGCCACAACTTCCCACGAGGCATGAACGATCCTTTCCCGTACCTTTGCCAACAAATCCCGTGGACGGAAACTTCAACTCAAAGCCCGATTATCATCGCTCAAACAAGGTGATGGTACTATCACGGAGTTTATGCAAGCCGTGAAGTCCTGCACCGATGATATTGCCCAGCTAGATCGCCCTATGGACATAGAGGACATACTCAATGTCGTCTTTGAAGGAATTGATTATGAACTCTATCGCCCAGTAATAGAAGCAGCCCGAGCCCGTGACACCCCGATTCCCTTTGACGACCGTCATGAGAAACTCATCCAACACGAAATAACCGTCAATCACCTCAAAAAGACGTCCAATATGACCTTTCCTCCCTCGGCTAATGCTGCTCAAAATCGTCCATACACCCGCAACACCTACACACCACGCCCTAATAACTACACTCCAAACACACCCAACTATTCCCCAAACACCTACAATCAGAACACCCACCCCTCAACCACATCCTATACCCCGAAGCCCTACAAGGGTCGGTGTCATTACTGTGACATCACTGGTCATGTTGCAGCTGATTGTCGCAAGCTTAAAGCAGATTTTCCCATGGTCGTTTTCCCAACCCGTCAAAACCGCACACCTGCTCCGCAGGCAAACACAGCCACACACTCGTCCTCCTCTCCTCCACGGTCATGGCTCCTTGACTTCGGTGCCTCTCATCACATAACCCATGACCTAGATACTCTCGCTCTACATCAACCCTATGACGGCCCCGATGATCTCGTCATAGGAGACGGTTCCACTCTTAACATCTCACACATAGGTTCTTTTTCTATTAAATCTTCAAACTCAACTTTGTTATTTAATAATGTTCTTTGTGTTCCTCTTATTTCACGTAACTTACTTTCCGTTCCTCAATTTTGTCGTGATAATAATGTCGTTGTCACATTCTCACCAACTTCTTTTGTTATTAAGGCACAAACCACGGGAGCGATTCTACTCCAAGGACCGCTTAAGAACGGTGCATACGAATGGACACCACCATCATCGCCCTCAGCTTATCACACGCACACGACATCCGCAGATTTATGGCATCACCGACTCGGCCATCCGTCTTTACCAATATTTAAGCTTTTAAATTCTAGTCTTAATTTAAATATCAAGGATTTTACGTACTGTACTCCGTGTTTTATTAATAAAAGCCATAAACTCCCGTTTTCCGCATCTACTCTTGTTTCTCATGCTCCACTTGATTTAGTTTTTTCCGACGTATGGACTGCACCGATTTATTCCGTGGATTTATAAAAGTACTATGTCGTCTTTATTGATCACTGCACTCACTATATTTGGTTATATCCAATTAAAAAGAAATCTGACACCTTACTTACTTTTACACGTTTTCGTGCCATCGTCGAATTTTTTTTTCAAAAACCGATTCGTCAATTCTACTCTGACAATGGAGGCGAGTTTCAAAAGATGACTTCCTCGCTTCTTGACTCAGGTATCACACATCTAACTTCACCCCCGCACACTCCCGAACACAATGGTTTTGCGGAACGCCGTCACCGCCACATCGTAGAAACGGGTCTTGCCTTACTCACAAAAGCTCAACTTCCCACCAAATTCTGGTCTTATGCACTAACAACAGCCACCTACTTAATAAATCGTCTACCCACTCCGACACTCCAAAATAATTCCCCATATTTTATGCTCTTCAGTAAACAACCAAATTACACAAAATTACATGGGTTTGGTTGTCTTAGTTTCCCGTGGTTACGACCCTATGCTGCGCACAAACTCGAACCTCGATCCTCCCCCTGCATATTCCTCGGATACTCAACCACCCAGAGCGCATACTTGTGCTTTGACCCCGTTAAAACTCGTTTATATACCTCTCGACATGTTCGCTTTGTTGAACACGTGTTTCTCTAGCCAACTCTCACCAACACTACACCGCCTGATCTCTCCTGCCCAGCAACCAGCATCCACCTCTGATCAACCGTCCTCCCCTGGCCCTCAAACTTCCCCCACAACTACCCCTTCCTCACTTGCTACTGCTGCCTCTTCTGCTCTTGACGACACCCCTGCCTCCCCCAATACCATCTCTACTTCTACACCGCCACCACCTCCACCACCACCACCACCACCACCACCTCTCACCCGTCCTGCCACACACTTATCCCACAACATAGTTAAACCAAATCCCAAATACTTTAGAAAGCCGTTTGCAACTGCCAACGTTGCCCAAACACCATCTAGCTTTGTGACCCCATCCACCATCAAACAAGTACTCGTTGACCCTCAATGGCGTGCTGCCATGCTTGACGAGTTTCACGCCCTCACCCGTAAAAAAAACCTGGACCTTAGTCCCCCCCGATACCCCACAAAATGTTATTGGTTGCAAGTGGATATTTCGAATCAAATATAATCCGGATGGCTCGCTCAAACAACACAAAGCTCGACTCGTAGCTAAAGGTTTTAATCAACGCCCTGGTATTGATTTCTCCGAAACTTTTAGTCCGGTCATTAAACCGACTACAGTCCATCTTATTCTTAGCCTTGCCGTGTCCCATGGATGGTCCCTCCGCCAAATTGATATTAATAATGCGTTTTTACAAGGTACCCTTCACGACTCTATTTATATGGTCCAACCACCAGGTTTCGTGAGTCCTGCTCATCCGTCGTATGTTTGCAAGCTCTCTCGAGCTATTTATGGTCTCAAGCAGGCTTTGCGTGCGTGGTATACCGAATTGAAAAACTATATGATTTCCTATGGTTTTCGAAACTCCGTTGCTGACTCTTCTCTTTTTATTCTTAATTCTGCTACTGGTTGTTTATTCGTTTTGGTTTACGTTGATGATATTATTATAACTGGCTCGTCTACTCGTCTTATTGGTGAATTTATTCACGCTATCTCTACACGATTCTCGTTAAAGGACTTAGGTCCACTCTCCTATTTCTTGGGAGTTGAGGTAACACCTACAGCTCGTGGTTTGCACTTCAATCAGTCCAAGTATATCACTGACATTCTCGAGAAGTATGAAATGTCCGACTGATGTCCCGTTTCTACACCCTTATCGCCTGACTTGGTTCTCCAACGTCAACCTGATGAACATGTTCTTGATGACACGAAGTATCGTGCCATTGTGGGCAGTCTCCAATACTTGTCACTTACCAGGCCCGACATTGCGTTTGCCGTCAACAGACTTGCGCAATTCCTAACTCATCCGACAGCTACTCATTGGGTAGCACTAAAACGTATTCTGCGTTATCTTCGTGGTACAGTTAATCATGGTCTTCAGCTGCTTAAATCATCTCCCAAGGTTCTTCATGCTTTTTGTGACGCAGATTTGGGTAGTGATATCAATGATTACGTTTCCACCAGTGGTTACATAATTTTTCTTGGTTCTAATCCGATTTCGTGGTCTTCCAAGAAACAACGTGCTATCTCGCGCTCTACGACTGAGGCCGAATTTCGTGTTGTGGCTGACACTACTGCTGAAGTGTTATGCCTTTGTTCTTTACTGTCTGAAATTCGAGCTCCATGCTCCGCCACACCCGTCATTTACTGTGATAATCTTGGCGCCTCTCACTACTCCGCTAATTCGATTTTCCATTCCCGAATGAAGCATCTTGCCATCTCGTTCCATTTTGTTCGTGAGCAGGTTCAGCTCGGTAATATTCGTGTACAACACATTATTGGTGCTGATCAGCTTGCGGATACACTTACTAAGGCACTCCCGAAAACTCGTTTTCTGCTTCTAGCTTCCAAGCTCGGTCTTTCTCTCCGTCCGACCGTCTTGCGGGAGCGTGTTGAGATTACGTGATCTTCGTATTTCCTAATCTTAGCCTTCCTTGCTCTCCAAGCACATATCTTCTGTGTATATTTAAGTTTAGGTATATTGTCCATAAGTCGTTTATTGTATCTTGTACTTTAGGTAAGAATATAGTTGTGCATATTGTAAGGCAAGTCATAACCTAGATTGTAATACTCCCTCCTATTCACAATAAACCTCCCATTTCATTTTGGCACAAATATTAAGGAAACACACTACCCCACCATATAATTAAATTTGGACCACACAAATACACTACTCCACCATACAATTAAATTTGGACCACACAAACACTTACCAAAAAAGAAAATAGGGAAGTTATTGTGAATAGACGGAAAAGGAAATAGGGAAGTTTATTGTGAATAGGAGGGAGTAGTATAAATACATGTATTCTTCATTCAATAATAATCATCTTTCACCAATTCTTTACACTTGACTTGTCTTAAACAAAAATTTGTGGACTTTGTAATTGTTTAGATTGTAGAATCTGAACCGATGACAAGAAATAAACAGGATTTAAATTGCGTTTTTTAATGAGGTTGTTTGAAGTTAACTAAATCTTTTATAGTTGAACTGAACTATGTATTAAATTAGAGAGTAAAAGAAAAATTAAATTGAATTGAATTGCATAGTAAAAATAAGTGTTTTTTGTCTGACACCACCTTTAACATAAGGCACTTTGTCAAACACCACCTTTAAAAAAAATTCTGGCAATTTGATACCTTTAAAAAAAAATTGTAAAACACTACCAAATGCCCGGAGTTTGACCAAATTAAAAAAAAAAACCGGTGTTGACTTCTACTTACTAACATTCACACGTGCGTAAGAATTGTAGACTCCTCATCAGTTCATTTCATTTGAACCCTTTGAAGCTTCCTCAATACTCCTCTAAACTAATCAACTTCCCTATTTCCCTCTTACCATCAATCCATCATTCCTGAAAATTAATCAACTTTTCTTTTCTTTCATTATCGATGGTATAATACATCAACTTCCTCATAATCCATCTAAATTTCTCTTCAAATTTCGGATATAATACATCAGATCATTCATCTTGTCTTGCGGTATGATTTTCATTTTAAATTTTGGTTATTAAATTGGTAGATTATGTTTTGATCTTGTTTTGAATTAGTTTACAATCTGTTATTAATTAGTACAACTTGTTTTTAATTAGTTTTCAATTTGTTTGTAATTAGATTTAGTTTATTTTTGCATAATTTGGTTAAAATGCATGCCTTTAACTGTTTTTTGTTTGCTATTTAATGTAGTTGAACGATGGCTACTAGAGCTAAATTGAGGGTTAGATTTGGTGGGATGTTTATGACTAATAAGAATTGCAAGACTGATTATGTTGGTGGGGGTGTTTGGCTGGAAATGGATGATAATATTTTAAGTTTCGGGTACCTTAAAGACGTACTTAGGAAGAAGCTAAAATGTGATGAGGATCATGCATTTTGGTATAAGAGGCATGGTTTGAGTCTTTTTGCTGGGAGGACTAAAATATTGTGGGAAAAGGATGTTGAGAATTTGTTAAAGACAAAAGATGACTTGGGGATAGTCACCTTGTATGTTGTCAAAGCCCCTACCCCATATAATGTTGTTGGTCCCCAAAAAGTAAGAGAGATGACATCCAAAGCATCTTCCTCATTCAAAGCATCTTCCTCATTCAAAGCCCTATATTCAATGCCTCAAAGTACAAATCTAACCAATTCCAGAAGACCTAAACTGGGCATTAAAAGTGTTGCAAAAAAACAGATTTATAACACTAAACCCACATCTATACCCCCTGAAATACCCCCTGAAATTGAACCACTTGAAATTGAACCCCTCCAAATTGAACTTCCACCCACACCTATACCCCCTCATCCCCTTTTTCCTGAAAATAATCCATATATATGGGCCAATGGAGATGAGAGTGATGATGCAGTGAGTGATCCAGATTATGAAGTTGGTGAGGGCAATGTTGATGAATCTGAGAGTGATACAGATGGATCTGAAAGTGATGTATGCAGTGGTGATGATGAATTAGATGGGGTTGAAGTTGAACCAGAGGAGGAAGTTGACCCTGACATATTAGAGAATGTGGAAACTGGCTTAGGGACTTCATTTAATGACAACTTAGGACTAGTTGATGAAGATAATGATATTCCAGAAGAGGAAGAGGGTGTGTTGTTATCTGATGAAGATGATCTGGAAAGTGAAGCAGATTCTGATGAGGAGCAATTAATTTACCCCACTTTCAATCCAGCTGCTGATTTCAAGAAATCTATAAGGCTGAGCAAGGGACTAAAATTTCCAAATTATAACGTTTTTAAGAAAGCTTTGAGGTATCATTGTATTGAGAATGGGTATGATTTCTACTACTTGCACAACTGTGTTAAGAGGGTAAATTTCATCGCAAGAAGAGGTGTAACGTGTTTGGAACAAAAAGAAAGCCAGGTTTGGGAGATGTAATTGTGGCTGTGTTGATAAGTGTAAGTTCAAGGTCCATGGGAGGTTGTTAGAGAGTCAGAATACTTTTCCGGTAAAGAGCTTGAGATTGCAGCATAAAGAGTGGTGTGCCTTAGCTGACTTAAACACCAAAGTCAGTAGTGAGTACCTTGCTGAAAGATACATTGATGAGTTTAGGTTAGATCCTGGGTATAAGGTCAACACCTTGATTGGAAGGGTTGTGAAGGATATTGGTGTGTCTATAGGGTATTATAAGGCATATTATGCAAAGGAGAAGGCTTTGAAGATGATTTATGGGGTAGATTCAGAACAATATAAAAAAGTGTGGGAGTATGCTGATACTTTGAAGAAGTTTAATCATGGTTCATCAGTGTACATATGTTTGGACTCTATTGAGAGACCTTCACCTTCATTTAAGAGGATGTACATGTGTTTACATGGCTACAAAGTTGGGTTTGTCAATGGGTGCAGACCAATTATAGGACTTGATGGATGTCATTTGAGGGGCCTTTATCCTGGCATTTTGTTGACAGCAGTTGGTAAGGATGGTAATTGCAACATCTTCCCCCTTGCTTGGGCAGTGGTGGAAGTGGAAAATAAAGAGACATGGACTTGGTTCATTGAGTTGCTTATGAAAGATATTGACTCTGTTGCACATGAAGGGTCTTATATCAAGAACAAAGATGAGTTGGCTTTTATTTCTGATAGACAAAAGGTTAGTTTCCTTTGTTTAATAACTGATGTCATACTTTGTTCATTTGTATTCATTATTTTTGGTACTACTAAGTCTTCAATTTCTTGTTTTTTTACAGGGTCTTTTAGAAGCTTTCAAAACTATCACTCCCAATGCTGAGTTGAGGTTCTGTGCTAGGCATATATGGGCCAACTTCAGCAAAACTTACAGTGGAGTGGAGTACTGGAGTATAAACAGTTCTTTTGGAGGGCTGCCAGGGCTTACACAAAACCGGATTTTGATATTTGGATGGAGAACATTAAAGGTATGTCCACTGGTGCATTTGAGTACTTAAATGCAATCCCTGCTAAGCATTGGTCTAGGCATGCTTTTAGTACTAAGACCAAATCTGAAATTCTGCTCAATAATGCTTGTGAAAGCTTCAACAATGTGTTAAGACAATGTAGAGATAAACCTATTCTCACATTGATGGAATGGATTAGGAGATATATTATGAATAGGATGTTCAAAAAGCTTCAGTCACTTGAAAATTACAATGGTGAAGTTATGTAAACTGTGAGAAATGCTTTGTCAAAGCTTGCTTTGGAGGTTAGGCATTGTAAAGTTATTCAGGGGAGTGTCAATGAATTTGAGGTGGAGTATAATGATGAAAAAAGTGTTGTGGACTTAGATGCAAGGACATGTAGCTGTCTTAAATGGGACCTTACTGGTATACCATGTATACATGCATGTGCTTGCATTGACAAAAAATGATTAGTGCCCCAACACTTTGTTCACCAAGCTTATTCCAAGCAGTTGTACCAAGCTGCTTATTCAAATGCAATCCACCCTTTGCCCGGACCTAAGCACTGGGAAAGAAGCCCACATGTACAACCAACTCCCCCTCCCTTTAGGAAAATGCCTGGGAGACCTAGTTTAAAGAAAAGGAGGAAGGATGCCACAGAGGCTGCAGACAAGAGGCCTGCCAAGAAAAGGCCTGCAATTTGCACTAATTGTGGTATGCAAGGTCATTACATCAAGTCATGCAAGAATGTTGGCGTTCCTAGAAGGCCAAAAGATAAAAGAAATGCACAGGTAAATATGTGTATCACTTGTGTTTGCCTTCCTTTTATCCAATTGTATTTCTTAAACATAACCATATATTTTGTGTTTTGCATGACAAACCAGTCTACTAGAGCAGCTGAGATTCCAAGCTCAAGTAGTCAACCACAGCCAAGCCAAGAGGGTGACAACTCAAGGGGAAGGATGATTAATGAAGCTACTGCTGGAGTAAGAGTAGGAGGAGGCAGAGGAAGAGTGAGGCAGATGACATAAACATGAAGGGCAAACAAATTGCAGTCGTATTTTGTGCTTGGTGGTCTACTATTCTGGCAGGCAAATGTGCCATTTTGATAGACAATTATAATGAAAAATATTGTAGCCTGCACATGTATTTTGATAGGCAAAAATTGTACGAGTAGTAAACATCCTTAAGATGGAATGTTATGCAAATTTTGACAGTTACTTGTGCTCAATGAAATGAAAGACCTTGGTTGCTTGAGCATATGTGCTTTCAACACATTTACATTTGCTTGTTAAATTCACCAAGTTATGCACAATGAAAAAAGAAACTGAAACTTCATCTTATAACAAAGGAAAATACTTGTCATTACATACCACTCTTAACATTTCTCCCGCTGGGATTTCTACTCCATCATTTTGAAACTTCATTGAAAGCTTTTGACCCCCATTCACTTTTCTTACCATCGCTTGGTACGTCTCGAATCGAAAGGTTTATTAGGTGGTCACCACCTCCTTTTGGCTGGTTTCTACTTAGTACTGATGGAGCTTCACAAGGCAATCCAGGTCCGGCTGGTTGTGGCGGTATAATTCGAGACGATACCGGTAACTTTATTACTGCCTTTGCCTTTTCATGTGGAATTTGTACTTCGATACGGGTCGAAATGCGTGCGGTAGTGGAAGGCCTAACTTGGGCTCGAAATCTAGGCTTCACCAAAGTCCTTGTTAACATGGACAATTTACCATGTACCAAGCTTATTAATGAAGATGGTCTTATCAGTGGAAGCCTACGCCCACTGGTTTTAAGGTGCAAGGAGCTAGTAAGTTTTTCGGGTTGGACTGTCAAAGTCGAGCATGTGTTTCGAGAAGCCAATCGCGCAGCAAATTGGCTCGTTAATGCTGGAGTGCACTCTTCGACCTCCTCTACAGTGTTTGATTCACCGCCCTCTGAGCTCCGTACAATTCTTCGTGAAGACGTGCTAGGAGTAGCCTTTCCTCGTCTAGTTTTGTCCTAGTTTTCTTTTGTTGTTTCGGGGCCTAGCCCCTCATATGTACCAAAAAAAAAAAAGCAATAAAACATCTTCTCATTTTCCTTAAGATGAGCTATTTCTAAAACTAGCTCATTACATTTGTTTTCATTTTTCATAATTTGCATATTCATCTCTTCCAATCGTTTTTGCAAAGCAATTTCTGACTTCAACAAAGTCATTTCATTCATGGGCTCATCAACCCACTTGAAAAAATTGCAACATCGCATTGACGTCTCCGGATTGTAGAACTTACATGCCAGAAATCTTCTTCCCGTATTTGCCACCGTCATTGATGTCTTCAAAGCTGCTGGAATACCGCATCGACATTTCACCAGTGGCCTGGATGTGGACTCAAAGCTGCCAGAAGACATTGTTGATTGATATGTTATTAAGTGGACAATGATAGGATAGAAGAGAGAGAGAGTGTGTGAAGATGAAATGGAGGGAAAACTAATATAGAGTATATAAGGGGAAAAAATGGAGGGAAACTAAGGAGGGAATTTTTTCCCACGTGTGAAACAAATGAATGCCGGAGTGTTTAAATAATTTCCCAGTTTCCGGCAATTTGATAGTGTTTTACAATTTTTTTTTTAAAGGTATCAAATTGCCAGATTTTTTTTTAAAGGTGGTGTTTGACAAACACCTTTTTTATAAGGTGGTGTCAGACAAAAAACACTAAAAATAACTATATAAACTGAAGCTAGAGGAATTGTTCGAACAATTAGTCTCATTGTAGACGGGTATATCCGTCTAAAGATGTAAACGAGTCAAATATATCACCACTTTCATAATAAGACAACCTACACCATTCCACTTATTGTTTGTCTTATTATGAAAGTGGTGACATATTTAACCTGTCTACAACTTTACACGAGTGGTGTCCGTCTAAAGTAAGATTTTGTGTTGTCGGAATTGATATCAAGTCTAAAGAAAATGCCCAAATTATGAGGGAGAATCCTCTATCTCATTATCATGTCTTACTACTACATTTTTTGATATATAATCCGTGACTATATATACAAAGTACGTTACGGAGTATTGATTAAAATCACATTAAATTGATTATGTATCGTAACTCAAAAGATAAAAGTGATGAAATACGAGATAAAACACAAAAATAGAACAAAATTTCGCTCTCCTAAATTATATATCCGTCTTAAAATTAAAACGAGTTAAATATATATTACTTGCATAGATAAAGACAAGTCTTTTGCCAATATCTAGACATTTAATTTTGTTTTTGTTTTATCTATAAAAGTGATAATTATTTAACATGTTTTAAATATAAAACGAATAATATTCGTTTTAAATGAGAATTTGTGTACTGAATAAAGCTCCCTTGTCCATTGCAAGTTATGATGCGACTTAGGCGGCTGTATAGCATAGTAGTACAGTAGTACTTTGGTTTGGACCATAATAGGACGTCGGCAGTTGATATTACTTCGTATTATATTATCTCACACGTCTGTCAAAATATTTTGACGAACCTCGGGGCTCGGGTGATACTAACCTCAATCTCAGTATACCACCAAGGCACCCACTCGTACTCTCGTAGTAACCTCAATCTCATTTCCCTAATGGATTTTAGTAGGGAAGTTGGAAAACAAGAATTTACATAAACCGATCGTAAAATAATCCGTTGTAAAATGTAAAGTAAGCACAATTATTTCATAACAATAAGTTTTGCTATAGACAATTTGAAATAAGACGGATCAAATATCATCATTTTTTTAATTGAATGTATTTAATTTAAGGCAAAATTATAATTTAACACCTATTATGTTCCATTTTTTCCAAATTACCACCTATTATGTTCTACTTTACAAATAACCACCTTATTTTAAACAAATTCCACACCATCCTCACTAATTTTTCATTTTTGTAACGGTTTTGTGTAATTATCGACTCAACCTCATTTTATCGTCTTATGTAAATTTGCAATGACCAATATACCCTTATTAATTACCTACCCTCCCATCTAATTCATCCTCCTTTATCAATTTCCCCCTATAACAGCTACCTCCGACCTCCGTCCTCTGCTTCGCCCTTCACTCATCCACAAGCAACAACGAAACTGAGTCTGAAACATCTACTCAATTGAGCACTACAGTAGCAATTCACAACCATCCTCCACCTACTTAACCCAATTCGACCACCATGGCTCCTCCATTCACACATCAACCAAGAGCAGCGTCACCGAAACCGAAACCAAGTTCGAATCAATTCATGCTTACAAATCGAACACCAAAGCAACAGCCTCGTCGCTCACCGGAGCCACCACCACCTCTAACCTCCCTTGCGTTGCTATCGTTGACGGAGCCCAATTCAGATCCCTCGCACCACCACCATTCGTAACCGCCGCAGCAGTAGCTCTCAAGTAACCCAGATGCCGTGAACCACCATGGCTCGAATTGAAGTAAATAAGAAAGAAAGAAGGAGACAAGGAGGGGATTCAATCAAGCAAGAATGAACAATAGACAACAAACCTGAAGTTTATGGAAGACCCTCGGTTTCAATTGAATTTCTGGATTTCTGGGTTTGTTTGAGGCTGGGTTTTTTGTTTCAATTGGATGAATGGGACTGAGTGAGTGAGTGAAATAGATAGGGAGGGTATGTAATTTGTAAGGGTATATTGGTCATTGTAAATTCACGTAATATGATAAAATGAGATCGAGTCGATAACTACATAAAAGTATAAAACCGTCACAAGAATGTAAAATAAGTGAGAATGGTGTGGAATTGGTTGAAAGTTAGGTGGTTATTTGTAAAAGAGAACATAATAGGTGGTAAATTGTAAAAAATGGAACATAATAGGTGGTAAATTGTAATTTTGCCTTAATTTAATGACAAAATGTTATACTCCCTCCATTTTCCTATGTTTGCCCCATAAAATAATGAAATGTGAGGTATATTTTAATGAAATGGGGCAAACTTAGAAAAATGGAGGAAGTAACTAAAGTTGTCACTTTTTACCCGAAAAATGATGGTAACATTTTATCGTAAATTGACTACATTTGATCCGTCTTATTTCTGACGGGAAATAGCCCGTCTGAAATAAGAATTTGCGATTTCATAAAATCATGTAAGACTCGTGTTAGAGATGGTGGCAATTGAAAGATATCATCGAGCTAAGCTGGTAAAGTCATGAGAGGTGATACTCATAACCTGAGTTCAAACACTATGCCGCTCTCGTTATATTTGAAGGCGTCATCTTTCCCACAAAGCCCGGGCATTTATTCGGCCGATTTCCAAGAAGACAAAGGTGGAGTGTCTGATTCCTTCCAAGTATAGAAATTACTTGCATACCTATCACCATGCACGGCGTCCTCGGAAGCAAGGCCTTCGAGTTTGGCCATTTCTTCAGCCGTTAACTTTACTGACAATGCTCCAATGTTCTGGTTTAGGTTTTCGACTTTGGTGGTACCAGGAATAGGACACACATCGTCCCCTTGGTGATGCACCCATGCTAACGCTAGTTGCGCTGGAGTGCATCCTTTTTTCGCTGCTATCTCACTAACTCGCTCAAATATGAGTTTGTTTTTCTCCATGTTTTCCAACTGAAACCTTGGCAATTGCTGTAGGATATCAAATAAACATATTAGTTAGCACGGAATCAATATAACATACATCCGATGTTATACAATAGGCGGTAGCGCAACTAGCGGCATTGGGGCACCAGAGGCTTTTTACCATACAACAGGGATAAGGAATAGAAGATATTCTCGGTCACATACCATTATATTCACCGCTTTTTGAACTCGTAGCCGGTAGTTACGGTTGGTCAAACCTTTTTTAACGAATAAACTTTGACCGACCATAATTCCCGACTACGAGTTGAGACATCGGTGATTTTTTTTTTCAAACTGAAGACCTCTTAAAGACGGTCAATTTGAAAAAGAAAAAAAAAGAGTATCGTTTTTTGAACTTGTATTCAAGAGTTATTGACGGTCAAAGTATTTTTGCAAGAAAAAATGGGTACATCATAGAAAATGAAAAAAAGCTGAGAGGTACACGAGAGAATATCCCAAATGAAATTATAAACAAAGTTTCAGACCTGGCGGAAGTCGTCCTTCGACAAGTTCTCTGCTATCTTTGGCCCTGAAGAGAGGAAGCCTCTTCCTAAAGGACTATAGGCCACAATTCCAATGCCGAGCTCCCTGCAGGTCGGAATGATATCTTCCTCCACATCTCGTGTCCATAAGGACCATTCCAATTGCATTGCTGTTACAGGGTGAACTGCATGTGCTCTTCGAATAGTCGAAGCTGATGCTTCAGACAAACCAATGTACTTGATTTTACCCTCTTCAACCAGTTTTCTAAGTTCCATCATCTGAATTAACATGTAAATCCAAATGAAATTTAGTGAAATCACATAACCCAAGTCATGAGTATCACTCCTCATAACTTTACGAGCTAACATCTGCAATATGACGTTAATTGTGTAAAGGAGTATTTGTTGATTGACAATAAGTCGGACTGTCTAAGGGAAGATTATGTGTAAATGATGCAACGTTTCATTAATCGCAAAGTAATCATAAGAACAATACAAGTTTAGTACTAAGATTCAAAACAACATTTCTTTTATCATACATCAATTTACAATATGAAGTTCAACTAATTTAACTTAACAAGACAAATGTTTTCATATTATAGTTCAAAAAAATTATAACTAGTGTATAGGAAATATGGATCAAATTTGACTATCAAAGTCAAATGAAGACAATATAATTGAGATAACGAGAGTAACATAAGAAAAAAAAAGGGTTTTTCCCATTTGTACCCCCGTGGTTTTCACTTTTCCCAACTGTACCCTCGCGTATCAGAGATTACTAATTGTGCCCTTAAACTTAATTAATGACTCCCATCCGTGACTAAACTTGGCTACTCCGTTTGTTTTGGCCGTTAAGTGCTACCATGACATGCATTATGCCAACATGGCTGCTTACATGACATTATATTGACGGTTTTTCTTATTTATCGTCTCACTTACGTTTTATCGACTTTTAATTATTTGCAATGACCAAACTACCCTTATTATTTTCAGATTCCGAATCAAAATCGATCTAATTAAATCCAGAAAATTTCGCCCAAATCCTCTTGTTCCGGGTGTAATTCCAGAGCAGTGATTAGTTACCACCCGTGGCTTGTAGAATAATGTCTTGAGCTGAATCCTTCGTGCTCCTATCGTCCCACTCGGCCTCTCCTGCAACAATGAACGAACTGAGGGCTTGGCTGTGTGCCAAGCGTACTCACTCCGACGCTCAAGTCAAGTAAACTTAAAGGATTAAATTTTGTGTTACTTGGCTAGATGCGTATTGTAGAGAGATAAGGGAGATATTACCAGATGAATAGTGTATTTAGGTTATAATTGTGAGATGCTTTCCTCAATGAAGGTTGAGGAGTATTTATAGACTTTCACCTTTTGTCACGTAGTGGCCAAGTGGCCAAGTGGCTAGCAGGTGGAAAGACTGATCTACCCCTCGGCCGAGGGACCTATGGCAGGCCGGCGGACAATGTTGACTCGCCGCCGAGGGGTCTTGGATATGAGTACGCGGATGTGTGTCCCCCCGGCAGTTGTCACGCCGAGACCAGTGTGGCAGGCCGATGGGATGCATCGGCTAGGCTATCTAAGTCGTTGACTTGCTGTGGATATCTTTGACCTTGCTCAGTGTGTTGACTTGGTCAGCGGTGCAGAATATGCCCCATCAATTTGCCCCCAGCGTAGTCTATGCCGTGGTATGGGCTCCGATGTACGTTGAGCATGTATTCTGCACAAGTAATTTTTAGAAATTTTCTGCATCGGCTTCTTCTTGTGCATCGGCGTGGCATATCCTAGGCCGTGCCGTATACCATATCCCCCCTCCACATGGATGCGTAAAGGGCACTCGATGTGGAAAAGAATATGACGCTGGCCGTGACCAAGGCCGAGAGTCTTAGGTTGATTTTGATTGCCCCGGCCGGTGCTTCCTAGCTTGGTTGATCGGGTGGCGGCGGAGACCGGATACCTAGGAATTTGTTGAGGAAAATGAATAGTTGAAGGGATGTGAACGGGCGTGTTGAAGACGCTTGGTCACTGTTGCATTGATTGACGTTTAAGCGTTGCGACGATTGACATTCCGTGGTTGCATGCTCGACACGTGTTTGCTCGTTGATTGGCTGTTGCTTCATGGGTCGTGGCTCGATTGGCCCTTTATTATGGGCTTTTTCCCTATAAATAGGGCAGTTTTTTCGTGATTTTGGTCACTAATTTCATTTTCTCAAATTTTCTTCAAAATTTTCGTCTTGCTAAACTGAAGGGCTTCTTCTTTCTTCCAATCTTCGGAGTTTTTGATCCGGCTAGCACTTTTTCCTTTGAAGGTAAACAAACGAATTTTTCTTTTCTTTGCTAGTAATTTGTTGTGAACATGTCTGCTGCTGATGCCGGGGCTAGCACTTCCGCGCCGGGGGGTTCCCCGTCGCGTCTTGACGAGGAGGAGATTTTAGAGGCCATCCCGCTAAGGTTAGGGGGTCCTAGGCCTCCTTCTCCCGTAGATGACCTGCCCCTCCTGGGGGAGTTGGAGGATGAGGATGATGTTGATCACGGTCTTTGGGGCTCCGTCGATGGTGGGAGGATGATTGTTCGAGTCATGGCGAGGCCCGCACGACCGGCCTCGACCGTGTTTGGACGAATAAATTCGCTAGTAGTTCCGGAGGGACCCTGTTCGGAGATCATTTCTCCTTCGGTGAGGGGTATAAAATTGTTGTCCCGGAGGAGGGTCGAGTGGTCTGTTGCCCTCCCCCGGGCCATATCGGCGTGTACCTTAAGCATTTGGAGTACGGGCTCCGGTTTCCTTTAAACGAGCATGTTGTGGCCATCATCAGAGCTATGAACCTTGCCGTGGCCCAACTACATCCGTTGGCCATGAGGACGATAATCGGCTTTGTGTGGCTCTGCCTTTTTAAAGGGGAGGTCCCTACGGTCAACCTATTCCGCCGACTTCATAGTCTTCGGCCGTCGATCTCCCGAAAGGTGGGGTGGTACAGCGTCCAGACGGAGCCTGGATATGTCTCCGTAAACAAGCTTACTTCCTGCAAAGATTGGCAGGGGCGATGGGTGTACGTCCAGTGTGGGAGGACTACCCGTTGCCGAGGTCTTTCCGGGGCCCCGTTCATTTGCGGTGTGAGACCCGGGAAGAGTATGCGAAATACGTCTCCGGGGTAGCAAGGTTAAGATGGACGCTTCTTTTGTCCCCCTTACGGCGGATGAGAAGCGGGCAATGCAGCTATTTGATCCGAGGAGGGATGGCTGCCCCGACCCAGCATTATCCTTCAGGACGAGATGCTCTGCCGCGTCGGCCTCATACCGGCCCTCAGCCGTGGTGAGTAGGGTCGGTGTGAGGCCCACCTTTGCTTGTTATGTTCCTGTTTGGAGCTTTCTTGCTTCTTTCATATAACTCTTGTTTGATTCCTTGCAGATCGATTTGGTCAGGATCTGTCAGAGAAGGACTTGGAGAGGCTTGGGCTTGATAAGGACGGAAAGGTTCTCACCCGCCATCCTACGGCTGAAGCACGTGATCGCCGACTGTCTCCTAACGAAGTCATGGAAAGACAGACAAAGGCGTTGATCCGGAGGAGACGGCACAAGCACGGGTTCTTGGCAACGTCCGAGAAGACCAAAGAAGGCGACGTCCAAGTCGGCGGTGCATCAATGGCAACTCCCTCTCCGACCCCGGTGATCGAAAAGGATCGTGTGGAGGTGATCAACATTTCTGAGGGGGAGGTGACCGTTGCTAAGGTCCCTTCTCCGAAGAAGAGGAAAGACCCACCGTCTGCTTCCGCCGTTGCCGTGGAGGAGCCTGCTTCCGCCAGCCCTTCAGCTAAGAGGGTTCGAACTGGTACGGATTTAACTTGTGGTTCGGATTTAGCCGGCTCGTTGGGCATTCCTGGTGACAGGCTTTCTGACGTGTCAATGCACGGTGACATGGATGCTCTCTGTAACTTTTTTGCAGTTCCATCGTCGGAGACCGCCGTCCTCGCTGAACGGCAAGCAGGGAAGCAGCCTGAGAAGGCGGTTGAGAAGACGGGTGACCAAAGTGTCACCGTGGACTCCTCACCCCAGAAGCTTACCCCTACCGAACTCGTGGCGGAGGGTGAGGAAATATACAAGAAGTTGGGGAGATGGAACCGTCAAGCCGCTTCCCTCATCATGGAGCAAGAAAAGGCCACGGCCCAATCTGGGCCGCTGATTGCAAAGCTCAAGTTTGATCTTCTTGCTGCGAGGGGGGAAGCCGGGAAGGCTAAATTTGGATCTCCGTCCGAGGGGCGTGCGGAGGAAGCTGAGAAGCTGCTGAGGGCCGAGAGGGCCAAAGTTGAGGATGCTGATGGCGCCACGGCCAAGATGATGGAGGAACGGGACAGGTACAAGGGCGCCTACGACTCTGTGGTTGCCAAGAGGGACGAGTGGGAGGATCGGTTTCAGAAGCAAGCAGAGGTGCTCAGGGGCACGCAGGCTATCCTTGCTCAGAAAGAGAAGGATATTGAAATGCTCCAGGATGAGGTCCTTCCTAAAATGTGCGTCCGATTCGGGGCCGGGCCGAGGAGGCGACCGGGGAGGCGATAAGAAGACTCGTCCCGAGGGCTCCTTTCCATGGGATAAATTTGATACTCTTTTGGATGAAATGGTCGAGGCCGAGGAGACCGCGGCTACGGAGAAGGCCGAGGCGGCGAAGGCGGCTCGGATAGGCTGAGGCCAAGGCGGCTTATGATGCGAAAGTGAAGGAGGATGAGAGGTCAAGTCGCTTGAAGGTGCTCGCCTTCAACAAAGCCGCCACCGATGATCTTTGTGGCTCGACGCAGGGGAGCATCGAGCATAGGGAGACGGGCGGTCGTCACCGGACTCACCCGGCATCTCGGATAGCTTTAGCTGTTCGGGGGCCAATTATTGAGCCTTCTCTCCCTGCCATCCTTTTGGCGCTTCAATTTCCAAGTCTGTACCTTTTGTTTTTCTGTTTCCTTGCTTTTTGTAAAGCTCTGGTAGGTAGAGTTTAGGCAATCCTTATGGGGACGGCCGTCGTTTGTACTCTTCTTGCAGTCATTTTAACAAGGTTTTATCTTTTTGGTCCTCGGCTTGGCCGGGACTCTGATTACGATCCTTTATCTGCCTTGTGTCATTGACTGAGGCGATTTGAATGTATGTCTTAACCGTGTAGACATGTTGACCGCTAGATTGGCGTCTCAATTGCACTGTGTATACGTTTCTTTTTAGCGTATCGGCCGATGTGTTCCCCGTCGCTCTCGGTTTCGGCCGAGGTAATCGGGGTTGCGGCTTCGATAGCAATCGCAACTGTGTAGGCATATTGACCGCTAGATTGGCGTCTCAATTGCACTGAGTATACGTTTATTTTTAGCGTATCGGCCGACGTGTTCCCCGTCGCTCTCGGTTTTGGCCGAGGTAATCGGGGTTGCGGCTTCGATAGCAATCGCAACTGTGTAGGCATATTGACCGCTAGATTGGCGTCTCAATTGCACTGAGTATACGTTTCTTTTTAGCGTATCGGCCGACGCGTTCCCCGTCGCTCTCGGTTTTGGCCGAGGTAATCGGGGTTGCGGCTTCGATAGCAATCGCGAATGTGTAGGCATATTGACCGCTAGATTGGCGTCTCAATTGCACTGAGTATACGTTTCTTTTTAGCGTATCGCCGACGTGTTCCCGTCGCTCTCGGTTTTGGCCGAGGTAATCGGGGTTGCGGCTTCGATAGCAATCGCAACTGTGTAGGCATATTGACCGCTAGATTGGCGTCTCAATTGCACTGAGTATACGTTTCTTTTTAGCGTATCGCCGACGTGTTCCCGTCGCTCTCGGTTTTGGCCGAGGTAATCGGGGTTGCGGCCTCGATAGCAATCGCGAATCGTGTAGGCATATTGACCGCTAGATTGGCGTCTCAATTGCACCGAGTATACGTTTCTTTTTAGCGTATCGGCCGACGCGTTCCCCGTCGCTCTCGGTTTTGGCCGAGGTAATCGGGGTTGCGGCCGATAGCAATCGAATCTGTGTAGGCATATTGACCGCTAGATTGGCGTCTCAATTGCACCGAGTATACGTTTCTTTTTAGCGTATCGGCCGACGTGTTCCTCGTCGCTCTCGGTTTTGGCCGAGGTAATCGGGGTTGCGGCTTCGATAGCAATCGCAATCGTGTGTAGGCATATTGACCGCTAGATTGGCGTCTCAATTGCACTGAGTATACGTTTCTTTTTAGCGTATCGGCCGACGTGTTCCCCGTCGCTCTCGGTTTTGGCCGAGGTAATCGGGGTTGCGGCTTCGATAGCAATCGCAACTGTGTAGGCATATTGACCGCTAGATTGGCGTCTCAATTGCACAGAGTATACGTTTCTTTTTAGCGTATCGGCCGACGTGTTCCCCGTCGCTCTCGGTTTTGGCCGAGGTAATCGGGGTTGCGGCTTCGATAGCAATCGCAATCAATGTAGGCATATTGACCGCTAGATTGGCGTCTCAATTGCACCGAGTATACGTTTCTTTTTAGCGTATCGGCCGACGTGTTCCCAGTCGCTCTCGGTTTTGGCCGAGGTAATCGGGGTTGCGGCCGATAGCGATTTTCCCTTCGGGTTTTCGTCTAGTGGCAAACCGTGGAGGGGACAGATACTGATGGAGAACTTGGGCGATTCACTTGCTTGTTATCATCGTGCGTTGGGGTGTCCACAATGTGTTCGGACACCTCCGCCGCTACACAAAGTATTTTCTCAAGTTATCGGTGTTCCAATGGCTCATCAGAGGCACACCTCCCATGTCTGTCGGCCCGGTATGTACCCGGCCTTATTTCTTCGATCACTTTGTAGGGACCTTCCCAGTTGGCCGTCAGTTTGCCATGAATATTTCCTTTGTTGGTGGCGGCCGACTTCCTTTGGACTAGGTCTCCTACTTTTAAGTCCCTTTTGTGGACTCTTCGGTTGTAGGCTCTCTTCATCCGGCTCTGATATACGGCCAAGTTGAGGCGTGCCGTGTCTCGGCTTTCTTCGACCAGGTCAAGGGAAGCTCTAAGGCCTTCCTCGTTTTCATTTGGGTCAAAAGTGGCGTTTCGAATGTCGGCAGACCGTCGCTTCGATCGGCAAAACCGCTTCGGAGCCGTAGACCAGGTGGAAAGGGGTGTATCCCGTGGCTTCTTTCTCTGTGGTTCGAAGGGACCACAGGATGCCGGGTAGTTCATCGGCCCATCTTCCCTTGAGGTCTTCAACCGTCTTCTTCAAACCGTTGAGGATGGTTTTGTTGGCTGCCTCCGCCTGCCCGTTGCTCTGTGGGTGGCAGACGGAGGAATACGCAAACTTGATGCCAAGCTCCTCTAACCAGTTCATTATTAGGTCGCTCCAAAACTCTCGGCCGTGGTCAAATACCATAACTTGGGGCAATCCGAAGCGGGTTATAACGTTTTCCCAGATTACCTTTCTGACGGCTGCTGTGGTCTTCGCTGATACTGCTACGGCCTCAACCCATTTGGTGAAGTAGTCAACGGCAACAATTAGGAACTTCCTTCCCCCGGAGGCTGTTGGGAATGGCCCTAGCATGTCCATCCCCCATTGTGCGAAGGGAAGGGGATTAAGCACCGGTTGTAGGTCCCTGGAGGGAGCGTGTATCACCGGGGCATGCATTTGACAGTTCGTGCACTTCTTGGTCTTCGCTCGGGAATCTTGAAGCATGGTGGGCCAGAAGTAGCCAGCTCGGAGAGCTTTGTGGGCTAGTGTTCTTGCCCCCATGTGATGTCCACAGATGCCTTCGTGAATTTCTGTCAGTATCAATTCTGCATCGGCCGGACCGACACACTTCAAGAGTGGTCTTATTACAGATCTTCTGTATAGTTCCCCTTCGAACATTAGGTACCTGGCGGCGATCCTTTTTATTTTGGCCGAGGGATTGCGGCCCTCCGGTAATTCACCTGTAAGCTTGTATCTCATTATCGGAGTCATCCATGTTGACTCGGTTTCTATGTTACCCACCATGCCGGCGGTCTCAGTGATGCTCTTCGCGTTCCTAATGTCTAAGACGGTTGGTGACATTCTTGATGGTTGAGTGGCGGTTTGGAGAGAGCGTCGGCCCGGTTGTTCTCGGATCTGGGGACGCACTGTATTTGGAAAGACTTCAATTTTGCTACGTCGGCTTTTACCCTTTCTAGGTACCTTACCATTCCGTCGTCCCGGGCCTCGTACTCCCCTCTGATTTGGTTAGTAACCAACAGTGAGTCTGTTTTTAACACAATGTGTTCTGCTCCGGCAGCCCTAGCTAGCTCGACTCCGGTTATCACCGCCTCGTATTCGGATTCGTTATTCGAGGCCGAGAATGTGAATTTCAAGGCGTACTCAAACTCGTCTCCGTTTGGGCTGATGATAAGGATGCCGGCTCCTGAGCTATTCGTTGTGGAGGAGCCGTCGGTGTAGACCTCCCATATGCCTGGGTTTGGCTCTTCCTGGTACGTGCATTCGGCAAGGAAGTCTGCAAGTGCTTGCCCCTTTATCGAAGGCCTTGGTTTGTACTGAATGCCGAAGCCAGAGAGTTCCACCGCCCATTTGATGAGCTGCCGGATTGTTCGAATTTTTCCAAGGATTTCTCCAATGGTTGATCGGTTAGGACCGTCACGGGGTGTGCGTCGAAGTAGGGTTTTAACTTCCTTGTGGCGACGACGACGGCGAAGGTCGCTTTTTCGATTAGTGGATAGTTTCTTTCGGCGGGCAACAGCATGTATGGGCGACGAAGTAGATTGGGTGTTCTTTGTTTGTCTTCTTCCCGATGATCACGACCGACCGTGGCCGAGGTTCTTGCTATGTATAGGTATAGCGTCTCCCCCATTATCGGCCAGACGGGGTTGGGAGAGTACGAAGATGAGCTTTCGATTGTTTGAAAGCGTGCTCTCATTCCTCCCCAGTGAAGTCTTTATTTCCTTTCAAAGCACTTTGAAGAATGGGGTGCTCTTATCGGCCGACCGAGAGATGAAACGGGCGAGAGCCGCCATTCTCCTGTCGATATCATAACCTCTTTCCGATTCCTTGGTTCGGGCAGGTCTAGGATTGCTTGGACTTTGTCCGGATTGGCATCTATGCCTCTGGCGCTGACAAGTACGCCTAGAAATTTTCCTGCCCGGACACCGAAGTTGCATTTCATTGGGTTGAGCTTCATCTTGTATTTCCTTAGTGAACAAAATGTCTCGTGTAAATCGCCGGATGCTCATTTGTCGGACTTGCTTTTTACAATAGCGTCGTCGACGTATGCCTCAATGTTCCGTCCTTTTTGATTTTGAAACACTTTGTCCACCAGCCTTGTATACGTCGCTCCGGCGTTCTTCAGACCGAACGGCATCATTTTGTACATGTATGTGCCGTTGGCGGTGATGAATGCGCATTTAGGCATGTCTTCCTCGGCCATGAACACTTGGTGATACCCCGAGAAGGCGTCCAGCAGCTCGGCATGGTGTAGCTGCCGTGGCGTCGATTAAGCTATCTATCCGAGGCAAGGGATAACAATCTTTGGGGCATGCTTTATTAAGGTTGGTGAAGTCTACACACATTCTCCACGCCCCCGATGATTTCTTCACCATTACAACATTGGCTAACCACTCAGGATAAGTACAAGGCATGATAAAACCTGCCGCTAGTAATTTATCTACTTCGGCTTTGATGGCTTCGTCCTTTTCGACCGAGGAGTTCCTCATTCTCTGCTTGATCGGGCGGCGGTGGGGAGCACGTTCAACTTGTGAACGATCACCTCTCGATTCACGCCGGCATCTCGCCGCCGAGTATGCGAAAACGTCTTTGTTCTTTCTCGGCGAGTCCAGGAGGTCGGCTCGAATTTTGGTTCCAGGTTGACACCGATGGTTATGGTGCGGTCCGGATCAATCTCTACCTCCTCGGTCTCTGCTCCTTCGATCATGCCGATGGTCGGTCGTTCCGGATGCGGGTGTGTACTGTATCCGGAACGATTCTAGTTCTGAAGCGACAGCTCTCACCCTTACTAGATACCTTATTGTCTTGTAGTCCTGGGCCTCGCACTCTCCTCTAACCTGGTTGGTCACGAGGAGCGAATCTGTCTTTACCATGATACGTTCGCCCGGCGGCTTTAGCTAGCTCAATTCGGTTATCACCGCCTCGTACTTGGATTCCTTGGGGGTCACCGAGGTAAGCTTCAAGGCGTGCTCGGATACGTCCCCGTTTGGGCTGATGATAACCATGTCGGCCTTCGAGCCATATGTCGCGGAGAGGCCGTTAGCGTGAACCTCCCACAAACCGGGTTCTTCCTCTTTCTTCGAGATGAGCTTATGTGCCTCCCCCCGGTCCGTGACATACATCAATGTCAGGGCCCGGATGGATATTACAGCGTCGATCTCGCTCAAAGTGATCCGGCCTATGAGTACATCGTAGGCAGGTGTACCGTCGATGACCACGAATTTAGACATGACGTTCTTGGCTGCACCTCCCTCGCCGAACCTTACCGGCAAACTGATTGACCCCAGGGGTATCATGCCGGCCCCAGAAAAACTGTATAACGGGTTGGTGCAGGGGCTCAAATCTTCAATCCTCAGACCGAGGCCGAGAAAGCATTCTTTATTCATAACATTGGTGTAGGCGCCTGTGTCAATCAGGCACCCCTTCACCAAGTGGTCGGCTATGTCTAGGTGAACCATAAGTGGGTCATTTGTGAAGAGCGACGATTCTCTCGTAATCCTCTGTCCGATGGTCATATCGGGAACTTTGGAAGCGGGGTCACCGTGTTGGGCGCAAAGTTGATGGCACGATAAGGTTTATCCAGTGCCGTTTGTGCCCGGGAGTGAACTCGCCGCTCTCGTCGTCCCGACGACGACATTGATCACTCCTACTCGCTCGGGAGCGGGCTTGCTCTTTGATCTGCAAGGCATCGGTTTTGTCCTGCGGCAACATATTTGCCGAGGTTTCCCATCCGAATCGGTTCTTCAATGGCATCCTTCGGTGTCGGCAATCGTTGGTTAGGTGTCCGGTGTGGCCGTGGTACTCACGATCGGCTCGTGTCACCATCACTTCTCGGCCTAGGGGGTCTTTCCCATTTCTGGCCCTCGTTTTTGCTCAAAGCGAAAACATCGGCGGCCGACGCGACTAGGGGGGTGTGATCATCGTATCGCTTTTTGTAGTATGTCCCCGAGCTCCCCCCGGCATTCGCCGAGCTTTGTTTTTTCGGCGAGACTTCTCTAGCCGTGACCTATTATTCTCACGGCGTCTCTCATCGGATCGTGACCCATTGTTGTCACGGCGTCTTTCGTCCGGGTTATTCTCCCGGCGGCTATTCCTTTCTGAGTGCTTGGCCTCGCTGGGGCCTTCCCAAGTCTTGTGGTAGTCTTCCACCTTGATGGCTTGGTCAGCCAACTTCCTTGCGGCGTCCAAACCTAGGCCTCCGCACTTGATGAGCTCATTTTTTAAATCTCCTTTTGGGAGGCCCTTCATCAGTGCGAAGGCTGCCAGTTCGGGATTGATTTCTCGAATCTGCTGGACCTCTCCATCAAACCTCTTCACGTAGCTTCGGAGAGACTCGCCCCCCTCTTGTCTGATAGTTAGGAGGTCGGAGGTCTCTACGGCCCTTCTCTTATTGCAGGAGTACTGGGTTAAGAAAGCGCCCTTCAGGTCGGCGTAGTAGTACACCGAGCCATCGGGAAGCCCTTTGTACCAGCTCTGAGCCATTCCATGCAAAGTTGTTGGGAAAATTCGGCACTGGACCTCGTCGGGTGCTCCCATACCGACATGTAAGACTCGAAAGCCTCGGCGTGGTCGGTGGATCGCTATCCCCCTTGTATGATAGGGGTGGCGGTTTTAGCTTGTTTGGCACCAGGGACTTCTAGGACGTAGGCGTTGAGGGGTTGCGACCACGTGTTGAATGACACGTGGCGATCGGCTCCTCGCATCCCTATCCGGGCTTCTCCCCTCGTAGCGGGAGGGGCTCCTTCTTCGACTATGACTCCTTCTCCAACTCGCCGAGTCGGACTCCTCTCGGCTCCTTTGGGGTATGCCTCGTTCGTGTGGCGGGGACGCTGTCCTTCCGCGAGTGCGGGAAGGACTTAGGTCTACCGCGCCCACTTTGGGCTCCCCCGGCGTCTTGACTGGGTCAACTTCTCCTAGTGCTCCGTTCAGATTTCTCGGAGTCACGTTTTGGGCCCTGGTCTCCTGGGTGGTTTCCGCCGCTCTTGTCGGTGTGACAGTGTGAGCAGACGCATTGCTAATTAGGTCCAGGACCATTTTCAGTTTTGCTATGTCAACCACGTGTCCCATGACGGTGACCTGGTTGGCTGGCACGGCGATCTGGTATTATCGGCATCCCGAACTCCGGTTGGATTACTCTCGCCGGTGGGGGCTGCTCGACTCAGAATTGTTAAAGGTATCATCTGGGTGGAGGGGCTCGTCGGTTACGAACACCTCTTGCTGTTTCGACATTTTCTTAGCTTTTTGGGTGGGTTTTTGTGTTTTTTTTTTTTTTTTGTTTTGGGAATGAATGTGACTAGCTTCTAGTGTCTTTCCCCACAGACGGCGCCAATTGTTCCGGGTGTAATTCCGGAGCAGTGATTAGTTACCACCCGTGGCTTGTAGAATAATGTCTTGAGCTGAATCCTTCGTGCTCCTATCGTCCCACTCGGCCTCTCCTGCAACAATGAACGAAGCGAGGGCTTGGTGTGTGCAGCGTACTCACTCCGACGCTCAAGTCGGTAAACTTAAAGGATTAATTGTGTTACTTGGCTAGATGCGTATTGTAGAGAGATAAGGGAGATATTACGGATGAATAGTGTATTTAGGTTATAATTGTGAGATGCTTTCCTCAATGAAGGTTGAGGAGTATTTATAGACTTTCACCTTTTGTCACGTAGTGGCCAAGTGGCCAAGTGGCTAGCAGGTGGAAAGACTGATCTACCCCTCGGCCGAGGGACCTATGGCAGGCCGGCGGACAATGTTGACTCGCCGCCGAGGGGTCTTGGATATGAGTACGCGGATGTGTGTCCCGGCTGGCAGGTTGTCACGCCGAGACCCAGGTGGCAGGCCGATGGGATGCATCGGCTAGGCTATCTAAGTCGTTGACTTGCTGTGGATATCTTTGACCTTGCTCAGTGTGTTGACTTGGTCAGCGGTGCAGAATATGCCCCATCACCTCTTCAAACCACCCTCTAACCCAGTCTTATTCAAACTCAGAAACCCGACTTCACATCGTTATTGAGCCCAATTCCTTAATCGCAGCATCCAGCACCCCACTAGCTTCACACAATAAATAACATGGATTTGGGGGTTAGGGTTTCAAGGGTACCTGAGAAAGACGCCGCAACAGTGAGCGAATAAGGAGCGCGATGGTAGATTGCGTCGCAGCAGGGGATGTAGTCGCTGGTGTCGACATCGGGTGGAGAGGTACAGATCACCAACGGAAGAACGGTGTCCGGCAGAGATGTGTGTCGCATCAGTGAGCGACGGTGTCCGGCAGACGGACCCACGGATGCTGACAGAGGTGGGGGCAACAAAGCAAGGTGGGAGGCGGTTTGGGTTGAGGAATGGGATAGAGTGAAGAGGTTGGTGAGTGTGAATAAGGCGGGACATTACAAATAATTAAAAGTCGATAAAGCGTGAGTGAGACGATAAATAATAAAAATCGTCAATATAATGAAATTAAGGGTATGACTAGTGAATGGTAAAAGGGGTTTTAGTAATGCCATGTTGGCAGCCAAGTCATGCCTTGTTGGCACATTAAGCGTGCCATGTTGGCAATTAACGACAACATTTGACGGAAAATTGGAGATTAGCCACGGTTGGGAACCATTAGGTAAGCTTAGGGGTACAATTAGTAATCTCTGATACGCAAGGGTACAGTTGGGAAAAGTGAAAACCACGGGGGTATAGATGGGAAAATCCCAAAAAAAAATGACAAACCGTGATTTCAATGGGGATGTTAGTATCAATTCCGTGCTGATAAAAGAGATCAATGTAATCAACATCAAGTCTCTTCAAGCTTCCCTCGCAGGAACGTCTCACGTATTGTGGATCACCTCTGATTGAGAAATTTCCGTCCTCGTAAACCACACCGAATTTCGTAGCCAATTGCACTTTTTCTCTCCATCCTCCCTTTAGTGCCTGCTCATTTCAATTACCAACATACATAAACATTTGTGTCCACCCATCTCTAACAACAATGTCTGGAGAGAAAAAAAAAAGTTTGCTTACCTACTAGAATCAATAAACAATTGTATTCATGATTTGGGTTTGAAACTCGTCAAAATTAATACAACTATCAGGCAACGGCGTTTCTAGAACTTCGTCAAAATTAATACAAGTATCAGCATCAGGTAAAGTCAATGATTAATGGTATTCATGTCCTATGTTATTTAGGGGTGGTCAAACATTCGGGCGGGGGCAGGGCGGGCTTGAATAGGTAGACCCGAAATCGGTCCATGGTAAGGGGGCGGCTCAACACGTGTCGGGTATGGTGAAGGTGGACCCGGAACCGGCCCGGGTAGGTCTAGGGCGGGCTGGGTTGGATTTGCTCGACCCAGGCCCTGCCCTAGTTGAGTAGTTCCTGACGTGTCGGGTCGGGTATTACACATGTTTAGCGGGTTGGGTAAAACTTGGCCTGAGGAGTGGGTCATGTCCGGGCGGGCTGGGTTGACTCGAAGATTTGACCAGCCCTAGTCTGTGTAACTTAGTAGATAAAGTTGATGAATAACAGTACTTTACAACTTTACATATACTTTAGGTAAGATTATGGTTAGACTCTTATAGGTCTTAGAATTCTGCTACATCAGCTTTCCACTAAATTTTATTATTTTTAAATTGCTCAGATTTTATACATTATCAATCAGACTCACCTAAAACTTTACTTTTTACCCTACTTATTTTTTTCCGCTTATAAAAAAAAATGAAAAACAAAAGAGTTACACATGTCAATTATTAATTGGAAGAAGTGCCTAGTGAATTGTGTCAAGACTATACAAGAGTCTTAAGTTGAGTCGTAGATTTCCAAGACTCAATTTGAGACTTTGTCAAGACTTTGTTAGATTATTGGTAGTCTTGAGTGAGTCTTGTCTCAAGACTTACCGAAGTCTTGTCTCAAGACTACCAATAATCTTACCCTTATAATACTACAATCAAACACTCACTACTTTCCGCTACCAAAATTCCAACAGTACACAATCTTACTCTTATGCTAGCAGTACAAAGAGGTTATCTAAACATAATACAATCAAATTATAACACCCTAGAATAAGGTAATTGTACTATATTGTATTACCTTTCCAATTAAGATCTCATTAGTATGAGGTCCATACAAATCAGAAGTATCAAGAAAAGTGACACCAGAATCAACAGCATGATGAATAAGTTCAGTCATATCTTCATCAGGCTTAGGTGGGCCATAAAAAGCAGACATGCCCATGCATCCTAACCCTTGTGCTGATACTTCAAGCCCATTTGAACCCAACTTAATTCTTCTTACACTATTATTTGCCATTGGTATCAAATGAGTCGCGGGCAGTACAATATCCGGGGTAGGGCCGTAGGGGTATTCGAACTGTGACCGATTATGTTTTGTATTTATAGAGTAACCTGGTGTGTATTGTGTAGTAACGTAACTACGTAAGTGGTGATGTAATGGTTTAAAGTTCGTCTTTGTCGGCTGAATGCGCTTCATTTCTGGTTCATTTTTCCTACCGTTTTACGTTGGAGTAGTCTTCTTTGGGACGTTTTAACGTAAGATGAGAAAATGTTAACATTTTTTAATAGAAAGTGACCATTTAATAATAAAATATTATAATTAAAGCTGTCACTTTTTAACGTAAAACTAATAGTAATATTTTATTAAGAATATTTACGGAGTACATTTTATCGCATCTTATTTCATACAAAAATGCCCGTCTGAAACAAGATTTAATTTATTATTTCCCCTCTATCTTATTTCATACAAAAATGCCCGTCTGAAACAAGACTATGGCCCTGTTCTTTTGGACTTAAAGTCACTTAATTTAAGTTCATTTCAGATCCTATAAGTTCAGTTCAGTTCAGTTCAGATCAGATTCTATAAGTTCAATTCAGATCCTATAAGTTCAGTTCAGTTCAGATCCTATAAGTTCAGTTCAGTTCAGTTCAGATCCTATAAGTTCAGATCCTATAAATTCAGTTTAGAAAAATTATAAACAGAGTATTATTTTTAAAAACCGACGCAAAACTATTTGACATTATTAATTATTCGATTCATATATAAATTATTATTTTTAAAACAAAATTATCACTCTTCTCATTACGGAGTATTTTTTTATCGTAATGTAACCGTAGTATAATGTATGAACAAACCAATGTATATAAAGCGGAAAAATGTTTTTTTTTTTTTTTTTTTTTTTTGCAGGCAAGGAAAATGGCTATCCTTTCAAACCTTATTGGATCCGCCTAGTCAGAACTATGACGAGTGTCATTACACCAGAGATCATAAGGAGAGTCCGGAGAACCCAAACCTTGAGGATACGCGACAGCACGGAAAGTCGGCACCTCGTTTAACAGACCCATAGGGCCACCGTGCAATACCACATCACTCCCGTCAAGGGTATCGAACCCGGGACCTCAGTTAAGAGGAACAAGCACCTTAAAGGCACACCCGGCTACCACAAGACCCAAGCCAAAATGTTATTATCGTACCTTGTGTTTTAGACTATATTTTCTTATCAGTGTTTTCTCTTGGCTGCCCACTAATTTCTTGTAAATTTTTTGTTTAATCTCAATAAAATTTTGCGTTTATTTTAATAATAATAATAATTGCGGTTTTATAAAAAAATTAAAAAAATAATAATAATAAAAATAAGAACAAGAACAATGATAACAATAACAATAATAATAATAATAATAATATTTAAGTTAAATTAATTTAAATTTGGATCGTGTAAGTTCAGTTCAGATCCTATAAGTTCAATTCAGTTCAGATCCTATAAGATCGATTCGATTCGAGATCCTATAAGTTCGATTCGATTCGAGATCCTATAAGTTCGATTCGAACCTATAAGTTCGATTCGATTCTGATTCGGATCCTATAAGTTCGATTCGAGATCGATCCGTTTGTTCAAAAAAGAACATGGCCTATGTATTACTTTTAATTGTAATTGTTTAGATTGTAGAATCTGAACCGATGATAGGAAATACAGAAGATTTAAGTTATGTTTTTTAGTGAAGTTGTATCAAGTGGACTAAATTTACAGCCCGTCTTGCTTGTGATGGTCACAGGCTTCTGAGTTGTGACCTCTCACAACCCTCTCCCACTTGCCCCTCCCATTTATCCCTTTGTCTCATCTTACAAACTTGTGACAAATTTTATCCATCACAAATAAGAATTTGTGCTAAATTTAACAGAGTTTTTTTTTGTCTAAACCATCCGGTAATCCGAACCACATTGGGCCGACTAATCCGGATTTCGGGGCGTGTCCAAGGATTACGGTATTTAAACCCCTCCCAATCGCAGTTGTGGGGGATCGATCCGTAGACCTCTCTACCAAGCGCAGCCCCATACTACCACTGCGCCAACCAACCATTGGTTAAATTTAAGTTAAAAGTGGTTTTTTGCACTAAATAAAGGAACGAATTATCAATCTTCAAATTGATAATTGCAACTTTATTCGACCTAATTACATCAATCATGCTCTGAAATAATTTCCCTAAATTTTATTACGTACATCAAGTAAGCCACCGAGAATGATATGCTCAAAGTTTAGAAGGCATAGCTTTAGCCGTCAGGCTATAAACACTCCACAAAATTACTTTAAAAGAGGCCGGTTTGAACCTGAGTCCATTTGAAATTTTACCTGAGTTTTAACCACTAAGTGTAAGATTATTGGCGAGTCGGTCTTAAAACAAGACTCACAATAATCTATCATAGTACAAAGTTTTAAGTTGAGTTTTGGAAATCCAAGACTCAACTTAAGTGTGTGTTTGGCCTAGCTTGAAAAAGTGTTTTTGGGCTCAAAAACACTTTTTAGCCAAACATACTATTTTCTAAAAGTTAAACAAAAAATTCTCAAAAGCCAAAAATCTATATTTTTGCCCTTAGAAATAGAAGCAGCAATTTGTTATTTCTGCTTTTGAAAAACACTTTTAAAAAATTAAACTTGAAAAGCAAAAACTCACTTTTGAGAATCGAGGTCAAACATGCTCTAAGACTCTTTCTTATAAGGTATTGATACAATCTTCCAGGGAAATCATACAACAAAAGGAGTTCATGTGTTATTTTATTTTATTCCCTTTTTTTTAACAATAGGTATCACATGTGACGGGTCAATTATCACCCACATAGGTAGATAAGACAAAAAGTAGAATGCATAGGAAATCACAAATGACTTATCTTTATCCTCTCATGTGGGTTTTATTTGACCCGTCACAAGCTTATGACGAATATCGGCCGTCACAAATAAGAATTTGTGGTTTTTTAAATCTCTTTTTTAAACCTCACATTTTCTCAAGTGTAGTGGAAAAGTAGGCTCTGGGCAAGTTTGATGGATAATGTATTAAATAAAGCATGAGGTAAGTCTGAACAATAAAAATAAATAAAAAATTAACGTGACAGAGTCTTAAAACTATAGAGAATCTTGCCAATAATCTTACCCTAAACTCCACCCTTACAAGCAATAATTTCGCTAATTAAATACGGAGTACAAAAGGATTTGGTGTATTATTGTGCTCCAATATATCCAGTGCAATTTATGATGCGACTTATAGGCGGCTGTATAGCATAGTAGTACTTTTTTTTTTTGGTACGAATAGCATAGTAGTACTTTGGTTTGGATAATAATAGGACGTCCGCAGTTGATATCGAGTTTTATTATTATTATCTCACATTTAGAATGAATATTATTCGTCTTAAATTTAAAACAAGTCAAATAATTATTACTTTTATAGATAAGACAAAAAAATGTCTAAATAGATATAGTGAAAACTTGTCTTTATCTATAAAAATGAAATGTATTTGACCCGTATTAATCTGATATATTCTTAAGAAGAGACACTTATTGATCTGTTAAAGAGTGGAATATTTTGATGAACCTCGGGTGATACTAAAAATTTGATACCACCTAGTAGCGTAAGTCTCCTAATGGATTTTAGTAGGGAAGTTGGAAAACAAGAATTTACATAAACCAAATCTTTTTATACTCCCTCCATCCACTCTAAAGGTAACATGAGTCCACTTTTTGTGAGAGGAAAAGTGGGTTCATGTTACCTTTGGAGTGGATGAGAGGGAGTATTTAATTAGGAAAATACAACTATTTCATAATATCATTTAAGACTCTTGTGTTAGAAGTGGCAATTGAGGATATCATCGATCTAAGTTGGTAAAGTCATGAGAAGTGATACTTATGAGTTATGACCCGAGTTCAAACCCCAGTATCATTGACAACATAAGCGGTTAGCATGAGCTTCGAGTAGCACATCAATGTGCTTCAAATGATGATATCGAGTCATGATACTTCCGCATAGGAAAAAGCTTCATCCCCGATTCAAAAAAATAATAATAGTAATATTCCATTTAATTCTTTTGGTTCTTTACGAATGATTAAAATACTTTTAAAACAAAACGTAAAGAATTAAAAGAGTCAGAGGAAGTATTATTAGAGGTCAAAATCTTACGCATTGATTTCTTCGTCCATTGATTATTGAAATGTGATGAAACCGAAGAACAAAAAAATCTGAAAATCGTAATAGTAAAACATCATTAATGTTTTTCAAGCACAAAACACACAATGTTGAAAAACACATCAAAACATATGTGAGGATTTCTAATCAAATGTATCAAAGCGAAATTAATTGAGAGTACACCATAAACGGACAAACGAAAGATGTTACAACCGTAAAAAGTAAACACTAGTCCGCTCTCTTTATATTCACAAATTCTTATTTATGACAAACACTTTATAAGTTTGTGACGGTTACAAGCAAGACTTATATATAGATTTATATTTGAAGGTGTCCTCTTTGCCACAAAGCCCCTCCATTTATTCAGATTTCCAAGAAGACAAGGGTGGAGTTTCTGATTCCTTCCATGTAACGTAATTTCCATACCTATCACCATACACGGCCTCGTCGGAAGCAATGCATTTGAGCTCGGCCATATCTTTAGCCACTAGTTTTATTGACAATGCTCCAATGTTCTGGTTCAGGTTTTCGACTTTGGTGGTTCCAGGAATAGGACAAACATCGTCCCCTTGGTGATGCACCCATGCTAATGCTAGTTGCGCTGGTGTGCATCCCTTTTGGGCTGCTATCTCACTAAGTTGCTCAAATATGAGTTTGTTTTTCTCCATGTTTTCCTGCTGAAACCTTGGCAGTAGCTGTAGGATATCAAATAAACATATTAGTTAGCACGGAATCAATGTAACGGTTGGGAAATCAGCACCAATTACCTACACGCTAACGAAAGCACAATATTAGTTAGCAAACACATATTCAGACCTGGCGGAAGTCGTCCTTCGACAGTTTCTCTGCTATCTTTGGCCCATAAGAGAGAAAGCCTCTTCCTAAAGGACTATAGGCCACAATTCCAATGCCGAGCTCCCTGCAGGTAGGAATGATATCTTCCTCCACATCTCGTGCCCATAAGGACCATTCCAATTGCACTGCTGTTAAATGGTGAACTGCGTGTGCTCTTCGAATAGTCGAAGCTGATGCTTCACACAAACCTATGTGCTTGATTTTACCTTCTTCGACCAGTTTCTTAAGTTCCCTCATCTGAATTAACAATTTAAAATCAAATGAAATAAATATAGTACATGGCATGGAATAGAGTAAAATCACATGACAAAGAACAAATTGACTGGGTTTAAACCCAAGTCATGAATATTAACAATATTCATAAAATATCTCAAACAAGCAATGCAATCAATTAGCTCCTCAAATCAAGCTATTAGAATTATATTCTACTCTAAATAGAGGAACATATTATCTACTATACTATTATGTACAAGGCTCCTTATATTAGCCTTATTTAGCTTCTTCCGTTCAACTATAAATAGTGTACATTCTCTACATTGTAATTACACAATTTCAGTCAATACACATATCTTACATGGTATCAAGGAGTCACAAAAGATCCTACAACCCTAGTCTTCGAACTCGCCGCAACCCCTTCAAACGCACCAGTCCCTCCTCCACCAAAACAGCCCCCACCATGACTAACACCTACGAAACAACCGTGACTAACCCACACGACACCACTGCCCCTCTCACCTCTCTCAATCTAAACCATTGTGTCAAACTCAATCCCCTCAACTATACATCATGGCACTTTCAACTCACCCACATCCTATTTGGCTGTAGTTTGTTGGGTTTCTTAGATGGTTCAAATCCATCTCCTTCACCAACTATTGTCGGAGACGACAAATTTGAAAAACCAAATCCGGCTTACTTTACACGGCTTAAACAAAACACCCTGATTTTAGGCGCCCTCATGGGCACCCTTTCATCCGCCGTCCAAGCCCTAATTGTCCGAGCCAAAACCTCAAAAGAGGCTTGGGACATCCTAGCCCGCACTTATGCTAACCCCTCGCGCGCTCACATATTGTAAATCAAGGATCATCTTGATTCAATAGTAAAAACCACAGACCAATCTATCACCGACTATATGAATGTTATTAAAGCTTGTATCGATCAACTTGCTTTAATGGGTAAAATACTTGATCCCGAAGATATCATCTTCAAGGTACTTCGAGGCCTTGATTACAACCTATACAAACCCGTCATGGACATGGTTCGTGCCCGTGACAACCCCATCTCGTTTGAAGCATTTCATGAAAAATTGCTTCAACACGAACTTCTCATCAAACAACAACCTGCCAGTGATATTTTCCAACCCACTGCCAACCTTTCCTAGCGCCACCAACACCATTACCACGGCAACAAACGCAACAACAACACCCCTGCCTACAACTCCCATTCAACCAGCAACCAAAATACACCTAACCCGACTCCACGTCCCTTTAAGGGACGTTGCCAATGGTGTCGCCAAGTTGGTCACGTCATCGCTGATTGTCCTCTGTTTCGTAGGATTTTCCCCACCATCATCTTCCCCGCACCACCAACCCGCCAGCACCATCAGCCGCAAGCACACACGGCCACCCAAGGCATCACCAACCCCAACCCCAACCCCAACTACCTCCTCGACAGTGGGGCTTCTCACCATGTCACCCATGATCTCAACACACTCGCATTCCATTCGGCCTACACTGGCTCCGACGAACTCATTATTGGAGACGGCTCCGCTCTCGACATTGCCAACATAGCTTATTTCACTCTACCTTTCTCCTCTCTTAAAATAAATAACATATTACATGTGCCAAAAATATCTCGTAATATTTTGTCAATTTCACAACTATGTCGTGACAATGATGCTTATGTCATTTTCTCACCCTCTTCCTTTGTTATTAAGGCAATTTCGACGGGAGCAACAATCCTTCAGGGCCAAACTAAGAATGGAATTGACGAGTTGAGTCTGTCGCAACCAACTGTCTACTCTACCACGAAAGACTCAACCTCAATGTCGTGGCATCATAGATTAGGCCATCCAATCTTTGATGTTATGAATATTATCAATAAACATTTACACTTTAATATGTCTCGTTTTTCTTATTGCGAATCGTGCCATATTAGCAAAAGCAAGAAACTTCCGTTTTCAATCTCGTCATTCAAAACCACATCACCACTAGAATTAATTTACTCGGACTTATGGACTAGCCCTGTCTATTCTCGCGAAAAATATAAATATTACGTAGTTTTTGTCGACCATTTTAGCAAATATATATGGCTTTTTCCACTAAAACAAAAATCCGAAACAACCCAAGTCTTTATTCGGTTTAAAGCATTAGTGGAAATTTTTTTTAACAAACCCATCTGTCAATTTTTCTCGGACAATGGAGGCGAATTTCAGAAATTAAACCCAACACTACTTGACAATGGTATAAGTCATTTCACCTCTCCACCTCATACCCCAGAACATAATGGGTATGCTGAAAGAAGACATCGCCACATTGTTGAAACGGGTCTTGCACTTCTATCTCATGTCGGTCTTCCTATAACCCTTTGGTCGTTTGCCTTTAGTACGACGACTTATCTTATTAATCGTCTTCCTACTGCTACACTCAACGGCCATACACCTTATTCAAAATTGTGTAATTTACAACCCGATTATACTAAGTTACATAATATCGGACGTCTTTGTTATCCATGGTTACGACCATATACAAAGCACAAACTTGAATATCGCTCCGTCCCCTGTATCTTCGTTGGTTACTCACCCACACAAAGTGGTTTTCAATGCCTTGAACCCAAAACCTATCGATTATATACTTCGCGACATGTTAAATTCATTGAAGACGAATTTCCATACGCTCGCCTTCTCAAAACCACGCCTCCTTTATCTCTCAACACCAATCATGATGATTGGTGCAAACTCATACTACCTGTCTTATCATCGTCTGCACCGACAACATCCACCACCACGCCATCGACTACCCCCACAACACCCCCTATCCAGACTCATCATCCTACTCATAAAGTCTATCATAGACGACAACCCACTCAATCCTCCACCACGTCCCCATCCTCGCCAATCGAACCCACCAACATTGACCCCACGCCGAGTTCCTCCACTCTCCTCTGCCGAACACGTCCTCCACACCACAACCACCTCCTCCCGCTCTCACCGTTGTAACCGTCTTGACAATAATATACGTAAACCAAACCCGAAATATGCCAACCTCGCTCATGCTTCCGCCACTACCAATTCACTACCAACTACAGTAAAACAAGCTTTAATTTCAACTCAATGGAGAACCGCTATGCAAGATGAATTCCAAGCCTTAGAACGGAATCAAACATGGACATTAGCCCTAAACAATCGTCTCAAAATATAATAGGATGCAAGTGGGTATATCGGATTAAATACAATCCCGATGGTTCCCTCAAACAACACAAAGCACGACTAGTAGCAAAAGGATTTCACCAACGTCCCGGTATTGATTACACAGAAACTTTCAGTCCGGTTGTAAAACCAAAAACGGTACGCTTAATCCTTTCACTAGTCGTCACCGAATCTTGGTCCTTACGTCAGCTAGATGTCAATAATGCCTTTTTGCAAGGGACCTTGACTGACGATGTATATATGGTTCAACCTCAAGGGTTCGTCGACGAATCTAAACCAAACCACGTTTGCAAATTAAACAAAGCAATTTACGGCCTAAAACAAGCTCCTCGAGCTTGGTATACTGAACTCACAACATATCTTGTCACCTACGGCTTCTGACAATCTATTTCCGACTCATCATTGTTTAGTCTCAACACCAAAACGGCGTGTATTTTTATGCTCGTATATGTTGACGACATTATTATTACTGGTCCTAACCAAAACCATCTACAACATTTTGTCACCACCTTATCTAAACGATTTTCATTGAAAGACCTCGGGCCGTTATCATATTTTCTTGGAATCGAGGTCGCCCATAATGCCCTTGGACTCCACCTTAATCAATCAAAATATGTCCATGATCTATTTGTTAAATACAAGATGTCAGATGCTAAACCGAATACAACACCTATGGCTACCGAAACACACCTTATACGTGAAGACAACAACCCTATTCAAGACCAATCCGACTATCAAGCAATAGTAGGGAGCTTATAATATCTCTCCCTCGCTCGATCGGACATCGCCTTCACAGTCAACCGCTTAACTCAATTTCTGCATCATCCTACTTCTACACACTGGCTAGCCCTAAAGCGCCTCCTCCGCTATCTCCAAGGCACTCAGAAATACGAAATTCAACTCTACCGCACTACTCCACTTTGCCTCCATGCGTTCTGTGACGCTGAGTTTGCCGGCGACAAAGACAACTACTTATCAACCACCGGCTATATTATTTAGCTCGGCCGTAATCCCATCTCATGGTCCTCTAAGAAGCAACGCGGTCTTGCTCCTTCCACAACTGGAGCCGAATTCCGTGCTCTCGCTGCAGTAACTATCGAGACTCTATGGCTTCGTAACCTACTCACTGAGCTCAACATCGCCATCACGAAATCATCGGCTATCTGCTCTGATAACATGTCTGCTACACTCTATGCCAAGAACCCGGTGTTTCACTCGAGAATGAAGCATATGGCTCTTTCCTTCCACTTCGTCCGGGAACAACTTCGGCTAGGCCACATCCGTGTTCAACATATTGCGAGCAAAGATGTAATACTACGGTTTTATGAGTATCTGGGTACTCTATCGAGTAGGCCTTACTCTGTCAAGTAAGGGTGTTTTGAGTTACGAAACAGTATTCTGTCTGTGGGGTACTCGATCGAGTAAGTGGCACTCGATCGAGTACGTTAGTTACTCGATCGAGTAGCTCGGTTAGTGGGTATTATTTTGACGGGTTTTGTTAATAACGCGGATTAGTATATATATTATATCGTCATCTTTACTAAACACTTTTACAAACCTAATACACTCATAAAGGAGATTGAAACTACGTTGTTTGCTTCATCCGCGTTATTGGCAAATCCCGGAGTTTGAGAGGTCGGATCTTACCGTTCTTTGTGTCCTTGTGATCCTTGCGTCAAGGGTAAGATCTACATACCAATTTTATAGCGTTTGATTAACTTTGTTTAAACCCTAATTTATGGGATTTGGGGTTTTGTATGATTAGTTGTGTATGTAGTAATTGTATGATTATGTGTTAGGAGGAGGATTCGTAGAGGAAAGGTTTTGAGACAGCTGCTAAGACCGTCTGCTTGTGTTTGCATTTCAAGGTATGGTTTTCCCTACTCAGTATTAGTCACATAATGTGGTTTGGTGTTGATTGTGATTGTTGTTAAAGTATCATATTGGTATTGTGACGATTGTGGATTTTATCATTGTTGGTTGTTGTTGATTGTATCTGTCTGTGTTCTTCGGGGTGCATCCGTGGCTGAGTGGAGTCACTTGCGGGAGTGGATTCACGCTCATGATTCACCTTCTGTGGAACCCGCCACAGAAGGGATGTGCACATTAATAGATTTGGGTTTATCGCTCGATGGAGATGAGCGGGGCTTAGGTGGGAACGGTTGCGGTCCCCTACTGGCGGCGAGGAGTAACCTGTTGCGATGGGTACTCTGGTAGGGCTACACACTTTAGTGTGTAGTCAGTATTGAGGAGTTGGTGATGGAGTTCGGGTTGATGTGACGGTTGAGCTGTTTTGATTCTTGTCTTTTTGTGATTGTATTGTGTGATTAGTACTGATCCCGTCTTTGTTTTGTAAAACTGTGGTGATCCATTCGGGGATGGTGAGCAGTTGTTGAACAGGTTTGATTAGAGGCATATGGGCTAGCTGGGATGTGTCACCACGAGCTGATTAGAGTCTTCCGCTGTCTTTCCTTAGTAGTTTTGAGACATTTGGTTTAAGAGAACATGTATCGTATTTTTATCAGTTGGGATTTTGAATTGTAATCACTTAACTTTATTACTATTTAAATTATGTTTCGTTATTGTCTTTTGATTATCATTGCCTCGAGAAACCGAGATGGTGACGTTCTTATACCTGAGTGGTCCTGGTAAGGCACTTGGAGTATGGGGGTGTCACAAAGTGGTATCAGAGCGACGATCCTGAAACCTGTAACCAATGAATCTAATGAACATAGGGAGTCAAATAAAATGAACCCGGGGTAGAAGTTGTAGGAGCTAATGCAAAGGCTTGGGAGACGTCCTAAAGTCGCGAACTCGCCCTGCAATTTTGAACCGGTCACATGGTGTACGTGTCAGGGTCGTATATGTTGTTTTTTGAGCTGTATGTGTACATAATGGCGTGTGATGTGAATTGTTGGAGGTTGGATGTGTAGAATTAGGAGTCTGGATAAAAAGTTGAAGGAGATGTGTTTTGCATGTTGAATTGAATGAAAAGTATGTTGAGTGTTTATAATGTGGCATTTTGATAACATGAATAGATCGTTTGTTGATTATATAAGGAGTTGCGTATAGATGCATGCGTAGTTATGATTATTTTGGCTGAAATTATAAAGATTGCATAGTACTTGGGAAAGTGAGATAACATGCGGGTAGTCTATACGAGTCTGCATGACTCGATCGAGTGGGGGGCACTCGATCGAGTAGGTGAGGTACTCGATCGAGTGGGTCTGACTCGATCGAGTGGATAGATTAATGTTTTTATGGTCAGAACCGTGTTTTAGGGTACTCGATCGAGTACATAAGGGCACTCGATCGAGTAGGGGTCACTCGATCGAGTGGCGTGTCAGCTCGGTCGAGTATGTTTGTGATCAGGAGGTCTGATTAGGTTCTGGAGTTGAGGCACTCGATCGAGTATGTTGGGCACTCGATCGAGTAGCCTCAACTCGATCGAGTGGGTTCTGGTACTCGATCGAGTGGGGTCTGTGCAGGCTATATACGTGCTTTGGGTTATAGTATGTATGTTTATATCTACCTTTTCGTATATAGTTACAAGATGCCGCCAAAAAAACCGCCTTGTATGTTAGAGCTGAGAACATGACCACCGATGACATAGTTAAGATGTTGGAGCACCAAGATGCTCTTACGGAAGCTTTAAAGAGAGTGGGAAAGGATAAGGAGGTTGATCATTCAAAGATCAGCATTCATATATCAAGGTTTAGTCCTAAGGAGTATAAGGGAACGGGGGCGCCAATTCTTCTGAATAATTGGCACAAAGAGATGGAGAATATCCTGGAGTTGGTGCACTGCCCGGAGGAGATGAAAGTAGAACAAGCTGCGTTCTACTTGAGGGAAGCGGCATGTGAGTGGTGGGACATAGTAAAGGTGAATGCTAGGGACATGTATGCGAAGCAGGGACTACCTGATATACCTTGGGATGAGTTCAGGAGAGCCATGAGGAGAGAGTTTGTACCGGAACATGTGAGGAGTAAACTGAGAGAGGAGTTCGATGAGTTTAAGATGACATCTGACATGACGGTGGCTGAGTATTATCGTAAGTTTAATGAGAAGGCGAGGTAGGCTGAGGATATGAGGTTGAGTGAGGAGAACCTAGCTTTGAGGTTTGAGAAGGGGTTGACCCCCAAGATAATGGAGAAGTTACCCGTGGGAATCCTTACAGATGTTAAGGAAGCTTATGAGAGAGCTGGGAGGGCTGAAAGATTGGTGGAGATGACCAGAGAGAGAGGAGCTGAGATAAGAAAGGCTGAGAGCGAGGGTGGTGGCCAATCGAATTACAAGAAGGGCAACCACACTCAGGCTAGAGCATATTCATCTGGTTCGGGGTTTAGTGCTGGGGCTTCCTTTGGGCGTGGCCGTGGGAGTGGTAGCGGTAGCTGGGGAATGACCTGTTTCGGCTGTGGCGGTGTAGGCCACAAGAGACATGAGTGTACCAGTATGATGCCGGGGGATTTTCAGAGACCGACTCAGGGGAGCTTTTTACAGGGGCCGACACAGAGTTATGCGAGCAATAAACCGGCTGGGTCATGGAACAACCGGGGATACCAGAGCAACAATAGTGGAGGTAATCGCAATGGCGGTAATTCTTATCAGAAGCTAGCTACGAACACCAACAACAACCAAGGGTCGGGTGCTAAGCCGACTACCTCATCCAGTACTGCCCAGGGAGGTGGACAAAAGACCAGTGGAAAGCTGTTTATGATGGAGAAGAAAGCAGCTGAGGACGACGCACATGTGATCACTAGTACTTTTCTTGTTAATGTTGTTCATACCTTTGTTTTGTTTGATTCGGGGGCGTCACAGTCGTTTGTATCTTCGAGTCATGTTAAACGGTTGGGTCTGAGGGAATATGAGTCTGTAAGTGAGAGAGTTTTTATACCTTCAGGTGAGTGTGTATCATGTGGGAGGTTGTATAGGGATGTATCCATGATAGTTGGGCAAGTTGATCTACCTGTAGACTTGCTAGAGTTTCCCTTAGACGGTTTTGAGATGATAGTCGGGATGGATTGGTTAGGAAAGTACAAAGCTAAGATAGACTGTCATCAAAAGAAAGTGTCTCTGAGAGGTCCTAAGGGCATTAGTGTGTCTTATCGTGGGTTTGTTGTCAGACCCAAAGTTAAGTTGATTGCAGTTGTGACCTTGAAGTCCTATCTGAGGAAGGGGTGCCCGTTGATCTTGTGCCATGTGAGGGATCATAGAGTGGAGAGTCCGACAGTTGAGCAGATACCTGTTGTGGGGGAGTTTTCAGATGTCTTTCCAGAGGAGATTCCGGGGTTGCCACCGAAGAGAGAGATAGATTTCAGTGTTGAGCTGAAACCGGGGACGAGGCCAATCTCTAAGGCACCGTACCGAATGGGTCCTAAGGAGTTGGAGGAGCTTAGGAAGCAGTTAGATGATCTGATTGCGAGGGGATACATTAGACCTAGTGTATCACCGTGGGGAGCACCAGTTCTATTTGTGAAAAAGAAAGATGGGAGCCTAAGGTTGTGCATAGATTACAGGGAGCTGAACCGAGTGATGGTGAAGAACAAGTATCCCTTGCCGAGGATACATGACCTGTTTGATCAGTTGAGTGGTGCATCAGTCTTTTCCAAGATTGATTTGAGGTCGGGGTACCATCAGGTGAAGATTAGAGAGGAGGACATACCAAAGACAGCTTTCACGTCGAGGTATGGCCATTATGAGTATGTGGTGATGCCTTTTGGGTTATCTAATGCGCCGGCCGTATTTATGGATTTGATGAACAAAGTCTTCAGTCAGTTTTTGGACACGTTTGTGGTGGTTTTCATAGATGACATCTTAGTCTATTCCAAGACTAAGGAGGAACATGAGGAACATCTGAGGATTGTGTTGCAGACCTTGAGGGAGCATGAGTTATATGAAAAGTTGTCCAAGTGTGAGTTCTGGTTGGAGAAAGTTGCTTTTCTAGGGCATGTGATTTCTAAAGATGGGTTAGCTGTGGATCCGGCAAAGATTGAGGCAGTTACCAAGTGGGAAGCACCAAAGAATGTAGCTGAGATCAGGAGTTTCTTGGGTTTAGCTGGATATTATCGACGGTTCGTGAAAGATTTCTCCAAGATTGCTAGACCAATGACAGCTTTGATGAGGAAAGAGAACAGGTTTCGTTGGGATGAGAGTTGTGAGACGGCGTTCCAAACATTAAAGGAGCGTTTGACCACAACTCCAATCTTAGCATTGCCTGAAGGGAGTGAGAACTTTGAGGTTTATACAGATGCCTCAAAGAATGGGTTGGGATGTGTGTTGATGTAGAACGGTAGAGTGATTGCCTATGCTTCTAGGCAATTGAAGCCTTATGAGGAGAATTATCCTACGCACGATCTGGAGTTGGGTGCAGTTGTGTTTGCTCTCAAGATTTGGAGACATTACTTTTATGGGGCGATCTTTAAGGTATTTTCAGATCCTAAGAGTCTCAAGTACATCTTCACTCAAAAGGAGTTGAACATGAGATAGAGGAGGTGGATGGAGTTGATTGGCGATTATGACATGGATATTATATACCATGAAGGGAAAGCCAATATAGTTGCAGATGCTTAGAGCAGGAAGAGTGTACATTCTTTGTGCACAACCATATCTTTGATGAGATTGAGAGATGAGGTTGGGAAGTTTGGGATACATATGATGCAGAAAGGGGATGCCATGGAAGATTTGACAGTGCAGCCTGATCTTTATGATGATATTCGAGGTAAACAGGTGTTAGATCCCAAGATGGTGGAGTGGAGAGCTGGAGTAGAGAAAGGGACAGTGTCTAGATTCTCTATTCATACAGACGGTAGTTTGAGGTTTGATGGGAGGTGGTGTGTCCCTAATGATGAGGAGCTGAAAAAGACAATCATGGAAGAGGCTCATTGTACACCATACTCGGTACATCCAGGTGGTGACAAGCTATATAAGGACTTAAAGAAGACTTTTTGGTGGCCTGGGATGAAGAAAGAAACAGCTGAGTTTGTGGCCCGTTGTTTGACATGCCAGAGAGTTAAAGGGGAGCAGCGACGACCACAAGGTAAGATTCAGTCTCTTGAGGTACCTGAGTGGAAGTGGGAGTCCATTTCTATGAATTTCATCGTGGGTTTGCCAAAGAGTCAGCAGGGTAACAACATGATATGGGTTATAGTGGACCGACTGACCAAGTCAACTCATTTTGTGCCAATGAAAGATACATGGACTAAGGCACAATTAGCTATGGCTTATCGAAAGAATGTGTTGAGATTTCATGGAGTGCCTAAAGACATAGTATCTGACATAGATTCGAGATTTATCTCAAGGTTTTGGAAAGAGTTGCAGGAGTCTTTGGGGACTAGATTGAAGATGAGTACAGCATTCCATCCTGCAACAGATGGTCAGACAGAGAGGACAATCAAGACTCTTGAGGATATGTTACGAGCTTGTGTGATGGATTTTGGTGGTAGCTGGGAACAGAGGTTAGATTTGATTGAGTTTTCCTACAATAACAGCTATCACACTAGTATCGGCATGGCGCCATTTGAGGCTTTATATGGGAGGAGATGTAGGAGCCTGATTTGTTGGGACGACAGTGCTGAGGCAGTGGTTTTAGGACCAGAGATGGTACATGAGATGGTTGAGCAGATTAAGCTGATCAAGGAGAGGATGAGAGCAGCTCAGGATAGGCAAAAGAGTTATGCAGATCTACATCGTCGGGATATAGAGTTTCAGGTTGGGGACAAGGTTCATCTGAAAGTGTCTCCTATGCGTGAGGTCATGAGATTTGGGAAGAAGGGCAAGCTGAGTCATAAGTTCATAGGAACATATGAGATCTTAGACCGGGTTGGAGAGGTCGCGTATCGTTTGGCTTTACCGTCTTCTTTGGATAGGGTGCATAATGTGTTTCACGTATCTCAGCTGCGGAAGTATGTGAGTGATCCGTCACATGTGTTAGAGGCAGACAACATAGAGCTAGACGAGTCCTTGTCTTACCTTGAGGTGCCCAAGCAGATTCTTGACCGGAAGTTTAGGAAGACTATAAATGGTGAGACAGTCTTGCTAAAGATTCTTTGGTTTAATCATGAGGTTGAGGAAGCTACATGGGAGGCAGAGGAGTCCATGAGAGAGCGCTATTCGTTCCTTTTTTATCAGGTATGTATGGTTACGGGGACGTAACCTTGTTTCTTTTAGGGGGGTAGGAGATGATCGCGAAGAGTTTTTGCATCTTTCTTATGTTGTTTTTAGTATAGTTAGTAGTGGTTTGAGTAGTGGTTTGAGTCGGGTTGAGTTGGTTGGTAGTATGTGTCGGAGTTTTTATGTTGAGTTTTGTCTTGGTTGTTATGTCGGGAGTGTGGTAGTATGTTTTTAGTTTGTTGTGGTTTGAACTTCGGGGACGAAGTTCTTTTTAAGGAGGGAAGACTGTAATACTACGATTTTATGAGTCTCTGGGTACTCTATCGAGTAGGCCTTATTTTGTCGAGTAAGGGTGTTTTGAGTTACGAAACAGTATTTTGTCTGTGGGGTACTCGATCGAGTAGCCTTGGTACTCGATCGAGTAAGTGGCACTCGATCGAGTACGTTAGTTACTCGATCGAGTAGCACGGTTAGCGGGTATTATTTTGACGGGTTTTGTTAATAACGTGGATTAGTATATATATTATATCGTCATCTTTACTAAACACTTTTACAAACCTAATACACTCATAAAGGAGATTGAAACTACGTTATTCGCTTCATCCGCGTTATTGGCAAATCCCGGAGTTTGAGAGGTCGGATCTCATCGTTCTTTGTGTCCTTGTGATCCTTGCGTCAAGGGTAAGATCTACATACCAATTTTATAGCGTTTGATTAACTTTGTTTAAACCCTAATTTATGGGATTGGGGTTTTTGTATGATTAGTTGTGTATGTAGTAATTGTATGATTATGTGTTATGAGGAGGATTCGTAGAGGAAAGGTTTTGAGACAGCTGCTAAGACCGTCTGCTTATGTTTGCATTTCCAGGTAGGGTTTTCCCTACTCAGTATTAGTCACATAATGTGGTTTGGTGTTGATTGTGATTGTTGTTAAAGTATCATATTGGTATTGTGACGACTGTGGATTTTATCATTGTTGGTTGTTGTTGATTGTATCTGTCTGTGTTCTTCGGGGTGCGTCCCTGCCTGAGTGGAGTCACTTGCGGGAGTGGCTTCACGCCCATGATTCGCCTTCTGTGGAACCCGCCACAGAAGGGATGTGCACATTAATGGATTTGGGTTTATCGCTCGATGGAGATGAGCGGGGCTTAGGTGGGAACGCCTGCGGTCCCCCACTGGCGGCGAGGAGTAACCTGTTGCGATGGGTACTCTGGCAGGGCTACACACTTTAGTGTGTAGTCAGTATTGAGGAGTTGGTGATGGAGTTCGGGTTGATGTGACGGTTGAGCTGTTTTGGTTCTTGTCTTTTTGTGATTGTATTGTGTGATTAGTACTGACCCCGTCTTTGTTTTGTAAAACTGTGGTGATCCATTCGGGGATGGTGAGCAGTTGTTGAGCAGGTTTGATTAGAGGCATATAGGCTAGCTGGGATGTGTCACCACGAGCTGATTAGAGTCTTCCGCTGTCTTTCCTTAGTAGTTTTGAGACATTTGGTTTAAGAGAACATGTATCGTATTTTTATCAGTTGGGATTTGGAATTGTAATCAGTTAACTTTATTACTATTTAAATTATGTTTCGTTATTGTCTTTTGATTATCATTGCCTCGGGAAACCGAGATGGTGACGTTCTTATACCTGAGTGGTCCTCGTAAGGCACTTGGAGTATGGGGGTGTCACAAAAGATCAACTGGCTGATGCTCTCACCAAACCTTTACACAAAATCCGCTTTCATGAACTACGAGACAAGATTGGACTCCTTCCTCCGACGTCCATCTTGCGGGGGCGTATTAACAATATTCATCAAATATCTCAAACAAGCAATGCAATCAATTAGCTCCTCAAATCAAGCTATTAGAATTATATTCTACTGTAAATAAAGGAACATATTATCTACTATCCTATTATGTAAAAGGCTCCTTATATTAGCCTTACTAGTTTGAATGCCCGTGCGTTGCAACGGGATAATTAACTTATTTATAATGCAAAAAAAAAAACGTTATAAGGGTTTAATGTTTACATTCTATGTCTAATGATTTGCTTACATATTATTAAAATATTCTTTCAAAAAAATAAAAAATTAATATATATGTGGGTTAACTCTTATTTATAATCACCCCACCTTATATTAATCTTTAGATGTGGGACAATTTATACTATTTATAAGTAATATTCACCAAACTTAGATTATTTTTCTGATGTGGGACAATTCTACTATTTATACATAGTATATATTCATCAAACCTGCATTGTTTTTCAATGTGGGACAAATATCATACTCAGAATTACACCATTTTTTTGGCACTTAGTTCGACATCCAACAGATCCCGAATACCGAATACGGACAATTGCTAATCATTATATCTAATAGAGTTGTATTTAAATTTAATAATATGATCAAGTACTCTCTATTAATATTTGTATTTTGTTTTTCTTCAATTTTTTTTATCATAATTGAGATACGGAAATTTCTCATGGTACCCCTTAATTTTATCAGATTTTTCATATTACCCCTACTTTTAAGAATTTGCCTATGGTACCCTTGAGGTTCCATTTTTTTTGCCCATGGTACCCCCTAATGTAAAGGCTGTTAAATGGACGTTAAGTTTGATATTGTGACAATAAAATAAAAATTAAAAAATAATACCCCCTTTATTGTTTTATTGGTACAAATTTCTCTCTCTTTTAAATGAAAAGTTAGTTAACTATATCATTATAATATTGGGAATTTCTCATGGTAACCTTGAACTTTGATAGATTACACATGGTACCCCTAATTTTAAGTTTCTACAAATGGTACCCATGTGTTTACCTTTTTCTTTCCCAGAATACCACTTGAATATAAAATAAGAAATACAGAGTATATATTATATATAATAACTAAAAGATTTTCCAAAGATTAACTTAGGTTAGAGATCATTATTCTAGAGACAGTAATACAAACTATTTTAAAAGCTCTCTTTGACAATATTTAAGAGAATCAAAAAAATTTGGGTTATGACTTCTATTTATAATAATAAGATCACTCTGCCTTATGATAATCTTCCGATGTGGGACAATTCTAATATTTATACATAGTATATTCACCAAATTTACATTACTTTTCAATGTAGGACAAATAACATACTAAATACACCATTTTTTTTGCACCTACTTTGACATCAACCCGATTTAATAATGATAAATTACAATAAAATCTACAATCTAATGATAACATTTTTTTGTCACAATCTAATTATATAATTTTCATACGATATTTTTTTTGTCAAATGAAATATAAAGTTTTTATATCAAAATTATAAACATAGAAAATGTATATATATGGGACAATTCTATTATTTATACATAATATATTCACCACACCTACATTATTTTTCAATGTGGACATATAACATACTAAAAAGTACATATTTTTTATATCAAAAAAATTTGGGTTAATACCTAAGTTTCAAGGATTCCTCATATTTATATTTATAGAATCACTCTACCGTATACTATTCTTTCGATGTGAGATAAATAATTTAATTATTTAGATGTAATATGTTCATCATGCCTACATTATTTTTCAATGTGAAAGATATAACATACCAAGAATTACATGTCTCTTCTTAAAAAAAACCACTTCTTTATACATATTATTTTTCTTTAAAGGTAAAACCACTTAGTCTCGATCATTAATTAGATAGGGATCTCTACATCGTACATATAACGACTCATTAACGCTTTATTACTGCATTCAGAAGACAACCATTAGTAAAATCTTTAGTTTTGTACTGTGTCAGGAGACTACCATTAGTAAAACCTTTAGTTTTGTATTTTTTTGATTTTCATGTTCATGTTCTTAACTCTTTCCCGGGTATTTCCCATCGATTTCCACTTTATTTTTTATATCATATCGTAGATAATGATAGAAAATCTTAAGAGCTCTTTAAAACAATATTTATGAGACTCAACAAATTTTGGGTGGATACATAAGTTTCAAATATGTCTCCTATTTATAATCATAGGATCACATCACCTTATACTAATCTTTCGATGTTGGACAATTCTACTATTTATATGTAGTATATTCACCACACCTACGTTATTTTCCAGTGTGGGACAAAACATACTAAAAATTACACAATTTTACATATTAAGAAGTTCACCATCTTTAATATGTGCAAATAATATGAAATTTATACTCTAATAAGAGCATTTTTTACCACAAAGCTAATTATATTATTTTCATAATTTTTTTAGCGATATTTTTTTGCCAAATGAAATGTAAAAGTTTGATATAAAAATTGGAAATATCACTTGAATATAATTTAGGAAATATACATATTATAATAATTAAAAGATTTTCCACTTTATTTTTTACATCTAAAATTATACTTTCCTAAATTAATTTTTGATGATGTGGACGCTCTCAGATCGCTCGAAAAAACTCTCTTTTATATATATATATATATATATATATATATATATATATATATATATATATATATATATATATATATATATATATATATATATATATATATATATATATATAGATTTAGCTTCTTCCCTTCAACTATAAATAGTGTACATTCTCTACATTGTAATTACACAATTTCAGTCAATACACATATCTTACAATGAATACAACCCCTTATAACTTTATAACTTTATCTGTTAAGTTTGCTGACATCTACAATAATATAACGTTAATGTGTAAATGAGTACTTGTTGACAGCATGTCAGATTATCTTAGGGGAGATTACGTGTAAATTATGCTCAATGTCGGTTCATTAATCGCAAAGCAATCATAAGAAAAATACATCAATTGACGATAAAAACTTCGAACTTCCATTTCTATCATACATGAATTGACGAATGACGATTAAAACTTCAAATAGTTTAATTTAACAAGACAAGTACTTTCATAGTTGCATATCATAGCTCAAACAAAATTGTAACTAGTGTATACTATTAAGAAATATAGGTCAAACTTGACATTATTTAACCATTAAAGTCAAATGGAGACAATATAACTCAGATAAAGGGAGTGTCATTTAAAAAAAATGACATACCGTGATTTCAATGGGAACATTAGTATCAATTCGGTGCTGATAGTAGATATCAATGTAATCAACATCAAGCCTCTTCAAGCTTGCCTCACATGAAGATCTCACGTATTGTGGATCACCTCTAATTGAGAAATTTTTGCCGTCCTCGTAAATCACGCCGAATTTTGTACCCAATTGCACTTTTTCTGTCCATCCTCCCTTCAGTGCCTACTCGTTTCATTTACAAACATACAAAAACATTCACGCATCAACAACAATCTCCGGAGAAAAAAAATATCATTCGATGTTGGACTGTGTTCTAAGTACGATTTATGTTTTGATGATGACAGGTGTATTATATGAGTAATTGTTATATAAGTTTGGACGTAATTGTTTGTTAAGTCCTTATAGAATAAGGAGGTTCTGACGTTGCAAAAATGACAATTTAGTGATGCGATTTGAGTTCCTGCTCAAGAAGATGAAAAGAGCTTACGACTGCAGAATTTCAAGGAAGATTAGTCAATAGTTAAAGTTTGTCTCTCTTTTACGGCATCTAATAATAATTGTTCGCAATTTATTTTCGAAGTACGTATTTTACTCATTATAGTACTTTTTACACCATACTTTCCATTTGTTTGCCCCTAAAAAACAGTCAACCTAATTCTCTTTTTTCTCTCTAGTATTGAAACCTTAACCATCTTCAACCACATTAAAACTCTTTAATTATGAACGATTATTTAAGTCACGAACATATAATTAATCCGTTAATCTTATATTACTTATTAATTTGACTACTTCTTTATCTTAGTTTTCTTTTTAATTAGGGTTTATGGTAAATTAATTAAGGTGTAGTATGGTGGGTTTATTGGGGTTCGTTACTGGTGCCAGCGCTTCGTCTGAAGTTCGTCGGCGTTAGACCGCTGACAGGGGCGGATCCAGGCCCAGGCTACTAGGGCTAAAGCCCGAGTAGTTTTCAAGAAAAAAATTTACATATAGTTAATAGAGTAGTATATCATCAGTTATTCTACTTTGGCTTGGTGGTTTACTTCTCAATTCCCACGCTTGGGACCCAAGTTCAAATCTCGTTTTGGACATTTTCTTTTAAATGTTATTGTAGATTAGTTAATTTTCTTTGGACTTATTCTATCTCTTCTTTTACTTTTCCTTGATATGTTATTTCTCCTCCTCCCACTTTAGTAAATACTACCAAAATAATATTAAAGCCTAAGCTTATACCCTTCTTTTCTTCTAATTTTCATTTTTTTCTTCTTCTTATTATTAACACCCCATAATGTATTTTGAGCAGTTAGCTTTTTGTCTACTGTAGTTTTCAAAAACGTTGAGCATCGATCTTGTTTCTCTATAACTTTACGAGCCATTTTGATGTATAAGTACATCATTTTTACGCCACAAAAGTGAGTTAAGGTCAAACTTGGGTTCATTAAAATCGTCTTACAAACTCAAGTTAACTGGTTAGTCGCTCAAATAATTAAAAAAATTAGAACATAGTTCGTTTAGCTTACGAGTAATCAGTATTTAAAAAGTCTACAAAACATCAAATTAAAACACGAAATTTGTCATGGTTAAAATGTTACGAAAGTGACACGTAAAATACTCTTTGATAATATCGATAAAAACGTGTATGCTTTTCGACTCATAAAGTCTTCTAATGTATTTTGAATCTTGGAAAAACAAATTTAGCCCTAGGTACATGTAAATCCTGGATCCGCCCCTGACCGCTGATATGGCGTTCATATTTGTCCGTCTAGTTTGTCATTAGTCTTTCACTTTTAATTATGACAATTATGAACAATGGCGTTCGTATTCGTTTATTGTGGCAACAGTATCAATTGCAAGTGATGGCATGATTTACTCCCTATTATCATTAGTCTTTCACTTTTATTTTATCTCTTTTGCATTATCAACCAAAAAGTCTTTTTCTAGTTTTGTACTTGCTGGTGATGGCGTGATGAGTTCATCAATATCACATACTGTTATTAAGTCTATATTGTTATGCTTTTTTCCCCTTTTTTTTCAGGGTAGTACACTTGTTGATCGTTTTCATTTTTTTTGTTAAATTAAATGTTGTACGTAGTACTTACTATGTCATACGTTCAATGCAGTCCGTAAAAATAGTAATTTGACGCACCACAGCCGACGCACCATATACTATCCCGACACACCACCACCGGCGACGACTAAGCCGGCAGCCGGCTACTCCCTTATCCCGATGTCGACAACCGCCTGAATAGTTGCCTTGTGAATTTTGAGATGAATTGATGTTTTGACATTAGAGAGAAAACATTAGAGGGAGGTTAGAGAGGGAAAATGAGTGGGGAAATGAGAGGGCTAAAATTGTCAATAATGTACTGTGTTGAGTAAAATATGTACTGCGAAAATCAGCACCCTAATTGTTTTGCGTCTGTCTTAGGTTCTAGTTGAATTCTCTCTATATATTAAGAGTTCTTAAAAAATTTCACTTCAAAATTCATTTTCTTAAATAAAGAAACTAATGACAACTAAGGCTCCGTTTGATAAGACACTTCAGGTAGCTTATTTGACCAAAGTAACTTATTTGACCAAAATTTCAGCTACCTAATTTTTTTTGCAAATGTTTGGTAAGTAGCTTATTTGACCAAATAAGCTACCTGAAATAAAATGCTACCTCAGGTAGTACAGTATTTAAGAAATAAGGTACCAGAAATGAGATATTTTCCATCTTGATGGGGCATATTCTGCACCCGCTGACCGAGTCAACATACTGAGCAAGGTCAAAGATATCCACAGCAAGTCAACGGCTTCTTCAGCCTAACCGACGCAACCTGTCGGCATGTCTCTTGTGCCTCGGCTAGGACAACTAGCCAGCCGGGGCACATATCCGCGTACTCATATCCAAGACCCCTCGGCGGCGAGTCAACAGGGCCCGCCGGCCTGCCATGGGTCCCTCGGCCGAGGGTAGACCAGTCTTTCCACCTGCTAGCCACTTGGCCACTTGGCCACTACGTGACAAAAGGTGAAAGTCTATAAATACTCCTCAACTCTCATTGAGGAGAGGATCCACAATTTAACCTAAGAATCACTATTCATCCGGTAATATCTTCCTTATCTCTCTACAAAATATACTTCGCCAAGTAACAACAACTTATCTCTTTAAGTCTACTGACTTGAGCGTCGGAGTGAGTTCGCTCGGTCCAAAGCCGAGCCCTCAGTTTGTTCATTGTTTCAGGAGACCGAAAGGAGGATTCAATCAAGGACGTCATTCTACAAGCACTGGTGGTAACAAGTAACTGCTCTGGAATTACACCCGGAACAATTGGCGCCGTCTGTGGGGAAAGATACTAGAAGCTAGTCACATTCATTCCCAAACAAAAAAAAAACAACACAAAACAAAAACCCACCCAAAAAGCTAAGAAGATGTCGAAACAACAAGAAGTATTCGTGACCGACGAAACCGAATTCTGCCAAGATGATACCGTCCACAATTGCGGGGTTGCATGACCCTCCACCGGCCGAGTAATTCAACCGGAGTACGGGATGCCAATAATACCAGACACGCCGCGGCCCGCCGACCAAGTCACCATCATGGGACATGTGGTTGATGCAGCTAAACTGAAGCTACTCCTGAACCTAATAGGTAGCACGCCGGCTCACACTGTCACTCCGACAAGATCGGCGGCACCCATCCAGGAGACCAGGGCCCAGAATGTGACTTCGAGAGACTTGAACGGAGCACTGGAAGAAGTTGGCCCTGTCAAGACGCCGGGGGAGCCCAGAGTGCTAGTGGTAGACCTGAGTCCTTCCCGCACTCGCGGGAGGACGGCGTCGCCGCAGCAGCACCGACGAGGCATGCCCCAGAGGAGTGAAAGAAGTCCGACTCACCAGAGTCGAAGAAGGAGTCCGACTCACCAGAGTCGGAGAAGAAGCCCGACTCACCAGAGTCGAGGAAGAAGCCCTTCCCGCCACGGGGAGAGGAGCCGGACTAGGGATGCGAGGAGCCGATCGTCGCGTGTCATTCGACACGTGGTCAGACAGCCCCTCAACCCCTACGTCCTAGAGGTCCCGGTGCCGACCAAGCTAAAGTTGCCACCCATATCATACAAAGGAGAAAGCGACCCGACCGACCATGCCGAGGCTTTCGAGTCTTACATGTCGGTGTGAGAACAGCCTGATGAGGTTTGGTGCCGTGTCTTCCCAACGACCCTGCATGGGATGGCACAAAGCTGGTACAAGGGGCTGCCCAATGGGTCGATATACTGCTACGGCGACCTGAGAGACATATTTTTGGCCCAGTATTCCTGCAATAAGAGGAGAGCCGTCGAGACATCGGATCTCCTGACTATCAAACAGGAGGGAGGCGAGTCTCTCCGAAGCTATGTGAAGAGGTTCGACGCCAAGGTTCAGCAGATTCGTGAGTGAGCAAGCCGAGCCGGCGGCCTTCGCGCGATGAAAGGCCTCCCAAGAGGGGACTTAAAAAACGAGCTCATCAAGTGCGGAGGCCTGAACTTAGACTCCGCCAGGAAGATGGCCGACCAAGCCATTAAGGTGGAGGATTACCACAAAACCTGGGTAGGCCCCAGTAAGTCCGGGCACTCAGAGAATAAGAGCCGTCGGGAGGACAACCCGGATGAAAGACGCCGTGACAATAATAGGTCACGGATCGACAGTCCGCCAGAAACGAGAACTCGGCGGGCGCGGGGAGTTCGGGACCGTACTACCAAAAGCGGTACAACGATCACACCCCCCCGGTCGTATCCGCGCCGAGGTCTTCGCCCGAGCAAGAACGAGGGTCGAAGTGGGAAAGGCCTCCCGGCCGAGGAGTGTGGTGACACGAGCCGATCTTTGTGAGTACCACGGCCACACCGGTCACCTAATCGACAAGCGCCAAAGATCTCGAAGAATGCCATTGAAGAGCGATCCAGGAAGGGGAGCCTCGGCAAATATGTTGCCAAAGGCCAAAAGAGGCGATGCGGCGGTTCAAATAAGAAATCCGTCTTTGAATGGATAGGAGTGATCCATGTTGTCATCGGGGGCAACGAGAACGGTGGGTCCGCTCATGGGCACAAACGGCACCTGAACGAGCTGTATCTGTTGGAATATGTGTCCTCCGACAATAATGCGATCACGACTGTTGATCATGATGATCACATGTTTAAGTCTCATTAAAATGAATACAATTGGGAAGTAATATTATTATTGTCAATTTGGTCAACATATATCGGTAATGATTGGTGACTAGAGTTTGACATTCTTGTCGTGTGACGGTGGTGATCGATTGACCCCTAGGTCATACCTAAAGGGCGACACTCTTAATTGATTATTTAATTAATCGTATAATGTTACGAGTTAATTAAATTACTTGAAAATTGACGGACGATTTTGGAAGTAAAATTTACGTATCATATTGAAATGTGATTAAATGAGATACGGTCTGAGTAATTAAATTGTATAATTACTCGGATGAAATAAATTGTTTAATGTAACAATTAAATTTGAATGAATTGATATAAATACAATCTGTTGTGATTTATAAATGGTAAAATATTTTGGCACAAGTAATTATGAAATTACTAAGTCAATTTTTGTATGTGACGTATTTTTATTAATACGTTGATTTTTAATATGTTAAAAATACATAACAAATTTATGTCACACATGACATGTGACATATTGACAATTGACAAAATAATATGGAATCCATATTATGTCAAAATGCCGAAATAATGGAGGAGCATTAGGCTAAAATTATGTTTATATTTAAAGTGGAAAACATAATGATGAAAAAGCTATAATAGCCATGCAACCCTATTCATCTTGTGAAGACAAATATGAGCATGCATTGGCTCTCCTTCTCCTCCACTCCCACCGGTTTTGGGAAGAGAAAAATCCTAGTGATTTTTCTTCTTATTTTACCTATTATTCACTTAGAGAAAAACTAGTGAATCATTATTCTTATTCATCTAAAATAAGAGTTTTAGATAGAGAAAAATCCTCCATAATCTCTCCTCTCCTACCCGGTTTTAGGAGCATAAAAACCAAATATTTTTGGTTCAATTTTTCATAAGATTAATATTATACTAGTATTTGTAATATTAATCAAATTAAGAGAAGCCTTGGGTATAATACATAGGGAGAGATCTTATACTTAGATCTTTGTTCTTCCATAAGGATAAGCTCAAGAACAAGAGAGAAAGGTGATCTCTTTTGTGCCCTCTAAACCGAAATACTACAATCTAAGGACATTATTTCTCTTCTCTTTTATTAATGTTTGCATGCATAAAATCCGTTTTAATTTTATGACAAATTAATTAGACATATATGAGTATGTTAAATATGTATATAGATCTACATTTCCTTCAATCGGTATCAGAGCCACGGTTGTTTGCATGCAAATTGGTTAAAAGTTTTTCCGAGTTATATGAATAACAAAATAAAACTTGTAAAATTTGTGTTATTATGATATATCACGAAATAATTACATGCATGTTAATATTTCTGGTCCTAAAGTGTTTTAGGATATTTTGGTTAATTTTTCGGATTTTTATTGTTCATATTTAATATTAATGACATTTAAATGTGATTTTATGAGTAAAAATGTCATTTTTGGTCGAAAATTAGCTATACTTCGAATTTTCACTTGGTTTTTGGATATGTTGTTACATATATTATTTTGAGATAACCTGTAAATTTTCATAATTTTTGGACTAGTTATGCTCGAAAAATGAATTTTTTCATCATTAAATTCGGATTTAAGAGAAAAATAGGTTAATATGAGTTAAATTTCGAATCTGGTCATAGAAAATTAATATGTTGTCACATGCAATTTTACAAGATGTGTGTAAAATAATTGGCTATAAAGAAGTCTTTTAGCATGATTTATGAATTTTTGAAGAAAAATGGCATAAATAGTGACATTATTAGTTGAAAATTAATAAAACATAATCTATGACTTAGGAAAAACGTCTAATGTTGCATTGTATTATCTTTTTCAGATCTAAAATTGAAAAGTTAATGAAAATAATTTTTCCATGTTTTTATGATTATTTTATTAAATATCGATAAACCGCAACATTGTTTTTCCGGAAAAATTTCGAAATTTTTAACCTAAGATTTTGAACATTATGAGTGTCATGGAATTTTTCCAGAATGTTCATGAATTTAAATTTCAAAATTTGAATTTATTTGAAATTTTTGGATTTATTTGAAGTTTAATAGCTTATTTTTGTAATTTTTGTCCATTTATGAACAATTTTGTAAATAAAAGTTAATTATGGTCAAATTACTAGTGAAGACTATATTTTGAGTCCTAAAAGGTTAGGGTAATTAACTTATGCATAAATATGAGTTTGTGCATTTTTGTGATTATAAAATGTTGAAATCACGCAAATCCGTAAAAACCGAGTAATATACGATATTGGCTAATTAAAAGGCGATTTAGCATAAAATTGAGCATGTTCATACATAATATAATGCTGCATTTTCTTTATGATTGTCATAATTTTAATTTATGAAATTTTGAATTATGTAATTTTACTTAGTATGGCCTTAGATTTTAATTGGTATTTCCCGAAATGTATGGGAATATCGATTCGGTTGTATTTTTATTGTGATCTCGTATCACCGTTTTGTAATTTAATAGATTTTTTTTTATTTTAGTTACAAATGTATAATAGGAAATTATGTAATTTATTATGTAATTTTATTCATTCCGGAGTTCCTAAAGACGGATTTCTTCAAGAATGGCGATACATAAAGACGGTGTTACCTCGAGATGCGTGCCACAACCGAAGTTCAAGGGACCAATGGAGTTGGTTTCCGAATATGTAATAGATTAATAGTTTTTCTATTTTAGGAAAGGCCATACTAGGATTTATTTATCTTTATGCTTGCATTTCTTTATGTCACATGCATCGCTAAATCGCCATAACTAAACATGCATTGTCTTATCGAGTTTTTCGACCGTGTCAATTAGAATTATCGTAGTTCACCGCTTTAGTTCACTTAAAACGTGATAGATAATAAATTGACATGACCTCTCGCTAAAACAAACAATTGAGAACATAGCCTTACCAAATAGTAGAAACCATGAAAACCTATTTCGCGAGGGAGTGCACTCGGCTACCCCTGTGTACAAACCTTGTTACGTAGGGGAAATGGGTGATGAATGTTAATCCACCGAATTCATATTGATAAGGGATGTATCGGCTACCCCGTGCCCAAGTTGATGTGGGTTTGGATAATGGACACATTTATTCGAAATTTGGATTGAACTCAACAAAAGTTATTGATAAGGGATGTATCGGCTACCCCGTGCCCTTGTTGATGTGTTTTGGGCTATAGATAAACATTAGAGTAATTTTATCGACCAAGAGTTCTAAAAGTAGAATCGATTAAAAGGTTAATCCACCGAGTTATATTAATGAAGGTTGCATCGGCTACCCCGTGCCTAAGTTGATATGAATTTGGGTCTTGGAATCATTTATTATAGTTGGGTAGAGGTCACTATATAAATGTTCATATCTTGTTAATTTGCAAGTATGATTTAAAAAGACAAATGTTAATATTTCCTTTCCTCCATATTTGTAGTGCATTACAATGAATCCATCATATGCTACCGCACCGATAACTATTGAGTCATATCACCATGTTCTTGACGACGTATGCTCCAACAATAATTTCGATACAACTAGAGAACTTCATTTCGGGATAGGTTCGGATGGAAACCTTAACTTCATCACCTCTTCTAAACCACCCACTTCTACTAGACCTCGTGTGAGTCCGTCTCGGGAAGACTACCTCATGCGATCTATAGGGTCTTTGTCTCTGGAAGATAAAGATGCCAAAGCTAGTGGGAGCTCTAGCAATCAAGTTCTTGCTTCAAAGGGCAAGAGGTTCAAGAAGAAAGGAAAGAAAATCAATAACTTCAAGCAAGTTAATGATGAGTGCCATTATTGCTATGGCATGGGACATTGGCTTAGGAATTGCCCTATGTATTTGCGAAATATAAGGGAGGGACTCATTACTCCAAAAGGTACAATTCCTAAAGAAATTTATGTTATTGATATAAATTATACTTCCACTACGACATGGGTACTAGATACCGGTTGTGGTTCTCACCTTTGTAATCATTTACGGGGTTTAAGAGATGTGGAGAGGCTTAGCAAGGGAGATGTGGATCTTCGACTTGGAAATGGAGCTCGGGTAGCGGCCGAATCCAAAGGAACTTATGTTCTAGCTTTGCCAAACGGTTTTGAGTTGTATTTGCATAATTGTTTTTATGTTCCTACGCTCTCTAAAAACATTATTTCAATCGCCATGCTAGACATGGACGGTTTTTGTTTTGTCATTAAGAACAATCGTTGCTCTATTTCTAGGAATGATTTGGTTATTGGCCAAGCTTCTTCCATTAATGGCATTTACATTTTAGAGACCTCAAATCCAACAAATGATATTTATAACATTCAATCAAAGAAACTCAAATCAAGTGACCCAAGTGAAGCGTTCATTTGGCATTGTCGATTAGGTCACATAAACGAGAATCGCATCAAAAGATTAGTTTCGACTAATGTGATTACACCATTTGATTATCAATCATTTGGTACATGCGAATATTGCCTACTTGGCAAAATGACTCGTAATCCTTTTAGCGGTAAAGGGACACGAGCTAGTGAGCTATTGGGACTCATACACACCGATGTATGTGGACCAATGACTATCACCGCTCGTGGTAATTATGACTACTTCATAACCTTCACCGATGATTTAAGTAGATATGGGTATATCTATTTAATGAAACATAAGAGTGAAGCGTTTGAGAAATTCAAAGAATTTCAAAACGAAGTAGAGAACCAATTGAACAAGAGGATTAAGGCACTACGATCCGATCGTGGTGGTGAATACCTTAGCCTTGAATTTGATTCACACTTGAAAGGTTGTGGTATCATATCACAAATTTCTCCACCTGGAACACCACAACTAAATGGCGTTGCCGAAAGGAGAAATCGAACCCTACTAGATATGGTTCGATCCATGATGAGTCAAACCAAGTTACCGAACTCGTTTTGGGGATTTGCAATCCAAACTGCAATTCTATCTTTGAATAATAGTCCCACTAAAGCCACCGAAAAGACTCCATTTGAGACATGGAAAGGAAGAGTTCCTAATCTATCCTATATGAAAATTTGGGGATGTGATGCTTACGTCAAGGCTAAACCCGACAATAAGCTTGCCCCAAGATCCGAAAAATGCATCTTTGTAGGCTATCCCTTGACCTCTCGAGGTTACTATTTCTATAAACCTCAAGAGAACAAAGTGTTTGTGTCTTGCGAGGCTGTCTTCTTAGAACGAGAATTTATTTCTAAGAGACAGAGTGGGAGAAATTTTGAACTTGATGAAGTTCAAGAGCCACAAACCGAGGTAGAGACGCAAGAAGATGTTCCTTCGTCGTCTAACGCGGTTGTACCTCCTCCACTAAGAAGGACGGGCCGAGTAATTCGCCATCCCGATCGATATGTGGGACTTATCGAGGAAGATGGAACACTCGATGTGTTGCTTATGGAAAGTGACGAGCCCGCCACCTACAAGGCCGCAATCTCTAGTCCTAATTCCACCTTATGGCTTGAAGCCATGAAGTCCGAAATGGATTCTATGCTTGAAAACCAAGTTTGGGACTTGGTAGATTTGCCTAAAGGGGCAAGACCCCTTCAATGCAAATGGATATTCAAAGTCAAGAATGGCATAGAAGGACATGATGATGTCTACAAAGCTAGGCTAGTGGCAAAAGGATTTACCCAAGTCCAAGGTCTCCATTATGATGAGACATTTGCCCCCGTAGCCATGCTAAGATCCATACGGATTTTGTTAGTGATCGCCGCATTTCATGATTATGAAATATGGCAAATGGATGTCAAAACCGCTTTTCTAAATGGGCATTTAGAAGAGGAGGTGTACATGATACAACCCGAAGGTTTTGTTGATTCGAAAAATCCTAACAAAGTGTGCAAGCTTAAGAGATCCATTTATGGTCTTAAGCAAGCATCTAGAAGTTGGAATCATCGATTCAATCATGTTATAAAGGAAAATGGTTTCACTCGAAATGTTGAGGAACCATGTTTATACATGAAATTCAGTGGGAGCAATGTTGTGTTCCTAATCTTGTATGTCGATGACATACTACTCATTGGAAATGATATTCCAATGTTGTCTTCTGTTAAGAAGTGGTTAGGTAACCACTTCCAAATGAAGGATTTAGGAGAGGCACAACGCATATTAGGTATCCGGATCTATAGAGATAGACCCAAGAGGATATTGGCACTAAGTCAAGAGTCTTATGTTGATAAGATTCTTCGACGATTCAGCATGGACAAATCCAAAAGGGGTTTGGTACCTATGGTAACAGGAACGATATTGAGCAAGACTCAATGTCCCTCCGAACCCCATGATGTTGAACGCATGAAGTTGATCCCTTACGCTTCCGCTGTTGGATCAATCATGTATGCCATGATATGCACACGTCTCGATGTCTCGTATGCCTTGAGCATGACGAGTAGATATCAAGGAAATCCAGGTGAGAGTCACTGGATTTCTTTCAAGAACATCCTTAAGTACTTGAGAAGAACTAAGGATTCTATCCTTGTATTTGGAGGAGACAATGAGTTGCGTGTTCTTTGGATACACGGACTCAAGTTTTCAAACAGATAGAGATGACATGAAATCACAAGTTGGTTTTGTTTTCATGCTCAATGGTGGTGCCGTAAGCTGGAGAAGCTTCAAGGAAGTCAGAATCGCGGATTCAACAACGGAGGTGAGTACATTGCAAAGCATCGAGGTCGCTAAGGAAGCTATGTGGATCAAGCAATTCACGGAAGGTCTAAAAGTAGTACCTACCGCCAATGATCCCATCACTCTCTATTGTGATAATAGTGGGACGATCTTCCAAGCTAAGGAGCCAAAGTCTAGTAATAGATCTAGACATGTACTTAGAAAGTATCATGTAATAAGAGATTTCATTGAAAGAAAGGAAATTGCGATTTGTAAGGTTGGGACGGATGACAACATAGCCGATCCGCTCACCAAGCCTTTATCGCAGGCTAAGCATGATGGACATGTTACGTCCATGGGACTTAAACGTGTACCAAGTTTTTGTTAGATTTTGAAATGAAATAAAAGTGTTGTTTTTGTTCATGTTCATAATCTCATTTGTCTTTTATCTTTATTTTGTACTTTGTTACATCCAAACGGGTTGTAGAGACAATTGAACCCCGTTAAAGTGAACACGGATTAACATAGTATTTGCCCATAGTCACTTGTATGAGGTGACGTCTCGAAGTGACTAGAGTGTGAGGCGATTGATGGCAAGTTCAAGTGCCATAGAGTCATGTGAGATGGCTAGTCGATCACATAGGCATCATGTTAGGAACATTTTGTCGGACCTAATGACCGCTTATAGAGTTCTGGAAATTTATATAGCCTGGTCGTGGCAAGAGCTACTATAGTATTCAAATGAGTCGATTCTTTTGACTAAAGACTATTCTCCTAAGATGGCACAGTTTCAGATTAACTTTGATTTGTGTTACTACGACCTTCGTAAATGGGGTCAAATGGGCATATTTTGGGTTATGATGGCTGTGGCTAGTCGAAGGGAATGAGTGCGATAGGAATTGTCCACCCCTAGTCGGGGTTATAACAATATCTCGGGGCCACTCGAGGAGTAATGAATTGGAAATGCGTGGCCACGCTCGGAAGGTATCCAGAGTGGATAAATCCGGTCAATCGTTATTCTCCGGATCGAGGAAACCACTCTCGATATGATCACTTGCAAGTACGACCGAAAGACACCTTGCATTGAGTGGGAGATAGTAATAGGACAAGAGAATTGGTGACGCACACTTGTCGAGGACAAGTGGGAGATTGTTGGAATATGTGTCCTCCGACAATAATGCGATCACGATTGTTGATCATGATGATCACATGTTTAAGTCTCATTAAAATGAATACAATTGGGAAGTAATATTGTTCTTGTCAACCGGTCAACATATATCGGTAATGATTGGTGACTAGAGTTTGACATTTCTTGTCGTGTGACGGTGGTGATCATTGACCCCTAGGTCATACCTAAAGGGCGACACTCTTAATTGATTATTTAATTAATCGTATAATGTTACGAGTTAATTAAATTACTTGAAAATTGACGGACGATTTTGGAAGTAAAATTTACGTATCATATTGAAATGTGATTAAATGAGATACGGTCTGAGTAATTAAATTGTATAATTACTCGGATGAAATAAATTGTTTAATGTAACAATTAAATTTGAATGAATTGATATAAATACAATCTGTTGTGATTTATAAATGGTAAAATATTTTGGCACAAGTAATTATGAAATTACTAAGTCAATTTTTGTATGTGACGTATTTTTATTAATACGTTGATTTTTAATATATTAAAAATACATAACAAATTTATGTCACACATGACATGTGACATATTGACAATTGACAAAATAATATGGAATCCATATTATGTCAAAATGCCGAAATAATGGAGGAGCATTAGGCTAAAATTATGTTTATATTTAAAGTGGAAAACATAATGATGAAAAAGCTATAATAGCCATGCAACCCTATTCATCTTGTGAAGACAAATATGGGCATGCATTGGCTCTCCTTCTCCTCCACTCCCACCGGTTTTGGGAAGAGAAAAAATCCTAGTGATTTTTCTTCTTATTTTACCTATTATTCACTTAGAGAAAAACTAGTGAATCATTATTCTTATTCATCTAAAATAAGAGTTTTAGATAGAGAAAAATCCTCCATAATCTCTCCTCTCCTACCCGGTTTTAGGAGCATAAAAACCAAATATTTTTGGTTCAATTTTTCATAAGATTAATATTATACTAGTATTTGTAATATTAATCAAATTAAGAGAAGCCTTGGGTATAATACATAGGGAGAGATCTTATACTTAGATCTTTGTTCTTCCATAAGGATAAGCTCAAGAACAAGAGAGAAAGGTGATCTCTTTTGTGCCCTCTAAACCGAAATACTACAATGTAAGGACATTATTTCTCTTCTCTTTTATTAATGTTTGCATGCATAAAATCCGTTTTAATTTTATGACAAATTAATTAGACATATATGAGTATGTTAAATATGTATATAGATCTACATTTCCTTCAGTATCAGGCCATCAACTTTGTGCCCAAAACAGCGATCCCCGCTTCCAACATCCCCGATATGACTATTGGGAAGAAGGACTACGAGGGAGTCATCGCCCCTCACAGCGACCCACTCGTAGTCCACTTGGACATAGCCAACCACCTGGTCAAGAGGTGCCTGATTGACACAGGCGCCTACACGAACATCATGTTCAGAGAGTGCTTTCTCAACCTCGGTTTGAAGGTTGAGGACTTGAGCCCCTGCACCAATCCGTTGTACAGTTTTTCCGGGGCCGGCCTGGTACCCCTGGGGTCAATTAGACTGCCAGTGAGGTTCGGCGAGGGTAATGCGGCTAAGAATGTCCTAGCTGAGTTCGTGGTCATTGACAGCTCGTCCGCCTACAACGTCCTCATAGGCCGAATCACTCTGAGCGAGGCCGACGCGGTGATGTCCATCCGGGCCCTGACACTGATGTATGTCTCGGATCGGGGGGAAGCGCATAAGCTCGTCTCAAAGGACGAGAAAGACGAGGTGGTCAACATCCAGATATCTGCCAGAGGGTGCAACATGCAATCCCTCAAAGTGGCAAAGAAGTCCGAGAAAGGGAAGAGTCCATCCTTACAACAGGGGGGCGACCACATGGATGCAACCGTCGGCATGGTCTAGGGAGCCGAGACCGAAGAGGTGGAAATTGACCCAGGGCGCACCGTAACTATCGGTGTCAACCTGGAGCCAAAATTCAGGGCCGCTCTCCTAGACCTGCTGAGGAAGAACAAAGACGTCTTCGCCTACTCAGCGGCCGAGATGCCAGGCGTGAGCCGGGAGGTAATTGTTCACAAGCTGAACGTGCTCTCCACCGCTCGCCCTGTCAAGCAAAGGATGAGGAACTCTTCAGCCGAGAAGGATGAGGCCATCAAAGCCGAGGTAGATAAATTACTAGCGGCGGGCTTTGTCATGCCTTGTACTTATCCTGAGTGGTTAGCTAATGTTGTAATGGTGAGGAAGTCATCGGGGGCGTGGAGGATGTGTGTAGATTTTACCAATCTTAATAAAGCGTGCCCCAAAGATTGTTATCCCTTGCCTCGAATAGATAGTTTAATCGACGCAACGGCAGGCTACACTATGCTGAGCCTGCTGGACGCCTTCTCATGGTATCATCAGGTATTCATGGCCGAAGAAGATATGCCTAAATGCGCATTCATCACTGCTAACGGCACATACATGTATAAAATGATGCCGTTTGGTTTGAAGAACGCCGGCGCAACTTACACAAGACTGGTGGACAAAGTGTTCCAAAATAAAAAAGGGCGAAACATTGAGGCTTACGTCGACGATGCTATTGTAAAAAGCAAGTCTGACAGCGAGTACTTAGCCGATTTACACGAGACATTTTGTTCACTAAGGAAATACAAGATGAAGCTCAACCCAATGAAATACAACTTCGGTGTCCGGGCAGGTAAGTTCCTCGGCGTGCTTGTCAGCGCCAGGGGAATTGATGCCAATCCAGAGAAAGTCCAAGCAATCCTGGACCTGCCGGAGCCGCGGAATCGAAAGAGGTTATGATGCTGACCTGGAGAATGGCGGCCCTAGCCCGGTTCATCTCTCGGTCAGCCGACAAGAGCACCCCATTCTTCAAAGTGTTGAAGGGGAATAAGGACTTCAGTTGGGGGGAGGAGCAGAGCACAGCTTTCAAGCAACTGAAAGCTCATCTTCAGACTCTCCCAACCCCGTCTGGCCGATCCGGGGGAGACGCTATATCTGTACATAGCAGTTACCTCGGCCACGGTCAGTGCCGTGATCATCAGAGAAGAAGACAAACAGCAACACCCAATCTACTTAGTCAGCCATACATTGTTGCCCGCCGAAAGAAATTATCCGCTGATTGAAAAAGCAGCCTTTGTTGTCGTCGTTGCCGCAAGGAAACTAAAACCATACTTCGACGCACATCCTGTGACGGTCCTGACCGACCAACCATTGGAGAAAGCATTGGAAAAATTTGAGCAATCCGGCAGGCTCATCAAATGGGCAGTAGAGCTATCCGGCTTCGGCATTTAGTACAAGCCGAGGCCCTCGATAAAGGGGCAGGCACTGGCAGATTTCCTGGCCGAGTGCACATATCAAGAAGAGCAAAACCCCGGAGTATGGGAGGTATACACCGACGGGTCCTCCACGGCGAACAACTCAGGAGCCGGCATCCTTATCATCAGCCCAAACGGGGACGAGTTTGAGTATGCCTTGAAATTCACCTTCTCGGCCTCGAACAACGAATCCGAGTACGAGGCGGTGATAACTGGAGTCGAGTTAGCTAGGGCTGCCGGCGTAGAACACATCATTTTGAAAACAGATTCACTTTTAGTGGCTAATCAAATCAGGGGAGAGTACGAGACTCGAGACGACGGAATGGTAAGATACCTGGAAAGGGTGAAAGCTGACACCTCAAAGTTGAAATCTTTTCAAATACAATGCATTCCCAGGTCTGAGAACAACCGAGCCGACGCTCTCTCAAAGCTTGCCAGTTCAACCATCAAGAATGTCAGCCGAACCGTGCTGGTGGACATCAGGAATGCCAAGAGCATTACTGAGGCCGTCGGCATGGTGGGTAACATAGAGACCGAGACGACGTGGATGACTCCGATAATGAAATACAAATTGACAAATGAATTATCGGAGGACCGCAATCTCACGCAGAAGATAAAGAGGATCGCAGCAAGGTACTTGGTATTTGAAGGGGAATTGTACAGGAGGTCCGTGATAAGGCCACTCCTGAAATATGTCGGCCCAGCCGACGCGGAGCTAATTCTGACAGAAATTCACGAAGGCATCTGCGGCCATCACATGGGGGCAAGAACACTAGCCCACAAAGCTCTCCGAGCCGGCTACTTCTGGCCCACCATGCTTACGGATTCCAGAGCCAAAACCAAAAAGTGCAACAACTGTCAAATGCATGCTCCGGTGATACATGCACCTTCCCGAGACCTGCAGCCGGTACTTAGTCCTCTTCCTTTTGCACAGTGGGGGATGGATCTTCTAGGGCCATTTCCGACGGCATCCGGCGGAAGAAAGTTCTTGATTGTCGCCGTTGACTACTTCACCAAATGGGTTGAAGCTGTAGCGGTACCTGCGAAGACGACGGCGGCCGTAAGAAAGGTAATCTGGGAAAATGTCATAACTCGTTTCGGGTTACCCCAAGTCATGGTATTTGACCACGGCCGAGAGTTTTGGAGTGACACAATAATGAACTGGTTGGAAGAACTTGGTATCAAATTTGCATACTCCTCCGTCTACCACCCACAGAGCAACGGACTGGCGGAGGCAGCCAATAAGACAATCCTCAACGGTTTGAAGAAGACAGTTGAAGACCTAAAGGGAAGATGGGCCGATGAACTACCCGGCGTCCTGTGGTCCCTGCGAACCACGGAGAAAGAAGCAACGGGGTACAGTCCATTCCACTTAGTCTACGGGTCCGAAGCAGTCCTGCCAATTGAAGCAACGGTGCCGACATTCAGAACGGCCACCTTTAACCCGGTTGAAAATGAGGAAGGTTTAAGAACCTCCCTATACCTGGTCGAAGAAAGCCGAGATACAGCACGCCTCAACTTGGCAGTATACCAAAACCAAATGAGAAGAGCCTACAACCGGAGAGTCCACAAGAGGGATTTGAAAGTAGGAGATCTAGTCCTAAGGAAGTCGGCCGCCACCAACAAATGAAACATTCATGGTAAATTGACGGCCAACTGGGAGGGTCCTTACAAAGTGGTTGAAGAAATGAGGTCGGGTACATACCGGCTGACAGACATGGAGGGTGTGCCTTTGATGAGCCATTGGAACACTGACAATCTAAGGAAATACTTTGTATAGCGGCGGAGGTGTCCAAAGCAATTGTTGGCACCCCGATGCACGTTTATATCTAATGAAGAATCATCCAAGTTTTCCATCAAAGTGTTCGAGGTAGACGCCACGGCCCAAGCCGGGCAGCCACCCCAAGAAGCAGACGCTACGGCAGTCACTACCAGCGCAGTTGATACTCGCGAAAGTGACCAACATGCCTTAGGAACGTATAAGTACAATTGAGACGCAATTCTAGCCGCCTCGGCCAACCGAAGGCCTGGCAGAGGAAGCGATCAATATGTCTACTGATCTGACGCCGTCGCGCCGTAACCTCTAGCCGCCTCGGCCAACCGAAGGCCTGGCAGGGGACACAACGGTCGATACGCTAACATGTTCACAGCGGCGGTTGGGAATCGCAAATATGACGCCTCGGCCAGACCGAGAGTGAAAGAGGAAGCGACCAACATGCCAACATGTTTAAAAAAAAACGTTAAACACAGTTGAGATACACATTCTAAACTGCTTCGGCCAGGCCGAGGTAGAAACAAAAGAAGCGCTCAATTAATAACGTAAGAAGACAATCAGACGAAAACAAGAAAAGACATCGGCCAAGCCGGAGGCAAAGTAAGCAAACTCTTATTAAAAATGTTAACAGATTACAAGTGAGGAGAATACAGACGACGGCCGTCCCCATAGGGATAAGCCAAAACACAACCTACCAAAGTTTTACAAAAAACAAGGAAAAGAAAAGCAAAAGGTTACAGACATATCATTTGAAGCGCCAAAAGATGGCAGGGAGGAAAGGCTCAATAGTTGGCCCCCGAACAGCTAAAGCTATCCGAGATGCCGGGTGAGTCTGGTGACGACCGCCCGTCTCCCTATGCTTGTTCTTTGCCCTCCATCGGCGGCAGCTAAAGCATCATCTTCGGTGGCGGCCCCGGAGGAAAGCTCGTCATTTTGACGTGCCTTTAGCCTCTCGGCCTCCTCTTTGGCCTCCTTCACCTTTGCATCGTAGGCCGCCTTGGCCTCGCCTATCCGAGCCGCCTTCGCCGCCTCCGCCTCTCTCCGCGTAGCCGCTTTTTCCGCAAAGATCGGCCATCTCATCCGGAAAGCTGGTCGAATTCTTGCCATGGGAAGGAGCCTTCAGGAATGAGCTTCTTGATTGCCTCCCTGGTCGCTTCCTCGGCCTGATCCCAGAATTGGGCGCACATGTTAGGGATGATCTCGGTTTGAAGCATCTCAATATCTTTCTCCCTTTGGGCAAGGATAGCCCTAGTGCCCCTATGTGCCTCCGACTGAGACAAATACAGATCCTTCCATTCTTCCCTATTGGCAACAACGGCGTCGTAACCGCCCTTATACCTGTCCCGCTCCTCCAGCAGCTTGGCAGTGGTGGCATCAGCAGCCTCAACTTTGGCCCTGTCGGCCAATAGCAGCTTCTCAGCTTCCTCCACACGCTTTCGTGCAGCAAGGAGGTCCAGCTTAGCCTTCCCGGCTACCCCCTTTGCAGCGGAAAGATCAAGCTTAAGCCGTTCGATCAATGGCCCAGCTTGGGCCATGGCCTTTTCTTGCTCCATAATGTGGGAGTCGGCTAGTTGAGTCCACTTCGCCAGCCTCTTGTATAGTCTCGTACCCTCTGCCACAAGCTCGGCGGGGGGAACCTTCTGGAGTAAGGAGTCAACGGTGACATTTCTATCACCCGCCTTCTCAGGTTGCTTCTCTAATTGCCGTTCAGTAAGAACGGCGGCTGCCGACGGCGGATCTACAAAAAATTCACACAGCGCATCCATGTCAACATTCATTGACACATCAGAGAGTCTGTCATCGGGAATGCATAATGAACCAGCTAAGTCTGAACCACAGGTTAGGTCCGTACCAGTCTGGACCTTCTTAGATGAAGGACCGGGTGAATCATTCTTTTCCCCGGCAACGGTAGAAGCCGGCAGTGGCTCTTTTCTCTTCTTTGGAGGAGGAGGGCCCTTCGCAACGGTCACCACCTCCTCGGTGATGTCGACGACCTCCACATGCTCCTTCTGGACCGCGGGGGTTGAAGAGGGAGTTGGGATTGACGCCGTCGCCGACCTGGACGCTGCCTTTGGTTTTCTCTTCGGCACGCCTCCGAGCACCCGTGCTTGAGCCACAGCCGGATCCAGTGCCTTCAGCTGCTGATCCATGAGGTCAGTGGGCGCCGGTCTGCGATCACGAGTCTGGGCCGTAGGGTGCAAATTGACAACGTTCTTGTCCTTATCAAGCCCTATTCTCTCAAGGATATCCTCAGACAGATCCGGGCCAAAATGATCTGCAAAGGAAACGAAGCAAGAGTTAAGTAGAAGAAACAAGTCAAAGTTCAAAAAGACAGATTCATTAAAAGCAGAGATGGGCCTCACACCGACCCCACTCACCCTGTGCTAGGGCCGGTATGAGGCCGACATGGCAGAGCAGCTCATCCTGAAGAATGATCTGCGTCGGGGGCATCCATCCCTTCGGCGTCCCATTCTTCTCAGCCTCAAACAGCGTCATCGCCTGTTTCTCATCCGCACTAAGATAGACCTTGGCGGCGTCCATTTTAAGGCGTTTCCGGGAGACCCATTTCTCACGCACCCCATCGCTCTCACACCGTAAATTGACACGGTGTTGGAAGGACCGGGGCAGCGGATAATCCGTCGGTACCTCGACATACACCCACCGCTCCTTCCAGTCCTTACAGGAAGAAAGCTTATCAACGGAGACGTAACCCGGCTCCGTCTGCACGCTGTACCACCCCACTCGACCAGCGGCTGACGGCTTAAGGTGATGAATCCGACGGAATAAGTTAACCGTAGGGGCCTCCCCCTTGAAGAGACAGAGCCACACGAACCCAACTATAGTCCTCATGGCCAACGGATGTAGTTGGGCCACGGCGACGTTCATGGCTTTGATTATGGCCATAACGTATTCGTTCAAAGGAAACCGGAGCCCATACTCCAAGTGTCTGATGTATACGCCTATATGGCCCTTGGGAGGGCAACAGACCGCCTGACCCTCCTCAGGAATAACAATTTTGTACCCCTCACCGAAGGAAAAGTGGCCCTCGAAAAAAGTTTCCCCGGAACAACTGGCGAACTTGTTGGTCCAAGCACGGTCAGGTCCGATCTTACAGGCGTCGCCGTGATCCAAGACATACGACCTCCCCTCATTAGGATGAGCCCTTTCCTCATCATCACCATCATCATCAAAGTCATCATCATCCTCCCAATCCTCTAGAGCTTTTGGATCGACTTCAGGATAAGGAGATCTAGGGCCCCCGGACCTTATCGGGATGGCAGCCAATACCCCCTCCTCATCAGGACGCGACGAGGAGCCCCCCGGCGCAGAAGTACTAGGCCCGGCGTCAGCAGCAGACATGGTAGCAACAATTACTTAACAAAATAAGAGATTGAAAAAAGTTTGTTTGTTTACCTTGAGGAAAAGCACTAGCCGAAGTAACGACTCTGAAGATTAGCAGAGAAAGAAGCCTTCGAAAGTTTAGAGAGAAGAAAATTTTAGAGAAAATGAAATTGGTGGCCAATTTCAGGGACTAACTGCCCTATTTATAGAGGAAAGCCCATGAAGAAGGACCAATCAGGGCACAGCCCATGAAACGTCAGCCAATCAGCGAACAGACACGTGTCAGACATGCAACCACGGAATGTCAATCGTTGCAACAGTTGAACGTCAATCAACGCAATAGTGACCAAGCGTCTTCAACACGCCCCTTCATATCTCTTTGCCTATTCATCTTCCTCAACAAATTCCTAAGTATCTGTTCTCCGCCGGCCCACTGACGAAACCAATCTTGGCAGCACCGGCTGGGGGCAATCAAAAGCACACGGCACTCACAACCACGGTCTCGGCCAGCGCCACTTTCTTTTCCACATCTGATGTCCATTACACATCCATGTGGAGGGGGGATATGGTACGGCCTAAGCAGAACCAAGCCGAGGTACAAGAAGCCGGGGCAGGAAAATTTTTACTTGCGCAGAATACGCTCAACACTCATTGAAGGTCCATACCACGGCATAGACTACGCTGGGGGCAAATTGATGGGGCATATTCTGCACCCGCTGACCGAGTCAACATACTGAGCAAGGTCAAAGATATCCACAGCAAGTCAACGGCTTCTTCAACCTAACCGACGCAGCTTGTCGGCATGTCTCTTGTGCCTCGGCTAGGACAACTAGCCAGCCGGGGCACATATCCGCGTACTCATATCCAAGACCCCTCGGCGGCGAGTCAACAGGGCCCGCCGGCCTGTCATGGGTCCCTCGGCCGAGGGTAGATCAGTCTTTCCACCTGCTAGCCACTTGGCCACTACGTGACAAAAGGTGAAAGTCTATAAATACTCCTCAACTCTCATTGAGGAGAGGATCCACAATTTAACCTAAGAATCACTATTCATCTGGTAATATCTTCCTTATCTCTCTACAAAATATATTTCGCCAAGTAACAACAACTTATCTTTTTAAGTCTACTGACTTGAGCGTCGGAGTGAGTTCGCTCGGTCCAAAGTCGAGCCCTCAGTTTGTTCATTGTTTCAGGAGACCGAAAGGAGGATTCAATCAAGGACGTCATTCTACAAGCACGGGTGGTAACAAGTAACTGCTCTGGAATTACACCCGGAACACATCTTTTAGCCCTTTAATTTGTAAAATTAAATAATTATCATATCCTTTTTAAGTCATTTTACTAAAATCAGCTACAATTTAAGCTAGTTTGTCAAACACATTTTTATATAATCAGTTACCTTATCAGCTCCTAATTTTCAGCTACCTTATCAATTACCTTTTCAGGTTTCAGTTACCTTTTCAGTTTTCAACTACCTTATCAGGTTTTAGCTGCCTTTTCAGTTAATTTTACCAAACAGAGCCTAAGGCTCTGTTTGGCATGACACTTCGGGTAGCTTATTTGACCAAAATTTCAGTTACCTGATTTTTTTGCAAGTGTTTGGCAAGTAGCTTATTTGGTCAAATAAGGTACCTGAAATGAAATGCTACCTCGGGTAGCATTTGAGAAATCAGGTATCTGAAATGACTTATTTTCCATTTTGTACCCCTTTATTCTATAATATTAAATAATTTCATATCCTTTTACGTCATTTTACCAAAATCAACTACCTTTTCAGCTAGTTTGCCAAACACATTTTTATATAATCAGTTACCTTATCAGCTCTTATTTTTCAGCTACCTTATCAGTTACCTTTTCAGGTTTCAGCTACCTTTTCAGGTAATTTTGCTAAACAGAGCCCAAGTGTATTCAATAAATAAGGAAATTAATAATTATAATTTGTTTTATTAAATTATTATCTTTTCAACAAATTATATTATTTGCACTAAATTCTAAACTATAATCTTTAATTAAAATAAAATATTATAAATTGCTAAAGTTTTTATTGTTGCTATTATTTAAGAATCATTTAATTCATACTACGTATGAAATAAAACTTTAAATAACTATTATTAGTTTTGTGTCAAAAAAAAACTTGAGAAAACTTATAAATTAAAATCATTAGTTTTGTGGTATACAAAAATATTTTCACTAAAATACATTTTTGCACATTATTCAATTCTTTTAATTACATTCTAATTTTATTTTCTCAAAACGAAATACAATGATAAAAAAATGTGAACAATTAATGAGGTACAGTTTTATACAGGTAATATCTATATTATCTAATTAAAAGGCTACTTTAACATATTCAATTTTATTTCACATCACCTTAACACAATCAATTTTATTCCACATGTGATTTGTACACCTTATTAATTTCTATCATTTTTATCTATGAAATAACTATTAAAATTATAAAATATAGTTAAAAGGCCTCTAACTAAAACATTCAATTTTATTCCAAGTGACATTTTTATATTTAGTTTTATTTAATATTTGATTATATAATAACCATAATTAAAAATTTAGAATAACAAAAAAAAACATTTAAAATAAAAACCGCAAAATCTTTAACAGATTTTCACTCAAAATTTGATAATCGTAACCATTGAAAAGCAAACGAGGATTACATATGAAAACAAATAAAGGGAGTTGACAGTAGTCACAGTACGAAGTACCGTGTTATTATATTTAATTTTCATAATTTACATTCTATTTTATCATTTGCCATATTTCCAAATAATTTGTATTTATAAAGGTAGTATTAATCAAAAGAGAGAAACTTATACAAGACCCGTGATTTTTTCACGGTTTCAAAACTAGTTGGTACAATAATATACCAAGTCTAAACTAGTACGCAAATTCTTATTTCAGACGGGCAGTTTTTCCGTCTGAAATAAGACCGACAAAATGTTGCCATTTTTTAAGAGAATATAAGCAGTGAATCTACAAAATGTTATCACTAAAGGAAAAATAATGGTAACATGTTATCAGAAAAATACAAACATTTTACTGTCAAATGATAACATATTATCCGTCTTATTTCAGACCAAAAGCAATGATCTGAAGAAAAACGGACTGAAACTAGCAACTACAACTTGATATCATACCTTTCCAATTAAGATCTCATTAGTATGAGGTCCATAAACATCAGAAGTATCAAGAAAAGTGATACCAGAATCAACAGCATGATGAATAAGTGCAATCATGTCTTCCTCAGGCTTAGCTGGGCCATAAAATGCAGACATTTCCATGCATCCTAAACCTTGTGCTGATACTTCAAGTTCAAGTCCATTTGAGCCCAACTTAATCTTTTGTACACTAGTTCCCATTTTTCTAAGTATATATTATATCTTACTCAATAATATTAGGGTTATTTAATATGAATACTCCAAACTATGAGTGGTCTTCTCAAAATACTCTAACCTTTGATTTAACTCGTATTATACTCAACTATTACACCTATTTTCTTCTAATAGAATTGCATTTTTTTAACCTACAGTAGCAGGTTAACGGTCCCACTTTTGCCCATTTCTTATTTGTATTCATCTTCTCCTCTAAACCTGCAACTTTCCCTCTCCTCTCCCCTTACAATTCCTCCATTTTCATCTTCATTAATTAACTATAGTTAGCCTTAATAATTATTAATCAATCATCTGAAATGCGGAATCATCTAAATCAATAATAAGGTACTACTAATCTCAAATAAGGTACCACTTAAATCAATGATGAAATCAAGTTTTCAAATCTCACAAAATGCATTCCCAGTAACCCTCATCAACACTTCTGACCAACCACCCTGCCGCCCCGCACAACCAGACCGCCTTTCGTCAACTCTAGCCTCTACTCCGTCTCCAACGACAACCACCCTATGGCCCTTAAACAACTCCTCAATTAAAACCGTGAATGTGGTGGGTTGGTCGGTGGAAATTCCAGATCTGACCACTTTACCACCGCAACAAGTGGTTCGAGGTGAAGATGGTATCTGTTAACTGTTATAATAATAATAATGTCTCATTTGTGTAAGCGAAAGTTAATGTATCGTTTCGAATAGTGATGCTGATGGTGGCTAGAGTGTACGGTTGGGAATTTAATGGTCGTAGAGGGCTGGAAGCAAATTGATTTTTTTGCATTTGCAAATCTAATTAGAAAATCATACTTCAGCATTCAATTGCTAGATTTTTACGGAGTTGGCCGAACCTTACTACCAGCTATCGTCTTTTTCTAGTATGGAAGATGAAAGTAAAGAGGACGATGAAGGTTGTTGAGATTAATTCAGTTTTAGATGATAAACGAGTAGGTGATACTGAGTAGTTTTTTAAGAGATGACCGAATAAATAGGTAGCAGGTCACCCAATTCTATTACAAGAAGAGGGGGTTAATAGTTGAGTATATTCTGAAATTAAATGAAGTTTGGAGTATTTTGAGAAGACCTCTTATAGTTTGGAGTATTCTTATTAAATAACCCATAATATTATTATGGATGTAACACTTTTGCTCCCAAAAGTCTATGTTATTAGTGTGTTTTGTTGGTTAATAAAGTGGTGGAAGATGTATTGTACTCGTATTTATAGACTTGAATTACAAAACATCACATGCAAAAGGGTTACACACTCCCTTCATACCACATCAATGGTAACATTGAGAATCTTGACACTATTTATAATCGTAGAGAATCTTCAATATTATTCTTAATCTATAAGACAAATTATAGTCATGTGAGATCTTGTTTGATTTATCGTCATGAATGCTATAAAAATATCAAATTTTTATAGTTTTTAATAATCTGTAACTAAAGATATTCACGTTGCAAAACGTGTCTCGACAACTGTGAAAAAGTTAATGTTATCATTGGTGTAGTATGGAGGGAGTATATATACCACTAAAATTTGGGAGAAACGGTCTTTTAATAAGTTATTTGGAGACCAGTTTTCAGTACCCTTTTATTTGTATTTCGTGTGCCTTTTTTTGTTGATTGTAAAGATTATATACTCCGTATAAATTAGGAGTTGTTTGATTGCATATGGAAACTTAAAACGCCTAGGAAGTGTCATATTACATCTTTTTAGAATTGATGTGAATTAAAAAATACAAGTATATTATTTAGTTATAACACAAAACTTTGGGGAGACGGTCTCTCACTAAGTTATTGAGAAACCATTTTATCGTACCCCTTTATATAGTTTTTGTACCCTTTTTATCATTGAATATCTCTTTTATTTGGTAGTACATGTTTTCATATCAATTGTACCTATTTTATTGTGTATTGTAAATTGTAATCATTGTTTTTGGTACCCCATTTTATAATATATGTACCCCGTTTATTACCTTTTGTACAATTTTTTCAACAATTTATAATTGGTCTTTTACTAAGTTTATTGCGAGACCGTCTCTAAGGAAACCTTCGAGTAACCGAGATGATAATATTTCTATTCAGCTACTCTTCTATAGGACTGTCCTATAGCATAGGACGGATCCAATAAGAGGTATGAGCCCAATAAGGGAGTTTTGTTTAAAAAAAAAATTAGTTTTGTAACCTTATTTTTTATAAAAGAACGTGGCTGGGGACTGGTGTGTGCATATGCGTAACCGAAAGTCCGAAACAAATATTGAAAACCTACCCTCTATCTGGTCCCACTTTCAGACTTTTTTTACAGACTCCCTTGGAGTTTCTTTGCTTAGGTGTTACTAGAGTACTTAAACATATAAGTACTGATGCGGTTAACTTAAATCCATTGGTTTTCATTGATAAAAACCAAGTTTACATGATAAAACTATTATTGTAAAACTAAAATTTTCATTTTATAACCATAAATTATTGATAACAAATTATTCTTATAATAAATATATAAAAAAAAAATTAACTAAACAATACAAAGACCAGGTTTTTAGTATAAAGACCTTAATTTTCAAGTTATAGGCAAAATCTTAAATTAAGCTATATATTTTTAACAACTTATGAATTTAAACTAAAAGTTATTGTTTTCAAGTTAAAACACAAGATTCTCTAACTTTAAATTTAAATTAAGGTCTTAAATTAATCCTATTCATTAAAAGAACAACCACAGTGCTGAGTTGTCAGCACGTGGTTGTCTGTTGACTTTTCAAAGCAAAAATTAACTTCCTTATTTTCAGGAACCACTAACTCTTCCTAATTTAATTACAAGTCCTGATTTAATTTATGTAGTGTACAATGATCAACCAAATACAAATACAAAAATACAAATTACAATCTACAATACAAATTATACGGAGTATAACTTTTTTTTTGTAATGTTCAAAATTCAATTACATATAATATAAATTACAGCATCATAATTAAATATTATTACAAATTACGGGCAATATGCACTTTATCTGTTTTGTGCTTTTATTTAGAGAATCCATATTTTATACTCCTATTGCTATATACTCTGTAACAATTACATTGAAATAGGTCATGTCTTACTGTACATGTTTTATATTCAAAAAAATAAAAGCAAGCATACTTCGTATAATAGTTTCCAAACACTGAAATTACTTTCTAAAAATCAATAATGGCATAGATAATTTAAAATTACAAAACTAATAAAAAAAATGTATATATCATAAATATGGGCAGATAAAATTTTACTACTACGATGAAATTAATAATTTATATTAAAAATAATATAATCAAGCATTAAAAAAAAATTAGAATTATTATCACCAGATTCACAAAAATAAAAAGGAATTTCCTCACAAAAATAAATAATGAAACTTCAAATATTTAAATAATATTTTCTACAAGATGCATGTAGCAAATTTGGATATTATAAGTTAACAAAAAATCCAAAAACCATTTGAATATAGAATACCTGAATCAATCAATAAATAAAAATCATGAAAGAAATTAACACTATAAGGAACTTAGTCGAAAACATTGATTGAAAATTATACGGGATTGCAATTATGAGGTTTCATGTGTTTTTTAAGGAGGAGATTGAAATTAGATGTTAAGGCAAATAGAGTTTGAAAACGGCGGGAGTAGATTATGATAGTTTGGACTTTGGAGCAGCAAAGCCAACAAATATGTGAATATGTAAATACATATAGGGTTAAACAAAGGAATGCGATGTATTTATAATTACTACTCCATAATAAGTTGGGCTAAGCCTACCCTTTCAGATCGAGCCAGGTTTGGATCGGGGTCATTATCGGGCCGGGTTAACTCGCGTCAAATGATGTATCAGATCGGGCTGAGTTTGGATCGTGCTACTATCGGATCGCGTTATTTCTGTTTTTTTACCATTAAATTTAGTTTTTAACCATTATTTAGTTCAATAAATTCATTATTAAGTCAAACATATCAATCTAAACATTAAAACACTTTCATTTTGATCAATATTAAGCTTAATAATTGTCGAGTCATTAATTTAATCATCTCAATATCGGGTCGGTCGAAATCGGATCAGGACTGGTTCGGGTTTGGGTCACTGTTTATCGGGTCATGTCCGGTTAGTCGTCATCGGGTCGATTTCAAGTCGCAAAATTTTCGGGTTCTATTGGGTCGGGTTTGCTCGAACTCGGGTCGAGTTATACTTACCAACTCAAGATATTAATTAGTAGTCGCTAATTCTCGAGTTATCTATATTAAAAGGACCCGAACTTACATGTTATATAGCTTTAAGGACCTAATTTATTATACCATACATATTACCATGGTTTAAGGACCTATCACTGACGGAGCTTATGATTACACACATTTTAGGTGAACACTGCATTGCATGTTTAATAAGTTGGAAATGAGAATCAAACAATCTAGCCATGCAATCACTTTTGATTAATGTAATTAACAAAGGAAAACGTAAATTCTCATTGCAGACAATTACTTTTCGTCTACATTTCAGACGGGCCAATATGTTTGTCATTTAGCGACAAAATATCTTTTTTAGTGTAAAATTGTTACAGTTTAGAAAATTGTTCGTTTAATACTTACTGTCTTACTGCACGGGTTTACGGGTTTATAAACAACATCTCAACTTAAAGAGACTTGTAGGTTTACATAATAACATTGTCACTATTTTCATTTAAAAAAGAGTAAATTATAATTTCCTTTTAAAATAATAAATGACAAATTTGATTACGTGTCCAAGTCATTACCTAATGCCTAAAACTGAGTTTAATTGATGGAAAATAAAGTTTAGGGGTACACTTAGTGATAAAGACAACAATTAGGGGTACCATGTATGTTTTAGAAAGTATAGGGGCAGCATGTAGAAAGTACGAAAATTGAGGGGTACCATGTAGAATATCAAAAAAAAAAAAAAAAAGTTTAAAACTTAACTCAAAATATTGCAAAAATTTAAAAATTGCTCTCTAACCCATATTTTTGCATTTTTATGGCAAAAATGGCTCTCACTTTTTTATTTCTCATGTGATTATCGAACTCTATTACAACTCTACCCATCCTTCTACCACCTAGGGGTACTCATTGGGTAAAATTTGAGTCAAATTTGAGTCTGGTGCGGGCCAAGGGCGGGGGCCGGGGGGAGTAAAGCAAAGACTGCACGACACTACCATAGGACCGGGCTGGTTACATTTTTTTTTTCTTTTTTTTTTTAAAAAAAGGGGCTTGAAACCGGGTTGGGCTGAAAAAACCCAACACTAGGCCGACCGTCGTCTTGGCCGACCGGGCCGGGCCGAGCAAACCATGTCTTGGACCGGAATTTCTTGAAATCGGCCCATGAGACCGGGTGGGCCGGCCGTCTTGGGCTGGCCCGCCATGTTGTCCACCTCTACTACCACCCAAGGACTCCACGGTCAACCATCACAATCCTCCACCCAAAATCCACCTTCATATTCGTCATATGAGAATAAAAATTAGGAGCATTTTTGTCATAAAAATGTAAAAATAGGGGTTTGAAAGCGATTTTTAAATTTTTGCATTATTAAGGTGTAATTTTTAAACTTTTTTTTTTTTTATAAGGGAGTAAGTTTTAAAAATGTATTTTAAAATCATCCGATGTAAAGAAAAAAATGCGATCGAGAAAAATATAGCCGTTAATTTGCGCGCATTTAATTGAAAAATCAATTATTGCTTTGAAAACAGATCTACACTTTTAAACTTCAATTTCAGATATTAGATTATTTTTGTTTCCTTTAAATACAAATCATTCACGTGTGATTACAGCAGCAGTTTTATCGGGTAGTCATAAGGGCGATAAAGTGCATATTGCCCGTATTACACTTACTCCATCTGATTCCAGTAAGTTCCGTGAGTTTGTGAAGACAATTCCCTGTTGCGGTGTGTTTTGCAATGACAATAAATAAGAGTCAAGGACAGTCACTAGCACATGTAGGGCTTTATCTTCCAAGGTCGATATTTACGCACGGTCAGCTCTATGTCGCTATTTTAAGAGTCACAAGCAAAAAGGGATTGAAGATTCTAATTTGCGATAATGATAAACGCGTGTCCAATAGAACAAATAACGTAGTGTATAAAGAAGTTTTTGAGAAGCTATAGTTCAAATAACTTATGATTATACTTTATACCCCATAACAACTTTTTGTTGTACTTATTTACTTCCAATTTGTCTACTTTTGTTAACTCTTAAAATTTTGAGAATTTATTTATGTATTTTCAGAATTCCCAAATTTATATTACCATGAAAGAGCATCCCCTATTAACAACACTACTTCTCAACCTTAAACAGCAACCCCGTGCAATTTGCACGGGCATAAAACTAGTAAGTTAGAAATCAAAGTTCTCAACTTAAAATAAATATTTTTCAACTTTAAAGTACTAGTTAAATAAAAAAAAAATTAACCTAATATTGTTGGATATCAGAATTTTTCATTTATGAGCTTCTAGTTTCAAAGTTCAAATTAAGAGCAAGTATTGCCTTAATTAAAATAAATTATCCCATCAAATGCCGTAATTTTCAACCTAAAAGGCCAAGCTTTATGTTATAATACCGAAATTTTCTAATTAGATACGAGTATTTTGTAGCTCCAGTTTCCGATTCAAAAACTTAAGATTTCAACTTAAAAGCCGGATTTTTAAAATTAACTTACGTTTCCATTTTAAGACGCACGATTCTAAATTCAAGCATGAGATTTCAAGTTAAAACCCCCAATTTTCAACTCAAAATCACAAGTTTTTATATGTAGCCAAAATGGAAATTGAACCCACACCTTGTGTTTTACACACGCTCTTCCATTTGAGCTAATCGACTTTGATTTAACTAAGTAATAAAGCGGTAAGAAACACGAAGCCTAATCATCATGTTGAATTGTTGATTGAGCATATGTAATTCATAGATATTACTAGTGTGTTTAACATGAGTTTGATAGTGAATTCACCAGGTTAATAACATGGAAAATTTTGACGTATGAAACTTCGAAAAATGTGTCTCAACCAAAATCTCAATATTTTATACGCCATTTAATCATTTGTTACTTTTAATTAAAATACTCTTTACAGAGAAAAAAAGGAGGTAAATACGAAATAGATGATTGGGACGGAGGTGTAGTTTTCACAGTTCAATAATCAAGAAGTAAAAACGTTTCATGATGATCACTTGAGATATTTTCATACCATCTCGTTTCTCTGCGTGAGAAAATTGATTTTTCACATGTACAAATCAAATTACAAATAAATTAAAATTTGGAATAAAAACTTTTAGTTCTAACACAATAAAATCCCAAAACAGTTAAAAATAAGCGCAACAAACAAACCCTGTTTATCAAACCATTCTTGACTCTTGACTCTTGACATTGGATGCTGGTGGAAGAAGAAGATGATATGAATTGAAGTTGTAGCGTTGGAGTATGATGCTCATAGAATTTCATGCTTGAGGGGAGATGAAAGAAGTTTGAAATAGGAATATACTGTGAGTCCATAACTAACAATGAAAAGAAACTCTAACATCGCTTAATTTAAAAGAGCCTTTTAGTAATCAGAATGTGAAATGGGCTTTGTTGCAAATTTGGGCTGGTCTTATACTATAAGACCGTCCTTCCTAACAATTTGTGATTTCTATTTAATTGAGAATGTCTTGCTGAAAGGTTCCATATAAATGAGGGTACAAGAAGTCCCTTGTCCAGTGCTATACATGGCGCGACTTGGGCGGCTATAAACAATTTAGGCGACCACCTCTATGCCCCGAATAATATACCATTACGATTGAAAACCAAAACGCTAGTGAAATTTATGCAACCAACTATAATTCTCAGTTTCTCATTAACATATACTCCGTATTTATTAACATATATTTACGTATTTTCAGGTTATATCATTTCACCATTCTTTTTTTTTTTCACCTCTTCAAATTTTGATTTTTTTTCAAATTTCGTACTTGCTCCTTCTTTGTTTTCTACTACCTTGGTAAAATTTTAGAATTTAGAATTCTATGGTGCTACATTATAGACTATAGTAAGAGGCAAGTTCTTATGTATATCCGTTTTAAATTTAAGACGGATTGAATATGTCCATGTGGGATGAATGAGATAAAAACATAACGCATATGGAAAAGTAAAAATATGCACATGTGGGATGTATTTGACTCGTTTTAATATTAAGACGAATACATCCGTCTTAAGGAAGACTAGTTGATATTAAAAAGTCCAATAAGATATTCAAATACTAATTTAAATTGATAAAACAAAATGAGAGAGTAGTGAAATGGTTTTAAAAGTTGGGTTACAAAGTCAAATAATAAGGTTTTAATATTTTTTCTAGTTTTTTGGGCTACAAAGTCAAATAATAAGGTTTTAAAATTTAATACTCTGAACGTTATTTCAGTACCTATATTAATATAGGTACTGAAATAACGTTCAGAGTATTAAATTTTAAAACCTTATTATTTGACTTTGTAGCCCAAAAAACTAGAAAAAAATGAGGATTAACTGGTTATAGTAATTAGGCCTCCGAATTAGTTTTCGCTTAAGACCTCTGAATACTATTTCAAATACTTGTTGAAGGGTTGAAAGGGTGGTACCAAGATTTAACACCAATTAATGATAATGATGCTAAACTCCTTTTTTCAATGGGGTTTAGTTGGAAGTTGGAAAACAAGAATTTACATAAATCAACTCTAAAATAGTCCGTTACTCCGAATAAAATAATTTTATATTACCGAGTATATTTTTCTCATTTTTAGTAAAAGAGAATAGTTTGACGGTAGGCACAACTATTTCATAATGTCATGTAAGACTCTCGTGTTAGAGATGGTGGCAAGTCTGGCAACTGATAACATTTGTGGTTAGACAAAAATTCTCGTATCCTTCAGAAAGACCGTCCTTCTTACACCTAAAGGTAATTCACTAAATATAATACGTATTATAAATAGGATTTTTTGTCAAAAGCTACCTAAGATTCGTCTCACTTACAAACACACTACCTATTATTTTAGTTTTTGCAAGACAATACCTTTAATTTTTTAAGTTTTGTTGAAAACTACCAAAACCAGTTTTTCGGCCAAATTTTGGTTAAACTTCGGCATTGACCTTATTTACTCCAATTTTCAAGTGGGAACTCTATTATTTCCTCTTTTTTTTCCCTCATTCCTCTTTTACCATAGTCCCCATGCCTATTTCCCTTTTTCCTTACCTATTTAGGATTGGTGAATTGTATTGTAATCCCACATCCACTATTTTGTAATGACAAAATATAAGCAATACAATTATGCAATTAAAAAGAACCGGTATTTGAGTACATTACATTGCATTTCATGTCAAAATCACCTAATATAACATTTATTTGAAGTCTACATTAGGACAAAAAGGAACATATATCGGAGGTATTACCTCCAACTTTTTTGTTTTTGAGCATATATGTATATTTTTTGAGCTTATTACCTCAAACTTTATTTGTTTTTGAGCATATGTAGTTTTTTTTGAGCTTATTAAAATTTATAAGTTAGATTTTAATTTTTTCCCGTCAAAACTCAAATTTTACTTAACTTATATGTAATGTTTTTGAGTTTTATTGTAATTTTTTAGAGCTTAATGTTCAAGTGAATAAACTCAAAAACTTTATAGTAAAACTCAAAATTTTTAAAACAAAACTCAAAATTTTTATCCTAATGCTCAAAAACTATAGAATTGGTGGTAATACATCAGATGTATAATCCACCTACTGCTACATTAGCCAGCCTTGAAATACATAACAAACAATATTGAAAACACCAATCCTATGAATATCTTAGCTTTCTTGTTCTATGACCTCAACATCTCCAACACAAATCTTCATCTTATCACATTTGAATTCAAACTTCTTCAAATGCATCTTCTCCTTAACTCCTTGCTTAAGTCGATTAACTTTTCTCATCACACGAAACTTTAAAATGTTTTAGGTACAACATAAATGCCACAGTTGTATACCTTTCTTCCAGTTCAGATTTTCGTGGATCTTATTGAGATACTTGACATTGCGCAAAACCAGAAATGGAGATGAAGGAGATAAGAAGAAAGATAAGGAGGGGGTAGGAGAAGAAGATGGTTGTGAATGAGAAGGGGTTAAATCAGGACAAGAATGAGGAGGGAAGAGAGCGTGTTGAATTTTTTCAAGGGAAAACAGAATGAAAGGGGAAAAAAAGACAGTTCTCACTTGATAAAAGGAGTAAACAAAGTCAATGCTGGAGTGTGACCAAAATTTGGCCGGAAAATGGATTTCGGTAGTTTTCAATAAAATTTAAAAAATTAAAGGTAGTATCTTGCAAAAAAAATAAAATGATAGATAGTATATTTGCAAGTGAGACAAATCTTAGATAACTTGTAACAAAAAAAACCTTATAAATATTTAGGTGAAGGACAAAAATTTTTCGTGGCTAGAAACTTTAGAATATTCACTATAGCATATTAGCATGGACGCATGTGTAAGTGAAGAGTTTTCTCTCGTGGTGAAAACTCATTTCTTCACCATGCTTCAAATGATATCGAGTCATGATACTTCCACATAGGAAATAGCTTCATCTCCGATTCAAACAAATTAATACGGAGACCGGAGTAATACTATTTCCATAGATTATTTTGGTTCCTTACATTTGACTAAAATACTTTTAAATAAAACATAAATAAAGAATTAAAAGAGTCAAAGAAAGTACTACGGAGTATTAGTGTAGGGGTCAAAATATACATCGAATTCTTCTTCCATTGATTATTGTAGTACGTGTAGCTCATTATGAACCCGAAGAACTAAAAAAAATCTCAAAATAGTAATAGTAAAACATGGACAATGTTTTTCAATCACAAAACACACACAACAAAATACATTCTCAATACAAAAATACAAATTAAAACAAGTATTCCGTATATGGTTCGTTGCCTATTCCGGCTTCCATGAGGAAAGAGGTGGAGTTTCGGAATTCTTCCAGGTACTAGAGAGCGCTCCATAGCGATCTCCCTTAACAATATCGGCAGAGACCAGGGACTCGAGCTCAGCAATCTCTTCGGAGGTTAACTTCACAGATAAGGCTCCGATGTTCTGGTTGAGGTTCTCAATCTTGGTGGTTCCGGGGATAGGACACACATCGTCTCCTTGGTGATGCACCCATGCTAGGGCTAGCTGTGCCGGGGTGCATCCTTTTTTAGTTGCGATTTCACTGACACGCTCAAATACGAGTTTGTTGTGCTCTATGTTCTCCGGTTGGAACCTTGGCATGTACTGGAGAGCGGAATGAGTAGATCAATATGGTGTCAAAATGTACATTACATGAGAGATACCCCAAAATTGATACATATTTTAGTAACGTTAATTCTCGCTTTCACGCGGACTATGTTGCTCAGACTCATTTAGAAGGATCCGACACGGGTGCGTGTCCAAGTGTCGGACCTGGCCATTTTATGAAAAATATGCATATTTTGGCTTAAAATGAGGTGTCGAAGTGTCATACCCTTATCTGAGTGTCGAGTGTCGGACACGGGTACGTGAGGGAATTCGAAAAGTCGGAGTAACATAGCACGCGGGTAGAAAACAATGCATTATGAGATCAGACAAATAGAAGAAAGGAGCATAGATCCACAAAAGGTCAAACCTGCCGAAAATCATCCTTTGTAAAGTTCTCCACCATCTTGGGTCCAGAAGACAAAAATCCCCTTCCTAGAGGACTATATGCCACGATTCCAATCCCGAGTTCCCTAAAATGGAAGATAAGTAAAAAAGTGAGAACTCCGACAAACGAAAATTCTTGTATTTCACTTCAAGTCATCAATCATAGGAGACGGTTTACCTGCAAGTAGGAATTACTTCCTCCTCTGCATCCCTTGTCCACAAGGACCATTCCAACTGTACTGCTGTAATGGGGTGGACTGCATGCGCTCTTCTGATGGTTGACGCTGATGCTTCTGACAGACCTATGTACTTGATTTTGCCCTCTTCTACCAGTTTTTTAAGTTCTCCCATCTAAAATTACATGATACAAATGAAGTGGGTCAGAGCTACGTTGGAAACGACTGTCTACAAACGACATTTACCTTTTATATTGATGAGTACCCAAGAAAATGCTATAGACATCTAAACTTTGTTTGGATAGTAAGTTGGGTCAGAGGGAAACAACCCATTTCCGGCACATATAAAATGGAGAATTAGGCACATATAAGCTACATAAAACAACCCATTTCCGGCATTCAACCACAGAGAGTTATAGGCATGTAATTAATACAAAGAATGAGAAGATGAAAGAACCAACCGTGACTTCAATGGGGAGTTTAGTATCAATACGATGCTGATAGTAGAGGTCAATGCAGTCGACACCAAGTCGCTTCAAGCTTCCTTCACATGCAGCTCTTACATATTCCGGATCACCCCGAATTTCTCTTTTTCCATCCATAAAGTTGATCCCAAATTTCGAAGCCAATTCCACTTTCTCCCTCCACCCATCTTTCAAAGCCTGCTCACAATTCAGATTTCAGAACAAACATGAACAAAAGTGGAAACTTTTACTCATCAACATCTTCCCGGCTAACCAACGACCCATTTGCAAATCACTAAACTACACAGCACTACTGAAATCACAATGCCCATAACATCTATAAAGATAAAACACAAAAATGACAACAACATCAGAGCCTTAATCCCGAAATAATTTGGGGTCGGCTGACATGAATCATTCTTTGGAACCGTCATTGAATGATCACACACCAAAAACATGTAAAACATCAATCATGAATCATGCTGATATCACCTTAAACATGTAAAACATCATTCACCAGCTCAATTATAATTCTCATTATAGACGGGTGATATCCGTCTATAGCTATAGACGAACCAAATATCCACCCACTTAGCATAAGACAAACAACAAGTTGCATGGTAGGGCCAAAAAATGTCACCACTTTAAGCATATGTGACCCGTCTATAGCAAGACTAATTGTTATCACAATTTCTTTCTGATGCACCTAAACATACTATGTTTACAACCCATCAATCCATCATCATAAGAAGCATTATCAGTAATCACCATTGATGATGAATGAGGAAGAAGCATTTAATTTAATAGGAGTGATATTGACCGTAGGATTTCTAAGGACAAAAAAATCCTGTCCATTGAATATTTTGGGGCACTGGAGAGATCCACAACTCCATAAGAACCTCAAAATCACCCAAAAATACCCAAAAAAAGATCATAAAAAACAAAAATCAGCACTAAAAATAGCAAAACATTGAATTGGGTCTCTCCAAAATCATAAATCAGCACTAAAAACAAACCAAAAACTACACAAAACTGAACTGGGCACATCCAAAATATCGCAAATTATAGAATAATACGGTCTCACAGAAACATTACACAATAATTATTGCCAAGATCATACCTTTCCAAGGAGAACTTCATTGGTGTGAGGTCCATACATGTCAGAAGTATCAAGCAAGGTGATACCAGAATCAACAGCATGGTGAATAAGAGCAATCATGTCTTCATCAGGCTTAGGTGGGCCATAGAATGCAGACATTCCCATACATCCTAACCCTTGTGCCGATACTTCTAAACCCTGTGATCCTAGCTTAATTCTTCTTACTAAAGTTGCCATTTTTGTGGATGAATAAACTTTCTAAGTTTGGTTGTGAAATTTCAAAGTATGTTATGTGTGTCTTAAGTAATGAAGGGTTGGTGAGATTAGTCAAATAGTGTGTTGGTAAAATGGGTTTTGTTGACTTTTTTTTATGGAATGTGAAGTGAAGAGGAGTGGGGAAAGAGTGGTTGCGTAATGGCTGAAGTCATCTACAGTTTCCGTCTCGTCATTTGTTAACCTTTTATATTCAGTGCGAAAAATTGAGAGGCTATGTTAATCAAACCAAAACAAATAATTGGAATGGAGTGATAATGTAATAGTAGTACATTTGACCAATCGATTGGCTCAGTTGGTTAAAACATGTGTTCGATACTTCGATAGTTTATGAGTTGTGTGACTCAGCTGGAAAAGCTAAATAGAACATACCTTACAAATTACAATGATCTAACTTGAAAATCGAGCGTGCCGTATAGCTTGTGCGATGATCGGCTCTCACCTGTGACCTATGCTTATTCCGTCTGAACTACGAAGCAAAGAGATGTGCCCACTATTTTGTTTTAAAACCGTCTTATTCAAGTATCTGAACTGAATTTCACATGTCCCGAGAAAAAAAAAAAAAAAAAAAAAAACTAGTCATTATAAATCTACATTTTCTCCTACCATCTCACACTATGGAGTGAAGTAACAAACATTACACAGAAAATTTGTTCAGGAAAGCATACATCAGATATATATACTACTGAGATACATAAACCGAGTAAGAAGTGATACGAGTTTTATTAAGGCGTTAATATATTATCTGAAGGAACAGGGGCAGGATAGTGAGATTCGTATCTATTCAGGTCTCCAGGACGACAAAGGGGGAGTTTCAATATTCTTCCAGGTCATGGCAAGAGCTGCATTGGAATAGCGATCACCCTTGACAGTATCTGAAGACACAAGGGATTCTAATTCTGTCATCTCTTCAGGAGTGAGCTTCACCGATAAAGCTCCGATATTTTGATTGAAGTTTTCGATCTTGGTTGTCCCAGGGATGGGGCACACATCCTCACCTTGGTGGTGCACCCATGCTAGGGCTAGCTGCGCTGTGGTGCATCCTTTTTTCGCTGCCATTTCACTGACTCGTTCAAATACGAGTTTGTTTTGCTCAACATTTTCCGCTTGGAACCTTGGAAATTGCTGATAGGCATTAAATAAGCAGAAATCAATGAGTTGTCACAACGCAACCTTTAAGAATTAGGACTATGACCATGTAAAAAAAAAAGCCAATATTACCGTCCTTCAAGGGCCCTCGTAAATGGTAGGATAAAGGAGGTTCTAACACTGGCGGGATTATGTTTACAGACATGGGATCCCGGGACACTGGAAAACTTCACATATTTTGTGCACTTTACTAATTTTGTGAAATAAAAAAAAACAACTTTAAAATCTAACAAAACATCCCCTATTTACTAAATGAATAGGTGAACTCACAAATTTCCCCTCCAAAAAGCATGTTTTTAAATAAGGAAGTAATTGATAATTTAATTGTATTTATTAAATAAGGAAATTAATAATTATAATGTATTTTATTATATAATTATTTTCATAAAAATTAATCTTTTCATCAAATTATATAATTTTCACTAAAAACTAAACTATTATATTTTAATTAAAGTATAAATAATATAAGAATATAACCAATTAAATTTTTTGTTAATATTATTATTTTATAATGACTTGACTTATACTATTCATACTATGTATAAAACAAAACTATAACTGGTTTTGATTACTTTCAGAACAAAAAAAAAGTTGAGAGAATTTATAAATTGGAATCATTAGCGTTGTGGTATAAAAAATAATTTTTAAAAAATGTGTTTCAGCACATTACTCAATCCTTTTGGATTAATTTTCAGTTTTAATTTATTTTTTGCTCGAATCAAAATATAATAACGAGAAAAATAAACAATTAATGAGATCATACCAATATTATTTTACAGTTCAATTTTACTTAGTTTCTTGAATAATTTTAAAGTTCAATTTTTTTCCTCAAAATATAATAAACGTGAAATATGAAAAATTAATGAACTGTTAGTTTAGCATGATTAAGTAATACAAAAATAAAAAGTCTATAAATACCGTGCATTCATTGCGCGGGATCTAAACTAGTTCTAAGCAATTTATTTGGGTCCAACACTGGATTCGGATGTACATAGCCTTACAGTTACCAGCGGAGTATTAACAGCACAATTGCACAGAGAGACTGTTCCAAAAGTTCCATAATGGAAGTGGCGTCAAGAAATGCGTTGACAGCTAGTTTAGCGAGTCATTTTCCAAGTATAACAAGAAAGGTGGACATTATTTATTTTCAGAGTGCTACAGTCAGCATAAAAAAGGTGTATCGGGAGAGCGGTAATGTTTTATGACAAAATAAAACCTGTCGATAGTCGTCCTTTGATAAGCTCTCCACCAGCTTAGGTCCTGAAGACAAAAACCCTCTACCTAAAGGACTGTAGGCCACAATTCCAATCCCAAGCTCCCTGTTTGAAATGTAATTAAATAGCAAAGGTCAGAACGCTGAGGAACAGGTATCGAGAAATTCATTTATTAACTCGTCGATTATAGATGACATTCTTACCTGCAGGTAGGAATGAGCTCTTCCTCAGCATCTCTTGTCCACAACGACCATTCCAATTGGACTGCAGTAATGGGGTGGACTGCATGCGCTCTTCTGATAGTTGAAGCCGATGCTTCTGATAGGCCTATGTACTTTATTTTACCCTCTTCAACCAGTTTTTTTAGTTCTCCCATCTATGATTTACATCGCAGCAAAAAAAAAAAAGGCTTACAAGATTGGACTAGCAAAGAAACAGAAGCAAGCAAAAAAATATCGTAGAAATCAGAAAGTATCAGCACTGTGTGTATTAAAGCTGTCTCATTTTAGCATCCAGCCAACACAAACCAAAGGCAAATACTTAATGACGAAAATGGAAGAAGATTGGACCAACCGTAATTTCAATGGGAACTTTGGGATCAATACGGTGCTGATAATAAAGGTCGATGCATTCAACATCAAGCCGCTTCAAGCTCGCCTCACATGCCTCTCTTATGTATTGTGGATCACCATGAATTTGTCTTTCCCCATTTACAACTTTGATCCCAAACTTGGTAGCCAATTCCACTTTTTCTCTCCAACCTCCTTTTAAAGCCTGCACAATTGATAACAACATCAACATAACCCTAATACCACTTTAGCTATGGGCAGAATGAATGTGACTACCAAGGACGATCTCTTCACCAGAGTTTCGGAAGTTTAGAAAGTTCTATGAATATCAAAATTTTCAATCTTTTTTCTAATATACCCTACTACATCACTAGCTCAGCCCCAATGGCAAAACCAAGTGAGCAAGAAGGGACGCTCGCCACCCTAGAGTCCTAAACTACTAGACAGTGAAAAATGATGAAACTTTTAGTTATAATTTCCAATCTTTTTCCTAATTTGGCGGAATGAATGTGGGCTACCAGGGATGATCTCTCCTCCGGAGTTTTGAAAGTTTATAAAGTTATACTCTGTATTAAAATTTTCAATCTTTTTCTCATATAACCTACAACATTTCTAGCTATCCTCAATGGCGGAACCAAATGGGCTAGCAAGGGAAATCGCCACCCCTACATAATCAAAATTTGAAAATTTCAGTTAAAATTCCAATCTTTCTTCCTAATTCACCTGACTAGCTTCTAGTTCACCCCCTCTAAAATTTTCCGCCCCCTAACTATAAATTCTAGCTCCGCTACTGTCATCCTCTACAACTCCACAAGTTTTTTCCCCGGCTATAAATCCTAGCTTTAGATGCTTCACTTAGGAGTCGTTTGGTTCACCATAGGAAGATAAAATTCCCGGGAAGATTAAATTCATATGAACTTGAAAATCATGTGAATTGTATAAATGTTGTTTGGTTGGATGTGGGAACTTCAATTCATCTGGGAATTTCCACTTACCGACTTCCTAGTTCCTACATCATGTGGGAATTGAAGTTCCATAGAAAGTTCCATTTCCCATAAATTGGGCAGCCAAACAAGACTTCATTTAGCTACTTCCCATAATTTTCCATTTCCCATGAATTTAAAAGGCAACCAAACAACCCCTTATACTCCCTCCGTCCCGGTCATTTGTTGTTCTTTGGTTTTGGCACAAAGACCAAGGAAAGATGAAGAGGGCAATTATAAGATGACAAATGGATCAAATTGAGTATGAATGAACAAATTGCTCATCAAATGCAATTCTAAAATAGAAAGGACAACAATTTACTGAGACCTCAAAAATGGAATAGGACAACAAATGACCGGGACGGAGGGAGTACTAGCCAAAATAATTGATCTTCGTAACAAAATCAACATCAGCCCAATCCCACAAAAGTTCACCGTAAACATCTACTCCCTCCGTCTTAATCATTTGTTTACGGTACCTTTTGTATTCTTTGTAATACGTATTTTAATCAAAGATAACCATGAATGAGACGGAGGGAAAAACAAACCAAAAACTGCATAAAATCGAACTGGGTACTTCCAAAATATCACAAGTTATATAATAACAGACGGTCTATCAAAAAATGAGTGTTTATATATACGTAAGACGTTCTTAAACAATAATTATCGCTGAAGTATATACCTTTCCAATTAAGATCTCATTAGTATGAGGTCCATAAATATCAGAAGTATCAAGCAAGGTAACACCAGAATTAACAGCATGATGAATAAGAGCAATCATGTCTTCCTCAGGCTTAGCTGGGCCATAGGCAGCAGACATGCCCATGCATCCTAAACCTTGAGCTGATACTTCTAAACCCTGTGATCCTAGCTTAATCCTTCTTACTAAAGTTGCCATCTTTTTTGTCTTCTTTCTTGAAATTAATTTATTTGTGTGATTGATTATGTGATTGTGAAGTGTAAGTATATATAGGGAAAGAAAATGGGGAACAGGAAGAGAATGCGTGCGTAAGTAGTGAGGTACTGAGGTTTGAAAACAAGCAGACTTAAGTCATGCGCCTCATGCCAATTGTCAAGAGACAAGAGTTTGTTTACCACCGTGTCGAGATTTGGCAAACGGGTCATTTGGGTAATCGGGTTTGAAATTATTCGGTTGTTTAGGGTATGAGTTCTTTTTGGGTATTTGAATTAGACGAGGGTCGTGATCGGATAACCGGTATAGTGGGCCAGTATTCTGCAGCTTGACCGACTTGTGAGCCAGACCACCAGATCGGCACGACAGCATCCCCAAGTTTAGGCTAGTGCCGCTACTTACTCGATCCAGCCTGGTCCCAACATAGACAAAATAAGGGGCCCATCCCGCAACTAAGTGGGTTGGGATTGGGACCAACGAACATGACCCATCTCGGTCCCTCAATCGGACCATATCTGGACTTCAATTGGCCCAGTCCGACCCCACGATCAACCTTAACTAACTTTTTTTTGAAGGGGACCTTAACTAACTAATACTAAACTAGTTTAGATCTCGCGCAATAAATGCGCGGTATTTATAGAGTTACTAATATAGACCCCATGCAATATATGCACGATATTTATAGAGTTTTACTTCATATTGTATTATTTATAGAATTTAAATCTACAATTCACTTATTTTTCATGTTTCTCTTTAATGTATTTTGATTGGAGAAATAAATAAAAATTTAGATCAAGTAATAAAATGAGTATTTTTTTTTTTTTGTTTTTTTACCGAGAAATTAATGATGTTAATTTACAAATATTTACTAATAACATATTTTTTAGCTGCAAATTTTTATCATAAAAAGTCGATGAATTTTTAACAAATATTTACTAATACCATATTTTTTAGCCGCAACTTCTTATCATAAAAAGTCAATAAATTTTTATCATTAAGTTCCGTAAAAAAACAATTTCCTTATCCTAAAAAAATCGGAGATAAATTTGTGCTGGATGTGAAATATTAAATGATATAAATATTTAAATACAAAAGATTATGTCCATTTATAACTTATCATGTCTACACTTATAGTATATGGTAAAAATATCACGCACTATTCTAGGAAATATCTTTTAGGCGGGAAAAATGGGAGTTTCTCCTATTCATTTAGTAAATAGGGGATGAATTCATTTAAGTTTGGTTCTCAATGTTCCTTTTTTTAAGATGACCACCTTTATTTCCTCATTCAACAAGTTCATTTAACTAATACTAAATGAATTCATTTAACTAATACTAAATGAATTCATCACTATATGCAGAAGGGGATGTAAATTAGAATCTTCACTCTAAAAAAAGCCTTGTGTTAATAGTAGTCTCCAGATATTTGATAACATGTAGCCCTGCATTCATATGGTGCACTATAGGCCAGGGCAAAAACTGACTAAGGTGTTGGACAGCATATAAATTTCTAGCCATTTGACCCATTTGTAATTTAACTAGTTTTGTGACCCATGAAATTCACGGGATATTCTGTTTCTAGTGTAATACTTTATTGATTTAATACAATAACATACTACGATCAATTCAATTTACGGTTTTCATGTTTAATTCAATTAGTCTTTTATACAACAGTTTATCAGAAATTAAAATGTCATACAGTAGATATACTAAGCTACCTCTACCAAAACTAAAGTAACTCAATGCAAGCTAAAATGAATTAATGATATAAGTATTCATATAATCAAATTACACAAAACTATATTATCAAACAAAGATCCCTAAAGATAGAGCACCCTCACAAATTAGATATCAAAATTTCATCAACAATTCTGAAAATAATATAAAACACACAATTAGAAATGTTATGACAAAACTAACATTTCATACCCCATAAAATTGAAACTAATACAATAATAAATTGCGGAACTAAGAATTTTAAAGCAGCAACAACTTGAACAACAATTGGATCACTATTGTCGAATACTTCACCTGTTAAACAATATTATACAAAAAATGCTATGTCATCTCCTCAAATTTTCCACCTTTTAGCCATATATTTCAAAATATATATAATAAATGCTCAAAAATTATTAATCATCCACGATTCCACGTTGATGTCACCAATCTTTAGTTGATATGGAAAATATAGTTGTTTAAGCAATCTTAGTATTTCACTTCTCCATATAATCTTCTTTCTTCAATAAATCATACCTATTAAAAAAAGTAACACAATAATAGTAGAATTTGTTTTATGCAATACTATCGTTATTAACTTAGTTTCACCTTAAGTAATGAAAAAAAGAGGGAATGATAATCAAATGGTAGAGATGTAAGTATATTTACCTTTGAAGAGCTTAACACCATAAATAATCTTGATAGCCCCTAAATGAGAACAAAACAAACACATACGCGAAGTTGAAAATGCGATGAACAGTTCATAACCCGATGAAACTTCTATAAAAAAAAATAAAAAAATTAGTTAATAATATCGGTGACACATACTATTCTACTAACGATAGAGATAAGAAATTTTTTGCTTACAAATTTTGCCTTCCATAAAAAATATATAAACAATTGAAGATGCGTTTTATGACTATTAAATATTCTTTTTTCATTATTATCAAATTTAATATAGGCATAAATAAAGATCAATTTCCTGACTTTTGAGCATCCATTTTTCATTATTATGTTTAGTTTAATATAAACATATAAATATGGGGAAATGAGAAATGGTATGTAAAAGGTTTGCATTATTATCATTATTATTATTATTATTAGGAAAAATTATTATTATTATTATTATTATTATTATTTTTTTTTTTTTTTTTTTTTTTTTTTTATTATAAAATGCGCGCAGCTTTCATTATAATAAAAATAAAAGGTTTACATGAAATTGGTGGGGAGCCGAGAGACAATCTGGGCTCCCACACCCTTAGCAATAGTAAAGCTAATACGAGTAAAAATGTAAGCGGCTACCCGAGCCCCAAAGATCCCGAGATACCGAGAATTTCGGATCCGCGAGCAAGGCAACAACATCCGAACTCAACTCCCCAAGTGAAGAGAAAGAGAAAGGTAGGAAACCATAACCCGCTACCGCGCACAAATCCCCATACTTAGCACACTTTCTTTGAGCAAAGATCGGCGACAACCCGCCCAAGCACAAAATCCGCTAACCCGATCTCGAGTCAAAGGTGAAGAACCCGTCAGTCGACGCACACATCACGCCCCCGTCCCGAGAATAAAGCAATAAATCCGCAGGACGAAGAGAGCCACCATGCCCATCAACCAAACCGATATCAACCTCCTTCCCCGTTAAATACCGGATCTATAGCAGATGTCGAAGAGAGTGTCCCGGACAAGGTTATGCCGATGTTTAACGCCCACAAGATGCAAAAGATAAGAAACAGCGTGGTCCCCAAAAACATCCCCAAAGAAAAACCCGAGAGCAAGCGGGACGGGGCCTAGATACCGAGAATAACGGAACACCTGTGCGATACCCCAAAGACACTACGGTAAGTCCTCCCGTTCATAGTCCGCCCCAACCCCGAGATAGGAACCGCACGTAACCAAACAGAGGAGTGAGAACCTGCGAGACCGCCATAGAGCGATCCGGCGAGGTGTCAAAGAAAAAACAGACTACGAGGCAAGTAGCAACCGTCGTGAAATAAATATCGCCAATTTCTTCATAAGTTTGGGGCGCAATTTCACTAGGGTGACCTAATATATCGAACCCGTAGTCGCGATAAACACCGTGCGGCATCATCAAAAGCGGGGCCAGCGGCTACAACACGAGAAGGGCGAGGAGCTTAGCCTCGCAAACCAGATCGCAAGCGGGACGCAATAAAAGCATAGAACAAAACATCTCCGGCCGCATAAACACCAAGGCCACCCAGATGAAAAGGGAATGTAGCAAGGCGCCACTGCCAAACCCCAAAACCCGGCCCTGATGCAGTGACAATACGTTCCAAGCTAGAACGCAGAGCGGCATCAAAAGGAAGATGAACAGACCCAAAAACACTAGGGGAGCAAGTGCGAAGAGAGAAGTAGAGCTTAGATATACCAGTACAAGCTCGAAGAAGAAGCAACTCACACTGCGGGTCCTCAAACCTCGCAACCAAATCCATCAGCTCAATGGTCTTAGTTACTCTCGTCGCCACAATCTCACTGCTAAAACCAGGACAAGTACTGACAGGTCTTAGTTATTATTATTATTATTATTATTATTATTATTATTATTATTATTTTCTTACAAACTCACTTTGCATGAAAGTCGTTTAAAAAGTTATCTTGTATATGTAATTAAAATATGACATATTGATGATGATAGATATTTTGGGTTTCCTTTTAATTATATTTATAAATTTGTAGATATTAGTAGCTTTATAATCCAAATTATTAGATTTTTTATTAACTATCTATAAGACCTTTTAGCTACTATCTTTATGGTTAAGGAGGAGTTAGATGAACAAATTGAATGAATTAAATGATGAGAGTAAATTCTTAATTTATTTTTAAACTTTAAATCATGATCTTATGGTTTCCGCACAAAAAAATACTACTAAATCTTATAATGAGTTTTAATAAATTTGTAAAAGTATCCTTAATATTAACAATATAAATTAATAGAATTTAATTATGATAATCCTACATGGCAAAAAATTAAATGTGTTAAGTTGCCTTTTAACTATATAGTATAGATGAATTAAATAGGAAAAAGTGTTAATAAAAATGGTGGGTGTATGTTAAGTAATATGAAAAGTTGTAATTTATTAACATATTCAATTACCAAAATTTGAATTAAAATGTCAATTTTAATTATAAATTATGACATTTATTAACATGTTTTTATTACAAAAGTTCAATTAGAATGTCAATATTGATTATAAATTATGAAATTTTGATGTAAATTTGTAAGAGTTACATAAATTAAATTAATTTATAGAAAAATGAATTAAATATATAAAATAAGACAATTACGTGGCAATGAGTTTTGATGCTCACATTTACGTGGCATTTACGTGGCATTTATGTGGCATTTTTGGATCCTACGTGGCTTTCTCTACGTGACGTTTATTAGTCATTTTAGGGTAGCCTTTTAAATACTCCCTCCAATTTTTTTTATCTTCCCCTTTCTCTAATATATGTGAGGAGTATTTTATTGAAAGGGGAAGATAATAGGAACTTGCAGGGAGTATATTTTATAGATTAAATTAATTTATAGAAAAATGAATTAAATCTATAAAATAAGACAATTACGTGGCAATAAGTTTTGATGCTCACATTTACGTGGCATTTACGTGGCATTTTTGGATCCTACGTGGCTTTGTCTACGTGGCGTTTATTAGTCATTTTAGAGTAGCCTTTTAATTATATTTTATAGATTATGTCTATCTGTGATGCAGCGATTGAAAAAGACAAGCAGAAACCAGCTCCTCGGGTTATCACCCATTGCCGGGATTTAATCTTGGTTGAGAGGTTTTCACTCAACCAGAAAGAAGGGATTTTCCGAGGTTTTACCTTTCTTCCTGTTGGACTTATGAGGAGAGCTAAAACCGTGCAGCAGTTCTATGAACTCTTAGATGGGTTTAAGATAAAGGCAGGAGCTTTTCAAATAAACTTAATTTCTATTATCTCTAGACACCCCACAACAAACTTCGTTTTTGAGTACACATAACACACCTGAGGGCGTTTGCATGGATAAGACGGAAAAGCATATCTGGTACGACTTATGTCCGTCGCTGCGGATGCAACAAAATATTATGAATCTACTACCTCATATACGGAGAGTGCGTGTGGTTATGCTTCCGTATTTGCTCAAAGACCCGGGTGTAAATCCGAGGTTTGGTATTAATTATATCAGTTGTATAGCATCCGAATACACGGTTGTATTATGTAATTACCTATTTTTATTATACGCACTACCGATTTTAGTTAATTTAGAACGTCATTCCCAAAAATGTGTTTTAATTCCATAAAATGAACACGTGATAACTGAGACTGGTTTTTAAAGATTCACAAATTAGATTAACTTACAACATCTACCAATATTCCATTTTGTAAGCATTGTAAGCATACGATAGTGTAAATCTTGAATGGTGGTACACAAAACAACATGTATCTCAATTATATATGTACCATGTTTGGAGGATTTTTGTTAGATCTCTAAACAATACAAAATTTTTTTGACTATCTATCCTTAAGACTGGTTGTTACCTATGAACTTCATGTGAACTATATAATACGAAATCTAATTTTTTAGATGTGAGATATATTTTTAAGTGAATTAACGGTCAAACTTTACAAAATTCGACCTCCAAAAAACAAACCAGAAGTTTTGTGTGGATTGAAGGGAGTAGGATATTAGGATACTACTCTTAAACTCGATTAGTTTTAGATTATATCTATTTAAATTATAACTCATTTTTGTTTATTTGAAATGTTATCTATTAACAAAATCAAGTCTCATTATCTTACATTTTTATTCTACTCTTTATTTATAATAACAAAATGAACAAATTTCAGAAAAGAATTTTAATATTAAGAAAATAGCTCCAAATTACTAAATATATATGTACAATCGTTTTACTTCTTAACCAATATATATGAGTTTGACCTAATTTATTACACTAAGAAGTACTTTATATTTAACTAAACCTATATGGGATACCTCATAGTAACCATTAACAAAAAAAAAGGCTATTTCCACTTTGTTGCCCCGAGGTTTAGCTTAGTGTCATGAGGTTTGCATAATTCTACTGTGGTACCTTGAGGTTTTGACTACCTCCCACTTTAGTGACCTATACATAACATTCTTAGTTTTTTATACTCCCTCCACTCATCTTTTATCTTCCCACTTCTCCAATATAAGTGGAAAGTATTTATTGAAATGAAAAGATAAAAGATGAATTGAGGGAGTACTAAAAAAAATATGTTGAACATAAACATTTTTTTTACAATATTATGTTGATTATACTATTTTGTATACAGTTTAATATCCAATTTTGCACTTTATTTTACTGAAAATATAATTAAGATAAAATTTGACTATTAAATGTTTTAGGTCATCAAAATGAAATTTTATTCAAAACTCAGGTTACCAAAGTGGGAAGTAGTCGAAATCTCAAGACACCAAGTGGCCGGAATTATGCAAATCTTAGGACACTAAAGTGGAATTAACGCTAACCTCAAGGACCAAAATGGAAATTTTCCAAAAAAAAACAAACTATGAAAAGTTAATGTAAAAACTATTGCACATTTAAATATGCAATCAGTACATGACAAATTAATAAGTCTAATAACCAGCCATACCAAACCGCGGTAAATAATTAAGTGAATAAAAACACATAGATGAATTGGAATTTAGAAGTAAAAATTGATGTAACCGGCCTAACCGCATAATTTTGTATATTTGGCAGTTCAATACATTTTTAACGTTTACTTGGATTTGATATGAATTTGAAACAAGTTTGAAGAAAAAATTCGGGGATATAATAGAAGATTATATATAGTTCTCACAATAATTATTCTAAAAAAATATTTATCGTATAGTTAGCTAGTTCTTGGATTATTAGTCCCGCATAAAATCATAATTCTTGACTTTATTCATTTGTATTTACTTTTTTGGTTCATTTGACAAAATCGATATGAGATTTATTTAATATTTTTAAATGGTAACTCAATTTTTCTTAGAGGGTAACTCAATTTTTTTTAATCTTATTATTGGTAATCTAATCATACACATTTGATACGTTATAGAAAGTCAGAGTTTAAACTATTTCATGCCATCGTTCAAGTTGTTTACTTCTAATATTGGCATTGTAGGAATTTTTCTCTGCCAAATGTTAAGTAAATGTTAATCTCTGCTTCTTTTTTCCTATTATGATATGTTACTTTTTCCAGAACTATTTTTTTAAAAATAAAAATCAGTTTTTTCCTATGGTTTTTTAAAAATATTTTTTTAAAAATAAAAATCAGAATTAAGACTATTTTATGCCAACGTTGAAGTTTTTTATTTCTAATATTTTCACTGTAGAAATTGTCTCTGCCAAATGTTAAGTAAATGTTAATCTTTACTTCTTTTTCCTATTATAACATGTTGCTTTTTCCTGAAATATTTTAAAAAAAATAAAATCAGTTTTTTCCTAAGGTTAATTTTTGTAAGACAATTATGGATTTGGTTATAATTAATAACCCGAATCTTTTGTAAATCTTTTAAATATTCAAAAAAGTTTTTAAATAAAATTATTTTTGTTACTACACGAGTTTCACTTTAAAATCGAACAACTTAGATTTTTGACAGTATTTTATATTTTTTTTTTGCGTTATAAATATTTCTAAAATAAATATTCTTTATAAAGTTATTTTTCTATTATTATTTTAGTAATTATTAGATCAACTTCTATTAATATTATTTTTCTCATAAATTATTAGATTTACCTCTATTAGGATTATACTTTCTCATAAATTATTAAGAAGAAAAAGCTAGATCTACACCTATTATGATTTCTAAAAAAGTTGGACTCTCTAATATTGCTCGAATAAGTTAACTTATCAATTAGTATGACTAATGAAATTTAAGATATAGTATAAGAATAATGTTTATGTTATTAATATACTATATAATTAGTTACATTGTGTATTTTGAGTATCACCTACTTATATTGGGATAATTTTATTAAAATATTAAGAAATCTACTTTTATTAGGATAATTTTATTTATTTAACTTTTTTCGAAATCTACTTTTGTTAGGAATTCTAAAAAAGTTGGACTCTCTAATATCGCTCGAAAAGTTTCTGCTTTATATATATGTATTGATTAATTAATTTTCTTATCCTTTGCGAGTTCTCACCGTTGACCAACTTCTTTTGATTGATTGATTGACCCCGTGCTATATTATGTACTCCCTAGTCCCTATCCTATAACATACGGAATACTTCATATAGAACATGAGTGAATAAGAAGGTGAGCTTAATAAGAGAAGTTAGCCCAATAATAAAGAGAATTAAAAGCCAAAATAAGATCATAAAAACTTCTGAGAGAGCTCTCTCATTAACATTATTGAGAGATCTCTCAGTTGATGAGGTATGATGGGTGAGCAAATTATTTAATTTATTTTTCCCCTCTAATGTCAAGTGAAAGATGGTTTCTCAGGAGACCTTATAAAATAAAATATGACCGCCACCACCATTACAATCGTCGATTCTTAGGGTAATGGGAATTATGGCTCCATAATTCCTAGTATTTAGTTTAATAATAAATGGTTAGGTAAGGATCTTTTGCTATATCTTAGGTTTTGTTTCGCACGCCACTTCAGGTACCTTATTTGATCAAAGTAACTTATTTATCCACAATTTCAGCTACCTGATTTTTTTGGACGTGTTTAGCATGTAGCTTATTTGGTCAAATAAGGTACCTGAAATGAAATGCTACCTCATGTAGCATTTGGGATTTCAGGTACCTGAAATAAAAATTATTCCATTTTTAACCCCTTTATTCTAAATAATTACTAGTCTTATACCCGTGCAATTTTAAGAAGATTCTTTAAGAATATATATATAAGATAAGTTTTACAATAATTAATTAATTATCTTCTTTTAAAGTTACTTGTTTAAAAAAATAAATCTCTCTATATTTTAATGAATTTTAAATTACACTAAAAATTGAGTTATAAAGTCGTATTTAAATATTTAGAGTTCAATTATAAATTTTATTTGCAATTAACGTAAATAATGGATCAAGGTCAATTGACCAGGTAGTTATTGTAGTACGATATATCCTTTTGTTAGCTAAATTTTAGTTACTACTTTGTCTTAATATTCAAGCGATTTCAGGAAAACTCGACTTACATATCAAACAAAATTATTTGGATGAAAATAAAACAAACAAACTGAATCAGCCAGAATAGTTGCAGAGGCTAAAATATTAAACTTGTTTTTCATTTAGTCAAACTCGTGCAAGGTTAAATGAAAATTTTGATCTGTGAACGTTTTAAATGAAAATTTTGACCCCGTTTTTCATGTAGTACCACTTGTTAATTGGTGAAACGGAATTAAGTGAAGATTATGACCCCGTGCATTTTTAAAACGAAAATTTAGTCTCATGCACTTTTGAAATGAAATTTTGACTTGTGTATTTTTAAAACGAAAATTTAGACCCATGTACGTTTGAAATGAAATTTTGACTTGTGCCCTTTTAAAACGATTTTTTTTTTTTTTTTTTTTGGACGGCTAGACATAGAATAACCTACAACAATGCTCGCTGAGCAAGGGAGTGAGCTATTCTATTAACTCCCTAGGACAGTAACTAAGAGAGCAACAGTGAAAATAAACTATTTCCGACTTAATTTCATTTAAAAGGAAACTAATATCCATATCAAGGAGTTCCGCTCCGATCATCTGAAGCACAAGATTGAGGCAGTCCGTATCCAAGTGGATGTGCAAAATTCCATTCTCCCTAGCCCATCTTAAACCATGAAGCATAGCAATACCTTCCGCCTGAAGGGGAGATGAAGCCATAAAAGGATGTGATCCTTCCTCACATCGTACACCATACATATCCAAAATAAACCAACCCAGCCCCGCACTCCTATCATCCTTCCAGGCCGCATCACACTTCATACGAAAAACAGTATCACAACCCGACTGACCCACAATCCAAAACGGGTAACAGTTTCTACACTTCAGAACCATATCCGTCCCTAGGAGATCCGTCCTATCATTGTCATCCGTAGGGATTACATCCCTCACTTCTGCAGACACCCCAGAATTCATCTTCCATTCCACCGCCTCATGCATACCCTGCACATCCTCAACCACGCTCCTTAGCGCAAGCAAAGGAGAATGGCAATGCTTCCTGAACACCATTTCATTACGACAACACCAAATCCACCACAGAGTAGCCACAAGGGTAAAAATAAGCGATCTGGAATTGTCACATTTAACAAAGTAATTAATCCAATTAATGAACCAAATTCTCACATCAATGTCAATCCCAGCTGAAACTTTCAGGCTAAGCTGACAACCGAACCAAAGGGATTGTGCAAACCTACAGTCCATGAAAAGATGGTTGGCTGTTTCCACCATATTATCAGACGACTGACAAAGGGTGCAGAAGATATTATAGTTCAACTTTCTCTTAAGAAAGCCAATCCCCAAAGGGAGAGCATTTGCCAAAAACTTCCATATAAATAGGCGCCACTTCAAGGAGATCGGCAACTTCCATAATCTACCCTTGCAGAACGACACAATATGGGGATTCATTCGATAAACATCAGTCCTAGTCGAAGATCTACTCAAGTTGGAATCAAGGGCGGCATAATATCCCGTTTTAACCGAATACCTACCACCCTTAGACAGTTTCCAATAGGCAGCATCACAAGTATTTCTCAATGGAATGAATGTTGCATAAATCTTTTTTCTTACATCCACGCCCAAACCGAAATCGAAACACGAAAGATTCCAATCTCTGAAAGCACTTTGCAGCTCCCCCACAAAAAGAGAATTATCAATACGATCATGAAACTGGGAATCAATAAGCTGAGACAAACAATTCCCTTCAATCCACCTATCCTTCCAAACTCTTAACTTAGATGGAAAACCTAATACCTTCCAACCAATATTGGCCATAATAAGCTCCAAACCCCAAAAGAGACTTTTGAGAGCCCAAGAGGAAGTATTAGGAGCCCCACAAAAACTAAGATCAGTCATAGAATCTATAAAACCTAATTTTGGTCCAATAGTTTTACTAATTAAACTATTAGTATCAAAGAAGACCCTCCAAGCAACTTTAGCCACAAGAGCCTGGTTGAAACATATCACATTACGAATACCCAATCCACCTTCATCCACAGGCTTACTCAAAAACTCCTTACTACACCAGTGAACTGCCTTCCTATCCTCAGCACCCCTCCACCAAAAATGCACCATCAAAGACTGTAACTTCGATGCTACACTTACCGGTATACGAAATACCGATAGAGAATAAATAGATAATGAAGAGAGTACCGATCGAATAAGAGTCAATCTCCCAGCAGAGGAAAGAAGAATATTGTTCCATGAGGAAAGTCTCATCTTTGCACTTTCTATGACAAATTGAAAGAACACCTTTTTTGAAGCACCCATAGCCGTTGGGAGGCCCAAATAGTTAGCTAAATCTCTCTTAGGTTTTGATGGGGCATATTCTGCACCGCTGACCAAGTCAACACTTTGAGCAAGGTCAAGGATATCCACAGCAAGGTCAACGACTTAGACAGCCTAGCCGATGAAGCCTATCGGCCTGTCACCTCGGTCTCGGCGTGGCAACCCGCCAGCCGGGACACATATCCGCGTACTCATATCCAAGACCCTCGGCCGGCCTGCCATGGGTCCAGCGGCCGAGGGTAGAACGGTCTTTCCACCTGCTAGCCACTTGGCCACTTGGCCACTACGTGACAAAAGGTGAAAGTCTATAAATACTCCTCAACCTTCATTGAGGAAAGGATCCACAAATTAACCTAAGAATCACTATTCATCTGGTAATATCTTCCTTATCTCTCTACAATACATCCTTAGCCAAGTAACAACAACTTACCCCTCTAAGTTTACTGACTTGAGCGTCGGAGTGAGTACGCTTGGCACAAAGCCAAGCCCTCAGTTCGTTCATTGTTGTAGGAGAGGCCGAGAGGAACGACAGAGACGAAGGATCCAACTCAAGACATCATTCCACAAGCCACGGGTGGTAACAATACTTGCTCTGGAATTACACCCGGAACAATTGGCGCCGTCTGTGGGGAAGACACTAGAAGCTAGTCACATTCATTCCCAAACAAAAAAAACAAACAAAAAAAAAACCCACCCCAAAAGCTAAGAAGATGTCGAAACAACAAGAGGCATTCGTGACTGACGAAACCGAATCCTACCAAGATAACGCCATCCACAATTCCGGAGTTGTGCAACCCTCCACCGGCGGAGAAATCCAACCGGAATTCGGGATGCCGATAATACCAGACACGCCGCCGTCGCACAACTGGTCACCATCATGGGACATGTGGTGGACGTAGCAAAACTGAAGATGCTCCTGGACCTAATTGGTAGTACGCCTGCTCACACTGTCACGCCGACAAGAGCGGCGGAAACCGTCCAGGAGACCAGGGCCCAAAATGTGACCCCAAGAAACTTGGACGGAGCATTAGGAGAAGCTGACCCCGTCAAGACACCGGAGAAGCCCAAAGTGGTCGTGGTAGACCTAAGTCCTTCTCGCACTCGTGAGAAGGCGGCGTCGCCGCGGCACGAACGAGGCACACCTCGGAGGAGCGAAAGAAGCCCAACCCGTCAGAGTTGGAGAAGAAGCCCGACTCACCAGAGTCGGAGGAGAAGTCCTTCTCGCTACGAGGAGAGAAGCCGGACTAGGAATGCGAGGAGCCGATCGCCGCGTGTCGCTCGACATGTGGTCGACGGCCCCTCGGCGCCACGTCCTAGATACCCGGTCGACTAAGTGAAGTTACCACCTATAGCATACAAAGGAGAAGGTGACCCAACCGACCACGTCGAGGCTTACGAGTCTCACATGTCGGTATGGGAGCAACCCGATGAGGTTTGGTGTCGAGTCTTCCCAACGACACCGCACGGGATGGCGCGAGTTGGTACAAGGGGCTACCCGACGGGTCGGTATCGTTACGCCGATCCGAAGGACACGTTCCTAGCCCGGTATTCGCAACGGGGAGGAGGGCCGTGGAGACATCAGACCTCCTGACTATCAGACAGGAGGGAGGCGAGTCCCTCCGAAGTTATGTAAAGAGGTTCGACGCCAAGGTTCAAGCAAATTCGTGAGTGAGCAATGAACGGCGACCTTCGCGGCGATGAAAGGCCTCCCAAGGAGAGACCTAAAAACGAGCTCATCAAAAGCGGCGGCCCGACCTTGGACGCCGCCAGAAATTGGCCGATCAAGCCATTAAAGTGGAGGACTATCACAAAACCTGGGTAGGCCCTAGCGAGGCCGAACCCTCGAAAAGCGAGCGCGGGAGGACAACCCGGATGAAGGACGCCGTGACAACATTCGGTCACGGTCTGGTGAAAGACGCCGAGACAATAATCGGTCACGGTCTGGGGAAAGACGCCGTGACAATAATAGGTCACGGTCTGATAAACCTGCCAGGAAACAGGACTCGACGGGCGCCGGGTGGAGTTCGGGAACGTACCGCCAGAGGCGGTATAATGATAAAACCCCCCTCGTCGTATCGGCCGCCGAGGTCTTCGCCCTGAGCAAAAACGAGGGCCAGAAGTGGGAAAGGCCCCCCAAGCCGAAGGGAGACGGTGACGCGAGCCAGTACTGTGAGTACCACGGCCACACCGGTCACCTTACTGACAACTGCCGGCATCTGAAGAATGCCATTGAAGAACTGATCCGGAAGGGAAGCCTCGGCAAGTACGTTGCCAAAGGCCAAAAGACTGACGCCGGCAGTTCAGATAAGAAATCCGTCTTCGAACGGATATGAGTGATCCATGTCGTCATCGGGGGCAACGAGAACGGAGGGTCCGCTCATTGGCACAAACGACACCTGAACGAGCTATATCAGGCCATCAACTTTGTGCCCAACACAGCGACCCCCGCTTCCAACATCCCCGATATGACTATTGGAAGGAAGGACTACGAAGGAGTCATCGCTCCTCACAGCGACCCACTTGTGGTCAATTTGGACATATCCAACCACCTGGTCAAGAGGTGCCTGATTGACACAGGCGCCTACACGAACATCATGTTCAGGGAGTGCTTCCTCAGCCTCGGTCTGAAAGTCAAGGACTTAAGCCCCTGCACCAACCCATTATACAGCTTCTCTGGGGCCGGCCTGGTACCACTGGGGTCAGTCAGACTGCCGGTGATGTTCGGCGAAGGGAATGCGGCTAAGAATGTCCTAGCTGAGTTCGTGGTCATTGACGGCTCGTCCGCCTACAACGTTCTCATAGGCCGAGTCACTCTGAGCGAGGCCGACGCAGTGATGTCCATCCGGGCCCTAACACTGATGTATGTCTCGGACCGGGGGGAAGCGCATAAGCTCGTCTCCAAGGACGAGAAGGACGAGGTGGTCAACGTCCAGATAGCTGCCAGAGGATGCAACATGCAATCCCTCAAAGTGGCAAAGAAGTCGGAGAAAGGGAAGAGTCCATCCTTACAACAGGAGGGCGACCTCATGGATGCAACTAGCGGCTGACTGGGAAGGTGTGCCTTAGATGAGCCATTAGGACGCTGGTAATCTCGGGAAAACTTTGTATAGCGGCGGAGGTGTCCAAAATAGCTGTGGGCACTCCAACGCATATTTATACCTAATGAAAAATCGTCCAAATCTTCCATCAAAATGTCCATTTTCCCCATAAGTCGCCGGCAAAAAGCAGACGCCAGCTCACACTGTCACATCGACAAGAGCGGCAGTCACTATCAAGAAGCAGGCGCCGTCGCAGTCACCCCAAGTAGTAGACGCCACGGCAGTCACCCCAAGAGGTGGACGCCATCGCAGTCACTCTCATCATCAAGAAATAGACGCCATCTCACACTGTCACATCGACAAGAGCGGCAGTCACTATCAAGAAGTAGGCGCCGTCGCAGTCACCCCAAGTAGTAGACGCCACGGCAGTCACCCCAAGAGGTGGACGCCGTCGCAGTCACTCCAAGTGGTAGACGCCACGGCAGTCATCATCAAGAAATAGACGCCAGCTCACACTGTCACATCGACAAGAGCGGCAGTCACTATCAAGAAGCAGGCGCCGTCGCAGTCACCCCCAAGTAGTAGACGCCACGGCAGTCACCCCAAGAGGTGGACGCCGTCGCAGTCACTCCAAGTGGTAGACGCCACGGCGATCATCATCAAGAAATAGACGCCGACTCACTTTGTCACATCGACAAGAGCGGCAGTCACTATCAAGAAGCAGGCGCCGTCGCAGTCACCCCAAGTAGTAGACGCCACGGCAGTCACCCCAAGAGGTGGACGCCGTCGCAGTCACTCCAAGTGGTAGACGCCACGGCAGTCATCATCAAGAAATAGACGCCAGCTCACACTGTCAAATCGACAAGAGCGGCAATCACTATCAAGAAGCAGGCGTCGTCGCAGTCACACCAAGTAGTAGACGCCACGGCAGTCACCCCAAGAGGTGGACGCCGTCGCAGTCACTCCAAGTGGTAGACGCCACGGCAGTCATCATCAAGAAATAGACGCCACCACACCTTTGTCACATCGACAAGAGCGGCGATCACTATCAAGAAGCGGCGCCGTCGCAGTCACCCCAAGTAGTAGACGCCACGGCAGTCACCCCAAGAGGTGGACGCCGTCGCAGTCACTCCAAGTGGTAGACGCCACGGCAGTCATCATCAAGAAATAGGCGCCAGCTCACACTGTCACATCGACAAGAGCGGCAATCACTATCAAGAAGCAGGCGCCGTCGCAGTCACCCCAAGTAGTAGACGCCACGACAGTCACCCCAAGAGGTGGACGCCGTCGCAGTCACTCCAAGTGGTAGACGCCACGGCAGTCATCATCAAGAAATAGACGCCAGCTCACACTGTCACACCGACAAGAGCGGCAGTCTCCATAAAGAAGCAAACAACGCGACGGTCACGACCAGCGCAGTCGATACTCGCTAAAGCGATCGAAATGCCTTGGAAGCGGTAAACGCAATTGAGATACACACTCTAAACTGCCTCGGCCAAGCCGAGGCGGAAACAAAAGAGACGCTCAATCAATAACGTAAGAAGACAACTCGGACGAAGACGAGAAAAGACCTCGGCCAAGCCAGAGGCAAAGTAAAAACGCTAAGAACAGTTGAGACCCTCGACTATTAGCACAAGGAAAAGAAATGAGGTAAAGACCTCGGCCAAGCCGGAGGCAGAAGAAACGAACTCTTATTAAAAATGATCACATTTTACAAGCGAGGAGAATACGGACGACGGCCGTCCCCATAGGGATGAGCCAAAACACAACTTACCGAAGTTGTACAAAATACAGAGAAGTTACAAATATGTCATTTAGAGCGCCAAAAGATAGCAGGGAGGAAGCTATCCGAAACGCCGGGTGAGCCTGGTGACAACCGCCCGCCTCCCTATGCCTATTGCTGCTTGCCATCAGCAGCAATTGCAGCATCCTCTTCAATGGGCAACCCGGTAGTTTTCCTAGCAGCCTCAGCTTCAGCAGCCTCAGCTTTAGCCTCAGCAGCATCAGCTGCCCTCATTCTCTCGGCTTCCTCCTTGGCCGCCTTAGCCTTCTCAGCAAGGGCTGCCTTCTCCGCGGCCACCTCTTCCTCCTGCTTCACCCTCACTGCCTCCTTGGCCTTCTCCGCCACGGCCTTCTCCTTAGCTTCGAGCTTGTCGTCAAACAGCTCGTCAAATTTGCCCCACGGAAAGGAACCGGCAAGAGGGAAGAGCTCCTCAATCACTTCCCTGGCAGCTTCTTCGGCCAGGTCCCGGAATTCGGTGCACATGTTGGGGAGCATGACGGTTTGGAGCATCTCAATGTCCTCCTCCTTTTGTCTAATAATGGCCTCCTTGCTCCGAATCACCTTCCCCTGGATCTGATGCATGCCCCTGAATTCATTCCTCTGCTGAAAATAAAGGTCGGCGTGCCTCTGAACAAGGTCACACTTCTCCAGCAGCTTTACAACTTCGGCCGCAGCAGCCTCGGCCTTGGCTCTCTCAGCAAGGACCTCCTTTTCAGCGTCCTCCCTGAGTTTTCTCTCAGCCAAGAGCGCTTTCTCAGCATCTCCCCTAAGCCTCTGCTCATTAAGGAGATCCAGCTTCGCCTTCACGGCCACCTTCTTAGTGGCATCAAGCTCAAGAGCGGATTGAGCCACGGCCTTCTCCTGCTCTATAATACGAGCACCGGTCAGCTCGTTCCACCTCGCCAGCTTCTCGATCAACCTCGCGCTTTCCGCTACAAGCTGGGAGGGGGTAACCTTCTGGGATGAAGAATTAGCGGTGACGTCTCAATCACCGGCCTGCAGTCGGGAGGGGGAAACCTTCTGGGATGAAGAGTCAATGGTGGCGTTATGATCGCCAGCCTGCGCGGGGTTCTCCTCCGCTTGCTGCTCAATAAAAGCGACGGCCGACAGCGGCTGATCTGCAAAAATTTAACGAAAGCATCAGTATCAACATGCATAGACATGCCAGGGAGCCTGTCATCAGCAGCGCCTGATGAACCGGCCAAACCTGAGCCGCAGGATAGATCAGTACCATGCTTGGCCTTCTTCGCCAGAGGACGCATTTCCTCGCCAGCAGAAGAAGCAACGGCAGCGGCAGAGGCTGTCTCTTTTCTCTTACGGACAAGGGGAGACCCCTCCTCATCGGAGTCCTCCCCATTGGTGATATCAACAATCTCCACCGTCTCCTTCCGAGCAGGAACAATGGGAGGTGGAACTGATGTCGACACCCTCGCCGCCGAAGACTTTGTTTTTCGCGTATGACGCGTCATGCTACTAACAACCTTCGCCTGAGCCTCCACCGCATTCAAGCTTTTCAGCTGCTGATCCATGAGATCATTCGGCGACGTCCTGCGGTCATGGGTTAGAGCCTTGGGATGCAAGTTAGCAACGGTTTTATCTTTGTGCGGCCCATTCTCGGAGGATATCCTCGAGCAGTCCGGTCCAAAGTGGTCTGCGAAGGAAACAAAGCAAGAGTTAAGTAGAAGAAATGAATCGAATTTCGAGAAACAGGAACATTGAGAGCGGTGATGGGCCTCACACCGACCCCACTCACTCTGTGCTAGGGCCGGTATGAGGCCGACATGGCAGAGCGGCTCATCCTGAAGGATAATCTGCGTTGGGGGAATCCATCTTTTCGGCACCCCACTCTTGTCCGCCTCAAAGAGCCTCATCGCCAGCTTCTCATCCTCCTTAAGAGGCACCTTGCTGGCATCCATCTTGAGCTTTTTCCGGGCAACCCATCTGTCGTGCTCCGCCTTAGTCTCACACAGCAAATTAACTTGGTGCTGAAAGGAGCGGGGCAGCGGATAGTCATCCGGCACCTTAACGTACACCCACCGATCTTTCCAGTCCTTGCAAGAAGTAAGTTTGTCAACAGAGACATAACCCTGCTCCGTTTGCACACTATACCATCCGACGCGGCCAGAGATTGAGGGCCGGAGATGATGAAGCCGGCGGAATAAATTCACCGTTGGGGCCTCTCCCTTGAAGAGACAAAGCCAGACAAAGCCGACTATGGTCCTCATAGCCAACGGGTGCAGTTGGGCAACAGCAACGTTCATGGCCCTAATGATGGCCATAACGTACTCATTCAGCGGAAACCGGAGCCCATACTCCAAGTGCCGCATGTATACGCCGGTGTAGCCCGGTGGAGGGCAACAGACGGCCTGACCCTCCTCAGGGATAACAATTTTGTATCCCCTGCCAAAGAAAAAATGGCCCTCGAAAAATTTCTCGCCGGAACAACTGGCGAACTTATGGGTCCAAGCACGGTCAAGGCGGACCTTACAGGCGTCGCCGTGATCCATAACGTACCGCCTCCCCTCATTAGGACGAGCCCTTTCAGCATCATCACCAAAATCGTCTGCGTCATCATCAACATCATCGTCATCCTCCCATTCCTTTGAGGATCAACTTCGGGAGAAGGGGACCTAGGACCCCCAAACCTTATCGGGATGGCATCTAGTATCCCCTCCCCATCAAGACGCGACGGGGAACCCCCCGGCGCAGAAGTGCTAGTCCCAGCGTCAGCAGAAGACATGATAGCAATGATTATTTAACAAAATAAGAAGTGAGGAAATGTGTGTGTTTACCTTGAAGAAAAACACTCGCCGGAGTAACAACTCTGAAAATTAGAAGACAAAGAAGCCCTTGAAAGTTTAGAGAGAAGAAAATTTTGGAGAGAATGAAATTGGTGGTCAATTTCACGGAACAACTGCCCTATTTATAGGGAAAAGCCCATGAAGAAGGACCAATCAGAGAACAGCCCATGAAGCGCCAGCCAATCAGCAAAAAGACGCGTGTCAGACATGCAACCATGGAATGTCAATCGTTGCAACAGTTGAACGTCAATCAATGCAACAGTGACCAAGCGTCTTCAACACGCCCATTCACATCTCTTCGCCTATTCATCTTCCTCAAACAAATTCCTAGGTATATGCTCTCCGCCGGCCACATGATCAACCAAGCTACATAGCACCGGCCGGGGACAATCAAAAACAACCGGCACTCTCAACCCTGGTCTCGGCCAGCGTCACTTTCTCTTCCACATCGGATGTCCTTTAAACATCCATGCGGAGGGGGGATATATATGGTACGGCCTAAAAAGAATGATGCCGAGGTAGAAGAAGCCGATGCGGAATAAATTTTTCAAATAATTACTTGCGCAGAATATACGCTCAACATACATCGAAGCCCATACCACGGCATAGACTACGCTGGGGGGCAAATTGATGGGGCATATTCTGCACCGCTGACCAAGTCAACACTTTGAGCAAGGTCAAGGATATCCACAGCAAGGTCAACGACTTAGACAGCCTAGCCGATGAAGCCTATCGGCCTGTCACCTCGGTCTCGGCGTGGCAACCCGCCAGCCGGGACACATATCCGCGTACTCATATCCAAGACCCTCGGCCGGCCTGCCATGGGTCCAGCGGCCGAGGGTAGAACGGTCTTTCCACCTGCTAACCACTTGGCCACTTGGCCACTACGTGACAAAAGGTGAAAGTCTATAAATACTCCTCAACCTTCATTGAGGAAAGGATCCACAAATTAACCTAAGAATCACTATTCATCTGGTAATATCTTCCTTATCTCTCTACAATACATCCTTAGCCAAGTAACAACAACTTACCCCTCTAAGTTTACTGACTTGAGCGTCGGAGTGAGTACGCTTGGCACAAAGCCAAGCCCTCAGTTCGTTCATTGTTGCAGGAGAGGCCGAGAGGAACGACAGAGACGAAGGATCCAACTCAAGACATCATTCCACAAGCCACGGGTGGTAACAATACTTGCTCTGGAATTATACCCGGAACAGGTTTAATAGCAAGTTTCGAGAGGCAATTCTGAACCGTAGAGAGCGAACAGCTCGGGCTGAAAAGAATAGAGGATTTATCCTTGTTAAGACGTTGTCCCGACGCAATGCAGTACCCATCAATGATGCTCACAAGAAAGTCCATATTTTCAAATCCCCCACGTATGAAAAATAACGAATCATCCGCAAAAAGCAGATGAGAGATTTCCGGACTCCTCTTACGCACCTTAACCCCTCTCAAACACTTAGACTCCTGTGCATACACAACCATTTGTGATAAAACCTCCGTGCATAAAGCAAAAATATACGGTGACAACGGGTCCCCTTGTCGAATACCACAGGATGGTTCAAACCTTTCCATCGAAGCCCCATTGATGAGAATTTCAAAAGTGACAGACTCAATACAATTCATAATCACATACCATAGTCATAGGAAGATTCAGCTTATGCAAAACCCCTCGAATAAAGTTCCACTTCAATCTATCATATGCCTTGCTCATATCAGCCTTCAGCGCTAACATACCATGTTTCCCATATTTATTATTGTTAATTACTTTGAATAATTCCTGAGCAATCACAATATTATCAGCGATACTTCTCCCCGGAACAAAGGCATTCTGAAAAGGGCCAACTAACTTATCCATAACATTCTTAAGTTTATTAGAAATGCACTTCGTCACAATTTTCATGATGACATTACAAAGACTAATCGGTTGAAATTCCTCCACCCTCTCCGGACAATCATTTTTAGGAACAAGGACGATAAAAGTTTTATTAAACTCTTTACAAACCCCCCTCCGTTGAGAATAAATAAGGCCCCTTTCACCACATCATCCTTAACCACCGCCCAATATTTTTGATAAAAAGCGGCAGGTATACCATCCGGACCCGGAGACTTCAACGGACCCAACTGAAAGACTGCCTTACGCACCTCACCCTTACTGTAGTCACGACCAAGCACTAGTTTTTCCTGATCAGAAATTTGCAGTTTCAGATTGTCCAATAAGTAACCATGTGCACTCATATAATGCTCGAAATTTTCTTGTTGTTGATCACAATTATAAATAGACTTCAAATGATTAAGAAATAATCCTCCAATCTCTTTTAAATCAAAGGTCCACTCATTCTAATTCTTCTTAATACCCAGAATTGTATTCGCACCAGACCGACCTTTCACCCAATTAAAGAAATACTTGGTACAAATATCACCTTCACATTGCCACTTTATCTTAGCCCTCTGTTTCCAGTAAATTCCAGCAGCTTTTGAAAACTCCATTAAATTCTTATGACAAGAGATATACTTGTCACAATCTCCACCATTTTCAATCTCATAAAGTTGACATTCAAGTTCCTTATCAAACTCACTCCACTTTAGACCCCATTCATCCTTCTTATTGCAAGCCCAAATTCTTAATGCATTCTTAACACGACGCAATTTTCCACAGAGAGCATTTGCATCATCCCCTCTATCCTTCCAACACCAATTCTGTTTCACAATAACACCACATTCCTCATAGTTAAAACACCAAGCTTCCAACCTATACACTTTCCTCTTCATCGGCATAGTCATATTAGTATCAATGATAATGGGTGCATGGTCCGAAATTTGAATTGGTAAATGTTTAATAAAAGTATTTGGAAAAAAAGACATCCAATCCGCAGAGGCATAACCCTTATCAATTCTTTCATAAATGCGTTGCGATGACTCTCTATTATTACACCAAGTAAACTTAGGCCCCTTAAATGGAATGTCCATTAGACAATTCTTATTCTTCCAATAAGTAAAAAGATCCGCCCCCCTAATTCCTTGGCTACTACCACCCATTTTATCAGATGAAAATTCCACCTGATTAAAATCACCAAAAAGCAAGAAAGGCTTATCAAGTCTCGCCAATTGTTGATCAAACATATCCCATACCACACTCCTTCCAGCATGATTTGGGTCACCATACACACAACACAAGTACCAAATACTTCCCATACATTGATTAACCACTAGAATAATAAGATTACAACTAATAAAAACACACTTAAGTTTACTACTGGGTTTCCATCCCACCCATAGCCCCCCTTTTGTCCCATCTGCATCACAACCAACAGAACATTGAAAGCCCAAGGGGCGCAAAAGTACATCCACAGACCTAACACTACACTTCGTTTCAGAAAGAAATGCAAAGTCTAAATTATTGTTAGCCCTACATAGTGCTCTTATTTTTTGAATTGCAGGGGCGAGCACGTCATTCAAACCCCTACAATTCCAGGTCATCCCTTTCATGGAGAAGAAGGAGGTTGTGACGGACCAACCTCCGCAACACCCATATCCGCATCTTCATCAGACGACGAATCAGAAAGCACAACATTATCAACAGTCATTTTAAAACCCACAAAAGCTTCAAATTTTGACGGCGGTGGTTTTTCAGAAGAGAATGAAAACCCCTTACTCTTAGGCCTACAAGAACCAGAAGACTGTAAAAGCCCAGACCTCAGAGCAGGAGACTCCACAGTCCACACCCCATACAGTACACTGCTTCTTTTGAATATTAATCAGAAACTTTCGTGCATCATCCAACATAGCCCATCTTTCCTTTGGAACATCAATAAAGGCAGGCTCAGAATTAGCCCTTCTCTTACGGGAATTCCTGCTTCCAGAAACTCCAGAGTCAGCAGGAGACAGCATCAGGCAAGACTCAGAATGAGCCCTGATCATACATTCAACACGCGGCCTTGGGGACAAATGCACACCTGACTCCTCAGCTAGAACATCCACAGAAGTTGACCCACCACCATCTACACCCAAATCAAACTTTGCACCATTATGAACTGACCCACTACCCATAACCACATCACAGCTTACACGTTCAACCGGAGACACCTGTCTCCCCACATTATTTTGAAGGAGACGATTAAGCTCATCCACATCCAGACTATAAGAAGAATTTGTAGCCTCAATATCCACAAACACCGACGAGTCAGCAGATGAATCAGAAGACTCCCTCGTACTTAGGACACCAGTAGGTTAGACCCATGCACTTTTGAAATAAAATTTTGACTTGTGCATTTTGATAACGAAAATTTAGACCCATGTACTTTTGAAATGAAATTTTGACCCGTTTCACCAATTAACAAGTGGTGAACTAAATTTCATTACAAATTCATAATGCACCGAAAAGGTGGGGGCACCAATCGTTGGTTGGCGCAGTGGTAGCATGAGGCTGCGCTTGGTAGGGAGGTCTGCGGATCGATCTCCCACAACTGCGGTTGGGAGGGGTTTAAATACCATGATTTTTGGACACGCCCCGAAATCCGGATTAGTCGGCCCAATGTGGTTTGGATTACCGGATGGTTTAGACAAAAAAAAAATGATATAAGGCAAAACCGGCCCAAATGTTTTTGGTTTGGTCTAGTCCAAGATCAAATGTTTTAGAATCGGTCTTACGCCCACCTTCATTTTCGGTCTTCGATTAGGTCCTTCGGGTCTTGAACCAATGCTCCGCTTAAGAGTTTGAGTTAGGGGTGTTCATTGGTCCGGGACCGGACCGGACCGGACCAAACTCTCTGGACCGAAGACCAAATAAGGGTTAAGAGGTGGACCGAGGACCGGACCATATTAATATTGGTCCGGTCCGGTCTGGATCACAAAAACACGTGGACCGGACCGGACCGGACCAAATGGACCAAATATTATTGTCATTGACATGTTTTACCATATAAAACTAGAACTCGAGAAGTTCGTTATGATCAAAATAAACAACATTATTTTCTTACGAGATTTAACTACATAATTACACATCTTATAATACGTGTAAACAAAGTAGAAAATAAAATCAATAATATTACAAATGTAAAATTTCTTTTATTACATAACTTCGGTCAATGGTCCGGTCCGCGGTCCATTCGGGTTGGTCTAGGACCGGACCGAAGACCAAAGTAGAGTAAATAGGTGGACCGTGGACCGGACCAAACAAAATTCGGTCCGGTCTGGTCCGGACCAAATGGTCCGGTTCGGTCTGATCTTTGGTCCGGACCACTGAGTGAACAGCCCTAGTTTGAGTCATTTAGACTCGGGTGAGTTATGAACTTTTGTTCACTATACTTGAGAAGTATTTTAATCAAACGTTAGTATAAAACCGGGTTTAATAGACGGGACGGCTCTTCGAAAGCTCAGAGCCTACGGCACACTATATTATCGGACCACCCAAAAAATCCATCTACACACAAAATAAGCCAAACTTTCTGCTGCATAAAATCTGGTTAATTTCCAACATAAATTGGACCTCCATGAATTCGGTAATGAAGCTTCTCTTCTACTCATACTCCATTTACGTTCTCTCTTTCGCCTCGTAACACTTTCCAGTTAAAATTCCGTTAATTTTTATTATTAGTTTAATATGCATGCCAACTGTTTGTCGAAATGCCTGACTGGATATTTGAGTTTTTTTGTTTGATATGGTTACTATGTTGTCACTCTTTGATGTTTTCAGCTTGATTATGAAGATTTTACCTTTTGCTTATTTAAATTTGATAACTTTTTCGTCGGGTTTTCCCCCAAATTTGTTCTCGGCCTGGCAAACGGGTCAGTCAGGTTGGGTCAACTTGGGTCGGGTCAGTTTGGAGGTGTCATACATTTGGGACAGTTCAGGTCAGGTCAGGTTATTTCGGGTTTTGGGTTTGTTTCATGTATGTTGTTTGAGGTCATTCTGTTCTATGGACTCGTACCTCTGTATTGTTGTTTGAGGTCATTCTTTTCTAGTAGTCTTAAACTCTTAATCAACTTGTTTAAATTATGTACTTTCTCCGGTTCAGAAATACCCGTCCCTTTTGTATTGATGTGAGAGTTAACAAGTAAGAGTTGAAACTCCCACGCGTGTTTCTTTCTGTTTCATATACCTCATGACAATACAAAACAGACAAATAATGATATTGCAATACGTATTTCTTAATTTATGTATGTATATGATACGGAAACTACTTGTGAATTGGAGAGAGTATGTTGTTGTACTGCTTCAAATATTTTAGTACATGGTGTTGATTTGGCTCAGAGGTAGTTCCTGTTTGTTGGGTTTTCAGGCTTGCACCTCCGTGATTCTGATAGGTTTTTTCTGGTTACTTTAAGGGTTTCTGTTTGGTTGTAAAAATTGAATGCCTATTAACTCAAGTTTGATTATTATCTTTGCTAGATGGGGTTTGGAATATAATTTGCATGCTGCTACCCGGGACAACATAGCATTGTTTTTTTATGTGTAGTTAAGAGCTGGGTGTAGTCCTGATAACTCTGTAAGTCATTCTTCGACAAATGCTACAGACACTGAATATGGCATTGTGTCCGCCTGTCTTGTTAACGCAAAAAGGAAGGCCCTTGCTTGGTGAAAAATCGGAATTTATGACCCCCGGTGTAGACAGTATGTGTAGAAATGAAAAGGTTTCTGTATGTATGAGGAGATTTAGAAAATTGTCCCTTACCATATGTTATTCAGCTCCATTGCGTGTACGAGACCGTTCTTTAGATAGGCATGTGGTAAAACAAAACAAAATCAGGTTTGTGCAAAAGCTTAGGACTTTACTCCTTTCAAAACCTAAACATTTCATGTCCATTCACATTCTATCGAAATGTCGCTCCTACCTGTGTTTAGAGAAGCCTCGATCCATGGTCTCTATGATCCAACGCTATCCTACCATTTTTGAGCTCTTCTACATTCCATATCCCCAAACGCCATTGAATGCAACTAAAACATCATCCCAACTTTGTGTGCGTCTAACCCCTGCGGCAGAAGCTCTTTCCACCCGGGAAGCTTACCTCAAGTCAATTGCTTCTACGGCTCTAGCCACCAAGCTTCAAAAGCTTCTCATGTTATCCCCTCATAGGAGGCTTGTTTTGTCTAAGCTTGTCCACTTGGGCCCTGATTTTGGCCTTCCTGTCAATTTTAGGTCCCGTCTTTGCTTTGAACATCCTGATAAATTTAAGATCGTTGACACGTCCTATGGCCGGGCACTTGAACTTGTTTCATGGAATGATGACTTAGCAATCCCAAAAGTAAAGATAAGAAATCAGACATGGGATTTGATAGTTGATCGTCCGTCGAAGTTCAAGCTGGTTAAACTTAGAAAAGGCATGACCGTGAAGCGACGCCATCATGACTTTTTGATCAAATTTGAGGAACTGCCAGATATCTGTCCGTATAGATCATCTTTTGAGGATTTTCCAAAAAATTCTCTGGAGGCAGAAAAGAGGGCTTGCAACGTAGTGAGGGAGATTTTGGGGATGACAACGGAGAAGAGGACTTTGATTGACCATTTGACGCATTTTAGAAAGGATTTTGGGCTACCTAATAAATTAAGGGGGATGTTGTTCAGGCACCCAGAGTTATTCTATGTGTGTTTGAAAGGGCAAAGACACTCGGTATTCTTAGTGGAGGCATATGATGATAATGGTGACCTAATCCAGCATGAAGAACCTCTTGCGATGAAAGAGCAACTGCTGGCATTGGTCAGGGAAGGGAAGAGAATTAGGCGAGAAAAAAAGTGGGCCCTAAAAAATGATGATACAATGCGTATTGAGTATCCTGTGACTATTTTTGAACATGAAATGGAGCCTTATCAGGTTGACGAAGATGATGCATTAGAAGATCTGTTTGACCCTTCTGATTTTGAATCTTATGATGAAGACAGTGATGATGAGTATAATCCGACAGTGCATATGAATGATGAAAGTCAGTTCTGGAGTTCAGAAGTTTCTGGAACTCCTCATCGTAAAGCTGGTGAATATTCTGACCGCTGGTAGAGTGGTAGCAATGTATGTTAATGCTGTACAGTTCACCTAGAAAAAGATCAATGGAAAGGAAAGAAATGAGTAAGGTTATTGTTCTTGTTTAATGTTTTATAGCTGTTCTTGTATGTTTTATATGCTGTACATGTCTGTTTTAAGTTCCAAGGGCAAGAAGAAGGAGGCACAATTTTAAATTAGCAGACAGCCAATATCAATGCAATGTTCGTAAGTCGTAACTCAGAGATCATTATTTTATGTTTTCGACACATTATGGGTAAGGTTTTGAGCATCTAGCTCCCCTTACCTCAGCAAAGGCGGGAGCCTTATTCTTGCTCTCATAACCTAAAACATTAATACATGCTCTTATATGTTTCCTTACACTACAGAATTGCCATGTGCTTAAATTCTGCTAAGCCACTTGATACTGACTCAAGAGTAAGATCATTACTTGGCCCATTGTTAGAGGCTTAGAGCCAGTTCTTGCCCCCTTGTACAATTAGGATCTGTTTTAGTGAATTCTCTGTGGTGGAATTTTTTTTTTTTTTTTTTTTTTTTTTTTTTTTTATTTGCATCCATATTTTCAAAATGTTTCAAGTTGATAGTCGTGCATGGGGTTATATTTCGGAGCATAGTGGAAGGTCCCTTCTAGCTTTGGAGGAGTTCTGTAGTTATGCTCCAAAAACAAGCTGGCTTCTGATGACCGCACACTAATAGAGCTACTGTGTGGACAGATACGGGTCATACATCTTTCTGATAATCAAGTAATATAACTTCACTAGCTAGCTTAGTTGACATCCGCTTGTGGAACTCTATTCCTCCCGCCCCCCTCCCTCTCCTGTTTTTGTTCAGCTGTTCGGCCTGTGATGCAGCCTTGTTGTGTATTGGTTTCATGCTTGTGGTTGTCGCAGCAATATAACCTGGGGATTGTGTTTCTCCATGATAGCTCTTTGGCATTTAAGGATGTATTCCCAGTCTCCCCTTGCTCTTTGTTCTCTTAGAAGCTTATATTGCTTGCAGGCTATTAACCTCGATGCCCATGCATTGGCCTACATTTTGAAATTACGGAGAATAATGAAAGGTTCCTTCTAGCTTTGGAGGAATCTGTAGTTTATACTCCAAAAACAACTTGGCTTCTGATGACCGCACACTAATAGAACTACTGTGTGGACAGATACGGGTCAAACATCTTTCTAATAATCAGGTCGTGTAAGGTGTAACTTCCACTAGCTAACTTAGTCGACATCAGCTCATCAGCCACCCTACAAATTTCCTATGTTACACTTTGTGCAGTTTTTATTAGGGCAGGTGTTGGAAAATCCGTTTTTATTATTATTCTGGTCTTTTATGCAGCATGTTGTACATGAGTTACATTCTTGTGGTTGCACCAGTATACCCTGGGGATTGTGCTTCTCCAGACTAGCTCTATATGGATTTGAAGGTCGCGCTTCTCTTGTTCTCGGTTCTCTTGGAAGCTTGTTTTTCTTGCAGGATCAATTTATCGCATTATTCTCTAGTTTTCTTTTTGAAACTAGTTGCAGTCTGCAGACACGGCTCCGAGCTTGGATCTGTGGAAGATTTTCCTTTTTTTGCAATAACATGGAAATCTTCAGCTTCAGTCTTGCTCAGAATCAATGCGAGAAATGCAAATAAAGGTACCAAGCAGAGGACGCGCTTCCTCAAAGCAAGGGATTACATTACTAATTTAGTACTCAGTATTATTTAGCCCCCTAGCTTCAAATTCTAGCTTTGCTACCGCTTGATATCCTTCGTCGAGGTTTGATCACAGTAAAGCGTTGGTGGCGTCAAGCCACTGCAGCCCTCGTGTGAGCCGACCAGCCTGCTATGCATTTGTCTCATGTTTCGACTTTCCTTTGAATAAAATAACATGTTCTTAGGTATACTTGACTATTGGGTGTATCATGTTATCGTACACCGAACCAATAAGAATATTGAAATTGAGAGCAATTAATAACTAAGCTGACTGAAATGAAGGAAACTTCTGGCTTGGTGTAGTATTTTCTCTTTCACATACGGTTTTTACAATCTATGTTCTCCGGATTACTAAGAGCTGAATCCGTGATCCGACATGATTGCTGATAGTAATATGCTATCATGGGTAGCAATAATCATTTATCACAAATGAAGATCTCAGTTTCACTTGGTACAAATTTGTTATTTGTGCAATGTATTAAATCATTAAATCATCACTCCCTTCGTGGGTTCAATTTTCCAGAAAAGATTGCGTAATGAGTTTGGCTTCTTCTTCCAATTAAAAGGTGTTTAGATTTCTCTATTTCATTACCTCTATTTTCTTATGTTTCTTTTCGGTAGTCTAAGTTTTATTCTGAAACGATATAACGGTTATATGCTCAAATAATGGATGGAGTCGTGAAGGTCAAAATACAGTCCCCTATTCCTTTTAGAAGATCAGTTATTAGTCTCCCTTAAGATGGATTTGTATCCGTCTTAACATTAAAACAGAGTAAGTGTAAGTTCTAAAGTCTGAACTCCTATTAAAGTGTTCTTTTCTATTACTAGTTATAAAAAAGAGTGTCCTATCTACATACTACTCGTAAATTTAGAGGTGATTTAATGCGGGCTTAGGTTGGCCTTGATCCGGGCTTATGTTAAATTTTCGTCCCACGAACAAGCGGGTTAATGGATTGAGCCTTTGTAATTTTCTTAAAATGCTTTGTCCATATCCATTTATTTTGTGTGGCGAATGACCAGATTAATAGACGAGATGATTCATAAACAACTCTCCTAGTAATGAATAGTAATATGATTCTCTGAGTTTTGCTTAGTTGCTTATATACTACTCCTACAGCCACTATTAAAGACTTGAATTGAATATGCAAGAAGATGATCATCCAAAGTCAAAATGCTCTTATCCAATCCCAATACGTACTTGATCTAGTTGACTTTCCATAAGTCAATCACCCAAGTCAACCACCAATGTCAGAATGTCAACAAACCTTTATAAGGCGTTCCCTAGTTACATGGAGATTGACCATGGTAAAAAAAATTGTATAGTATTATTGGTTTTAACGGGTGTACAACATGTTATTTAGAGAAAAAAAAAACTTGTAAGAGATTCTTTCAGTAATTATGGTAAAAACAAGTTTGTTAATTAATTTTTCATGATATAATCATGCAGTCCTTTCTCTAATTAACATATGAGCGTGTATTTTAAGGGCACGCGTTAAAAAAAACATACGAAGCAGTATTATTTACCTGCCTTTTGTCCTTTTCATATTTGATAGGTATAACTACATATGTATGTCGTCAAAGAAGTTAACAAAATTAAAATTGTTATCCTCTAGACTTTACTGTGATTGTATTATTTTAATCGATATTAGGTGTTTCAAGTTTTATGTTCGATAAATGCTGGACATTGTATTATTGTAATATAGAGTCATATAAGAAATATAAGAAATATTTAAAATAGAATGATAGAATAATATTTAACATGGTTTATAAAAAGGGTCTTACAAATTTCAATATCAAATTATAAAATCACGACAAAACATAAGATATAACCAATCTTTATATTTTGACTAAGTACCTTCAGCCTTATAGACTATAGTTCATTAGTTCGTTTATACTTCATATAATTTACATTTCTTTTTTTTTTTGGTTAAAACATTTGTTTTTGTAAATATAAGTTTTTTGTTCTTACTACGAGAAACTAACTTCTCTTTCAATGTCTCTAAAATTTATGAGTAAGTATTATAAAATGTATACTCATATCGAAATAACCCAACTACATAATTTTTATAATTTCTAGCCAAACATATTTTCATAAAAGTTAAAGTCAAAGACCGACCTTGAAAAGCAAACACGTTACTCATAAATCTTAGAAACATTGAAAAATGGAGGAAAAGTTGTATGACCTGATTATTTCAATATGAGATAATTGTATAGAAAAAACTTCATTAAAAAGCAACTTATATTATTTTTTTATATTAGATTTGGAAAGATCGTCTCTCTCTTAATATGATAGCCCCTTCATTTTTCTTGTATATACACACAATTATGTTTAATTCACGTATTTATTTTACTTGTATGATCCAATTTAATCATAATTAGAGTCAAGCATCCTTAAAAAAAAAAAAAAATAATTAGAGTCAAGTATAAAATCACAAAACAACATTTTGCGTTGGTTAAGTTAATTACAGTTAAAGGCAAACGATCGTTAATGTTGCGTTGCAACTTGGGAGGAATTGATAAAGGTTATTATGATGGATGGTCGGTTAAGTTGAAGCATATATACAAGGAAGCTAATTAGGCTAGTGATTAGCTCGCTAATTAAGAGGTTAATTTTACGATACGTATTACCGTTCTGGCCACCCCCTCCCAAGGTCCACAACATCCCTTATAGACTAAAAGAATAATACATCTGTATTATTCTCGCTCAAGTTTCCCGCTCATCTCTCCTCCATAAGGAATATTCCCTTCTAATATATTTCCCATCTAATAGATTGTAGTCAAAATATTTTAGTCAACACATATATGAAATATTTCTACTACAATATTTTACACAATTAATAATAATATTGTCGTCAATCACTATGCCCCTATATATGGAACATTTTTTATGGTTACGTTTTATATATAAAAGTACATCTACATCTGCACTAAATCTCTAGAATTAACCTTTATAAAATTATCGTATAGCACGGGTTGCTATACTAATTCTTTAAAAAGACATTTTCGTGGATGGCTATTCTCCTTGTTATAACGAATTACTTGGTAGTAATTTATGTGGGGGTGGGGAATGGGGATGAGGATCGCCCTTCTAGAATCAATTAGACAAGTTGGTGGTCCATAAACATTATACCATACTCCGTAGTTATTAAGAATTCGTCATCGTTAATATCCTATTATACCTGATCAATTTACGCCGCCAATTAATCAATTCATTAATCACAAAATCTCATTGAAGACGGCACGTATTCGTTACTTTGGATTGACGGATATCATTTTCTTTCACAAATGATCCAAATAGAGGAGAGAGGAAAGCACATGGAAGTGCCCCCACCTTGTCCTCCTATCCGTTTTGTGAGTGACATTACTCGTTACTTGCTCCGACCCGTCTTTAGCAAGACTAACTGTTAATTAATAGTGCTACAATGCTACCATCAAGATGACTGACTAGAGGAGGGTACAACTTGGCTAATAAATTCTAGATTATTTAGCTAAATCACATGCAGTCCATCTTACTTCAGATCGCCTTATTTCAGATCGTAATAAGACTTCTCACAAGTGAGAAGTACATGGGTGGTGTGACACCCCCATGTGCTTTCCCATTCACACCCTAAATGGTTTTTTTGTGAGAGAAAATGGTATCCGTCTGATAATTTTAGACGGATATGACGATCTGAAATAAGAATTTGTGAATTAGATGATATATCCATATGTAGATTTAAAATTAATTTAACGTAAATAGTATACATTCCGAAGTCGTAAAGATGTAGTGGTGTACATTTTTAAAGTCATTCATAGACAAAATTTATGATAATTTATATACAGACCACGTAAACATATATTATAATACATAAACCTCTTCTTACGCCTCTTTTATTGTTGTTATATTACAACACAATTTATGTTCATGTAAATACATTCGACATTCGTATAAGATAATTTTAAAATAGTCTAATGTACCATTTTTGTTCTTTGAGGAAAGTAATACTCCCTTATAGTCTGATTGTTGGTTCTTTTTCTTTTGGGCATCAAATTTAAGGAAATGAATTTGGATAACACAAAACACCCTACCCGATATAAAATTGAATTTAGACCACATAAAACTTACCAATAAAGAAAAGGGGAACCAAAACCCGACTAACATGGAAAAGGAAAGCGGAACCAACAATCAGATTAGGAGGGAGTATAAAATATGGGTACCATTTTCTCGAGGACCGATTATTTCCGTATTTTCTTTAACCTTTGTGGAAAATAATTTTAATATCTCATTTCTTAATGATCAATTGATCATATATAACAATTTTGTCGTTGATGGTAATTCTTTTTATTTGCTATATTATCTCATTCATGAATATTTACATTTTTGCTAATAAATTGTCTTACATAAGATTGTTTTTTTTTTTCCTAAAATCATATGTACGCTATATAGTTATGTAAAATAATAATAATAATAATAATAATAATAAATACATTTGAAATAGCATTTTTTAGCCACTAAAACTTGGGAGAGACGGTCTCTCACTAAGTTATTGAGAGACCAATCTTTCATACCCTTTTATTTGTATTTCGTACCCTTTTTATTGTTGATCGTGACATAGTAATTTCGTACCTATTTACATAATAAATGTACCTATTTTATCATTAATCATGATTTGTACCTATTTTATTACTTTTAGTACCACTTTTTCTTAAAATTGTACAATAGTCTCTCAATAAAGCTTAGTAAGAGACCGTCTCTCAGAAGACCTACTGTTTTTTAGCAGGATGTATATGTACCACAATTCTTTTGACAGATGTGAGTTAGCTTGAAACGAGCTCATCGTTTCTCATTTTATTCCCACATATGCCATAAAAGTCTTTTTTTTTTTTTTAAAAAAAACTCCTATAGGTTATAACACATACAACATTTTGTATGTTATAAAACGGTCTTATGTTTATATTGTATAAATCAAATAGAACACGAGTATTGAGTTAAGTATATAACCCATAATAATTAGGCAAATTTTCATGTAAAACAGTTTTACATAACTTTTATTGTAAAAGCAATGGATAATTTACCTTAGTAAACCTTCTAAAATAACTTCTACCAGCCACCATTCGAGAAAAAAGATTGTAATCAGATGTACTACATCACACTTAATGACTTTTTGAGTTTTTGTGTATTTTTTTTCGAGTACTATAGAGTTTATAAATTACATTTTAGTTTTATAATGTCAAAGTCAATTTTTTTTGAGCTTATATGTAATTTTTTTGAGTTATAATGTAAGTTTTTGAGATTAAAGTTTAAGTAAATAAACTCAAAATTTTTATAATAAAACTCAAATTTTTTAGATTAAAACTCAAAAACTTTATCTTAATGCTCAAAAACTATACCATTTGATGTACTACATAAGATGTATAATCCACTTACTGCCAGTCTGCCATCATTCTCCTTGATAGCGTCATCAAACTCTCTAATAAATGGTTTTTCAATGTTTATTGTAAAACTGTTTTATAAGAGACTTACTCGTTTCACGACATACTTACGCGAATTCGCATAACACAAATATTTGTATAAAGATAATATCTCTCATTTTTTTTCCTTTTTTTTTTGAATCTAAAACCGTTTTATAGGAGACTTATTCATTTCACGACATACTTATGTAAAACCGCATAACACAAATATTTGTATAAAGAAAATATCGTATTTTTTCATTTTTTCCCTAATTTTTTCTGGTATTGAAAAAAGAGAAATTGAGTACAATATAATTTCAAGGGGACAAAGAAAAGAAAGTAAGATAAAGAAGACTTTTATTTACCAGATTAGACCCAGAAACACAGCCAAACTCCATTTTCAAGGTGCCATATTTTTCCTTTAATTTCCCTTATTAATTAATTTCTTGTTATTTTAATTTTATTATTCTTTTACCTTTGATATTATTATGTCATACATATTATGTGCGTCATGATTTATTGATATTGTTTATATAAATTCCTTGTATATGTATGATACTACTCCTATGATGTATCTCAGTATCTGTGATTCTGTATATATTTTTTTTTAATTTTTATCTGGGTTTTTATTGTATTTATTTGATTGTAAATTAAGGGTAAGCATTAAAATTGAGTACTTTTTTTTGGTTGATTTATATTTTATATAAAGGATATAAAGGGGTTTAAGTTTGGGAGATGGGTTATTAAAATTTCTGGGTTTTGTTGTTTTCTCGAGGTTTATTGCATGGTACATCTGTTAATTTTTGATCAATTCTAAAGTTTTCATCTTCTATTTTTCTTGGGTTATTTAGAAATATCCTCTTTGTGTTGCTAACACAAGTGTAAGGTTGGGTACATCCGAACCCCCTTACCTCGCAATTTATGTAAGTCATTGTGGCACTGGGTAATGTTGTTTCCCTTTGGTTTTTAGGAGGGGTGTTCTGGGGATGATCATACTTTTTTGTATGCAAATATTTTTATTTGTTTAAAATTTATGAATGTGAAACTTAATTTGGTTTTTGTTTGCTGATTTTATGATTAATTAGCTTAAGGATTGGTAAGTACAGAATTTAGATTGTTTCGCTAGATTAGTGTATGGCTGTGTACATCTGACCCCTTACGCTTAATTTTGGGAACCCTCGAGGCACGGGGGTAAATTTGTTGGTTGTTGGTTGTTGTTGATTGCTAGTTGATCATGAAACCATGCCTGTGATGCTAAGTTAATTTTTAAGATGGTGTTTTATGTCTTCTTTGATGCAGGCAAATCATGTCGGATCACCCAGTCGTTGAATTCGAATACATGGCTGATGAACAAGATGCAGTAGATTTGGATGAACTGGACGGGGAGTATTATCCTAGAGATGATGGCAGTATGGAGATGGATGAGTTTGATTTGGTGTGTAGTCTCTCTTTTTGCTGACACATTCACAATCTAGGACAGTGTTGCATAATTCATGTTCGATTCGGTTCATTTACTCCTGAAACAAGCACAACACTTGCATTACACTTTTAAGTGGGATTGGTTATATTCAATTCATATACGTGTATTATGTGAAACTCGAAATCTCTTATAGATTCAGTCTGGCCTTTTTTTATTGATGATGTTCTTTCCATTCAAAATAATAAAATAAAATCTCTCCCCCAGAAGTTGATGGATTTTTATTTCTGATCACAGCTTAATAAGGCAACAGATACGTCAGCTGCTAGTGCAAGGCAAGGTAAAGATATCCAGGGAATTCCTTGGGGAAGATTGAATATAACGAGAGATAAGTACAGGCTGACTAGGCTGGAACAGTACAAGAACTACGAGAACGTTCCTTCGTCTGGAGACACTGTGGACAAGGTTACTCACTTTTCTTGAGTATTTGTCGATAGTCTATGTATAGTATGTTACATTGTGGTTCTGTGAGCTGAGCTTTTATTGCGGTTATTAGGAATGGAAGTCAAAGGAGAAAGGTGGAAACTATTATGATTTTTTTTACAACTCAAGAATGGTGAAGCCTACTATTCTACACTTTCAGGTATCTGGATTACGTCCGAGTTGGTCTTTTGTGTTTTGACTTTGTAAAAAGAAAAAGATTTTAAAGTAGCAACCTTTGTTTTTGACATATTTACAGCTAAGGAACCTTGTCTGGGCCTCTTCAAAACATGATGTCTATCTCATGTCCAACTTTCAAGTTATGCATTGGTCGTCATTGTCTCGCAATTTGACAGAGGTTGTCAACTTTGAAGAGCATGTTGCGCCTTCTGAGGTATTCATAGTACTGTAATGTTAATTTTAGTTTTCCATTTCTATGCTTTTATTGCCGTTGTATGTGAGAGTAGTGTAAAGGATTATCTTATGATTTTCTTTCCTGCTTCTTCCTGCACGTCTTTGAATGATTCTTTGTGGCTTGGTGTAGAAACACAAAGGAAGTTTCTTGGATGGGTTTACTCAAACTCAGATTAGTACACTTGCAGTGAAGGACAGACTTATGGTTGCTGGAGGTTTCCAAGGGGAATTAATATGCAAGGTATGCATTTACGTTCGTAAAATTTCCATTGCCCTTACATCCCTGTTAATATTTTTTTTCGTGGTATTGATCCCGTCCTTAGAGTACTTGCTTAACACGATGCAAATAAATTACAGCATTTGGATAAACCTGGAATTAGTTTTTGTACAAGGACAACATATGACGATAATGCTATCACCAACGCTGTTGAAATATATGACAGTTCAAGGTAATGGAGTCTTGTTTAACTTTCAGTTATTCTTTTGCTTTTGCTCTTCCTTTTGTTTCTAAATTTTTCTCTTTTTTTTGTTGATTGAGCTTCTCCTTAGCTGTGCTTTTGGTGTTACAGTGGTGGATATCGTTTTATGGCTTCAAATAATGATTGCGGAATTCGAGAGTACGAGATGGAAAGATTTCAGCTTTTAAGACACTTTTGTTTCCCTTGGCCAGTGAATGTATGTTTTCCTAGTTCCACTTACATTAAAGCCTAACTTCTCAATGGTTGCGAACTATCTATTCGAGGATTTCTAGCAGATAAGTCGATGAAAAGTCCATATGTTGGGATGGATACATAGTCATAATTTGTACTGTCTTTGTTTTAACACGAGGATAAGGCTGCATATACTCGACCTCTTACCATGCCATTGTTAGGAGCATTTGAGGCATTGAAGAATGCTGTTTCGATTGTAATGGCCTAAAACGCCTATTGCCGTCAAAAGTCAAACATTGGGATCATAATATTGAATAGAGATAATCGTCACATATTCACATGTCATGGCAGCCTATGTTACTCGGATTCGTTTAGAAGTATCCGACACGGGTGCGTGTACAAGTGTCTTACTCGGCTATTTTTTTGAAAAATAAGCATATTCTTGTCTAAAATGAGGTGTCCAAGTGCCATACCCATGTCCGAGTGTTGACTGTCGGACACGGGTACACGAGGAAATTAGAAGAGTCGGAGTAACATAGATGGCAACTTCTTGTGCCAGTGTAGAAGTAGTTGTATGGGATATATATTGCCAAAGATTAGCCAAAAACCGGGCCTAACAGCCAAATATCAGCCACTTTTAATAGCTCAGTTGGTTATTCGAAAATATTTGGTAGTGTAGAGTAGAACCTTCATGTATTAGATATCTTGTACCATGATCTAGATGGGGTAGAGAATATAGTTTGCGGCATCTTTTGTTTTGGGTATTCTTTTCGGATGTCCTATTTTGCTGATGTCTGATTTATCAACAAATGCAGCACACATCAATTAGTCCGGATCGGAAGCTTGTTGCCGTTGTTGGTGATCATGTTGATGGCTTGCTAGTTGATTCTCAAACTGGAAAGGTATGTTGAACTTTGTAGCATTTTCATTTATTTCATGCATGCGAATGAGTGAGTACCGAGCATCTTTCAAAGAAAAGGTTTTTTGTAGGTAATTAGCCTTCTTGTATTGAAAGGCCAACTTCATGATGAAGTTTTACATTTTTTAGGCTTCTTCTCGCAAAATAAGTGGTTGTGGGTCGATGGGCTTCGGTGGGGTTAAGTTACTCCTTAAAACCTAAGTACCGATCGGTTACCTAGGTAGCACCAAAACGGACATGCACACAACACGGACACATGACACGGCATCCCATGAAATTTAGGACACGGAACACGTTATTTAAATTTAATAAAATATATATTTATTAGTTATAAACGTTCGATTTTATTTTGTAAAAGTATTTGATATTAAATTTAAATAAGTGAGGCTAAAATTTGGGCTTGATTATAACTCATTTTCATTTCCTAGCCAAACCCATATTCTATTCCAGGGTTACCTAATTCGCTCGTCCCCCCTCCGAATTGCGAATTAATTCGAACGAATTAATTCGCAATTCATTTTCATCTTAATATTCGCTGAGATGAGCGAATTGTATGATTATATGCTAAAAACCAAAAAAAATCAGGAAAAATTGAAGTATAGACAAGATACCTGGTTATTTTGAAGTTTGAACTTTGAAGCCAAGCACAATGATTTGATTTACTATTGTAGATTTGTAGATTTAGCTTTAATTTGATTTTGATTTCTGACAGGAAGATGATTTTTTTTAGCTTTGTTGATATAAAAGGATAATCTTTTTGCGAATTGGATTCGACGAATTACCGAATTTTAAAATAATGTAATTCGCCATCGCTAAATTGAGCGAATCGCGAATTAGAATTAAGAAAGCGAATTGAACGAATTGCGAATCCGGTAACCCTAATCTAATCAATCTCTTTCGTCTAAAGAACATCCTTCACCCCAAATAAAGTACAAATACCAAGGACACGCGTCGGACACGTGCCCAAATAAAAGTAGAAAGTTAGACACGACTTTATAGGTGTCCGACACGTTTAGACGTGTGTCCGACGAGTGTTGGTATCGGACACGGTGTTGGACACGGGACGGCTGATTAAGAGAAGTGTCCGTGCTACCTAGTCGGTTTGGAGTTTTTCATAAAAAGTTTAATGAGGTTAAGATAAGTTTAACGCTGACACCTGCATTTGATTATCTAGATAACGGTAGCAATCATTTAGGTTAATGATAGCAATCATTTAGATTAACAATAGGAAGTCAACATATATATGCAGGAGGTGGCATCTGTGGTTGGTCATCGCGATTACTCCTTTGCTACAGCGTGGCATCCGGATGGACAAGTTTTTGCCACGGGCAATCAAGACAAGACCTGCCGAGTGTGGGACGTGAGGAAGTTGACAGAGCCAGTGGCGGTCTTAAAGGGTAACTTAGGGGCAGCTCGGTCAATCCGGTTCTCATCAGATGGGCAATTTATGGTGGTTGGTGAACCGGCCGATTTTGTCCACGTGTACAATACAAAAGGAAATTATGAAAAGAGACAGGAGATTGATTTCTTTGGAGAGATTTCGGGGGTATCTTTGAGCCCCGATGACGAGTCTTTATACATAGGAATATGGGACCGAACTTATGCCAGTTTGCTTCAGTATAACAAGAGGCATACCTATCAATACCTGGATTCGTTCGTGTGATCAGAGAAATTATCATCCGAAACTTGAGAATAAATAGGCCGGAGGTGATATATGAGCCAAGTATACAGAGTACGTTATAGCGGTGTACATACAGGTTGCTTCTGTAAAACGGGTAGACGCGTGCTTTCGTTTTGATGCTATGGGGTGTTGTGGACCTGTGGTCGTCGTCCTGTAATGTGTCCGATGTACAATGTCCATTGCTTAGATGGACATGTACAAGTGTTTTGACTCAGAGACCGCCATGTCCAGGATTGCTACCATCTATGGCTTCTTGAGTTTCCAGGTTTCTCTCTTTCTCGTTGTTTGTCGTTCCTTTGGGACAAGTGTATGTGTCGTTCTCCTGATTCCGGAGTGTAATTCTCGGTCTATTTTCAAGGACTTTTCGGCTTTTGCAAGTATTTGACTATGGGATGATCCTCTTGAAATGTATATATGCTCGAGACTTAATAATGAGTTCCAGATTCATGTGCCTTAACATTTTCTTCTAAATCTTTTTTTTTTTTTTGGCAGCGGTAAAGAACTAATGAATTACAAACCCAATTCAGCCCTAACTAGGTCATGGGCCACCTTATTAAGACGACGCGGTATAAAACTAAAGCAAATACAATGAAAATAAGATAAAAAACTCATAATATCCTCAAGGAGTCCCTTAATTATGTGATGCGGCTTCTCCACCTCAGCTATTTGGAAGAGAAGTTGAAGGCAGTCGGAAGAGACGTCAAAATGGAAGATATTATGGCTTTTAGCCCACGAGAGAAGATCCCTATTGCCCAAAGCCTCCGCTTGTAAAGCCGACTCGGCTTCAAAACTTTTAGTAAAGGTATTGATTCTATGACCATCTTCTATGGGTTGGGTGGTTTAGAGCATCTGCAAAGGTGGAAATCAAGCTCCCCATATACACTCTTTTTCCTTATATGGGGCTCCTTATTGTTGCACCAACCTCCCCAATATTTGGGGCTTCACTGTTTTTAGGGAAGGTCCCCAAAAGAAAAAGTAAGGTAATTTGTATTACTTTTGGGGAGGTTCCCAAATTTTTGTGTGTGAATTGGGGAACCTCATTGTTGTATAGATGTAGTTATGAAATGGAGAAGGTAAATGGAAAAGTTAGTGAAAAATAAGGTGGACGAATAAGAAAAGGAAAGAGAAAAATATGGGGAGCTTCACCTTTGCGGATGCTCTGATCCCACGATCTTCTAAATCTTTGTTTACTACTGATGTACAGACAGCAATCCAACTGTAGAAAGAAATGCAATGAGACTAATTTTAAACCAAACTTGGGAGAACTTCAGTACTTCACCCAAACAAAACTAGAGCTTTGAAACGCGGTTTGAGTTATTCTTGGTTAGCTTTAGAGGTGATTAAAGGCGTGCGCGGGCTGAACATAGACAAAGCTCGAGTACAATTTTTGGTCCAGTGATAAGTGGGTTAGTCGGATGGACTAGTAGACCAGAACTTTGGAAATTTCTAAAAATGTCATTCACATCTACATACTTGTTGAGCAACTTTAGTTTATAAATTCTTGTTTAAGACGATAATATTTGTTTAAAAATTAAAATGGGTCATGTATGATAGATGAAACAAGATGAGGATGCCTAAGGACTAACAAAAGATTTGTCTAATATGTGTAAGTTAGAGTATATTGACACGTTTTCATCTTAAGGCGGGTATTGTTATCCAAAGAGAGACTTCCAAACTTTAGTTAGCATTACTTTTTCAGTAGACCTGACCCATTTTCATCTTAAGGCGAGTACGGTCATCCTAATAGAAACTTACCAACTTTAGTTAGCGTAGCTGTTACCTTTCACTAGACCTGACAAACAAGCCAATTGGGTCGGGCTAGTTCGTGTCAGGTCAATTTCAGGTTTACAAGAATTTGGGTCGTGCCGAGTCGAGGTCACTACGGGTTTGGTCATTTTTAGATAAATTATTATCAAGCTATTTAGGGATAATAATCAATATGCAACAATACACATTAGGTCAGGAGATATTGAGTCAACTCTAGCTTTCAAGTCGAGTTATTTAGATCGGTCGATTTTGTCAAGCTCTAGTTTTCAGGTGGAGTCTAGTTTATATTCCGGTCCACTTTTATTTCATTATATTATCCAAGTATTGGATGAGGAACAAAGATTTTTTAAATCCATGATCACAAAAACACCAATAAAAAAATGCCAACTCACTTCTCTAAATCATACACCAACACATAACATCCTCACATATTACTTGGTCCATTTGCATTGCCACTAACACCACACTCTTTATCCTTCATTTCTACCAACAAATATTCATCAAAATTCACAAAAACAATCACTTATTTTTGTAATACAAACATTTGTCTAAGGAAAAAATGGCAGCAGCTTCAAGCACAGCCTTAATTTCCCCATACACATCAACAATCACTAGGAACACTCCTAGCAAACATGTCCAAATGGTCACTTTCCAAGGCCTAAAAGCCCTAAAACCCGTCTCCGCCACCGTCTCCACCTCCTCAATCACCACAAGCCGTCGTAAAATGACGTGCAAGGCGGAACTGAACCCGTCTATAGTGATCAGTCTAAGCACAGGACTATCATTGTTCCTAGGCCGGTTCGTGTTTTTCAACTTCCAACGTGAGAATGTTGCTAAACAAGGGTTACCGGAGCAAAATGGGATGACCCATTTCGAAGCGGGCGATTCTAGGGCTAAGGAATATGTTAGTTTGCTTAAGAGTAATGATCCAGTTGGGTTTAATATTGTTGATGTTCTTGCATGGGGATCTATTGGTCATATTGTTGCTTATTATATTCTTGCTACTTCTAGCAATGGTTATGATCCTAACTTCTTTGGTTAATTATTGGGATTTTAATGTAATCTTTTATGTATAATGATGTACTTTTATGTCATGATTATATTGTTGATTTTAATGTATTATTATTACTCTTAATTTCATGTTTGTTATTCTCAATGTTTGTAATATGGAGTATGTGTTTTCAAGTCAAGGTGAGATGAACTTTGGTTTTTATTTTCAGCCTTTGCTTGCATATTCTCCTAGCTAGTTAAGGTTAATGTATCATTGAATTGTATGATTGTAATTTATACCCCTTCTTTCTACTTTTTCTTTGTTTTACCAATTACCACTACCAAAGGTGGTAATTGGGTGATTTGGGTCAGCCGGGTTGGGTTTTGATCGGGTCTAGTCCGGTTGGGTTATACTTCGTATTGAGTTAGCATATTCTTTTGGGTCAAGTAGTTATCGGGACGGGTTATATTGGGTCAATTGATATACCGGGTTTGATTTCGGTCATTAATGGTCGTTATTTTATTGCATTATTACTTCAATTTTTTACCATTGAGTTTAATTTTCGACCATTATTTAGTTTAATTACTTCATTATGAAGTCAAATATCAAACTAAACTCTAAATTAAATCATCAAAAGTTGAACACATGGTCCATAATAATTCCGATCTACCACTTATAACAAGCTCGAAAAATGTAATAATAATACACTTTACTCGATTTAAAAAATGACTTTTCAAGGTTCAAACTTATCCTATAAAAAAACAATGGTTTATGATAGATAAATCCAAACCTGATAAACCATTTCTCCAATATAATCAAATATGCTAGAAAATATAGGAAATATGAGTAGTCTCTTTACCTCATCACTAACACAGCCACCGTTAGAGCCGATATCACCACCATCATTACCACAAGAGTTGGACATTTGTGCGGGATAGCCCGGCTCACACAAGCCACGAGCCTGCTGATGACCCGCTCCATGGTCTGCATGGTCTATACCCTTTACTCGGGCCAAGCTTGGGTTAGGATTGATGTAGCCCGTCCGGGTGTGCTGGACGGTGTGTCACTTGAGCGAGCTACCACCCCCGGTTGGCCGGTAGGCTATATGGTTCGAACGTTTGGATATTTGACTCAAGAAAATCCTAAACCTCACACCCTAAGTCAGAAAAACCCCAAAAAAGGAAAAAAAGAAATCAAACAAACCCCAGCCCACAAACCAAACCGGGTCGGTCCGGGGTCACCACATTCCCACCCTGCCCTGCCGGCTGCCGCAAACCCCCACCATCAGTCTGTGGCGTGAGCTCGAACTTCTCTCCACTAACTCGACCAACAACCAGCTCGGCCCAGCGTGACCAACTTAGCCCATTGTCCCGATCAATAACTACCATCACCACCATCGGCATCAACACCACAAGCTTTCTTGCGATGAGGGTGCTACTCAAATAATCACTACGGTAGATAATTATCGATTACAAACACCGACTCGAGCAACTCGATTGCAAAGTAAACCTGGCAAAATTGACCGATCCAAATAATCTGAACCGCACCGAGTTAACCAGACTCCCAAATTAACCAGACTCCCTTCAACCCAACCCGAATAGCTATTGTCGCAATCTTACCGTTATTTACCAAATATCTAGATAACAACCCACTCGCAAAACCCAAACTCGAATTAACCTAATACGATTAACCCGCCTACCATGTCTAAACTGCCACGTTTATAAGATAAGAGGATATGCTTGTCAATCTATCATATACTCTCCTTGGCCCATGTTGATCAAATATCGAACCCAAAGCCCAACCTAAACCATCAATCGACTCCTATATATCTCCCTGAAACCTAAATCCGCAAACTCTCTCACAAAGCCTGCAACCACACATTCTCGGAAACCCTAAATCCCCAATTCCTCAAATTAAAACCCTAAATCTCCAATTCTTCTTCAACATTCAACAATGGTGAACAAGCGAAAGGCCACCGCCGCCGCCTCCACCACCACTCCACAATCAAACAAACAACAAAAGAAACAAGAACAACCAATTATCGAAGAAAAACCAGAACCAATCGAAGAAATAAAGGAAGAAAAAGTTGAAGAAAAAGTTGAAGAACAGGTTGAAGAAGAAGTTGAGGAAGTCGAAGAAGAAGTAGAAGAAGAAGTTGAAGAGGAAGAAGAAGAAGAGGAAGAAGAAAACCAAGAAGAAGAAGAAAATCAAGAAGGACAAAATCAAGAAGTTGATGAAGATGAAGAACCAATTGAAACCCTAATTGAACCCTTCACTAAAGAGCAATTAATCATGATTGTTCGCGAAGCAGCGGAGAAACACTCTGACGTTGCTTCACGAGTACGCAAGTTAGCAGACATGGATATTGTTCATCGCAAAATCTTCGTTCATGGATTAGGTTGGGATACAACTACAGATACTTTGCGCGAGACGTTTAAAGAGTACGGCGATATCGAGGATTGTAAAGCTGTATCCGATAAATTAACCGGAAAGTCGAAAGGATACGGTTTTATTCTGTTTAAAACCCGGTCTGGAGCGAAGAAGGCGTTGAAGGAGCCGCAAAAGACGATATCGGGTCGAACTGCGTCGTGTCAGCTTGCTGCGGTTGGGCCTGTGGCGGGAAATAGTGGGACCGCGCCGGGTTTGTCGAATGTGGGTGGATTTCAGACGGAATATACACAGAGGAAGATTTATGTGAGTAATGTATCGGCGGATTTGGACCCGAAGAAGATAACCGAGTATTTTGCGAAATTTGGGGAAATTGAGGAGGGCCCACTTGGGATTGATAAGGGGACGGGGAAGTTTAAAGGGTTTTGTTTGTTTGTGTATAAGAGTGTTGAGAGCGCGAGGAAGGCGTTAGAGGAGCCGCATAAGCAGTATGAGGGACATACATTGCATTGTCAGAGAGCAATTGATGGTCCGAAACACGGAAAATCATCATTTGGTGGTGGTGGGCATCATCATAATCATCATCATTCTGGTGGTGGGCATGGTAGGAGAGGGGAGAACCCGGGTTTGGGTGTTGGAGCTGGTATGGGTTCGGGTGGAGTTGGAGGAGTAATGGGAGGGAATGTGGCAGGTGGGGCCGGGTTTAATCCGGCTTTAGGACAGGCTTTGACGGCTTTGTTGGCTTCGCAGGGTGCGGGATTAGGGTTGAATAATATATTGGGGAATTTAGGAGGTGCGGCTGCTGGGCATTTGGGACAAGGAGGGAGTGGGTATGGAGGGATTGGGCCTGGTGCGGTTGGTGGTTTGGGTGGTGGGTATGGGAATCAAGTTGGGTATCCGAATCAGATGGGTGGTCAAGGTGGAGCGGGGCGGTCGCAGCATGGGTATAATGGTGCACCGTATGGTAATCATTGAGCCTCTGTTGTGGACTGTCAGTCTGTCAGGTATAATATATGCTCATTTAGGTTTCTCAAGTGATATGTGTGTGTATGTTTGTTGTTCATGTTGATTTGTAGATGTTTGTTTATTGTTTTGGTTCGAAATTTGGGTGTGGTGGTGGGTAATATTGCATAGTTTGAAGATGAAGGGTAGTTTCTATTTTGGAAGGAGCGAATGACTAACCATATTTTGAGTCTAGAACAGTGGAGTATAGGTAATTTAATAAAGCGAAATTGCTTACTAATGTCTGTGCTTTGTGTGTGGCTTGCTTTACAAGCCAATGTTCATCATTAGTGATACCGAACAACCTATCTGTGAGGCCGTGTACATTTGAACCCCCTTGCAGACTTCGCTCAAAGAAGGAGCTATTGTGGAACTAGGCCGTGACTCGTGAGGAACTAGTTCTTGAACTAGTCTTGTGAGTTGGTGTAAGTTGCACTTGATTACGGTTAGGAGAATAATGTTGCCTTATTTTTGGGTTGAGTTGCTTTTACAATGTTGTAGTATGGCTTGTATCTGTTGCATTTAGGTTTCTTTTCCTTGATCCATTCACTTCACGCTGAAACTGTTGACAGTCTTGTATGTTCTTGTGGATTTGATGATATCTGGTATAGGTTAGTTGTCTGTTTGTGACCTTGGGTGCGGCAGAGGTCCCCATTGTTCAAATACTAAAATTTTGGTACTTTAAAGATTCTCCCATTGTGTATGATGTACTGTCTAATAAGTTCTTGAGGTGTCCTCCCTGGTTCCTATATCACATTATTTGTCATGTCTTCCTTTGTCGTTTTAACATATGAAGTAAATGTTATCGAGCTTTGCTTTTATCAGAAATCATATTGTTATCGCATGTGAAGCTGTTTGAGGTTGCTATTCCTCTGCAGACTTACAAATGGGTTATTTCGTGATATTATTGTTTTGTTAGGTGATTGTTATTCTAATCTTAGTCAACAATTTATTAGTAAACTTTTTATCTGGGTTATTTTTTTGATGTCTTGTTGAAGGGAATGCAATTTGAAGGGGACTCCATATTTATAAATATTTTTGCTGTGAGTGCCTGAATAAGTTTGCTTTCAAATGTTGATCCCGGATTACTAAAAATTTGAATCGAAAGAGCTTTCATCATTTAGCCAGTACTTGTGCTCTGCAACATTTTAAGTTTTGTTAAATTGATTTTTTATGGTTTAATTATTTCGTTGTGCAGATCATAATAGCTGATTCAGTGTTTTTAGTACTGGCCTGGTGATTGTTCTGAAGTTTGAGGAGCTTATGCAAACAAGATCTTTACAACAAATTTATGTTTGCCAAATCTTTCCAACTAGAAGGACTGCAGTATTTGAACTATCAAATGGATTTACTATTTTCATTTGCTTTCTTTATCTTTAATATACTCTTGCGCTGCTTTCCGAAAGCTGTAATATTTTAAGATTCTCTTCTTCAAATTTCCTTATTGAGTACCTTTTCCATTTTAATTTGGTTATGTAACTTCGAAAATGGTTCTGATGTTTTATTAAACCGTACTACGTACTCTTATCTACTTATCCTTGGTTTTCTACTAACATGGTTTTTACTTCTCTGTTTTCCTTTTGATATACATGTGTTTGGTCTTTATGTGTTAGCATTACTGTTTCATTAAGGTATGTTATTGTGGATACCACTTTGTACTCTTTGTTTTCTCTCAGGAAGGTGGCTGCTGTCGGGCCTGTCACAGTTAAATGATCTGAAGTTCTGAACTGCAATTTGAATGAGTGATTTTGGCCTTTTAGCAGCTTCAAAACCCTAAAAGTCTGAGATGTTCTAAAAAATATTTAATTTAAGCTCATTTGGGGAAAAGTAATTTTTATATGGTTAGCTTTGGGTCGGGTTCCTTTTGTTCCCCTCCCCCTCTCGTTTTCCTCTTTTGGTGATTTGTCCCCTCCCGTTCTCTCGATTAGCCTCTACCTGCCCTGAAGTTATGTGGTCGAGATTGATGTAGTTCACGGTTTCAAAACTACTGATTAAACAAGCCATAGTACTGGTAATAAAAAGACCTGCCAATTGTGCATGTGAAGAGCCTTGCTTTGGATCTCCTTCAACTAGGTGGTTCTGTACATCTAATGAGGGCTTGCAGCAAGTATACGTTACTATGATGGGTTGCCGTCTTGCACTTGTCTATATGTTTACTGCCCGTTTTATTTTTGGGTTGTGTCCGTTTGTGTGTAACAACTGTTGAAGTCCATAGTCTCATAGAGTACTCTTACACTCTTCTTAAGCCTTTCTCTTATACCATTGTATGATTGTTAATGGTTAAACCCAATTTTGATGTAGTTGAGATGGGCTGCTAACAGCTTATTTTAGTCGTGCTGTATCATTTGACTTGTTTCCCATTTTGATTAAACTTTTGAAGTTTGTACAGCTCTGCCGCACACATCTACACTCATCTGATGGATGCTAGTTAGGCTGTTTGCTGCATCCTTTATGTGTGGTTTTTGCCTTGAATTTCCATAATTATAACCCAAGAGTTCTTAAGCTAGTACGCCTTATCTTTGTTCTAAAGTGTTAGAATCACCCCAATTCAGTGTCCGAGCATATACCATAGGCCTCTCATTTCTTCGTGTGTTTTAAGATAGGGTTCCCTTGTTAGCTAGTTTGGGAGTTGCACTTTTGACTCGTTAACAAGTTAAACATCCTGCCACTCTGTTAACACTTTGTGTTTGGTATATGTATGGTTATGTGTCAATGATTTGTGAATTACCAAGTCAATGATTTTTTTATGCTTTTTATGGCCTCAACCAAATGCTCGTACTGTTCATAATACTGTGAATTTGGTCAAAAATCCGGCGGAGGCAAAATGGCGCTATGGATATCAAGGAGATGGGTGATATATCTTTGCCCTATGTTGGTGAAGATTTGCAAGTAGCCATTATCGCTCCTGTAAGTGCATTCTAAGGTTGTATCACTTGTACCATGGATGTCAGGCATTACCGCTGATTTCATAGTCAAGTTTGAAGTCGAGATTTAATACCATTGCATCTAGGGGTCATATTTTCGGTTTACTTTGGTTATTTTTGTGCTGCTTGTGTTAAATTGTTTATAAGACACGTTTGATTATATAAAATTGTGCTGAATTTGAATACTGAGGGCCCGAGGATGACCATGTTGAAAGCGTGTATTTCCCCCAGTTGTTTCAGACGGTAAAGGTCGGGTGGTCAAGTTTACCCCTCGTTTGCTACTTGTTTTGGTAATGGTTCGTTTTTGTAAACTGGATGATGTTCAACCAGTTCTTAGGCCGAGCTAGAAGAAGGTAGGCTTGATCTGATTATGGGTTGCGTCATTTTCAGTATGGGCTTTAACTCAATTCACATTTCTATGCCGTACCAGATATCTTTATCTAAAACAAAGTGGAGAACACAATCGTACGAAATATGGTCTTCTTATATACGATTATACGGAGTATATCATTTGTACCCATCTCTATCGAATTCTTGTAAGACCGTCTCATGAACATTAAGATTTGGTTCTTGCAAATATTTTGCGCCTAGACATGCTTTTGTAAAATTGACTTACATTGTTTATTCAAACGGGTTCAAGATAGTTTTGACGAGATGACCCCACTAATCCCTCCTCGTTTGTTTCAAATTTTTGATAGAATATACTGTTGAAAATTTTATTAATAATCGAAAAGATTAAAAGAGTGATGCACTGATGCCATTAAACTGAACTCTGAAGTTTAACAAAATGATTAACTTCTCAACCCATTTGACGGAGCGAGTATTTAATAGGGTAATTAATTAGGAAAAAGAAATGATAATAAAGCTTACAAAGTTACAATGTGGTGTGACTTCTGAGTAGACCTGGCAAAATGGGTCAGACCCGAATGACCCGACCCGTAAAGGTTGACCCGAGACCCGAAAATGACCCGAACTTGCTTGACCCGAATATGACCCGAAACCCGAACTAACCCGACCCGACCCAGACCTGACCCGAACATTGTTTGACCCAATGTTGACCCGACCCGAGGTGACCCAATCCGAAAAGACCCGACTCATAACTCACCTGATCCCAAATGACTTGAAGTGACCTAAAATGATCTGAAATGACTAGTATTAACTCATATTAATACTATATATATCAAAATAAAGTTTCATTGGTTATAATAATCCCTAATAAATAGTTAAATTTGCAAAATAGTATTTCTTAATCAAAATAGTATTAACTTAAGTGCTTAGCCATTAACTCAAAAGTAACTCGACCCAAAATGACCTATACCCGAAAATGACCCGATAACAGGTCACTCGAAATTGACCCGAAACCCGAAAGTGACCCGACCCGACCTGAAATATGTGACAGACCCGAAATGACCCGACCCAAACTGACCCGACCCGTACCCGACCCGAGTGACCCGTTTTGCCAGGTCTACTTCTGAGTATTAATTTTGGCTTGAAATTATGCTTTGTTGTTGGGATGGATATCGTGTTTTATAGGCTATCGCATATTTTGGGGTTTATCTAGTGCGCATCTTGTAAAAAGTAACGGTTGTGTGTTACGATGTTACCCCATTATAAATAGACTTAACAAAGGGTCAATAGGGATACGTCAATTCGAGTCAAGTTGCTTTTGGGTTTGCAAGAATTCGAGTCATATGACGTCGGATCGGGTTGCGTCATTTCGGTTTCCGGTCGTTTTTTTAGCATTATTAAGTTATTATAATGATCAGTTTTCAACAATAAACATTCGGTCAGGTCAAACTCATTTGGATCAAGTCGAATGTCAGACCATGTTCGGATCCTCAGTTCGGGTGTCAGATCGAGCTTTTTGGGCCGGGTCAAGTCAGTTTCGTGGGTCTAGCTACAAGTATGCACATAATGAAGACACTTGGGTGAGGACATGGTTAACATGTGTCATCCCCACAAACAAAAGACTAAACAACATAAACATTCTCGAAATGGAAAACTTGTTTAACCAAAATATGGAAAAACTTTTTGCCTAGTTGAGCGTTACTTATTGTGTCCCCCACTTTATACAATGCATGAGTATGACCCTTCCTCAATTTCATACTTTTCTAATCATAATTTATCATTTTTCACATAAATTAACACTAATTATTTTTGTTTATAGAATATTTAATGCCACTTTTTTTTTTTTAATTTATTAGTGTCAGATCTCATCATGCTCCCTCCTGCTTTGTGTAAGTGATTCTCTCCCTTTTCTCTCACTTTCACTTGACACTTTCTTCAATTTTTTTTTAAATTTTTATTTGTACTATTTATTTAGATTTTTTGTGTTATGATTTCATCTAATTTGTCTTGTTTATAAATTCACTAATTACCCAATTAACAAATCTTAATTTATCAACTTTTTTTTTTAAATTTTTATGTAATTTATTGTACTAATTTCCTTAGTTATTAATTAATTTAATTTATTTGATTATGTTGGTAGCTTGAAATGATAGAATGTGATGATTCTAGTGGGATTTCCTTAAGTTAGAATTTTTGTTTTAGGTGGGTATCTGTATCTCACAATCTTAGAAAATCCCTTTTTTCTTTGTTAACTAAGGTTTCCATTAAAGTATATAGTACTATGATTCTATGTTGGTGTGCATCCACTACCAACCACTAATTTAATATTTAATTAATTGTTTAGTCATGTAGATTTTAATATTATTATTATTGTTGTTGTTTGTTGCTAGAAATGAGAGAAGGGTTTTTGTGTGTTGTTCTTATTTCTATTTCTATTCATTTCACTAGTTTTTAGAGTTTTAATGAGTGATTTTTTTGCAGGAATGTATCTTTTCTGTCTTGCATGTGTTGGTCAGAAGAGTTATTTTGTTGATTTTTGATTTGGTTTGGTGAAATAATTGCATGTTTTGTTCAAAGATTTAAGCTTTAGATTGAGATTGAGGTGAAAGATTGGATTTTTATGTAGGTAGGTGTTGTAGATAATATATGAGGTGGGGTGGTTTAAATGGGTACTCAAACAATGGGATCTCAAGCTGGTGTTGGTGATAGTTCGGTCCCGAAACTTCCGGGTTTGTCTAGACAAGGTTCTTTGTATAGTCTTACCTTTGATGAGGTTCAAAACCAGTTGGGAAATTTAGGGAAACCTTTAGGAAGCTTGAATCTTGATGAACTTTTGAGAACAGTGGAAGCTACCCAAACTGTGGATAATGGTGGTCAAAATCTTAGTCGGGGCGGTGTTGGACAGCCGGGTCCAGGACTTGGTAAGCAATCGAGTATTTCATTGTCGAGGGATCTTAAAGAGAAAACTGTTGAGGAGTTGTGGAGAGAGATACAACAAGGAGGGAAGAGTAGTAGTCAGGGACAGGACCCCGAAAGGCAGAATACGCTTGGTGAGATGACATTGGAGGATTTCCTGGTTCAGGCTGGGATTGCTATTGATGCAGCAGCTGGTGTTGGCGGAGGCGGAGGTGAAGGTGGTGTTGGTGGTGGTAATGATAGCAGCAATGTGGGTCAAAGTAATTTGGGTGGTGGTGGTGTTGATCCAAATGGTGGGCCCCTTACCAATGTTGCACAGCATGGTCAGTGGATGCCATACCAGATGCTTCCACATCAACAACAACAACAACACGGTATGATGCCGATGTTTATGCCAGGTCACCCTGTCCCTCAGCCTTTAAGCGGTGGAGCTCTCTCAGATACAGGTTATGCTGATCGCCAGCTGGTGGTGTCAACGTCTGCTATGATGGGGACATTGTCTGATACACAGGCAGTTGGTGTTGGTCGGAAAAGGATTATCTCTGGGGATGTGGTTGAGAGGACTGTCGAGAGGAGGCAGAAGAGGATGATTAAAAATAGGGAATCTGCTGCACGTTCACGAGCTAGAAAGCAGGTATGTTGAGAATGTTTCTTTCATCTTGTGGTCCGTTTAAATCTGTTTCTGTGTTTATCAATTGCTGTCAGGTCCTGCTAAGCACTGATAATGGTTTGATGGACAGGCTTACACAAATGAGTTGGAAAATAAAGTTTCGCGGCTTGAAGAGGAGAATGAACGGCTAAGAAGAATGATGGTATGAAATTTGTTTTTCGCAAAGAAATTTTTTTCTATTTGTGTGTGCTTCAGTTAACACGGGTTCTTCCTCATCCAAGGTAGTGTGGCAGTTCATGTGAATAAAAATAACTTAAGCCTAGAGGCTATGTAAGAGTCTAGTCAAGTTTGTTATCACACGTGTTAGTACAAGTACAAACGTGACGGCTGCTCATGTATCTGCTGCTGCTACCCATATATAGTTGGAAGAGGCAAACATTTACTTACTGTGGTTAAGAAATACTCTGTCCGGTATTTGGGGTAAAGACATGTGCTTTTGGTGGGAGAGTAAGCTCCGATAGAGGCGGGAGATGATTGAAATTTTGAAGGTTTGATTAGTTTTTTCGTACTGCTTAACACGAGCATGATATGAAATTTTGGTTTCAACCTTGATCTCAAAATTGCCCTATGCGGTTTGACGGACGAATATCGCCTTAAAATGTGGTCGCTGAAACTTTCTTACCTTAACTGGTCGTGACCTGCAATTTTCGTACCATGTATATTGGTACTTTGAGTTCAAATTTGAAGGGGTAGTATTCAATCTACATGTTCATTTTCTCCAAAATATGAATGTCGCAATATTAACAAATTGAACAAAAAAGGAAAATTTTGGTGCAAGTAGGAAGCACCAACTTGGAAGCTACTTTTTCCAACCACTAGTTCTGGTATAGCTATAATGGGGGTGATGGTGGCGTGATCTATGTTGCTCCGAGTCTTTTGTTTTCCTCATGTACCCGTAGTCGACACTCGACACTCGGACAAAGGGTATGACACTTAGACACCTCATTTGAGCAAAAATATGCATATTTTTCATAAAATTGGCCTAGTCCGACACTTGGACACGCACCTGTGTCAGATACTTCTAAACGAGTCCGAGCAACTAGGGGTGTTCATTCGCGGTTCGGTTCACCGAACCTCTAATTTAATTCGGTTTGCACACGGTTCGGTTCGGCAAAACTCCGAACCTAAACCGTACCGTTAGAAACGGTTATAAACGGTTCGGTTAACCACTTTAAACGGTTATTAGCGGTTCGGTTACCGGTTAACCGATAATCGTTCTATATTACTTTTTTTTCAGTTTTCGTTAATTTTTGGAATTTTTTTCTAATAGTTTAATTAAATTTCATTATATATTATACCCAACAATAAAGTTAACAAGCAAAACTTTAGCATTAATCAATTTAAGAACTTTTAAATTTGGATACACTAAGAAAATTAAACAAACGAACAGTTTTTTATATAATATTTTAATTTTTTGCTTACTTTTTTGTGAAACGGTTCGGTTCGCGGTTAACCGGTTATCTAAAATTGCGAACCTTAACCGAACCTTTTCCATAATAAAGTTAACGGTTCGGTTCAAAGAACTGCTTTGTCGAAACGGTTCGGTTAATCGAACATTAAAAATGGACGGTTTTTCGGTTTTGCGGTTCGGTTATTGCGGTTCGGTTTATTCTGAACACCCCTACGAGCAACATAGGTCGTGATGGAGTATCGGGTTATCGGCAGTGTCTTATCAATTCCAATTACCTATACTTTCTCTGGTCTCTAACTCTATGTCGAACATGTTGCTCTAAAGCTGCTGATAAGGTTAGGTAATACCTATGATTGGACAACGGACATGGTTGGTTGGTGCAGTTGCACAAATGTAGGGTAAGTTATGCAAATAGGCTGGAAAGAGGGACCCGTGGTTATGGAATGCGCTTCTTTGAGCATATTGAGCTGTGATTTAAGTTCTTTATGCTAGATCACTTATTATAAGTCCAAAATGGTTGAACTTGTAACTCGAGTTGTCTGTAGTTGCAATATTTTGGATCAAGTTAACAGTTCCTGAGTATCAGTTGCCTTTGAGTTTGTTACAAAAATTTTGTTCTTGGGGCTTCCTATTTCCCGAGTCCCTGTTAACCGTTCTATGTCTGTGCTTAATCACCCACTTATCTCTTCAAATGGGCACCTGTATCAAGCTTTTTTATATTCTTTTAAGCTGCTGTTGGCTTTTTATAAGTTGTTTTGCTGCCGGCATACATCCGGAACTTGTCGAACTGATGCATAATACAATAGTTAAGATGAGTATCTTACATTCAAAGTAGGTTTTCTTATTATAAGCTGTGTATGTTTCGGCTTCAATATTGTTTGCTTGTAAAAGTACTGTGTAGTTCTTTTACATGGGTTGGACGCTTGACTCGGTTTAAGCAAGGGAAACTACTGTGTTAAAAAACAAAATCACTCTGTTGACCTAGTGAACAGAGAATTCGTTTAGAGGATCAAGCTACCCGTATCCTGAATGAGGCAACCGTGTTACTTTGTATTAAGCCTATTTGCCATGCTCTAATTCTCCTTTTTCTTCTGTGTCCCAGGAGGTGGAGAAGGCGCTGCCGAGTGTTCCCCCTCCTCCGCCCAAGCACCAACTCCGTCGAACAAACTCAGGGCCTCTCTAGAGATTGTTGAAAAGAAGTTGATGGGTTTCAGGCTTTCAGCCATGGAATGAGTAGGACTTCTAGGTTGAAACTATCAGTGTCAACGATGTCTGAACTGTTAGCGATAGTCATAAATTTCTGGCTTCTCCGATTCTGCAACTGTGCAGGCTTCTTTCTTTTTTTTTTTTTTTTTTTTTTTTTTTTTTTTTTTTTTTTTTTTTTTTTTAATATTTTTTTTTCATACAGACCATTGTGAATGTACATTTCCTAGTTTAATTTAAGTTCCGAACCTTAAATTGAGAGACTCCTCCTACCGTCTTACATTTGTCCAACAGTAATTCCTTGTAAGTCGGTCTTTTCCCTATTTTTTATCACAAAATCTCATTGAAGACAGGCGATATCCGTCACAAGCTTGTGACGGATACCGTTTCCTCTCACAAAATACCCATTGAGAGGTGAGTGGGAAGAAAAATGGGGGGTGCCCCACCTTGTCCCCTCTCCCTTTTTGTGAGAATGTGAGAGTTCACAAGCTTGTGACGGATTAACCCGTCACAAGCAAGACTAGCTGATTTTTTATTTTGCAAAAATTGAACACTTTTTGGTCAATAGTGATCACTTGAGTAATAGAGTTAGACCTAGCAAATGAGTCAATCGAGTCGGGTTTGGGTCAGGCTAATTCAGGTCGGATTAGTTTGGGTCTTCCCTTGATTTCAAGTTAATTCTGCCGGACCAGGTTATTTCGGGTTTCAGGTCTATTTCAGGTTTATTGGCCGGTTGTTTCGGGTTGGGGGGTGGGGTTATTTTGGGTTGGGTCACTTTCGGGTTAATGAATAGAAGGGTGAGTCCTTTAGGTCTTCTCGGTTGGTCATTTTCGGGTTTAGTGGTTTTAGATCGGGTCATTTTCGAGTCGAGCAAGTTACGGGTCAAGAAATCTCAGGTCAAGTTCGCGCCGGGTCGGGTTACTTGGGCTTCGGGGCACATTCGGGTGATGTTCGAGTCAATTTTGGATCTCGGGTGAGCCTTCTCGGGTCGGATCAATCGGTCGGGTTGCTTTTGCCGGGTCTACTCAAATATGCTATGTTGCTTTGACTGACAACGGGTCAAACGGGCCGGGTTCGGGACTGGCCAGTTCGGGTCAGGTCATTTCGGGTCTTTCACTAATTCAAGGTTAATTCGGATGAGGTCGGGTCATTTCGGGTTTCTGTTTTGTTGGTCGGGCCAGGTAAAGCGGGACGAATTATTTCAGGTCAGGTCATTTTCGTTAACAAATAAGAGAGGAAAATCAATTTCAAGTCCTTTCGGTTCAATTAGAGTTATGTTTTCAGGGTTGGGTTGTTTCAGAACGTGTCATTTTCGGGTCAAAAGTCAATAAAGGGTAAAGAAATCTCGGATCATGTTTGGGTCCGGCCGCGTCAATTCGGGTTTTGGGTCACATTCGGGTATGTAGTCCGGGTCAATTTCGGGTCTCGGGTCCGTCTTTTCAAGTCAGTTCAATCGGGTTGGGTTGCTTTTGCCGATTTTACTTAGTTCTCAAAATATGTGTGTCTGCTTTAACTGACCGAAAGAACTTTTCCATAATTTACGGAGAGTTTTATTTCAGGACCCAGAAATCACGAAAACCGTGTATTATATACTTAAGTTTGAGCCATTTGGGAGTTCGTACCTGGTCATGATTCTTTTTCTCTTAGTTTTTTTTACCACGTGTCTCGGGTCGCTTCATAAAGTACCTTATTCGATTTCAGCTCTAAATAACAAGTATTCATATATTTAAGGAGTACCCGATTTTTGGCTGAGAATCGTTTATCGCGTGCCCGTACCCTCAAATGTCATCTAATGCTTCTCAAAATTTGTGTGGTTACTTCATTTGACCTGAGAAACTGTCCATATGATTTTTTGGACATTTTGGTTGCGGGACCCTGAAATCTCGAAAACCGTGTATTATACACTTAAATTTGAGCCGTTTGGAAGGTTGTACCTGATCATATTACTGTTTCTCCCAATTTTTCTACCACGTGCTTGCGGCCGTTTCATGAGGTACCGTATTCTATTTCAGCTAGAAATAACAACTATTTATCTATTTTCAAGGAGTTCTCGTTTTTTTGTCCAAGACTCGTTTATCGCGTATCGGCACACTCAAATATTCTCTGTTATTGCTTAAAATTTGTGGGGCTACTTTATCTGACCTGGGGAACTGTTCATATAATTACGTACATTTTTGTTCCGGGACCCTGAAATCTCGAAAAATACACGGTTTTTCGGGATTACGGGTCCCGGAACAAAATTCTCCGGAAATCGCATAAAAAGTTCCTCGGGTCAGATAAAGCGGCCACGCAAAATTTGAGCACCAACAGAAGTCATTTGGGGGTGCCAGTGTGCCAGAAACCTACATTTGCCGAACCTCGGATTATCGTGAAAAATGTGTTAAAGCTCGTTATTTGAGGCTGAAATCGAACAGGTTAATTCCTGAAATGAGCTCGAACGCGTGATTGAAAAACAGGGAGAAAAAGAAACAAGGTTCGGTTCGACCTTCCGAACGGCTGAAATTGACGTGTATAATACACGGTTTTTAGGGATTCCGGGGTCCCGGAACAAAATTCTCCGGAAATCACATAGAAAGTTCCTTGGGTCAGATAAAGCGGCCACGCAAAATTTGAGCACCAACGGAAGTCATTTAGGGGTGCCGGTGTGCCAGAAACCAGCATTCGCCGAACCTCGGATTATCGTGAATAATGTGTTAAAGCTCGTTATTTGAGGCTGAAATCAAATAGGTTAATTCCTGAAATGAGCTCGGACGAGTGATTGAAAAATAGGGAGAAAAAGAAACAGGGTCCAGTACGACCTTCCGAACGGCTAAAATTGAAGTGTAATACATGGTTTTTCAGGATTCCGGGGTCCTGGAACAAAAGTCTATGGAAATCACATAGAAAGTTCCTCGGGTCAGACAAAGCGGCCACGCAAAATTTGAGCACCAACGGAAGTCATTTGGGGGTGCCGGTGTGCCAGAAAACAGCATTCGCCGAACCACGGATTATCATGAAAAATGTGTTAAAGCTCGTTATTTGAGGCTGAAATCGAACAGGATAATTCCTGAAATGAGCTCGGACGCGTCATTGAAAAACAGGGAGAAAAAGAAACAGAATCCGGTACGACCTTCCGAACGGCTGAAATTGAAGTGTAAATACACGGTTTTTCGGGATTCCGGAACAAAATTCTCCGGAAATCACATAGAAAGTTTCTCGGGTCAGATCAAGCGGCCACGCAAAATTTGAGCACCAACGGAAGTCATTTGGGGGTGCCGGTGTGCCAGAAACCAACATTCGCCGAACCTTGGATTATCGTGAAAAATGTGTTAAAGCTCGTTATTTGAGGCTGAAACCGAAGATGTTAATTCCTGAAATGAGCTCGGACGCGTGATTGAAAAACAGGAAGAAAAAGAAACAGGGTCCGGTACGACCTTCCGAACGGCTAAAATTGAAGTGTATATATATAATACACGGTTTTTCGAGATTCCGGGGTCCCAGAACAAAATTCTCCGGAAATCACATAGAAAGTTCCTTGGGTCAGATAAAGCGGCCACGCAAAACTTGAGCACCAACGGAAGTCATTTGGGGGTGCCGGTGTGCCAGAAACCAGCATTCTCCGAACCTCGGATTATCGTGAAAAATGTGTTAAAGCTCGTTATTTGAGGCTGAAATCGAACAGGTTAATTCCTGAAATGAGCTCGGACGCGTGATTAAAAAACAGGGAGAAAAAAAAAACAGAATCCGGTACGACCTCCCGAACGGCTGAAATTGAAGTGTAAATACACGAGTTTTTCGGGATTCCGGGGTCCCGGAACTAAATTCTCCGGAAATCACATAGCAAGTTCCTCGAGTCAGATAAAGCGGCCACACAAAATTTAAGCACCAACGGAAGTCATTTGGGATGCCGGTGTGCCAGAAAGCAGCATTCGCCGAGCCTCCGATTATCGTGAAAAATGTGTTAAAGCTCGTTATTTGAGGCTGAAATCGAACAGGTTAATTCCTGAAATGAGCTCGGACGCGTGATTGAAAAACAGGGAGAAAAAGAAACAAGGTCCGGTACGACCTTCCGAACGACTGAAATTGAAGTGTATATACACGGTTTTTCGAGATTCCGGGGTCCTGGAACTAAATTCTCCGGAAATCACATAGCAAGTTCCTCGGCTCAGATAAAGCTGCCACGCAAAATGTGAGCACCAACGAAAGTCATTTGGGGTGCCGGTGTGCCAGAAACCGTCATTCGCCGAACCTCGGATTATCATGGAAAATGTGTTAAAGCTCGTTATTTGAGGCTGAAATCGAACAGGTTAATTTCTGAAATGAGCTCGGACGCGTGATTGAAAAACAGGGTGAAAAAGAAACAGGGTCCTGTACGACCATCCGAACGGCTGAAATTGAAGTGTATATAATACACGTTTTTTCGGGATTCCGGGGTCCCGGAACAAAATTCTCCGGAAATCACATAGAAAGTTCCTCGGGTTAGATAAAGCGGCCACGGAAAATTTGAGCTCCAACGGAAGTCATTTGGGGGTACCGGTGTGCCAGAAAACAGCATTCGCCGAACCTCGGATTATCGTGAAAATGTGTTAAAACTCAGTATTTGAGGCTGAAATCGAACAGGTTAATTCCTGAAATGAGCTAGGATGCGTGATTCAAAAACAGGGAGAAAAAAAAACAGGGTCCGGTACGACCTTCCGAACGGCTGAAATTGAAGTGTATAATACACGGTTTTTTGGGATTCCGGGGTCGCGGAACAAAATTCTCTGGAAATCACATAGAAAGTTCCTCGGGTCAGATAAAGCGGCCACGCAAAATTTGAGCACCAACGGAAGTCATTTGGGGGTGTCGGTGTGCCAGAAACCAGCATTCGCCGAAGCTCGGATTATCGTGAAAAATGTGTTAAAGCTCGTTATTTGAGGCTGAAATCGAACAGGTTAATTCCTGAAATGAGCTCGGATGCGTGATTGAAAAACAGGAAGAAAAAGAAACAGGGTCCGGTACGACCTTCCGAACGGCTGAAATTGAAGTGTATAAATACACGGTTTTTCGGAATTCCGGGGTCCCGGAACAAAATTCACCGGAAATCACATAGAACGTTCCTCGGGTCAGATAAAGCGGCCACGCAAAATTTGAGCACCAACGGAAGTCATTTGGGGGTGTCGGTGTGCCAGAAACCAGCATTCGCCGAACCTCGGATTATCGTGAAAAATGTGTTAAAGTTCGTTATTTGAGGCTGAAATCGAACAGGTTAATTCCTGAAATGAGCTCGGACGCGTGATTGAAAAACAGGGAGAAAAAGAAACAAGGTCCGGTACGACCTTCCGAACGACTGAAATTGAAGTGTATATACACGGTTTTTCGAGATTCCGGGGTCCTGGAACTAAATTCTCCGGAAATCACATAGCAAGTTCCTCGGCTCAGATAAAGCTACCACGCAAAATGTGAGTACCAACGAAAGTCATTTGGGGGTGCCGGTGAGCCAGAAACCGGCATTCGCCGAACCTCGGATTATCATGGAAAATGTGTAAAAGCTCGTTATTTGAGGCTTAAATCGAACAGGTTAATTCCTGAAATGAGGTCGGACGCGTGATTGAAAAACAGGGAGAAAAAGAAACAGGGTCCGGTATGACCATCCGAACGGCTGAAATTAAAGTGTATAATAATACACGGTTTTTCGGGATTTCAGGGTCCCGGAACAAAATTTTCCGGAAATCACATAGAAATTTCCTCGGGTCAGATAAAGCGCCACACAAAATTTGAGCACCAACGGAAGTCATTTGGGGGTGTCGGTGTGCCAGAAAACAAAATTCGCCGAACCTCGGATTATCGTGAAATATGTGTTAAAGCTCGTTACTTGAGGCTTAAATCGAACAGGTTAATTCCTGAAATGAGCTCGGACGCGTGATTGAAAAACAGGGAGAAAAAGAAACAGGGTTCGGTACGACCATCCGAACGGCTGAAATTGAATTGTATAATAATACACGGTTTTTCGGGATTCCGGGGTCCCGGCACAAAATTCTCCGGAAATCACATAGAAAGTTCCTCGGGTCAGATAAAGCGCCACGCAAAATTTGAGCACCAACGGAAGTCATTTGGGGGTGTCGGTGTGCCAGAAACTAGCATTCGGCGAACCTCGGATTATCGTGAAAAATGTGTTAAAGCTTGTTATTTGAGGCTAAAATCGAACAGGTGAATTCCTGAAATGAGCTCGGACGCGTGATTGAAAAACAGGGAGAAAAAGAAACAGGGTCCGGTACAACCATCCGAACGGCTGAAATTGAAGTGTATAATAATAATACACGGTTTTTCGGGATTCCGGGGTCCCGAAACAAAATTCTCCTGAAATCATATAGAAAGTTCCTCGGGTCAGATAAACAAGCTACGAAAAATTTGAGCACCAACGGAAGTCATTTGGGGGTGCCGGTGTGCAAGAAACCAGCATTCGCCGAATTTCGGATTATCGTGAAAAATGTGTTAAAGCTCGTTATTTGAGGCTGAAATCGAACAGGTTAATTCCTGAAATGAACTCGGACGAGTGATTGAAAAACAGGGAGAAAAAGAAACAGGGTCCTGTACGACCATCCGAACGGCTGAAATTGAAGTGTATATAATACACGTTTTTTCGGGATTCCGGGGTCCCGGAACAAAATTCTCCGAAAATCACATAGAAAGTTCCTCGGGTCAGATAAAGCGGCCACGGAAAATTTGAGCTCCAACGGAAGTCATTTGGGGGTACCGGTGTGCCAGAAAACAGCATTCGCCGAACCTCGGATTATCGTGAAAATGTGTTAAAACTCAGTATTTGAGGCTGAAATCGAACAGGTTAATTCCTGAAATGAGCTAGGATGCGTGATTGAAAACCAGGGAGAAAAAGAAACAGGGTTCGGTACGACCATCCGAACGGCTGAAATTGAACTGTATAATAATACACGGTTTTTCGGGATTCCGGGGTCCCGGAACAACATTCTCCGGAAATCACACAGAAAGTTCCTCGGGCCAGCCAAAGCGCCACACAAAATTTTAGCACCAGCGGAAGTCATTTGGGGGTGTCGATGTGCCAGAAACCAGCATTCGCCGAACCTCGAATTATCGTGAAAAATGTGTTAAAGCTCGTTATTTGAGGCTGAAATCGAACAGGTTAATTCCTGAAATGAGCTCGGACGCGTGATTGAAAAACAGGGACCAAAAGAAACAGGGTCCGGTACGACCTTACGAACGGCTGAAATTGAAGTGTATAAATACACTGTTTTTCGGGATTCCGGGGTCCCGAAACAAAATTTTCCAGAAATCACATAGAAAGTTCCTCGGGTCAGATAAAGCGCCACGAAAAATTTGAGCACCAACGGAAGTCATTTGGGAGTGCCGGTGTGCCAGAAACCAACATTCGCCGAAACTCGGATTATCGTGAAAAATGTGTTAAAGCTCGTTATTTGAGGCTGAAATCGAACAGGTTAATTTATGAAATGAGCTCGGACGCGTGATTGAAAAACAGGGAGAAAAAGAAACAGGGTCCGGTACGACCTTCCGAACGGCTAAAATTGAAGTGTATAATACACGGTTTTTCTGGATTCCGGGGTCCCGAAACAATATTCTCCGGAAATCACATAGAAAGTTCATCTGATCAGAAACAGCGGCCACGCAAAATTAGAGCTCCAACGAAAGTCATTTGGGGGTGTCGATGTGCTAGAAACCAGCATTCGTCGAAACTCGGATTATCGTGAAAAATGTGTTAAAGCTCGTTAGTTGAGGCTGAAATCGAACAGGTTAATTACTGAAATGAGCTCGGACGCATGATTGAAAAATAGGGAGAAAAAGAAACAGGGTCCTGTACGACCATCCGAACGGCTGAAATTGAAGTGTATATAATACACGTTTTTTCGGGATTCCGGGGTCCCGGAACAAAATTCTCCGGAAATCACATAGAAAGTTCCTCGGGTCAGATAAAGCGGCCACGGAAAATTTGAGCTCCAACGGAAGTCATTTGGGGGTACCGGTGTGCCAGAAAACAGCATTCGCCGAACCTCGGATTATCGTGAAAATGTGTTAAAACTTAGTATTTGAGACTGAAATCGAACAGGTTAATTCCTGAAATGAGCTAGGATGCGTGATTCAAAAACAGGGAGAAAAAAAAACAGGGTCCAGTACGACCTTCCGAACGGCTGAAATTGAAGTGTATAATACACGGTTTTTTGGGATTCCGGTGTCCCGTAACAAAATTCTCTGAAAATCATATAGAAAGTTCCTTGGGTCAGATAGAGCGGCCACGCAAAATTTGAGCACCAACAGAAATCATTTGGGGGTGCCGGTGTGCCAGAAACCAGCATTCGCCGAACCTCGGATTATCGTGAAAAATGTGTTAAAGCTCGTTATTTGAGGCTGAAATCAAACAGGTTAATTCCAGAAATGAGCTCGGACGCGTGATTAAAAAACAGGGAGAAAAAGAAACAGGGTTCGGTACGACCATCCGAACGGCTGAAATTGAATTGTATAATAATACACGGTTTTTCGGGATTCCGGGGTCCCGGCACAAAATTCTCTGGAAATCACATAGAAAGTTCCTCGGGTCAGATAAAGCGGCCACGCAAAATTTGAGCACCAACGGAAGTCATTTGGGGGTGTCGGTGTGCCAGAAATCAGCATTCGCCGAAGCTCGGATTATCGTGAAAAATGTGTTAAAGCTCGTTATTTGAGGCTGAAATCGAACATGTTAATTCCTGAAATGAGCTCGGATGCGTGATTGTAAAACAGGAAGAAAAAGAAACGGTCGGTCCAGACGACCTTCCGAAGCAATTTGAAATTGAAGTGTATAAATACACGGTTTTTCGGAATTCCGGGGTCCCGGAACAAAATTCACCGGAAATCACATAGAACGTTCCTTGGGTCAGATAAAGCGGCCACGCAAAATTTGAGCACCAACGGAAGTCATTTGGGGGTGTCGGTGTACCAGAAACCAGCATTCGCCGAACCTCGGATTATCGTGAAAAATGTGTTAAAGTTCGTTATTTGAGGCTGAAATCGAACAGGTTAATTCCTGAAATGAGCTCGGACGCGTGATTGAAAAACAGGGAGAAAAAGAAACAAGGTCCGGTACGACCTTCCGAACGACTGAAATTGAAGTGTATATACACGGTTTTTCGAGATTCCGGGGTCCTGGAACTAAATTCTCCGGAAATCACATAGCAAGTTCCTTGGCTCAGATAAAGCTGCCACGCAAAATGTGAGCACCAACGAAAGTCCATTGTGGGTGCCGGTGAGCCAGAAACCGGCATTCGCCGAACCTCGGATTATCATGGAAAATGTGTAAAAGCTCGTTATTTGAGGCTTAAATCGAACAGGTTAATTCCTGAAATGAGCTCGGACGCGTGATTGAAAAACAGGGAGAAAAAGAAACACGGTCCGGTATGACCATCCGAACAATTTGAAATTGAAGTGTATAATAATACACGGTTTTTCGGGATTTCAGGGTCCCGGAACAAAATTTTCCGGAAATCACATAGAAATTTCCTCGGGTCAGATAAAGCGCCACACAAAATTTGAGCACCAACGGAAGTCATTTGGGGGTGTCGGTGTGCCAGAAAACAACATTCGCCGAACCTCGGATTATCGAGAAATATGTGTTAAAGCTCGTTACTTGAGGCTTAAATCGAACAGGTTAATTCCTGAAATGAGCTCGGACGCGTGATTGAAAAACAGGGAGAAAAAGAAACAGGGTTCGGTACGACCATCCGAACGGCTGAAATTGAATTGTATAATAATACACGGTTTTTCGGGATTCCGGGGTCCCGGCACAAAATTCTCTGGAAATCGTATAGAAAGTTCCTCGGATCAGATAAAGCGGCCACGCAAAATTTGAGCACCAACGGAAGTCATTCGGGGTGCGGTGTGCGAAACCAAAGATTCGCCGAACCTCGGATTATCGTGAAAAATGTGTTAAAGCTCGTTATTTGAGGCTGAAATCGAACAGGTTAATTTATGAAATGAACTCGGACGCGTGATTGCAAAACAGAGAGAAAAAGAAACAGGGTTCGGTACGACCATCCGAACGGCTGAAATTGAATTGTATAATAATACACGGTTTTTCGGGATTCCGGGGTCCCGGCACAAAATTCTCTGGAAATCGTATAGAAAGTTCCTCGGATCAGATAAAGCGGCCACGCAAAATTTGAGCACCAACGGAAGTCATTCGGGGGTGCCGGTGCGCCAGAAACCAGCATTCGCCGAACCTCGGATTATCGTGAAAAATGTGTTAAAGCTCGTTATTTGAGGCTGAAATCGAACAGGTTAATTCCCGAAATGAACTCGGACGCGTGATTGCAAAACAGAGAGAAAAAGAAACAGGGTCCGGTACGACCTTCCGAACGGCTGAAATTGAATTGTATAATACACGGTTTTTCTGGATTCCGGGGTCCCGGAACAAAATTCTCCGGAAATCACATAGAAAGTTCCTCTGATCATAAAAAGCGGCCACGCAAAATTTGAGCATCAACGGAAGTTATTTGGGGGTGCCGGTTTGCCAGAAACCAGCTTTCGCCAAACCTCGTATTATCGTGAAAAATGTGTTAAAGCTTGTTATTTGAATCTGAAATCGAACAGGTTAATTTTTGAAATGAGCTCGGACGCGTGATTGAAAACCAGGGAGAAAAAGAAACAGGGTTCGGTACGACCATTCGAACGGCTGAAATTGAATTGTATAATAATACACGGTTTTTTGGGATTCCGGGGTTCCGGAACAACATTCTCCGGAAATCACATAGAAAGTTCCTCGGGTCAGCTAAAGCGCCACGCAAAATTTGAGCACCAACGGAAGTCATTTGGGGGTGTCGATGTGCCAGAAACCAGCATTCTCCGAACCTCGGATTATCGTGAAAAATGTTTTAAAGCTCGTTATTTGAAGCTGAAATCGAACAGGTTAATTCCTGAAATGAGCTCGGACGCGTGATTGAAAAACAGGGACCAAAAGAAACAGAGTCCGGTACGACCTTCCGAACGGCTGAAATTGAAGTGTATAAATACACTGTTTTTCGGGATTCCGGGGTCCCGAAACAAAATTTTCCAGAAATCACATAGAAAGTTCCTCGGGTCAAATAAAGCGCCACGAAAAATTTGAGCACCAACGGAAGTCATTTTGGAGTGCCGGTGTGCCAGAAACCAGCATTCGCCGAACCTCGGATTATCGTGAAAAATGTATTAAAGCTCGTCATTTGAGGCTGAAATCGAACAGGTTAATTCATGAAATGAGCTCGGACGCGTGATTGAAAAACAGGGAGAAAAAAAACAGGTCAGCACGACCTTCCGAACTATTTGAAATTGAAGTGTATAATACACGGTTTTTCTGGATTCCGGGGCCCCGGAACAATATTCTCCGGAAATCACATAGAAAGTTCCTCTGATCAGAAAAAGCGGCCACGCAAAATTAGAGCTCCAACGAAAGTCATTTGGGGGTGTCGATGTGCTAGAAACCAGCATTCGCCGAAACTCGGATTATCGTGAAAAATGTGTTAAAGCTCGTTAGTTGAGGCTGAAATCGAACGGGTTAATTACTCAAAATAAGCTCGGACGCGTGATTGAAAAACAGGGAGAAAAAGAAACAGGGTTCGGTACGACCATCCGAACGGCTGAAATTGAATTGTATAATAATACACGGTTTTTCAGGATTCCGGGGCCCCGGAATAAAATTCTCTGGAAATCGTATAGAAAGTTCCTCGGGTCAGATAAAGCGGCCACGCAAAATTTGAGCACCAACGGAAGTCATTCGGGGGTGTCGGTGTGCCAGAAACCAGCATTCGCCGAACCTCGGATTATCGTGAAAAATGTGTTAAAGCTCGTTATTTGAGGTGAAATCGAACGAGTTAAATCTGAAATGAACTCGGACGCGTGATTGCAAAACAGAGAGAAAAAGAAACAGGGTCCGGTACGACCTTCCGAACGGCTGAAATTGAATTGTATAATACACGGTTTTTCGAGATTCCGGGGTCCTGGAACTAAATTCTCCGGAAATCACATAGCAAGTTCCTCGGCTCAGATAAAGCTGCCAAGCAAAATGTGAGCACCAACGAAAGTCCATTGGGGGTGCCGGTGAGCCAGAAACCGGCATTCGCCGAACCTCGGATTATCATGGAAAATGTGTAAAAGCTCGTTATTTGAGGCTTAAATCGAACAGGTTAATTCCTGAAATGAGTTCGGACGCGTGATTGAAAAACAGGGAGAAAAAGAAACACGGTCCGGTATGACCATCCGAAATTTGAAATTGAAGTGTATAATAATACACGGTTTTCGGGATTCCGGGGTCCGGAACAAAATTTTCCGGAAATCACATAGAAATTTCCTCGGGTCGGATAAAGCGGCCACGCAAAATTTGAGCACCAACGGAAGTCATTTGGGGGTGTCGGTGTGCCAGAAAACAACATTCGCCGAACCTCGGATTATCGTGAAATATGTGTTAAAGCTCGTTACTTGAGGCTTAAATCGAACAGGTTAATTCCTGAAATGAGCTCGGACGCGTTATTGAAAAACAGGGAGAAAAAGAAACAGGGTTCGGTACGACCATCCGAACGGCTGAAATTGAATTGTATAATAATACACGGTTTTTCGGGATTAGGGGTCCCGGCACAAAATTCTCTCGGAAATCGTATAGAAAGTTCCTCGGGTCGATAAAGCGGCCACGCAAAATTTGAGCACCAACGGAAGTCATTCGGGGTGCCGGTGTGCAGAAACCAGCATTCGCCGAACCTCGGATTATCGTGAAAAATGTGTTAAAGCTCGTTATTTGAGGCTGAAATCGAACAGGTTAATTCTTGAAATGAGCTCGGACGCGTGATTGAAAACCAGGGAGAAAAAGAAACAGGGTTCGGTACGACCATCCGAACGGCTGAAATTGAACTGTATAATAATACACGGTTTTTCGGGATTCCGGGGTCCCGGAACAACATTCTCCGGAAATCACATAGAAAGTTCCTCAGGTCAGCTAAAGCGCCACGCAAAATTTGAGCACCAACGGAAGTCATTTGGGGGTGTCGATGTGCGAAAACCAAAGCATTCGCCGAACCTCGGATTATCGTGAAAAATGTGTTAAAGCTCGTTATTTGAGGTTGAAATCGAACAGGTTAATTCATGAAATGAGCTCGGACGCGTGATTGAAAAACAGGAAGAAAAAAAACAGGGTCCGGTACGACCTTCCGAATGGTTGAAATTGAAGTGTATAATACACGGTTTTTACGGATTAGGGCCCCGGAACAATATTCTCGGAAATCACATAGAAAGTTCATCGATCGAAAAAGCGGCCACGCAAAATTAGAGCTCCAACGAAAGTCATTTGGGGGTGTCGATGTGCTAGAAACCAAAGATTCGCGAAACTCGGATTATCGTGAAAAATGTGTTAAAGCTCGTTAGTTGAGGCTGAAATCGAACGGGTTAATTACTCAAAATAAGCTCGGACGCGTGATTGAAAAACAGGGAGAAAAAGAAACAGGGTTCGGTACGACCATCCGAACGGCTGAAATTGAATTGTATAATAATACACGGTTTTTCAGGATTCCGGGGCCCCGGAATAAAATTCTCTGGAAATCGTATAGAAAGTTCCTCGGGTCAGATAAAGCGGCCACGCAAAATTTGAGCACCAACGGAAGTCATTCGGGGTGTCGGTGTGCGAAACCAAAGCATTCGCCGAACCTCGGATTATCGTGAAAAATGTGTTAAAGCTCGTTATTTGAGGCTGAAATCGAACAGGTTAAATCCTGAAATGAACTCGGACGCGTGATTGCAAAACAGAGAGAAAAAGAAACAGGGTCCGGTACGACCTTCCGAACGGCTGAAATTGAATTGTATAATACACGGTTTTTCGAGATTCCGGGGTCCTGGAACTAAATTCTCCGGAAATCACATAGCAAGTTCCTCGGCTCAGATAAAGCTGCCAAGCAAAATGTGAGCACCAACGAAAGTCCATTGGGGGTGCCGGTGAGCCAGAAACCGGCATTCGCCGAACCTCGGATTATCATGGAAAATGTGTAAAAGCTCGTTATTTGAGGCTTAAATCGAACAGGTTAATTCCTAAAATGAGTTCGGACGCGTGATTGAAAAACAGGGAGAAAAAGAAACACGGTCCGGTATGACCATCCGAACGGCTGAAATTGAAGTGTATAATAATACACGGTTTTTCGGGATTTCAGGGTCCCGGAACAAAATTTTCCGGAAATCACATAGAAATTTCCTCGGGTCAGATAAAGCGCCACACAAAATTTGAGCACCAACGGAAGTCATTTGGGGGTGTCGGTGTGCCAGAAAACAACATTCGCCGAACCTCGGATTATCGTGAAATATGTGTTAAAGCTCGTTACTTGAGGCTTAAATCGAACAGGTTAATTCCTGAAATGAGCTCGGACGCGTTATTGAAAAACAGGGAGAAAAAGAAACAGGGTTCGGTACGACCATCCGAACGGCTGAAATTGAATTGTATAATAATACACGGTTTTTCGGGATTCCGGGGTCCCGGCACAAAATTCTCTGGAAATCGTATAGAAAGTTCCTCGGGTCAGATAAAGCGGCCACGCAAAATTTGAGCACCAACGGAAGTCATTTGGGGGTGTCGGTGTGCCAGAAACCAGCATTCGCCGAACCTCGGATTATCGTGAAAAATGTGTTAAAGCTCGTTATTTGAGGCTGAAATCGAACAGGTTAATTCATGAAATGAGCTCGGACGCGTGATTGAAAAACAGGGAGAAAAAAAACAGGGTCCAGTACGACCTTCCGAACTATTTGAAATTGAAGTGTATAATACACGGTTTTCGGGATTAGGGCCCGGAACAATATTCTCCGGAAATCACATAGAAAGTTCCTCTGATCAGAAAAAGCGGCCACGCAAAATTAGAGCTCCAACGAAAGTCATTTGGGGGTGTCGATGTGCTAGAAACCAGCATTCGCCGAAACTCGGATTATCGTGAAAAATGTGTTAAAGCTCGTTAGTTGAGGCTGAAATCGAACGGGTTAATTACTCAAAATAAGCTCGGACGCGTGATTGAAAAACAGGGAGAAAAAGAAACAGGGTTCGGTACGACCATCCGAACGGCTGAAATTGAATTGTATAATAATACACGGTTTTTCAGGATTCCGGGGCCCCGGAATAAAATTCTCTGGAAATCGTATAGAAAGTTCCTCGGGTCAGATAAAGCGGCCACGCAAAATTTGAGCACCAACGGAAGTCATTCGGGGGTGTCGGTGTGCCAGAAACCAGCATTCGCCGAACCTCGGATTATCGTGAAAAATGTGTTAAAGCTCGTTATTTGAGGCTGAAATCGAACAGGTTAAATCCTGAAATGAACTCGGACGCGTGATTGCAAAACAGAGAGAAAAAGAAACAGGGTCGTACGACCTTCCGAACAGTGAAATTGAATTGTATAATACACGGTTTTCGAGATTTAGGGGTCTGGAACTAAATTCTCGGAAATCACATAGCAAGTTCCTCGGCTCGAGATAAAAGCGCCAAGCAAAATGTGAGCACCAACGAAAGTCCATTGGGGGTGCCGGTGAGCCAGAAACCGGCATTCGCCGAACCTCGGATTATCATGGAAAATGTGTAAAAGCTCGTTATTTGAGGCTTAAATCGAACAGGTTAATTCCTGAAATGAGTTCGGACGCGTGATTGAAAAACAGGGAGAAAAAGAAACACGGTCGGTATGACCATCCGAAGCATTTGAAATTGAAGTGTATAATAATACACGGTTTTTCGGGATTTCAGGGTCCCGGATTAAAATTTTCCGGAAATCACATAGAAATTTCCTCGGGTCAGATAAAGCGCCACACAAAATTTGAGCACCAACGGAAGTCATTTGGGGGTGTCGGTGTGCCAGAAAACAACATTCGCCGAACCTCGGATTATCGTGAAATATGTGTTAAAGCTCGTTACTTGAGGCTTAAATCGAACAGGTTAATTCCTGAAATGAGCTCGGACGCGTTATTGAAAAACAGGGAGAAAAAGAAACAGGGTTCGGTACGAACATCCGAACGGCTGAAATTGAATTGTATAATAATACACGGTTTTTCGGGATTCCGGGGTCCCGGCACAAAATTCTATGGAAATCGTATAGAAAGTTCCTCGGGTCAGATAAAGCGGCCACGCAAAATTTGAGCACCAACGGAAGTCATTCGGGGGTGCCGGTGTGCCAGAAACCAGCATTCGCCGAACCTCGGATTATCGTGAAAAATGTGTTAAAGCTCGTTATTTGAGGCTGAAATCGAACAGGTTAATTCTTGAAATGAGCTCGGACGCGTGATTGAAAACCAGGGAGAAAAAGAAACAGGGTTCGGTACGACCATCCGAACGGCTGAAATTGAACTGTATAATAATACACGGTTTTTCGGGATTCCGGGGTCCCGGAACAACATTCTCCGGAAATCACATAGAAAGTTTCTCAGGTCAGCTAAAGCGCCACGCAAAATTTGAGCACCAACGGAAGTCATTTGGGGGTGTCGATGTGCCAGAAACCAGCATTCGCCGAACCTCGGATTATCGTGAAAAATGTGTTAAAGCTCGTTATTTGAGGCTGAAATCGAACAGGTTAATTCATGAAATGAGCTCGGACGCGTGATTGAAAAACAGGGAGAAAAAGAAACAGGGTCCGGTACGACCTTCCGAACGGCTGAAATTGAAGTGTATAATACACGGTTTTTCTGGATTCCGGGGCCCCGGAACAATATTCTCCGGAAATCACATAGAAAGTTCCTCTGATCAGAAAAAGCGGCCACGCAAAATTAGAGCTCCAACGAAAGTCATTTGGGGGTGTCGATGTGCTAGAAACCAGCATTCGCCGAAACTCGGATTATCGTGAAAAATGTGTTAAAGCTCGTTAGTTGAGGCTGAAATCGAACGGGTTAATTACTCAAAATAAGCTCGGACGCGTGATTGAAAAACAGGGAGAAAAAGAAACGGGGGGTTGATACGACCATCCGAACAGTGAAATTGAATTGTATAATAATACACGGTTTTTCAGGATTCCGGGGCCCCGGAATAAAATTCTCTGGAAATCGTATAGAAAGTTCCTCGGGTCAGATAAAGCGGCCACGCAAAATTTGAGCACCAACGGAAGTCATTCGGGGGTGTCGGTGTGCCAGAAACCAGCATTCGCCGAACCTCGGATTATCGTGAAAAATGTGTTAAAGCTCGTTATTTGAGGCTGAAATCGAACAGGTTAAATCCTGAAATGAACTCGGACGCGTGATTGCAAAACAGAGAGAAAAAGAAACAGGGTCCGGTACGACCTTCCGAACGGCTGAAATTGAATTGTATAATAAACGGTTTTTCGAGATTCCGGGGTCCTGGAACTAAATTCTCCGGAAATCACATAGCAAGTTCCTCGGCTCGAGATAAAGCGCCAAGCAAAATGTGAGCACCAACGAAAGTCCATTGGGGGTGCGGTGAGCGAAACGGCATTCGCAAACCTCGGATTATCATGGAAAATGTGTAAAAGCTCGTTATTTGAGGCTTAAATCGAACAGGTTAATTCCTCAAAATGAGTTCGTACGCGTGATTGAAAAACAGGGAGAAAAAGAAACACGGTCCGGTATGACCATCCGAACGGCTGAAATTGAAGTGTATAATAATACACGGTTTTTCGGGATTTCAGGGTCCCGGAACAAAATTTTCCGGAAATCACATAGAAATTTCCTCGGGTCAGATAAAGCACCACACAAAATTTGAGCACCAACGGAAGTCATTTGGGGGTGTCGGTGTGCCAGAAAAAAACATTCGCCGAACCTCGGATTATCGTGAAATATGTGTTAAAGCTCGTTACTTGAGGCTTAAATCGAACAGGTTAATTCCTGAAATGAGCTCGGACGCGTTATTGAAAAACAGGGAGAAAAAGAAACGGGGTTGATACGACCATCCGAAGCGAAATTGAAATTGAATTGTATAATAATACACGGTTTTTCGGGATTCCGGGGTCCCGAAACAAAATTCTCCTGAAATCATATAGAAAGTTCCTCGGGTCAGATAAACAGGCCACGCAAAATTTGAGCACCAACGGAAGTCATTTGGGGGTGCCGGTGTGCAAGAAACCAGCATTCGCCGAATTTCGGATTATCGTGAAAAATGTGTTAAAGCTCGTTATTTGAGGCTGAAATCGAACAGGTTAATTCCTGAAATGAACTCGGACGCGTGATTGCAAAACAGAGAGAAAAAGAAACAGGGTCCGGTACGACCTTCCGAACGGCTGAAATTGAATTGTGTAATACACGGTTTTTACGGATTCCGGTCCGGAACAAAATTCTCGGAAATCACATAGAAAGTTCTTCGATCGAAAAAGCGGCCACGCAAAATTAGAGCTCCAACGAAAGTCATTTGGGGGTGTCGATGTGCTAGAAACCAGCATTCGCCGAAACTCGAATTATCGTGAAAAATGTGTTAAAGCTCGTTATTTGAGGCTGAAATCGAACAGGTTAATTCCTGAAATGAGCTCGGACGCGTGATTGAAAAACAGGGACCAAAAGAAACAGGGTCCGGTACGACATTCTGAAAGGCTGAAATTGAAGTGTATAATATATGGTTTTTCGGGATTCCGGGGTCCCGGAACAAAATTTCCAGAAATCACATAAAAAGTTTCTCGGGTCAGATAAAGCGCCACGAAAAATTTGAGCATCAACGGAAGTTATTTGGGGGTGCCGGTGTGCCAGAAACCAGCTTTCGCCAAACATCGGATTATCGTGAAAAATGTGTTAAAGCTTGTTATTTGAGGCTGAAATCGAACAGGTTAATTTTTGAAATGAGCTCGGACGCGTGATTGAAAACCAGGGAGAAAAAGAAACAGGGTTCGGTACGACCATCCGAACGGCTGAAATTGAACTGTATAATAATACACGGTTTTTCGGGATTCCGGGGTCCCGGAATAACATTCTCCGGAAATCACATAGAAAGTTCCTCGGGTCAGCTAAAGCGCCACGCAAAATTTGAGCACCAACGGAAGTCATTTGGGGGTGTCGATGTGCCAGAAACCAGCATTCGCCGAACCTCGGATTATCGTGAAAAATGTGTTAAAGCTCGTTATTTGAGGCTGAAATCGAACAGGTTAATTCCTGAAATGAGCTCGGACGCGTGATTGAAAAACGGGGACCAAAAAAAGCAGAGTCGAGTCACGACCTTCCGACGGCATTTGAAATTGAAGTGTATAAATACACACTTTTTTCGGGATTCCGGGGTCCCGAAACAAAATTTTCCAGAAATCACATAGAAAGTTTCTCGGGTCAGATAAAGCGCCACGAAAAATTTGAGCACCAACGGAAGTCATTTTGGAGTGCCGGTGTGCCAGAAACCAGCATTCGCCGAACCTCGGATTATCGTGAAAAATGTATTAAAGCTCGTTATTTGAGGCTGAAATCGAACAGGTTAATTCATGAAATGAGCTCGGACGCGTGATTGAAAAACAGGGAGAAAAAGAAACAGGGTCCGGTACGACCTTCCGAACTATTTGAAATTGAAGTGTATAATACACGGTTTTTCTGGATTCCGGGGCCCCGGAACAATATTCTCCGGAAATCACATAGAAAGTTCCTCTGATCAGAAAAAGCGGCCACGCAAAATTAGAGCTCCAACGAAAGTCATTTGGGGGTGTCGATGTGCTAGAAACCAGCATTCGCCGAAACTCGGATTATCGTGAAAAATGTGTTAAAGCTCGTTAGTTGAGGCTGAAATCGAACAGGTTAATTACTGAAATAAGCTCGGACGCGTGATTGAAAAACAGGGAGAAAAAGAAACAGGGTTCGGTACGACCATCCGAACGGCTGAAATTGAATTGTATAATAATACACGGTTTTTCAGGATTCCGGGGTCCCGAAACAAAATTTTCCAGAAATCACATAGAAAGTTTCTCGGGTCAGATAAAGCGCCACGAAAAATTTGAGCACCAACGGAAGTCATTTTGGAGTGCCGGTGTGCCAGAAACCAGCATTCGCCGAACCTCGGATTATCGTGAAAAATGTATTAAAGCTCGTTATTTGAGGCTGAAATCGAACAGGTTAATTCATGAAATGAGCTCGGACGCGTGATTGAAAAACAGGGAGAAAAAGAAACAGGGTCCGGTACGACCTTCCGAACGGCTGAAATTGAAGTGTATAATACACGGTTTTTCTGGATTCCGGGGCCCCGGAACAATATTCTCCGGAAATCACATAGAAAGTTCCTCTGATCAGAAAAAGCGGCCACGCAAAATTTGAGCACCAAAGGAAGTCATTCGGGGGTGCCGGTGTGCCAGAAACCAGCATTCGCCGAACCTCGGATTATCGTGAAAAATGTGTTAAAGCTCGTTATTTGATGCTGAAATCGAACAGGTTAAATCCTGAAATGAACTCGGACGCGTGATTGCAAAACAGAGAGAAAAAGAAACAGGGTCCGGTACGACCTTCCGAACGGCTGAAATTGAATTGTATAATACACGGTTTTTCGGGATTCCGGGGTCCCGAAACAAAATTCTCCTGAAATCATATAGAAAGTTCCTCGGGTCAGATAAACAGGCCACGCAAAATTTGAGCACCAACGGAAGTCATTTGGGGGTGCCGGTGTGCAAGAAACCAGCATTCGCCGAATTTCGGATTATCGTGAAAAATGTGTTAAAGCTCGTTATTTGAGGCTGAAATCGAACAGGTTAATTCCTGAAATGAACTCGGACGCGTGATTGCAAAAAGAGAGAGAAAAAGAAACAGGGTCCGGTACGACCTTCCGAACGGCTGAAATTGAATTGTGTAATACACGGTTTTTCTGGATTCCGGGGTCCCGGAACAAAATTCTCCGGAAATCACATAGAAAGTTCTTCTGATCAGAAAAAGCGGCCACGCAAAATTAGAGCTCCAACGAAAGTCATTTGGGGGTGTCGATGTGCTAGAAACCAGCATTCGCCGAAACTCGAATTATCGTGAAAAATGTGTTAAAGCTCGTTATTTGAGGCTGAAATCGAACAGGTTAATTCCTGAAATGAGCTCGGACGCGTGATTGAAAAACAGGGACCAAAAGAAACAGGGTCCGGTACGACATTCTGAAAGGCTGAAATTGAAGTGTATAATATATGGTTTTTCGGGATTCCGGGGTCCCGGAACAAAATTTCCAGAAATCACATAAAAAGTTTCTCGGGTCAGATAAAGCGCCACGAAAAATTTGAGCATCAACGGAAGTTATTTGGGGGTGCCGGTGTGCCAGAAACCAGCTTTCGCCAAACCTCGGATTATCGTGAAAAATGTGTTAAAGCTTGTTATTTGAGGCTGAAATCGAACAGGTTAATTCCTGAAATGAGCTCGGACGCGTGATTGAAAAACAGGGACCAAAAGAAACAGGGTCCGGTACGACCTTCCGAACGGCTGAAATTGAAGTGAGTAATACACGGTTTTTCGAGATTCCGGGGTCCCGAAACAACATTCTCCAGAAATCACACAGAAAGTTTCTCAGGTCAGATAAAGCGCCACGAAAAATTTGAGCACCAACGGAAGTCATTTGGGGGTGCCGGTGTGCCAGAAACCAGCATTCGCCAAACCTCGGATTATCGTGAAAAATGTGTTAAAGCTCGTTATTTGAGGCTGAAATCGAACAGGTTAATTCCTGAAATGAGCTCGGAGGCGTGATTGAAAAACAGGGAGAAAAAGAAACAGGGTCCGGTACGACCTTCCGAACGGCTGAAATTGAAGTGTATAAATACACTGTTTTTCGGGATTCCGGGGTCTCGGAACAAAATTCTCCAGAAATCACATAGAAAGTTTCTCGGGTCAGATAAAGCGCCACGAAAAATTTGAGCACAAACGGAAGTCATTTGGGGGTGCCGGTGAGCCAGAAACCGGCATTCGCCGAACCTCGGATTATCATGGAAAATGTGTAAAAGCTCGTTATTTGAGGCTTAAATCGAACAGGTTAATTCCTGAAATGAGTTCGGACGCGTGATTGAAAAACAGGGAGAAAAAGAAACACGGTCCGGTATGACCATCCGAACGGCTGAAATTGAAGTGTATAATAATACACGGTTTTTCGGGATTTCAGGGTCCCGGAACAAAATTTTCCGGAAATCACATAGAAATTTCCTCGGGTCAGATAAAGCGCCACACAAAATTTGAGCACCAACGGAAGTCATTTGGGGGTGTCGGTGTGCCAGAAAACAACATTCGCCGAACCTCGGATTATCGTGAAATATGTGTTAAAGCTCGTTACTTGAGGCTTAAATCGAACAGGTTAATTCCTGAAATGAGCTCGGACGCGTTATTGAAAAACAGGGAGAAAAAGAAACAGGGTTCGGTACGACCATCCGAACGGCTGAAATTGAATTGTATAATAATACACGGTTTTCGGGATTAGGGGTCCCGGCACAAAATTCTCTGGAAATCGTATAGAAAGTTCCTCGGGTCAGATAAAGCGGCCACGCAAAATTTGAGCACCAACGGAAGTCATTCGGGGGTGCCGGTGTGCCAGAAACCAGCATTCGCCGAACCTCGGATTATCGTGAAAAATGTGTTAAAGCTCGTTATTTGAGGCTGAAATCGAACAGGTTAATTACTGAAATGAGCTCGGACGCGTGATTGAAAAACAGGGACCAAAAGAAACAGGGTTCGGTACGACCATCCGAACGGCTGAAATTGAACTGTATAATAATACACGGTTTTTCGGGATTCCGGGGTCCCGGAATAACATTCTCCGGAAATCACATAGAAAGTTCCTCGGGTCAGCTAAAGCGCCACGCAAAATTTGAGCACCAACGGAAGTCATTTGGGGGTGTCGATGTGCCAGAAACCAGCATTCGCCGAACCTCGGATTATCGTGAAAAATGTGTTAAAACTTGTTATTTGAGGCTGAAATCGAACAGGTTAATTCCTGAAATGAGCTCGGACGCGTGATTGAAAAACAGGGACCAAAAGAAACAGGGTCCGGTACGACCTTCCGAACGGCTGAAATTGAAGTGTATAAATACACTGTTTTTCGGGATTCCGGGGTCCCGGAACAAAATTCTCCAGAAATCACATAGAAAGTTTCTCGGGTCAGATAAAGCGCCACGAAAAATTTGAGCACAAACGGAAGTCATTTGGGGGTGCCGGTGTGCCAGAAACCAGCTTTCGCCAAACCTCGGATTATCGTGAAAAATGTGTTAAAGCTCGTTATTTGAGGCTGAAATCGAACAGGTTAATTCATGAAATGAGCTCGGACGCGTGATTGAAAAACAGGGAGAAAAAGAAACAGGGTCCGGTACGACCTTCCGAACGGCTGAAATTGAAGTGTATAATACACGGTTTTTCTGGATTCCGGGGTCCCGGAACAAAATTCTCCGGAAATCACATAGAAAGTTCCTCTGATCAGAAAAAGCGGCCACGCAAAATTAGAGCTCCAACGAAAGTCATTTGGGGGTGTCGATGTGCTAGAAACCAGCATTCGCCGAAACTCGGATTGTCGTGAAAAATGTGTTAAAGCTCGTTATTTGAGGCTGAAATCGAACAGGTTAATTCCTGAAATGAGCTCGGACGCGTGATTGAAAAACAGGGACCAAAAGAAACAGGGTCCGGTACGACATTCTGAACGGCTGAAATTGAAGTGTATAATACATGGTTTTTCGGGATTCCGGGGTCCCGGAACAAAATTTCCAGAAATCACATAGAAAGTTTCTCGGGTCAGATAAAGCGCCACGAAAAATTTGAGCACCAACGGAAGTCATTTGGGGGTGCCGGTGTGCCAAAAACCAGCATTCGCCGAACCTCGGATTATCGTGAAAAATGTGTTAAAGCTCGTTATTTGAGGCTGAAATCGAACAGGTTAATTCATGAAATGAGCTCGAACGCGTGATTGAAAAACACGGAGAAAAAGAAACTTGGTCGGTACGACCTTCCGAACGCCTGAAATTGAAGTGTATAATACACGGTTTTTCTGGATTCCGGGGTCCCGGAACAAAATTCTCCGGAAATCACATAAAAAGTTCCTCTGATCAGAAAAAGCGGCCACGCAAAATTAGAGCTCCAACGAAAGTCATTTGGGGGTGTCGATGTGCTAGAAACCAGCATTCGCCGAAACTCGGATTATCGTGAAAAATGTGTTAAAGCTCGTTATTTGAGGCTGAAATCGAACAGGTTAATTCCTGAAATGAGCTCGGACGCGTGATTGAAAAACAGGGACCAAAAGAAACAGTGGTCGTGACGACATTACGAAAGGTGAAATTGAAGTGTATAATATATGGTTTTTCGGGATTCCGGGGTCCAGAACAACATTCTCCAGAAATCACATAGAAAGTTTCTCAGGTCAGATAAAGCGCCACGAAAAATTTGAGCACCAACGGAAGTTATTTGGAGGTGCCGGTGTGCCAAAAACCAGCTTTCGCCAAACCTCGGATTATCGTGAAAAATGTGTTAAAGCTTGTTATTTGAGGCTGAAATAGAACAGGTTAATTCCTGAAATGAGCTCGGACGCGTGATTGAAAAACAGGGACCAAAAGAAACAGGGTCCGGTACGACCTTCCGAACGGCTGAAATTGAAGTGAGTAATACACGGTTTTTCGAGATTCCGGGGTCCCGAAACAACATTCTCCAGAAATCACACAGAAAGTTTCTCAGGTCAGATAAAGCGCCACGAAAAATTTGAGCACCAACGGAAGTCATTTGGGGGTGCCGGTGTGGCAGAAACCAGCATTCGCCAAACCTCGGATTATCGTGAAAAATGTGTTAAAGCTCGTTATTTGAGGCTGAAATCGAACAGGTCAATTCCTGAAATGAGCTCGGAGGCGTGATTGAAAAACAGGGAGAAAAAGAAACAGGGTCCGGTACGACCTTCCGAACGGCTGAAATTGAAGTGTATAAATACACTGTTTTTCGGGATTCCGGGGTCCCGGAACAAAATTCTCCAGAAATCACATAGAAAGTTTCTCGGGTCAGATAAAGCGCCACGAAAAATTTGAGCACAAACGGAAGTCATTTGGGGGTGCCGGTGTGCCAGAAACCAGCTTTCGCCAAACCTCGGATTATCGTGAAAAATGTGTTAAAGCTCGTTATTTGAGGCTGAAATCGAACAGGTTAATTCCTGAAATGAGCTCGGACGCGTGATTGAAAAACAGGGAGAAAAAGAAACAGGGTCCGGTACGACCTTCCGAACGGCTGAAATTGAAGTGTATAATACACGGTTTTCGAGATTCCGGGGTCCCGGAACAAAATTCTCCGGAAATCACATAGAAAGTTCCTCTGATCAGAAAAAGCGGCCACGCAAAATTAGAGCTCCAACGAAAGTCATTTGGGGGTGCCGATGTGCCAGAAACCAGCATTCGCCGAACCTCGGATTATCGTGAAAAATGTGTTAAAGCTCGTTATTTGAGGCTTAAATCGAACAGGTTAATTCCTGAAATGAGCTCGGACGCGTGATAGAAAAACAAAAGAAACAGGGTCCGGTACGACATTCTGAACGGCTGAAATTGAAGTGTATAATACACGGTTTTTCGGGATTCCGGGGTCCCGGAACAAAATTCTCCAGAAATCACATAGAAAGTTTCTCGGGTCAGATAAAGCGCCACGCAAAATTTGAGCACCAATGGAAGTCATTTGGGGGTGCCGGTGTGCCAGAAACCAGCTTTCGCCAAACCTCGGATTATCGTGAAAAATGTGTTAAAGCTCGTTATTTGAAGCTGAAATGGAGCAGGTTAATTCCTGAAATGAGCTAGGACGCGTGATTGAAAAACTGAGAGAAAAAGAAACAGGGTCCGGTACGACCTTCCGAACGGCTGAAATTGAAGTATATAATACACGATTTTTCTGGATTCCGGGGTACCGGAACAAAATTCTCCGGAAATCACATAGAAAGTTCCTGGGGTCAGATAAAGCGGCCACGCAAAATTTGAGCACCAACGGAAGTCATTTGGGGGTGCCGGTGTGCCAGAAACCAGCATTCGCCGAATCTCGGATTATCGTGAAAATGTGTTAAAGCTCGTTATTTGAGTCTGAAATCGAGCAGGTTAATTCCTGAAATGAGCTCGGACGCGTGATTGAAAAACTGAGAGAAAAAGAAACAGGGTCCGGTACGACCGTCCGAACGGCTGAAATTGAAGTATATAATACACGGTTTTTCTGGATTCCGGGGTCCCGGAACAAAATTCTCCGGAAATCACATAGAAAGTTCCTGGGGTCAGATAAAGCGGCCACGCAAAATTTAAGCACCAACGGAAGTCATTTGGGGGTGCCGGTGAGGCAGAAACCAGCATTCGCCGAAACTCGGATTATCGTGAAAATGTGTTAAAGCTTGTTATTTGAGGCTGAAATCGAACAGGTTAATTCTTGAAATGGGCTCGGACGCGTGATTGAAAAAAAAGGAGGAAAAAAAAGGATTCGGTACGACCATCCGAACGGCTGAAATTGAATTGTATAATAATACACGGTTTTTCTGGATTCCGGGGTCCCGGAACAAAATTCTCCGGAAATCACATAGAAAGTTCCTTCTGATCAGAAAAAGCGGCCACGCAAAATTAGAGCTCCAACGAAAGTCATTTGGGGGTGTCGATGTGCTAGAAACCAGCATTCGCCGAAACTCGGATTATCGTGAAAAATGTGTTAAAGCTCGTTAGTTGAGGCTGAAATCGAACAGGTTAATTCCTGAAATGAGCTCGGACGCGTGATTGAAAAACAGGGAGAAAAAGAAACAGGGTTCGGTACGACCATCCGAACGGCTGAAATTGAATTGTATAATAATACATGGTTTTTCGGGATTCCGGGGTCCCGGAATAAAATTCTCTGGAAATCGTATAGAAAGTTCCTCGGGTCAGATAAAGCGGCCATGCAAAATTTGAGCACCAACGGAAGTCATTCGGGGGTGCCGGTGTGTCAGAAACCAGCATTCGCCGAACCTCGGTTATCGTGAAAAATGTGTTAAAGCTCGTTATTTGAGGCTGAAATCGAACAGGTTAATTCCTGAAATGAGCTCGGACGCGTGATTGAAAAACAGGGAGAAAATGAAACAGGGTCCAGTACGACATTCTGAACGGCTGAAATTGAAGTGTATAATACATGGTTTTTCGGAATTCCGGGGTCCCGAAACAAAATTCTCCAGAAATCACATAAAAAGTTTCTCGGGTCAGATAAAGCGCCACGCAAAATTTGAGCACCAACGGAAGTTATTTGGGGGTGCCGGTGTGTCAGAAACCAGCTTTCGCCAAACCTCGGATTATCGTGAAAAATGTGTTAAAGCTTGTTATTTGAATCTGAAATCGAACAGGTTAATTTTTGAAATGAGCTCGGACGCGTGATTGAAAACCAGGGAGAAAAAGAAACAGGGTTCGGTACGACCATTCGAACGGCTGAAATTGAACTGTATAATAATACACGGTTTTTTGGGATTCCGGGGTTCCGGAACAACATTCTCCGGAAATCACATAGAAAGTTCCTCGGGTCAGCTAAAGCGCCACGCAAAATTTGAGCACCAACGGAAGTCATTTGGGGGTGTCGATGTGACAGAAACCAGCATTCGCCGAACCTCGGATTATCGTGAAAAATGTGTTAAAGCTCGTTATTTGAGGCTGAAATCGAACAGGTTAATCCCTGAAATGAGCTCGGACGCGTGATTGAAAAACAAGGACCAAAAGAAACAGGATCCGGTACGACCTTCCGAACGGCTGAAATTGAAGTGTATAAATACACTGTTTTTCGGGATTCCGGGGTCCCGGAACAAAATTCTCCAGAAATCACATAGAAAGTTCCTCGGGTCAGATAAAGCGCCACGAAAAATTTGAGCACCAACGGAAGTCATTTGGGGGTGCCGGTGTGCCAGAAACTAGCATTCGCCGAACCTCGGATTATCGTGAAAAATGTGTTAAAGCTCGTTATTTGAGGCTGAAATCGAACAGGTTAATTCATGAAATGAGCTCGGACGCGTGATTGAAAAACGGGGAGAAAAAGAAACAGGGTCCGCACGACATTCGAACTTTTGAAATTGAAGTGTATAATACACGGTTTTTCCGGATTCGGGGTCCCGAGAACAAAATTCTCGGAAATCACATAGAAAGTTCCTCTGATCAGAAAAAGCGGCCACGCAAAATTAGAGCTCCAACGAAAGTCATTTGGGGGTGTCGATGTGCTAGAAACCAGCATTCGCCGAAACTCGGATTGTCGTGAAAAATGTGTTAAAGCTCGTTATTTGAGGCTGAAATCGAACAGGTTAATTCCTGAAATGAGCTCGGACGCGTGATTGAAAAACAGGGACCAAAAAAACAGGGTCCGATCGACATTCGAACGGTGAAATTGAAGTGTATAATACATGGTTTTTCGGGATTCCGGGGTCCCGGAACAAAATTTCCGGAAATCACATAGAAAGTTTCTCGAGTCAGATAAAGCGCCACGAAAAATTTGAGCACCAACAGAAGTTATTTGGGGGTGCCGGTGTGCCAGAAACCAGCTTTCGCCAAACCTCGGATTATCGTGAAAAATGTGTTAAAGCTTGTTATTTGAAGCTGAAATCGAACAGGTTAATTCTTGAAATGAGCTCGGACGCGTGATTGAAAACCAGGGAGAAAAAGAAACAGGGTTCGGTACGACCATCCGAACGGCTAAAATTGAACTGTATAATAATACATGGTTTTTCGGGATTCCGGGGTCCCGGAACAACATTCTCCGGAAATCACATAGAAAGTTCCTCGGGTCAGATAAAGCGCCACGAAAAATTTGAGCACCAACGGAAGTCATTTGGGGTGCCGGTGTGCCAAAAACCAGCGTTCGCCGAACCTCGGATTATCGTGAAAAATGTGTTAAAGCTCGTTATTTGAGGCTGAAATCGAACAGGTTAATTCATGAAATGAGCTCGAACGCGTGATTGAAAAACAGGGAGAAAAAGAAACATGGTCGGTACGACCTTCCGAACGCCTGAAATTGAAGTGTATAATACACGGTTTTTCTGGATTCCGGGGTCCCGGAACAAAATTCTCCGGAAATCACATAAAAAGTTCCTCTGATCAGAAAAAGCGGCCACGCAAAATTAGAGCTCCAACGAAAGTCATTTGGGGGTGTCGATGTGCTAGAAACCAGCATTCGCCGAAACTCGGATTATCGTGAAAAATGTGTTAAAGCTCGTTATTTGAGGCTGAAATCGAACAGGTTAATTCCTGATATGAGCTCGGACGCGTGATTGAAAAATAGGGACCAAAAGAAACAGGGTCCGGTACGACATTCTGAAAGGCTGAAATTGAAGTGTATAATATATGGTTTTTCGGGATTCCGGGGTCCAGGAACAACATTCTCCAGAAATCACATAGAAAGTTTCTCAGGTCAGATAAAGCGCCACGAAAAATTTGAGCACCAACGGAAGTCATTTGGGGGTGCCGGTGTGCCAGAAACCAACATTCGCCAAACCTCGGATTATCGTGAAAATTGTGTTAAAGCTCGTTATTTGAGGCTGAAATCGAACAGGTTAATTCCTGAAATGAGCTCGGACGCGTGATTGAAAAACAGGGAGAAAAAGAAACAGGGTCGTCACGACCTTCCGAACAATTTGGCCGAAGTGTATAAATACACTTGTTTTTCGGGATTCGGGGTCCGGAACAAAATTCTCCAGAAATCACATAGAAAGTTTCTCGGGTCAGATAAAGCGCCACGAAAAATTTGAGCACCAACGGAAGTCATTTGGGGGTGCCGGTGTGCCAGAAACCAGCTTTCGCCAAACCTCGGATTATCGTGAAAAATGTGTTAAAGCTCGTTATTTGAGGCTGAAATCGAACAGGTTAATTCATGAAATGAGCTCGGACGCGTGATTGACAAACAGGGAGAAAAATAAACAGGGTCCGGTACGACCTTCCGAACGGCTGAAATTGAAGTGTATACTACACGGTTTTTCTGGATTCCGGGGTCCCGGAACAAAATTCTCCGGAAATCACATAGAAAGTTCTACGATCGAAAAAGCGGCCACGCAAAATTAGAGCTCCAACGAAAGTCATTTGGGGTGCCGATGTGCGAAAACCAAAGATTCGCGAACCTCGGATTATCGTGAAAAATGTGTTAAAGCTCGTTATTTGAGGCTTAAATCGAACAGGTTAATTCCTGAAATGAGCTCGGACGCGTGAAAGAAAAACAAAAGAAACAGGGTTCGGTACGACATACTGAACGGCTGAAATTGAAGTGTATAATACACGGTTTTTCGGGATTCCGGGGTCCCGGAACAAAATTTTCTAGAAATCACATGGAAAGTTTCTCGGGTTAGATAAAGCGCCACGCAAAATTTGAGCACCAACGAAAGTCATTTGGGGGTGCCGGTGTGCCCGAAACCAGCTTTCGCCAAACCTCGGATTATCGTGAAAAATGTGTTAAAGCTCGTTATTTGAGGCTGAAATGGAGCAGGTTAATTCCTGAAATGAGCTCGGACGCGTGATTGAAAAACTGAGAGAAAAAGAAACAGGTCCGATTACGACCTTCCGAGCATTTGAAATTGAAGTATATTATACACGGTTTTTCTGGATTCCGGGGTCCCGGAACAAAATTCTGCGGAAATCACATAGAAAGTTCCTGGGGTCAGATAAAGCGGCCACGCAAAATTTGAGCACCAACGGAAGTCATTTGGGGGTGCCGGTGTGCCAGAAACCAGCATTCGCCGAACCTCGGATTATCGTGAAAATGTGTTAAAGCTCGTTATTTGAGGTTGAAATCGAACCGGTTAATTCCTGAAATGAGCTCGGACGCGTGATTGAAAAACAAGGAGAAAAAAAAGGATTCGGTACGACCATCCGAACGGCTGAAATTGAATTGTATAATAATACACGGTTTTTCTGGATTCCGGTGTCCCGGAAAAAAATTATCCGGAAATCACATAGAAAGTTCCTCGGGTCAGATAAAGCGGCCACACAAAATTTGAGCACCAACGGAAGTCATTTGGGGGTGCCGGTGAGGCAGAAACCAGCATTAGCCGAACCTCGGATTATCGTGAAAATGTGTTAAAGCTCGTTATTTGAGGCTGAAATCGAACACGTTAATTCCTGAAATGAGCTCGGACGCGTGATTGAAAAACTGAGAGAAAAAGATACAGGGTCCGGTAGGACCTTCCGAACGGCTGAAATTGAAGTGTATAATACACGGTTTTTCGGGATTCCAGGGTCCTGGAACAAAATTCTCAGGAAATCACATAGAAAGTTCATCGGGTCAGATAAAGCGGCCACGCAAAATTTGAGCACCAACGGAAGTCATTTGGGAGTGCCGGGGTGTCAGAAACCAGCATTCGCCCAACCTCGGATTATCGTGAAAAATGTGTTAAAGCTCGTTATTTGAGGCTTAAATCGAACAGGTTAATTTCTGAAATGAGCTCGGACGCGTGATTGAATAACAGGGAGAAAAAGAAACAGGGTCCGGTACGACATTCTGAACGGCAGAAATTGAAGTGTATAATACACGGTTTTTCGGGATTCCGGGGTTTCGGAATAAAATTCTCCAGAAATCATATAGAAAGTTCCTCAGGTCAGATAAAGCGCCACGTAAAATTTGAGCACCAACGGAAGTCATTTGGCGGTGCCGGTGTGCCAGAAACCAGCGTTCGTCAAACCTCGGATTATCGTGAAAAATGTGTTAAAGCTCGTTATTTGAGGCTGAAATCGAACAGGTTAATTCCTGATATGAGCTCGGACGCATGATTAAAAAACAGGGAGAAAAAGAAACAGGGTCCGGTACGACCTTCCAAACGACTAAAATTGAAGTGTAATACACGGTTTTTCTGGATTCCGGGAGTCCCGGAACAAAATTCTCCGGAAATCACATAGAAAGTTCCTCGGGTAAGATAAAACGGATACGCTAAATTTGAGCACCAACGGAAGTCATTTGGGGGTGTCGGTGTTCCAGAAACAAGCATTCGCCGAACATCGGATTATCGTGAAAATGTGTTAAAGCTCGTTATTTAAGGCTGAAATCGAACAGGTTAATTCCTGAAATAAGCTTGGACGCATGATTGAAAAACAGGGAGAAAAAGAAACAGGGTCCGGTACGACCTTTCGAACGGCTGAAATTGAAGTGTATAATACACGGTTTTTCGGGATTCCAGGATCGCGGAATAAAATTCTCAGGAAATCACTTGAAAAGTTTCTCGGGTCAGATAAAGCAGCAACGCAAAATTTAAGCACCAAAAGAAGTCATTTGGGGGTGCCGGGGTGACAGAAACCAGCATTCGCCCAACCTCGGATTATCGTGAAAAATGTGTTAAAACTCGTTATTTGAGGCTTAAATCGAACAGGTTAATTCCTGAAATGAGCTCGGACGCGTGATTGAATAACAGGGAGATAAAGAAACAGGGTCCGGTACGACATTCTGAACGGAAGAAATTGAAGTGTATAATACACAGTTTTTCGGGATTCCGGGGTCTCGGAACAAAATTCTCCAGAAATCACATAGAAAGTTCCTCGTGTCAGATAAAGCGCCACGTAAAATTTGAGCACCAACGGAAGTCATTTGGGGGTGCCGGTGTGCCAGAAACCTGCTTTCGCCAAACCTCGGATTATCGTGAAAAATGAGTTAAAGCTCGTTATTTGAGGCTGAAATCGAAAAAGTTAATTCCTGAAATGAGCTTGGACGCGTGATTGAAAAACAAAGAGAAAAAGAAACAGGGTCCGGTACGACCTTCCGAACGGCTGAAATTGAAGTGTTTAATACACGGTTTTTCTGGATTCAAGGGTCCCGGAACAAAATTCTCCGGAAATCACATAGAAAGTTCCTGGGGTCTGATAAAGCGGCCACAGAAAATTTGAGCACCAACGGAAGTCATTTGGGGGTGCCGGTGTGGCAGAAACCAGCATTCGCCGAACCTCGGATTATCGTGAAAATGTGTTAAAGCTCGTTAATTGAGGTTGAAATCGAACAGGTTAATTCCTGAAATGAGCTCGGACGCGTGATTGAAAAACAGAGAGAAAAAGAAACAGGGTCTGGTACGACCTTTCGAACGGCTGAAATTGAAGTGTATAATACCCGGTTTTTCTGGATTCAAGGGTCCCGGAACAAAATTCTCCGGAAATCACATAGAAAGTTCCTGGGGTCAGATAAAGCGGCCACGCAAAATTTGAGCACCAACGGAAGTCATTTGGGGGTGCCGGTGTGGCAAAAACCAGCATTCGCCGAACCTCGGATTATCGTGAAAATGTGTTAAAGCTCGTTATTTGAGGTTGAAATCGAACAGGTTAATTCCTGAAATGAGCTCGGACGCGTGATTGAATAACAGGGAGAAAAAGAAACAGGGTCCGGTACGACATTCTGAACGGCAGAAATTGAAGTGTATGATACACAGTTTTTCGGGATTCCGGGGTCTCGGAACAAAATTCTCCAGAAATCACATAGAAAGTTTCTCGTGTCAGATAAAGCGCCACGTAAAATTTGAGCACCAACGGAAGTCATTTGGGGGTGCCGGTGTGCCAGAAACCTGCTTTCGCCAAACCTCGGATTATCGTGAAAAATGAGTTAAAGCTCGTTATTTGAGGTTGAAATCGAAAAAGTTAATTCATGAAATGAGCTTGGACGCGTGATTGAAAAACAGAGAGAAAAAGAAACAAGGTCCGGTACGACCTTCCGAACGGCTGAAATTGAAGTGTATAATACACGGTTTTTCTGGATTCCAAAGTCCCGGAACAAAATTCTCCGGAAATCACATAGAAAGTTCATCGGGTCAGATAAAGCGGCCACGCAAAATTTGAGCACCAACGGAAGTCATTTGGGGGTGCCGGTGTGGCAGAAACCAGCATTCGCCGAACCTCGTATTATCGTGAAAATGTGTTAAAGCTCGTTATTTGAGGTTGAAATCGAACAGGTTAATTCCTGAAATGAGCTCGGACGCGTGATTGAAAAACAGAGAGAAAAAGAAACAGGTTCTCGTACGACCTTTCGAACGATTGAAATTGAAGTGTATAATACACGGTTTTTCTGGATTCCAGGGTCCCGGAACAAAATTCTCCGGAAATCACATAGAAAGTTCCTGGGGTCAGATAAAGCGGCCACGCAAAATTTGAGCACCAACGGAAGTCATTTGGGGGTGCGGTGTGGCGAAAACCAAAGATTCGGCGAACCTCGGATTATCGTGAAAATGTGTTAAAGCTCGTTATTTGAGGTTGAAATCGAACAGGTTAATTTCTGAAATGAGCTCGGACGCGTGATTGAAAAACAGAGAGAAAAATAAACAGGGTCTGGTACGACCTTTCGAACGGCTGAAATTGAAGTGTATATACACGGTTTTTCGGGATTCCGGGGCTCCCGGAACAAAATTCTCCGGAAATCAAATAGAAAGTTCCTCGGGTCAGATAAACAGGCCACGCAAAATTTGAGCACCAACGGAAGTCATTTGGGGGTTCCGGTGTGCCAGAAAACAACATTCGCCGAACCTCGGATTATCGTGAAAAATGTGTTAAAGCTCGTTATTTGAGGCTTAAATCGAACACGTTAATTCCTAAAATGAGCTCGAACGCGTGACTGAATAACAGGGAGAAAAAGAAACAGGGTCCGGTACGACCTTTCGAACGGCTGAAATTGAAGTGTATAATACACGTTTTTTCCGGATTCCAGGATCGCGGAATAAAATTCTTAGGAAATCACATAAAAAGTTCATCGGGTCAGATAAAGCGGCCACGCAAAATTTGAGCACCAACGGAAGTCATTTGGGGGTGCCGGGGTGCCAGAAACCAGCATTCGCCCAACCTCGGATTATCGTGAAAAATGTGTTAAAGCTCATTATTTGAGGCTTAAATCGAACAGGTTAATTCCTGAAATGAGCTCGGACGCGTGATTGAATAACAGGGAGAAAAAGAAACAGGGTCCGGTACGACCTTCCGAACGGCTGAAATTGAAGTATATAATACACGGTTTTTCTGGATTCCAGGGTCCCGGAACAAAATTCTCCGGAAATCACTTAAAAAGTTCCTCGGGTCAGATAGAGCGGCCACACAAAATTTGAGCACCAACGGAAGTCATTTGGGGGTGCCGGTGTGCCAGAAACCAGCATTCGCCGAACCTCGGATTATCGTGAAAAATGTGTTAAAGCTCGTTATTTGAGGCTGAAATCGAACAGGTTAATTCCTGAAATGAGCTCGGACGCGTGATTTATTAACAGGGAGAAAAAGAAACAGGGTCCGGTACGACCTTTCGAACGGCTGAAATTGAAGTGTATAATACACGGTTTTTCGGGATTCCAAAATCGCGGAATAAAATTCTCAGGAAATCACATAAAAAGTTCATCGGGTCAGATAAAGCGGCCACGCAAAATTTGAGCACCAACGGAAGTCATTTAGGGGTGCCGGGGTGCTAGAAACCAGCATTCGCCGAACCTCGGATTATCGTGAAAAATGTGTTAAAGCTCGTTATTTGAGGCTAAAATCGAACAGGTTAATTCCTGAAATGAGCTCGGACGCGTGATTGAAAAACAAGGAGAAAAAGAAACAGGGTCGGGTACGACCTTCCGAACGGTTGAAATTGAAGTGTATACACGGTTTTTCGGGATTCCTGGGTCCCGGAACAAAATTCTCCAGAAATCCCATAGAAAGTTCCTCGGGTTAGATAAAGCGGCCACGCAAAATTTGAGCACCAACGGAAAAAATTTGGGGGTGCCGGTGTGCTAGAAAACAGCATTCGCCGAAACTCGGATTATCGTTATTTGAGGCTGCAATCGAACAGGTTAATTCCTGAAATGAGCTCGGACGTCTGATTGAAAAACAGGGAAAAAAAGAAACAGGGTCCGGTACGACCTTCCGAACGGCTGAAATACACGGTTTTTCGCGATTCCTTGGTCCCAGAACAAAATTCTCCGGAAATCACATAGAAAGTTCCTCGGGTCAGATAAAGCGGCCACGCAAAATTTGAGCACCAACGGAAGTCATTTGGGGGTGCCGGTGTGCCAGAAACCAGCATTCGTCGAAACTCGGATTATCGTTATTTGAGGCTGAAAACGAACAGGTTTATTCCTGAAATGAGCTCGGACGCGTGATTGAAACACAGGGAGAAAAAGAACCAGGGTCCGATACGACCTTCCGAACGGCTCAAATTGAAGTGTATAATACACGGTTTTTCGAGATTCTGGGGTCCCGGAACAAAATTCTCCGGAAATCACATAGAAGGTTCCTCGGGTCAGATAAAACGGCCAAGCAAAATTTGAGCACCAACGGAAGTCATTTAGGGGTGCCGGTGTGCCAGAAACCAGCATTCGCCGAACCTCGGATTATCGTGAAAAATGTGTTAAAGGTCGTTATTTGAGGCTAAAATCGAACAGGTTAATTCCTGAAATGAGCTCGGACGCGTGATTGAAAAACAAGGAGAAAAAGAAACAGGGTCGGGTACGACCTTCCGAACGGTTGAAATTGAAGTGTATACACGGTTTTTCGGGATTCCTGGGTCCCGGAACAAAATTCTCCAGAAATCCCATTGAAAGTTCCTCGGGTCAGATAAAGCGGCCACACAAAATTTGAGCACCAACGGAAGTCATTTAGGGGTGCCGGTGTGTCAGAACCAGCATTCGCCGAACCTCGGATTATCGTGAAAAATGTGTTAAAGCTCGTTATTTGAGGCAGAAATCGAGCAGGTTAATTCCTGAAATGAGCTCGGACGCGTGAATAAAAAACAGGGAGAAAAAGAAACAGGGTCCGGTACGACCTTCCGAACGGCTGAAATTGAAGTGTATGATACACGGTTTTTCGGGATTCCGGGGTCCCGGAACAAAATTCTTCATAGAAAGTTCTTCGGGTCAGATAAAGCGGCCACGCAAAATTTGAGCACCAACGGAAGTCATTTAGGGGTGCCGGTGTGTCAGAAACCAGCATTCTCCGAACCTCGGATTATCGTTATTTTAGGCTGCAATCGAACAGGTTAATTCCTGAAATGACCTCGGACGTCTGATTGAAAAACAGGGAGAAAAAGAAACAGGGTCCGGTACGACCTTCTGAACGGCTGAAATTAATGTGTATAATGCACGGTTTTTCGGGATTTCGGGGTCCCAGAACAAAATTCTCCGGAAATCACATAGAAAGTTCCTCGGGTCAGATAAAGCGGCCACGCAAAACTTGAGCACTAACGGAAGTCAATTAGAGGTGCCGGTGTGTCAGAAACCAGCATTCGGCGAACCTCGGATTATCGTGAAAAATGTGTTAAAGCTCGTTATTTGAGGCAGAAATCGACCACGTTAATTCCTGAAATGAGCTCGGACGCGTAATTAAAAAACAGGGAGAAAAAGAAACAGGGTCCGGTACGACCTTCTGAACGGCTGAAATTGAAGTGTATAATACACGGTTTTTCGCGATTCCTGGTCCGAGAACAAAATTCTCCGGAAATCACATAGAAATTTCCTCGGGTCAGATAAAGCGGCCACGCAAAATTTGAGCACCAACGGAAGTCATTTGGGGTGCCGATGTGCCAGAAACCAGCATTCGCCGAAACTCGGATTATCATTATTTGAGGCTGAAATCGAACAGGTTTATTCCTGAAATGAGCTCGGACGCGTGATTGAAAAACAGGGAGAAAAAGAAACAGGGTCCGGTACGACATTCCGAACGGCTGAAATTGAAGTGTATAATACACGGTTTTTCGGGATTTCGGGGTCCCGGAACAAAATTCTCCAGAAATCACATAGAAACTTCCTCGGGCTAGATAAAGCCGCCACCTAAAATTTGAGCACCAACGGAAGTCATTTGGGGTGCCGGTGAGCTAGAAACCAGCATTCGCCGAAACTCGGATTATCGTTATTTGAGGTAGAAATCGAACAGGTTAATTCCTGAAATGAGCTCGGACGCGTGATTGAAAAACAGGGAGAAAAAGAAACAGGGTCCGTTACGACCTTCTGAACGGCTGAAATTGAAGTGTATAATACACGGTTTTTCGGGATTCCGGAGTCTCAGAACAAAATTCTCCGGAAATCACATAGAACGTTCCTCGGGTCAGATAATGCGGCCACGCAAAATTTGAGCACCAACGGAAGTCATTTAGGGGTACCGGTGTGTCAGAAACCAGCATTCGCCGAACCTCGGATTATCGTGAAAAATGTGTTAAAGCTCGTTATTTGAGGCTGAAATCGACCAGGTTAATTCCTGAAATGAGCTCGGACGCGTGATTAAAAAACAGGGAGAAAAAGAAATAGGGTCCGGTACGATCTTCCGAACGGCTGAAATTGAAGTGTATAATACACGGTTTTTCGCGATTCCTGGGTCCCAGAACAAAATTCTCCAGAAACAACATAGAAAGTTCATCGGGTCAGATAAAGCGGCCACGCAAAATTTGAGCACCAACGGAAGTCATTTGGGGGTGCTAGTGTGCCAGAAACCAGCATTCGCCGAAACTCGGATTATCGTTATTTGAGGCTGAAATCGAACAGGTTTATTCATGAAATGAGCTCAGACGCGTGATTGAAAAACAGGGAGAAATAGAAACAGGGTACGGTACGACATTCCGAATGGCTGAAATTGAAGTGTATAATACACGGTTTTTCGGGATTCCAGGGTCTCGGAACAAAATTCTCCGGAAATCACGTAGAATGTTCCTTGGGTCAGATAAAGCGGCCACGCAAAATTTGAGCACCAACGGAAGTCATTTAGGGGTGCCGCCGTGCCGGTGTGTCAGAACCAGGATTCGCCGAACCTCGGATTATCGTGAAAAATGTATTAAAGCTCGTTATTTGAGGCAGAAATCGAACAGGTTAATTCCTGAAATGAGCTCGGACGCGTGAATAAAAAACAGGGAGAAAAAGAAACAGGGTCCGGTACGACCTCCCGAACGGCTGAAATTGAAGTGTATAATACACGGTTTTTCGGGATTCCGGGGTCCCGGAACAAAATTCTCCGGAAATCACATAGAAAGTTCTTCGGGTCAGATAAAGCGGCCACGCAAAATTTGAGCACCAACGGAAGACATTTAGGGGTGCGGTGTGTGTCGAAACCAAGCATTCGCCGAACCTCGGATTATCGTTATTTGAGGCCGCAATCGAACAGTTAATTCTGAAATGAGCTCGGACGTCGATTGAAAAACGGGGAGAAAAAGAAAGAGGGTCCAGACGACCTTCCGAACGGTGAAATTGAAGTGTATATTACACGGTTTTCGGGATTCCGGGGTCCGGAACAAAATTCTCCGGAAATCACATAGAAAGTTCCTCGGGTTAGATAAAGCGGCCATGCAAAATTTTAGCACCAAAAAAAGTCATTTGCGGGTGCGGTGTGTCGAAAAAAGCATTCGTCGAAACTCGGATTATCGTTATTTGAGGTGAAAACGAACAGGTTATTTCTGAAATGAACTCGGACGCGTGATTGAAAAACAGGGAGAAAAAGAACCAGGGTCCGGTACGACCTTCCGAACGGCTCAAATTGAAGTGTATAATACACGGTTTTTAGGGATTCCGGGGTCCCGGAACAAAATTCTCCGGAAATCACATAGAAGGTTCCTCGGGTCAGATAAAGCGGCCAAGCAAAATTTGAGCACCAACGGAAGTCATTTAGGGGTGCCGGTGTTCCAGAAACCAGCATTCGCCGAACCTCGGATTATCGTGAAAAATGTGTTAAAGCTCGTTATTTGAGGCTAAAATCGAACAGGTTAATTCCTGAAATGAACTCGGAAGCGTGATTGAAAAACAGGGAGAAAAAGAAACAGGGTCCGGTACGACCTTCCGAACGGTTGAAATTGAAGTGTATACACGGTTTTTCGGGATTCCTGGGTCCCGGAACCAAATTCTCCAAAAATCCCAAAGAAAGTTCCTCGGGTCAGATAAAGCGGCCACGCAAAATTTGAGCACCAACGGAAGTCATTTGGGGGTGCCGGTGTGCTTGAAACCAGCATTCGTCGAACCTCGGATTATCGTGAAAATGTCTTAAAGCTCGTTGTTTGAGGCAGAAATCGAACAGGTTAATTCCTGAAATGAGCTCGGGCGCGTGATTGAAAACCAGGGATAAAAAGAAACAGGGTCCGTTACGACCTTCCGAACGGCTGAAATTGAAGTGTATAATGCACGGTATTTCGGGATTCAGGGGTCCCGGAACAAAATTCTTCTCCGGAAATCACATAGAAAGTTCTTCGGGTCAGATAAAGCGGCCACGCAAAATTTGAGCACCAACGGAAGTCATTTAGGGGTGCCGGTGTGTCAGAAACCAGCATTCGCCGAACCTCGGATTATCGTTATTTGAGGCTGCAATCGAACAGGTTAATTCCTGAAATGAGCTCGGACGTCTGATTGAAAAACAGGGAGAAAAAGAAAGAGGGTCCGGTACGACCTTCCGAACGGCTGAAATTGAAGTGTATATTACACGGTTTTTCGGGATTCCGGGGTCCCGGAACAAAATTCTCCGGAAATCACATAGAAAGTTCCTCGGGTTAGATAAAGCGGCCATGCAAAATTTTAGCACCAACAAAAGTCATTTGCGGGTGCCGGTGTGTCAGAAACCAGCATTCGTCGAAACTCGGATTATCGTTATTTGAGGCTGAAAACGAACAGGTTAATTCCTGAAATGAACTCGGACGCGTGATTGAAAAACAGGGAGAAAAAGAACCAGGGTCCGGTACGACCTTCCGAACGGCTCAAATTGAAGTGTATAATACACGGTTTTTAGGGATTCCGGGGTCCCGGAACAAAATTCTCCGGAAATCACATAGAAGGTTCCTCGGGTCAGATAAAGCGGCCAAGCAAAATTTGAGCACCAACGGAAGTCATTTAGGGGTGCCGGTGTTCCAGAAACCAGCATTCGCCGAACCTCGGATTATCGTGAAAAATGTGTTAAAGCTCGTTATTTGAGGCTAAAATCGAACAGGTTAATTCCTTAAATGAACTCGGAAGCGTGATTGAAAAATAGGGAGAAAAAGAAACAGGGTCCGGTACGACCTTCCGAACGTTTGAAATTGAAGTGTATACACGGTTTTTCGGGATTCCTGGGTCCCGGAACAAAATTCTCCAAAAATCCCATAGAAAGTTCCTCGGGTCAGATAAAGCGGCCACGCAAAATTTGAGCACCAACGGAAGTCATTTGGGGGTGCCGGTGTGCTTGAAACCAGCATTCGTCGAACCTCGGATTATCGTGAAAATGTCTTAAAGCTCGTTGTTTGAGGCAGAAATCGAACAGGTTAATTCCTGAAATGAGCTCGGGCGCGTGATTGAAAACCAGGGATAAAAAGAAACAGGGTCCGTTACGACCTTCCGAACGGCTGAAATTGAAGTGTATAATGCACGGTTTTTCGGGATTCAGGGGTCCCGGAACAAAATTCTCCGGAAATAACATACAAAGTTCCTCGGGTCAGATAAAGCGGCCACCCAAAATTTGAGCACTAACGGAAGTCAATTAGGGGTGCCGGTGTGTCAGAAACCAGTATTCGCCGAACCTCGAATTATCGTGAATAATGTGTTAAAGCTCGTTATTTGAGGCAGAAATCGACCAGGTTAATTCCTGAAATCAGCTCGGACGCGTAATTATAAAACAGGGAGAAAAAGAAACAGGGTCCGGTACGACCTTTCAAACGGCTGAAATTGAAGTGTATAATACACGGTTTTTCGCGATTCCTGGTCCCAGAACAAAATTCTCCGGAAATCACATAGAAAGTTCCCCGGGTCAGATAAAGCGGCCACGCAAAATTTGAGCACCAACGAAGTCATTTTGGGGTGCGGTGTGCTTGAAACCAAAGCATTCGTCGAACCTCGGATTATCGTGAAAATGTCTTAAAGCTCGTTGTTTGAGGCAGAAATCGAACAGGTTAATTCCTGAAATGAGCTCGGGCGCGTGATTGAAAACCAGGGATAAAAAGAAACATGGTCCGTTACGACCTTCCGAACGGCTGAAATTGAAGTGTATAATGCACGGTTTTTCGGGATTTCGGGGTCCCGGAACAAAATTCTCCGGAAATAACATAGAAAGTTCCTCGGGTCAGATAAAGCGGCCACGCAAAATTTGAGCACCAACGGAAGTCATTTGGGGGTGCCGGTGTGCTTGAAACCAGCATTCGTCGAACCTCGGATTATCGTGAAAATGTCTTAGAGCTCGTTGTTTGAGGCAGAAATCGAACAGGTTAATTCCTGAAATGAGCTCGGGTGCGTGATTGAAAACCAGGGATAAAAAGAAACAGGGTCCGTTACGACCTTCCGAACGGCTGAAATTGAAGTGTATAATGCACGGTTTTTCGGGATTCCGGGGTCCCGGAACAAAATTCTCCGGAAATAACATAGAAAGTTCCTCGAGTCAGATAAAGCGGCCACGCAAAATTTGAGCACTAACGGAAGTCAATTAGGGGTGCCGATGTGTCAGAAACCAGCATTCGCCGAACCTCGGATTATCGTGAAAAATGTATTAAAGCTCGTTATTTGAGGCTGAAATCGAGCAGGTTAATTCCTGAAATGAGCTCGACGCGTGATTAAAAAACAGGGATAAAAGAAATAGGGTCCGGTACAACCTTTCGAATGGCAGAAATTGAAGTGTATAATACACGGTTTTTTGGGATTCCGGGGTCCCGGAACAAAATTCTCTGGAAATCATATAGAAAGTTCCTCTGTCAGAAAAAGCGGCCACGCAAAATTTGAGCACCAACGGAAGTCCTTTGGGGGTGCCGGTGTACCAGAAACCAGCATTCGCCGAAACTCGGATTATCGTTATTTGAGGCTGAAATCGAACTGGTTAATTCCTGAAATGAGCTCGGACGCCTGATTGAAAAACAGGGAGAAAAAGAAACAGGGTCCAGTACGACCTTCCGAACGGTTGAAATTGAAGTGTATAATACACGGTTTTTCGGGATTCCGGGGTCCCGGAACAAAATTCTCCGGAAATCACATAGAAAGTTCCTCTGTCAGAAAAAGCGGCCACGCAAAATTTGAGCACCAACGGAAGTCCTTTGGGGTGCGGTGTGCGAAAACCAAAGATTCGCCGAAACTCGGATTATCGTTATTTGAGGCTGAAATCGAACAGGTTAATTCCTGAAATGAGCTCGGACGCCTGATTGAAAAACAGGGAGAAAAAGAAACAGGGTCCGGTACGACCTTCCGAACGGCTCAAATTGAAGTGTATAATACACGGTTTTTCGGGATTCCGGGTCCCGGAACAAAATTCTCCGGAAATCACATAGAATGCTCCTCGGGTCAGATAAAGCGGCCACGCAAAATTTGAGCACCAACGGAAGTCATTTAGGGGTGCCGGTGTGTCAGAACCAGCATTCGCCGAACCTCGGATTATCGTGAAAAATGTATTAAATCTCGTTATTTGAGGCAGAAATCGAACAGGTTGATTCCTGAAATGAGCTCGGACGCGTGATTAAAAAACAGGGAGAAAAAGAAACAGTGTCCGGTACGACCTTCCGAACGGTGAAATTGAAGTGTATAATACACGGTTTTTCGGGATTCCGGGTCCGGAACAAAATTCTCCGGAAATCACATAGAAAGTTCTTCGGGCGGATAAAGCGGCCACGCAAAATTTGAGCACCAACGGAAGTCATTTAGGGGTGCCGGTGTGTCAGAAACCAGCATTCGCCGAACCTCGGATTATCGTTATTTGAGGCTGCAATCGAACAGGTTAATTCCTGAAATGAGTTCGGACGTCTGATTGAAAAACAGGGAGAAAAAGAAACAGGGTCCGGTACGACCTTCCGAACGGCTCAAATTGAAGTGTATAATACACGGTTTTTCGGGATTCCGGTGTCCCGGAACAAAATTCTCCGGAAATCACATAGAAGGTTCCTCGGGTCAGATAAAGCGGCCAAGCAAAATTTGAGCACCAACGGAAGTCATTTAGGGGTGCCGGTGTGCCAGAAACCAGCATTCGCCGAACCTCGGATTATCGTGAAAAATGTGTAAAAACTCGTTATTTGAGGCTAAAATCGAACAGGTTAATTCCTGAAATGAACTCGGACGCGTGATTGAAAAACAGGGAGAAAAAGAAACAGGGTCCGGTACGACCTTCCGAACGGTTGAAATTGAAGTGTATACACGGTTTTTCGGGATTCCTGGGTCCCGGAACAAAATTCTCCAAAAATCCCATAGAAAGTTCCTCGGGTCAGATAAAGCGGCCACGCAAAATTTGAGCACCAACGGAAGTCATTTGGGGGTGCCGGTGTGCTTGAAACCAGCATTCGTCGAACCTCGGATTATCGTGAAAATGTCTTAAAGCTCGTTGTTTGAGGCAGAAATCGAACAGGTTAATTCCTGAAATGAGCTCGGGCGCGTGATTGAAAACCAGGGATAAAAAGAAACAGGGTCCGTTACGACCTTCCGAACGGCTGAAATTGAAGTGTATAATGCACGGTTTTTCGGGATTCAGGGGTCCCGGAACAAAATTCTCCGGAAATAACATAGAAAGTTCCTCGGGTCAGATAAAGCGGCCACCCAAAATTTGAGCACTAACGGAAGTCAATTAGGGGTGCCGGTGTGTCAGAAACCAGTATTCGCCGAACCTCGAATTATCGTGAATAATGTGTTAAAGCTCGTTATTTGAGGCAGAAATCGACCAGGTTAATTCCTGAAATCAGCTCGGACGCGTAATTATAAAACAGGGAGAAAAAGAAACAGGGTCCGGTACGACCTTTCAAACGGCTGAAATTGAAGTGTATAATACACGGTTTTTCGCGATTCCTGGTCCCAGAACAAAATTCTCCGGAAATCACATAGAAAGTTCCCCGGGTCAGATAAAGCGGCCACGCAAAATTTAAGCACCAACAGAAGTCATTTGGGGGTGCCGGTGTGCTTGAAACCAGCATTCGTCGAACCTCGGATTATCGTGAAAATGTCTTAAAGCTCGTTGTTTGAGGCAGAAATCGAACAGGTTAATTCCTGAAATGAGCTCGGGCGCGTGATTGAAAACCAGGGATAAAAAGAAACATGGTCCGTTACGACCTTCCGAACTATTTGAAATTGAAGTGTATAATGCACGGTTTTTCGGGATTTCGGGGTCCCGGAACAAAATTCTCCGGAAATAACATAGAAAGTTCCTCGGGTCAGATAAAGCGGCCACGCAAAATTTGAGCACCAACGGAAGTCATTTGGGGGTGCCGGTGTGCTTGAAACCAGCATTCGTCGAACCTCGGATTATCGTGAAAATGTCTTAGAGCTCGTTGTTTGAGGCAGAAATCGAACAGGTTAATTCCTGAAATGAGCTCGGGTGCGTGATTGAAAACCAGGGATAAAAAGAAACAGGGTCCGTTACGACCTTCCGAACGGCTGAAATTGAAGTGTATAATGCACGGTTTTTCGGGATTCCGGGGTCCCGGAACAAAATTCTCCGGAAATAACATAGAAAGTTCCTCGAGTCAGATAAAGCGGCCACGCAAAATTTGAGCACTAACGGAAGTCAATTAGGGGTGCCGATGTGCCAGAAACCAGCATTCGCCGAACCTCGGATTATCGTGAAAAATGTATTAAAGCTCGTTATTTGAGGCTGAAATCGAGCAGGTTAATTCCTGAAATGAGCTCGACGCGTGATTAAAAAACAGGGATAAAAGAAATAGGGTCCGGTACAACCTTTCGAATGGCAGAAATTGAAGTGTATAATACACGGTTTTTTGGGATTCCGGGGTCCCGGAACAAAATTCTCCGGAAATCATATAGAAAGTTCCTCTGTCAGAAAAAGCGGCCACGCAAAATTTGAGCACCAACGGAAGTCCTTTGGGGTGCGGTGTACGAGAAACCAGCATTCGCCGAAACTCGGATTATCGTTATTTGAGGTGAAATCGAATCGGTTAATTCTGAAATGAGCTCGGACCTTTGATTGAAAAACGGGGAGAAAAAAAACGGGGTCCGATGCGACCTTCCGAACGGTTGAAATTGAAGTGTATAATACACGGTTTTTCGGGATTCCGGGGTCCCGGAACAAAATTCTCCGGAAATCACATAGAAAGTTCCTCTGTCAGAAAAAGCGGCCACGCAAAATTTGAGCACCAACGGAAGTCCTTTGGGGGTGCCGGTGTGCCAGAAACCAGCATTCGCCGAAACTCGGATTATCGTTATTTGATTTGAAATCGAACAGGTTAATTCTGAAATGAGCTCGGGCCTTTGATTGAAAAACGAGGAGAAAAGAAACAGGGTCCGGTACGACCTTCCGAACGGCTCAAATTGAAGTGTATAATACACGGTTTTTCGGGATTCCGGGTCCCGGAACAAAATTCTCCGGAAATCACATAGAATGCTCCTCGGGTCAGATAAAGCGGCCACGCAAAATTTGAGCACCAACGGAAGTCATTTAGGGGTGCCGGTGTGTCAGAACCAGCATTCGCCGAACCTCGGATTATCGTGAAAAATGTATTAAAGCTCGTTATTTGAGGCAGAAATCGAACAGGTTGATTCCTGAAATGAGCTCGGACGCGTGATTAAAAAACAGGGAGAAAAAGAAACAGGGTCCGGTGCGACCTTCCGAACGGCTGAAATTGAAGTGTATAATACACGGTTTTTCGGGATTCCGGGGTCCCGGAACAAAATTCTCCGGAAATCACATAGAAAGTTCTTCGGGCCAGATAAAGCGGCCACGCAAAATTTGAGCACCAACGGAAGTCATTTAGGGGTGCCGGTGTGTCAGAAACCAGCATTCGCCGAACCTCGGATTATCGTTATTTGAGGCTGCAATCGAACAGGTTAATTCCTGAAATGAGTTCGGACGTCTGATTGAAAAACAGGGAGAAAAAGAAACAGGGTCCGGTACGACCTTCCGAACGGCTCAAATTGAAGTGTATAATACACGGTTTTTCGGGATTCCGGTGTCCCGGAACAAAATTCTCCGGAAATCACATAGAAGGTTCCTCGGGTCAGATAAAGCGGCCAAGCAAAATTTGAGCACCAACGGAAGTCATTTAGGGGTGCCGGTGTGCCAGAAACCAGCATTCGCCGAACCTCGGATTATCGTGAAAAATGTGTAAAAACTCGTTATTTGAGGCTAAAATCGAACAGGTTAATTCCTGAAATGAACTCGGACGCGTGATTGAAAAACAGGGAGAAAAAGAAACAGGGTCCGGTACGACCTTCCGAACGGTTGAAATTGAAGTGTATACACGGTTTTTCGGGATTCCTGGGTCCCGGAACAAAATTCTCCAAAAATCCCATAGAAAGTTCCTCGGGTCAGATAAAGCGGCCACACAAAATTTGAGCATCAACGGAAGTCATTTGGGGGTGCCGGTGTGCTGGAAACCAGCATTCGTCGAACCTCGGATTATCGTGAAAAATGTGTTAAAGCTCGTTATTTGAGGCAGATATCGACCAGGTTAATTCCTGAAATCAGCTTGGACGCGTAATTAAAAAACAGGGAGGAAAAGAAACAGGGTCCGGTACGACCTTTCGAACGGCTGAAATTGAAGTGTATAATACACGGTTTTTCGCGATTCCTGGTCCCAGAACAAAATTCTCCGGAAATCACATAGAAAGTTCTCCGGGTCAGATAAAGCGGCCACGCAAAATTTGAGCACCAACGGAAGTCATTTGGGGTGCCGGTGTACCAGAAACCAGCATTCGCCGAAACTCGGATTATCGTTATTTGAGGCTGAAATCGAACAGGTTAATTCCTGAAATGAGCTCGGACGCCTGATTGAAAAACAGGGAGAAAAAGAAACAGGGTCCGGTACGACCTTCCGAACGGCTGAAATTGAAGTGTATAATACACGGTTTTTCGGGATTCCGGGGTCCCGGAACAAAATTCTCCGGAAATCACATAGAAAGTTCCTCTGTCAGAAAAAGCGGCCACGCAAAATTTGAGCACCAACGGAAGTCCTTAAGGGGTGCCGGTGTGCCAGAAACCAGCATTCGCCGAAACTCGGATTATCGTTATTTGAGGCTGAAATCGAACAGGTTAATTCCTGAAATGAGCTCGGACGCCTGATTGAAAAACAGGAGAAAAAGAAACAGTGGTCCGAGCACGACCTTCCGAACGGCTGAAATTGAAGTGTATAATACACGGTTTTTCGGGATTCCGGGGTCCCGGAACAAAATTCTCCGGAAATCACATAGAAACTTCCTCGGGTTAGATAAAGCGGCCACCCAAAATTTGAGCACTAACGGAAGTCATTTGGGGGTGCCGGTGTGCCAGAAACCAGCATTAGCCGAAACTCGAATTATCGTTATTTGAGGCAGAAATCGAACAGGTTAAATCCTGAAATGAGCTCGGACGCGTGATTGAAAAACAGGGAGAAAAAGAAACAGCGTCCGTTACGACCTTCTGAACGGCTGAAATTGAAGTGTATAATACACCGTTTTTCGGGATTCCGGGGTCTCAGAACAAAATTCTCCGGAAATCACATAGAAAATTCCTCGGGTCAGATAATCCGGCCACGCAAAATTTGAGCACCAACGGAAGTCATTTAGGGGTACCGGTGTGTCAGAAACAGCATTCGCCGAACCTCGGATTATCGTGAAAAATGTGTTAAAGCTCGTTATTTGAGGCTGAAATCGACCAGGTTAATTCCTGAAATGAGCTCGGACGCTTGATTAAAAAAACAGGGAGAAAAAGAAATAGGGCCCGGTACGACCTTCCGAACGCCTGAAATTGAAGTGTATAATACACGGTTTTTCGCGATTCCTGGGGCCCAGAACAAAATTCTCCAAATTCTCCAGAAATCACATAGAAAGTTCATCGGGGCAGATAAAGCGGCCACGCAAAATTTGAGCACCAACGGAAGTCATTTGGGGGTGCTAGTGTACCAGAAAACAGCATTCATCGAAACTCGGATTATCGTTATTTGAGGCTGAAATCGAACAGGTTTATTCCTGAAATGAGCTCGGGCGCGTGATTGAAAAACAGGGAGAAAAAGAAACAGGGTCCGGTACGACATTCCGAATGGCTGAAATTGAAGTGTATAATACACGGTTTTTCGGGATTCCGGGTCCCGGAACAAAATTCTCCGGAAATCACATAGAATGCTCCTCGGGTCAGATAAAGCGGCCACGCAAAATTTGAGCACCAACGGAAGTCATTTAGGGGTGCCGGTGTGTCAGAACCAGCATTCGCCGAACCTCGGATTATCGTGAAAAATGTATTAAAGCTCGTTATTTGAGGCAGAAATCGAACAGGTTAATTCCTGAAATGAGCTCGGACGCGTGATTAAAAAACAGGGAGAAAAAGAAACAGGGTCCGGTACGACCTTCCGAACGGCTGAAATTGAAGTGTATAATACACGGTTTTTCGGGATTCCGGGGTCCCGGAACAAAATTCTCCGGAAATCACATAGAAAGTTCTTCGGGTCAGATAAAGCGGCCACGCAAAATTTGAGCACCAATGGAAGTCATTTATGGGTGCCGGTATGTCAGAAACCAGCATTCGCCGAACCTCGGATTATCGTTATTTGAGGCTGCAATCGAACAGGTTAATTCCTGAAATGAGCTCGGACGTCTGATTTAAAAACAGGGAGAAAAAGAAACAGGGTCCGCTACGACCTTCCGAACGGCTGAAATTGAAGTGTATAATACACGGTTTTTCGGGATTCCGGGGTCCCGGAACAAAATTCTCCGGAAATCACATAGAAAGTTCTTCGGGTCAGATAAAGCGGCCACGCAAAATTTGAGCACCAATGGAAGTCATTTATGGGTGCCGGTATGTCTGAAACCAGCATTCGCCGAACCTTGGATTATCGTTATTTGAGGCTGCAATCGAACAGGTTAATTCCTGAAATGAGCTCGGACGTCTGATTTAAAAACAGGGAGAAAAAGAAACAGGTCCAGACGACCTTTCGAGAACTTTGAAATTGAAGTGTATAATACACGGTTTTTCGGGATTCCGGGGTCCCAGAACAAAATTATCCGGAAATCACATAGAAAGTTCCTCGGGTCAGATAAAGCGGCCACGCAAAATTTGAGCACCAACGGAAGTCATTTAGGCGTGCCGGTGTGTCAGAACCAGCATTCGCCGAAACTCGGATTATCGTGAAAAATGTGTTAAATCTCGTTATTTGAGGCAGAAATCGAACTGGTTAATTCCTGAAATGAGCTCGGACGCGTGAATAAAAAACAGGGAGAAAAAGAAACAGGGTCCGGTACGACCTTCCGAACAGCTGAAATTGAAGTGTATAATACACGGTTTTTCGGGATTCCGGGGTCCCGGAACAAAATTCTCCGGAAATCACATAGAAAGTTCTTCGGGTCAGATAAAGCGGCCACGCAAAATTTGAGCACCAACGGAAGTCATTTAGGGGTGCCGGTGTGTCAGAAACCAGCATTCGTCGAACCTCGGATTATCGTTATTTGAGGCTGAAAGCGAACAGGTTAATTCCTGAAATGAGCTCGGACGCGTGATTGAAAAACAGGGAGAAAAAGAACCAGGGTCCGGTACGACCTTCCGAACGGCTCAAATTGAAGTGTATAATACACGGTTTTTCGAGATTCCGGGGTCCCGGAACAAAATTCTCCGGAAATCACATAGAAGGTTCCTCGGGTCAGATAAAGCGGCCAAGCAAAATTTGAGCACCGACGGAAGTCATTTAGGGGTGCCGGTGTGCCAGAAACCAGGATTCGCCGAACCTCGGATTATCGTGAAAAATGTGTTAAAGCTCGTTATTTGAGGCTGAAATCGAACAGGTTAATTCCTGAAATGAGCTCGGACGCGTGATTGAAAAACAGGGAGAAAAAGAAACAGGGTCCGGTACGACCTTCCGAACAGCTGAAATTGAAGTGTATAATACACGATTTTTCGGGATTCCGGGGTCCCGGAACAAAATTCTCCGGAAATCCCATAGAAAGTTCCTCGGGTCAGATAAAGCGGACACACAAAATTTGAGCACCAACGGAAGTCATTTGGGGGTGCCGGTGTGCTTGAAACCAGCATTCGTCGAACCTCGGATTATCGTGAAAATGTCTTAAAGCTCGTTATTTGAGGCAGAAATCGAACAGGTTAATTCCTGAAATGAGCTCGGGCGCGTGATTGAAAAACAGGGATAAAAAGAAACAGGGTCCGTTACGACCTTCCGAACGGCTGAAATTGAAGTGTATAATGCACGGTTTTTCGGGATTCCGGGGTCCCGGAACAAAATTCTTCGAAAATAACATAGAAAGTTTCTCGGGTCAGATATAGCGGCCACGCAAAATTTGAGCACTAACGGAAGTCAATTAGGGGTGCCGGTGTGTCAGAAACCAGCATTCGCCGAACCTCGGATTATCGTAAAAACTGTGTTAAAGCTCGTTATTTGAGGCAGAAATCGACCAGTTAATTCTCGAAATCGGCTCGGACGCGTAATTAAAAACAGGAGAAAGAGAAACGAGTGGTCGTCGACCTTCCAAACTTTGAAATTGAAGTGTATAATATACGGTTTTCGCGATTCTGGTCCCAGAACAAAATTCCCCGGAAATCACATAGAAAGTTCCTCGGGTCAGATAAAGCGGCTACGCAAAATTTGAGCACCAACGGAAGTCATTTGGGGTGCCGGTGTGCCAGAAACCAGCATTCGCCGAAACTCGGATTATCGTTATTTGAGGCTGAAATCGAACGGAGTTTATTCGAAATGAGCTCGGACGCTGATTGAAAAACAGGGGAAAAAGAAACAGGGTCGATTTACGACCTTCCGAACGGCTGAAATTGAAGTGTATAATACACGGTTTTTCGGGATTCCGGGGTCCCGGAACAAAATTCTCCGGAAATCACATAGAAAGTTCCTCGGGTCAGATAAAGCGGCCACGCAAAATTTGAGCACCAACGGAAGTCATTTAGGGGTGCCGGTGTGCCAGAAACCAGCATTCGCCGAACCTCGGATTATCGTGAAAAATGTATTAAAGCTCGTTATTTGAGGCTGAAATCGAGCAGGTTAATGCCTCAAATGAGCTCGGACGCGTGATTAAAAAACAGGGAGAAAAGAAACAGGGTCCGGTACAACCTTTCGAATGGCAAAAATTGAAGTGTATAATACACGGTTTTTCGGGATTCCGGGGTCCCGGAACAAAATTCTCCGGAAATCACATAGAAAGTTCCCCGTGTCAGATAAAGCGGCCACGAAAAATTTGAGCACTAACGGAAGTCCTTTGGGGGTGCCGGTGTGCCAGAAACCAGCATTCGCCGAAACTCATATTATCGTTATTTGAGGCTGAAATCGAACAGGTTAATTCCTGAAATGAGCTCGGACGCCTGATTGAAAAACAGGGAGAAAAAAAAACAGGGTCCGGTACGACCTTCCGAACGGCTGAAATTGAAGTGTATAATACACGGTTTTTCGGGATTCCGGGGTCCCGGAACAAAATTCTCCGGAAATCACATAGAAACTTCCTCGGGTCAGATAAAGAGGTCACGCAAAATTTGAGCACCAACGGAAGTCATTTGGGGGTGCCGTTGTGCCAGAAACCAGCATTCGCCGAAACTCGGATTATCGTTATTTGAGGTGAAATCGAACGGGTTTATTCTGAAATGAGCTCGGACGCGTGATTGAAAAACAGGGAGAAAAAAAAACAGGTCCGTGACGACATTCGAGAACAGTGAAATTGAAGTGTATAATACACGGTTTTTCGGGATTCGGGGTTAGGAACAAAATTCTCCGGAAATCACATAGAAAGTTCCTCGGGTCGATAAAGCGGCCACGCAAAATTTGAGCACCAACGGAAGACATTTAGGGGTGCGGTGTGCGAAACCAAAGATTCGCCGAACCTCGGATTATCGTGAAAAATGTATTAAAGCTCGTTATTTGAGGTCAAATCGAAGCGAGTTAATTCGAAATGAGCTCGGACGCGTGATTAAAAAACAGGAGAAAAGAAACAGGTCCGGTACAACCTTTCGAATGGCGAAATTGAAGTGTATAATACACGGTTTTTCGGGATTCCGTGGTCCGGAACAAAATTCTCCGGAAATCACATAGAAAGTTCCTCGGGTCGGATAAAGCGGCCACGCAAAATTTGAGCACCAACGGAAGTCCTTTGGGGGTTAGGTGTGCGAAAACCAAAGATTCGCGAAACTCATATTATCGTTATTTGAGGCTGAAATCGAACAGGTTAGTTTCTGAAATGAGCTCGGACGCCTGATTGAAAAACAGGGAGAAAAAAAAACAGGGTCCGGTACGACCTTCCGAACGGCTGAAATTGAAGTGTATAATACACGGTTTTTCGGGATTCCGGGGTCCCGGAACAAAATTCTCCGGAAATCACATAGAAACTTCCTCGGGTCAGATAAAGAGGTCACGCCAAATTTGAGCACCAACGGAAGTCATTTGGGGGTGCCGTTGTGCCAGAAACCAGCATTCGCCGAACTTTAGATTATCGTGAAAAATGTGTTAAAGCTCGTTATTTGAGGCTGAAATCGAACAGGTTAATTCCTAAAATGAGCTCGGATGCGTGATTGAAAAACAGGGAGGAAAAGAAACAGGGTCTGATACGACCTTCCGAAACGCATTGAAATTGAAGTGTATATAATACACGGTTTTTCGGGATTACGGGGTCCCGGAACAAAATTCTCCGGAAATATCATAGAAATTTCCTCGAGTCAGAAAAAGCGGCCATGCAAAATTTGAGCACCAACGGAAGTCATTTGGGGGTGCCGGTGTGCCAGAAATCGGCATTCGCCGAACCTCGGATCATCGTGAAAAATGTGTTAAAGCTCGTTATTTGAGGCTGAAATCGAACAGGTTAATTCCTGAAATGAGCTCGGACGCGTGATTGAAAAACAGGGAGAAAAAGAAACAGGGTCCGATACGACCTTCCGAACGGCTGAAATTGAAGTGTATAATACACGGTTTTTCGGGATTCGGGGTCCCGGAACAAAATTCTCAGGAAATCACATAGAAAGTTCCTCGGGTCAGATAAAGCGGCCACGCAAAATTTGAGCACCAACGGAAGACATTTAGGGGTGCGGTGTGCGTAAACCAAAGATTCGCCGAACCTCGGATTATCGTGAAAAATGTATTAAAGCTCGTTATTTGAGGTCGAAATCGAGCGAGTTAATTCTGAAATGAGCTCGGACTCGTGATTAAAAACAGGAGAAAAGAAACAGGGTCGGTACAACCTTTCGAATGGCGTAAATTAAAGTGTATAATACACGGTTTTTCGGGATTAGGGGTCTCGGAACAAAATTCTCGGAAATCACATAGAAAGTTCCCGTGTCGATAAAGCGGCCACGCAAAATTTGAGCACTAACGGAAGTCCTTTGGGGGTGCCGGTGTGCCAGAAACCAGCATTCGCCGAAACTCATATTATCGTTATTTGAGGCTGAAATCGACCAGGTTAATTCCTGAAATCAGCTCGGACGCGTAATTAAAAAACAGGGAGAAAAAGAAACAGTGGTCGGTACGACCTTCCAAACGGCATTGAAATTGAAGTGTATAATATACGGTTTTCGCGATTCTGGTCCCGAACAAAATTCTCCGAAATCACATAGAAAGTTCCTCGGGTTAGATAAAGCGGCCACGCAAAATTTGAGCACCAACGGAAGTCATTTGGGGGTGCGGTGTGCGAAAACCAAAGATTCGCGAAACTCGGATTATCGTTATTTGAGGTGAAATCGAACAGGTTAATTCGAAATGAGCTCGGACGCGTGATTGAAAAACAGGAGAAAAAGAAACAGGGTCCAGTGACGACCTTGAACGGCTGAAATTGAAGTGTATAATACACGGTTTTTCGGGATTCCGGGGTCCCGGAACAAAATTCTCCGGAAATCACATAGAAAGTTCCTCGGGTCAGATAAAGCGGCCACGCAAAATTTGAGCACCAACGGAAGTCATTTAGGGGTGCCGGTGTGCCAGAAACCAGCATTCGCCGAACCTCGGATTATCGTGAAAAATGTATTAAAGCTCGTTATTTGAGGCTGAAATCGAGCAGGTTAATTCCTGAAATGAGCTCGGACTCGTGATTAAAAAACAGGGAGAAAAGAAACAGGGTCCGGTACAACCTTTCGAATGGCAGAAATTAAAGTGTATAATACACGGTTTTTCGGGATTCCGGGGTCTCGGAACAAAATTCTCCGGAAATCACATAGAAAGTTCCCCGTGTCAGATAAAGCGGCCACGCAAAATTTGAGCACTAACGGAAGTCCTTTGGGGGTGCCGGTGTGCGTAAACCAAAGCATTCGCGAAACTCATATTATCGTTATTTGAGGTGAAATCGACCAGGTTAATTCTGAAATCGGCTCGGACGCGTAATTAAAAAACAGGAGAAAAAGAAACAGGGTCGTGACGACCTTCCAAACAAATTGAAATTGAAGTGTATAATATACGGTTTTTCGCGATTCCTGGTCCCAGAACAAAATTCTCCGGAAATCACATAGAAAGTTCCTCGGGTTAGATAAAGCGGCCACGCAAAATTTGAGCACCAACGGAAGTCATTTGGGGTGCCGGTGTGCCAGAAACCAGCATTCGCCGAAACTCGGATTATCGTTATTTGAGGCTGAAATCGAACAGGTTTATTCCTGAAATGAGCTCGGACGCGTGATTGAAAAACAGGGAGAAAAAGAAACAGGGTCCGGTACGACATTCCGAACGGCTGAAATTGAAGTGTATAATACACGGTTTCGGGATTAGGGGTTAGGAACAAAATTCTCCGGAAATCACATAGAAAGTTCCTCGGGTCAGATAAAGCGGCCACGCAAAATTTGAGCACCAACGGAAGTCATTTAGGGGTGCCGGTGTGCCAGAAACCAGCATTCGCCGAACCTCGGATTATCGTGAAAAATGTATTAAAGCTCGTTATTTGAGGCTGAAATCGAGCAGGTTAATTCCTGAAATGAGCTCGGACGCGTGATTAAAAAACAGGGAGAAAAGAAACAGGGTCCGGTACAACCTTTCGAATGGCAGAAATTGAAGTGTATAATACACGGTTTTTCGGGATTCCGGGGTCTCGGAACAAAATTCTCCGGAAATCACATAGAAAGTTCCCGTGTCGATAAAGCGGCCACGCAAAATTTGAGCACTAACGAAGTCCTTTGGGGGTGCGGTGTGCGAAACCAAAGATTCGCCGAAACTCATATTATCGTTATTTGAGGCTGAAATCGACCAGGTTAATTCCTGAAATCAGCTCGGACGCGTAATTAAAAAACAGGGAGAAAAAGAAACAGGGTCCGGTACGACCTTCCAAACGGCTGAAATTGAAGTGTATAATATACGGTTTTTCGCGATTCCTGGTCCCAGAACAAAATTCTCCGGAAATCACATAGAAAGTTCCTCGGGTTAGATAAAGCGGCCACGCAAAATTTGAGCACCAACGGAAGTCATTTGGGGTGCCGGTGTGCCAGAAACCAGCATTCGCCGAAACTCGGATTATCGTTATTTGAGGCTGAAATCGAACAGGTTAATTCCTGAAATGAGCTCGGACGCGTGATTGAAAAACAGGGAGAAAAAGAAACAGGGTCCGGTACGACCTTCAGAACGGTTGAAATTGAAGTGTATAATACACGGTTTTTCGGGATTCCGGGGTCCCGGAACAAAATTCTCCGGAAATATCATAGAAAGTTTCTCGGGTCAGATAAAGCGGCCACGCAAAATTTGAGCACCAACGGAAGTCATTTAGGGGTGCCGGTGTGCCAGAAACCAGCATTCGCCGAACCTCGGATTATCGTGAAAAATGTATTAAAGCTCGTTATTTGAGGCTGAAATCGAGCAGGTTAATTCCTGAAATGAGCTCGGACTCGTGATTAAAAAACAGGGAGAAAAGAAACAGGGTCCGGTACAACCTTTCGAATGGCAGAAATTAAAGTGTATAATACACGGTTTTTCGGGATTCCGGGGTCTCGGAACAAAATTCTCCGGAAATCACATAGAAAGTTCCCCGTGTCAGATAAAGCGGCCACGCAAAATTTGAGCACTAACGGAAGTCCTTTGGGGGTGCCGGTGTGCGAAAACCAAAGATTCGCCGAAACTCATATTATCGTTATTTGAGGTGAAATCGACCAGTTAATTCCGAAATCGGCTCGGACGCGTAATTAAAAAACAGGAGAAAAAGAAACAGGTCCGACGACCTTCCAAACTATTTGAAATTGAAGTGTATAATATACGGTTTTTCGCGATTCCTGGTCCCAGAACAAAATTCTCCGGAAATCACATAGAAAGTTCCTCGGGTTAGATAAAGCGGCCACGCAAAATTTGAGCACCAACGGAAGTCATTTGGGGTGCCGGTGTGCCAGAAACCAGCATTCGCCGAAACTCGGATTATCGTTATTTGAGGCTGAAATCGAACAGGTTTATTCCTGAAATGAGCTCGGACGCGTGATTGAAAAACAGGGAGAAAAAGAAACAGGGTCCAGACGACATTCGAACAATTTGAAATTGAAGTGTATAATACACGGTTTTCGGGATTAGGGGTTTAGGAACAAAATTCTCCGGAAATCACATAGAAAGTTCCTCGGGTCAGATAAAGCGGCCACGCAAAATTTGAGCACCAACGGAAGTCATTTAGGGGTGCCGGTGTGCCAGAAACCAGCATTCGCCGAACCTCGGATTATCGTGAAAAATGTATTAAAGCTCGTTATTTGAGGCTGAAATCGAGCAGGTTAATTCCTGAAATGAGCTCGGACGCGTGATTAAAAAACAGGAGAAAAGAAACAGGTCCGGTACAACCTTTCGAATGGCGAAATTGAAGTGTATAATACACGGTTTTCGGGATTAGGGGTCCGGAACAAAATTCTCCGGAAATCACATAGAAAGTTCCCGTGTCGATAAAGCGGCCACGCAAAATTTGAGCACTAACGGAAGTCCTTTGGGGGTGCGGTGTGCGAAAACCAAAGATTCGCCGAAACTCATATTATCGTTATTTGAGGTGAAATCAAACAGTTAATTCTGAAATGAGCTCGGGCCTGATTGAAAAACGGGGAGAAAAAAAAACAGTGGTCCCAGACGACCTTCCGAACATTTGAAATTGAAGTGTATAATACACGGTTTTTGGGATTTCGGGGTCCCGGAACAAAATTCTCCGGAAATCACATAGAAACTTCCTCGGGTCAGATAAAGAGGTCACGCCAAATTTGAGCACCAACGGAAGTCATTTGGGGTGCCGTTGTTTAAAACCAAAGATTCGCCGAACTTTAGATTATCGTGAAAAATGTGTTAAAGCTCGTTATTTGAGGTGAAATCGAACAGGTTAATTCCTGAAATGAGCTCGGATGCGTGATTGAAAAACAGGAGGAAAAGAAACAGGGTCGATACGACCTTCCGAACGGCTGAAATTGAAGTGTATATAATACACGGTTTTTCGGGATTACGGGGTCCCGGAACAAAATTCTCCGGAAATATCATAGAAATTTCCTCGTGTCAGAAAAAGCGGCCATGCAAAATTTGAGCACCAACGGAAGTCATTTGGGGGTGCCGGTGTGCCAGAAATCGGCATTCGCCGAACCTCGGATCATCGTGAAAAATGTGTTAAAGCTCGTTATTTGAGGCTGAAATCGAACAGGTTAATTCCTGAAATGAGCTCGGACGCGTGATTGAAAAACAGGGAGAGAAAAAAAAGTGGTCCAGACGACCTTCCGAACGGTTGAAATTGAAGTGTATAATACACGGTTTTTCGGGATTCCGGGGTCCCGGAACAAAATTCTCCGGAAATCACATAGAAAGTTCCTCGGGTGAGATAAAGAGGTCACGCAAAATTTGAGCACCAACGGAAGTTATTTGGGGATGCCGGTGTGTCAGAAACCAGCATTCGCCGAACCTCGGATTATCGTGAAAAATGTGTTAAAGCTCATTATTTGAGGCTGAAATCGAATAGGTTAATTCCTGAAATTAGCTCGGACGCGTGATTAAAAAAAAGGGCGAAAAAGAAATAGGGTCCTTTACGACCTTCCGAACGGCTGAAATTGAAGTGTATAATACACGGTTTTTCGGAATTCCGGGGTCCCGGAACAAAATTCTCCGGAAATCACATAGAAAGTTCCTCGGGTCAGATAAAGCGGCCACGCATAATTTGAGCACCAACAGAAGTCATTTGGGGGTGCCGGTGTGCCAGAAACCAGCATTCGCCGAAACTCGGATTATCGTTATTTGAGGCTGAAATCGAACAGGTTAATTCCTGAAATGAGCTCGGACGCGTGATTGAAAAACATGGAGAAAAAGAAACAGGGTCCGGTACGACCTTCCGAACGGTTGAAATTGAAGTGTATAATACACGGTTTTTCGGGATTCCGGGGTCCCGGAACAAAATTCTCCGGAAATCACATAGAAAGTTCCTCGGGTCAGATAAAACGGCCACGCAAAATTTGAGCACTAACGGAAGTCAATTAGGGGTGCCGGTGTGTCAGAAACCAGCATTCGCCGAACCTCGGATTATCGTGAAAACTGTGTTAAAGCTCGTTATTTGAGGCAGAAATCGACCAGGTTAATTCCTGAAATCAGCTCGGACGCGTAATTAAAAAACAGGGAGAAAAAGAAACAGGGTCCGGTACGACCTTCCGAACGGCTGAAATTGAAGTGTATAATACACGGTTTTTCGGGATTAGGGGTCCGGAACAAAATTCTCCGGAAATCACATAGAAAGTTCCTCGGGTCAGATAAAGCGGCCATGAAAAATTTGAGCACCAACGGAAGTCATTTAGGGGTGCCGGTGTGCCAGAAACCAGCATTCGCCGAAACTCGAATTATCGTTATTTGAGGCTGAAATCGAACAGGTTTATTCCTGAAATGAGCTCGGACGCGTGATTGAAAAACGGGAGAAAAAAAACGGTCCGATACGACATTCGAACATTTGAAATTGAAGTGTATAATACACGGTTTTTCGGGATTCCGGGGTCCCGGAACAAAATTCTCCGGAAATCACATAGAAAGTTCCTCGGGTCAGATAAAGCGGCCACGCAAAATTTGAGCACCAACGGAAGTCATTTAGGGGTGCCGGTGTGCCAGAAACCAGCATTCGCCGAACCTCGGATTATCGTGAAAAATGTATTAAAGCTCGTTATTTGAGGCTGAAATCGAGCAGGTTAATTCCTGAAATGAGCTCGGACTCGTGATTAAAAAACAGGAGAAAAGAAACAGGTCCGGTACAACCTTTCGAATGGCGAGAAATTAAAGTGTATAATACACGGTTTTTTCGGGATTAGGGGTCTCGAAACAAAATTCTCCGGAAATCACATAGAAAGTTCCCGTGTCGATAAAGCGGCCACGCAAAATTTGAGCACTAACGGAAGTCCTTTGGGGGTGCGGTGTGCGAAAACCAAAGATTCGCCGAAACTCATATTATCGTTATTTGAGGCTGAAATCGACCAGGTTAATTCCTGAAATCAGCTCGGACGCGTAATTAAAAAACAGGGAGAAAAAGAAACAGGGTCCGGTACGACCTTCCAAACGGCTGAAATTGAAATGTATAATACACGGTTTTTCGGGATTCCGGGGTCCCGGAACAAAATTCTCCGGAAATCACATAGAAAGTTCCTCGGGTCAGATAAAGCGGCCACGCAAAATTTGAGCACCAACGGAAGTCATTTAGGGGTGCCGGTGTGCCAGAAACCAGCATTCGCCGAACCTCGGATTATCGTGAAAAATGTACAAAGCTCGTTATTTGAGGCTGAAATCGAGCAGGTTAATTCCTGAAATGAGCTCGGACGCGTGATTAAAAAACAGGGAGAAAAGAAACAGGGTCCGGTACAATCTTTCGAATGGCAGAAATTGAAGTGTATAATACACGGTTTTTCGGGATTCCGGGGTCCCGGAACAAAATTCTCCGGAAATCACATAGAAAGTTCCCCGTGTCAGATAAAGCGGCCACGCAAAATTTGAGCACTAACGGAAGTCCTTTGGGGGTGCCGGTGTGCCAGAAACCAGCATTCGCCGAAACTCATATTATCGTTATTTGAGGCTGAAATCGAACAGGTTAGTTCCTGAAATGAGCTCGGGACGCTTTGATTGAAAAAAACGGGGAGAAAAAAAGTGGGGGGTCAGTACGACCTTCCGAACGGCTGAAATTGAAGTGTATAATACACGGTTTTTCGGGATTTCGGGGTCCCGGAACAAAATTCTCCGGAAATCACATAGAAACTTCCTCGGGTCAGATAAAGAGGTCACGCCAAATTTGAGCACCAACGGAAGTCATTTGGGGGTGCCGTTGTGCCAGAAACCAGCATTCGCCGAACTTTAGATTATCGTGAAAAATGTGTTAAAGCTCGTTATTTGAGGCTGAAATCGAACAGGTTAATTCCTAAAATGAGCTCGGATGCGTGATTGAAAAACAGGGAGGAAAAGAAACAGGGTCTGATACGACCTTCCGAACGGCTGAAATTGAAGTGTATATAATACACGGTTTTTCGGGATTACGGGGTCCCGGAACAAAATTCTCCGGAAATATCATAGAAATTTCCTCGAGTCAGAAAAAGCGGCCATGCAAAATTTGAGCACCAACGGAAGTCATTTGGGGGTGCCGGTGTGCCAGAAATCGGCATTCGCCGAACCTCGGATCATCGTGAAAAATGTGTTAAAGCTCGTTATTTGAGGCTGAAATCGAACAGGTTAATTCCTGAAATGAGCTCGGACGCGTGATTGAAAAACAGGGAGAAAAAGAAACAGGGTCCGGTACGACCTTCCGAACGGTTGAAATTGAAGTGTATAATACACGGTTTTTCGGGATTCCGGGGTCCCGGAACAAAATTCTCCGGAAATCACATAGAAAGTTCCTCGGGTCAGATAAAGAGGTCACGCAAAATTTGAGCACCAACGGAAGTTATTTGGGGATGCCGGTGTGTCAGAAACCAGCATTCGCCGAACCTCGGATTATCGTGAAAAATGTGTTAAAGCTCATTATTTGAGGCTGAAATCGAATAGGTTAATTCCTGAAATTAGCTCGGACGCGTGATTAAAAAAAAGGGCGAAAAAGAAATAGGGTCCTTTACGACCTTCCGAACAGTGAAATTGAAGTGTATAATACACGGTTTTTTGAATTCGGGGTCCCGGAACAAAATTCTCCGGAAATCACATAGAAAGTTCCTCGGGTCGATAAAGCGGCCACGCATAATTTGAGCACCAACGAAGTCATTTGGGGGTGCGGTGTGTGCGAAAACCAAAGCATTCGCCGAAATCGGGATTATCGTTATTTGAGGTGAAATCGAACAGTTAATTCGAAATGAGCTCGGACGCGTGATTGAAAAACATGGAGAAAAAGAAACAGGTCCAGTACGACCTTCCGAACGGCTGAAATTGAAGTGTATAATACACGGTTTTTCGGGATTCCGGGGTCCCGGAACAAAATTCTCCGGAAATCACATAGAAAGTTCCTCGGGTCAGATAAAGCGGCCACGCAAAATTTGAGCACCAACGGAAGTCATTTGGGGGTGCCGGTGTGCCAGAAACCAAAGATTCGCCGAACCTCGGATTATCGTGAAAAATGTATTAAAGCTCGTTATTTGAGGTGAAATCGAGCGGAGTTAATTCTGAAATGAGCTCGGACTCGTGATTAAAAAACAGGAGAAAAGAAACGTGGTCCAGTACAACCTTTCGAATGGCGAAATTAAAGTGTATAATACACGGTTTTTCGGGATTCAGGGGTCTCGAAACAAAATTCTCCGGAAATCACATAGAAAGTTCCCCGTGTCAGATAAAGCGGCCACGCAAAATTTGAGCACTAACGGAAGTCCTTTGGGGGGTGTAGGTGTGCGAAACCAAAGATTCGCCGAAACTCATATTATCGTTATTTGAGGTGAAATCGACCAGTTAATTCTGAAATCAGCTCGGACGCATAATTAAAAAACAGGAGAAAAAGAAACAGGTCCGACGACCTTCCAAACGGTGAAATTGAAATGTATAATACACGGTTTTCGGGATTTAGGGGTCCCGGAACAAAATTCTCGGAAATCACATAGAAAGTTCCTCGGGTCAGATAAAGCGGCCACGCAAAATTTGAGCACCAACGGAAGTCATTTAGGGGTGCCGGTGTGCCAGAAACCAGCATTCGCCGAACCTCGGATTATCGTGAAAAATGTACAAAGCTCGTTATTTGAGGCTGAAATCGAGAGTTAATTCTGAAATGAGCTCGGACGCGTGATTAAAAAACAGGAGAAAAGAAACAGTGGTCCAGTACAATCTTTCGAATGGCGTAAATTGAAGTGTATAATACACGGTTTTTCGGGATTCCGGGTCCGGAACAAAATTCTCCGGAAATCACATAGAAAGTTCCCGTGTCGGATAAAGCGGCCACGCAAAATTTGAGCACTAACGGAAGTCCTTTGGGGGTGCGGTGTGCGAAAACCAAAGATTCGCCGAAACTCATATTATCGTTATTTGAGGTCGAAATCGAAACGGGTTAGTTCTGAAATGAGCTCGGACGCCCGATTGAAAAACGGGAGAAAAAAAAATGTGGTCCGCACGACCTTCCGAACGGTGAAATTGAAGTGTATAATACACGGTTTTTGGGATTTCGGGGTCCGGAACAAAATTCTCCGGAAATCACATAGAAACTTCCTCGGGTCAGATAAAGAGGTCACGCCAAATTTGAGCACCAACGGAAGTCATTTGGGGGTGCCGTTGTGCCAGAAACCAGCATTCGCCGAAACTCGGATTATCGTTATTTGAGGCTGAAATCGAACAGGTTTATTCCTGAAATGAGCTCGGACGCGTGATTGAAAAACAGGAGAAAAAGAAACAGTGGTCCCGACGACATTCGAACGGTGAAATTGAAGTGTATAATACACGGTTTTTCGGGATTAAAGGGGTTCCGAACAAAATTCTCCGAAATCACATAGAAAGTTCCTCGGGTCGATAAAGCGGCCACGCAAAATTTGAGCACCAACGGAAGTCATTTAGGGGTGCCGGTGTGCAGAGAAACCAAAGATTCGCCGAACCTCGGATTATCGTGAAAAATGTATTAAAGCTCGTTATTTGAGGTGAAATCGAGCGGAGTTAATTCTGAAATGAGCTCGGACGCGTGATTAAAAAACAGGAGAAAAGAAACAGGTCCGGTACAACCTTTCGAATGGCGTAAATTGAAGTGTATAATACACGGTTTTCGGGATTCGGGGGTCCGGAACAAAATTCTCCGGAAATCACATAGAAAGTTCCCGTGTCGATAAAGCGGCCACGCAAAATTTGAGCACTAACGGAAGTCCTTTGGGGGTGCGGTAGGTGTGCGAGAAACCAAAGCATTCGCCGAAACTCATATTATCGTTATTTGAGGTCGAAATCGAACGGGTTAGTTCTGAAATGAGCTCGGACGCCTTTGATTGAAAAACAGGAGAAAAAAACGTGGTCCGCACGACCTTCCGAACGGCTGAAATTGAAGTGTATAATACACGGTTTTTCGGGATTTCGGGGTCCCGGAACAAAATTCTCCGGAAATCACATAGAAACTTCCTCGGGTCAGATAAAGAGGTCACGCCAAATTTGAGCACCAACGGAAGTCATTTGGGGGTGCCGTTGTGCCAGAAACCAGCATTCGCCGAACTTTAGATTATCGTGAAAAATGTGTTAAAGCTCGTTATTTGAGGCTGAAATCGAACAGGTTAATTCCTAAAATGAGCTCGGATGCGTGATTGAAAAACAAGGAGAAAAAGAAACAGGTTCCGATACGACCTTCCGAACTAATTTGAAATTGAAGTGTATATAATACACGGTTTTTCGGGATTACGGGGTCCCGGAACAAAATTCTCCGGAAATATCATAGAAATTTCCTCGAGTCAGAAAAAGCGGCCATGCAAAATTTGAGCACCAACGGAAGTCATTTGGGGGTGCCGGTGTGTGAAATCGGCATTCGCCGAACCTCGGATCATCGTGAAAAATGTGTTAAAGCTCGTTATTTGAGGCTGAAATCGAACAGTTAATTCTGAAATGAGCTCGGACGCGTGATTGAAAAACAGGGAGAAAAGAAACAGGTCCCAGCACGACCTTCCGAACAGTTGAAATTGAAGTGTATAATACACGGTTTTCGGGATTCCGGGTCCCGGAACAAAATTCTCCGGAAATCACATAGAAAGTTCCTCGGGTCGATAAAGAGGTCACGCAAAATTTGAGCACCAACGGAAGTTATTTGGGGATGCCGGTGTGTCGAAAACCAAAGCATTCGCCGAACCTCGGATTATCGTGAAAAATGTGTTAAAGCTCATTATTTGAGGCTGAAATCGAATAGGTTAATTCCTGAAATTAGCTCGGACGCGTGATTAAAAAAAAGGGCGAAAAAGAAATAGGGTCCTTTACGACCTTCCGAAATTTGAAATTGAAGTGTATAATACACGGTTTTGAATTCCGGGGTCCCGGAACAAAATTCTCCGGAAATCACATAGAAAGTTCCTCGGGTCGATAAAGCGGCCACGCATAATTTGAGCACCAACGAAGTCATTTGGGGGTGCGGTGCGAGAAACCAAAGATTCGCCGAAACTCGGATTATCGTTATTTGAGGTCGAAATCGAAACAGTTAATTCTGAAATGAGCTCGGACGCGTGATTGAAAAACAGGGAGAAAAAGAAACGGTGGTCCGGTACGACCTTCCGAACGGTTGAAATTGAAGTGTATAATACACGGTTTTTCGGGATTCCGGGGTCCCGGAACAAAATTCTCCGGAAATCACATAGAAAGTTCCTCGGGTCAGATAAAACGGCCACGCAAAATTTGAGCACTAACGGAAGTCAATTAGGGGTGCCGGTGTGTCAGAAACCAGCATTCGCCGAACCTCGGATTATCGTGAAAACTGTGTTAAAGCTCGTTATTTGAGGCAGAAATCGACCAGGTTAATTCCTGAAATCGGCTCGGACGCGTAATTAAAAAACGGGGAGAAAAAAAACAGTGGTCAGACGACCTTCCGAACGGCTGAAATTGAAGTGTATAATACACGGTTTTTCGGGATTCCGGGGTCCCGGAACAAAATTCTCCGGAAATCACATAGAAAGTTCCTCGGGTCAGATAAAGCGGCCCCGAAAAATTTGAGCACCAACGGAAGTCATTTAGGGGTGCCGGTGTGCCAGAAACCAGCATTCGCCGAAACTCGAATTATCGTTATTTGAGGCTGAAATCGAACAGGTTTATTCCGAAATGAGCTCGGACCGTGATTGAAAAACAGGAGAAAAAGAAACAGTGGTCCGAGACGACATTCGAACTATTTGAAATTGAAGTGTATAATACACGGTTTTCGGGATTCGGGGTCCCGAACAAAATTCTCGGAAATCACATAGAAAGTTCCTCGGGTCGATAAAGCGGCCACGCAAAATTTGAGCACCAACGGAAGTCATTTAGGGGTGCCGGTGTGCGTAAACCAAGATTCGCCGAACCTCGGATTATCGTGAAAAATGTATTAAAGCTCGTTATTTGAGGTGAAATCGAGCGAGTTAATTCCGAAATGAGCTCGGACTCGTGATTAAAAAACAGGAGAAAAGAAACAGTGGTCCGGTACAACCTTTCGAATGGCGAAATTAAAGTGTATAATACACGGTTTTCGGGATTCGGGATCTCGAAACAAAATTCTCGGAAATCACATAGAAAGTTCCCCGTGTCGATAAAGCGGCCACGCAAAATTTGAGCACTAACGGAAGTCCTTTGGGGGTGCGGTGTAAAACCAAGATTCGCCGAAACTCATATTATCGTTATTTGAGGCTGAAATCGACCAGGTTAATTCCTGAAATCAGCTCGGACGCGTAATTAAAAAACAGGGAGAAAAAGAAACAGGGTCCGGTACGACCTTCCAAACGGCTGAAATTGAAGTGTATAATACACGGTTTTTCGGGATTCCGGGGTCCCGGAACAAAATTCTCCGGAAATCACATAGAAAGTTCCTCGGGTCAGATAAAGCGGCCACGCAAAATTTGAGCACCAACGGAAGTCATTTAGGGGTGCCGGTGTGCCAGAAACCAGCATTCGCCGAACCTCGGATTATCGTGAAAAATGTATTAAAGCTCGTTATTTGAGGTGAAATCGAGCCAGTTAATTCCCGAAATGAGCTCGGACGCGTGATTAAAAAACAAGGGAGAAAAGAAACAGGGTCCGGTACAATCTTTCGAATGGCAGAAATTGAAGTGTATAATACACGGTTTTTCGGGATTCAGGGGTCCGGAACAAAATTCTCCGGAAATCACATAGAAAGTTCCCGTGTCGATAAAGCGGCCACGCAAAATTTGAGCACTAACGGAAGTCCTTTGGGGGTGCTTGGTGTTCAAAACCAAAGATTCGCCGAAACTCATATTATCGTTATTTGAGGTGAAATCGAAAGTTAGTTCTGAAATGAGCTCGACGCCCTGATTGAAAAAAGGGAGAAAAAAAAATGTGGTCAGTACGACCTTCCGAACGGCTGAAATTGAAGTGTATAATACACGGTTTTTCGGGATTTCGGGGTCCCGGAACAAAATTCTCCGGAAATCACATAGAAACTTCCTCGGGTCAGATAAAGAGGTCACGCCAAATTTGAGCACCAACGGAAGTCATTTGGGGGTGCCGTTGTGCAGAAACCAGCATTCGCCGAACTTTAGATTATCGTGAAAAATGTGTTAAAGCTCGTTATTTGAATTTGAAATCGAAACAGTTAATTCCTAAAATGAGCTCGGATGCGTGATTGAAAAAAACAGGAGGAAAAGAAACGGTCCGATACGACCTTCCGAACTATTTGAAATTGAAGTGTATATAATACACGGTTTTTCGGGATTACGGGGTCCCGGAACAAAATTCTACGGAAATATCATAGAAATTTCCTCGGGTCAGAAAAAGCGGCCATGCAAAGTTTGAGCACCAACGGAAGTCATTTGGGGGTGTAGGTGTGCGAAAGAAATCGGCATTCGCCGAACCTCGGATCATCGTGAAAAATGTGTTAAAGCTCGTTATTTGAGGTGAAATCGACAAAGTTAATTCTGAAATGAGCTCGGACGCGTGATTGAAAAACAGGGAGAAAAAGAAACAGGGTCCGGTACGACCTTCCGAACGGTTGAAATTGAAGTGTATAATACACGGTTTTTCGGGATTCCGGGGTCCCGGAACAAAATTCTCCTGAAATCACATAGAAAGTTCCTCGGGTCAGATAAAGAGGTCACGCAAAATTTGAGCACCAACGGAAGTTATTTGGGGATGCCGGTGTGTCAGAAACCAGCATTCGCCGAACCTCGGATTATCGTGAAAAATGTGTTAAAGCTCATTATTTGAGGCTGAAATCGAATAGGTTAATTCCTGAAATTAGCTCGGACGCGTGATTAAAAAAAAGGGCGAAAAAGAAATAGGGTCCTTTACGACTTTCCGAACGGCTGAAATTGAAGTGTATAATACACGGTTTTTCGGGATTCCGGGGTCCCGGAACAAAATTCTCCGGAAATCACATAGAAAGTTCCTCGGGTCAGATAAAGCGGCCACGCATAATTTGAGCACCAACAGAAGTCATTTGGGGGTGCCGGTGTGCCAGAAACCAGCATTCGCCGAAACTCGGATTATCGTTATTTGAGGCTGAAATCGAACAGGTTAATTCCTGAAATGAGCTCGGACGCGTGATTGAAAAACAGGGAGAAAAAGAAACAGTGGTCCCAGACGACCTTCCGAACGGTTGAAATTGAAGTGTATAATACACGGTTTTTCGGGATTCCGGGGTCCCGGAACAAAATTCTCCGGAAATCACATAGAAAGTTCCCCGTGTCAGATAAAGCGGCCACGCAAAATTTGAGCACTAACGGAAGTCCTTTGGGGGTGCCGGTGTGCCAGAAACCAACATTCGCCGAAACTCATATTATCGTTATTTGAGGCTGAAATCGACCAGGTTAATTCCTGAAATCAGCTCGGACGCGTAATTAAAAAACAGGGAGAAAAAGAAACAGGGTCCGGTACGACCTTCCAAAATTTGAAATTGAAGTGTATAATACACGGTTTTTCGGGATTCCGGGGTCCCGGAACAAAATTCTCCGGAAATCACATAGAAAGTTCCTCGGGTCAGATAAAGCGGCCACGAAAAATTTGAGCACCAACGGAAGTGATTTAGGGGTGTCTTTGGTGTGCGTAAACCAAAGATTCGCCGAAACCTCGGATTATCGTTATTTGAGGTGAAATCGAACAGGTTTATTCCGAAATGAGCTCGGACGCGTGATTGAAAAACAGGAGAAAAAGAAACAGGGTCCGACGACATTCGAACTACTGAAATTGAAGTGTATAATACACGGTTTTTCGGGATTCCGGGGTCCCGGAACAAAATTCTCCGGAAATCACATAGAAAGTTCCTCGAGTCAGATAAAGCGGCCACGCAAAATTTGAGCACCAACGGAAGTCATTTAGGGGTGCCGGTGTGCCAGAAACCAGCATTCGCCGAACCTCGGATTATCGTGAAAAATGTATTAAAGCTCGTTATTTGAGGTCAAATCGAGCAGTTAATTCTGAAATGAGCTCGGACGCGTGATTAAAAAACAGGAGAAAAGAAACAGGTCCAGTATAACCTTTCGAATGGCGAAATTGAAGTGTATAATACACGGTTTTTCGGGATTCCGGGGTCCCGGAACAAAATTCTCCGGAAATCACATAGAAAGTTCCCCTTGTCAGATAAAGCGGCCACGCAAAATTTGAGCACTAACGGAAGTCCTTTGGGGGTGCCGGTGTGCCAGAAACCAGCATTCGCCGAAACTCATATTATCGTTATTTGAGGCTGAAATTGAACAGGTTAATTACTGAAATGAGCTCGACGCCCTGATTGAAAAACAGGAGAAAAAAAAATGGTCCATTTACGACCTTCCGAACGGCTGAAATTGAAGTGTATAATACACGGTTTTTCGGGATTTCGGGGTCCCGGAACAAAATTCTCCGGAAATCACATAGAAACTTCCTCGGGTCAGATAAAGAGGTCACACAAAATTTGAGCATCAACGGAAGTCATTTGGGGGTGCCGTTGTGCCAGAAACCAGCATTCGCCGAACTTTAGATTATCGTGAAAAATGTGTTAAAGCTCGTTATTTGAGGCTGAAATCGAACAGGTTGATTCCTGAAATGAGCTCGGATGCGTGATTGAAAACAGGAGGAAAAGAAACAGGGTCTGATACGACCTTCCGAACGGCTGAAATTGAAGTGTATATAATACACGGTTTTTCGGGATTACGGGGTCCCGGAACAAAATTCTACGGAAATATCATAGAAATTTACTCGGGTCAGAAAAAGCGGCCATGCAAAGTTTGAGCACCAACGGAAGTCATTTGGGGGTGCCGGTGTGCCAGAAATCGGCATTCGCCGAACCTCGGATCATCGTGAAAAATGTGTTAAAGCTCGTTATTTGAGGCTGAAATCGAACAGGTTAATTCCTGAAATGAGCTCGGACGCGTGATTGAAAAACAGGGAGAAAAAGAAACGGTGGTCCCAGACGACCTTCCGAACGGTTGAAATTGAAGTGTATAATACACGGTTTTCGGGATTCTGGGGTCCCGGAACAAAATTCTCCGAAAATCACATAGAAAGTTCCTCGGGTCGATAAAGAGGTCACGCAAAATTTGAGCACCAACGGAAGTTATTTGGGGATGCGGTGTGTCGAAACCAAAGATTCGCCGAACCTCGGATTATCGTGAAAAATGTGTTAAAGCTCATTATTTGAGGCTGAAATCGAATAGGTTAATTCCTGAAATTAGCTCGGACGCGTGATTAAAAAAAAGGGCGAAAAAGAAATAGGGTCCTTTACGACTTTCCGAACGGCTGAAATTGAAGTGTATAATACACGGTTTTTCGGGATTCCGGGGTCCCGGAACAAAATTCTCCGGAAATCACATAGAAAGTTCCTCGGGTCAGATAAAGCGGCCACGCATAATTTGAGCACCAACAGAAGTCATTTGGGGGTGCCGGTGTGCCAGAAACCAGCATTCGCCGAAACTCGGATTATCGTTATTTGAGGCTGAAATCGAACAGGTTAATTCCTGAAATGAGCTCGGACGCGTGATTGAAAAACATGGAGAAAAAGAAACAGGGTCCGGTACGACCTTCCGAACGGTTGAAATTGAAGTGTATAATACACGGTTTTTCGGGATTCCGGGGTCCCGGAACAAAATTCTCCGGAAATCACATAGAAAGTTCCCCGTGTCAGATAAAGCGGCCACGCAAAATTTGAGCACTAACGGAAGTCCTTTGGGGGTGCCGGTGTGCCAGAAACCAACATTCGCCGAAACTCATATTATCGTTATTTGAGGCTGAAATCGACCAGGTTAATTCCTGAAATCAGCTCGGACGCGTAATTAAAAAACAGGGAGAAAAAGAAACAGGGTCCGGTACGACCTTCCAAACGGCTGAAATTGAAGTGTATAATACACGGTTTTTCGGGATTCCGGGGTCCCGGAACAAAATTCTCCGGAAATCACATAGAAAGTTCCTCGGGTCAGATAAAGCGGCCACGAAAAATTTGAGCACCAACGGAAGTCATTTAGGGGTGCTGGTGTGCCAGAAACCAGCATTCGCCGAAACTCGGATTATCGTTATTTGAGGCTGAAATCGAACAGGTTTATTCCTGAAATGAGCTCGGACGCGTGATTGAAAAACAGGGAGAAAAAGAAATAGGGTCCGCACGACATTCGAACATTTGAAATTGAAGTGTATAATACACGGTTTTTCGGGATTCCGGGGTCCCGGAACAAAATTCTCCGGAAATCACATAGAAAGTTCTTCGGGTCAGATAAAGCGGCCACGCAAAATTTGAGCACCAACGGAAGTCATTTAGGGGTGCCGGTGTGCCAGAAACCAGCATTCGCCGAACCTCGGATTATCGTGAAAAATGTATTAAAGCTCGTTATTTGAGGCTGAAATCGAGCAGGTTAATTCCTGAAATGAGCTCGGACGCGTGATTAAAAAACAGGGAGAAAAGAAACAGGGTCCGGTATAACCTTTCGAATGGCAGAAATTGAAGTGTATAATACACGGTTTTTCGGGATTCCGGGGTCCCGGAACAAAATTCTCCGGAAATCACATAGAAAGTTCCCCTTGTCAGATAAAGCGGCCACGCAAAATTTGAGCACTAACGGAAGTCCTTTGGGGGTGCCGGTGTGCCAGAAACCAGCATTCGCCGAAACTCATATTATCGTTATTTGAGGCTGAAATTGAACAGGTTAATTACTGAAATGAGCTCGGACGCCTGATTGAAAAACGGGGGAAAAAAAAATGGTGGTCCGACGACCTTCCGAACGGCTGAAATTGAAGTGTATAATACACGGTTTTTCGGGATTTCGGGGTCCCGGAACAAAATTCTCCGGAAATCACATAGAAACTTCCTCGGGTCAGATAAAGAGGTCACACAAAATTTGAGCATCAACGGAAGTCATTTGGGGGTGCCGTTGTGCCAGAAACCAGCATTCGCCGAACTTTAGATTATCGTGAAAAATGTGTTAAAGCTCGTTATTTGAGGCTGAAATCGAACAGGTTAATTCCTAAAATGAGCTCGGATGCGTGATTGAAAAACAGGGAGGAAAAGAAACAGGGTCTGATACGACCTTCCGAACGGCTGAAATTGAAGTGTATATAATACACGGTTTTTCGGGATTACGGGGTCCCGGAACAAAATTCTACGGAAATATCATAGAAATTTCCTCGGGTCAGAAAAAGCGGCCATGCAAAATTTGAGCACCAACGGAAGTCATTTGGGGGTGCCGGTGTGCCAGAAATCGGCATTCGCCGAACCTCGGATCATCGTGAAAAATGTGTTAAAGCTCGTTATTTGAGGCTGAAATCGAACAGTTAATTCGAAATGAGCTCGGACGCGTGATTGAAAAACAGGGAGAAAAAGAAACAGGGTCCGGTACGACCTTCCGAACGGTTGAAATTGAAGTGTATAATACACGGTTTTTCGGGATTCCGGGGTCCCGGAACAAAATTCTCCTGAAATCACATAGAAAGTTCCTCGGGTCAGATAAAGAGGTCACGCAAAATTTGAGCACCAACGGAAGTTATTTGGGGATGCCGGTGTGTAAACCAAAGATTCGCCGAACCTCTGATTATCGTGAAAAATGTGTTAAAGCTCGTTATTTGAGGCTGAAATCGAACAGGTTAATTCCTGAAATTAGCTCGGACGCGTGATTAAAAAAAAGGGCGAAAAAGAAATAGGGTCCTTTACGACCTTCCGAACGGCTGAAATTGAAGTGTATAATACACGGTTTTTCGGGATTCCGGGGTCCCGGAACAAAATTCTCCGGAAATCACATAGAAAGTTCCTCGGGTCGATAAAGCGGCCACGCATAATTTGAGCACCAACGAAGTCATTTGGGGGTGCGGTGTGCGTAAACCAAAGATTCGCCGAAACTCGGATTATCGTTATTTGAGGTCGAAATCGAACAGTTAATTCTCGAAATGAGCTCGGACGCGTGATTGAAAAACATGGAGAAAAAAAACAGGTCCGACGACCTTCCGAACGGTTGAAATTGAAGTGTATAATACACGGTTTTTCGGGATTCCGGGGTCCGGAACAAAATTCTCCGGAAATCACATAGAAAGTTCCCCGTGTCAGATAAAGCGGCCACGCAAAATTTGAGCACTAACGGAAGTCCTTTGGGGGTCGGTGTGCGTAAACCAACATTCGCCGAAACTCATATTATCGTTATTTGAGGCTGAAATCGACCAGTTAATTCTCGAAATCGGCTCGGACGCGTAATTAAAAAACAGGAGAAAAAGAAACAGTGGTCCAGACGACCTTCCAAACTACGGTGAAATTGAAGTGTATAATACACGGTTTTTCGGGATTCCGGGGTCCCGGAACAAAATTCTCCGGAAATCACATAGAAAGTTCCTCGGGTCGATAAAGCGGCCACGCAAAATTTGAGCACCAACGGAAGTCATTTAGGGTGTCTTTGGTGTGCGAAACCAAAGATTCGCCGAAACTCTGATTATCGTTATTTGAGGTGAAATCGAACAGGTTTATTCCGAAATGAGCTCGGACGCGTGATTGAAAAACAGGAGAAAAAGAAACAGTGGTCCGTACGACATTCGAACTGAAATTGAAGTGTATAATACACGGTTTCGGGATTCGGGGTCCGGAACAAAATTCTCCGGAAATCACATAGAAAGTTCCTCGGGTCAAATAAAGCGGCCACGCAAAATTTGAGCACCAACGGAAGACATTTAGGGGTGCCGGTGTGCGAAACCAAGATTCGCCGAACCTCGGATTATCGTGAAAAATGTATTAAAGCTCGTTATTTGAGGTCGAAATCGAGCAAAGTTAATTCTGAAATGAGCTCGGACGCGTGATTAAAAAACAGGAGAAAAGAAACAGTGGTCCAGTATAACCTTTCGAATGGCGTAAATTGAAGTGTATAATACACGGTTTTTCGGGATTCAGGGTCCCGGAACAAAATTCTCCGGAAATCACATAGAAAGTTCCCTTGTCGATAAAGCGGCCACGCAAAATTTGAGCACTAACGGAAGTCCTTTGGGGGTGCGGTGTGCGAAACCAAGATTCGCCGAAACTCATATTATCGTTATTTGAGGTGAAATCGAACAGTTAATTCCGAAATGAGCTCGGACGCGTGATTGAAAAACAGGGACAAAAAGAAACAGGGTCAGTGACGACCTTCCGAACAGTTGAAATGAAGTGTATAATACACGGTTTTTCGGGATTAGGGGTCCCGGAACAAAATTCTCCTGAAATCACATAGAAAGTTCCTCGGGTCAGATAAAGAGGTCACGCAAAATTTGAGCACCAACGGAAGTTATTTGGGGATGCCGGTGTGTCAGAAACCAGCATTCGCCGAACCTCGGATTATCGTGAAAAATGTGTTAAAGCTCATTATTTGAGGCTGAAATCGAATAGGTTAATTCCTGAAATTAGCTCGGACGCGTGATTAAAAAAAAGGGCGAAAAAGAAATAGGGTCCTTTACGACCTTCCGAACGGCTGAAATTGAAGTGTATAATACACGGTTTTTCGGGATTCCGGGGTCCCGGAACAAAATTCTCCGGAAATCACATAGAAAGTTCCTCGGGTCAGATAAAGCGGCCACGCATAATTTGAGCACCAACAGAAGTCATTTGGGGGTGCCGGTGTGCCAGAAACCAGCATTCGCCGAAACTCGGATTATCGTTATTTGAGGCTGAAATCGAACAGGTTAATTCCTGAAATGAGCTCGGACGCGTGATTGAAAAACATGGAGAAAAAGAAACAGGGTCCGGTACGACCTTCCGAACGGTTGAAATTGAAGTGTATAATACACGGTTTTTCGGGATTCCGGGGTCCCGGAACAAAATTCTCCGGAAATCACATAGAAAGTTCCCCGTGTCGATAAAGCGCCACGCAAAATTTGAGCACTAACGGAAGTCCTTTGGGGGTGCGGTGTGCGTAAACCAACATTCGCCGAAACTCATATTATCGTTATTTGAGGCTGAAATCGACCAGAGTTAATTCACGAAATCGGCTCGGACGCGTAATTAAAAAACAGGAGAAAAAGAAAGTGGTCCAGACGACCTTCCAAACGGCTGAAATTGAAGTGTATAATACACGGTTTTTCGGGATTCCGGGGTCCCGGAACAAAATTCTCCGGAAATCACATAGAAAGTTCCTCGGGTCAGATAAAGCGGCCACGAAAAATTTGAGCACCAACGGAAGTCATTTAGGGGTGCTGGTGTGCCAGAAACCAGCATTCGCCGAAACTCGGATTATCGTTATTTGAGGCTGAAATCGAACAGGTTTATTCCTGAAATGAGCTCGGACGCGTGATTGAAAAACAGGGAGAAAAAGAAACAGTCAGGGTCCGACGACATTCGAACGGTGAAATTGAAGTGTATAATACACGGTTTCGGGATTCGGGGTCCCGGAACAAAATTCTCCGGAAATCACATAGAAAGTTCCTCGGGTCAGATAAAGCGGCCACGCAAAATTTGAGCACCAACGGAAGTCATTTAGGGGTGTGCGGTGTGCGAAACCAAAGATTCGCCGAACCTCGGATTATCGTGAAAAATGTATTAAAGCTCGTTATTTGAGGTGAAATCGAGCGAGTTAATTCTGAAATGAGCTCGGACGCGTGATTAAAAAACAGGAGAAAAGAAACAGGTCCGGTATAACCTTTCGAATGGCGTAAATTGAAGTGTATAATACACGGTTTCGGGATTAGGGGTCCCGGAACAAAATTCTCGGAAATCACATAGAAAGTTCCCCTTGTCGGATAAAGCGGCCACGCAAAATTTGAGCACTAACGGAAGTCCTTTGGGGGTGCGGTGTGCAGAAAACCAAGATTCGCCGAAACTCATATTATCGTTATTTGAGGTGAAATTGAACAGTTAATTATCGAAATGAGCTCGGACGCCTGATTGAAAAACAGGAGAAAAAAAAATGTGGTCCCGTACGACCTTCCGAACGGCTGAAATTGAAGTGTATAATACACGGTTTTTCGGGATTTCGGGGTTCCGGAACAAAATTCTCCGGAAATCACATAGAAACTTCCTCGGGTCAGATAAAGAGGTCACACAAAATTTGAGCACCAACGGAAGTCATTTGGGGGTGCCGTTGTGCCAGAAACCAGCATTCGCCGAACTTTAGATTATCGTGAAAAATGTGTTAAAGCTCGTTATTTGAGGCTGAAATCGAACAGGTTAATTCCTGAAATGAGCTCGGACGCGTGATTGAAAAACAGGGAGAAAAAGAAACAGGGTCTGATACGACCTTCCGAACGGCTGAAATTGAAGTGTATAAAATACACGGTTTTTCGGGATTACGGGGTCCCGGAACAAAATTCTCCGGAAATATCATAGAAAGTTCCTCGGGTCAAATAAAGCGGCCACGCAAAATTGAGCACCAACGAAAGTCATTTGGGGGTGTCGGTGTGCCAGAAATCGGCATTCGCCGAACCTCGGATTATCGTGAAAACTGTGTTAAAGCTCGTTATTTGAGGCAGAAATCGACCAGGTTAATTCCTGAAATCAGCTCGGACGCGTAATTAAAAAACAGGGATAAAAAGAAACAGGGTCCGGTACGACCTTCCGAACGGCTGAAATTGAAGTGTATAATACACGGTTTTTCGGGATTCCGGGGTCCCGGAACAAAATTCTCCGGAAATCACATAGAAAGTTCCTCGGGTCAGATAAAGCGGCCACGAAAAATTTGAGCACCAACGGAAGTCATTTAGGGGTGCCGGTGTGCAAGAAACCAGCATTCGCCGAAACTCGGATTATCGTTATTTGAGGCTGAAATCGAACAGGTTTATTCCTGAAATGAGCTCGGACGCGTGATTGAAAAACAGGGAGGTAAAGAAACAGGGTCCGGTACAACCTTCCGAACCTTCCGAACGGCTGAAATTGAAGTGTATAATACACGGTTTTTCGGGATTCCGGGGTCCCGGAACAAAATTCTTCGGAAATCACATAGAAAGTTCATCGGGTCAGATAAAGCGGCCACACAAAATTTCAGCACCAACGGAAGTCATTTGGGGGTGCCGTTGTGCCAGAAACCAGCATTCGCCGAACTTTAGATTATCGTGAAAAATGTGTTAAAGCTCGTTATTTGAGGTTGAAATCGAACAGGTTAATTCCTAAAATGAGCTCGGATGCGTGATTGAAAAACAGGGAGGAAAAGAAACAGGGTCCGATACGACCTTCCGAACGGCTGAAATTGAAGTGTATATATACACGGTTTTTCGGGATTCCGGGGTCCCGGAACAAAATTCTCTGGAAATATCATAGAAATTTCCTCAGGTCAGATAAAGCGGCCATGCAAAATTTGAGCACCAACGGAAGTCATTTGGGGGTGCCGGTGTGCCATAAATCGGCATTCGCCGAACCTCGGATCATCGTGAAAAATGTGTTAAAGCTCGTTATTTGAGGCTGAAATCGAACATGTTAATTCCTGAAACGAGCTCGGACGCGTGATTGAAAAATAGGGAGAAAAAGAAACAGGGTCCGGTACGACCTTCCGAACGGTTGAAATTGAAGTGTATAACACACGGTTTTTCGGGATTCCGGGGTCCCGGAACAAAATTCTCCGGAAATCACATAGAAAGTTCCTCGGGTCAGATAAAGAGGTCACGCAAAATTTGAGCACCAACGGAAGTCATTTGGGGATGCCGGTGTGTCAGAAACCAGCATTCGCCGAACCTCGGATTATCGTGAAAAATGTGTTAAAGCTCGTTATTTGAGGCAGAAATCGAACAGGTTAATTCCTGAAATGAGCTCGGACGCGTGATTAAAAAAAGGGCGAAAAAGAAACAGGGTCCTTTACGACCTTCCGAACGGCTGAAATTGAAGTGTATAATACACGGTTTTTCGGGATTTCGGGGTCCCGGAACAAAATTCTCTGGAAATCATATAGAAAGTTCCTCGGGTCAGATAAAGCGGCCACGCATAATTTGAGCACCAACAGAAGTCATTTGGGGGTGCCGGTGTGCCAGAAACCAGCATTCGCCGAAACTCGGATTATCGTTATTTGAGGCTGAAATCGAACAGGTTAATTCCTGAAATGAGCTCGGACGCGTGATTGAAAAACAGGGAGAAAAAGAAACAGGGTCCGGTACGACCTTCTGAACGGCTGAAATTGAAGTGTATAATACACGGTTTTTCGGGATTCCGGGATCCCGGAACAAAATTCTCCGGAAATCACATAGAAAGTTCCTCGGGCCACATAAAGTGGCCATGTTAGTTCAACTTGAGCTGTTCGGGAGGCTGTACGGGGTCATGTTAGTTTTTCTCCCGGTTTTCCTGCCATGTGTCAAGGATCTCTTCGGGGGTTACCCTATTCGATTTCAATCCCAAATAACAAGTATTATAACATTTTTAACGAGTCTCTGATTTTTTGCTGAAGATTGGTTTATCGCACTCTGGGTTCCTAAAATGTACTCTGTTGCTTCTCAAATTTTTTGAGGCCGCTTTGTCTGATCCTAGGAATTATCCGTATGATTTACGGACTTTTTTTCGGGACCTCAAAATCCATAAAAACGTGTATACCTTTTCAATTTGAGTCGTTCGAAAGGCTGTATGGGGTCATGTTTCTTTTTCTCTGAGTTTTCCTGCCATGTGTCAGGATCTCTTCGGGAGTTACCATATTCTATTTCAACCCTAAATAACAAGTATTATAACATTTTTAACGAGTCTCAGATTTTCGCCAAAGATGGTTTATCGCACTCTGGCTGCCTCAAATGTCCTCTGTTGCTTAACTTTTGTGAGGCCGATTTTTATGATTGGATTAATCAACTATGTGATTTACGGACATTTTTGTTCCGAGACCTTAAAATTTCAAAAAAAAACGTGTATTAAACACTTAAGATTGAACCGTTCGAAAGGTTGTACGGGGTTCATTTCTTTATCCCACGGTTTTCCTACCATGTGTCAAGGGTCGCTCCGGGAGTTATCCTATTCGATTTCAACAACAAATAACAAGTATAATAACATTTTTAACGAGTCTCCGATTTCCGCCGAAGACTGTTTTATCATACTCTGGTAACCTCAAATGTCCTTTGTTGCTTGTCAAGTTTGGTTAGGCTGCTTTGTCTGAACCATGAAATCATTCGTGTGATTTACGGACATTTTTGTTTCGAGACCTCAAAATCCCTAAAAATATGTATTATACATTTCAATTTGAGCCGTTCGAGAGGTTGTACCGGGTCATGTTTCTCTTTCACTCGGTTTTCCTGGCATGTGTCAAGGGTCGCTTCGGGAGTTACCTTATTCGATTCAACCCCAAATAACAAGTATTATAACATTTTTAACGAGTCTCTGATAATAACAAGTATTTATAACATTTTTAACGAGTCAAATATCCACTATTGCTTCTCAAATTTTGTGAGCCGATTTTTCTGACCGGATAAATCATTTGTGTGATTTATGGACATTTTTGTTCCGGGACCTTAAAATCTAAAAAAACGTGTACACATAAGATTGAGCCGTTCGAAAGGATTTACGGGGTCTCGTTTCTTTATCTCACGGTGTACCTACCATGTGCCCAGGGTCGATTCGGATGTTACCCTATTCGATTTCAACCCCAAATAACAAGTATTATAACATTTTTATCGAGTCTCCGATTTCCGTCGAAGACTGGTTTATCGTTATCTGGCAGCCTCAAATGTCCTCTGTTGCTTTTAAAATTTTGTGAGGCCGCTTTGTCTGACCAGAGAAATTATCCGTGTCATTTACGGACATTTTTTTTTTTCGGAACCTCAAAATCCCTAAAAACGTGTTTTAATTTTTTATTCGATTTCAACCCAAAATAAAAAATTATTCTTCTATTTTTAACGAGTACCCGATTTTCATCCGAAAATCGTTTATTCTGTACTAGCGCCCTCAAATGTTATTTGTTGCTTCTCAAAATTTGTGCGGCTGCTCTATCTGACCCGTTGAATCGTCCGTATGGTTTGCGGACATTTTTATTCCGGGATCCATAAATTCCGAAAATCGTGTATTATACACTTAAATTTGAGCGGATTGGGAGGTCGTACTGGGTCATGTTTCGTTTTTTCCCAGTTTTTCTACCGCGTGTCTGAGCTCGCTTTATGAGGTACCTTCTTCGATTTCTGCCCTAAATAACATGTATTTATCTTTTCTAGGAGTTCCTGCTTTTCGTAATAGACTCGTTTTAGACCTGGCAAAACGAGTCATCGGGTCGAGTTCGGGTCAAGCCAATTCGAGTCGGGTGAGCTCGGGTTTGTCGCATTATCGTGTTTGTTCGGGTGTGGTCGAGTCTTTTCGGGTTTCCGCATTACTTCGATTATATTTATCGGGTCATTTCGGGTCATGCGGGTAGACCTGGCAAAAGCAACCCAACCCGATTGACCCGACCCGAAAAGTCTGACCCGAGACCCGAAGTGACCCGAAATACATCACCCGAATGTGACCCGAAAACCCGAATTGACCCGACCCGACCCGAACATGACCCGATCTTTCTTGATCCGAACTGGCCTGAGCCGAAAATGACCCGATCCGAAACCACCAAACCCGAAAATGACCCGACAAAATATAACTCTAATTGAACCGAAAATACTTAAAATGACAATTTCTCTATTATTCATTGACCCGGAAATGACCCGACCCGAAACAACCCGACCCGTTTGACCCGGAACTGACCCGACCAACAAACCCGAAACTGACCCGAAACCCGAAATGACCAGTCCCGACCCGAGTTAACCCAAAATCAATGAGAAACCCGAACTAACTCGACCCGAATTGACCCGACCCGCTGACCCGTTTTGGCAGGTCTACATGCGGGTTGGGTTGTTTCGGGCCGGGTCATTTTCAAGTCAATGATTAAGAGAAAAAAGGCATTTCATATTTTTTGAGGTCAATTAAAGTTATGTTTTGTTGGATCATTTTCGGGTTGGGTAGTTGATATCGGGTCATTCCGGATCGGGTCTGTTACGGGTCCATGAAAGTTCGGGTTATTTTCGAGTCAGGTCGGGTCAATTTGGGTTTCAGGTGTCATTCGAGTGCGGCAGTTCGGGTCGATTTCGGGTTTGAGGTCAGCCTTTTCGGGTCGGGTTAATTTTGTCACGTCTACTCGTTTATCGCGTATCAGGACCTTCAAATTTCCTCTGTTGCTTCTCAAAATTTGTATGTCTCCTTTATCTGACCAAATAACCGTTCGTATAATTTATGTATTTTTTTTTGTTTCAGGACCCTGAAATCCAGAAAACTGTGTATTATACACTTAAATTTGAGCCGTTTGGGAGGTCGTACCGGGTCATGACTCTTTTTCTCCCATTTTTCTACCCTGTGTCTGGGGTATCTTCATGAGTTACCATATTCGATTTCATCTGTAAATAACAAGTATTCATCTATTTTAAGGACTAGTCGATTTTCGTGCGAGACTAGTATATTGTGTACCTACACCCTCAAATGTTATATGTTTCTTCTGAAATCTTGTTAACTTCTTTATCTGACCTAAGGAACTGTCTGTATGATTTACTGACATTTTTGTTTCGGGTCCCTAAAATTATGAAAACTGTCTACTATACACTTAAATTTGAGCCGTTTGGGAGGTCGCACCGGGTAAAGTTCCTTTTTTCTCTTAATTTTTCTTCCACGTGTATGTGGTCGCTTTAAGAGTTACCGTATTCGATTTCAGCCCTAAATAGCAAATATTATAGGACATATTTGTCATAATAGTCCCGACATTGATGAAGCTTCTGTTTTTAATCCCAACTTTTGATATTTTAATCTCAGTTTGTACGTCCAATTATTTATTTTCCAATTTCGAGCTCATTTTCTTAAAACTCGGACAAAGCTCAATAATAGTTATACAAATATTTTAAAAAGGAAAATGAAATTACTCCTAGTTTCTTTTTAGAAATTGTGAAAAAAATATTTTACACCATCCACATTGGCGACATCAATAAAAGCTTCTACTGACCTTGTCATATCATATCATATATCATATATTATTTTAAAACTGTAACCATCAGCCTAATATGAAGCCACGTGTCAATAGCCATAATTTCGCCACGTGTCAAAAGTATAACAAATGAATATCTACAATATTGAAAGGTTTAATATCCATATATGAATATGAAATATAAAATTTGATATAATATATAATTGTGAAAGATGGAAATCAAATTACGGCTGCAAATAACCTCGACACTGATAAAATCTTCCTCACAATAATTAGTTGCTATATTTTACACATATTTTCTCCTTATAATTAGCTAGCAAATCTTCTATTTAGTTGCTACTTTCCAAAACTGTATGATTGTAATATTGGTCAACGTCTAGGTTAGTTGTATGACCTTGCATCTTCTCTGTATAAATATTGTATTTCATATTATCAATGGAGATTGGGAGAGCTTAATCCATGCCTCCATGGCATGATTAGTCTCACTAATAATGTTATGTTGAAGGTTGGCAGGTGCTATTATTACCAAAGAATCAAAGATTGAGCTTAAATTATTGTCACTTTTTTTTTTGTGAAATACTCTCTACTCAAGAGACATACGTTCATCGTCTCATATTATTATCATTTTATATTTTTATCCATATAGTTAACCTAAATATATTACTATTGGAATTAGTTTGGAACGGTTGATTATGCCAAAGTTAACAATTTTTATCGTCATTTGTTGATTATGCCTAAGGGTGTCAATTGGGTCGGGTTTCGATCGGTCAAGTCGGGTCGAGTCATATCGGAAGCAGCCTATCCTTTCAGTTCCGGTCGGGTCATTATCGGGTCGAATAATTTCGGGTCAAATGATGTATTTTTAATTATTTAATTAACCTCTTATTTACGTATGAAGAAAAGGTTTCGACCTCCAAGTCAATTTTGTTAAATGTGCAGGTTTGTCAACACCCCATTCGTTTCAGTCAATTTTTAGATTTCGTATATCGGCAAGTCTGAAACAAATATTTTGTATCTCGCCTTTCGTACTCACGTCACAATTTTTTTACACATTCAATTCTCAGTGTTCCAAATACTTTTTAAATTCTTTAATACATGTATTCATTGTTTGGTAGCGGTTGAGTGATTCAGATCAACACAAAATATTACTACAATATTATTTTAACTAATTTGTTCATATTTTAATGTTTAATAGATTTATTTGATTCATTTTTATATCCATATCTGGACAATAATATAGTAATGAGACCACTAAACTTAAATGAGAAAGTAATATGTAAATACTAGAGCACTATTTATGGGGACATGTGAGAATTTTTTTTTTTTTTTTGGAATTATATGAAAGATTAATTGTCGACAAAGATAAATATAACTTACGTTAACAGATTAAGACTTTAAAATTAACTGGTAAGGTAGCTAAGTAATTTTAAGTCTTTAGTAAGTCTAATTAAAACGATATTATTTGATAAGATGACAAAAACGAAATGTCATTTTGTGACTTTAAGTCTTTAGTAATAATATGAATGGGTAATGATGGGGTGAGGAGGCGCATGCAAGAGTATTAGAGGGTTACACATGGAGTGGGACTAGGATGGTGATCATGTTGGAAGTACGGTGGAAATATAGGGGATGTAGGGGATGATAGTGGCAAGAGGGGGTTGGGGTTGATGAATTGGAGGAGGTAGGATATGGATTGGAGGGTGGTGGTTAGTTATAGGGGCTGATGAGATAGGTTGAGGGGGAGGTTGTGAACCAGAGGAATGGAGGTATTGGGCGTGGTGGAGGATGTGTTGGGTGGGTCTCGAGGTAGTTGGTCAGTGGCGGTCAATGTTGGTTTCTGACGTCCAGAAAAATGATGGGTGGGTGAGGAAATGTCAGAGAACGTAGAGAATCGAAGGAGATCAAACAAGCGAAATATATAATATAGTTGAAAGTTTAATTTATAATAATGCATAAAGTTAAATGTATATTACGTAAATAAACAGGTTGTAATATCTACAATAATCGTAATTCACTTTTTAGATTTCACTTCTCATAATTTAAAAAGTCGAAATAAAAAAAAATGGTAGAGTGCCTCTAATAAGATTTAATATAAAACTTTCAAAGTACACGGGTAGACAAAGTAAAATTTTCTAAAATTTAGTAAATTTACTAAATCTAAAAATTATATAAGTTTTTAATTCTGACAAAACTTTCTGTTACCAACCGTGCAATGCACGGGTTTAAAAACTAGTATCATATTAAAGCAACAACCAGTTACCCCTTTAATCGCCACATGTCATTCCCTCTCTCATTGCCATGTGTCATTCCCACAAAATATATTATATTTTCATTTTCATATTTTTTTAAACTAAAATAAAATGTCAATTATTGATTCTTTCCCATAATACGCATACCTTAAAAAAAAGCATGATTATACCGTGATTATAAGAGGAAGCTATAATAACAACATTAAATGAGGAAAATTTTCTATGATTGACCTTCATTATATTCCCATAATAACTAGGATAATTTAATATTGCCATAAAACGAGATTGTGTTATTATCAGCATATTATCATAGAATCAATAATACTAGTATTGGTGCCCGGCTTCGCCCGGGCTATCTCTACTTACCATTAATTTTTTTTTTCACTAAATAAAATACTTAAAGTTGCATAACCCATAAATTTATCATTAATATATTTTTCTATGCATATCCTAAAATTACGATGAAATAAATTTTGAAACAAATTCACTACTCCCGCTATTAATATTTTACTCTTTTAAATGAAACAATAGTAATAACATTTCACTAATTGCCCGTAATAATTGTTACTTTCACTACTCCCGCCGTAATTATTGTTACTGTCACTAGTGTCGCATTAATATTGATAATTTCACAACTCCCTCCGTAATTCTTGTTACTTTCACTATTGTCGCATTAATATTGATTATTTCACTACTCCCGTTGTTTCTATCACTTTCACTAATCTCGCTGATAATATTGTTATTTTTACTATTCAAATGACTGATTACTATCATATCATTATATCCAATGTTACTACAACTCTTTTCTTTACTGACGAAATTACTTTTACTACTTAGACATGCAATTTTAAGAGGATAATATATTTATATAAATATATTACATATATGCATTAATTCGAATTGAAAGAACTATGCAACATTATATATTATGGAATCTAACTTGAATTATTTATAACCTACTTATATTATATTTTTGTATGTTAAATAATTAACATCTCTATACATCTAATAAGCTATAAAGTTTAATAAAATTGCATAGATTTTAAATATAATATATAATTTTATGATGATAATAATTAATACCATAAGTGTGCATGTTTATACTAATTAATTATTTTATTTTATGGAAATTGACCATCTTCTAGTCTTCTATAAATATTTAAGAAAATTACCAAGCATCTTCTTTCTTTTAGTCTCCTTGAAATTGACCATCTTAATTAATTATTTTATTTTAAGGAAATTGACCATCTTAATTAATTATTTTATTTTAAGGAAATTGACCATGTTTTAGTTTTGTACAAATGTTTAGGAAAATTACCAAGCTTCTATATAATTTAATTTTAACCCAAACTATATAATATTTGCATTGAGATCCCTTAATCGGGTCCATCACACGGTGCTAGTGATTTAAAACTATATAGTATAATTAATTTGTATAACTTTCTTTAATTACATTGAAGTCCCTTGGTTTCTAGATTTAATATTTAGTACTAGTTAATTTGTATAACTTTTTTTAATTACATTGAAGTCCCTTGATTTCTGGATTTAATATATAGTATTGATTATGAAATCTAACTTGAATTATTTATAACCTACTTATATTATATTTTGTATGTTAAATAATTAACATCTCTATACATCTAATAAACTATAAAGGTTTAATAAAATTGCATAGAATTTAAATTTAATATATAAATTTATGATGATAATAATTAATACCATAAGTTTACATGTTTATACTAATTAATTATTTTATTTTAAGAAAATTGACCATCTTTTAGTTTTCTATAAATATTTAGGAAAATTACCAAACATCTCCTTTCTTTTAGTCTCCCTGAAATTGTCCATCTTAATTAATTATTTTATTTTAAAGAAATTGACCATGTTTTAGTCTTTTACAAATGTTTAGGAAAATTACCAAGCTTCTATATAATTTAATTTTAACCCAAACTATATAATATTTGCATTGAGATCCCTTAATCGGGTCCATCATACGGTGCTAGTGATTTAAAACTATATAGTATAATTAATTTGTATAACTTTATTTAATTACATTGAAGTCCCTTGGTTTCTGGATTTAATATATAGTATTGATATCATATACAGTATCACTTTTTAAAACTTAAATCTCATGGAAAAAATAACACGTCTAACTATTGAATCGCAGTATCCTTTCCTCATTTGAGATCACTAAATTAAAGATTTAATAAGGGGGTTTCGGAAAAGATTATGGTAACCAAAACTAATATTAAATATTTCATAAAAAAACTGAGGCTGTTGATAGACTTCTATATTGAAGGTAAGAAGCAAACGAGGGTTAATAATCCTGTATTGTGACAAAAACTAAGGGGCTCTATAGTTACGAGTTATGACTAATGTAATTTATATGGACATTTTTCAGAATTTGTCAATTATTTATTTGAATAAGATAGTTGGATAAATTATTTTACGATTTTTTTATCATGTGCCCAATGAGCACATGGTAAGGATCCAATTTATACATCAGGTAACATTTTTGATATTTGTAAAATCCGTGCATACGGATATAAGTGGATAAAAATCAACTCACCCAAAGTTTAAAAGCATGTGAGACAATGAAATTAAGACAGGAGTACTAATTTTTACGCAAACTTCCACACAACTTAGATTTTTAGAAAAAGAAATAATACGACATTTGCATCAAAATACATGATACCAGTACAACACGATTTGTTATCTTATTTCTGAAACCGTGAAAGTAGTAAATTAACCCCTTAACTTAGTCCTTAAGTTTAAATCGGGGTGATTAGGCTCCTTAACTTTTGCAAAAAGTGAAATTAAGCCCCCATATCAAAATCTCATGAGAAATTCATTTTCTCATTCCGTAAAAACCGAAATTAGTTATGTTTTATTTAAAAAAAAGATCGGATTTTTTAAATGTAAATAAAATTATATTTTTGAATTCTAAAAGAAATGAAATATTTTATTGTATTTTATATTATTTTGAAAAAAAACGTTTTTTTTTATTAAATCATTTCTTTGTTACCTAAGAAAACTTTATACAATTAAAATCAGGCACATATATTTTTAGAGTATTCAGCTTCTTTCAAAAAAAAATATATATGGTATATTTTTTAAAGATATATTTTTTTAAAGAATTGTTAAATATTTTGGAAATATATTTAGTTCATTTATAAAATTTAATTTTTTTTATAAAATAATTTAAAATCTTCTCTAATTGATGTTAATTCATTTTAGATTATGATTTCATTTGTTAATTTTTTTTTAAATTTAATTGTATATTTTATATAAAGTATAATCAATTTCGCTTTTAATATATGATATATTGAATTTCTCATGAGATTTTAGGTAAGGGGATTAATTTCACCTTTTATATAACTTATGAGGCTTGATCACTACAATCTAAACTTAATGGGTTTAATTTCATAATTAGGCAAAGTAATGGGGCTAAATATACAACTAACACGGTTATGCTTGAATCATAATATACATGTACGAAGATAATATTATGCATGTATGATTATATCAAATTAAGGAGTTATAATAATTAATTTAGGGTTGTGCAAGGTTATGGAAAAGAGTGGCTAGGATAGAATAAGGGAAGGGGACCTAGATTCATGTGGTGGCTGACATGCATGTAATTGAGGGAGCAATGGTTGTTGGGTACGTAGGAAGGCGATAAAGGGGCGGGAGGGTGGCTAGAGACGGGTCTAGATGGGTGCGTAAGCGGGTCTAAGAGGATATCTGTGGCAGTTCTGGGACGTTGAAGTCTGTCTGGTTTGGCTTCATCTAGCAGCCGGCAGGGGGTGGTGATCGTTGGTGCGTATTTTTGTAGGTAGCATAATAATTAGAGATGGCAATGGATCGGGTTGGATCAGTTTTTGCGAGATCCAAACCCGATCCACTTATTGGATCACTGATACATTTCCAAATATCTCAAAATCTATACCCGATTCATTATACTTTTTCCAACTCCATATCCGCTCCAAATCTATATCGAATCCACCTATAATAAAAAATATGATCTGAAACTTGATTTGACTATATAAAAAAATCATCTTATGTAACAAAATCGAAATTTCAAGGTCAGTGTAAAGCCTAAATTTTCAAAATCATTTGAATGAATCGGGTTTGGTTACGAGAAAGGTTAAGGTCCACGCATGGGGTGGGCCTGGGATAATGGAGGCAAGAGGAGGAAAGTAGTTGGAGGACGTGGGATATGGATTCTAAGGTGGTGATTAGTTGTTGGGGACTGCTGAGATAAGGGGTTGAAAGGGATCTCGTGGTCTGAGATGTTGGGTGCGGCCACCACTGCGGTGGAGGGTGTGCTGGTGGGTCTCGAGGTGGTCGGTCAGTGATGGTGAACGCTACTTCCAAACGTCCAAACGATGGTGGGTGGGAGAAAAAAATGAGAGAGAAGGTAGAGAATTGATAAAAATCGTACAACAATGAGTAAAATTAAATGTATATTGCGTAGATAAACAGGTTAAGAAATCCACAATAATTTTATATCCACTCCCCATATTTCAGCTCTCATAAGTTAAAAAATCCAGAAAAAAAAACCAAAATATTTCAAATAAAATTAAGCAAAATAAACTTTTCAAAAGTGTATCAATAGACAATATGCAATTTTCTAAAATTTAGTAATTTACTAAATCCAATAAAATACGTAAGTTTTTAATTTTAATAACACTTTTCGTTACCACCCGTGCAGTACACGGGTTCAAAAACTTGTTAATTATACTTCAAATTCCCTATTGATATTCTTAAGACGGTCTCTCTAATGACATACAGTACTAATGATAGTGTTACTCTCTCCGTCCCGGTCATTTGACCGAGGGAGTAAATGGAAGTAAGAAACCGATCAAAACAAAACAAGAGCATTGTACAACTATAACAGATTTAGCCGAGCTTATTTGTTCAAACTAAAAGTGAGGCACAAACCAAAAAGGGGTACAAAAACCGGAATGTATATCGCGGCCTCTGTAAAACTGGTAAATCTTTCCGTCTTCCAAGTTATAAAACCCCATGTCATGCCCTCCTAAGTTTCGTGGCAAGTCCCAAAGTTCATCACAATCATCAGTAAAGTAAACGCAATTGGATTTACAGTTCCGACAATCTGACGCTCTTACTGATATACTCTGGTTATCGCCAACAAACAGGGCAACATCGCCTAAATCCTTTACGGGATCCCACTTTTTCGTCTTAAAATTAATCCCAAATACCTCAAAACTGACAGTTTTGTAAACTTCGTCTTCACTAACTTCACCATTAGGAACCCAACAAGTGTTCTTGTGTCGAAGAACCATTAACAAACTACCAAACGACTCAACTAAATACATTTCCAATAAATGCAATCCGCTAAGACGAGCCTTAAAAGCCCCTGGAGACGGAGATGGAAAGAATTCTTTTGCCTGAACAAACTGTTCGAAATTTGTGCTTTTACTTAAATCTGATAAGTCGACATATCCAACCGATGCATCCTCATATAGAATTAATACCAATCGATCTCTACACACAACATCTGCAGTACGACGACTACGAGTCAATGGCCATGGAGGAATAACCGTAGACCATGTAAGATCGCCCGGCCTTGAAAAAGCCAATAACTTTCTCCAATCAGTATGCATTGCGAAAACTATCAAACCGTCTCCATCGTTTCCATCATTTCCATTCTTTACATTATCTTTTACTACTATCACCTTTCTAATAGAAATATTTTGATAACTGGTAGCAAGTTCATCTTCATCATCGAGTGGTGTTTTTTCAAACCAGTGGAATGGTTGAGGCGGGAGATTAATTCTACCATTTGTAAACGGGTTGTTTACGAAAAACGGTCTAGCAATCCATCCATATGCCGAACCCCAACATCTAAATCCCCGAGTATGGGGAAGATTTAATTGAAAACACTTAGGGGGCGTTTGGTTAGAGAAAGGGAATGGGAAAGGAAATAAGAAAGGGTAAGAGGGGGAAAGGTAAGGGATTACCTAAAACTTAACTAGTTGTTTGTTTACATCAACAAAATGAATTATGGTGGGTTGTGGTTTATTTTGGTGTGCGGGTAGTGGGTTAGGTGAGATGGTTGTGGAGGTGGTGATGGTGGTGGTGGTGGCAGTAGGTTGGCTGTGGTGGTGGTGATGGTGGTGGTGTCGTCATGGTGGTTGTGGCGGTGGTTGTTTATGTGGGGTGGCTGTAGTGGTGGCGATGGCGTCGTGGTGGTAGTGATGGTGGCAGTAGGTTAGTTGTGGTGGTGGTGATAACGGGGTGGTTGTGGTGGTGAAGATGGCGTCATGGTGGTGGCGGTGGCTGTGGTGGTGGTGGTAATGGTGATGGTGGTGGTGGCGTCATGGTGGTTGTGGCGGTTGTGGTTTATGTGGGGTGGCTGTGGTGGTGGTTTTGAAGATGGTGGTGGTGGTGATGGCGTTTTGATGGTGACTTGTGTGGTGGGAGTCGCAAGTGTGGTGGTAGGTAAATAAGGTGGTTGAAGGGTAACATGGGTAATGAAATCTGATACCTTGGGGGGTGGGGGGTAAGGAATTAGATGGATTGAGGGGTAAGGTAGGGAGTTTCATTCTCTTTGTTTGTGTCAAACAAACACCAACAAAGGAAATCAATAACTTTGTTTCCCTTTCCCTTTCTTACAGACCTCCAACCAAACGCCCCCTTAGGGTTTTTAGGGTTATTTAATAAGAATACTCCATACTATGAGGGATCTTCTCAAATTACTCCAAACTTCATTTAATCTCAAAATAAACTGAACTATTAATACTGCCTTCTTATAATAAACTTGGTTATTTTGTGACTTGTTATTTCAGGTAAAAGTGACGTGTCAAGCTTTTATTAAAAATAAAAAATAAAAAAAAAAACTGAACAATAATAACACAAATTCTCATTGAAGACATGACATACCCGTCACAAGTTTGTGACGGATACCATTTTACCTCACAATGTACCCACTTTTTCTCTCTCTGCAACACTATTCATGTGGTCCCCTTTCTCCACTAACCCATTTTGTTACCATTTTATCTCACAAAATATCCGCCACAAATGGTAACCCGTCACAAGGGAGACCAATTGCAATAATAATTCTATTATCCACTCCAACTAAATTATCTATTCTCATCCACTAAACCACAAATCGAGTACCATCATCTTCTTCAGCCATCATTCTCCCTCACGTCCGCACCACCTCAACCACCAAATTAATGGGCCACCATGGCAATATTCGACCCAGACCACTAGCAACAACTTTCCACTTCCAAAATCCGCGACCCTCCATGTTGGGTTTGTGCCTTGATTCTGTTAACCGCCGCTTCGTATAACTATGCGGGTATCCGTATCTGTTATTGGGCTAGGTCTGTCTTGGGCCTTTATTAGGTCATTCTGTATTAGGTTTAGAGAGTATTATATAAACTCTCTAATCCTCTACCTAGCAGTTATGCTTATCATACCGTCTCGAATCAGTAATCAAAACTCCTCACATATCAATAAAACTCTCTCCCTTCTGCCCTGTGGACGTAGCTAACACACCGTTAGTGAACCACGTAAATCTGTGCGTTTGTCTTTTATTGTTCTTTATTTGTTCTTTCTTGCTTCTGTTATAACACTCCATTCAACCCATCGGCAGCCATCCAACACACACGGCCACACCATCTACGCAACCACCTCTCCATCTGTTACTTAGCTCCCAAACCCAAAACCGCCATAAATAACATCAGATCTAGGCGCAACAAATGATAGGGAACAAGGTTACGATCACTATCAACGTCGGCGAAAAGGGTTTTGGTAATGGTCACCCTCGTCAAGCTCCTTAGGTGGTGGTGATAGACGGCGGTCGCGCCTGGTTGGGGATCAAAGCGGCGACGGTCACCGCCAGATGTAAGGTCAAACTGGTGTTAGGACTGCCGATCGACGGAAAAAGAAGAGTTTGGTGATGGACGGTGGTGATCGATTTCTGGTAGGGTGATCAATTTCCGGTGGGCTGGGTTTGTATGGGGTTGTATATTAATAGTCTAATGATTAATGATAAAAATTAGTGTTATTGTTATGAAGGAAAATAAAATTAAAATGGAAATGACTGATTAATCAGGTAGTCGGTCACCTGAGTATATTTTGAGAAGAGGGTAGCTAAAGTTAGGTTTATTTTGAGTTAAAATGTAGTTCGTATTATTATGAGAAGACCGTCTATAGTATGGGGTTGTATATTAATAGTCTAATGATTAATGATAAAAATTACTTATTGCTGTTGAGACTATATACTTTGTGATAGTCTGCTAGGAGAAGATATGGCATTGATGGCTTCCAAATGCGTTTAACCAAGAAAGAAGCGCGATTCCATGAACGACAAACAACTGAAAAATAAACAAAATCTTCGATTGCAGCTAATTTCAGAACAATCTCACCTAGAAGATCACAGTTCAGCTGAGACCAATTTCTCATTTTGTAAGCTAACCTTGAATAATCTGCAACAAATAACCAAATTAATAAGAACACTTAAAACTTGACATTAACAACTTACTCCCTCCGTCCCGGTCATTTGTTGCCCTTTGGTTTTGGCACAAAGACTAAGGAAAGGAGGAGGGACCAATTACTAAATGACAAGTGGAATAAATTGAGTGTGAATGATCACATTACTCATCAAATTCATTCTTAAAATAGAAAGGATAACAAATGACTGAGAAACCCTAAAATGGAAAAGGACAACAAATGACCGGGACGGAGGGAGTATTAATTTTAATCAAAGACAACAAAAATTTAATAAACCGAACTAATGGTATAGGGCCTAAACTAGAGCTGGCAAGTCTGGCCCGACCCGACAGGACTCGAAAATATTGCGACCCGAAACCGACCTGGCCCGACTCGATGACGACCCGTGACACGAACCCACCCAGACCCGACCCGATACTGACCCAACAATTGTTAAGCTTAATTTTGATCAAAATGAAGGTGATTTTGTGTTTAGATTGATACGTTTGACTTAATAATAGAGTAATTATATCAAATAATAGGTTAAAAACTAAATTTAATGGACAAAAGTTGTAGTAATGCGATTAAGTAAACGGACCCGATAATGACCCGGCGCAAACCCGACCCGATACATCGTTTGACCCGAGACGACCCGACCCATTAGCAAACCCGGCCCGACCCGACCCGAAAGGGTATGCTGATCGGATATGACCCGAACCTGATATGACCCGACCCAATTTGACCCGACCCAAATTGATCCGACTGACCGGATTGCCACCTCTAGGATAAACTAAAGTTTAAACTAGTTGAACTTGTGACCCTTCACCTCACTACCTCCGACTTGACCAGTACGCTAAAACATCTACAATAAATTAGATGTGTATCTAAGAACTTTATTTTAAAGCTTTTAATGCTTAAAGACGGGTATGATCATCTCAAGAAAATCAATCGCAAACAAATTGATTATGAAAAATAGATAAAAAAAATTACTCCCTACTAACCTTGATAGGGTAGATGTAGTTGTTCTAGACCACCATGATCAGTTTAATCATTGATTCGGGTAAAGTCCTACACCTTATTGGATTCAAACCCTAATAAGAAAGGGTTTAATTTTATATAAGGCGGTTTTATACCTAAACAGATCCAAACACAAGCTCAATTAGAGGTAAAAGTGGTTACCGAAAGATCCCGTTTTACAATAAGTTCGTGTAAAACCGCCTTAAACTAAGTATTCACAACAAACTGCAACAGCCAACAGCCAAGTGACAATATCTCTATAAATAACCAAAGTACCTAGTTCTATAATTTAGGCATGATAAAATATGAGCATGTATACGGGTAATCCGGATAATCGGTGGGCCTAAATTTTTTTCAAAAGGAAACAATATATGAAATATTGTCATAATATTACCCACATGGCCACATTGATTAATATTCTACCAATGTTGACTGGCGCGAGTAGTAAGGTTCACATCTCTTAAACAAGTGCGCGGTCAGAGGTTCGACTTGATCAACACCAACAAAAAAATTTGATTAATCTTCTGATTTTAATCCCAACTTTTGATATTTCCAAAAGGAAAATGAAATAGTAACACCCAAGATATTTCAGTAAATTAGTAGCATTTTTTAGTTCATTTTAAAAAAATTGAAATTTGAATAAATAAAGTGTAGTTTAGTAAAAAAAAAAAAAAAAAAATACAAGTATCAACACCATACTTCTTCTAAATTAATTGAAATCTTGACCAAAAATAAATAAATTAATTGAAAGCTTCCAGAATGGATTCAGAGTTTCAGGAATTCGTTGATCAAGATTATTATAATCTGTTCATTCCTTTATTAGATTAATCCACTATTCTTTTCTATCATAGGATGATAGTCTATTATTCATCTTCATCATTGTGCATATTTAAGTAGTACCGATTTTGCTAAAAGGGAGTTCCCGATTTTCGTTCGAAACTCGTTTATCGCCTACCAGCACACTCAAATGTCCTCTGTTGCTACTCAAAATTTGTGTGGCTACTTATCTGACCCAAGGAACCGTCCGTATGATTTACATACATTTTTGTTCCGATGCCCTGAAATTCCAAAAAGCGAGTATTACACACTCAAATTTGAGCTGTTTGGGAGATCGTACTAGGCTATGTTTCATTTTCTCCTAGTTTTTCTACCTCACGTATTAGGTTGCTTCATAAGTTGACGTATTTAATTTCATCCCTAAAGGGCAATCACCAGGCGCCTTATCCTTGATCTCTTGTTGACGCTTTTTTGTTTTCATCTACACGAGAAGTTTACATTTTTACCAAAAGACAAAAAAAATCGAAACAAATAACGTATACATAAATACTTGTTGAAGACAACTTTATACAAGTATACCGCAACACTTTTTTTTCTTTTTTTATAAGTACTCGTACATTAATACGGGTCATGATTTTGTATGAAAGGCGGCTTTGTAGACTAATTATAAAGTAGTATATGCTGGACTTATATATAAAAAAAATAAACATAGTGAGAATATTGTAGAATGAAAACATACATTATGAGTTATGACTGGTGAATGTTTCTGAAATCTAAAAGTGAGGCATAAGCCAAAAGGGGGTACAAAAGTTAGAATGCACATCGTCGCCACTGTAAAACTGGTGAATTTTTCCATCTTCCAAGTCGAAAAACCCCATGTCATGCCCTCCTAACTTTGGTGGCAAATCCCAGAATTCATCACAATCATCAGTGAAGTAAATGCAATTAGATTTACAGTTTCGACAATCTGATGCTCGTACTGATATACTCTGGTTATCGCCTACAAACAATGCAACATCGCCCAATTCCGTGACTTGTTCCCACCTTTTAGCCTCTGTATCAAATGCAAATACCTCAAAACGATCCGTTTTGTAAATCTCATCTTCGCCGACTTGACTATCTGGATCCCAAACATCTCGCTTACGTCGAAGAACGATGAGCAACTTACCCAAGGACTCCACGAAATACATTTCCTGTAAATGCTTATTGAGGCGATTCTTAAACACCTCAGAAGACGGCAAGAATTGCTTAGCCTTCACAGAATGTTCTAATTTTGTGCTTTTACTTAAATCGGATAAATCGAGACACCCAACCGATGCATCCTCGTATAGAATTAATATTGAACCATCTTTACACACTACATCTGCAGTACGCTGACTAAACGGCAAAATAGCTGGCGTTCCCTCCACGGGCCAAGGGGGAACGATTGGAGTCCATGTAACATCGCCCGGCCTTGCAAACGATAAAAATCTCTTCCAATTACTATGCATTGCCAAAACTATCAAATCATTACCATCTTTTACTACTATCGCCTTTCTAATAGAAACCATTCGTGCAAGAATAGCATCTTCTTCCTCATTATCGAGAGGTGGGTCTTGGTTCGGAAGGGTAGGTTGAGGTGGGAGACCAAGTCTAGCCTTGGTAAACGGGTTGTATATATAAATTTGTCGACTGAGGTCGATAGTGACAACCCATCCGCAATTTGAACCCCAACATCTAGCACCGAAAGTGTGGGGAACACTTAATTGGTAGAATTGATCATTGTCGAGACTGAGGATTTTTCTGAGAAAACCCGGGTTTTCAGTGTGGTTCTCTGCTAGGAGAAGACATGGCATTGACGGCTTCCACTTGGGTTTAACCAAGGAAGAAGCACGATTCCATGAACGACAAACAACCGAGAAATAAACAAAGTCTTCGATTGCATCTAGTTTTAGAACAATCTCACCTAGAAGATCATAGTCTAATTCTGACCAATTTCCCATTTGTAAGATTGAATAATCTGCAATAAATAATCAAAATTAAATTAAATTAAATTAAATGAATTATCATCTTATCATAAACAAACTTGACATTTACATCCATATATAAAGTATAAACGAAAATCTGTCTCTTTATTTCACTAATTAATATTCTACCTACTTTCTTATTCATGGAAATTGTTTGACGTGTGTATATGAAATTTCTAAATTCCCCCTAATTATAAAAACAGAGTTGTTAGTCTTCGTTAGGACGGTGTTAAACTTACAACATAGTCATAATAACCAGCATTAAGTGAACAATATAGCAAGGGAAGAAGGCCGTTTTAAGCTTACGATTGAGATTTTGTGAAATTATTTAACAAAAAATACTAACTTTATTCAATGGAGTTCTTCTTAAAGAGGGGCAGGTAAATCAATGACTAAGGCTTTGGGAAATTCAGTCAGAACTCAGACTGAGTAGTTGAGTTCAGTTTGGAATTTTAACAGTTGTGTCATGTCTACTTTGCGAATTTATATATCTACGGAATATTATTTATTTTGGTAAAATTTAAATCCTACTCCTTATTGGATTCGGACTCATTCGACACCTAATCTCGGTCTGTGACCAGTTGAAAACTTGTCCCGTTTCAATTGTTTATTTACTAGTTGGAAAGCCCGTATGATATACGGAGCTCACAGTAGGATTATATGTAAAAACATATATACTAATAAAGTTGATAAAAAAAAGTTAACTATGTTGAATCATTGATGGAAAAAAAAAAGTCGTGGTTGGTTTAGTTGATCACCAATGAATTATTAGTGTTTTTAGCTTAAAAACTTTGTCATTCAATAGTATAATATCAAGTGACATAGTTATAATATGTTAATTTTTTCATTGTTACAAGTACAACTGGTTTTTAATTAAAAAAAAAAGAGTTTTTTTTTGTCAAAAACTACCTAATATCAAGCGACATAATTGAATACTTTTTTTATTTAGGGCTAAAATCGAATATGGTGACTCATTAAGCGACCCTAGACACGTACGTAGTAGAAAAATTATGAGGAAAAAAAACATGACACGGTATGATCTTCCAAACGGCTCAAATTTAAGTGTATAATACACGGTTTCGGGCTTCCGAGGGTCTCGGAAGAAAAATGTTCGTAAATCATACAGACGGTTCGTTGTGTCAGATAAAGCAGCCACAAATTTTGAGCAGCAACAGAGGACATTTGAGGGTGCCGGTACGCAATAAACTAATCTCAGACGAAAAACAAGTAGTCCTTAAAAATAGATGAGTACTTGTTATTTAGGGCTGAAATCGAATACGGTAACTCTTGAAGCGACCTCGTAAAGTGATAGAAAAACTGTTAGAAAATGAATCATGACCCGTTACGACCTTCCAAATGACTCAAATTTAAGTATATATAATACACGGTTTTCGGAATTTCAGGGTCTCGGAACGAAAATCTTTGTAAATCATACCGACGGTTCCTTGGACTAGATAAAATAGCCACACAAATTTTGAGCAACAACAGAGGATATTTGAGTGCGTCGGTACGTGATAAACAAGTCTCTGACAAAAATCGAGAACTCTTTATAAATAGATAAATAATTGTTATTTTTGGTTGAAATCAAATACGGTAACTCATGAAGCGACCTCGGACACATGGTAGAAATATGGGATTAAAATAAACATGACCTAATATGATCTCCCAAGCGGCTCAAATTTAAGTGTAATACACGATTTTCGGGATTTCAAGGGCCCGAAACAAAAATGTTCGTAAATCATACAGGTTCCTCAAGTCAAATAAAGTAGCCACACGACTTTTGAGAAGCACTTGATTACATTTGAGAGTACCGGTACGCGTTGAATGATTATCGGACGAAAATCGGGTACTCCTTAAAAATAGATGAATACTTGTTATTTAAGGCTGAAATCGAATACGTTAACTCATGAAGCGACTCCAAACACGTGGTAGAAAAATGGGAGAAAAAGAAACTTGACCCAGTACGACCTCTCAAACGGTTCAAATTTAAGTGTATAATAGACGGTTTTCAAAATTTCAGGGTCGTGGAACAAAAATATTCGTAAATCATACGAACGATTACTTGGGTCAAATAAAGGAGACTCACAAATTTTGAGAAACAATTAAACCTGGCAAAAGCAAACCGACCAGATTGACCTAACTCGAAAAGGCTGACCTGAGACCCGAACTACATCTCCCGAATATGATTGGAAAGCCGAATTTCCTGACCCGACCCGAACATGACTCGAGCTTTCTTGACCTTTAACTAGCCCGACCCGAAAATGACCCGATCTAAAACCACCCAACTCGAAAATATCCCGATGAAACATAACTCTTATTGAACTGAAAGGACTTGAAATGACGTTTTCTCTCTTATTCATTGACCTGAAAATGACCCGACACGAAATAACCCGACCCGTTTGACCGGAGGGAGACACAACCAACAAACCTGAAACCCCAAATACCCGACACGAGTTAATCCGGAATTAGTGAAAGACCCAGAATGACACGACCAGAATTGGCCCGGCCAAAACTCGACCCGTTTAACCCATTTGCCAGGTCTAGAAGCAATAGAAGACAATTGAGTTAAGGGGTGCTTAATTGGAAAATAAATCATGCGAAATACAAAACTGAAATTAATTTGGAAATATAAGTTGGGATTAAAATCAGATCATTCATCAATGTAGGTACTATTATGACAATATTTCATATATTATTTCCTTATGAAAAATTCTTAGCTTCACCGGATGTTCGGAAAATCCGTACACGGTATACATACCCTAACTTATTGTTAGAATATAAAATCGATCTTAAATTACAACCATCAGCTTAACCTTTTGATTGAGATGGTTTTTTGACACTTTTATTAGGGTTTGAATCCAATATCGTGACTTAAGTCCATAAGGTTTACACAAATTCTCATTTAAGATAGGATTGAGATTTACTACTCTTCTTCATCTTGTTATCGAACAACTGCATGCATCTACTGATCTACCTATTAAGGTTAGTACGGAGTATTTTTTTTTATCAATTAGTCAAAATCAATTTGTTTGCGATTGGTTTCTAAAGATCAGCATATCCGTCTTCATCTTAAAACGCGAAAATACTCTATTTACACAAATGAATCAAGATTTTAAAATTGGTAGTTCCTACACATTCTACTTGTGTCTCGTCTATTTGTTTGAGTCATTTATACGGATATATATCTGTCTTAAACAACAATTCATGATTTGCACAAGATTTATTTCAATGTACTTTATGTATTTGTTGCAGATAATTCAAGCTTAGCTTACAAATGAGAAATTGGTCTGAGTTGAACCATGATCTTCTAGGTGAGATTGTTTTAAAATTAGCTGCAATCGAAGATTTTGTTTATTTTTCGGTTGTTTGTCGTTCATGGAATCGCGCTTCTTCGTTGGTTAAATGCACATGGAAGCCAACAATGCCATATCTTCTCCTAGCAAAGAATGAGTTCCAAAACCCGAAATTTCTTAGGAAAGTATATAGTCTGAGCAGTGATAGATGTTATAAATTAAGTCTTCCCCACACCTTTCGGTTTAGATGTTGGGGTTCGGCTTTTGGATGGATAGTTATCCAAGCTGGACCAAGTTGCATAACCAACCCGTTTACAAACGCTAGAATTCGGCTTCCATTTGTACCAACCATGTGGTGCGAAGTTACACCACTCGATAATGAAGATGAACTTGCTACATTTTATCGACAAGTTACTACTAGAAAGTTAGTAGTTATACAAGATGTCGAGAGTGGAAACGATGGTGGTAACGATGGTGGTAACGGTTTGATAGTTTTCGCAATGCATACTAATTGGAAGAGATCATTGGCTTTTGCAAGACCAGGTGATCTTACATGGACTTCAGTAGTTGCTCCACGACAGCCCTTTACTTTTCGCGCTGCAGATGTTGTGCGTAGAGATCGATTGGTACTAATTCTATACGAGGATTCATCGGTTGGGTATGTCGAGTTATCAGATTTAAGTAAAAGCATAAACTTAGAACAATCTTCTGTTCAGGCGAAGGAATTCGTTCCATCTCCGTCTCCAGGGGATTTTAAGCCTCGTCTAAGCGGTATGCATTTATTGGAAATGTATTTAGTTGACTCGTTTGGTAGTTTGTTAATGGTTCTTCGACACAAGAGCACTAAATGGGATCCTAATGGTGAAGTTAGTGAAGACGAAGTTTACAAAACTGTCCGTTTTGAGGTATTTGGGATCGATTTTAAGACAAAAAAGTGGGATCGGTTAAAGGATTTAGGGGATGTTGCCCTGTTTGTAGGGGATAACCAGAGTATGTCAGTAAGAGCATCAGATTGTCGAAACTGTAAATCGAATTGCATTTACTTTACTGATGATTGTGATGAACTTTGGGACTTGCCAGGATATGCAGGCGGGCATGACATGGGGTTTTACGACTTGGAAGACGGAAAGATTTACCAGTTTTACAAAGGCGGAAATGTGCATTCCACTCATTGTACTCCCTTCTGGTTTGTCCCTCACTTTTAGTACAGAGAAACATTCCGGGATAACAGTTGGGAGCAAGGGCGGCATTGCGACCTTTGCTGGATGCCTGCGAAAGTGGACGTGGTTGTCGGTTCTCAATTCCGCCTCATTCAACGATTTCCAATGGAGACGTTCGATTGTGTCGATTTACCGTTTACAAAATCACAAAGTTTATTTATCATTGCATCTTATGGGTATAAACTTTTAATATAAGACAGTCTTTTTGTAGAAGTCTTAAAATTATCTAGAAAATTAACTTATATTTATAGCTCATTAGTAACTATAGTTTATCGATTATTCTAACGTGTGTATCAATTATTCTACGTGTGTTTGGTTGAGTGATTTGGAAGGAAAAGAAATAAAGGGAGAGTAGAGGATTTAACATCACTTGTTTGGATAACAAATGAGGGTGAAGGGAAATGGAGGGGGAGAGATTTGGAGGGATCCAATTTCCCTCCTTCAAGCCTAATCAAAATCTCTTCACAATAGGTAAGAGGATAATTGACTATTTGAGGGAGTAGATATGCGATAAACGAGTCTTGGACGAAAATAAAAAACTCCTTAAAAATAGATAAATACTTAGCTTGTAATTTAGGACTGAAATCAAATAATGTAACTCAAGAAACGACCTCGGGCACTTGGTAGAAATAATGGGAGAAAAAGTAACATAAAATGGTACAACCTCTCGAATGTCTGAAATTAAAGTCTATAATACACGGTTTTAGAGATTCTAGTGTTCCGGAACAAAAATGTGTGTAAATCACGCGGACGGTTCCTTGGGTTAGTGTATTAGTAGTGTTGGTGCTATGGAGTTTAATAAGTAGTACTAAGGGTAGTGCGGTAGCATGAGTCGCATGTAAGGTTGACCTTGTCCGTGGAGTCGGTACTAGGGGTTGTAGAGACCTTTCCATTGGGATGCTGTTGGAACATAGAGAGGAGCGTTAGCAGTTCATAGACTATACATCTGAGGTAGTACCTCTTATTATTTATTTTCTGAGTTTTAATTTAAAGTTTTTGAGTTCTGCTTTAGTATAAAGTTTTTGAGCACATTTACTAAAATATTACACTAAAAAAATATAATATTGCTCAAAAACTATATTTATAAATGGTGATATGCTCAGAAAAAATGTGTATATGCTCAAAAACTACAAGGTCTGAGGTACTGCCTCAGATGTGTAATCCTTTTTCTCGAGCGTTTAGAGGTGCCTTGTGAGGAACGAGTATGAACGTTAGAAGAAGTTTGTTTTAAGGGATGAAGACTGTAATACTCCTAACCTTCTTAGCTTTGCACTCGGTCGAGTACAAGCGTACAACAATAAATCTATTATTATTATTATTATTATTATTATTATTATTATTATTATTATTATTATTATTATTATTATTATTATTATTATTATTATTTAACTTAGGCCCTGTTCTTTTGGACTTAATTTCAGTTCTAATAAGTTGATTCGATTCGATTCACTCCATTCGATTCGATTCGATTCGATTCACTCCATTGAGTTGATTCGATTCGATTCTTTCGAGATCGATTCGATTGATTGATTCGATTAGTTCATATTAGTTTATTTCAACATTACTATTATTATTCTTATTGATATCATTATTATTATTATTTTTTATAATGTATTTACTATTGTTATTATTATTATTATTATTATTATTATTATTATTTTTATTTTTATTTTTATTATTGTTATTATATTATTTTTATATTTATTACTCCCTCCTATTCTAGATAAACCTCCCTATTATTATTTTTTATTTTTTAGTTATTATTATTAATATATTATATTATTATTAATAATGTTATCATTTATATTACTAATATATTATTATTATTACTATATTTATTATTATATTACTATTTTATTTTTTATATATCTTATTAAATTATTATTATTAGATTATATTAATATATTATTATTATTATTATTATTAAAGAATAATATTATAATAATATTTTTTATTATTATTATTATTGGTATTATTTTTATTATAATATTTAGTATTATTATTATTAATATAATCTTTTTATTATTATTTTTGATTCCGATTGATTGATTGATTGATTGATTCCATTCGATTTGATTGATTGATTCACTCCATTGATTGATTCGATTGATTTAGTTGATTCGATTGATTGATTCAGACAATTTCAGTCCAAAAGAACAGGGCCTTACTCATGTTGTTCCACACAATAATTAACTTAGTTTGAAAGTTGAGATACCTATCACAAAAAAAAAAAAAAAAAAAAAAAAATCATATACTCGTAGATAATTATTAATCGGGACGGAGTGAGTATATTCTACTAGTTACAAACCCAAATAAGGTGTCCAAAATCCTGCAAGTAGTAGGTAAACTTAACTAAGGTGGGTAAACCGTCAAAGGTGTGAAGTAAAAAGGTCGATGAAAAACGACTGATTAATCTATTATACCTAAATTATTTTTTTTACGTTTAATTAAAATACCCTTAATACCGTCATGATTGATTTTTTAAACAAAAATTTTTGTACCATGTAGTTTTAAAAAATTATGTTGTTGCTCCATGGTACAATAATATTAACCAAAATACAAGAATATTTTATATTCCAAGTAAATACTCCGTCAAGGTTTATTTTTTAAACAAAAATTATTGTACCATGTAGTTTTAAAAAATTATGTATGTAATTCATTTGCGTTTTATGTTCTATCCCGTATATAAATGTAATTCCTTCTCGTAATATAAATGTAATTCCTTCTCGTAATAATGTAATTTTATTATTATTTAATTTTGTTTTAAAAATTATGTAATTCAATTTCATTTACTCCCATTTGTAATTCATTCTACTTATATGTTATTAATTTTATTTACACAGAATGTATAAAATTATTTCATAATATTAATTCATAGAATTTTTTCATAATATTATTTCATAGAATTTGTTGCAAGACGGAATTTATCGCATGTTTGAAAAGATGAAAATCTGAAGAAATAAATACATTGCATACTAACGGGTCCCACCATAACATGAATTTCCCAAAAAAAAAAGAAAAAAAGAAAAAAAAAGAGGCTGCATTAATGACGTGGCGCGCTGAGGATTGAGTATTGTCTTTTGTATTAATATAGATAAGATTATTATTATTATTATTATTATTATTATTATGAAGGGATGCGCGCAGCTTTCATTAAAATAAGAATAAAAGTTTACATGAAATTGGTGGGGAGCCGAGAAACAAGCTGGGCTCCCACACCCTTAGCAACAGCAAAGCTAAGTCTAGTAAAAATGTAAGCGGCCACCCGAGCCCCCGCATCCTGAGATACAGAGAATTTCTGGATCCGCTTGAGCAAGGCAACAGCATCCGACCCCAGCTCCCCAAGTGAAGAGAAGGAGAAAGGAAGGAAACCATAACCCGCTATTGCGCACAAATCCCCATACTTAGCACACTTTCATTTGAGCAAAGATCGCCGACAACCCGCCCAAGCACAAAATCGCCAACCCAGCCCGAGTCAAAGGTGAAGAAACTCGTCGGTCGACGCACACATCACGCCCCCTGTCCCAAGAATAAAGCAATAAATCCGCAGGACGAAGAGAGCCACCATGCCCATCAACCAAACCGATATCAACCTCCTTCCCCGCAGTAATACCAGATCTATAGCAGATGTCGAAGAGAGTGTCCCGGACAAGGTTATGCCGATGTTTAACGCCCACAGTACCAGTACAAGAAACAGCGTGGTCCCCAAAAACATCCCCAGCAAAAACCCGAGAGCAAGCAGGACATGGCCTAGATACCGAGAATAACGGAACACCCAGACGATACCCCAACACACTACGGTAAGTCCTCCCGTTCATAGTCTGCCCCAACCCTGAGATAGGAACCGCACGCAACCAATCAGAGGAGTGAGAACCCTGCTGAGACTGCCATAGAGCGATCTGGCGAGGTGTCAAAGAAAAAACAGACTCTGAGGCAGTAGCAACCGTCGTGAAATAAATATCTGCCAATTTCTTCATAAGTTTGGGGGCAGCAATTTCACTAGGGCGACCTAAAATATCGAACCGTAGTCGCAGTAAACACCGTGCGGCATCATCAAAAGCGGGGCCGGCAGCTACAACACGAGAAGGGCCGAGGAGCTTAGCTCGCAAAACCAAGAGATCGCAAGCGGGACGCAATAAAAGCATAGAACAAAACATCTCCGACCGCATAAACACCAAGGCCACCCAGATGAAAAGGGAATGTAGCAAGGCGCCACTGCCAATCCCCAAAACCCGGCCCTGACGCGGTGACAATACGTTCCAAGCTAGAACGCAGAGCGGCATCAAAAGGAAGATGGACAGACCCAAAAACACTAGGGGAGCAAGTACGAAGAGAGAAGTAGAGCTTAGATATACCAGTACAAGCTCGAAGAAGAAGCAACTCACACTGCGGGTCCTCAATCCTCGCAACCAAGTCCATCAGCTCAATGGTCTTAGTTACTCTCGTCGCCACAATCTCACTGCTAAAACCAGGACAAGTCTTGACAGTCCTCCCAAATCGTAACACCGTGCAATGGCCGAGAAATAGAAGTGGGGAAAACCCCAGGAAGCCGGCTCCGTGGATCCTCACAGCCAAAAGACCTCCGTCTTGGAGACATTTAGGTGTAAACCAAAACGAGGGCCATCCAACCTAATCAAGTCCAACACCTTCCCCACCTCCAAAGTATCTCCCACAATGGTGCCATCATCTAAGTACCATGCCTGCAAAGTGAGGTCAAAAGTGTCCCGGATCTTGCAAACCAAGGGATGCAAAACCAACGCGAAAAGCAAAGGCCCCAACGGATCACCCCGCCGAACACCCCGACAAGACCACAAGCAAGTGCTCCCCATAAAAAAGGCGGGCGGGCTGGAATAACAAAACTCCACCCAACGGGAGAGAGCCGGGCACCGAAGGCGGACCTCCTGAAGCATGGTCGAACGGTCAACAAGGTTGAACGATTCTCGAAATCAACCAAAGCAACATGGAAAGCCCCACTGTTCCCCCGAGCCTCAATGAGCCGGTTCAAGGCATGCAAGATAGCCTCTCCTCCACCGGACACACCCACCCCGAATTGAAGCCCATCAAAATAAGAAGATAAAGACGGGCCAACCATAGAAGCACCAACCTTAGAGACAAGCCGTCTCCGGACCGTCGCATCGACAAAGAATAGGACGAACTCCACCACCCGGTTTAACGAGAGGTGTGAGAGGAGCGCTGGCAATGTACTCACCTGGAGGAAGAGGGCACCGACCCTCAAGAAAAAGATTAACCACCCTAGTAATAGAAGTGATCAAATCATCGGAGATAGCCACAAAGCGGCGCCACTCAAACAAATCCATAAGGTGCGAGCCCGAAAACCATCCCTCCCACAAGAAGTACCACGAGGGAAGCTCCGAATCATATCCAAGACCACCGCGGAAGAGGCAACCAGAGGATGATGATCCCAGACAGAGGAGGCAATGAAGGAGGCGGGGCGACAGGATGCTTCTCACGCAGGGCCACAAGAGTGGCATCGGAGTAGGGGCGACCCAGGAGCAGGAAGAAAGCACCCGCACAAAGCAGCAGAGATAATGACCATCGATATCTTCCGCCGGCATTGGCGGAGGTTAAGGTCACTCAACTCGAGATCCTCATCCACAGAAAAAGAAGAAGGACCCTCATCAAAGCACTCTCAGAATAACCGCAACCCCCCCCCTGGTGTCCCCCAAGCAAGAATAGCCCGGCAATACTCTCCTCCCGATCGACGCCGAATAGCGATCGACACTCATGATTACTCCGAGGAGCGAAAGTCCCGAGCAAACAAAGAGGTAAAGCAAGCAAACGAACCCAGCGGGAGAGATCACTAGGGGCATCAAACACCGCATCCAAGGCCCCTTTCAAAGCCCGAGCAAACCCAAGACGGCACTTAGGAGGAATAGATTTTACAGTGCGAAGGCCCAAAGACAGCAAACGATCCAACGAAGATATAGACCACTGAACGAGCTCCACACTATCATCAGAAGAAACCGAAGTAGAAGGAGCCAAAGGTCTCGGAACACCATAAATATGGAAGGTGTAAATGCCATCAACACACTCCGGATGCTCTACAATATCACCCCGATTATGCCGACATCGAGCACCAAGAGTATGGGTCATAAAACACACCCCACACAACCAGAACCCCATCCGTCTCAAAGAACTCTCGGCATTGGAATAAACAGTCAAACTATCAGAAAGAGTCTGCCGCGTAAGGTCCAACGCCCATTATTATTATTATTATTATTATTATTATTATTATTATTATTATTATTATTATTATTATTATTATTATGATGAATGGATGCGCGCAGCTTTCATTAAATGAAAAACAAAAGTTTACATTATTATTATTATTATTATTATTATTATTATTATTATTATTATTATTATTTTTTTTTTTTTTTTTATTATTATTATTATTATTATTATTATTATTATTTCACTTACTCGTGTTGTTCGAGACAATAATTAACTTAGTTTGAAAGTTGAGATACCTATCACAAAAAAATAAAAAAAATCATATACTCATAGATAATTATTAATCGAGACGGGGTGAGTATATTCTACTAGTTAATGACCCAAATAAGGAGTCCAAATCCTGCAAGTAGTAGGTAAACTTAACTAAGGTGGGTAAACCCTCAAAGATGTGAAGTAAAAAGGTCGATGAAAAATGACTGATTAATCTATTATACCTAAATTATTTTTTTTACGTTTAATTAAAATACCCTTAATAAAAATAAATAAATAAATAAGTAATTGAAACGGAACAAGTTTTCAACTGGCTTCACACCGAGATTAGGTGTCGAATGAGTCTGAATCCAACAAGGGGTAGGATTTAAATTTTACCAAAATATACCCTCTATAGCAAAACTAATTGATAAATAATACTCCGTAGATATATAAATTCGCAAATTGCAAATCGCAAAGTACACATGACACAACTGTTAAAATTCCAAACTGAACTCAACTACTCAGTTTGATTTAGTCAATGATTTACCTGCCCCTCCTTAAGAAGAAGAACATCGAATAAGGTTAGTATTTTTTATTTTTAAAATAATTTCACAAAATCTCAATTGTGACCATTGTAAGCTTAAAACGGCCTTCTTCTCTGCTATATTGTTCACTTAATGCTGGTTAATATGACTGACTATCTTGTAAGTTTAACTCTGTCCTAACCAAGACTAATAACTGTGTTTTTATAATTGGGGGAATTTAGAAATTTCATATAGACCCGTCAAACAATTTCCATGAATAAGAAAGTAGGTAGAATATTAATTAGTGAAATAAAGAGGCAGATTTTCGTTAAGTAGGCCTCGTAGGGTGTAAGTGTGTACCTAAGAATTTTTCCGATAGTTATGCCTACCTAACTAGTCCAGGTGTACGGGTACCTAAGAATATTATTTAAGGTTATCTACGATTTTGATAAGTTATTTACGATTTGGGATTTTTAAAATATGGCGGATATTGAAAGGAAAAAGAATGGAGACAATGCTTATTATGATAAGATGATAATTCAATTTGTTTGGGTTGTTTATACTTTATATAGTTTAATTTTTGATTATTTATTGCAGATTATTCAACTTACAAATGGGAAATTGGTCAGAATTAGACTATGATCTTCTAGGTGAGATTGTTCTAAAACTAGATGCAATCCAAGACTTTGTTCATTTCTCGGTTGTTTGTCGCTCATGGAATCGTGCTTCTTCCTTGGTTAAATCCAAGTGGAAGCCGTCAATGCCATGTCTTCTACTAGCAGAGAACCACACTGAAAACCCGGCTTTTCTCAGGAAAATCCTTAGTCTCGACAATGATAAATGCTACCAATTAAGTCTTCCACACACTTTCGGTGCTAGATGTTGGGGTTCAAATTGCGGATGGGTTGTCACTATCGACCTTAGTCGACAGATTTACATGTACAACCCGTTTACCAAGGCTAGACTTGGGCTACCACCTCAACCTACCCTTCCGAACCAAGATCCACCTCTCGATAATGAGGAAGAAGATGCTATTCTTACACGAATGGTTTCTATCAGAAAGGCGATAGTAGTAAAAGATGGTAATGATTTGATAGTTTTGGCAATGCATAGTAATTGGAAGAGATTTTTATCGTTTGCAAGGCCGGGCGATGTTACATGGACTCCAATCGTTCCCCCTTGGCCCGTGGAGGGAACGCCAGCTATTTTGCCGTTTAGTCAGCGTACTGCAGATGTAGTGTGTAAAGATGGTTCAATATTAATTCTATACGAGGATGCATCGGTTGGGGGTCTCGATTTATCAGATTTAAGTAAAAGCAGAAAATCAGAACATTTTGTGAAGGCTAAGCAATTCTTGCCATCTTCCGAGGTGTTTAAGAATCGCCTCAATAAGCATTTACAGGAAATGTATTTCGTGGAGTCCTTGGGTAAGTTGCTCATCGTTCTTCGACATAAGCGAAATGTTTGGGATCCAGATAGTCAAGTCAACGAAGATGAGATTTACAAAACGGATCGTTTTGAGGTATTTGCATTTGATTCAGAGGCTAGAAAGTGGGAGCAAGTCACGGAATTGGGCGATGTTGCATTGTTTGTAGGCGATAACCAGAGTATATCAGTACGAGCATCAGATTGTCGAAACTGTAAATCTAATTGCATTTACTTTACTGATGATTGTGATGAATTCTGGAATTTGCCACCAAAGTTTGGAGGGCATGACATTGGGTTTTTCGACTTGGCAGACGGAAAATTTCACCAGTTTTATGGTGGCGACGATGTGAATTCTGATTTTTGTACTCCCTTTTGGTTTATGCCTCACTTTTAATGTATGTTGATTGTTGAATAATACAGTCGAGACTACGGATTACGATGTTTGTTGTTTTATTTTGGTCGGTCTCTTTACGTCTGTTTAATTTTTTCGGCGTTACTCTGTTGAGTTTTATTTCTTTGCATGCTTATTTGCAGAGAGCGGTTTTGACTTTTGACACTTTGTCGGTCTACAATCGATGGTGCTCTCTACGTACCATAGTCTTCGATTGATCTTAATAGTCATTGATAAAACAACCTAATGCCCTCTACATAAAACCATAACCATATGCACTTTCCAGAATTCATCGTGCTCAAACGACCTGAATCAACCGATGTGACTAATAATTTTACCTCATCTAAACCAAGACGACGTGAAATTGTCAGTTTATAAACTCATAGCCTCATGGAACGAATACAATACATACATTACGAAATACATGAATTCAACAATTTAAAAGTCATGAAATTACAACTTCACCTTTGTTGTCTTTATATAAACCTTGTTTTTGGATTCTTAGACACATACTTGAGCTTGTTCGTCGTGCTTAATCAACCAAGTTCCTTCTCCATTTCTTCTTCTAACAGTAGTTTATCTATCCTCAACCAAGGTATATACTTCAATTTTGTGATACAGGCCTGTTGATGATGGATGCATGGACAAGTGAAAGAAATATTTTAAGAAAGCTTATGCCTAGAATAATGAGAGCGGGATTTTCGTCTTGTTTTCGTGTCTTGTCTTGTTAGTATCTTGGATCATTATTACGTGTACGTTCTTATTTCCTAAGAAGTCTTCTAAGTAGACTACCCTATCATCAATGTTAGTTATTCTTCGATGGATTAAATCAAATTATGTTTTAGATTATTGATAACCCGCTCTCTTCGAATCTATGGACTTGTCCATCGCTTGTGCTATGAATCTATGATAGTAGCAATTTGTCTCAGTAATCTCCCTACAAAAGTTCTTTGAACTGTTTTTTAGTCGTATAAAGAATGTTTTTCCAAAATGGGGCGTAAACACAAACAAATTAACGAAATAGGTTGAGTTTCAAAGTATTTACCCAAAATGGGTCCACGTCATCATCGAAGCTAGGCTCGGATTCAAGTCGCTCTCCCGCTCAACGACCTTACCCAAAGTGTCACTTAATGTCCACCCAAACCTCAGTATGCTACTTAAACGGCAAGTCGCTCCGGGAGTGAGCGATTTTAGCTCAAATCGCCTACCCCCACAGCGACTTAGGTGTTCGCAAAAAAAAAAAAAAAAAAAAGGCTGTTAAGGAGAGTCGAACACAGGACCTTCCACAAAACTAACACTTATTCAATATTACCTAACCATCAGTGCAAGAAAGTTTATATGTTAAAGGGAAGTGATTAAAGATAATATTGAGTAATCGTTATTCAAGTCCCAAAACACATTTATTGCTGTTAGCATTAAATATGGAAATTTAATCCCCTTAGTAAGACATCACTTTACACTTGGTGTTATGGTAAGGGGTGTGAAAGAAATGCTAGTAGATTCCGTGTTCCATTCCCATTAGCTACAATTCACTTCTCTTTTTTATTTTTCTTTATTTTTTTTTTTTTTTTTTTTTTTTTTTTTTTTTTTTGGCTAAGTCGCCCACCCCGAGCGTTTTTTTCCTTCAAGTCGCTCTCCCGCTGAGCGACCTTCATCCTGAACCTACCATCGCCAAAACCGAGCCTACGTGGACCCATTTTTGGTAATTAGTTTCAAAGTTACCCTATTTCGTTAAATTGTTTGTTATTAAAACCCATTTTGGAAAAAAATTCCGTATTTTGTTTCTATCGATAGCTTGAACAATTATTATAGCTACACAAATAAACGGCAGTATATGATTTTCGTTTCCCAGACGTGGGAGATTCACATGCCAGACTATGTTGGGATTGGGGGTGTTCAAAATAAATCAAACCGTAATAATTGAATGGATAAATTGTAAAGCCGTGTAGTTTTAGGTTTGGTTAACCGAACCATATCAACAAAGTTGTTCAGTAAACCGAACCGTTACCTTTGACATGAAAATGGTTTGGTTATAGTTTGCAGTTTTAGAAAAAAAAGATTAGTTGAACTGAAGCGTTTCACTAAAAATTAGGGGAAAATATAATATAATATATATAAAAAATTGCTCTTAATATTTCATTTGCCTAGTGCATTCCAAATAATTTTTTTTCGTAAATTTATTAATAGTAGAATTTATCTAATGAAGTCTATTGTTGATATTGATAATTAATCAAAAATTCAAAATACAATTAGATCACCAGAAAAAAAAATGGAAATTGAAAAATAAAAGTATAAGTAGATCGATAATCGGTTAACCGATAATCGAAATGTTTATAATCTTCTTAAATGGTTAGCCAAACCGTTTAAAACTGCTAGGAACGGTGCGTTTTAGGAGTCTTGCTAAACCGAACAAGACCCGAACCAAATTAAACTACCTGTTTGGTGAACATCCTAGCTGGGACTAGACCAGGCAGGCAAAATTGACTCGGTTCGAATAACCCGACCCGAATTAAGGTTCTGAATCTAACTCAAAACCCAAATTTACTCGACCCTATTCAACTCGATCAAAATAATTATTCTCGCATACTGGTTGTTTTTTTTTTTTTTGATAAAAAACCCCAAAGGGCTTAATTCATATTACTTAAATCCGAACTAGCAACATCGACAAGCTCTGCCGGGAAGTTATCCGTCCAGACTCGTCTACCCAAGCTCCAAGGCCTAGAATGAGCAAGGAAATGTGCAACCCTATTACAGATTCTACGAGCGTGTAAAAAGACTATCGAATCAAAAGACAAACATAACTTATAAATGTCCTCATAAACTGAAAATAAAATGCTACGTCCCTTCTTCCGCTTCTTGAGATCACTGATAACACTGAGACAGTCGCTCTCGATGGTAATTTTGGTCATTCCCATCCTCCTTGCCTCACGCAACCCAAATAAGACCGCTTCCGCTTCCGCCACATCCACAGCCCGCTCCTCCACCTGTTGAAAAACCGCTGCCCATTCAAATCTTCCCTCTTCATTTCGACAGACTATCCCCAACCCGACACCCACTCCCTCCATAAACCCTGCATCCACATTAACCTTCCACTCTCCCGTTACCGGCTGCTTCCATCCCCCTCCACAACCTTCCGTAGCCACCTTCTGCCCTTGACCTGCTTCGCTTGAATCCATCTCCCACACAAGCTCACGAATTCTTCTCACGATACTTTCCGTCTCCCATCGCGACGCTTCAAAAACTACTTTGTTCCTTCTTTCCCAGAGCACCCAACAAGTCACCATAAAATCCCTCCTTTCTCGCACTCCCATCTCCCTCACCATTCCTTCCACCCATTCCCTCACCCGCACAACCCCAATGGTCCTATCCACCTCTATACCCATCTCCTCCCAAACCCCATCCCCCCACCCACAATCCCGGACAACATGGAGACAAGTCTCCTTATCGCCAAAGCACCTAGGGCATGACACATCCTCACTGCCAAGGCGCGTAGCAAGCAGAGCTTTCGTCGGAATCTCTTCGTGGCATAGCTGCGACATAAAGTTCTTGCTCCTTGGTAAAACAGGGGCACTCCATACCGCATTCCATAGCCATCGCTCTTGGCTAAAGTCGGCCTGTTCTACACCTGTACTTCCTTCCTCACAAAGCAGTCGATAGCCCGACTTCACCGTATAAGACCCGTCCCTCTCATTGTCCCAGCACCATCCATCTTCAGTCGGCTCTTCACTCAAGCGAATATTTAGAATACGATCAGCTTCAAAAGGAAGGAACATCGCTCTAACCTTTTCCCTATCCCATCGCAACCCATCCTCTACGAACAAATCAGCCACCTTCATGTTTATGTCAAAATCTCGCCTTGGGGAAATTACCCTCCTTGAGCTCGTACCTGGAATCCATGGGTCCACCCACACACCCGTGTTTAGACCGTTTCCCAAATGCCTCCTAATATCGAGAGCCATCACCATCTTCGTCTCATGTATGCTCCTCCAAGTGTAGCTGGGATTCGTGCCTAAATTTGTTTCCATAAACGGACAATTCGGGAAATATTTGGCTTTCATTATCCTCACCATAAGACTCCCGTCCTCACAAATCATGCGCCAGCTCTGCTTAACTAAAAGGGCCATATTAAACAACATAAAATCGCGGAAACCCAATCCTCCTCGGCTTTTAGATCGACACATAGTATCCCATGCCACCCATGAAATTTTCCGCTTCCCATTATTCGATCCCCACCAAAATTTCGAGACTATAGACCGCAACTCATCACAAAAATTAACCGGTAGTTTAAAAACACTCATCGCATAGGTAGGGATAGATTGGGTGACTGCCTTTATCAGTACTTCCCTACCCGCTCTGCTAAATAACATACCTCGCCAACCCTGCAACTTGTTGTTTAATTTGTCTCGAATTATCTTGTTGAGTACCTGCTTTGATCGTCCTATGACCGTAGGGAGACCCAGATACCGCTCCTGCTCATTCACCCTTCGGACACCCAAGACTTCCTCCACCTTCTCTTTGCGCCGCATGGAAGTTCCTTTACTAAAAGAGACCGTCGTCTTGTCCTTGCTAACCAGTTGTCCCGACGCTCGTTCGTATTCCTGGAGAATTCCAAGTACAGTGCGAGCTTCCCTTTCGTTAGCTTTAGTAGGTACAAATGTACAATAATAAATCACGGAGAGCAAAGTTGGGCCTTGGGACCATGATAAATCTACTTACTCCCTTCTTGATTACTTTTGTCATGAGTAACTCTCAATTATTTCATTTTTCTCACTTGTACCTCTATTTTTTTTGAAAAAAAAAAACTTTGACTAAGTATAACTTGAATACAAATCCAAAAAGATAATTTTTTTTTTTTCAAATTGCATGTCTTTACGAGATCTTCAAAATCATTGTTTTTGAACTCGTATTGGTCAATCAAAGTTTTTTTACGGGATAAACTTTAACTGAGGAGAGCTTCACTTACAAGTTACAAGTTATGAAAACAGTGTTTTTTTTTCAAATTTTACCGTCTTTAGGAGATCTTTGGTTTGGGAAAATATAAGAACTCGTATCCAAGAGTTATGCCTAGCTAGTCAAAGCTTCTTCCCCCAAGAAAGAGGACTATAAGTAAGAAAATGAAATAGTTTAGAGGTATATGGCTGGTCAAACGGGCGAGTCGGATCGGGCTGGGTTGGGGCTGGTCGGGCTTGGCTTGGGGGGCTTGGAACCGGCCGAGATATTGGGTTGGTCGGGCCATGAAAATGGTGAGCCGAGGGGTGGGCTTATGGCAGGTTGGGCTTGGCTTGGGGGACCCGGAACCGGTCTGAGATAAGGGGCCGGTCAGTTTGCATGCTGGCTAGGTGCGGCGGGTCAAAAGTGCCCAGATAGGCGGGTCGGGCCGGGACGGTTTATGTTTGACCAAACCTAGAGCCTAGAGGGTAACGTGAGAAAGTCCCAAAAAAAAATTAACAAGGGTTTGGCGGATGAAGTGCTCCATAGTACTCTTTTTGTCCCTTTTTTTTTTTTTTTTTTTTTTTTTACGAAAAGTATTTTAAACAAAACAAACAAATGATTTAAACAAATGATTTAAACAAATGTAAGTATTTAAACAAAAGTATCTTATGTTCTAGTGGTTTCCGGCCCAAATTAGGTGTCCGAATCCAGTAAGGAGTATGATTTTACTAAAAAAAAAAAAACACAGTCCATATATAAATTCGCACAGTACGCATGACTCAACTATTAAAATTACCAACTGAAAAACTCAACTACGCAGTTCTGAGTTCTGACTGAATTTCCCACAGCCTTAATCATTGATTTACCTGCCCCTCCTTGAGAAAAACTTCAATCAAACAAGGTTAGTGTTTTTCTTTTAATAATTTCACAGTGTTTGTACGAGTTTTATTTTAATTTATTTGATGTATGTAGTTATACTTAAATTAACTAGTGTATGTAAAACTTCAAAAACTTTTCCATACTCAAGGGCGACTGTTCCTGCTCGCACAAATACTAAACCATACAACTAGTGTTATAGTCTATTAATTTGAAGTAGAATATATATAGGCAAAAAAAAAGGTACAGTTTGTTGGACAGGGTATAGTTAACGTATACTCCGTATATGGTACACCCGGTACACTTAAGAATGATTCCGCTTAATGTGCCTACCTAATTGGGGAAAGAATCATGAAATTGGCCATCAAACTTGTAAAGCAATCATTTAATTAGATTCTTTTCTATTTTCTCATGTGTAACTCTCAATTATTTCATTTTCTAACTTGCAAGTTGCACCCCAACTTTTTCGAAAACAAACTTTGACTAAGTATAACTCTTGAATACAAGTTCAAAAAGATAATTTTTTTTTCAAATTGCATGTCTTTACGAGATCTTCAAAATCATTGTTTTTGAACTCGTATTGGTCAATCAAAGTTTTTTTACTAGCTATACTTTAACTGAGAGCTCCACTTCCAAGTTCCGAAAACAGTAAAAATTTTTTTTTTCATATTTTACCGTCTTTAGGAGATCTTTGGTTTGGGAAAAAAAATAACGTTTTCTGAACTCATATCTAAGAGTTTTATGCCTAGTCAATGTTTCTTCCCCTGAGAAAATGAAATAGTTTAGAGGTATAGGGCTGGTCAAACGGGCGAGTTGGATCGGGTTGGGTTGGGATGGGTCGGGTCGGGCTTGGTTTGGGGACCCGGAACCGGCCCGAGATATTGGGCTGGTCGGGCCGGGAAAATGGTGAACTGAGGGGCAGGCCTATGGCAGGTTGGGCTTGGCTTGGGAGACCCAGAACCAGCCCAAGATAAGGATGGTCTCAAAGACCTCTTAACATAACGGATAATTATTTTTTTTTCTTCGATCTTTTTCTTTTCAGCTTCTACGGCACTTCATATTACTCCCTCTGTGGCGGTCATTTGTTATCCTATTTTATTTTAGTTTCACAGTCAATTGTTGTCCTTTGCATTTTAAGAATAACTTGATGAGCAATTTAATCATTCACTTTCCAATTTAGTCCACTTGTCAATTAGTAATTGGTCCCCTCCTCTTTTCTTAGTTTTTGTGCTAAAACCAAATGACAACAATTGGTCGGGACGGAGGGAGTACGTCTTACGTCATCTTAACGTGAGACGATATAACGATATTACAATCGACTTTGCTTATGAGAAGATTTTATTTCCATACTTTGGTGATTTATATTTAGTAGATGTGTGTGTGTTAAGTTTTGTGTATTCATTTAGTTTTGTTTATTTAATTTTTTATTGCAGATTATTCAACTTTACAAATGGGAAATTGGTCAGAATTAGACTATGACCTTCTAGGTGAGATTGTGCTAAAACTAGATGCAATCGAAGACTTTGTTTATTTTTCGGTTGTTTGTCGTTCATGGAATCGTGCTTCTTTCTTGGTTAAACCCAAGTGGAAGCCGTCAATGCCATGTCTTCTACTAGCAGAGAGCCACGGTGATCAAAACCCGGATTTTCTCAGGAAAATCCTTAGTCTCGACAACGATAGATGCTACGAGTTAAGTCTTCCCCACACTTTCGGTGCTAGATGTTGGGGTTCAACTTGCGGATGGGTTGTCACTATCGACCTTAGTCGACAGATTTACATTTACAACCCGTTTACCAAGGCTAGACTTGGGCTACCACCTCAACCTACCCTTCCGAACCAAGATCCACCTCTCGATAATGAGGAAGAAGATGCTATTCTTGCACGAATGGTTTCTATTAGAAAGGCGATAGTAGTAAAAGATGTCGAAAGGGGAAAGAATGGTAATGATTTTATTGTTTTGGCAATACATACTAATTGGAAGAGATTCTTATCTTTTGCAAGGCCGGGCGATCTTACATGGACTTCAATCGTTCCTCCTTGGCCCGTGGAAGGAACGCCAGCTATTTTGCCATTTAGTCAGCGTACTGCAGATGTGGTGTGTAAAGATGGTTCGATACTAATTCTATACGAGGATGCATCGGTTGGGTGTCTCGACTTATCAGATTTAAGAAAAAGCACAAAATCAGAACATTCTGTGAAGGCTAAGCAATTCTTGCCATCTTCTGAGGTTTTTAAGAATCGTCTCAATAAGCATTTACAGGAAATGTATTTCGTGGAGTCCTTGGGTAAGTTGCTCATTGTTCTTCGACGTAAGCGAGATGTTTGGGATCCAGATAGTCAAGTCAACGAAGATGAGATTTACAAAACGGATCGTTTTGAGGTATTTGCATTTGATACAGAGGCTAGAAAGTGGGAGCAAGTCAAGGAATTGGGCGATGTTGCATTGTTTGTAGGCGATAACCAGAGTATATCAGTACGAGCATCAGATTGTCGAAACTGTAAATCTAATTGCATTTACTTTACTGATGATTGTGATGAATTCTGGAATTTGGCAGCAAAGTTAGGAGGGCATGACATGGGGTTTTTCGACTTGGAAGACGGAAAAATTCACCAGTTTTACAGTGGCGATGATGTGCATTCTGATTTTTGTACTCCCTTTTGGTTTATGCCTCACTTTTAGATCTCAGAACATTCTGTCATAACTCATATATCATAATGTATGTTGATTGTTGGAATAATACAGAGTACGAAGTAAGATGTTTGTTCGTCTCTTTACGTCTGTTTAATTTCATTTTCTTTGCTTGCTTATTTGTAGAGAACCGGTCTTGGCACTTTGTCGGACTACAGTCGATGGTGCTCTACTGCTCTCTATTGTACCCTAATCGATTGACCTCCATACTCTCATTGATAAACAACCTAATCATGAAGTCAGTGCCACATGGAACGAATGTCGTCGACAACAACACAACTATATCATGAACAACCACAACCATATTCCAGAGGTAGTTGTTATGCAATCCTACCCACCCTCTCTTTTAGGCCTACAGATCTTCTACCATGATACAAGAGGAGTTCTTCTCACTTCCAAAAGGAAGTATGCACGGCGTCCACGTGAGTGTGTGGTGGTAGAGCTACTTTACTACTACACATCTAGTAGTCTAACACAAGTGATCACTTATAAACTTTATTACTCCAACTTATTCAACCAATGTGGGATAAAAAGAGCTTTGGAGTCTTGGCTGAAGCGTTTAAAACCGTCCGAAACAGTGCGGTTTAGATTTGGAGTTTTGGCTGAACGAAACCAGGTCCAAATCGAATAAAATTATCGGTTCCGAACCAGACCGGTTTTTAGCAACCCTAGTTGGAACTAGGGCTGTTAATAAGACGAGACATCTCGCGAGCAACTCGAAATCGGCTCGATCAAAACTCGGCTCCTGTGAGCCCGGCTCGAGAGCTTAACGAGTCAAGCTGAGCAAACGTCGGCTCGGCTCGAAAAGCTCGTGAGCAGGCTCCAAATCCAATAAGAATAAGAAGTAGTATATGATTTCAGGCGCAAATTAGGGGTCCGAATCCAATTAGTAGTATTTTTACTATAAAAAAAACCTATATATATTCCCGATTAAATTACCTGCAACCCTGATCATTGATTTACCTGTCCCTCCTCGTGAAGAACTTCTTCATCATATAAGGTTACTGTTTTTTTAAAAATAATTTTCACACTGTTTATACGAGCTTTATTTTAATTTATTGGATGTTGATAAAACAATTCTTTATCAAGTTTAATTTAATATATTTATTTAGTTTTGCTTATTTATTGCAGAATTATTCAACCTTACAAATGGGAAACTGGTCTGAATTAGAGTATAATCTTCTAGGTGAGATTGTGCTAAAACTAGATGTAATTGAAGAATTTGTTTATTTTTCGATTGTTTGTCGCTCATGGAATCGTGCTTCTTCCTTGGTTAAACCCATGTGGAAGCCATCAATGCCATGTCTACTCCTAGCAGAGAACTGCCACAAAAACCCGGCTTTTCTCAGAAAAGTCGTTAGTCTCGACAATGATAGACACTACCAATTAAGTCTTCCCTACACTTTCGGTGCTAGATGTTGGGGTTCAACTTGCGGATGGGTTGTCACTTTCGACCTTAGACGACAAATTTATATATACAACCCGTTTACCAAGGCTAGACTTCGCCTCCCGCCTCAACCTACCTTTCCAAACCAAGATCCACCCCTTGATGATGAGGAAGAAGATGCTATTTGTAAACGACGAGGTTTTATTACAAAGGCGATAGTAGTAAAAGATGTCGAAAGGGGAAACAATGGTAACGATTTGATAGTTTTGGCGATTCATACTAAATGGACGAGATTCTTGTCTTTTGCAAGACCGGGTGATCTTACATGGACTTCAATCGTTCCCCCATGGCCCTTTACTCATCGTCGTGCTATGGATATTTTGTGTAAAGATCGATTGATACTAATTTTATACGAGGATGCATCGGTTGGGTGTCTCGACTTATCAGTATTAAGTAAAAGCACAAAATTTGATCAATCTGTGAAGGCTATCCAATTCTTGCCATCTTCCGAGGTTTTTAAGAATGGTCTCAATAAGTATTTACAGGAAATATGTTTTGTGGAGTCCTTAGGTAATTTGCTCATCGTTCTTCGGCATATATGTTTTATTTGGTATTATTCAGATAGTCAAGTCGCTAAAGAGGAAAGGTACAAAACCGACAATTTCGAGGTATTTACATTTGATTCAGAGGCTAAAAAGTGGGAACAAGTCACGGAATTGGGTGATGTTGCATTGTTTGTAGGCGATAACCAGAGTATATCAGTACGAGCATCAGATTGTCGAAACTGTAAATCAAATTGCATTTACTTCACTGATGATTGTGATAAACTCTGGGATTTTCCAGCAAAGTTTAGAGGGCATGACATGGGGATTTTCGACTTGGCAACCGGAAAAATTCACCAGTTTTACAGTGGCGACGATGTGCATTCTGATTTTTGTACGCCGTTTTGGTTTATGCCTCGCTTTTAGATTTCAGAAACATTCTGTCATACGAGTAATATAAGAGCAATATGTGAGTGGTAAGTATTTCAAGGTCGAGATATTGAAGTAGACAAATAAAAGCAAATTATGGTATAAGATGACGAATATAATAATATTGTTTCAAACTTACTCATTCATGTAACTCACAAAATATGGATATACTATCAAACGCTTTCAATCGCAGCATCACAATTTAGGGTTAGGGTTTTTAAAATCAAAAAAAAAAAAAATATGGATATACTATAGAAATCCCTAACCGATTCGATAACTTTAATTTGAATATCTGAAATATTTTTATCCGATATGGATATCTGATTTCAAGAACTTATAAATTAAGTTAGTTTTGGTGCCCGATTCCGCCCAACCTAGCTTCATTACCGTCTAATTTTTTTATATTATGAAACTAAAATGTGTTGGCTTGTTTTATTTATACTCTTACCATTTATAATTTATGTTTGTATATCCTATTTAAAAGGGTTTTTCTCTGGTGCACCCTCGTGTTTTTTCAATTTTTATTTTATACCCCTCCTTTTCGCGAATCTATCTCGTATACCCCTGAAATTAACTAATGATTTAAAACCGTGACATAAGCTCTGTCTGACGTCAAATACTCCGTTAATGTGCCGACTTGGACAAATGGTTTGGTTTGTTGACTTTCCATATTCGATTTTCAATACTAATTTTCGTCCGAGACTCGTTTATCGTGTACCGGCACCCTCAAATGTCCTCTGTTGCTTCTCAAAATTTGTGTGGCTGCTTTATCTCACCCAAGAAACTACCCGTATGATTTTCATGCATTTTCGTTCTGAAACCCTAAAATCCCGAAAACCATGTATTATAACACTTAAATTTGAGCCATTTGGGAGCTCTTACCTAGTCATGTTTATTTTCCTCCCATTTAAGAAACATGACCTAGGGAATGTTTTGTCCCGGGGCCCTAAAATCCCGAAAACCTTGTATTTTACACTTAAATTTGAGCCATTTAGGAGGTTGTGTCGGGTCATGTTTCTTTTCCTCCTAGTTTTTTTTACCATGTGTCAGGAGTCGCATCACGCGTTATCGTATTCGATTTTCAGCCCTAAATAAGATGTTTCATCTTCTTTTATGGAATATTCGATTTTCATCCGAGACTCGTTTATCGCTTACCGGCACCCTCAAATGTCCTCTGATAGTTCTCAAAATTTGTGTGGCTGTTTTATCTGTTCCGAGAAACCATCTGTATAATTTATGGACTTTTTCGTTTCGGGACCCTGAAATCCCGAAAACCGTGTATTATACACTTACATTTGAGCCGTTTAGGAGGTTGTACCGGGTAATGTTTTTTTTCCTCCCTGTTTTTCTACCACATGTTAGGGTTCGATTCATGATTTACCGTATTCAATTTTCAACCCTAATTAAGAAGTATTCATCTTCTTTTAAGGAATACCCGATTTTCGTCCGAGACTACTTTATCGCCCACCGGCACACCCAAATGTCCTCTGTTTTTTCTCAAAACTTGTGTGGTTGCTTTAGCTGACCCGATGAACTGTCCTTATGATTTACGGACATTTTTATCCCATGACCCTGAAAGCTGAAATCTTGAAAATCGTGTATTATACACTTAAATTTGAGGCATTTAGGAGGTCGTACCGGCTCATTTTTGTTTTCCTCCCAGTTTTTCTACCATATGTCATGGGTTGTTTCATAAGCTACCGTATTCGATTTTCAGCCCTAAATAAGAAGTATTCAACTATTTTTAAGGAGTGCCTGATTTTCTTCCGAGACTCGTTTATCCCGTACCGGCACCCTCAAATGTCCTTTGTTGCTTCTTAAAAAATTTGTGGTTGCTTTATCTTCTCCGAGAAACCATCCATATGATTTTCGGACATTTTCGTTTCGGGACCTTGAAATCCCGAAAATCGTGTATTATACACTTAGATTTGTGCCCTTTAGGAGCTCGTACCGAGTCATGTTTGTTTTGCTCGGACTGTCTTCATCTTCTATTTTTTTTTTTGGTGACGAGGAAACCCGTAACCGCTACCTTTGGTCGCACTTGATAAACCCCTCGGTAGGGATGGCAATTATGACCTAAATCAAACCGAACCCGAATCGAAACGAAGGAAAAAATTCGATCCAAACCCACCTTTATAAACCCATCGTCATCCACTATTTAAAAACCAATATCCATATCCACAATTCGAAAACCCGAACCAAATTCAATTCTGATCCATACATACTCGAACCCTGTCCAATCGGATATTTTGAAAATTTAGGCTTTATTAAACTTGAAATTTCAATTTTTTTTATATAAGATTAATTTTTTATGTTGCCAAATCAAGTTTCGGATTATTTGGTGGATCGGGTATGGATTTGGAGTAGGTATGGGTTAGAAAACCTGCCTGCTAAAGGTCGTCGACAATTTACTAATTATCGTCGACAATTTTAATGAACTTCCAAAACTACCCCTCCCTCACACTCCCCCTTATATTTTTTCCGTCTTGTTTTGTTTTCGTAAAAAAATAATTAATAATTACTAATAAACCCCGTTCGGGGATAGTTCGTTTTATTTTAATTTTTTAATTTATTGAAATTTATTTTAATTAGCGATTATCGGTCCACGCACCCAAAACTAATTTAAGATGGAAATTAATAATTTTTTTTAAAAAAAAAAAAATTGTTGAAAAAGGGCCCGGACAAAGAAATTTTTCGTCCAGACCATGGTCCAGACAAAAATATTTTTCGTCCAGACCCAGGTCCAGACGGAAAATATTTTCGTCCAGATCAGTCCGCGATTTAAAAATATTTTCGTCCGGAAAAAAAAAAAAAAAAAAAAAATTTTAAAAAAAAAAATTTTTTTTTTCCGGACGAAAATATTTTTCGTCTGGACCTGGGTCTGGACGAAAATATTTTCCGTCTGGACCTGGGTCTGGACGAAAAATATTTTTGTCTGGACCATGGTCTGGACGAAAATTTTCTTTGTCCGGACCTTGGTCTGGACGAAAATGTTTTTCGTCCGGAAAAAAAAAGTTTTTTTTTTTTTTTTTTTTTTTTTTGAAAAAAAATCATTTTCTGACTTAGATTAATTTTTGGTGCGGTAATCGATAATCGCTAAGTTCTCGTTCATGTTGTTAAGTACAAATCCCGCTTTTTTTTTTTTTTTTTTTGTTTGAAAGATTTTAGTGAGACGGAAATTACATTTTAGTGAGACGGAAATGGAGTTATGTTATGGAGGGCAAACTTGGAAATTTACATTAAATGTCGACGATAATTAGTAAATTGTCGACGACATATAGCAGGACCCTTAGAAAAAAGTATAATGAATCGGTTATGGATTATAAAATTTTGGATATAGATCGGGTATGGATATTGATCTTTGATCCAATAAGTAAGTGGATTAGGATTGGATCTTGCAAAATCCGATCCAATCCGCCTTATTGCCATCCCTGCCCCTCGGGTATACGTGATAGCCTGCAAACCACGTATACCAGGTAAGCCACCCGAAAGTGACATGCTCGAAGGCATAGTCTCACACCATAAATACACAAGATTGCTCTTGGGAGGGAGGGTGCTCTTGGGAGGGAGGGGGGCTTGAACCTGAAACCTTTGTAATTTCATCCAAGTTTTAACCACTAATAGACTACACCGTTGCGAGCAAGAGCAAGGGTGGACATCTTTAATGTCTAGCCCGGGTCCGGTCAATGAAACTGTGGGTTGAGCGAGCCTAACCATTTTCTTTATACTCGAGTATTTATTATTTGCAAAAAAAAAAACAGCGTATTATTTACTTATTTATCGATCTAAATCAAACAGGCTCAAAAGTTAAGCTTCAGCCTAACCTAGGCGATCACCTGCGCCACGTCGGTCTATGTCGTGGGTTCAATGGATGCCGAAAAGCAACCCGAGAGATGGGCCAAGTCGGGTTTAGGCGGGTTGGCCCGCACTATTGTCCAACTTTACCTATAACCAATCAAAGTTGTTTAGCTTGAAGGCGTTATGACTTATGAGTGACATGGAGCGATCTAGGCCATTTAATTTTGATGAATGGTTAGGATGACAACAAGAAATAGTATTCTAACCCGAATCCGAGTAGGATATAACACATGACCCAAAGTATCCTCTTATATACTAGCTATAAATAAATACCAACCCTTTAAAGAACAGCAAATACATACACCTGATTCAACTACTTAAATTCCATAGTGAACTCAACAATCTCTACTTCATCCTACTATCGAGTACAACTTCGGGTAACAAGGTTAGGCTTTTTTCCCCTAGCAAATTAATGACACAACGATTTGTTACTCCCTCGTTCGAGCCAATTCACATATATATTCAATAAACGTAAGAAATTGACTTAAACAGAGGAGTATATACTATATACCCTATAATATAATTGATATATTTTTTCTCATTGTAATTATTTCTTTTATCTTTGATTAAAATAATATTTATGTACAAAGAGGGAAATGATTGAATAGGGTAAGGAGTATTAGATTATGAAATTAAAACCGCAACAAAAAACAAAAACAAATTATAATTCGAAATGTGGTTTTTGCTTAGGAGTCGGAAACCCGTTTTGCATGAGAGGAGAAAATTGAAAAGTAGTTTTGCGTGAGTATAGTTCGAAACAGAGCAGGCTACATAGCATAGCTCCATAGTAGCCCAAAAGTTAATTAAATTTATTAATTTTTGCTAGCTAATTGATGGTTATTGAGCCGTCACTTTCATTACTGTCTAGCCCGGGTCAATGTATTTATTAATTTTTGCTAGATAAAATGAAGAGTATATGTGAATGTAAGGCTATTGAGCCGTCACTTTCATTGATGGTTAGCAGAATACAAAACGATGCTACTTATAGCTAATTACATGGGTAACAAACCCTAGTCAAACTACCTTAACATAAGCCTACAAATAAGATAGTCAAAGATACATCTAACCACCTAAATATTTACAATATATGAATATAGGTAAGGATAGGAAATATATCATACGGATATATATTTCCATACTCCCCCTTAAGTTGGAGCAGTCGGAACACGAATGCCCAACTTCTGTTCGAAGATAATTGAAGGCCTCATTACCAAGGGCTTTAGTAAAGAGGTCCGCAATTTGTTCCTTGCTTCGAACATGACTGGTTGCAATGTTGTTGGTGACTAAATGTTGTCGCACAAAATGACAATCTATCTCAATGTGTTTTGTGCGATCATGAAAGACGGGGTTCTTTGCAATATGTAAAGCCGCTTGATTATCGCATAGAACTCGCATAGGTTGATCATGATTAATCCCGAGTGAATTGAGTAATGACTTAAGCCAAAGCAACTCCCGTGTCACTGCTGCGAGTGCCCTATACTCCGCTTCTGCAGACGATAATGCGACTGTATGTTGCTTCTTAACTTTCCACGAGATGGGAGTTGGACCCAAGGAAACAAAGTATCCAGTAAGAGATCTCCTTGTCAGCGGGCACCGAGCATGATCGGAATCGGAATAACCATACAACTGAAGTGGTGCATTTCGACTCATTACTATGCCTTTCCCGGGACTTCCTTTTAGGTAGCGAATGACTCGAAGGGCCGCGTCCCAATGCTCCTTGCGGGGTTCATGAACAAATTGTGACAACGTGTGAACGACGTATGTCAAGTCTGGACGGGTTATAGTTAAGTACACCAATCGTCCGACAAGTCGTCGATAAATCATTGGGTCGCGTAAGACATACCCACTGGCAAGAGCTAATTGGTGATTTTGCACAATAGGGGTGCCAATTGGCTTGGCCCCTTCCATTTTCGCTTCCTTGATTATTTCCATGGCATACTTTCGTTGGCTTAAAAATAATCCCGGTGTGCCGTGAGCAACCTCGATTCCCAAGAAATACTTGAGTTTCCCGAGGTCTTTGATTCCAAACTTCTTATGAAGAAAACATTTCAATTTGTCACAAGCTGCTTGGTTATCACTTACGACAATCATGTCGTCGACGTAAACTAAAACACCAAGGAACACGCCATTTGAGTCCATCGTAAACAAAGAGTAATCAGCCATGGAGTGAACAAAACCATATCCTTTCAATGCCTCCGTCAATTTTGCAAACCATTGCCTCGATGCTTGTTTTAAACCGTACAAGGATTTTAAAAGACGACATACCTTATTGGATCCGCTTGTTTCGAAACCTTGGGGCAATTTCATGTATACTTCTTCACTCAAATCACCGTGAAGGAAAGCATTATTGACGTCTAATTGAGCAATGTTCCAATTTTTCGAAACAGCTACAGCTAGCAAGGCTCGAACACTTGTCATTTTTGCGACGGGTGCAAAAGTTTCGTGATAATCCACACCTTCAACTTGGGTAAACCCTTGAGCAACTAGGCGTGCTTTATATCGTTCAATTGTCCCGTCTGCTTTGAATTTAATTTTGTAAATCCATTTGCAGCCAATAGGCCTTTTTCCTTGAGGTAATTCGACAATGTCCCAGGTACGGTTATTTTCAAGAGCTTGTATTTCGTTTTTCATGGCAATTCTCCACTCCTCATGTTTAACTGCCTCATTATAATATTTCGGCTCCTTAATAGCATCAATGGCTGCAAGAAAATTCTTGTGACAAAGCGAGAAACAATTGTTTGTGACATAATTAACCATTGGATAACGAGTACCTTTCGAAGAGGACGGAGCTTGTGACGGGTGAGCCGTGTTGGTGGAGATGACACGAGTGGACTTGCATATGTAATCCTTTCGCCATGCCGGTTCGAACTTTTGTCGCTCTCCTCTGCCAAGTCTAGGCTCCTCATTAACGTCACTATCTTCCCCTTCAACATTGGTCACATCGTTATTCTCCCCCTCAACTTGGGACTCGGCTGTTTCGACACCATGCCCTTCAACATTCTCCTCATTGTCTTCCTCGGTGGGGTTTATGGTTGTGGGTTCAGGTAAGGTCGAAACAGGGGAAATAAGAGCTGCGGGGTCATGTCCGAAAAAGGGTATTTGTTCATCATTCTCGCTTAACTCTTGACCATCGATTGATTTCCCAATTCGGTTTGTGTCATCATACGGAAAAACATGTTCATAGAAAACAACATCTCGCGAGACAATGATTTTTCGTGTTTTTAAATCGAACAACCTCCATCCCTTTTGGCTCTTTGGGTATCCCACGAATATGCACCGGCTCCCCCTTTCTTTGAATTTGTCTTTTGGTCTTTGTTTGTTGTGGGCATAAGCTAAACAACCTAAAACACGTAGGTTGTCGAGGTTTGGTGGGTGACCGTGTATGAGCTCATAGGGTGTGCGTCCTTGTAAGAGTTGAGTTGGGGTTCGGTTAATTAGATAGGCTGCGGTTAATATGCATTCTCCCCAAAATTCAATGGGTAAGTTGGCCTGGAACCGTAATGCCCTTGCTTTTTCCAAAATATGTCGGTGTTTACGCTCAACCCTCCCGTTTTGTTGTGGGGTGTCAATAGTACTGGTTTGAAAAATCATACCATTTTCATTATAGAATTGCTTTAATGGTCCCGAAAGAAATTCGGTCCCATTATCGCTTTGAACAATTTTTACTTGTTTCCCAAACTGAACTTGTACCATTTTGACAAAATTTTTAATTAAGTCTGACACTTCTCCCTTATCTTTCATGAGGTGAACCCAAACACTACGACTGTGGTCATCAACAACAGTAAGAAAATAATGCGCACCCGATAAATTCTTAGCTTGGTACGGACCCCATATATCACAGTGAATGAGACCGAAAAGAATAGCATGACGCTTATGATTAATTTTAAAACTTGACCGAGTATGTTTGGCGCGACAACAAGGATCACAAACAACAGTATTATCAAAAGAGAGTTTCGTTCCAACTAAAGTACTTAAATGAGGTAAAATATTCTTAGACGGGTGACCTAATCTGCGGTGCCATACCCGTTCTTTATTCACCATCGTTGCTCCTGCTCTGTAGCCGCCACTCGTGTCATATAATAAACGCCGTCTCGATGCTCACCCCGTCCAATCTCCGTCTTCGTAGATTGGTCCTGTATTATACAATAATTAGAATTAAAAATCACAAGACAATTATTCTCACGGATGATGTGTTGTATCGAAATCGGTGACAAGTTAACGAGGGTACAAATAAAACGTCATTGAGTGTGAATGAATCATTTAACACGATTTTCCCGTGTTCCTTCGCAACAATAGACGACCCATTTGGAAGGCCAACAACAGAAGATTCATCCTCCCAAATGTCAGTGAGCAATTCTCTACAACCCGTCATATGATGTGAGCACCCACTGTCAAGCATCCATTCACGCAAATTTAAGAGATTCGTACCTCGTAAGTTCTCGTTACCTTCTGCCTTGGCAGCAATCATCGTCCGTAATTGGTCAATTTCTTCACCGGTGAGGTCTTTCTTGGTGGGCTCGGTCTCGGTGGTCGTAGCATTGGCAGTGTGTGCGGAATTATTTGAGTGTCTGCCTCCACGATTTCCACCTCTGCCGCCTCTCCTTCCTCGACCGCGTCCTTTGCCAATTCCATGTTTTTCCCAACAATTTTCTTCGAGATGATACCATTTGCCACAATGAGTACATCGGGGTGGTTCGTACTCTTTCTGCTCATCAGGTGCACCACTCCCACGACCACGTCCTACTCCTCCCGGACCGCCATCGCAACCTCTCGTGGTGTCCTCGCGACTTCGAGTAATGACCTTGTGTCTTTCTTCGCGTAAGACTAACGCATAGGCACGACTGAGGGATGTAAGGGTGTCCTCCATTAGTAGGTTCGATCGAATGTGGTCGTAAAGAGAAGTGTTAAGACCCATAATGAACTGGTGGACCTTCTCATCTTCTCGTTCTTTTGTTAGAGCAGCCGCGGCTCCGCAAGTGCAGTTTGGAATGTGGCTATAGTTTGCCAATTCATCCCAAATTGATTTGAGGTGGGTATAGTAGTCCACGACAGATCGTGTGCCTTGCTTGCATTCGGCTAGCTCGCTTTTGAGTTGATGCACGCGTGGAGCATTGCCCGCTGCATATCGTTCCTGAAGTTCTTTCCATATATCGCGCACAAGTGCGGAGAAAGCAATGCTTGGGTGTAATTTCTCGTCAATGACGCTGCGTAACCAAGCTTTGACCATGGCATTGCACTGTCGCCATGCCACAACTTCGAGAGAATCATCCGTACCAACGGGTTTGGGAACGGTACCATCGACAAAGCCAAGTTTGTTCTTGGCGTCGAGTCCGTTACGAACCGCATCGGCCCATAGGTCATAATTCTCACCGTTAAAAATTGTTTGAGTCAATTTTAGACTCGGACTTTCGGAAGGATGGAGAAACAATGGTGACGACGGTGAGATGCTCATCGTGTTTGAATCACCGTCTTTCTTAATGCTTGAATCTCCGTCTTTTGTCATTTGTTTTTGTGTTTTTGAAAAAAAAAAAAAAAAAATGAAACAGTAACGAGGATCAAAACCCGCTCTCTGATACCATGATAAAATGAAGAGTATATGTGAATGTAAGGCTATTGAGCCGTCACTTTCATTGATGGTTAGCAGAATACAAAACGATGCTACTTATAGCTAATTACATGGGTAACAAACCCTAGTCAAACTACCTTAACATAAGCCTACAAATAAGATAGTCAAAGATACATCTAACCACCTAAATATTTACAATATATGAATATAGGTAAGGATAGGAAATATATCATACGGATATATATTTCCATAAAATTTATTAATTTTTGCTAGCCGAAAATCTCTAAAACTGCGATCTTACCAAAGATACTAAAATGTAAGAAGAAATTTTGTTTCTAGCTATGCTCCTTATTCGAAAGGCTTACAATGGATACGTTGTACCTTGTACATACGTACACAGTTATTGTTTTTTTCTTTTCTTTTTGGTGATCAGGGAACCGTGGCCGCTATTTTCGGTGCGCACTAGGTAAACTCTCGGGTATACTTAATAGTAAAGGTGGTAATCGGGTCACTCGGATCGGTTACGAGTCGGGTCAAAGCGGATGGTGTCATATCGGGTTCGAGTTATGTCGAGTCATTGACGGGTACGGGTCGGTTCAGTTCATGTCCGGTCATCTTTGGGTCGGGTCATCAAGAGGTGGCAAGTCGGGTCAGCTCATTAGCGGATCAATGTCGGGTCAGGTTATCAGCATATATTTGATTTTATATATTTAGTTTTAGATGGTAATTTTATATTTAAATAATGGGTAGGTGTATTAAATATAGTTTTAAGTGAAAGTAATTAAGATGAATGTCAATTTGGTGTTATTAAAACCATTATTAAGCTAGTTTATTATCGGGTTATCTATCGGGTTGAGAAAATATTGGGTTACGGGTCGGGTTAGGTTGTGTCGGTTCAGGTTGGGTTCGGGTTGCAAAAAATAAGGCTGTTATCGGTTATCGGGTTGGGTCAGGTCGGTTTCGGTTCACCCCATTTTCGGGTTGTATACTTGTATCGGGTCGGTTTCGGGCGGATTGGGTTGGGTTCCTCGGCTCAGGTCACCTTTTATAAGCTCTACTTGATAGCTTGCAAACCAATATACACAGTTGTTGTTGTGTCTACCTAACTATGCTTGGGGCACATGCAAGTTTCATCATTGATTTGTTAATGTAGAGTCATTGGTGATATCAGGGTTGAGGTTATGAGAAAGGATGAACAAGTCCAGCATGTGACGAAAATAGTTAATCTTAGATAAAACCGTCTTATATGTTAAATTATACCCCGTATATGAAGTACTAAGACGCTCGTATCCATACATTAATTCATACATCAAAGTCTGAAAAAAAAGGAGGGTTTTTCTCACATGTACCTCTATGTTTTCAGTATCAATAGGTCTTGGTATAGATGGGTGGGGCGAACAGACAGTAAAGACCTCTAATAAAATAGGTAGGGGATAAGGTGGGGCACCCCCCATTTGCTTCCCACTTTATGGCAAATGAGTATTTTATGAGGGGAAATGGTATCCGTCTATACATATAGACGGATAGGGTGTGTTTGGATTGAGGGATTTGGAGGGAAAAGAAAGGGAGGGAGAGTAGAGGATTTAAAATCCCTTGTTTGGATAACAAATAAGGGTGGAGGGAAATAAAGGGGGAAAGATTTGGAGGGATCCATTTTCCCTCTTTCAAAGCAAATCAAAATCTCTTCACAATAGACAAGATTTGGAGAGAAATTGTATCCAAACACCCACACCCTATTTCCCCTCCCTTTCACTTCCCTCCTTCCCCCTCCCCTCCCTTTCCCTCCACTTTTGTTATCCAAACACACCCATAGTGTCCGTCTATAATGAGAATTTGTGTTTCAGTATATACTCCTGCCGTTTTTTAATCTCTACTTCACTTATTCTCGATCAAATGTGGCCTTACTAACTTTTTCGTCAATTGTTATGGTCTGAGCCACAATAGGCATTGTACAATGTACACCCTACAACGATCTTATTTAAGTTTTTGTGTAATTTATTTATTTTGGTTTTGACTTTTGTTGCAGATATTCCGAGTTTGACTTCTGACTTTGACTATGAAAATGGTAGATTGGGCTGAGTTGGGCAATGATCTTCTAGCTGAGGTTGCCCTCAAACTAGACGCAATCGAAGACTTTGTTTACTTCTCGGTTGTCTGTCGCTCATGGAATCGCGCGTCTTCCTTAGTTAAACGCAATTGGAAATCATCAATGCCGTATCTTCTCCTAGCGGAAAACCACAAAGAAAACCCGAATTTTCTCAGGCAAATCCTTAGCATCAACAATGACAGGTACTCATCGTTAATCTTGCTTATCTTAATGTCGCAGCATTTCTTTTAAATAAATGTTATGTAATATCGTTGTATGGCTTTGTAGTGCTAGATTTAATTGTCTAGTGTCTGGTGCTACCGAGTCGAGTAACTTACTTTATATTGATTACAATAATATAAGTTATTCACCTTCTGTCCAAAAAAAAAAAAAAAAAAAAAAATTGATAGGTACTACCAGTTAAGTCTTCCACAAACTTTCGGAACAAGATGTTACGGAACATCAATTGGATGGCTTGTTAGCATTGATCTTGACGGACAAATCGACTTGCTCAATCCGCTTACCAAGGAGAGACTACCGCTTCCTCCTCAGTCGACTATGCCAAACCGAGACTTACCCGTTGATGGTGAAGAAGAGGATGCTATTTGCAGAAGACAAGATTCCATTAGAAAGGTTATTGTAGTAAAAGATGTCGAAAGAGGAAACGATGGAAACGATTTGATAGTTTTCGTAAGCCATACTCATTGGAAGAGGTTATTAGCTTTTGCAAGGCCAGGTGATCAAACATGGACTACGATCGTTCCCCCTTGGCCCGCGAAGGAAACTACGTATGATGTCCCATTTAGTCATCGTGCTGTCGATCTTGTAATTCGTGACAATACTTTACTAATTCTGTACGAGGATGCATCGATTGGGTATCTTGACTTATCGGATTTAAGTACAACTACTGTGAAGGCGAAGGAATTCTTGCCATCTCCCGAGGAATTAAAGTCTCGTCTTGATACGTATTTGCTAGAAATGTACTTGGTGGAGTCGTTTGGTAGTTTGTTGATGGTTCATCGAAACAAAAGTGATATCTGGGTGCCGGATAGTCAAGTTGACGAGGACGATCGTTATGAGACAGTTGGTTTCGAGGTGTTTAGGTTCGATATTGAGGTTAAAAAGTGGGAGCAAGTCAAGGAATTGGGTGATGTTGCATTGTTTGTGGGCGATAACCAGAGTATATCAGTAAGAGCATCAGATTGCAGGAACTGTAAATCGAATTGCATTTACTTTACTGACGATTATGCTGAGCAATGGGACAAGCCAGCAAAGTTAGGAGGGCATGATATGGGGATTTTCGACCTGAAAACCGGAGAATTTCAGAAATTTTACAAAGGTGGCAATGGGAATTCAGATGTTTGTACACCCTTCTGGTTTATGCCTCAGTTTTAGCCTGAAATTTCTAACCCTCTACTTTCGAGTCTTGTATGAGATAATCTCACATATATCTCTGACAAATGATCTATGTATTCCGCGTTTAATTAGTGATTGTGGACGATGTTGCATTTTTTGTAGCCGATAACCAGAGTGTATCAGTAAGAGCATCAGATTGTCGAAACTGTAAATCCAATTGCATTTACTTCACAGATTATTGTGATGAATTCTGGAATTTGCCACCAAAGTTTGGAGGGCATGACATAGGGTTTTTCGACTTGGAAGACGGAAAAATTCACCAGTTTTACTGTTTTACAGCGGCGACAATGTGCATTCTGATTTCTGTACGCCCTTTTGGTTTATGCCTCAGTTTTAGTTTTCAGAAACATTCTGTCATAATGCATGTTGATTGTTGAATAATACAGTAATGATGTTTTATTTTGGTCGATAAGATGATAAACATTTGTTTGCCCCTATAAAAACGGGTGAATTGCAAATTTCCAAGAACTGGGAAAATGGAAATTGTTTGGTTCTTTAGGCTACACCGGATACGGCTTAGTCAACAATCAACATGCTTGAAACCATGTATGTTGTAAATTGCAAAGCATCAAAACATCATAGTTTGACAGTTTCAGCCCCAAAAGCTATAATCTACACAGGATCGGCTACAAATAAATTACAGTGTTAAACTTACAATGTGTTAATTAAAAAACAGGTCTCCATGACAGTCACATTTCAAATGTTGCCATACCTACTCTGACCAAGAATGTCGGTGAAGAAAGCGGGGAGGGGTGGATGAAAATGGGTGACGGAAGGAATCGGGTAGTTTCACTTGACCCCGACCCGACTCATTGTCATCACTGTATCTGGCCAAGGGTGTTGTAGGACTACAATGTTACTTTGCTAGATGTACTCTCAACCTATTCTAGGATTTCCTCCAAGGTCCGATGTCGAGGAAATATCATGTTCAGCCACAATGTTTTCCTGCTTCGTAAATTTGGTGTCCATGTCATTCCCGAAACCTGTAACGCTCATTCCATAAAGATGCTGGCCCCATTGGTCGACAAAAGCTTGTTTTTGGCTGTTTTCAGAAGGATGTAGATTACCCGTGGTCGAATCATCCGGCTTCTGCTTCTTTCTCTGTGGAGAGGTGGGCCCGGGGGATCCTTCTGTAACCGGTTGACTTTCGGATGACTTGTTTTTCAGATGATCTTGTTCCTCGGATGGAAGTGCGTCTGAAACTTTCAACATGCTACCCAGTTTCTGCTGCTCTTCTATGATCTTCTGAAGATACTTACCCTGTGCTTCGATCCTCATTTGGAGCTGTCGTTGCACCTTTAAGGAAAAAAAACTTGAAAAATTTAGGAAAACCGTCTAAAAAATTCTTATCTTTTCAGTACACCAATCATGATTATCAAATCATATAATTCTTTTTGACCAAATCATATGGATGATAGTAACAATGCATTACCCTCATATGGGTAATAATTCCACTAGGTGGATTATACGTCTGATATATTACCATAAATTCTATTATTTTTGAGCATTATAATAAAAATTTTGAGTTTTGTTTTAATAATTAAGAGTTTTACTATAAAGTTTACGAGTTTATTCACTTAAAAATTAAGCTCTAAAAAATTACAATAAAACTCCAAAAGAAATAAAGTTTGAGGTAATAAGCTCAAAAAATATACATATATGCTCAAAAACAAAAAAGTTGAAGGTAGTACATCCGATGTATGTTCCTTTTTCTCTAATAATTCCCCCACCACCTCTTCTCCCTCCACAACCAGTACTTTTCCTCGTGTTTTTTCTTTATTTTGGTCTCCATTACCCTAGTACTCCCTCCGTCCCAATCATTTGTTTACCTTTGTTTAAAATACGTCTCACAAAGAGTAAAAATGGTAAACAAATGAATGGGACAAAGGTAGTAGTATATTAGTAATAAGTAATAACCACTCCATGATATGACCTTAGTTTGAAAATGCGCAAGGCGCACCGAGGCCTTAAGGGGCCGAGGCGACGAGGCGCAAAGCGCAAAACGAAGGCGTGCACCTTTTGGACATGAGGCGCCATATTTTTTATAACAAATTTGTAATTTCCAAATAAAATTTTGGGCAACAATGGCCTTTTTAGGATTTTCAAGTTGGCTGGAGTAAAGTTCGGAATAATGGGGAAAATAAATGGCGAGGATTGTCTAAAAGATATGGAAAGTGCGAATTAGTTAGCATTGTTAGGTGAGCCTTATCTAAAAGGCGCACCTGAAATGCACCGAGGCGTTTGAGGCGCGCTTTTTTTAAACTAAGGATATGACGTCTGTAGCTTCACAGGAAACACAAGAACTTTGAAGTCACATGGTACACAACTATGTTACTTTGACACCATTGTTGCCCTTAGTTTGAAGAGGCGCAAGGCGCACCGAGGCGATGAGGCGATAAGGGGCTGAGGTGATGAGGCACAAGACGCAAGGCGAAGGCGCGCGCCTTTTAGACGCGAGGCGCCCTATTTTTTTAGCTTTATTTTATTTCCGAAATAAAATTTTGGGCAACAATACTCCTTTTAGGAGTTTTCAAGATGACTAACATCTAAAGGAGTAAAGTTTAGGAATAATGGTGCAAAGAAAAGGCATATCTAAAGATTTAGACGTACTAATGAACCTCGCTTAGTGAGCCTTGTCCAAAAGGCGCACCTAAAGTGCACCAAGGCGTTTCGGATAGTGCTTCATCCAAGGCGCGCCTTTTCAAACTAAGTCGTTGCCTTATTCTGTATGAATATGTAATACTTGAATGTTTATGTAAGTGTCATGATAGAATACACTTGAAGCCTTGAACAGATTCACAATTCACTAGGGGGCTGGAAACACGGTTTGACACTTCACTTTTGCTGCATATAACGTGCCTACGAGACATTCCTTAGTCTTTTCGACACGACGCTACATTCAGATATTTCGTTCATAGGCCAAAACATGCAAGGAGTACTTTTTTTCACAACATAAATGTCAAAGCCCAAACTGAGTAGCATAAGTATATACTAATAAAGTAATGGCAGCTAAAGAAACAAACCTCAAGTTGCTCATGGAGACGTTTCTGCACCTCCATTTGCATCCTAAGAGCCTCGTTAATTTCTACTCCACTGAAAAGTACGAAGTGGAGATAAGTCATAACTGAAAGCATGCTGATGTTTAAGACAATGATGTAGATTCTAGGAACATAACCCTCTGTTTGGACGAAAAAATTTGAGGGAAGGGAAGGGTTAGTTTTAATGGTAAGTTGGTATGGGGAATCCCGAAGGAGAAGAAATTGCGGATCCATTTTACTTTCTCGAAACCAAAATTAAATCTTTCCAAGTTCTAACCAGAGAAATTTGAAGGGAAAATATGCGATTGCCATAGTGGCTACACAAAAAGACACTCACTGGGTAGACGGATCTGGGTTAGCTTGTCCATCTCCAGAACCTTTCTTTTCATCCTTGGAGCCTATAATTCAAGAATATCCGTTATTCGAAACAGGTTAAACTGTTAAAAGTACATCAAAAAGCAGCATCGAACAGAGAGTAGACACTCCACCATCACTTGGTGACTCCGGCAAGTACTTGGCAAGCCTATATTTCTGCAAAAAGAAATGAAAAGACCAATCAAGATAACTCTGACAAAGGACACGCTTCGAAAGTAATGACATACATACAACTAGAAGTTAAGAAAGACAAACAAAGAACATCAGCATGGATAGGTTACCTGTAAATGACTTTTCACGTGGTAGATGGTAAGTCCAGGGACGCCCATCACACGTAGAACTCCTTTGGGGGTCGCCCCTGCAACAAAGACTAGTAAGAAACCGAACAGAATGACCAGTCTATCTATGTACTATTTTAAAGCCAACTTCTCTCGTAACCAAGATTTTACAAGAAAAGGAATAAAGACTGTAAGTCTATAACTGCCATTTTAAGCGATCCTCCTTCATAACCAAGATTTTACAAGAATAAAAACGAAGACTGAACTGAAACTCTTCAATGAACCTCATAGGTTATCAAAGTCAAAGAATAGCTGTCATTTTGAGTACCAATTTGATGATTTTCAAATTCTAACATCATTTAGTGACACTTTCAAACTTTGATTCATATTAGCAGACCTTATTGTAGGACGGACTTGAGGCTTTGTTGCTGTAATAGTAGTGTAACTGTTGGAATTTGTTCATTCTATTTCCTTTTTGGTGGATATATAACCAAGATGGGTATCTAATTATCTATTGATGTTTTTGGCAATAAATATAACGGGTTGTATCCCATACTAGGTCTTAGAGTCTTAGCTGAAATAATCAAGAAATATCACTTGTTAACGACGAATAAATATCACACAATAATATCCAATTGTAATTGTTAAATTATCTATATATATTTTTTTTCTTATTTTGATGTAGTGCGACTTAATAACTTCTCATTTAGATTTAGATTTTCCTTTCTGTGTTACTGATAAGCATTAATATTGTTTTACAGCTTGTATAATGATTTTAGTTTTTAATAAAAGGATTACAAAACTAAGAAACAGGATTCATCCACAAAAACATGTAAGCACTCGTAATACCACAAGACCATGGTATATATAGGAAGCTACCTGTTCGAGAAACACAGCTGATTTAAAGTTTAAACGTAGAATAAAAATGATTCTGTACTTTAATTGGTATGTGAGCTGTGAGCATAAGAATGCACTGCCTAAGATTCTACATGGAAAATTCTTCCTTTACATCAACCAATACAGATCGACATTCAAACGTACAAATTTAATAACCCAATTCAGCACGACTTAATACCTAAAAAAGAATGTTAACTAATATTCTTAGATCAAATTTCAGAAGATAATTCTGATAATTTAACGCCACTAATCTCATTTTGGCTAGTCTTTGTTTTTCGTCTATAATATTGAGTTATTTCAAAACATTCCCAAGTTTTATACTCCGTATTATTAATTCAAAATCCACGTCCACTGCCATTAACAAAGTACTTCATATTTCCTTTTTCTTCCATCACAAAATGAAATTACTTTGTACCAGAAAAGAATAACATTCAACTTTTAAATAGATCATAACGGCTCTTTACTTCTATAATTACACCATACTTCTAAACTTTAGCATTATCGTGGGTCCTTATTTTGGATAGACAAGAATAATAGAACATTGCATTCAGAAGACACTAGAAAAGGAGAGGAACTTGTAATCTATTTCTTTTGAGAAGATTCCTATATTCCTCAACTGAAGTGTACTCGATTCTAATTCTTTAGCAGTAATAAAACTGTGTTTTTCTATACGGAAACAAAAAAAAGGCAAGGAGATGAATCTTGATATGAAAAGAGAAGGGCAACCGAATAACTATGCCCCAAAAAGATAACAAGTAAAGTGGCGTTACTATGCAGCCTTTAACTGATTATCAACAAAATTGTATTTACCTAATTGTTGAGGTTAATATAGTTAATAACTGATGTTTAACTGAATGATGACATCAATAATCATGCAGTGATGAACAGCTAATCATGTTTATTCACTAGCAATTAATAACTTGATCCGAAAACTGCACATACAGCAGCAGAAACGACATAATTACTAAAATGCCTCAAGGATTCCTAGAAATGCCGGGACGAGGGGGTCTGATGTACGCTATCTACAGAACTGCATCGAGAATTGCACTGAATAACTGCAATAAGAACCGGGAACATAAATGGCAAAAACAAAACGATTTAATTGCATAAAAAAAATACCCACTATCTGGTCCACCAAGCTGGGTGATGGCGTCCACAAAGCGATTGTGAAGTTCTTCAGTCCATCTTAGTCGTTGTCGTCCACCTCCCCCAGGATGAGTTGGACTTCTTGGAGTAGGGCTTCCTAGGGAGCCATGGTTTCCTGATGGCTCACTTGCTTGAGTCTTATGCGGCACCAAGCTCACCGGCGAAAATTTCTTAGCATGGTACATATTTTGAAGTCACTACAATATCCAAACAAACGAAACAACAAAGCAACATTAAAACTTATTGACACCTTGAGAACCATTTAAATCTCACACCTCAAAACATAGTAACATACTCCGTACTAATGTAAACCACATTTTGGAAAGACTCATATTCACAATAAATGTACGAAAAGTCACACGTCTTCAGATGACATAAGCTTGAACCAGATTTTACAACTTTGCCTAGTTGAATTCTACATTATCCTAATTCCTAATTCCCTATCTCTCTAACTAGAACTCTAAAAGGCTAGTAACAACAAACACAACTAGAGTCCATCGTTCACATCAAACCCTTAAAACACTACACTACTAGATTTCATCATTTCACATTGAGTGATCATCCATGCTTGTTACACGAAAAAACATGATAACTCGAATCCTTCTAAACTTAGTAAGAACACCTAGGCACAAATTCAAATTTCTTGACAATGGCAAATAATAAGAAAACAAGCAATCATGGTAAAATAACAAGATAGTGTTACCAGAGCATAATTCGGTAAAATTATACAAGTACTCTTTCCGTCCCAATCATTTGTTTACCATTGATTAAAATACTCCTGACCACAGAGGACAAAAAAGGTAAACAAATGAATGGGACGGAGGGAGTAACCAACACCACAATCCGATGTAATTCGAATTGGTAGGTAACTAATCAAATCCGGCAACCGAATATGGTATCTATCCATCTACATAAAACTTATGCAACTTGCAGTTACTAGCTTATTCGTCGTACTAAATTACTAAAACATACCCAACAAATATAACATTACCAAAATTGAACAAACTATAATCAACCGACACACTTATATCCATAACAACTATCCAAAAATAGAATTGATCATACAAATCCCACAACATTGTCACTTCATATGAACAAATAAAGTAACACTCACTCCGTCTCAATCATTTGTTTACCTTTGATTAAAACATGTCTCATAAAGAATAAAAACATAAACAAATGATGAGGCGGAGGGAGTACGAAAATCAAAACACTCTAACGATAAACAAAGAGATTGCTTACCCAAAAACGGATGAAAATTCACATAAATTGAGCCACCAAAAACAGAAAAGATTGAATTTTTTTCAATGAACAAGGAAAATACACAAATCAAAAACTCGATAATCTCTAAACTTTGAAACATATATTAAAAGGGAAGTTATAATCATGAATTTCCCCTTTTTTGACAGATGATTTTGAACTCAAAAATCAATGATAACGAATAATAAAAAGTGATTAAAGTAGGTCAAAATCAAAACTTTTTAAATACCCACAAAATAATTTACAAAACCCACTTCAAATATGCAATAAAATGATGGATCAAATCAAGGGTTGTTCTTAATTTTGCAAATTTGAGCTTGATTAAGCTTGTTGGGGATTTTTGAAAAATGGGGAAATTAAATAAAATTGAAATTGAAAAAAGTAAGAGAGAGAAGAAGGATTTTGTTTGTTTAGGTTGAAAAGTTTGGATTTTGTGTAAATTGGAGTAATTTGGAAGAGAGGGAGTTGAAGAAGGAGAGAGAGGAAAGGGGATTTTTTTCTGAGAAAAGCAATTGATTTGTGTTTGATTAAAGTTTAGGGATTCAAGTTATTCAACTCAATCCTCCTTTGTTTGTAGGGATGTCAATGGATCGGGTTCGGGTCGGGTGAAGCCTCATCCGTCATCCATCCGTTCTTTTAAAATCTCATCCAACCCGTCCGTCATCCGTGAAACATATCATCCGTCATCCATCCATCCATCATCCATGGATGAAACGGGTGGATCGGGTGATAAACGGGTGTTGTGTATTTATATATTTCAAGTTAAAAAAAATGATGATTTTTTTTTCTCTACAAAAATAAAGTTAGATAATTATTTTAGTTTAACTTTTTAGTGGGTAGGTTCACAAAATATTTATATTGAGAGTAGAAAAATATGAAAATTTAAATATTTTATATCTTAATAATGTGTTATATGTAAAAAAAATCAAATAAAAAATAATAAAATCGGGTGATGGATGGATGGCGGGTGGATTACGGGTGGAATTTCTTCATCCAACCCATCCGTCATCCATCATCCCTTTCATCCGTCATCCATCCATCATCCATTTAAATCGGGTTTTCATCCATCTTTTAGGATCGGGTTTTGATGGATGCGGGTGAAATTGACATCCCTATTTGTTTGTTTAGAGTGTGATAGAGATTATGGTCATTTACACGTTTTAGTTATCGGGGTGTGGGATTAGGGATGTTATTGGGGCGGGTGGTGGTGGATATAGTCATTTATAGGTTCCCCAATATCCATACGCACCAAGTAATTTTCATACCCGTATTCGCCTCAATACCCATGGCGGTGCAAGTTTTCATATCCGTACCCGCCCCACCAAATTAAAATCTAGACCCGTATCCGCCCACCGTTTACCCACCAACCACCTATATCATTATTTTTGTCGATACCTTTTAAAATAAAATGTAATTTCTTCACTATGAATTTCCGTAAATTTCCATATTTATAATCTTAGTTTAAATTTTTCAATAAAATTAGTATACACAATTATCGAAATGTCATGATAATAAATATTTTTTTAATAATTGGTGGTTGGCGGGTATTTGGTGGGTATGACGTAAAACTCATCCCCGCCCTACCACCCATGGCGGGTGAAATTTTTGTACCCGTATCCGCCCCATCACCCGCGAAAGTTGTACCCATACCCGCCCCAACTAGGGCGGGTGCGGGGCGGTACTTGCTTATACCCGCCCCGTTGACATCCCTATGTGGGATTATACCACCAGTTCAGTCCGTCTTACTTAAGACCACCTTATTTCAACCGTAATAAGACCTCTCACAAGTGAGAAGAACATGGGTGGTGAGACACCCCCGTATGCTTTCCCACTCACACCCTAAATGGGTTTTTTGTGAGAGAAAATGGTATCCGTCTGATAATTTCAGACGGATATGACGGTCTGAAATAAGAATTTGTGCCACCAATTATATAAATAAATCGATTTATTTTAAATTTTATACTCCGTAATATTTGTGTTGAGTGTGTAACTAATTAATCATGTAGATTTTTTTAATTTATTTTTTTAGATAATTTACTCTCTTTTTTGGCTAAAACGAGCTGATCTGAATTGAATGGAATTGAGTTGAACTGAACTAAACTGAGTGGAGCTTAAGTGAATCGAATGTAACTGAAATGAGAGTTAATTTTGTGAAAAATATAAGCAGAACAGAATAATTGAATTAAATAAAGCTAATCTAAATTAAAATGATCTGAAATTAAGTTAGAAAGAACATGGTTTTAGTGGTATGGCATATCCACTATAGTAGCTTTGTTTTTTTCATGTAAAGAAAATCACATTACCAAATATTAGTATGATTAGATCGAGTATATGACTTCACCGTATCTTTTGTAAATAACCTTACTACTTAAGTTAATTAACATATGCAAAATTATAACTTTGTAGAGCTTTTTCTCAACTAGTATAGAGATGAGGGTTCGGAACATTGCTTTGAACCATGCATACGGTGATAAGAGCACTTTGAGTCGTGGACCAACTTATCGAGTTATAGAATAGGATAAAATGATAACCTCCTTTGAAAAAAAACTCTTAATTTAGAAGTGGTCATCGTTGTTTCAGAATCGAGCTACATAACACTCGTTAGAAAATCGGGTAAGCATCAAATCACCCCTAAAGGTTTGTAGGTATGTGCAAAACGGTTATAATAATTACCCTAAATATAACCTTTTCATGACCAAACTTGCCTAAAAATATTAATCTTTTATATTTAGCTTAAAAAAAACTTAAAAATGTTTAATCTTAATAATAAACAAAATAACTAAAGTTTGGATGCAAATAACCGAATTGCATTATTCTTTGTATTATGCCCCTCAAAACTACAATATCCAAATGAACCAAAAAAAAAAAAAAAAAAAAAAAAAAAAAAAAAACCAACCTTATAAAATCATCATTCATAAACAAACATCCTCATAAAAGTGTTTCTTAAATGCATCCATATGGGCCAATTGCAAGCACAAAGCAACTTTGACCGACCCATCATTTGTAGATCCGGGTAGTATCAAACAATCTCCATCATAATCATGTGTACCCGGACCCATATATACTTCTTTGCCCCACCCGAAATCGAGCCCATATATTGGTAAGGTTAACCAACTAATAACACCAATATTTGGGTTACCATAATATGGTCCATCGACCCCATTATTCAACATACGTCCATGAAGGTCTTGAAAAGGGGTTAGGTCGGGTTGGTTATAGAAAAATTCGATATTGGACCAGACATAGTCATCATCAACTTTATCAAGTGCCTCTCTTATTTTAGCACAAGTGTCGCTTAAGGGTTGGCCCGTGACATCCCCTGCATTAGTCGGGGCCACGACATCTAGAATCGCGTTACCAAAGAATTTGGGTGGTAATGGCGGATGTAGGCGACTTCGGACGTCTATTGAAAACCCTAGGCATGTTGGTTGATTGTCTAGGTGCTTACGCGCCTTGCAAGAAGTTCTCCACACGTGAGCTGCCACGACTTCATATCTGGAGTAAGGTCGATCTTTATGGTTATTAGGTTCGCGGTTGGCTTGTGATTTTAAAGTTTTGACTTGGTCTTTGTCTAGGGGTAGAATTTTCACACCAGTGGGTTTAAGTCGTTCTTCACGGTTATTTTCTTTACCAATAATTAGAGGTGGAGATCTAAGTTCAGAATGTCTGTCATAAGGATTTTGAACCTTTTTCATGCCTTGGGCTCGTAATATGTTGTGATTGATGTAGGGAGCCTCTTGTAGTGTCTCACCTCGAGCAAGCCTGGCCCACTCTCTCATGAAATGAAGTGCACTTTGGCCGTCGGCCACCAAATGTGAGATGGTTACCCCTAAGCAAATGCCACCACATTGAAAAAAAGTAACTTGTCCTATAATCAAAGGCAACTCTTCAAATTTATCATAATTCACAAACGGAAGTAAGTCATGAAATTGATGGGTTTGAGAAGCGAAATCACCTAGATCACTCAATTTGCCATTAGATTCAGCTTCTATGAGTTCGACTCCCATTGAATTGCACACTAGTTCAAGCCTCCCCTTTCCGATCCACTTAACCCGGCCAGCTAATGGGTAAAAATGAACTAGAACATGGCTTAGTGACTCCTTCAAAGTATTCATAATAGACTTTGAAGATGCGATCCAATCTTCAGAAGGTTTGTAAAAGTAGACCGTTGGTATATGGGTGATCATGCCAGTTTGATCCCAATCAGTGAACGGGAATACACCCTCACATGTTGGCTTAGCCGGTTTTATAATACAAGAATTTTTAATCTCCACTGCCATTATTATACCTTTCACCAAGAAAATTGTAGAAATGTGTGTATATTTCAATTAAATTGCTAATACAACACCAATAGAAAATGATCGAAAATTTATTTGGCTAATCTAAAATGATATTGAAGTTAATTTATTTGGCGATTCAGCTTAAAAACGTCTCAAGTACGTGTAATTTGGACAAATAACATTTTATGTAATTTAATTAACATTGCACTTAAATTTATTGAACTATTTATTATTACGAATTATGTTCTATGAACTTATATGTCACAAAATAGGTTACATATTTAATTATCATAAATATCATACGGAGTATAAAACTACTGAGTATATTATTGCGAGATCTATAATTTACTCGTAAATAAATAATTGATGAACTCCTATAAACATGATTTGTTTTGAGCATTTTATGAGATGTAAAAAAAAATGTCAATAAACCTAGTAATAATTAAGATTGGACCAACCTTTTACATTAATATTAATATATTAAATCTTCGAACCAATAATATAATTACAGGAATTATTAAATGAAGTAACAATAATACTAACATGAACCAACTCAGATGAATTGGTCACGTAAAATTTCAGCATTTTCTTCTATTATAAACATCACTAGTCCCACTGACCATGGCGGGCTCGAAAATCTAGTAGGTTGCCTATGTGACGGATCTTGATGTAAACGTTAGGGAGGGTCAAGGCTTAACATCGAGGTTAATTGATACCGTGACGGAAAAAAATTATTGGAGGAGGGATGAGGATATCTATAAATATTATTAAAAGGGTAAACCTTAAAAGCCACGTAGACAATGACACCTCGCATTACTAAACGTCACCTTACATAACCAAAATTCCACGTCACCAGTTATAGAAAGCCACGTCATTATTTATTATATATAAAAAAAAATTGAACCATTAAATGCAAATAGCATAACAAACATTAATTTTGGCTTTTTTAATTTTTAGATAAATTAAACAACCATTAAAAATAAATTCATAATAAATTTAAAAATTTTACGTTTATTATTAGAATATTTCAAGCAACAAATAAATATCACATAATTATAATTTTACACCAGTATAAAATAATAAATAATTTGTAAATATTAAGAGCAAATAAAAACATACTTAACAGTTAACATTAAACACTAATATTTTAATTTTTAAAACTAGAATTGGTTAAACGAAAAATTAAAAATTTACATCACTCTAATTTTAAACTGTTTATATGTGCAACTCCCTCTTAAATCTTATTGAAAATAAACTTGCTCAATTTTGTTAAATTTGATAAATAAATAAATGTATAAATATAATTTATAAATAAAAGACAAGGCAAAATATCCACCTCTTTTAGTTTCGTAAGATAACTCCCTAAACAATTCTCATGTAATGTGAATTTTGTAAAAAAAAAAAAGAAAAAAAAACCTTTTACATTTCATTTCTATTTAGTCTATATTTATGTCTACAATAAATATGTTAATAATGAAAATGAATACTCAAAAGTCATGAAACTTTTCTACATATCTATAAAATCTATAAAATATAATTAAAAAGCTACCCTAAAATGAGAAATAAACGCCATGTAGACAAAGCCACGTAGAATCCAAAAAGCCACCTAGATTAAAATTTAATGTGACGTGGCATATTTAAATGTGATGTTGCATATTTTTAAGGTGACATGGATTATCAATTTATTATTACATGACATTAATTTAAATTATCTATCTATAAATTAAAAATATTCTCTTATTTCTATAATATTAAAGGATATTATCATTATTCTTAAATTAGTTTTGTATATTAAATATATTGTCTTCCAAAATTTATAAAACCCTTAAAAATTTCCATCAAATTTCGTAACTTATAATTAATATTGATATTTTAATTGAAATTTTTGTAATAAAACATGAAAATAAATTTCATAATTTATAATTAAAATTGATATTTTAATTGAAATTTTTGTAATAAAACATGTTAAGGAATTAATTAAACCTCTTCATATTACTAAACACTCACCATTATTAACATTTTCTTATTTAATTCATTGTTTTTAAAATTTTTGTAATAAAACCTGTTAATAAATTAATTAAACATCTTCATATTATTGAACACCCACCATTATTAACATTTTCCTATTTAATTTCTTTTATTTAAACATGGTAATAAATTGATTAAAACTCTTTATAATACTTAACACACACCAAATTAACTAAAAGTTTTTCCTATTTAATTAATTTTTGTAATATAATATTTAATAATTTTATTAAAAGTCCTTATATTACTCAACACCCCTAATTTTTATTTGCATTTTGTCCTATTTAATTCATCTCTTGAGGTCCTCGACAATCAATTATCTAATTTAATAATACCACAAAATAACTTAAAAGTTAAATTAAAATATGAGAATTTATGGTTGTGTAATGACTATAAAACCTACAATACTTATAATAGTTTCTATTCACTTTTATTTATTTAAAATATGACCATTTGTCATGAGTTTCTAAGTTGTGGATTATATTTTATGGTTTAATTTATTTATTTGATTATATTGAGTATTATTGTTGAGTATTATTGTTGTTGTTGTTGTTGTTGTTGTTGTGTCCAATAAAGTATATTTTAATTTGTTATGTTGTTGGTTTTATGAATCGTTTGCTTTATATTTGAATTCATGTTTTTCAGTTGGTTTAATTTAAGTGACTTACATGTGACAATATTTTGATTCGTTTGTCATGTTTCTGCCAGGTTGATGTTTTATCTTTTGTTCAATGTATTTTCTACATAACTTTAGAACCATGAAACGTATATAAATGCAGATAAGGCAAACCATCACGTGGGTAATCTGAAGAGGGAAGAAATACAAAAGGCACGAAACTGAGGTAAAATTAAAGGTAAAAAAACGTAAGGTATAAACTGATAAGTAATGGATGATTGTTGATCTCAAAATAGAAGTCTTATAATATTTCTTTTAATTTGTTATGAAACGTATATTGCGGTGTAATTTTACTATAATACTTTCGTTATCAGTTGATAGATTATACATCTGAGGTAGTACCTCTTATTGTTTATTTTCTGAGTTTTATTTTAAAGTTTTTGAGTTCTGCTTTAGTATAAAGTTTTTGAGCACATTTACTAAAAATTACACTAAAAAAATATAATATTGCTCAAAAACTATATTTATAAATGGTAATATGCCCAGAAAAAATGTGCATATGCTCAAAAACTACAAGGTCTGAGGTACTACCTCAGATGCGTAATCCTTTTTCTCTTTCGTTATCAACCTATTTGAATTTGTATTTTTGTATTCACGAGTATTTACCTCTAACATATATTTTTCTTTTTCATTTTATATGAACTATTATCAAGGCATATAATAAAAGGAAGCGAAAGTGACCCTTCGGGTAAATACTAAATAGTATAATGTCTAAATTCTACTTCGTATGTTTTTTTAAGTTTATTTGTTTTTTTGTCAAAACAGGAATAATACATAAAACTTACTCTCATAATTTCCTAAAAAAAAAAAACTACTCTCATAATTAATGGTAAATAAATAAGTACAAATAATTGAATGAAAAATCTTTAAAATTTCACAATTTACTTTTTGAACCACCGTGACAATAATTAATCATTTTAGTTATGTCATTTCCTCTTCCAATTAAGTTTTCTCCAACTCCCACCTAGGGATGGCAATGGGTCGGGTCTGGGTCGGGTCCAGTAAGACCCGGACCCGAACCCGGACCCCCAACTCTGGACCCGGACCCGACCCAGACCCTATAGGGTCTAAAATTATCAGACCCTTACCCATACCCAATGGGTCCGGGTCCAGGTCGGGTCTACCCGCGGGTCTAGAGTAAATATTGTGTCTTTGTAATTTCAATGGTGTAGTAGGTGTACCAAGTAAATATACTACCAGGGGCTTCAAAACTCCATGTCAGCTTTAGAAATCAAACACAAACAGTGAGATTTCAAAGATTAAAGTCCAAAAATACATGATTAAATTCCAAAAATACATGATTAAACAGTGAGATTTCAAAGATTAAATTCCTTATAAAGATCAGATCTTTTACATTTGTTTTTTTTATTAATCAATTTTTTCGTTCATTCATCATCATCAATTCAATATGAGTTATTTGTTCATGCCCAACTCTTATATCTCCAGTAGTAAGAGAAAGAGGAGCAAAGGGGCCAATAAGGAAAAAGATACATAACCATATGAAAAGAGGAATTTGAGGACCTGAGAATTAAGGAAGATGAAGGAACAATACAGAAAAACGAGAGAAATGTGAGAGGAGATGATGAGTATCTGTATGACAAAAACTACATCCTTGTTGATAGAGCCGACACATTTGGAGGTGAATTAATGGAGATTGATGGAAGGTGACCATTTTAGATGTGGTTTTGGAGGTGAATTAATGGAGATTGATGGAAGGTGAATTTAGGGTTATAAGTTAGAATAGAAAAGAGTAAATAATTGGGTGTGAGAGGAAGTGAGGAACGGCTGTCTTTTGTTAGGTTAAATTTTTTTTTTTTTTAAAAAAAATTATTAGGGTCTAAGGGTCGGGTCCGGGTCCCATAAATCAGATCCTTACCCGGACCCGAAATATTTATCTAAGACCCATACCCGACCCATACCCATTGGGTCTGAAAAAATGAGACCCAGACCCGACCCATTAGGGTCCGACCCTAAGGGTCTGGGTCGGGTCCCCGACCCACTGCCATCCCTACTCCCACCTTTTAGTTGTTTTTCTATAAAATTTACTTTACTTTTTAAAGTGGTTTATGCTTTTTTTTATCATTATAAGATGATCGTTGACCTCAAAATAGAGATCTTATAATATTTCTTTAAATTTGTTATTAAGCGTATATTGTTGTGTAATTTTACTATTGTGTTTTCCCGATCAACCTATTTGAATTTGTATTTTTGTATTCATCAGTATAATCATCTCTTACATATATTTTTCTTTTTCATTTCATATGAACTATTATCAAGGCATGTACTAAAAGGAAGCGAAAGTAAACCTTCAGATAAATATTAAATAGTATGGTTTCTAAATTCTAATCCGGATATTTTTAAGTTTATGTGTTTTTTTTTTCAAAACCGAAATAGATTATTTTATAGTCTTTAATACTATTTTTAATTTTATATAAGATCGTGGACATAAGTATAACAAAAGATGGAGCAAATTCTTGAAATAGTAATAAGAAACTTAAAAAAATTTATTAACCTTTTAGAATTCGAATTTAGGGAATATAGTTTTTTAGATTATTGAGCAATTGAAATGAAAATTTAATTCATAATACATGGAGTAGATACCGACCATACCGTTGAATCGTATCTAATATTTTTCTATCGATATAATATATGTTTTTCGGATGTAATAAAATTTGAAGCATGCACATGGTGATAAGACTTCAAAGATAATTTCTATGGGAGGGTTGATGGAGAGGTCTGAAAATAATTTGGAGATGACTATACTGAGGTATTGAGTTTACAACCATATAAGGCGTCATTGAAAATTTTTCCATACGGAATTTATTATATATGGATGGTTTCAACTTTTAATATTTAAAAACTCACTTTATTATATTGCGGAGTAAACACACGTATATATAATGAGTCGTCTTTGTCAACGTTGTCAAGTTTTTCAAAATTAGTAGCTACCACATTGTCACTTGCAGGATTCGATTTAAAAAAATAAACCAAAGTTGTCAAAGAAATAAGATATTAACTAACTAATTTCAAGACTGTATATTTTTAAATGGATCAACAACTAATTGTTCGAACAAATATTAACAGTACGATAAAAATATCAAAACTAAAACAGATAAATCCGTGAATTTCACGGGTCACAAATCTAGTTACATAATATTAATACCTAAAACCGAAAATCTCAATGGCAAGGCCCTCTATAAATTTCTTGGAACAAATTTTGTCATGTTAAGATACATTTATTTGTAGGGTCTTAGCTATTAATCTATTACTAGTTGAGATCCCGTGCTAAGCACGGTATTTGTGAGAGACATTAGAGAATTTAACAATTATTTAATTTATTTTAACTCCATTTAAAATTTTAGTATAGAATAAAACTTAATATTAATAATGTTTTGTATTAAGAGATAGAAAAAAAAAGGTTCAACACTGTTACTCTATATAAAATTGCTGAAACTATTTTGTGTGTATATGTGTTGTAATAAATATACTTATGTATATATTAAGTAGAAAAAAATTAAAAAATTAACCAATATTTAAATGCTCGCGTTGTATAGAGTAGAAATAGATATTAAATTAAAGTGTGAGAAAAATATATATTATTGGCAATTTTTTCGTTTTAGAAGTAAAAAGAATATATGATGCTCTTATCTTGTAGTAGGTTAGTTGTTGTATGTAATTAATTAGTATTGGCCCAGTTGTAGGTATATAAATGTGTAAATGAAATAGAATTATATGGAATTAAGTAGTTTGACCCAATTATAAATAGAATATAATGAAGCCCACATATGGAATATTCATTTAGGCGGGAAAATATTAGAGTTTTCTTATTCTTTTAGTTTAGCGGGGATGCACATATATAGATAATCATACACTATATTTTTTTTTTTTTTTGCCTTTTCAAACAAAAAAACCAACTAAACATCCAAAATTACAATGTCTAAGAATAATATTTTTCCACATGTAATTTAATTTGTAGGAAACATATAACCAAACAGTGGCGGAACCAAGATTCACATTTAGGAGGCAAAAGAATTTTAGTAAGGGCGAACTAATAATGCTTTTAATGTAAACTCGAAAATATAAAAATTTTAACTATAAAATTTGAAATTTCCAACGTTAAGCAAGGCGAGCGTCTCCACTAACACCCCCTAAATCCACCACCGTTTAATCGAACTCTTGAGCTGGTTTAACCAAAAAGGGCTTGAAAGTCATCAGTAATCCTATGAATTTCACCATATTTAGTACGAAGAAAACCATGTGACTCCCTGCAAGTAAAATGTACCAGTTACTCAATTTGTTAGCATCATGGCATTAATTATCGAGACGGTATCGACTGTATTTATTGCGTAACGACTAAAATCAAGCGACAACGATTCAATTATTCCGAGATTAAGGCAAATATCGTAGAAACTGGAATCAGGTGGCACATGAACTAGCTCATCTTACTCATTGGTCACTAGCAGAGCTGGCCAACAGCACGGGCCAGCCCGACCCGGACAAGCCCGCCCCATCTCGCCACCCCACACGCCGTGCGGCCCGACCCGCTATTGTCCCCTGCACTGGCCCGGGTTCCATTTTCCCAGCCCGGCCTGGCCCGTCCATTTTAGTAAAAATAAAAAATTATGTAAAACTATGCAGAAGTTTAAGTTGTTACCTGGAAGAAAACTAGCATTCTGGCGCGATTGAGCCCAAGAAAGACTGCACATAGTTAGCTTTCGACATCAGCAGAGTATTTTTCATGAACTTGTAAATGTCAGCAGAGTTGGACTGGTACCCGAGTTACATAGAATGTAGTAAATTCGCGTAAATGAGGAAGATACAGAAGACATACACTGTTCCAGCAATGGCAGGTCCAATTGCATTGCAGAGCGACGTGATACTCAGAGCAATTCCGTTAGCTGCTCCTCTTTGTTCTTGACTCTGGTTTAACAATTTAACCGAGAAACCCATTTCAAATTAAAGAGTTCGATGAATGACAATAAAAGCGAGCTACAGAAACACAACTTCGAAAGGAAATATTACCACAGCTCTATTTTGCTGGAGAAACAGTCCTATTGAGATTATACACTGTTGCCAAAATCAGAGGATATAAATCAGAAAATACACGGATTTTGCGAGTCAGGTGTTACTAAGATTAAAATACATACCGAAAACATATTTTGCAGGATAGAAGCGAGATCGATCACTAGCGTGAGAGTTACGCCACGTAAATTAGTAGTGAAAGGGAGACAAGTCAGTAGAAGTATACTAAGAACCTTCACATAGAAAGCAAGAGTATCAGTGTCGAGATCAAAACTCAAACCTAAAGTTTTATCAGTGTCGAGACATTACCGCTCCAGTACGAGTGACTGTCAATGGTCCTAGTGATATTCCTAAGGCCGGATACAGAATTAGGTTACAACTTAACATACCAATCCCTACGATCATTGAGCACCCTTGTTACTAAGATATATTCCGTTTATATATTCGTGGCTGAAAAACAGTCATCAGAAATCAGAAAAATGCTCGGAGTACCTGCTGCTGCAAGAGCTTGGCCAACATTGTCAGTTGAAAAACTCAGTCCGCCTAATGACCGAGGACTCACCGCCCACAATGAGAATACCTCACTATATGCTGTATCATGCATCTGGAAGATACTAAACACGATGATCATCGACATCAAAGGCCAGTTTCTGAGAAGGGTGAGCGAGGAATTGGAGGATTTTGATTCGGTACTTTGCGATTTTTCAACATCATTAAATCCAAGTTTATCCTCTGCAGAATGCGAGTGCAGGGTTTCCTGCAACAACAGTTTACTGATCAGTAGCAGGCAGCATTCAACTACAGCGCGGTAAGGGACACAATACAGAAAACATACTGGCAGCCAAAAGCAGATAACAAACACAAATAAAGCGTAGATTGATATCGCCAAAGATGCTAAGAAGTAAGGGAACCTGCAATCGAGAGAACCATTAACAATTCATCAAATACGGTTAATTACATGATGTAATAGGGCAAGAAGAACTCTAGTTACCTCCCAAAAATCGACTCCTGAGAAAATACATTCGGGAATTTTTCTGCAGGCTGTGGAAATGTAAATTCAAAATTCAAAATACAGTTCAAACAAAATTATGATGCAGAATGACAAAACAGAAGACGAATGCACCTGCGCCAGAAAACCACCAATTGCCGGGCCTATTACCAAACCAATCCCCCAGGCTGACATTATCTGAAACAATACATTAAAGACCATAATAACCAACACAGAGTCGAGTACAAACACATTTTCCAGACATATATTGTACACATACCAACGAGACGCCAAGAGGTTGATGCTCCCTACGACAAACTTCGGTGACATAAGCCTGCCCATTAAAAAAAAGAAGCAAACTTTAGAAAAAGAGTAACTCTCCTGTGAGACGGTCTTATACTGTCATAATACGACAGTAAGCTGTAAGCATTACCCTCATTGGTCCAATGACTCCATTGCAAGCTCCAAGCAGGAATCTTGAAGTAATTGCCATCCAGTAGCTCTTGCTCAGACCAAATGTTGCATTGAATATAAGTCTGAAAGCCGATATAAACGAATGTATATATACCATCAGATAATGACAGATACTGAATTATGTGAATCGAACTGATCCAATGTCGATTCCAAGGTGAAGGGCAGATCAAATGTAAGAAACTTACACTGCCATTGTGCCTATTATCATGACAGGCTTTCGACCATAGCGATCAGCCACGATTCCCCAGAGAAGTGAAGTTAAAAACCTCCCAACCAGGAGTGAACACCCTTTAGCATAAGAAAAATGTATCAGCTTCTGTAAAATGGATTGCTAAATGCTACTCACTAGACTTGCAACTAGACCTGGCAAAATCAACCTAACCCGAAAAGGTTGACCCGAGACCCGAAATTGACCCGAACTGCCACACCCGAATGACACCTGAAGCCCGAATTGACCCGTCCCGACCCGAAAATGACCCGAGTTTTCATGGACCCATATCAGACCCGACCCAAAATGCCCGACCCGAAACCACTCTACCCGAAAATGACCCGACAAAATATAACTCTAATTGACCCCACAAGACTTCAAATGCCGTTTTCTCTCTTACTCATTGACACGAAAATAACCCGACCCGCTTGACCTGAAACAGACCCGGCCAACAAACCCGAAACAGGCCCGGAATCCAAAATGACCCGGCCCGACCCGAGCTAACCCGAAAATTTGAGAAACCCGAAATGGCCCGACCCGTTAACCCGATTTGCCAGGTCTACTTGCAACTATGCAAGAAAGTCACTCGGGAGTGGGGACTCGGGTCAGGTACATAAAATGGTTTCCTAATGAAAAAGGTCACAATCTACGACAAAATGGGTACACTACCAAATTCTGAGCCATGATCAACAATAAAAAGGGTTACGGAAAATACACACAAGAGTACGGATATAATTATCCTCTCAAGAGCTTAATGAGAGACCGCCTCTCACAAGTCTTTGTGCTGAACTTATTATCAAATGGTCTAGTACAAGAATTTGGAGTAGAAAGAAGGATAACTCTTCTTACCAATAAAGCCTGCATAGAAACTAATATCTTCTTCTCGTTTTGCAATATGGAAATCCCTAATCTAATTAAACATGCGCATACAATAATTAGATCCATAAACCAAGAAAATTATAGTAGGGATTAAAAAGATGCATATGAATTTTTTTAGGATTGAATGAGGCACAAGACCAGTACGTTAAAGTAAGTAGACTATACAATCAGTTGTACACTTGTACTGATTGTATATAATAAAACTCGAGTTTAATAATCTGTATATTTGAGCTTAGACCTACAGATTATGAGCTAATTTATTTGAAGATACGAGCTGTCGAGCTCCATCATAAAAAACACTGAACTTAAAAAAATATAGTGAAACTCAAAAATAATATATATGAGCTCAAATAGATTTTAATTGTTGACATGAAAAAATTTAAATATAAATTATAAATTATAAAAGCTCGAAAAAAATGCATTTGAATTTTTTTTTGTGTCGAATGAGGCATAAGATCAATAGTTATATAGGGGAGGGGCATTTGAACCCGTGACCTATTGTCACGATATCTCCATCTTAACCACTAAGTTAAGACCTCTTCGATAAAGATGAATGTGAGTTAAAATGCGTCGTTGATGATATTGGCTTGGAAAGGAAAATGTACGTACCATGAAATAGAGGAAGGGAAAGATGGATGATGTTGACAAAGCTGTGATAATCATAAACCAAAAGAAAATTTTCAGACTTAATTAAAATGCGGAAGTTAGATTATAGTGAAAATTGTTAATAACCACCTAGTATTTACCATATTTTTCAAATTACCACCTTGTATTTCATTTATTACAAATAACCACCTATATTAACTCACACCGTATTTCAATACCCGTCACATTTATAATTATTTCCCGACTCGATTACTAATTAAACTTGCAAATTACCTTAACTAACCCCCAATGCTCTCCGTAAACCCCAATTACATATTTCAAGTTTCAACCATTTCAATTCAAATTAGTGAATGTATATCCAACTCACATTGAAATACACTGCCTCACTCCTTCCTGTCTTCATCTTCTTCCTCAGATTAGCTGTCTTTTATCTTCTGTTCATCTTCTTCTCAACCAAGATAAGAAATTGCTTTTTAATTTCTGAATTAATTTCGGGGTTACTATTAGATTCATTGATTATGGTTCATTTTCTGGGTTAATTTAGGGCTTGATTATTTGATTGTAAAAGGCCTAGTTTGTTCGAAGGTTATGATTCAATTAGTATTTATTGTCAAAATTTGGTCTAAAGTTGACGCCTTTAGATGATGGCAATTGGCAAGTCCAAATTTCTGGGTTAATTTGATGATTATTATTTTATTTTATTGTCTTTTGTCCATCATTTAGATCCAATTTCATAAAATGGAGGTCAGCTTACGTCTTTAGATGTTGGCAAGTGCTGGTGTGACTTTCCAAGTAGACTTGAAGGCGATGAATAAGCAATTGGCTGAGGAGATGGCTTTGATGAAGAAAAGTTAAGAACAAGTTAAATGGATTTTAATAGCTTGTTGTACCCTTGTTTGTGGGATTTTTGTTTATATATCGGCAAAACGATATTGTAATGCCATTTACAAATGCATTTTGAGATGTACTAAGTAATAGATTGAATTGGTGTAATCACTAGAACTTGTATGATGAATTTGCAGTTGTTAGTTGCAGTAGTTATTTAGTGTTGATTAGTTCTGGTGATTAGCTTAAACAAAGAAGAAGATGTACGGTGGAATAGTGATGAGTCATGTTCTTCAATTTTGGAGGTTTTGATTTCTAATCAGGTAAGTTGCTATTATAAGGTAGTGAATGGTTTACATCTAAAAAGTGTTTATATGAATAATTTGTAAGGGTAGTTAAGATAATTTGTAACTTTAATTAGTAATCGAGTCGGGAAATAAGTAAAAACGTGACGGGTATTGAAATAAGGTGTGAGTTGGGATATATACACTATAATAATATAGGTGGTTATTTGTAATAAATAAAATACAAGGTGGTAATTTGAAAAATACGGTAAATACTAGGTGGTTATTAACAATTTTCACTAGATTATAATAAGAAAATCAATTATACTCCCTCCCAGTCACTATAATGTTCCCTCTTTCCCAAAACGGATTATTCAAGTAATTTTCCCCTTTCTATTTTTAGAAACTTTTACTCTTATTTTATTCATTTCTCTCTCCTATCACCAAACCCCACACAACTCTTTTACTCTTATTTTATTACTTTCCTTTATGTTTTGGCCCCACAATTCTTTATTTAACTACTAATAATTCATCCCTCTCTCCTACCACCAACCCCACACAACTCTTTTACTAATATTTTAATACTTTTCCTTAAGTATCGTGCCCATATCAAAGGGGAACATTATAACGACTGGGAGGGAGTATATGTAAATCCAAAATATTCCTATGACCCTGTTTGGTAAACAGCGTATTAATTTTAGCATAAGTAGATTATAAATGGCAGATTTTATCAGAAGGTTTGACTAGCATATTATAATTAGCAGAATTAATTTGAGTGTTTGGTAATTGGCAGATTACGATTATTAGATTGTTAATTTTCTTTGTAAAATAGAGAAAAATTTCCTATTTTACAATATGCTAACCAATATGCTGGGGTAAACGGCATATTGTAAAACAGCATATTCAATATGTTGTTTACCAAACACTAAAATTAGCATATTGATTGGTCAAACATGCTAAAACCCTTGAATATGCTAAAAATTGGTCAATATGCCGTTTACCAAACAGCGCATAGTCTAGCACACATTCACAAGGTGGCAAACTTAAATTAAACAAGCTCTTACATAAAAACAAACTCTTAAAAATCGTTAAAGAAACCTGTTTTACACAAATTCTTATGTAAGACGGCCTCACATAAGAACTGGTATAACGCAAAGTTTAAGTATCTCTTACTTTTCTATTACAGTTTTTTCTAAAATATAGTCTTTGAACACATGTTAAGAAAACCCAATTTTATCATTTGTACATAAATAACCAGAAAACTTGACAAGCAAAATTCAATTTTAGGATTATCTTTTAGCAATTTAAAGCTATTAAGTAGAATTAAAGTTCTTGTCTAAATAAAGCTGATTGAAACTGAAAGTAGTAATTCAATTATTTTTTCGACACGCAAAATTATGATGAAAATTTGGGCAAATTTTGAAGCTCCTCCGTGCAATCGTCTTCGCTCTATCCTTCGTGAACATGTTCTTTGTGGTTTTATTCCTCTTGTAATAGCTAATTATTATTTTTATTCTTTGGGGGTTTTCTCACTACTGTACAAAATTCACATCTGAATTAAAAAAGTTATACCAAAATAAGTACGGGCTACTATATATTTGTTTGCTTAATCGAGAGGGGATGAAAATTATCATCAAAATTAAGTTAATAAAAATTAACAATTCACGTCAATTGTATAAAAGTTATTTGGTTGGTACAAAGTCATTTTAATTTATGTGGAGCTCTTATTTACCTGGGTAGTTAAGGGAAGCGACTTGCACTTCTTAAATTTCTATTTAAATGAACCGGTGAATTACTCAATGTGACAATGAAACATGACTTCATTTATAAACTAAAATTTTCTAGTTAATATGAATTTAAAAGATAGCCAAACAAACCTTAATAATGTCACTAGCCAAACTAGACTAATTAAAAAGGTAAAAAATGTGCCACTAATTCTTGATTTAAATTTTGGACATTATACCATATATTAATGGAAGATCAAATACATTATAATATAGATTAAATGTTACATTGAAATTTAGCTTAAATCTCAATGTAACATTATAATATACATCTATGGAAGGCCCAAAAAAAAAAAAAAAAAAAAAAAAAAAAAAAAGCTCATAATCAAAGCAAATGTCTATCTTAAGTCCTCAACAAAGTGTCAAAGTTGGATAAAAGTTCAAGAAAGATGCAAAGTACAAAATTCACATTTAAATTTAAAAATTATTTTCATGTTATCATTTTACAAAGTTATATTCTTCGTATGATAATTATATCACAGTAATTGAAATGAAAGGGTGTAACCAATACAATTTCTTTCCGTAAGGTTTTCTTTTTTTATTCAAAATGAAATGTCTTGTTATAAAGTACATACGACCAGAGTGAAGTATCGAACTAATTTAACACAGAATACATACCTGAAGAAAGGGTAATAATCCATATGAAAAAGAAGTGAAGCCATGGAATATTAGGATTTTCTGCTTTTCTTCTATCAACTTTGCAACCTGGACAATTCTCATGATAGTATACTTGTTTCACCAACAGTGCCTCCATATTGTCAGCCATTGTAATCCTATAAAAATTTAACCTTGACAAAGCCTTAATTTTGTGTTTAATTATATAGTTCCACCTTTTTCCTTTATTATGCATGGTATATGGTATATGATCAATTTGATTATTTTCCATTTTTAATCATGTTACTATTTATTAACTACAAAATAAATATGAGTGGACAATGTTATAATTTACACGTTTGGCTTATTATTATTATTATTTGTTTTGGCGAGAAGAAAAAAAAAAGATTCAATTACATAAAGTGTGACTTAGGCATGTTGTTTTGGACTTAATTTCAGTTCATTTCAGTTCACCTTTATTCAGTTCAGCTTCATTCAGTTCAGTTCAACTTTTTTTTTTATAAATTAACTCTTACTTTAGTTCAATTCAGTTCAGTTCAGAGAATTTCAGTCCAAAAGAACAGAGCTTTATTGTTACGCGTTACGCGGTTTCGGTATATAGTTTATGTATGTACATTGTTGCATAATTTTAATACAATTTCATTTCATTGTAAGTAAGGCCTTTCAAAATTCAAGTCCAACTTAAACATGATCACACCGATTTCTATCCAGTCTAGTCTTTGGATCTTAATTTTTCGCGGATATGATATCCAGTTCAGTTCAAACAATAGTCTCTTAAAATTTATAGATCCTTAATTTAAGAAAGTTATAAACGCGAAATAAAACTACAACCACTCATATTTCCAGCTAGTAGTCAGATGAATTAGTGCTAAAGAGATCTTTTTGCATTTTTTTTTCTCATGTTTGTAAAAATATTAACAAATACGTATTTGAAACGTGCAATTTCCTTTCATGCCCCAACACATGCACGGTTACATAGTGGAGTTCAAATGTGTAAAATATCCTTTTGTGCCCCAAGGACAAAGGACATTATTAGCTCAACTTTTGTTTTAACACGGTTAAGGTTTTGGTTGAGATGATTTATTTATCTGATATCAGAGTCAATGTGACTAAAGATCACGGGTTCAAATCCAGTGGCGTATCTAGGAATTGGATGATAGGGGTGCGAAATTTAAATGTACCCCGAGTCATTAAGTTTAGGCCAAACGAAAATATTTACACAAGTTTCAGAATAAGAAGACGGGTATCGTATCGTGAGACTCTCCTTTTTAATAAAATACCATCCATTTATCGATAATTTGCTTACAAGTGGATTGACTACTATAAGACCGTCGTCTTACATATACTGAAATACGATACATTTATGTACAAAGTATTACGTTAACATAAATTTGGAAATTAGATTATAATTAGTTGCATTTCTGTATATTTAAGGTGGTGCATTATGGGGAATGTTACCTCACCAGAAAAAAATTTTGGGGAATGTTAAATGTAGCACTTGGGAGAAATAAATGCATTTAATTTTATTGAATATATGGAGCTTAATAAATTGTAAAAAAATTAAAACTCAAAGGGTCTGGATGGGGGATTGAGCCTGGGACCTCTAGATCTCAATAATTGCACTTTACCATTGAGCCACTGGAACTCATATACATTAATACTGAACTAAATTTTACATATATTAGGGGATGCAGCTGCAGCCACTGCATCCCCCGTAACGACGCCACTGTTCAAATCCTGGTAGTCTTTAATAACTCACGAAGTGGAATTTCAGCACATGGTTTGGAAGAGCTTGTGCACTAACCACTCTTCAAACCCAATGGACATTCAAATGAGAGGGCGTAATAGAAATAAATATAATAGTTGTGCCTCAACCATAATCTTAAGGTTTTGGCTAAGATGCATGATTCATCTATCAATCGTCTTAATTTAAGACAATTTTCACCCGATTAAAATAAAAGGAAAATAAAAGGAGATTGTAAAATATCTTAACTTTTGAGCTAAAGAACTAGTTTTTACACCCGTGCATAATGCACGGATTCAAACGGAGATTACCATTTCTGAAGGGTGAGATGTCGCTACTTAGTAAGAATATAGATGATGTTTAAGTCCAGAAAAAGTGGTATATCTTGAACTTGTTTTCCAATTTTCTAGTTACTGCTTGAATGCTTAGATCATATACATGAATTGAATATTCAAAATAAATATTTGTTGTCTTATTTCTCTTTCTCAATAAAAATTACTATTTTCTCAAGTTTTTACTTGTGTTCCAATTACCATCTTAATTTCACAGATTCATTTGCCTTGTGAAGAATAGTAATGGTTGGAAAAGAAAGATGTGCTTAATTACAAGGTGAATATATGAAAAAAAAATTATACAATTATGTTAAAACTTATGAATACCAAATTATCAACTGTGCTTTCATAAAGTACTAATATTATTTCATGAGATCCTTGTATTATAAATTTGGTTTAATAATGTTATTTAATTTATTACAAATTTTAAATTGTAATAAACAAAGAGAAATGTAGTAAAATATGCAATTGTAACTCATATAATTTGGCAACCAAACTATCTTTTTTTGTTTGTATGTTCATGAAAATTATTTTTTTTTTCTTATTTTTTCTATTTACAACCAACATCCTTAATATCAAAGATTTATAATAATTGTGTGTTTGAAAATTTGAGAATTTAAGTTGGGATAATACTATAATAGAGAGAAACTAATCATGAAAGGGTTAAAATTTCAAAAATTCATACGGTATGGAACTGGCCTAATTTAGTAATCAAATGCATTACAAAGGTTTGTCCACTGACAAGATATGAAAAAAGTTATAGAAACAAACAACATCAATTAAGCATTAAAATCTACCATACTTTTATAGTCACTTTTTTTTATATCTATAAAAGATAAAACATATAAATATCACAAAATTAAGTTTACTACAAATCTGGCCTTGATGAAAATTTAATTACCAATTTATGTTTCAAAACTTCATTAAAAGTACAAATACTTTAATTTAAATGTAAGGCATTGTTTATAAAAATGAATATTTTAGATTAGTGTACCATAAAACTTTAACAGATCAGATGTGTTAGATTGAAAGTCATGAATAAAGGAATGAGAGTTACAAGAGCATAAACCATCACCTAAATTAATTATTGACATAATAACAAAATGCCTTCAATATATGTAGTTATTTGTTATCACACTTTGAAAAATTGTTACATGCACTTTCGCTTTTGTTAAAATGCAATGTAAGAATGTAAGAATTCATCATTGACTATAATATGAGAATATACATGTCATTTTGCTTAGACCAAACTCAAGATTTAGCATTTGTTGGTGATGATCAAATTAATCAAACCAAATTTATTAACCTAAATGACAGCCAAATGGATCAGATGCTTAGTTGCAAGGTTTGAAACTCGTGACGCAAGCAAACCTGAAAATCCAAACACTTTTATTAGTAACTAAAATTATCATATCTACAATACACAAATTAAAAAAAAAATTAATACAAAAAAAATACATATTTAATTGTAAACACTATATTGGAAATTTAAGCATTTTGAATGATAAATATAACTTTGTCAACCTAAGTTAGCATATATAAATATAAACATATTCATAAAAGAAAAATTAATCAACAAAAATATTGGTAAGGAGAATATGATATTGAAAGAGGAGAAAACTTGTATATTTATACATTGTTTAGGACATTAAAGATACACCTCTTCCTCTTCTCTAATATTAAACATAAAAATGAGTTAGGTAATTATATGAGTTTATGAGATTAAATTTTGTCAAATTAATATAAAGATTATTTAATTATGTGACTAATGAGTTTTAGGTTTCCATTCTCTTGAACTTCTACTATTTTAAATACATTATTAAACAATAGGTAAAGATGGAAGATGGAAATTCATGTAGACATAAGTAGAAGAATTTAGTGCTAGCATGAGTGTTTTTTTTTTAGCAAATTAAGCGAGTTAAATCAATGTCATGTCACAATAAAAATTTGCCACGACATATTAGCGTCACATTAATTTGATGTTTTAGGTACCCTTTTAATTAGATTGTATAGATAGATGTTTTAAAGGTACTCTTTTATTTAGATTGTATAGATTCACTTACTATTCCGTTTTTTGATATTCCATTTTGTGTGTTAATAATTATAAATAAATTAAATAATCAATAAAAATGAATATAAATAAATTAAATAATCAATAAAAATGAATAGAAGTTATTAGGGTATGAAAATGTGATGTAGAATTAAATTGAATGCTAATACCATGTGGAATTTAATTAAATATTTTAATCTAGCCTTTTAATTAAATAGTATAAATTGTGGAATTCTAAAAGTTTTTTTATTCAATTTTCTAAATTTATTTTACCATTAATTATGAGAGTAAGTTTTGATTGTGAAATTCAAAACATAAGCTACTTATTTTTTTTTTATGTATTAGCAATGCCATATGGAGTAAAATGACATTTAAGTTGTCTTTTTAATTATATTGTAAATTGTAAAAATTAATTATTCCATGATGGTTCAAAAAAAGTAAATTGTGGAATTTTAAAAGGTTTTTCATTCAATTTTCTAAATTTATTTTACCATTAATTATGAGAGTAAGTTTTGATTGTAAAATTGAAAAAATAAGCTACTTATTGATGTTTTTCATGTTTGTTAGCAATGTCATGGAGTAAAAATTACACTCAAGTTGTCTTTTTGATTATATTGTATAGATAGATAGATAGATATATAAATTATGAAACTTATAGGTGAATTTGTAGCATCACTTTTCTAATTTTTTAATTAATCATATCATATATTTAACAAACATATATAATTTAATAATAATAATAATAATAATAGCGTCATATGGAATATTTAATAAACATACATAATTTAAGAATAATAATAATGTCACATTAATTTGCCATGTCACGTGCCACGTCACAATTTAATTTGTCATGTCACATTTGCCACGTCACAATTAATTTGCCATGTCACACTAGCCTTTTAATTAGATTTTATAGATGTACAACCTAAGGTCATGTTTTTCTGGACTTATTTTAGCTCATTTCAGTTCAGTTCAGTTCAATTAAGCTCATTTTTTCACAAATTAACTCTTATTTTAGTTCAATTCAGGTTCAATTTCACTAAGTTCAGTTCAATTTAACTTGGCCATTACAACAAGTACATAACCTAAGATTCAGCTAGTCTTGCTATAGACGGATATATCCGTCTATAGTTAAAGACGGGCCAAATAGCTTGAAGTGGTGACATTTTTGGGCCCCACCACCCCACTTGTTACTTGTCCTATTAAGAATGTGGTATTGTATTTGACCCGTCTTTAATTATAAACGAATATATGCCGTCTATAATGAGATTTTGGGCCTAAGATGAACCAAGTATCCAAAGAATGGAAGTGCTTTAGCAACCTATAAATTGACTTGAAAGAACAAAGTAAAAGTAATAATTTAAGCAGTCAGAAAATGATGTGGTTATGTTGGTAAAAATGGTACAAGTGACATGCGAATTGCGATCATTCGTCCTCCCTTATTGAGTTATTTCTTGCATTGTGGATTTGTGGGGATACAAATAAATATGGTCCAGGATTTGTCAGATTAAATATTACTCCGTAGGTTGAAAGAGATGCAATATGATGTCTGTAGTCCATTACCTATGAATTGTTCATTACATCAATAACAAATTAAATGGCGGATAATATCCATCAGAAATTTGTGACGGGTTAAATAAACTCATATTGCCATAGAAACATTAATACATTATGAGTGTTCTACCTTTCACAAAAAAGACTTATTAAACATTAATATATTATTGCCATAGAAACAGGGCACTATAAGCTACTCCCTCCCAGTCGTCATAATGTTCCCCTTTGATAATGGCACGATACTTAAGAAAAAGTATTAAAATAAGAGTAAAATAGTTGTGTGGGGTTGGTGATAGGAGAGAGGGATGACTTATTAGTAGTTAAATAAAGAATTGTGGGGCCAAAACATAAAAGAAAGTAATAAAATAGGAGTAAAAGAGTTGGGTGGGGTTGGGTGATAGGAGAGAGGAATGAATAAAATAAGAGTAAAAGTTTCTAAAAATAGAAAGGGGAACATTACTTGAATAATCCGTTTTGGGAAAGAGGGAACATTATAGTGACTGGGAGGGAGTATTTAACGAGTGTATTGAAGTTATAATTATTGTTGATTAATTGATCACAATAAGTGAATTTTATTCAACTAGATAACGTTTACGAATCCGTGATAAGTTATTACAACGGATTTTCTAACATATGTCCACTAGGCATAGGATAAGAAACCCAAAAAAGAATAAAATTGTTCCGGGTGTAATTCCAGAGCAAGTATTGTTACCACCCGTGGCTTGTAGAATGACGTCTTTGCTTGAATCCTCCTTGCGGTCTCCTGAAACGATGAACAAACTGAGGGCTCGGCTTTGGCCGAGCGTACTCACTCCGACGCTCAAGTCAGTAAACTTAGAGAGGTAAGTTGTTGCTTGGCCTAAGTATATGTATTGTAGAGAGATAAGGAAGATATTACCAGGTGAATAGTGATTCTTAGGTTACTTTTTTGGATCATTTCCTCAATGAAGGTTGAGGAGTATTTATAGACTTTCACCTTTTGTCACGTAGTGGCCAAGTGGCTAGCAGGTGGAAATACCGTTCTACCCTCGGCCGATGGACCCATGGCAGGCCGGCCGAGGGTCTTGGATATGAGTACGCGGATATGTGCCCCATTTGCCGGTTGCGGCCGACACCAGTGTGGCCGATGGGTTGCATCGGCTAGACTGTCTAAGTCGTTGACTTTGCTGTGGATATCTTTGACCTTGCTCAATGTGTTGACTTGGTCAGCGGTGCAGAATATGCCCCATCAAAAATAAATAATAATTTTATGAGAAATTGCAATATCGATTACTTTTATTTTTATTCACAAGAAAATTCATTTCTTTCTTTCTTTCTTTTTTTGGTTTCCTATCTGAAACACTCTTAATTATAGTCATCTAAATGTGAAATGGTATTCCTTTCATCACGATCAACTCTTTACGTCTACTTTCGCCATAAAGACCGAGTAATTGTGAGATAAATGATCTAAAAATACAAATACAAATTATAAATAAAAAGTGACATGTACATGGAAAGAATGATTTTTTTTCACATATTTTAAATAAAAACGTGAAAACATGACTCGACCACCAAAATAAGAAAAACGTAAAAAAAAGACCAAGATAAACAGTATACCAGCCTTGAGAACATATTTGTATCAGAGTCATGTGACTAAAAGATCACCGGTTCAAATTTCACCATCCTCATTTCTAAGGCGGAATATTAGCACCAGACATGAGGAGGCCTCCGATTACATCCACACTTTAAATTCAAAGAAAATTCGTGTGAGGGGGCATATTTAGAGTCTAAAATCATTCTTAAAATTTTAATCATCCGCTTAAACTTTTAATTAAGATGTTTTCTTGACAAAACAAGCACTAGTCGACTACACAATTACACTACTATCATAAGTGGCCCGACTTATTTATAATGCTAGCTACATATTGAAAGAATTATTATTAGTACTACGTAACTACTAACCAAAATAATTAACGTTCTTCATCTACCATGCATAAACACTATAAGATATCAATTAGTCTTGCTATAGACGGGTATATTCGTCTATTGCTGTAGACGGGTCAAGTACAATGAAAGTGGTGATATTTTTTGCACCCACCACCCCACTTGTTGTTTTTCCTATTAGGAAAATGGTATTGTATTTGACTCGTCTTTCATTATAGACGGATATGGTCCGTCTATAATGAGAATTTGTGATAAGATATTAAGCTTTAATTACTCAATCAATTAATTTAATTAATTAAAGAGCACAAAGTCAAAAGCACTTTATTATAATTATTATTGATCCATGGTGGCATTGTCCTACATAATCTGTCACTACTCTCCCTTAAGATGAAAGTCAGATATTCATTTTAAAATTAAAATCGATAAAATAATATCATATTCAAATAAATAAGATAAACTCTTGTTGCTCTTGTTATTTTCTATGTTACTTGCATTTGTTTTTATTTATCTAAATTTGTCTAAATAAATACTCATTAATCTATTTTAATTATAAAACAAATACTTCCGTCATAAATAAGAATTTGTGCGCAATCAAACCATAACTGGTCATACCAAAAAAGAAGAGTAACAAAAAGAGACAACTATCTGCCTTTGCTATCATCACTCTACTTAAGACCCCTCCACACACTTTAATTTTTTTGCAACTTTATATTTTTTACCGTTAAATTGTTGTTCACTTGTTTGTTCATCAACACATATTGATATTCATTCTTTTACCCTACAACTTTTCCTAACAAATTGTTCGAGTTTGGAAGAAAATGGGAGGAAGAAAAAGAAGGCAAGAAACGACGACGTCGTTGAGGTCGACTTCCTTGCGTCGAGATTCGATCTCGACCACGAAAACGACTCCTAATTACACACAACAAGTTAAAATTGGTTGTATGTCCGGAATTTTTCAGTTCGTGTCCAAGTATCATACTCGTCACAAATTTCTTACTTTTGGTAAGTATGTAGTCTTTAGAATTCTCTCTGTTTCGTAATTTTTCAAATTATGAAACAGAGAGAATTCTCAAGTATAAACATAGAAGTTTGTTCATGAAATCCAATTTTATTACTGTTTACAGTAACATGTATTGACGTTATCTCATTTTCCTACAGGTAAAAAACAAGAACGCGAGGCCACCTCTCGAAAACCAAGAAATAGTGCCACGTGTCAGTCACATAATCACAAAACTTCGTCAACACAAGTAACACTTGAAGTACCAAGAAGCCCGGCAATTCCGGCGGAAATTCGACGACGAACGTCAATAAGTCCACCGAATTCGCCGCCCAAAGCGGTGACACGTGTAACATGTCTTGAAGACGGTACGACGACGGAGGTTGCGGCGGAGAAGAGGAGGAAGTTGTTGTTAGGTGCATTGGAGAAATGTGACGAGGATTTGCAAGCTCTCAAGCGTATTATTAAGGCTGTACGTGATGTTCAATCGCCGTCGGTTACACCACCGCGTCGTGGTGGTCATTGCGGTGGGGAAGAGAAGGAGTTTGTGGAGACGGAGACGGAGACGGAAAGTGAGGAGCCTAGTCCGGTGTCAGTCCTCGATCATCATCGGGTGATTTCTAGGTCGCCTAATATTTCATGCACCCAAAGGACTAGAGAAGGTAATTTTAATTACTTTTCGTCCTTTTTAATTAAGTACATTGATTACATACTAAATGAGTATATTTAGTTAGTTGGTAAGTCGTGAGACGTGGTGTTTATGAACTGGGTTCGATTCTCGTCAACATTACAAAAAAAAAAACATTGATTACTTGAGTAGTAGAGTCCGATTTAATTTATTTAATAAAAGTTAAATTACTTCCTATAATTATAAATGGATGTCCTTATTGGCAGAATATATAGATAAACCGATATAAATGAAAAATAAAAATAAAAATAAAAGATTAAAGGAATGCTTGGTAAGCGGCATATTGACCAAATCAGAAATATGTTGAATCTCGTTGCAAGCCCAAAATAACTAAAGTCAAATCAATATTCATAATAGTTCATAATCTAAAAAAAATCAAAAGAAGTGACTAGCCCACCAACTTATAAATTAATCTCGTTGATGGAGACATCAAATACACACCATGAAAGTATATAAGAAGAGCCCAACAAACGTGTCGTTCTCGTGGTTAAACATATTTCGGGACATAAATAGATGTGCTAAATAAAAAGTGATAAAACAACTCTTAATAACCTAAATGTGATAAGATTTACATTCTACTATAATTATGAGAATATTTTGTGAGTGCTTTCGTATGTAGGTTATTGATGTGTGTGGTGTGGTTTAAGGGCAGACGTTCGAAAAATCGATTAAACATTCCCCGTCTATATGACACACAAAATAAACACATCGATTTTTTTTTTTTTTTTTTTTTTTGGTAAAGATAAACACATCGATTGTTCTAGGACGATATTCTTAAAGTTGACAACTTTTTAACGTCCGTAGCTAATAATTTCATGGATAACTTTAGGCACATGCATGTGTTAAATCTTCATCAATACGCGGATTCATCTTTAATTACCAGTCAAACGCATTGATGAAGTGAATAGAGATGGCGCTATTCCTCTTTTTGTCACACACATTTTTGAGTGTAACATAAGTAAATAAATTACATGCAGAGGACAATTAGAGTGAAGTATAAAAAAAATTAAGTAAATGATTGAGACGGAATGAGTAATCGAAGATTATATTGGTGTATCAGTTTTTATTTGAAGAACGTGAATTATTTGGTGGATATGAAACAACAATAATGCACTACATATAGTTTCGAAGTTATGGACGATAAAATATTTGACCAAAATTATACTTCTGATTAAAATTCTCTCGATAAAAAAATATAAATCCATGAGTGAGACAAAACAAAGTATATACGGAGTACTAGAGCATATTAGTATAAAACCAAGAAAGTTCCTTCGTATTTTTAAGTGAAAAAATCTAACTTTTTCTCTGACTCGACCATTCGTTATTACTCGATATAAATTAAGGAACTAAAGGAAGTATCAAATGTGAATGATAAATCTCATGAACGACAAATGAATTAAGTATGTGAAGCATAAAATGCATGGTACGTAAATGGATACAAATAAACCTTCGTCCGATCTAATAAACTTAACCAATTTTCATCTCTAATTTTATGGTAACTTGACAAATGTGACCAAACTAATGAGCTTAAGGGGTCGTTTGGTTGCCACTTAGAAAACATAGGCATTGGAAAATCCCATAATTTTAAAAAACATGGGTTGTTTGGTTGCCATAAATTTTGGAAAATGTAGGAATTAGAACTTTCCAGGAACTTCCAATGCCTACATGATGTGGGAAGTTGCTTACCTACTCCCCCTTGGTCATTGAAAGTTCCTGTGGAATTTAATTCCTACCCGAGCAACCAAACACTTTTCCGAAATTCACCTGAATTGGATGAGGGAACTTAATTCCCATGAATTGTATTTTCCTAGGAAAATTAAGTTCCTTGATCAACCAAATAATATAAAATACAATTTTCTAGAATCCTCAGACATAATATTTACAAGTAATAACGTCACTCCAAAATCAACTCGTATTATCACTCAAAATAATATACCAAGGCCTTGTTTGGTTGCCCTTTCAATTCATGGGAAAATAAAAATCCCATGAATTGTAAAAAGGGGAAGATGTTTGGTTGCCAATTTTTTGGCAAAATGTAGGCATTCAATTTTCCAAGGAGTTTTGAATGCCTACATAATGGTGGAATTGAATGACCTAGCCCCTCCTAGGTAGTTCACAACTCCTGTGGAATTCAACTCCCGCATGCGCAACCAAACGACTTTTCCGAATTCATGTGAATTCGTATACAGGAAAATAATTCACATGAATTGGATATTCCGGTGTTAATTAAATTCCTAGATGAACCAAACGAGGCCCAAGTCTATAATTAAAATAACTTAAATGTCAAAGGAAATATAATAGAATGACACAATTATTTATACAATTGGCATTATACATGGATATACCCTAATTTTGTAGGCATGTTCTTACAACTAGAAACAACATGTTGTTAGTGGGCACAGGTACATTTTCTGAGTAATGTCATCGATTATTCCTTATCTTATTGAAATGATTTCTCATGCATATACGCATAATAATGCATGTAAAAAAGAATGTGAAAGGAATGAAGGGGTCCAACCAATAAGGCAATAACTAAGCACTAGTTATTATCATCTTCATTCTTTTTCACTTTTTCCTTGTCTTTCCACTGTTCTTCATTATGAAAAAAGATTTTTAGTAAATAGCATCTCTAAGATACACAAATGGTATTCAACAACAAAATTATCCTATGTGTTTTAATGACTTTTGCAAATTACGGGGTAAAGAAAAGGTCGGATGTAGGCAGTTTTATTATCCGATCTTGTGTTAGCAACACAAAAATACTACTGCCTAATGACCCAAGATGATAATTGCGTCGGAAACTACATTGAATCAATTCGTATGACTGCCTGACTAGTATTTCACAATAGAAATAAGCGCAAGCACTTTTCCGAAAGCAAAGAGTAATTAGTGTTGACTCTATAAAATAATGGTAAACAAATGAGTTTTGTGTGGTGATTGTTCACTTCATCCCTTAACCAGAAGATAAGAAGATTGATCCTTACCCATGGAAATATAGCAAACATTTTAATCAGCCATTTACCTCATCATGAGATCAGAGTACCCACCACAAAGTAATAATTATACACGGTTATCGACGATAATAGGCACCCTGATTTAATTTACACCAAATAATTAAGATTTAAACAAAATTAGTATGTCAACAACTAATTAGCCACTTAGTAGTTAGTAAAGTAGTTTGAGTGTTTACTTTTTTTGTTTCATCATTTAATTTGAGCATTACTTTTTGGCGAATAATGAAGTTATAAGTGCAATTTTAATGCTGGTAAATATTATGACTCGATTTCTATATCGAGATGAACATCCATGGACAATTGGACATTGTGATTTCCCCGCTTATCGTTAATTTAGTTATTTTTTCCTAAATCGCTTACTTTTCTTTTTTAATTAGTTATTAAAAACGAGTTCAAGTGCCAAGAGCAACCAATAAGGCAACAAAGTAGCACAAAAAAGGCAGGGGAGGAAGACAACAATAGGATGCTACATTTTCAAAAGGAACCATACACATCACTCTTTGTGTTAGGTGCGGCCAAAGCCGCGGTGGCAAAGATGCTACCGCCTACAAGTCGATGGAGTAGCGAGACGAGGGAAACCGTGATTGAAGTCTGCAAGGATGTGGAATGTGGGCCGAGACTAGAGGTTGAGAACTTTGGTTTTGTACTTCAACACTTCATTTTTAGAGACTTATTAGATGAGTTTATCAATGAATTGGAAGCTCCTAATGAAGCATGGAAAAGAAAATTATTATTTTAGGATTTAGTAATATGATGTACTGCGTTCTTGTTATTAATTTGACGTTAATTTTTCGCCATGTCGAGTGATCAAGTTTGTATGAACTACTATATTTACACATCTGTAGGCTGTAGCAATCATTTATTTACCTTTAATTAAAATATTTCTCACGAAGGATATGAAAAATAAAATCTAATACACGTACATATCTACAATAGATCGATACATTGACTATACAATGAAATCACGAGTAATGACTTAATCTCTGTGTGCCGAAACTAAGACTCTTTGTACCATCTAACCTTTAAAATATCATTTTAGATTTTTAGGGTTGTAATATAATGTACTGCGTACTTGTTATTAATTTGACGTTAACTTGTAACTTGTTCGCCATGTCGGAGTGATCAAGCTTGTATGAATTACTATATATATTTACACATATGTAACAATCATTTGTTTACCTTTGATTAAAATATTTTTCACAAAGGATATGAAACATAAAATCTAATACTCGTACAATGTACATGTCTACAAGAGATCGATACATTGACTATACAATAAAATCGCGAGTAATGACTTAATCTCTGTGTGTCGAAACTAAGATTCTTTGTACCTTCTAACCTTTAAAATATCATTTTAGATTTTTAGGGTTGTAATATAATGTACTGCGTACTTGTTATTAATCTTATTTATTAAAAGAACAACCACAGTGCTGAGTTGTCAGCCTGTGGTTGAAAGTGCAATTTTATTTTATTTTTTTAAATTAAGCCCCCCACGTTCTGTCATTATCATTTAATTCCAAGAATCATTTTTTTTACACATCAAGCAATATGATACATGAGTCTGATATGTGAATTTTGATTAATGTGAATTGCTTATTAACAAATTTTATTAAAATAATTATTACTAATCATTAATGTTAATTTTCATTATATAAAAACAATAACAACATCAACTTAAAACATAAAATTACAAATTTAATATATTATATATATATAAAACATTTAAATTTAATAAAATCCATATCCAGTAAATATTAAAATGATATTAAATTATTTTGCCATATTTGAAATTAAGAAGCATATTATTCAACGAATTTGTGTAGAAAATATATTTTCATGGTAAATCCCATTTAGTATGATTAAAAAGATATTGCAAAACAATTATTGAACAAATAAAAACAAGTAACTCCCACTTTTTCATATGATAAAGTTTGTTTAATATCAACTATAGAAATATAAGAGAACCAAAGATATTGAAGCAAACAATTACAGATCATTTGATATTGTAAATAGTAACATTTTTTCAAATTAAGGTGCCAAAATCTGCTTATTTTCAGCATAAAATAATTTTAATAAATGTTTTCGACAAAAAAGAATAATTTTTGTTTTAATGCTAATAATAAATTTATAATAATAATAATAATAATAATAACAATAGTAATAATTATCAATAAACGAAAATAAAAAAAAATTAACCGTACCGTTTCAAAATTATTTCTATACTAATGTTGAACTTGGGTCTAATATTTGTTATGTTCAAATACGGAGTAGAAAAGAAGGATGATGAGAAAGGTGACTTGAGAGAACATCCACATTTATTTGCAATTGAGAGAGCGTAGGAATGTAGTATGTGAAATCGATTTGTGAACGAAGCAGATGAGGTATTATTATGCATTTTAGGGTTCAATTCTCCAAATCACAAGCTATTTATATAGAAGGGCATGTTAGGGTTTTGTTTTTAAGAAAATTTGGATCTAGAAAGTGGATAAAATATTCAAGCAAAAGGAAATGAGTTTAGGCCCATTTCAGTAAATTTTTGGCTGGACGTAAAAATATTTGGAACACAAATTCTCATTTAAGACGGGTATATCTGTCTTAACCTTAAGGCAAGTCAATTTTCAAACATAAGACAAAAAACAGAAATTTGAATGACAGTATCTTATCGATGTAAGTGGGTGTTATTTAACCCGTTTTATTTTTAAGACGGATATATTCGTCGTAAGGATGACTTATTGTATTTTGAATCGAACATAATTAGCTCAACCCAAATAGAGGATATATTATTGAGCATGTTTATAGTACATTATTGAAGTTATTATTACATATATGATTAATTAACATAATACTGCTTATGAAATTAAAGGTACATTACGGGACACAATCTTAGGTCACGGGTCACGGGTCTGACTTCTGAGTAATGGTTATAACATGGTTTTTATACGAAAAGATGTAAAAATAAATACAATTATCATAAATCAACTTAAAAGATTCTAGATTTAAACTGATGTAAGAACATATAGAATTTCCATTCTGAAACTAATGTAAAAAAGAATTGAAATTATTTATAAAATAATAATGGGCTAAGAAATGTGAAACTAATACAGAGTAAATATTTATAACTCCTATTAATGTCAAGGACAGAAGAATAAAAATTACTTAAAAAACAAAAAAAAAACAAAAAAAAAAATTATGGGCTAAAAGTATATGGGCTAAGTGCAATCTTCTTTTGAAATATAGCTATGATGATTGATGCATGATTATGGGCTTCGTTAAAAGACAATTCCAAAATAAACAAAATTATGGGCTAAATACAATTTTGAAATGTTATCATTTGGCTGAGTATTAGTGGAAAGTAGTTTAGGTCAAGTTTCATTATAATGTTATCGTTCGATGTATTTTATTGAATATGATCTCGCTTGAAATATATTAACTAAATGAAAAAATAGGTTTAACAATTTGCACGGGTCTAAATATCCATTTTAATTGTGTATGGGTTCAAATTTTCATTTTGTCGCGTGCACGGGTTCTACAAAAGTGCACGACTTTAACTAAATGAAAAACAAGTTAAGAATTTGAACGATCTGATAAACTATTTAAACTCATGCAACGTTACTAATTTTATGTATTCATATATAAGTCGGGTTTTTTTAAAGTCGACCAACTAACAAGACAAATTAAAAATCAAATTTAGCTAATAAGAAAGTATATTGTACTAAAATAACTACTCGCTTTATTTGACCGTAATACACTAATACATCATTTACGCTAACTACAAATATAATGTATCTTCAATATTTACATTATATTATTTTAACAAATTTTGAAATAGCATCCCGTGCAATTTGCACGGGTTTAAAACTAGTTTAACGTTAACTTGTTGGCCATGTCGGAGTGATCAAGCTTGTATGAATTACTATACTTACACATCTGTAACAATCATTTGTTTACCTTTGATTAAAATATTTCTCACAAAGGATATAAACATAAAATCTAATACTCATACAATATACATGTCTACAAGAGATGGATACATTGACTATACTATGAAATCGCGAGTAATGACTTAATTTCTGTGGGCCGAAACAAGGACTCTTTGTACCATCTAACTTTTAAAATTACAGTCCGTCTTGCTTCAGACCGCCTTATTTCAGACCGCAATAAGACCTCTCACAAGTGAAAAGCACATGGGTGGTGGGACACCCCCATATACTTTCCCACTCACACCCTAAATGAGTTTTTTGTGAGAGAAAATGGTATCCGTCTGACCATCCATCTGACCATTTCAGACGGATATGATGGTCTGAAATAATAATTTGTGTTAAAACTACTGTCCAATGCTTTTAGATTCAAGTATTGAATGTATGGATGTTATCAAACGATTTTGTGTTGTACATTTTAGGTGAGAATTTTTAAAGTGAGGCAGCCGCCCGCCAATATGGAAATATAGTGGTGTACCGTACACCCGTGGATTTTATTACGTACACCTGGGGCACGGCACCGTGGTCGGTATGTAATTCCCCGTTTTAATTAATAGTTATCTATATAATACGAATTTTTTTCGAAAATGGGGCTCAAACACAAATTAATTAACGAAATGGGTTGAGTTTCAAATTATTTACTCAAAATGGGTCCACGTCATCACCGAAGCTAGGCTCGGATTCAAGTCGCTCTCCCGCTCAACGACTTTACCCAAAGTGTCACTTGATGTTCACCCAAACCGCAGTATACTACTTCAAGACAAGTCGCTCGGGGGGTGAGCGATTTGAGTTCAAATCGTCCTCCCCCCACAATGCTTGGGTTTTGCCAAAAAAAAAAAAAAAAAAAAAAATCGCTGTTAAACAGATTCGAACTCAAGACCATCCACAAAAATGACACTTATTCTACACTACATAACCACCAAAGCAATCAAAGTTATATGTTAAATCTAAGTGCTTAAATAAAATATTGAGTAACTGTTGTTAAAGTCCCAAAATGCATTTATTGCTATTAATTTTAAATATTTAATTTTAATCTCCCAAATAAGTCATAACATTATCCTTGGTGTTATGGTTAGGGGGTGTGAAGTGATTGTTTTAGTTTGCGGGTTCGATTCCCATCAGTTACGTTTTTGGTTTTTTTTTTTTTTTTTTTTAAAATAAATTGCTAAGTCGCTCAGCGGCCGAGCGTTTTGGCTTCAAGTCGCTCTCCCGCTGAGCGACCTTAATCTGACCCTAACAACGCTAAAACCGAGCCTACGTGGACCCATTTTGGGTAATTAGTTTCAAAGTCACCCTATTTCGTTAAATTGTTTGTTATAAAACCCCATTTTGGAAAAACATTCCATCATACAGAATTTTTCTACTTTATGTAATGAGTAATCTCTCTATTTTTATTGGGTGTGGATCAAACTCTTCAAAAGTTTAGATTATGTACATCAATAACACTGATAATTTGAGTGTTATGAATAAAAAATTAATATTCTGACTTTTTATTACTCCTCCAACTCATAATATTCATACTTATTTTTCTTACTCAATTCATAACATTGATGTGACACTCTTATCTCATTTTTTTTATATTTTATCATGCCACTTGTCCATTTTTTATTGACATCTTTCTTGTAACACTCTTACACAAATGTCACATTTTAGTGTTGGAGGGTAACATAATGTTGTGATTTTTTCTTTCCAAGCATTTATTTATTATTACTTTATGGTGATTTTTTTTTTGTCTTTTAATATCAAATGTTATTGATAAACATAGTCTTACAATATAGACGACTTCCAACCCATTTGGGAAATTTTGGCCATACTTTGAAAAACTCTAACAATTTGGAAATCTTAGCATTAAGTTGAAAAATTTAACTCTCAACTATTAGTAAAAAAAGAGTTAAATAGATATAATTACATTACTGAATTATTCAATATAATGATTTTAAAAAGTTAGTAGTATTAAAGCTTATGTTAATTAAAACGGTCTTATAACAAATGAGTAAGTACAAAATGCACATATAATGACTAATGTTTTCGTATACTCGTATTGGTATGTTAGTCAAGTACACATTTTGACGAGATACCGTGAACAACCACTTTCAATCTTGATTTATGCTTGGGTGTTAAAAGTAAAGACATAATTTTCAGTAAGTGGATCATATATCCGATAGACTACCACCAGTTTTTAGTTTTTGAGCATTATAATAAAGTTTTGAGTTTTGTTTTAAAAATTATGAGTTTTATAATAAAGTTTCTGAGTTTATTCATTAAAACATTAAGCTAAAAAAATTTACATTAAACTCAAAAACATTACATACAAACTTCGTTAAATTTGGGTTTTGACGAAAAAAAATTAAAATATAACTTATAAACTTTAATAAGCTCGGAAAAAATACGCATATGCTCAAAAACAAATAAAGTTTGAGTTAATAAGCTCAGAAAAAATAAAAATATGCTCAAAAATAAATAAAATGTGAGGTAATACATCCGATATATGTTTATTTTTCTCTATAATTCCTTCCTAATAAAAGCAAAAAATCGTTTACATTTGATTTAAAAAAATACTGTAAAAAATAAGAAAAATAAGACAATATAAATGAGACGAGTGACTACATAATCGTTGACCAACACATTTGAAGGTGAGATGTTGCCAAGTAATCGCCAACTCGCTTTCAACCAATAAAAATCAAGAAGAATATATCTCTTAAAAAAAATAAAAAAAATATCAACTATTTATTTATATTAATATTAATTAAATTAATTAAATATCTCCATTATTAAAAATACAACTCATTCAATAACAACTATCCAAACATAAATACACCATTCAAAAGAGAGAAACTCTCATAACAAAATTCATTTCTAGTGAGAGAAAAAAAAAAAGCAAAAGAAAAAAGAAAAAAAATCAACAAGAAGGGTAAACTCGGAATTAATCTTACAAAAAAATGGCTGAACAATTGACAGACGATCAGATCTCTGAGTTTAAGGAAGCTTTCAGCTTATTCGATAAGGATGGCGATGGTTTGTTTTTACCGATCTACCCTTTTGTTTTTTGTTATTTTGTTTTTTTTGAGGAAATTCGTGTTTTTTTTGATGATTTTGTTGTTTTATTGATGAATGTTGGAGATCTGATGTAATTTTGATTGTTATTTGATGATTTGTTGACTTTTTGTGCGTAGATTGTGAAGTTTTTGAAATTTAGGGTTTTTAATTGTTGTTGATTTGAGGAACTGAGCTGCTGATGTTGTTACTGGATGATTTGATTGTTAAAATTAGAGTTTTTAGTTGATTTGTATTGTAATTTTGAATGTTGCGTTTGATTGATTGTTGATTGATGTTGTTTTGCGAGGTTATTGAGGAAATGAGATGATATTATTGTTGTTTTTGGATCATTTGAGAGAATTGGTGTCATTTTAGGGTTTGCGTGAGGAAGTGATTGTTAGATGTAGTTTTCGATTGATGAGGTGTTTGATTGCGGAGTTTTGTTTATGTGATTTGTCATCGATGCGGTCGAATTGGAGGTTTCGATACGATTTTTGGAGACGAGTTGATGTTTTCAGTTGATAAGGCATTGGATTGCAGAGTTTTATTGTTGTGATTGCTTATTGGTGTTGTTGAATTAGCCATTTTGATGTATTCTTTCGTCGAAAAAGCTAATTTTTTATTTGAGGAGGAGTTAGATTGCGGAGTTGTATTGTTGTGATTGATTATTAGTGGTGTTGAATTGGCCATTTTGATGTATAGCTTTCGTGGAGGAGGCGTTTGATTGCGGAGTTCTATTTTGGGATGGATTATTGATGTTGTGGAATGTGCCATTTTGATGTATAGCTTTCGTGGAGGAGGCGTTTGATTGCGGAGTTCTATTTTGGGATGGATTATTGATGTTGTCGAATGTGCCATTTTGATGTATAGCTTTTGTGGACAAGGTGACGTTTTTTGGTAATGTTATGATGGGTGATGTCAGGGTTGGAAGTAATTGAGGTTGGATTGTTTTAAGGTTGCGAATGGTTTGAGTGTTTAGGTGATTTGGGAGCGGTTTGAGTGGTGGTGTTTTTCTTTGGCCGTATATAGTGATTTCTGTTAAAACATTTGGTCTCGTCATAGATGGAGCTTTTGAGACATTGGGGTTATTGTTATTGTTGGTAATGATTTTATTTCGGAAGTCGTCTTGTGAATTGTAATTGATCTTGGATATTACTTGACATGCTGTTTTAGTAATGTTTCATGATTGATGTTTGTTAGGTCGTTTTCTTGTCTGATCTTGTTATATGTCATTTTCTATTTACTCTATCAATGTTTTAATTGTATTGCAAGTTTCGGACTTTCGGGTGTCTCTTTGAGGATAGCGTCTACTAGAATCCGCTTGTCTTTCCTCGTTTTAGTTCTTGTTCCTTAAGGTTGTCCTTTGTATTCTTATTTCGCTATTGGGGTTTTGTTATTAACTTGGTTTATAATGAGAGTTTTGATTTTTGTTTCTGATGCAACGTTTAACACACATCTGTTAAATCGCTTAATATACCATTGATAGTTGTGTTGAAATTAATTGCATAAATTAGGAAACCAGACCCCAATATTGTTACAGGGCAAGAGATGGCAAGTAACTTTGTTACGTGGTTTCAATTTTATTCCCACAGTGTTTTCGAGTTAAATTTAACATCTGTTCGTTGCTCTTTTAAAGGAAATATATCAAGTATCTATCCGGACCCTTAAGTTTTACTTCAATTTTCAAAATCGTTTTAATCTTTATTCTCGATTTAAATTCTAAGTTTTTATAAAAGAAATCCGGACTTCGATTTTGAAACCTATAAGTTTACCTGGCTTTTGTATTATGTTTTAACTCCCCTTTTGTTTTTCACTTTTTCTTTTCTATTTTTTTCCGCATTTTGAGGTGTGCGTTCACCCATGGATGGTTCCAAAGGATGGTTCATGTCAGCCGACCCCAAATCATTTTGGGATTAAGGCTCTGATGTTGTTGTTTATCAAGTATCTATCCATGCTTGTAGTCACTGGTAGGATTTTAGGGTGTTATTTTTCTCTGGCCACATATTACATTTACGTAACCAATTTACCTGCGATTAAATCATTTTGATGGCGGGATCTTATGCTGGTTTCTTTAATGGTGGTGATAATATTTCACCATTGAATTGCCCATTATCTTACAGGTTATGTTGAGTATACTTCATTACAACATTTTTCGACGTGGATGTCTGTCCAAGTGGTTGACATGGTTATTTTATGAAAATATCTCGTGTGAAGTGTCTAAGTGCTGGCGTTAAATAGCTAGGATGCCTTATCTGTTATTTAATCCTATCTTTCTTTCGTATGGCAGGTTGTATCACAACCAAGGAGCTCGGAACTGTGATGAGGTCTCTTGGTCAAAACCCAACCGAAGCAGAGCTTCAGGACATGATAAATGAGGTTGATGCTGATGGCAACGGCACCATTGACTTCCCTGAGTTTCTCAACCTGATGGCCCGAAAGATGAAAGACACAGACTCCGAGGAGGAACTCAAGGAAGCTTTCCGTGTGTTCGACAAGGACCAGAATGGTTTCATCTCAGCAGCCGAGTTGCGCCATGTGATGACCAACTTGGGTGAGAAGCTCACTGATGAAGAAGTTGATGAGATGATCAGGGAAGCTGATGTCGATGGTGATGGTCAAATCAACTATGACGAGTTTGTTAAAGTCATGATGGCCAAGTGAGGAGGGCAGGGCGTCTTTTTATAATTGCTTCTTAGTGAATTATTATCGGATCTTAAGTTTTTATTTCGGAGGCCATGGTAACCCTGGTGGTGCTTTTAATCTTATGTTGTTCTATGATTGTGGTTGTTGAATCAGTGTTTCTTGTTTTTCTGTAATGATCTGTTGAATTTTTTTACCTTTGTGGTCGGTTACTTTTGGATGGTTAACTGGATTTTCTGATGAATCATTTGACTGATTATCAATTGGAGCTTGCAAAATCTATTGTTAAGTGATGAATTTCGCATGCAGTTCTTTTGTATTGAACTGCGATCAGATTCGGAGTACTAATGGGGCTGAACGTTTCTTATTTTCTGTTCAAAGCGGCCTCATACTTTCGGTTGTCTGGCTCCTTGCAATTCGTCCTTTAAAACACCGATATTTCCCACAGATTCCTGTACGAGATTGTAATCGCCATAACATAATGTTACATCAAGAACCAAGTGGATAGTCGAGATGTGGTCCATTACCAGTGGACTACAAAGATAGCTTGTGTCCCCCTCATTCCAAATGAGGCTTCCTGACATAGTCGTCATCAGACAAAAAACCGTAGCGCCCCTCTGGCAGAACTCCGGTAGCGCCTCCTGGACGATGCACGCCATTTCAAACTAAGCTTCATGTAATTTGCCAACACATAATTAGTGACTAGTACAACTGCAGCATCCTGTTTGCCTCAATAGTCAATAGCTCCAATTTAAGACAAGCAAGACGGAGACAATAAGAGTACAACTGAACGATCATACTGACAAATCATTATCATTAATTAGAATTGCTCTAGGAAATCAATGGTTACAGAAAACAAAATTCTACAAAAATTCAATAATGATATCACAACTGAATTAACAACTTGAATCAATCGAATTTCATGCGTTTAGCTGGCCCTTGATCGATAATAGGATCAACAGGGGGTGGCTGCTGTTGTTCCGAGCCTGGCTGGGTTTCTGCACCCTGCTCTGCTTCTGCGGGTTGAGGTGGGGTATATCCTTCTGGAAACGGGGGCGGTTGTGGGGCGGATGGTAGCTGCACACGTTTAAAGCATTACAAGCTTAGCTCACATTTGCCTTTCAGATTATAGATTACTCGATTAGCTCTTCAAAGCAGTAAAACACTGACATCACATGGCAAATTTAAGTTGACAGAGTCATAACTCATAAGTACCGCAACTCAATGACTTTACCATCTACGATACGTAGCATTTGTAGAGACTAGAGAACAGCTCAAGGTATACATCCAGAGATGTATAGATCTCGAGATTCGCAGGGCATTTCTTAACAAGTCACACATGGACACACAAACCATTAATCATCCCTTGATTACATGTATAGCAAAACATCCCTGTATCCCCACCAAGGCACCAACAGATAAATTAGTTTACATTTAGTTTTACATTTTAGAGCAGTGAACACTCCTGCATCCCGACATTTATATTCAAAGACACGGCTTAACATGTAACAATTTACATTGCGCAGCCACACTTTTCATCCACATACGATTTGTGACTCCAGTCTGCTAGTAGTTACTGAAAAAAATTTACGTGAAAAAAGAATTATGATGCATGTCATTTGTAAAAATTTCACCTTGCGCTGCAAGGATGCAAGAATATGGTCCACTCTTTTTAGTTCTCTAAAATCTATCGTTTCTTTCGCAACTGCTTTATCATCATCAGCATCATCACTTTCACCATCTGTTTCAACCAAGAAAAAAAAATGATCAGACAAATTATTTTCCATATTCCTTCAAGCAATTATCAGTAAGACTATATGATCGGTATACATCAACTGAATTAAGAAAAAGTAGTGACAAATAAATTAGATATAGGCTGTCACGTAAAGGCATAACCGCATAAAGCTCGAGACAGAGAAGAACCCAGAGATCACAGGGTTTGGATAATTGTAAGAGTGTAGAGCCATCAATGGTGTACAATCTCAACCACTCAATTACCCTAAAAAAAACGGAAAAAAAAAAAAAAAAAAAAAAACTAGAGGTATCAACAGATATGAAAATGAATAATTAGGTTATTTAGCAGTTGAACAGTCCAGCCCGCAATTCTCATTGTACCATAGTCTATATTACTACCGTATCTCTTGATAAATGCTGACTTATACGCCCAATTGAACCACTCATTACCAAACATAAGTCCCTGTTTATCCATTTTGCTTACCAAAGTATCTATACCCTGTTCAACTGTTTATGCTAAAATCTTGCACATATACTCCTGGTAAATAGGAACTTAAGTAAAGTCGAGTGTCAGAGTGCAAAAATGGATCAAATTCATCTTGTACAACATTGCATATTTGAATTCCACATACCTGTAAAAGCTTCCTTATTTTTACATTAAAAATTACAACAAAACACCTGATGTAATAAGATCACATGTTACTCGCAAGTACATTGTTACAAACGTGCTTTTGAAAGTAGTAAATTAGCTAATTTTCCCCCAGTACCCTTTTCATATCCTGGTTTTGATAGTGTGTTTTCAAAAGCGGGAAATAAAGGGTCGACAAAGGACATAACTTGGCCTGTTTCCATACTCTGAGCAGAAAGCCAACAACGCTAAGAATAATTCACATTTAACCAAGAGCTATAATGTCAACTGAAAGTCATAATGGTAATGATGTGATGTGTCATGCAATTATCCCCAGAGATCAAAGCCTAAAGTCTCACTACAGGAAAAAAAAAAGCAGGTGTTCATGAGTGCTCATATGCCTAAATATCCATAAGCTGGGGAAAGAGGATTGTAACACCCTAAAGATGAAAACAACAAGAGCAAGATTATAGCCATAATGGTAAATCAAGAAGCAGATTCCAAGAGTTTTTCCAAACGATTGCTCCAATAGATTCTGTACGACCTCAACAAATGCTTGAATAAACAATTGGTGAAAATACTAGGAATCTTTTTTTTTTATAAATAATACTTAAAAATGAAAATAAAAAAGTACCAAAATACGACCATCTTAAAAATATTAAGCAAAATGGGGTCAACGTTGGATCGGAACCTGGGATGAGACACGCCAGTGTCCATCGTAACTCGCTTCTGTGTTTGTGCATAACATATTCTATGCTTATTATTAACACGGAGTTCTTCCTGGCGAAGTGGTAGGAACAGCTCCATAAGACTTGTAGGTTTAAAGTTCGACTTTCCACATAACCATATTTTGAGTGACAATTTTGCTTTATGGCAATGCATGATGCTCTTTGTCAGTATTGAATAAAACAATACTCCATCAGCACCTGCTGGGAATCAAACCTGGGATCTTTTGTATCACCAAGATAGACACTTGCCAATGAGCCAGATATCAATTCAGTGATATCTACTGCATGAATATAGAAATACTATAAAACACGAGTCACCTTGAAACACGCTGGCGTGTCTCCTTTTCATCCTAGGTTCCGAATTAGGGATCCTACGTAGACCCGATTTTGCTAAGTATTTTCAAGACGACCTTATTTGCTATTTGCTGTTATTTTTGTGTTTATTTTTTTACAAAATTTTGTATTCTGGCAAGAAACTGTCTTATGCCAAGAAAGTGACCATCAATAGTATCACTGTATCACCTAATTAGAAAACTTAAGCTAAAAGTCTCGTCAAGATAACCGAAACAAAAAGATAGTACATTTGCGCCAATGAGGGTAACTGAAGAGTAGGGATGTAATAAGATTGTGAGGTTAAAAGAAGACCTGTTCACTTGTCTTACTTTGTTTTACACTTATGTAATAAGATTTCATCGTGTTACAACCTCACATTGACAATTCTCTACAATGAAATCATGTTAGCGTCAGATAGAGACTCTGGGGCGGTGTTTATAAACAAAAACTCCTTCCAATAGATTCACACGGCTAGAATAGGTTAAAGCATTAAATGGCAGCAGCCACCAAAAATGTCACAAAAATAAATATACCCACTGAACGATATATGCTAAAAAAAATTGGGATTTCAGAAAAATACCATGCCCAATCTTTTCCGACTTGGAGGCAACAGTGTGGAATGCCTTTTGTATATGGTACATAGCGCGCCCCTGCAAATCCAAGCAAACTTATTATGACTAAAGAGGCGCCAAGATTAATAATTAAACATCAAATACATTCAATAGTAAGAGGAAAACTATGTTCCCAGTTATATCAAGAAACGAGATATGCTGACAAGGGCTTCATCAACAATCATCAGCACAAAACACGCCAAGTGATAATAGAAACGACAAACTGAACCTATATTTACAACAACACAACATTCCCCAATGGCTCCCGCAATTCGGTTGGGGAGGGATGTACGCAGCATTACCCCTATATTAGCAACACAGAGAGGCTGTCTCTCAATGACACAAAATGAATTTTGCGTCAAGAAATACACTGAATGACTATTACTTCACAATTAACAGAAGCGCAACCAGTTTAGTGAGCCATTTCACTTTAATCCATCGTAATCCAAAACCAAAGAACTGAACCTACAACTCTTGAAGCAAAAACACTGCAAAGCTGAGGTGCTTGGTAGATTGAACCATCCAAAACGTAGTAAGTCAACATTAGGGTGACTTTCTCAGGACTGTCCCTTTTTTGCTTTCGAATAACGAACAGATTGGGCTCCACTACTTCATATAGCATGTACTCAATTCCTGTCATCTTCCTGTAGCAAAACGGAATCTATCATTCAACTATCACCCAATATTGTCCCATAAAAAACCATCTTAATGCAATCCACGCAGAAACATGAACCAGTTGTTTCACACCAACCTACCAATCACTTTACAAGACAACAAACATAAACTCAGAAAACCAGCATGGATGACACATAACCCCCCGAGCTACAAAGAACAACTTTATTACCCCCTCAGTCACCAAAGTTTGTTGCCTTCTAATTAGGCTTATTTAAGAATACACCGGAAAATATCCTAACACTAGAACTGTAGCTACTCCCGTATGATCCCTTCTGATTTGCTTATTTTGATTGAAAATAATATGAGAATGGTAATAGTTTACCCTGGTAAGTGGTAAGTACAGAAAACAATCTTTTATTTCCGGAAAATACAAAATGAAAGGTGATGACTCTTTCTGAGATGAACTAAGTAGTGATTACTAGTTTCACTATCCATCATTCTGACAAGGATTTAACACTTTTCAAAATCCCCTAAATAGTTCTAAGTATAAAATTAACCTATTGGAACGGAGAAAGTACTACTCCGTACTTGTCTTAGTCTCAATTGCCTACTGCCTTAGCATCAGCAATTCCGCAAATGAATCAGTCAACCACTAGTCAGTACTCAGTAGTCACTAACTCACTACATACTCCCATTATCAATCCTACTGAAGTGAAATTAAGATACGGAGTATATAAAAATCGTAAAAAACTCGCATCATCAATCCTACTGAAGTGAAAAATAGCTGCATTTAATCAAAACATACTCGTCACAAACAAATTAAAGTGAACATAATTACCGCCTTCGATTCAATCCCAATAAACAACAATACAATGAAGCAAAACAAAAACACAAAACCCTCAACAATCAAACCCAAAATCTTGTGTAAAACGTGCTATTATACTTGGAACAACTACCGGCGCCATTGTAAAACCGTATTACAAGAGACTTATACTCGTAACAAAATCACCAGAAATCAAAAAAAAGGATAGAATCTTACGAAAGGTGAGATAAATCAAGAGGATGAATAGAATTCATCCGCAATTGCTCATTACTACAAGTACGATCATAAAAAGGCGACATTGCGAAGTAATCAAACACGAAATTACGATCAAGTGGATAAGAATTAAGCCATAATTGATCTCTGAAGCAAATTCCAGTCATGTCTGTTCCAGGTGGCGGTAATTGCGGCGGATTTCCGTCGAGATTAGGGTTTCCCGGCGGAAGCATTGGTGTTGCCGCCATATTTGTACTCTCTGGTTGATTTGGGTAAAATTCGTGATCGAATTGAAGCGTGGAAATGAAATTGGGGGTATTGAATTGGGGATTGAGCTCAATTTACAGGATTTTAGGGAAGAATTAAAGAGGGAAATCGGGGGAAATTTGATTTAGGGTTTGCTTAATTCGTATTCGTGTTGTAAATTGTACAGTAATTGGAGGGAAACGTTTGTAACGCTTTTTCAACGCCCTTTTCTACTCCGCTGCTTAAGTGTTGTGTGAGACGGTCTTACATAAGAGTAATTCTACTGTCCTTTTGAAGGACGATATTTCTCATACACAAGCCATTATAATATTCCACTTGGGTGAATTGTGTTTGTGTGTGAGGAGTACCGTCCTCCGGGAGGACTGTAGAATTTTTGCTTACATAAATACGGAGTATTGGGCACTACGAGCCTATGTTTAGGACGACATTTTCATCAAGTTTTTTATTAATTATTATTTTTTTTAATATAAAGGGAGTCATCAATACTATATATTAAATTCAGAAACCAAAGGATTTCAATGTAATTAAAGAAAGTTATACAAATTAATTATATTATATAGTTTTAAATCAATAGCACCGTGTGATGGACCCGATTAAGGGATCTCAATGCAAATATTATATAGTTTGGGTAGTTAAAATTAAATTATATAGAAGCTTGGTAATTTTCCTAAACATTTGTAAGAGACTAAAACATGGTCAATTTCCTTAAAATAAAATAATTAATTAAGATGGTCACTTTCCTTAAAATAAAATAATTAATTGTCAATTTCAAGGAGATTAAAAGAAAGGAGATGCTTGGTAATTTTCCTAAATATTTATAGAAGATTAGAAGATGGTCAATTTCCTTAAAATAAAATAATTAATTAGTATAAATATGCACACTTATGGTATTAATTATTATCATCATAAAATTATATATTAAATTTAAAATCTATGCAATTTTTTTAAACTTTATAGTTTATTAGATGTATAGAGATGTTAATTATTTAACATACAAAAATATAATAAGTAGGTTATAAATAATTCAAGTTAGATTCCATAATATATAATATTGCATTATTCTTTCGATTTGATTTAATGCATATATGTAATATATTTATATATTTATATAAATATATAACTCTCTTAAAATTGCATGTCTAAGTAGTAAAAGTAATTTCGTCAGTAAAGAAAAGAATTGTAGTAACATTGAATATAGTTATATGATAGTAATCACTCATTTGAATAGGAAAAGTAACAATATTATCAGCGAGAGTAGTGAAAGTGATAGAAACAACAACGGGAGTAGTGAAATAATCAATATTAATGAGGCAATAGTGAACGTAACAATAATTATGGCGAGAGTAGTGAAATTATCAATATTAATGCGACAGTAGTAACAGTAACAAAAATTACGGCGGGAGTATTGAAAGTAACAATGATTTCGGGCAAGTAGTGAAATGTTATTACTATTGTTTCATTAATAAGAGTAAAATATTAATAGCGGGAGTAGGGAATTTGTCTAAAAATTTATTTCATCGTAATTTTAGGATATGTCATAGAAAAATATATTAATGAAAAATTTATGGGTTATGCAACTTTTAAGTAATTTTATTTAATGAAAAAAAAATTAATGGTAAGTAGAGGTAGCCCGGGCGAAGCCGGGCACCAATACTAGTTTGTTCCTTAATATGATATCATTAAGTCGCGTCTTATAGAAAGATATCTAGTTCTTGTAACTTACGGAGTATACTAATTCTTTTTAGGTTATAGTGTTTTAATTGTATCTCATTAACTTAATGCAGTCACTACACTTTATAATTTCTTACCCTTCGAAATTATAATTCTTTTTACTGAATAGGTCGTAGCCTAGTGGTTAAGACTTAAGACCGAGGTATCGTGACAATAAGTCACATGTTCAAATCCTCTTTCTTTCTATAATATAATGGTCTTGCATCTCATTTGACACCAAATGTCCCGGAGCCGACGGCTCGACCAGATTCCACCCGGTCTTTTTGCGATCTTGGGCTTTAATTTTGGCCCAGAAAAGCTCATGGCTAAACCCAAATAGTCCTACAGGTATGGGCTGCCCATACGCCAAATTTCGGCCTGACCCAGCTCGAAATAAAATAAGGAGTTGTTAAGTCCAAATAACACCATTTTTAGTGCTTCGTACTCAACTCCAAAGTAAAGTCATCTAACTGGAGTCTACATGCCACTTCACACATGTTCCTATATGCATGCTTAGTTTACATAATCGTATTCGTTTTGGTTAATAATATTGCAACAATTCTTGTTTAAAAAAGCCTTAACTTGAAACGATTCTCACACCAGATTAAAGTAGAGGTAAAAATAAAGGGGATTGTGTGATGGGTTTTTCTTTGGAACTTGTTGAGTTCTCAGCAACATATTTATAGAAGTAGGTGCATAAGATCGGTACACAAGTAAGTGAAGTTTCATTTTAAAACCAATTGCTGATAGGTGGAGTAAGTCACTAACTTATAAACTAGTCTACTCATTCTAAATCTACTAATATGAGATGATAGATTCGGGATCCTATGAGAACCATCAAGATAATGAGAACTGTGAGAACCACTCACAACCCTTGGATCTTATAATAAACAGACGACTGAGATACACTCGCATATTCCCCCAATCCCAAAACCCTCCAACACCGTCATTTTACACATTACTTTCTCGCTCTTTTTTTCTCTCTCTCTCTCGTTTCGATTTCATTTTCGCCTACGCAATTCTCTGCCGCTCCGACTATCTCTTTCGTCCACTTCTGCATTCATCACACTTCAGCATCTATCTCCAATTGTACACTTAACCGCCATTACCGTGACTTCATCTACAATTATCATCCGCCTTTGTCTAGTCTGCTTCCTTCTTCGTTTGCTATGATTTCATCTGCGTTTCTCTTGCTTTATTCCTTCCAAATTAGGTAATTTCTCAAGATCCCCTATTTCCTTCTTATTCCCTTATATTTTTACGATTTTTATGCTTCAAATTAGTTGATTCGGGGTTCATTCCTGATTTGATCTACATTCATTTGGTTTTGTTGCTTTCAAATGTCGCTTGCATTCAATTTACCTGCATTTTTTTTGCTTATTACCTAATAATATATTCAATTTATGTAGTTATTCATTGATCTATCATTATCACTTTTTAACTGGTTGTTGTCTAGAGTAAAATCTGTTTGTCTATTCATTTGTGTTAATTTATTTGATTATGCTCTCAATTTGCTTGATTGGTGTAAGGTTCGTGATTCGTTAAAATTAGAATTTTTGTTATGAATGCTTGAAGTTCTGTGTGGTAATTCCGTTGTAATATTTCAATTTTTGAGGAATAAATTTTGTAAAATTGCGGTTTGACAGCAACGGCTGCATCGTATTAGATGCGGTGATGATTGTTTGTGAGTAGGTCTTTGCCTTAACTACCGATAGAGAATTCAAATTCGTGGTTTATTCTTTGGTTAAAGATTAGTTGATTGATTGCCACTTTAGTTACTAGCTCCCTTGTTTTGAATTAGGTTTTTAAGTACTTGTACTTGTTTAGCTAAAGTTGAATTCTTACTTTGGAGGGTACATTGTGTTCGGATGTTTTGTTTGATTTAGTTAATGTGGTTGAAAATTGAGGGTTTATTGCCTCGAGGGTTCGCATATGGCGGGGTAAGGAGTGTTGGTTGTACACTGCCTTACCCCGCTCTTTTTTCGACATAGAGAGGTTGAATTAAAGGATTTGTTATTGATTAGTCGCCATTAGTGATTGCCCTCACATTAAGTTATTGCGTACGTGAACTTGGAAATAAGGTTTCAATCGTGTTTGGTGCCCCATTTGTTTGCTAGCTTCGTTTGGTCAAAGCTCGGCTAACTGGAGTTCAATACTAGTATTCTTTGGTTGATTGCCTACGTGAACTTGGAAATAAGCTCGAGCGTTGAAGTCATCGCAATCTTGCGCGATTTATGCAACGACCGAAAAATACCGTCTTCATTGTAAGTGGAAGAGGTAGAGAGATTCTCAGCAAGTGGTTCTCCTCTTGTGAAAAGCTTGGATTATCAGCTGAGCATGGCTACTTTACTCGGTACTTACACATCTGTTTTTTATCTTCCGAAATCCTTATGTATTTTTCATTTAGTTACACTGTTAATGGGTTTGACTCACATATAAGAGTCTTTCCCATTTTTTGTGGAATTTTTCCTGCCTTGCAAATAGTAAAATGTTTTTTTTCTTTGATTGTAGGTGGAGTAAGAATTCTCTTTGGGAGTCCAAAGCATGCAAGGCATGATTTGGATTGGAAGACGGTTGTCCAACCGATTATGGAGCATTATGCGAGGCAAATGAGATGGGTCTTCCATAGAGCAAAAGGAAACACTTGACTTTGGTGTGGCATTATCAAGATTCTGACCTTGATTTTGGTGTGACCCAGTCGAAAGAGCTACTTGACCATTTGGAGAATGTGCTCGCTAATGAACCTGTTGATGTTAAACGCGGCAAACATATTGTCGAAGTAAAACCACAGGTAAAATTTGTTATGTGATGAGTGAATTTTACTTTTGATAGGCATGGCTGATCGACCGAACTGATTGAAAGTGTTTGGAAATTCAGAAGTTTAGGAGTAAAACGACTGTAGGCCTGCAGTGACTTGTGATTTTGAATAGAAGTGAAACTAAAAATGACCCCTTACTTAGTTCACTATAAATGAACCGATAACATGTATGACAAGAACTATATAAAAAATTGCAAGTCTATATGCATGAAATATGGTTCTATGTGCATTAAAAAGTTCTTCAGATGCATCAGTTGGTTATATTATGATACTAATTATTATTAGTTAAGGACGCTAATTTTATATGGGCATGAAATAAGGTTATATGTGTATAAAATAAGCTTCTATGTGCATGAAATAAGGTTCTATGTGTATTAAAAAGTTCTTCAGTTGCATCATTTGGTTATATTATGATACTAATTACTGTTTATCAAGGACGTTAATTTTATATGGGCTTGAAATAAGATTATATGTGCATGATATACGGTCCTATGTGCATGAAATAAGGTTCTATGTGCATGAAAAAAAGTTCTATGTACATGAAATAAGGGAAATGATTGTGGAGGAGATTTAATGTATTTACCGTTCTTTTTATGTAACTATAAGGCATTTTAGTTTATCTATTACTTATCTTGCTAATATGTCAGAAACATTTCAGTATACTTATGTCAGTTATTTAGGAGGCCATAATCATATGATATGCTCGTTATTTAATACTCGTATTTGTTTAGCGTATTTTAAAGGCTATTAGCTCAATGGTAGAGCAATGTGCAAATTTTGCACAAAGGTATGGGTTCGAGTCCCATATAGCCTATTAGATGCATGAAAAAGCAACATATGTGCATTAAACAACCCTGTACATGCATGAAATAAGTGTCCAATTTCCTCATCTTTTTTGTCTTTAGGTCCGTGATAAGAACTGGAAATAGGATTATCAATTACACTATTTCATTCTTAGAATAAAAGAAAGATTTGGTATTTCATAGCCAATATGGGAGTCGAACCCACATCTTGTGCATTGCACAATGCTCTCCCATTTGAGCTAATTGGCTTTCAAAATAAGTAACACGCCGAAGAAAGAAGAGCTTAAGCTTGAGTTAGAGGACTATTTCATCAGCGCATGTATTTTACTCGAAAAGCAGCTAGCTCATAGCTACTACCAAGGAAACGGAGACAGCAAAATATTTTGGATTCTTATTTTACATATGAAGCAGGCAGGAAAGCCAAGATATTGCCTTCAGACTCCAAATAATAGTGATAGTTATATGGGGATTCCGTAAATTTGTAATAAATCCAGAATCTATATACCATAAACTCATAGTCATTGAGTACCCTTCCTATTTTTCTGCAATAGTTGTAACTTCTGCCATTTCAGGTGAAATCTGGTAGGATAAACCAGAGAAGACCATGGTAACACTACTCCACCGGTTGCAGAGAGCGGATTCCCACTCAAAAGTGAAGAGATGACAATCGACAAACTTGCAAGGACCGAAGCGACCGTGATAAGAAAAATGAAGTTCGCCAACAGGACCGCATAAGCGAGAGAAGAAAATGTCTCAGGCCGCCTCAGGATGGAGCTGGCAGAATCTAATGGCTTCGTATCCACTTGCACGCGGCCAACCAAACATGAAGGCCATGTTGTATATGGTTGCCCATAGATTCATCCCCAGCATTATATCCTAAGCACTTGTCTTTGGGTATCTGAGAAGGTGACGGAAGAAAGTTCCAGTAATAATACCTTGCTGTTATTGAATCCTGTGTAGCATTTCAAGGTTTAAGAAGCAGAGCCCATATCCAAGAGGTGCGTTGGGGGTGTGCTAGTTTACTGATCGTCTTTGCACTAGTCTGAGGCGTCAACAAGATAAACAAGTATTAGATCTTCTAATCTGGTGATCGATGATGATTATGATGATGATGACAAACGACTTCAATGTCCTACGGTAACAAACAAAAGCAAATGAAAGAACAACTTTAGTGTACTAGGAAATTGGCTTATCACCTTTGAGAGTGCAAAAATAGCCAAGATATAGCATAAATCCAAAACCAAATAACGACGCTCCTTCACTACCCACATAAAACTACATATAAGCGTGACACTCCTACAAACAAACACAAAAAATTAAGACAGACAACAAAAAGATTTAAAGCACAATTGTAAGTTTCAAAAACAAAAACCTCAAGAAATCACAAATTACAAATTACGAATTAAGAATTAAGAATCGGGATTCCGTAAATTTGTAATGGCGACGCAAACGCACCGGAATCGATTGTCGGGTACATAACATCATCGAAACTGAACACCAGCTTCAATTTCAGCTCAAATTTGTAATTTGCGTTCCAAGTATGTTTTACCAGCTTGTGATGGGGATTCGACAGCAAATGCTTGATATCCAAGGTAATTTCCACTTGAACAGTTCTAGATTTCTAGTAAAGGTGAGCACCAGATTCATCCAAACCACCTACTAATTAATAGAACAACACCATATGGCCGCTTCCATGAGCGTTGAGTGTAGACCTGTGCTTTATGAACATCTACGATAAACTAACAGCGACTGCGATCAACTAACAAGAAAAACTTTTAGGAAGGGCATGACGCTCATATCAGATGAGCGGGTAAGAAGAGAATAAGTTCGGTATCTAAAGTAATGGCAACTATAGATAATTGGAATGCACTAAATAACAGCATATAAGTAATTCCAATGAATTTTCACTCTTCTAAATAAGTAGGGTAGGTCATCGAGGCTGAGAGAGGCAAAGTTACGCCTCCTTCTCATATGATTTGAGCTCTGCAAGCTTATTAGTTTTTTCACTAAGCCAATATTATGCAGTAGAAAGAAGCCTAGATGCATAGAAATATTCAGTAGATACACACAAATAACCACTACATACACAAAAAATTAAACACTAACAAAGTAAAGTGAGATTGTGTATTTCTTCAAGTCAGATATGCAACATGAAAAACATGCTAAAACCCTCAAGTCAAAATCACATCAAGTTACGGTACGAACCTTTACGGACCACACATATACACACTTTTGTATTCTACATACACAAGTCCGGCCTCCAGATACACAAATCGGCTTGTGTATATGAAATACTAAATTGTGTATCTAGCGTCAAATTTTATGCAACCCAAACCAATCACTACCAACGATAGCTGCCACCACTCAACAACACACCACCACTTCCCCATACCACCACACCAGCCCTAGGCGACAACAACACACCACCACACCCATCAATTCACGTGTCTCCACCATGAACTAGAAGAACAACATAGATGCACACATTAGTACTCTAGATACACAAGTCAGGCCTCCAGATACACAATGATTCGTGCGGCAAAATATACATAACCACACTATGGCATAGAAATCAAAAATTGTTAGGACCAGCGTATATATATAGCTCGAATACAATATTACACTTCACCTCACAAGAACACAATAAAACAAGTTGAACAATTCAAATTCTAACAAACAAACATTCTCAGAACATGAACAATATGTACTATAGTGCCTAACTTACATGTCCGATTTCTTACATGGTTTGCAGAATATTAATTGTACCTAGTTTAGACCTAAACAAACTCAGAGACCCACTACTAATTCACATTGTAAAAGCAAATGTGTAATAACTAATAAGATGAAATGAAGAATCTAGTTTGATTATCATATACCCAGGAGTATTTATATCATAGTCAACTTGAGTCATTGTCCAAATAATTAGGACGAAAACCCAATGTTAAACCACTTTGAACGGTAAAAAAACAATGTTGAGGAATAAATCGATGTATGAGTGACATACTTCAACATGATGTTTCTATTAAGAACACCGGCATGCTCATACATATACAAGTCTGGCCTCAGATACACAATGATTCGTGCGGTAAAATATACATAACCACACTATGGCATATAAAGCAAGAATTGGTTAAGACCACCCTATAACTCAGATACAATATTATATTTCACAAATGCACTAAATTATAGCTAAAATACATTATTTCACCTCAGAGGGACACAAAAATAGAGCTCGGGTACATCAATTAGCTTCACTGAGTTCACCTCTCAGATACACCAACACATAGCTCACATACACGAGTTCACCTAAAATATACAACAAATTATAACTTAGATACTCTATTACACCACAAATACGTATGGTCAAGTTGTCCACACACGCCAACGAGAATCAAAGAGTTACATATAAATCATGTCAAGGTCTTCGAAAATCAAAGTAACGATATGGTTATCACCCTAATTGTGACTAATAACCCTTATAAATGATAATGAAATCCACTAAGTTAGCAAAGTAATTACTCAAGAATTTGGTTTTTTAAAAACAAAAGAGCCCTGAAGCTTCTCAATTTATAAATTTCAGTCTTTGTTGGATAACATTCTGAATGATAGCTATTTGTTATGAATTCTTACCAAATCACAAATTCTAGGTAAGGGAGAAAGGTGATACATAGTTTATGTTTCATCAAATCATTGCTAATGCACATCTACGATCAATTAACAATGAAAAGCTTTTGGAAAAGGCATAGCACTCACATCAGATGAGTAGGCAGGAAAAAAAATGTTGGGACATTCAAAGAAATGACAACTACACATCATATATGTACTAAATAACATCAAACACCAATTATTCCAAAAAATTTCCACTCTTCTAATTAAGCAGAAGGGATGTCATTGGGCTGAGGGAGCAAAACTAGGCATCTGATTCCTCCGATTTGAGCTTTTCACACTAAACGATTATCTTGCACGGGGAAATAAGACTAGGTGCATAGGAATATTCAGTAGATGCACCAAAATAACCACTACATACACTAAAAATAAGCATGGCTGCAAACATTAAAAATAGGAAAAGTGAGGCTGTCCATTTCATCAAATCAGATATGCAACCTAGGAGGTTAATTATATTTATGAAAAATCAAACAAACTTGCTGAAATTAAGGTCAAATCATATTAGGAAAACATGAGCACTAATAATTACAACGACGATCAATTAATGCCTAATATCCAGATAGAATTGTTTATGAACCCTAATTTACTGCAGATTACTCAAGCTAATTCAATATTGAATCAATTTAGGCTAAATCCGAATCAATTAAAGAAATTTGGAATACAATCATTGTGATACTGCAATAACACGAAAATAATAACTTGTAGCTTACAAAATTGAAACAATTGAACATGAAATTTACCTTTGTCAATGGTAAGTGAAGGAGGAGAATTAAGGTGGTCGACGCTAGTGGAGAAGGAGAAACGCAGAGCAGGGGCGTCTCGAATAATTCGGAGGCCCCGTGCAAAATGAAAACGGAGGCCCTCAAAATTCGAGAAAATAAATAAAAATGGTTATGGCAAGGCTCGAACTCGGATGACTTGGGTAATTGAAACATGTTTTCACCAATGTGCTATCACACTTCTGTTAATATACATGGAGATTATTATGTATATATGACTAATGTTTTCATAATTTATACGAACACGAGGCCCAAAAATTTGGAGGTCCAGTTCACGCGCTCATCCCGCACTTGGTCATAGCCGCCCTTGACGCAGAGGTCGGCAACGAAGAACTGAAGAAGCGCGATGGTTTGCAATGATGGAATTGGAGATAGAGAGAAAGCAAGAAATGCGTGGTTTTTATTTTTTAATGATACCAGTCATTGGTGGATTAACTATAATCTAGCGGCTTTTATATGCTCTAGAGGTTCTCATGGTTCTCATTATGTTATAGGTTCTCACCGGATCTCAACCCTGAGATGATATCCCGATATATGGGAAGAGGTTTAAACAATCATCCCCTCACTTGAATGAGAGAGAGTGTCCGGCGATGGTGCTACTTTTTGATCCGCTATGATATTCTGCATCATCACCACATTGCACCTTGCATCCCAAGCCGAACCACCGACGTTCATACCACTAATTAAGTTATCCCCAACGGTCTTATAGACATAAGTGGAAGACCGACCCACAAGCATGTGAATTTCCATCTCTGGGTTTTGAATGTGTGTTAGTTATTTTTTTTCTTTGTATTTTGACACTAACTTTAGTAAGTCAAATGATCAGTTTGATGAACTTGTTATCCGATAACAATAATTATAATTGGTCTTTCCTTCACAATAATTATCAAAGTTAAACCAAGTGATGCGAGTCTAGTGGCATCGGGTTTAACCTTCAAAGCTTGCCAATGGGCAGGAGTTGAGAGGTCCCGTGTTCGAACCCTAGGCTGCGCAAATCATGCGGTTATCGGTCCACCGGGGACTTTAAAAATGCCGGTCCTTCGTACACCAAAAAAAAAAAATAATTATCAAAGTTACTCCCTCCGTCCCGGTTATTTGTTATCTATTTTCATTTTGGGTTATATCAGTGAATTGTTATCTATTTTTATTTTTGTTAAGTTTTATATGTAAAAGGTAGTGTGCAAGTGGATGAAATAATAATATTATATTACTTTGTTAGACATTCATTTGCATTTCCTTGGTCTTTGTGCTAATTACAATAGATAACAAATGATCGAAACAGAGGGAGTAACATATACGGAGTACATAGTAGCTACCGAATGGTTACGAAAGAAAACAAACCTCAACTCGACCAAATTAACTACAATATCCAAAAACAAAAATTTTCATTTTCTCTCTGGTCCTCCCCAAACAAAGCATTATAAATTTATAATCCCATAAGTAGGCCTTTAGCAATATTAGAAATGGCTGACACCATAAATCCATAATAATTGTACAATAATTTTAAGCAAACTCATATTTTCAGGAAATCATTTGCTTAACTACTTTGGATTTTCATGCCCAATTTCAGGAAATCTACACTAGTATTCTTTCGGGAATTGAACCCAAACAAATTATTCAATTGAAATGGCTTACCTGGTATACGTGGTTTGCAGGCTATCACGTACACCCGAGGGTTTACCCAGTGCGCACCGAAGGTAGCGGCTGTGGGTTCCCTCGTCACCCAAAAAAAAAAGAATATCTAAATTAAACTGAACCGAATGAATTATTATAAGTCTAAAAAAACGAGGTCTAACTCAAATAGTTACGAATTATTTTAACAGACGGACGGGCTTGTGCAATAAATTGGGTGATAAGGTTTCATGCATAACGTAATCTTCTACACAATGCCATGCACAACTATATTGACATTCTGACATTCGATACGCATTGTTGCTTTCAATTTATTTTCGAATACGTGGAGCAAGTCACGCCTAGCTATTTCAATTTTCAATCTAACTAACCAAATATGTCGAAATTTAGGCTAAATGGCTAACAACCAATGACACGACCCGAAAATAATACAAATGTAAAAACGAAATTAGTAGATATGGCTAAAACTTAATGACTCATTTATGTAAGTGAGTTGATATATATAGACAATACAAAATCAGATAGATTATTAATATAATGCTATCATTATACAATAGCATTATATTAATAATCTATCTGATTTAGGCTTTAATGTAAATGAATTTCTGAATTATAAATTTTAAAGTTATTATAGTATAAATCAAAATTGAACACACAAAAAACAATGTAGTTTCATCAAATTTAAAAGTCCAAAAATATATATTTCACTCCAATTCAAAAATACTTAATTTGGCAATATATTAGCATGCCATGCCAACAACATACAACTTGGCGATTCCCATAACCTAATCAAAGGCAAGCCCATACTATCTAGACCTGGCAAAAGTATACCGAACCCGAAAAACCGATCGAAAATACCTGAATTGACACCTGACTGTACACCCGAAAGGTATAACTGAACTTCACCCTGAAACCTGAATCGACCTGAATTGATTCGAAATCGAACCGAATTTGTAATATCCAAAATAGACCCAAAATCGAATGAACCTGAACTGTTTCAACCTTAATTGTTTTAATCCGAACCGATATACACCTGAACCGATTTCAACCCGTACATTGATGACAGAAACCTAACATTGAAACCCGAAATGACCCGAATGTACCTAGGCGTCACATCTAGGGTGTCTTTTTTTACATGAGTGTCACCCATTTGACGTCAATGAATTAATATTATATCGTAGTTATACAAAAAAACATTATTTATTACTTTTTAAAAAAAAATTATTCGTATTATATCCAATGTTTTGAATAAAGACTTAATTCCTTGACATCCGATCCGATTATGACCTGACTCGAATCTCATCTGCTCTGATATTAACCCGACTCGAACTTTATTTGCACCAATATTGACCCAACTCGAACCTGAACCGATCCGAAATATCTACAACCGATTAAAAGTGAAAACTGAATCCAACCTGAGTTGAACCGAACTGAAATCGAAAAAAAAGGTAAACCAAAATAATCCGATCCGAAAGAACCCGAACCGAAACTTATCCGATTGACCCGTTTGCCACCTCTAATACTATCGACCTACATGCTCCATAGTTATTAATTTGAGTTCAATTTGCATATACACACAACCAACAACTTGGTCCCAAAAAAAAAAAAAAAAAAAAAAAAAAAAAAAATCAATTTTCCAACCCTATAAAAACCCTTCAAACTCCCTCCTTTACCCTCACCATTTCCATCACCTACAAAAAACACATTAATAATTCACCAAAAACTAATATTATCAAAATGGCCGCCTCCTCGAAAACCTTGTTAGCACTAGCAACCCTTCTCGTCCTAGCCACCTCACAAGCCCACGGACTCGCGATTGGGGGCGTGTCTGTCACCTCGTGCCTACTGAATCTGGGGCTACATTGCCAGGCTAACCCTTGTGGGGTAGTCAGTGGCAATGCGGCCCCATTGACTGATATTACAGTGACTCTTTTCGTCAACAATCAACCAATTGCGTCCGCTAACACGGACCTTGATGGAACTTGCTTAATCACGCTCAATTCTGGGGCAGTCTTAGCCTCAATTTTAAATCTTTCGACTCTATACGTTAGAGTTACTCTTCCTATTGCCAGTTGCGGCATTTGGGCTAACACCAATGGAGTCCTTCAAGGCCCGGTAGTCCAAGTGGGTAACATTGTTGGTGGCGTCCTTCACCTAACCGTCACCACTCTACACCGTGTTGTGTAACTTTGCATGGCATCCATGCAAATCCTAAGCTACTAAATTTTACGTTCCTCACTTTTAGGGACGTGATTTTTTATGGTAGCAAGGTCTATGAATTTTATTATTTTCATACGTCTCCTTCTTCGTATCATTGGTACGTTGAAGGATAAATGTAAGGAAAACTAAGTTTGTGTCATTGTACTTTAATTTGGTTGGTTTTGATATTATGTTAATTTGGCAAAGTTTGAGTCACCAAGCTCGAAATATAATGCAAAAAAGAGTCTATTATCTATTTATCTAATTGTAGATGTATTAATCTCTACGATACCTTCTACATATATGAAAATGAATGTATCCTATTTATTTATATATTGTCGTACTACATACAATATCACGTTGTAAAACAGTAACTGGATTATACATAATTACGGTTTTCTAGTTTTTAAGCATTATAATAAAAATTTTGAGTTTTCTATAAAGTTTATGATTTCATTCACTTAAACATTAAGCTCAAAAATTACAATATAACTAAAAAACATTATATATAAGCTCAGTAAAATTTGAGTTTTGACGATAAAAAAATTAAAATGTAACTTACAGTCTTTAAAAAACTCAGAAAAAATAAACATAAACTCATTAACAAATGAGGTCTGAGTTACTGCATCCAATGTATGTTCCTATTTCTCCGTTATAAAATTATACAGCCAAAGACCTTGATGTCTTATTATGGAAAGTGGTGATTGGTGAAAGTTATTTTAGTGGGTGTTTTCAGGTAAATAATCATTTGGCTTTACGATCATAATTATTGTAAACGGTTTTATATAAAAATTTTTGAAATTAAAATATTAAATATCGTCTATATTTAATTAGTTTTTCCTAGGAGAAGTTCATAGGTTCTTCCGTTATTTATTCACTAACTTCTTTACACTCTTTGAATTAAGTAGTTTTGTGAGACGAGGTGAGTTCACTCAATAAAACATTGTACGATCAATTTTATGTACATACACAAACATGACGAATTGACGACATAAATGGAATAAAATGGCTGTAATTTATCTGAATAGACCAAATAACGAAAATGTTGCAATTTCAGCGAATAAAAGGATGTAGTACTTTTTATAGCATTTAATAATTTGCACCGAAGATAAGAATTACGAAGTAAATCAGTGAAAATATAAGATTATACATTCAGATGTATAAGACTATTGTACAACCATAACACATCTAGCTAGTTGAGTTTATGTATAACTTTTCGAGCTTTTAAATTTTTTGGTTAATTTTTACTTGTTTTTTTGACATCAAAGCTACAGTAAGTCAGTAAGTAAACTATACAAACAGTTGTATAGAAAAGAATCCGAACTTTATAAATAATTATTTGAGCTTAAACTTGTACATTACGTACTTTATTTGAAAGAATTTGAGCTCCTTAATAAAAATTGTAGAATATACAAGCTAAGTAGTTAGTTGACTAGTCAAATGTCATGTAACTACCATGTAACTAACCACCAACTAAGTTTGTTAGTCGGTTAGAGATCTTAGTATATAAACAAGATCACTCCCTGTAAACAAATTATCACATTCATAATATTGTTTCAATAATAAACAAAGCACTCTCTCTCTCTTTTCCTTCTCTAAATAATTCTATAATCATTACAACAACCATCTTCATCTTCTCCATCATCAATGGAGGTTTGATGGTTTTCAAAAATATTGATTTTAAAAATTATAATTGATGGGGCATATTCTGCACCGCTGACCAAGTCAACACATTGAGCAAGGTCAAAGATATCCACAGCAAGTCAACGACTTAGACAGACTAGCCGATGCATCCCATCGACTGCCACTGGTCTCGGCATGATGACTGCCCCGGGACACATACCCGCGTACTCATATCCAAGACCCCTCGGCGGCGAGTCAACACGGCCCGCCGGCCTGCCATAGGCATCTCGGCCGAGGGGTAGATCAGTCTTTCCACCTGCTAGCCACTTGGCCACTTGGCCACTACGTGACAAAAGGTGAAAGCCTATAAATACTCCTCAACCTTCATTGAGGAAAGGATCCCACAACTAAAACCTAAATAGACTATTCATCTGGTAATATCTCCCTTATCTCTCTACAATACGTATCTAGCCAAGTAACACAGCTTAATCCTTTAAGTTTCCGACTTGAGCGTCGGAGTGAGTACGCTGGCACACGCCCAAGCCCTCGATTCGTTCATTGTTGCGGGGAGAGGCCGAGAGGGACGATAGAAGCAAGAAGGGTTCAACTCAAGACATTATTCTACAAGCCACGGGTGGTAACTAATAATCGCTCCGGGAAATTACACCGGAACAATTTGGCGCCGTCACGTGGGGAAAGACACTAGAAGCTAGTCACATTCATTCCCAAACAAAAAAACAACAAATCAACAAAAACCCACCCCAAAAAGCTAAGAAAATGTCGAAACAACAAGAGGTATTCGTGACGGACGAAACCGAATTTTACCACGATGATGTCGTCCACAAATGCGAGTCGAGCAACCCTCCACCGGCGGAGTAATTCAACAGAAGTCGGGATGCCAATAATACCAGACACCTGCGGTGCCAAACCAACCAGGTCACCATCATGGGACGGGTGGTTGACGTAGCAAAGTCGAAGATGCTCCTGGACCTAATCATTAATACGCCCGCTCACTTTGTCACGCCGACAAGAGCGGCGAACCTGTCCGGGAGGCTAGGGCCCAAAATGTGACTCGAGAAATTTGAACGGGGCACTAGGAGAAGCCGACCCGCCCAAGACGCGGGGAGCCCAAAGTGGGCGCGGTAGACCTAAGTCCTTCCCACACTCGTGGGAGGACCGCGTCCCCGCCACACGAACGAGGCTCACCCCGAAGGAGCCAGAGGAGTCCGACTCAGCAGAGTTGGAGAAGAAGTCCGAGTCGAAGAAGGAGCCCCTCCCGCTACGGAGGGAGGAGCCAGGTTAGGGATGCAAGGAGCCGGTCGCCGCGTGTCATTCGACACGTGGTTAGGCGACCCCTCAACGCCTACGTCTTGGAAGTCCGGTGCCGCATAAGCTCAAGTTGCCACCTCGTCATACAAGGGAGATAGTGATCCACCGACCACGCCGAGGCTTTCGAGTCCTACATGTCGGTATGGGAGCGGCCCGATGAGGTGCAGTGCCGAATTTTCCTAACAACTTTGCATGGGATGGCTCGAGAGCTGGTACAAAGGGCTTCCCGACGGCTCGGTGTATTATTACGCCGATCTAAAGGATGCCTTCCTTGCCCAGTACTCTTGTAACAAGAGAAGAGCCGTAGAGACATCTGACCTCCTGACTATCAGACAGGAGGGGGGCGAGTCTCTCCGGAGCTATGTGAAGAGGTTTGATGGAAAGGTCCAGCAGATTCGAGAAATTAATCCGAGTGGCGGCCTTCGCATCGATGAAAGGCCTCCCAAGGGGAGCCTTAAAAACGAGCTCATCAAGAGCGGAGGCTGGGCTTGAACGCCGCCGGGGAAGTTGGCCGACCAAGCCATCAAGGTAGAAGACTATCACAAGACTGGGTAGATCCCCGTAAGCCGAACACTCAGAAAAGAAGAGTCACAGGCAGGACAATCAGGACGAAGGACGCCGTGACGACAACGGTTCGCGGTCCGATGGAAGACGCCGTGAGAATAATAGATCACGGTCGGACAGATCCGACCGGAAACAGGACTCGGCGGGCGCCGGATGGAACTCAGAAACGTACCATCAGAGGCGGTATAGTGAAAAGACCCCTCTCGTCGTATCAGCCGCCGAGGTCTTCGCCCTGAGCAAAAACGAGGGCCAGAAGTGGGAGAGACCCCCCAAGCCAAAAAGTAACGGTGACACGAGCCAGTACTGTGAGTACCACGGCCACACCGGCCATTTAACCAACGACTGCCGCCATCTGAAGAATGCCATAGAGGAACTGATCCGAAAGGGAAGCCTCGGCAAGTACGTTGCAAAAGGTCAGAAGACTAACGCCGACAGTTCAGACAAGAAGTCCGTCTTCGAGCGGATAGGAGTGATTCACGTTGTCATCGGTGGCAACGAGAACGGAGGGTCCACTCATGGGCACAAACGACACCTAAACGAGCTATACCAGGCCATCAACTTTGTGCCCAACTCAGGGATCCCCTCCGCAAACATCCCCGACATGACTATCGGAAGAAAGGACTACGAAGGGGTCATCGCCCCTCACAGCGACCCGCTTGTAGTCAATTTGGACATATCCAACCACCTGGTCAAGAGGTGCCTGATTGACACAGGCGCATACACGAACATCATGTTTAGAGAGTGCTTTCTCGGCCTCGGCCTGAAGATCAAGGACTTGAGCCCCTGCACCAACCCCCTATACAGCTTCTCTGGAGCCGGCCTGGTGCCGCTGGGATCAATCAGACTCCCGGTGACGTTTGGCGAAAAGAACGCGGCTAAAAACGTCCTAGCTGAGTTCGTGGTCATTGACGGCTCGTCCGCCTACAACGTTCTCATAGGCCGAGTCACCCTGAGCGAGGCCGACGCAGTGATGTCCATCCGGGCCCTAACACTGCTGTACGTCTCGGACCGGGGGGAAGCGCATAAGCTCGTCTCCAAAGACGAGAAGGATGAGGTGATCAACATCCAGATAGCTGCCCGAGGATGCAACATGCAATCCCTCAAGGAGGCAAGGAAGTCCGAAAAAGGAAAAAGCCCGTCCTTACAGCAGGAAGGCGACCACATGGATGCAACTAGTGGCTGACTGGGGAGGGGTACCTGTGATGAGCCATTAGGGCATTGGCAATCTCGTAGAAATTTATGTAGCTGCGGAGGTGCCCAAAATAGCTGTGGACACCCCAACGCATGTATTTACCTAATGAAAAACCATCCAAGCCTTCCATCCAAGCAAAATTTTCACATCAGTTATCTATCAAGAAACAGACGCCGGCTCACACTGTCATACCGACAAGAGCGGCAGTCTTCATCAAGACATTAGCGCCGTCGCAGTCACCCCAAGTAGTAGACGCCACGGCAGTCACCCCAAGAGGTAGACTCCGTCGCAGTCACTCCAAGTGGTAGACGCCACGTAACACGCTATCAAGAAACAGACGCCGGCTCACACTGTCATACCGACAAGAGCGGCAGTCTCCATCAAGACATTAGCGCCGTCGCAGTCACCCCAAGTAGTAGACGCCACTAGCAGTCACCCCAAGAGGTAGACTCCGTCGCAGATCACTCCAAGTGGTAGACGCCACGTAACACGCTATCAAGAAACAGACGCCGCTCACACTTTGTCATACCGACAAGAGCGGCAGTCTCCATCAAGACATTAGCGCCGTCGCAGTCACCCCAAGTAGTAGACGCCACTAGATCACCCCAAGAGGTAGACTCGTCGCAGATCACTCCAAGTGGTAGACGCCACGTAACACGCTATCAAGAAATAGACGCCGGCTCACACCGTCATACCGACAAGAGCGGCGGATCTCCGACAAGACATTAGCGCCGTCGCAGTCACCCCAGTAGTAGACGCCACTAGATCACCCCAAGAGGTAGACTCCGTCGCAGCCATCCTCAAAACGTACGCGGCTCACACTGTCATACCGACAAGAGCGGCAGTCTCCATCAAGACATTAGCGCCGTCGCAGTCACCCCAAGTAGTAGACGCCACAGCAGTCACCCCAAGAGGTAGACTCCGTCGCAGTCACTCCAAGTGGTAGACGCCACGTAACACGCTATCAAGAAACAGACGCCGGCTCACACTGTCATACCGACAAGAGCGGCAGTCTCCGACAAGACATCAGCGCCGTCGCAGTCACCCCAAGTAGTAGACGCCACGGCAGTCACCCCAAGAGGTAGACTCCGTCGCAGTCACTCCAAGTGGTAGACGCCACGTAACACGCTATCAAGAAACAGACACCGGCTCACACTGTCGTACCGACAAGAGCGGCAGTCTCCGTTAAGAAACCAACGCCGGCTCCCACGGTCAATCCGACAAGAGCCATCGCACATTACACTCGCAAAAGCATTCGAAGTGTCTTGGAAGCGTTGAAACACAGTTGAGATACGCACTCTAAAACGGCCCCGGCCAAGCCGAGGCGAGAACAAAAAGGGCGCTCAATTAGGAATACAGGAAGATAACTCTGACAAAGATAAGATAAAGACCTCGGCCAGGCCGAAGGCGAAAGAAACGAACTATTATTAGAAGATAAGTTACAAGATTACAAGTGAAAAGAATACGACGGCAGTAGTCCCCCGGGATAAGCCGAAACACAACCTACCAAAGTTGTACAAAAAGCAAAAGCTACAATTATGTTCATATACCAAGAGATAGCGGGGAGGAAGGGTGGGTAATTGGCCCTCGAAGTGAAGCAGATCTCTTTGTAAACTTGTTCTCATCAACAAAGACATGGTAGTGAGGAGTGAAACAGTCTGCTTTGTAAACTTGCTCTCCTAAGCCTCGTTCTTTCGCCGCCATCGATGCTCGGTAGCCGCATCTTCCCGAGAGGGCAACCCAGCGACTTTTCTAGACCTCGGCCTTGGCCTCGGCATCCTCGTTGCCCTCATCCTTTCGACTTCTTCCTTAGCCATCCTAGCCTTCTCGGAAGAGCTGCTTTCTCCGCGGCCGCCTCCCTCTCCATCTTCGCCTTCGCCGCCTCCTGGGCCTTCTCCACCGCGGCTTTCTCCTTAGCCTCGAGCTTGTCATCAAGCAGCACGTCGAACCTGCCCCACGGGAAAGAACCATCAAGAGGGAAAAGCTCCCCAATAACTTCCCTAGCAGCGTCTTCGGCCAAGTTCCGGAACTCGGCGCACAGTTTGGGGAGCATGACGGTTTGGAGCATATTGATGTCCACCTCCTTTTGCTTGATGATGGCCTCTTTGCCCCGAATCACCTCCGCCTGGGCCTTAAACAGACCCTTGTATTCATCCCTCTCTTTGGAGACAGAGGTCGCACGCCCCCGAGCAAGGCTACTTTTCTCCAGCGGCTTCGCGGCCTCGGCGCCGCAGACTCGCCTTAGCCCTCTCGGCCAAGGACCTCCTTTTCAGCGTCCTCCCTAAGTTTTCTCTCGGCCCGGGAGCGCCTTCTCGGCTTCTCCCCTAAGCCTCGCTCATTGAGGAGCTCGAGCTTCGCCGACGCACCACCGCTTAGTGGCGTTACGCTCATGAAACCCGAGCCACGGCCTTCTCTTGCTCCATGAGACGAGCACCGGTAGCCACGTTCCACCTCGCCGGCTCCCTAATCGCCCGTGCCCTCCTCTATAAGCTCGGAGACGGAAGCCTTCTCGGGATGAAGGGACGGTGGTCACAATTTGACCACTAGCCCGCGGCTGGGAGACGAAAGCCTTCTGGGATCGAGGGTTTGGCGGCGCCTTGGTCACCAACCTGCGCAGAGGACCCCACCGCCAGCTGCCCGACGTGAGCAACAGCCGACTGCGATTGGTCTCAGAAATTCAATTAAAACATCAGTATCAACATTGACTTACCGAAACACCTAATGGCACGGCTAAATTTAAGCCCAACAAGCTAGATAGGTACCGTGTTTGGCCTTCTTGGCCGGAGGAGGCACTTCCTTGCCGGCCGGTAGAAACTGTCCCTCTCCTCTTACGGATAAGGGGAGATCCCTCGCGTCGAATCCCCCTCATCGGGAATGTCAACAATCTCCACCTTCTTAGGGGAGGGGATGGGAGCGGAACCATTTGTCGACGCCGTTTTCCGCGTCCGACGCACTACGCCGCTAACAACCCTCGCCTGCGCCTCCTCCTTGCTCAAGGCCTTCAGCCGCTGTTCCATAAGGTCATTCGGCGACGTCCTACGATCATGGGCTAGAGCCTTGGGATGCAAGTTAGCAACGGTCTTATCTTTGTGCAGCCCCATTCTCCGAAGAAGGTCCTCAGATAGGTCCGGTCCAAAGTGGTCTGCAAAAGAAACGAAGCAAGAGTCAAGTAGAGGAAATAAATCGAGGTCCGAGAAAACAGGAACATTGAGAGCGGCGATGGGCCTCACACCGACCCCACTCACCCTGCGCTAGGGCCGGTATGAGGCCAACGTAGCAAAGCGGCTCATTCTGAAGAATGATCTGCGTCGGGGGGATCCATCTTTTCGGCATCCCACTCTTGTCCACCTCGAAGAGCCTCATCGCCAGCCTCTCGTCCTCCTTCAGATGGACCCTGCTGGCGTCCATTTTCAGATGTTTCCGGGTGACCCATCTGTCATGCTCCGCCCTGGTCTCACACCGCAAATTAACCTGGTCTTTGGAAGGAGCGAGCGGCGGATAGTCGTCCAAGCACCTTAACGTACACCCACCGACCCTGCCAGTCCTTGCAAGAAGAGAGTTTGTCGACAGAGACATAACCCTGCTCCGTTTGCACACTATACCATCCGACGCGGCCAGAGATCGATGGTTTAAGATGATGAAGTCGGCGGAATAAATTCACCGTCGGAGCCTCTCCCTTAAAGAGACAAAGCCAGACGAAACCGATTATGGTTCTCATGGCCAACGGGTGCAGTTGGACAACGGCAACGTTCATAGCCCTAATTATGGCCATAACATACCCGTTCAACGGAAACCGGAGCCCGTACTCCAAATGCCGCATGTACACGCCGGTGTGGCCCGGTGGAGGGCAACAGACGGACTGACCCTCCCCAGGGATAACAATTTCGTATCCCCTACCAAAGAAAAAATGGCCCTCGAAAAGTTTCTCGCCGGAACAACTGGCAAACTTATGGGACCAAGCACGGTCAAGACCGATCTTACAGACATAGCCGTGATCCATGACGTACTGTCTCCCCTCACTAGGACGAGATATTTCCTCCTCCTCACCGAAATCATCACCAAAATCACCACAAGAATCTTCATCCTCCCATTCCTCCAGAATTTGAGGATCAACTTGAGAGAAGGAGACCTATGACCCTCCGACACGGGCCCACTAGGTCCAAAGATCGCAGAAGACATGTTCACAGCAAATTACTAGCAAGATAAAAGAAAAATTCGTTTGTTTACCTTAAAAGGAAAAAGTGCTCGCCGGATCAAAGACTCTGAGGATTGGAAGAAAAGGAAGCCCTTGAAAGTTTAAGAAAGATGAAGATTTTAGGAAAATTTGAGAAAATGAAATTAGTGACCAAAATCACGGAAAAACTGCCCTATTTATAGGAAAAAAGCCCATAAGAAGGGTCAATCAGAGCACAGCCCATGGAGCGACAGCCAATCAGCGAGCAGACACGTGTCGAGCATGCAACCACGGAATGTCAATCGTCGCAACAGTTAAACGTCAATCAATGCAACAGTGACCAAGCGTCTTCAACACGCCCATTCACATCTCTTCGACTATTCATCTTCCTCAAACAAATTCCTAGGTATCTGGTCACCGCCGGCCACCTGATCAACCAAGCCAGGAAGCACCGGCCGGGGGCAATCAAAATCAACCGGCACTCTCAGCATTGGTCTCGGCCAGCGTCATGTTCTTTTCCACATCGGATGCCCTTTACGCACCCATGTGGAGGGGGGATATGGTATACGGTACGGCCTAACAAGAGCCGCGCCAATGTAGAAGAAGAAGCCGATACAGAAAAATTTTCTGAAAATACTTATGCAGAATACATGCTCAACGTACATCGGAGCCCATGCCACGGCATAGACTACGCTGGGGGCAAATTGATGGGGCATATTCTGCACCGCTGACCAAGTCAACACATTGAGCAAGGTCAAAGATATCCACAGCAAGTCAACGACTTAGACAGACTAGCCGATGCATCCCATCGGCCTGCCACCTGGGTCTCGGCATGACAGCCTGCCAGCCGGGACACATACCCGCGTACTCATATCCAAGACCCCTCGGCGGCGAGTCAACACGGCCCGCCGGCCTGCCATAGGCATCTCGGCCGAGGGGTAGATCAGTCTTTCCACCTGCTAGCCACTTGGCCACTTGGCCACTACGTGACAAAAGGTGAAAGCCTATAAATACTCCTCAACCTTCATTGAGGAAAGGATCCCACAACTAAAACCTAAATAGACTATTCATCTGGTAATATCTCCCTTATCTCTTTACAATACGTATCTAGCCAAGTAACACAGCTTAATCCTTTAAGTTTACTGACTTGAGCGTCGGAGTGAGTACGCTTGGCACACAGTCAAGCCCTCAGTTCGTTCATTGTTGCAGGAGAGGCCGAGAGGGACGATAGAAGCAAGAAGGGTTCAACTCAAGACATTATTCTACAAGCCACGGGTGGTAACTAATAATCGCTCCGGAAATTACACAGGAACAATAATGAAACTCAAGAATAGTATATATATATATATATATATATATATATATATATATATATATATATATATATATATATATATATATATATATATATATATATATATATATATATATATATATATAACCTCAATTAGATTTTTATTTTGTCATCAAAAAATTTAAATATAAATCAAAAATTATAAAAGCTCGAAAAAAATACACTGTAAACTCGGTTAGATTGGTTATGGTTGTACAATGCTCTTGTACAATAGATTGTATAGTAGTATTTGTGTCAAAGCTATAATGTTGTAAATGAGCTTATAACTTATAAGATCAATATTTATATAAGGAGCTCATAAAATTTGCAATAAAGCTAATAAACTTTACCCTCTAAGCTCGAATCCTTTTCTATAAATCTCCAAATCTATACTTCCAGTTGTATATAGTCTATTAATCGATACATTATCATTAAAAGCACGTCCCTGCCCTAACTCTCGCGGAAACTCATTTACGCACTAAAGTGCGTGCGTGATATGATATTGATATATGGTAATGTTTTTGTTCTTAATTAAGAGTTCGAGGGTTAAATTTAGGTCATAAGATTACTACATAATACTCCGTATTCATTCTATTCATTTCATTTTTATATGTTTCTTCTACTCCTTTCATTTAATTTCCATATGCTTCTTCACAATATGTGAGACACATTTTCAGCAAACATATGAAAATGAAATGAATTAATGGATGCAATATATTATACTGGTAATATACGCTACATAGTATCATTCTGCAGTTGTCAGCACAACACGACAATCAATATTAAACTATAAAATTAACTTACGAAAAATTTCTCCACAGAAATTCTTGTACTCCTGCTCCTACGATAGAATTCTCGTACCAAAACCTAATAAATCAAAACAGAAATCCATCTCAAAGCTTAAAATTACCTATTTTAAACTTTAATAGTCCGCCTTTTCACTAAGAAAACATAAAAACCTACTTAATTAAATTATTGTGGAATATTAGAATTGACAAATAAATTAAATGAAACTTCACACACACGACAAACAAATAAACGTCTTAGACAAAAAAACCTACTTCATTATTTATTTGGTTTTTTTATTATCTATTTGAAGGGTATTTTAATTAAATCAAATAAATGATTGAGACGAAAAAGAGAGGGAGTATTAATCAATCCTAATTTTAAAGAAGCATTGACACTAAATTATGGAGCAACAACAGTAGTGGATGAATACTTATCTCCAAGAACAAGTTGGCAACCCCATAACCGATCTAACTATAGGCAACCCCATACTATTGACCTAAAAAGTTACTCTCTGTTCCGATTATTTATTGTCCTATTTTATTTTAGGATATCTTAGTTAATTGTTGTCCTTTGTATTTTAAGAATAAACTTGATGAACAATTTGATCATTCACATTCAATTTGGTCCACTTGTCATTTACTCCCTCCGTTTCGGTCATTTGTTGTCCTTTTCCATTTTGGGGTGTCTCAGTCATTTATTGTCCTTTCTATTTTAAAAATGAATTTGATGAGTAATTTGATCATTCATACCCAATTTATTCCACTTGTCATTTAGTAATTGGCTCCATCCCCTTTTCTTGGTCTTGATCCCAAAAATAAAGGACAACAAATGACCGGGATGGAGGGAGTAGTAATTTGTCCCTTTCTCTTTTCTTAATATTTGTGTCAAAATCAAAGGACAACAATTGACCGGAACTGAGGAAGTAATTTAAAGTCAATTTGCATATACGTTAATGCACACTAGTCCACTACCAACAACTTTGCTTAAAAATTTTTAAAAAAAATAAAAAAAATTCAACTTTCCACTAGTATAAAAACCCCTCACATTCCCCTCCTCCACCACAAGCACAAAAAAACACATTTATTCACAAAAAACTTATTATTATTATTATTATTATGGCCTTCTACTCAAAAACCTTGCTAACACTAGCAACCCTCCTCGTCCTAGCCACCTCACAAGCCCACGGACTCACAATCGGGGGCGTGGGGATAACCTCGATGGTAGTAAACGTGGGGCTGCATAACCAGGCTAACCCTGCAGGGCCAGTCATTGGTAATGCAGCCCCATTGACCGATACTCCCGTGAGTCTTATGCTCAACAATCAAGCAATTGCGTCCGCTAACACGGACGTCAATGGAAACGCTTTACTCACGGTCAATTCTCCGTTAGTCATGGCCTCCATTACGGCTAGGGACATTGTTAACGAGGGTTTGTTTGTCTATGCTTTTAGTGTTGCGGTTACCGGAAACCGCTATTATTTGGCTAACACCGATGGCGACGTATACAGAGGCCCGGTCCAAATCGTTAACATTGAGGGTACCGTGCTTAACCTTATCGTCACCGTTATGCGCGTTGTTGCTAATTAACTCTGCATGGCATGGCATGCATGCAAAATTACCAAATTTCACGTTCCTCTTGTTTGTAGGAACGTGATTTTTATAGTAGAAATCGTTAATGTTTTCATGTTTTAAATAAAATGTTACTTGTGTCTCCTTCTTCGTATCATTGGTATGTTGAGGAATTATGTAAGTGAAAACTATGTTTGTGTAATTGTACTTTATTTGGTTGTTTTTCCATTATGGTAGTTGTCAGGCCCGTTCCTGAATATTCTGGGGCCCTAGACAAAATCGTAGATCGGGGCCCCTTTAAAAAAAATTATTACTGCATAATAAAAAAAAATTAAAAAAAAACATACCACGTCAATTTTATTAAAATCCATTGTTAACTCGTGGTAGATTGTAATCCTAAAAAACGGGTTCTACGAGCATTTTGAGATGCAAAATCATTGATGATAACATTAACTTCAATGTCTTTCAAAAGTTCTTTCTCGATTGATAAATTGCAACACCATTCAATCGTTATTGTGACATTGATGACCTCAAGTAGGTTTTGATCAACTTTAACTTCGAAAAACTTTCAGTTGAAGGCACTGTCACTGTCACTGTTAAAAAACCTTTATAAGCATTAGAAGCAACTGTTAAAAAATTCAATAAGCAATAGAAGCATTCAGATAACAATCTCCACTTATAACAAACTAAAGAATTTGAGTCGCTGACATTAATTTATTTGGCAAGGTAGATTGTAGCACTTTCAATTCAGAATAAAGATCATTTAAGTCAACAGCGGATACGTATATAAGTAGAGTGAAAAGTAACATAACATTCTCTCAATTTATTTTCATCCAATGACTTTAACTTACTTGAATCAAATAAAAATCCAAAATACTTTCAGAAGTCTTTAGTTGCTCAAATCTGCTTTTTAAAGAAGAAATTGCCATATTAACAACAACCAAAAAATACTCATGCCTAAATAAATCTTCAGGTGACTCACTGGTTTTGTTCATCGTCTTGATTATTTTCATCAAAATGTCTATTTCCAATAACACGACGCTTTGTCGGAAGGGTATGTTCTACATCCATATCAAGTGCAATACTTTTAGCAATGTTCATACTAGATGTGAAACCTTCATCTCTAAATATTTTAAAATATGACAACATGCTTTGAACTTGTTCTATGGTGTATAAATTCACATGGACTTAGATTTTAATTTCTTGCTTACCATATATATAACAAACAAAATTTCATACCAGATAACAATATCAAGCAAAAACTCAAAACGCTTCACTTTTCGACTTTGCATCACTACCACAAGAATCGTATAAAACTGACAAAGTCATTCTTATCTGAGGAGCTTGAAATCTAATAGATTTAACACTTTTAATTCGACTCTCCCAACAAGGATTAGATAAACATTTCAAAATAAGTTCAGGAACATTAGCAAGTAAAATTTTCCTTCTTTTTGTATAACAAAAAAACAATGTATACAAGCGTTGAACAATTCCAAAAAATGAAATAGCTCTAGTGCAAGAATGTGTCATATACCTAAGAGCAAGATTCAAATTTTGACAAACACATGGCATATATAACGCACTCGGGTTTACTTCAAGTATACGCATTTAAAATATATTTATTTTTCTTTATTTTTTTTAATATGATTTTTTCCCTTTCCTTATTTCTAATTATACTAATATTATTATAAGTCCTAGACGAATGGGCCCCTTTCTACTCTGGGCCCTAGGCCACCGCCCCTCCAAACTACCCTCAGAACCGGGCCTGGTAGTTGTAGATGCATTAGTGTTTACAATGTTTCCACATACTCCGTCTTGATCATTTATTTATTTTTGCTTTTAGCACAAACAACAAGAATAAACGAGAAGATTATTATTTGTCGGTGTAGATAATGGATGATATCAAAATACCCATAAAAAACTACTCCGTATTAAATACAAAAGGTAAATAAATGAATAGAATATCCTAAAATAAATTATGTAAACAAATGACCAGGGAGTATTATGACATGGAATAACACATAGGCGAAGTATCCCTCCTATTCTTCTTTGATTTGGAATGTATTACAAATAAAGTACTCCATGGTCGTGAGAGGAAGGTAGGTCTCACCCAATAATGACATATTACCCACAAAAATAGATTTATAGAATATGCCAAATAAGGAAAGTGGATAAATATGTCACAATTTTCACAATAAGACAAAACAACAAGTGGCATGGTAAGGGTTGTTTTATTATGAAAATGGTAATATATTTGACCTATCTACATTTTAGACGGATATACTCATCAATCCCCCTATAACTAAAAGAATAAGAATCCTACAAAAATTTCCCGCCTAAGTTGATTTATCTCTAAATGGGCCTTACTTTTGTCATAATTCTACACCTTAACTGGGCTAAAGTTTTTAGCCTAAATAATCAAGTTTGCACCATTTATTTATGACTAATAAAATAAGGGTTTTTCTAACGTGTGCCCTTAGGGGACACATTAATAATCCATATATGGCAAGATTATCAACATATTCTCATTAAATATGGTAAATATGAGAATATACTTGAGTATCTCATTTGAATATGTTGATAATCTTGTCATATATGAGTTATTAATGTGTGCCCTTAGGGCGCACGTTAGAAATACCCATAAAATAATAACCATAATAATAACCATAAATAGTGCATAGATGAGTTAGTACCGTAATCTTCGGAGATATCTTTTTGTAACTATGTGAGGTTCTATAAAACTAGAAAATTCATCGCTACGTAAATTCTTTTTAAATAAGGAAGGTATTGATAATTTAATTGTATTCACTAAATAAGGAAATTAGTAATTATAATATATTTTATTATATAATTCTTTTCATTAAAGTTAAATTTTTCATCAAATTATATAATTTTCACTAAATACTAAACTATAAAATATTAAATCTTTTATTGATCCTTTATTTGAGAATGACTTGACTCATATTATGTATAAACAAAATTATAAATCGTTTTGATTACTTTCATGAAAAAAAATTCAGAGAATTTTTAAATTGGAATCATTAGTTTTGTGATATAAAAAAATACATTTAAGCACATTACTCAATTCTCTTGGATTAGTTTTCAGTTTTTTTTCCTCGAAACAAACTACAATAACGAGAAAAATGAACAATTACGTTAATGAGATACCACTATTATTTTACAATTCAATTTTTTTTTTCTCATATCAAAATATAATGACGTGAAATATGAAAAATAGTATGAATAAGTAATACAAAATAAAAATTCTATAAATACCGCGCATTTATTGCGCGGGATCTAAACTAGTAATGAGACTAAGTGATTTAACAAATACTCCGTAGAACGGTAGGTGTATTACTTTCTATTGCTAAAAAAAACACAGTACACTTTAATCCTTTGCATGCACTAAAGTAGAATGGATTACTTTTTTATAGCAAAAAAACAAAAATTATATTATTTGATATAATTACCATTTTATAGTCTTTTTTTTTTTGGCGGAAAGACGGAACTTAATTAAAAAATAGAGTAATCGAAGAGTACATCAAGGGGGCGGGTTGGGGGATATAGTTACAATATCCGAATCAATTTTACAAAAGTTGTCAACAAAGCTCGGAGCATGCTGCCAGCAAAAGGTTCCATCACAAGGGGATCGGTCATCTTGAGAAAAACGGGCAAGAGAATCAGCAACCAAATTGGTTAATCTTCCTTCAAAAAGGATCTTCAAATACGGAGAGGCTCTTAAGCGTTCCCTGCACTCCATGATGATGTTAGCAAGAGGACACAAAGGGGTTATATATAATGGAGTCAATAAGTGTTACAACAATTTTACAATCCGAACTGATGATAAAAGTACCCTCGGACATACTTGCGTACTTAATTCCCTCTCTAATAGCATAGAGTTCACACGCTAAGGGGTTAGGAGCAAGACAACGACGCGCCCACCCAAAAATCCAACTCCCATTCTTATCTCTAACCACCCCCCCTATACCACAAGAGAGAGAGGTAGAGCAAAAGGACGCATCAACGTTAATTTTTAAGCAGGAATTGGGGGAGGGGGGGAGGGGGGCTAAAGGGGATGGGGAAGGTTGGGCAGAAACCCAAGAGTAGGTAAGGTGGTAGACACGGTCAAAGCCCATTTTATAGTCTTTAACCCACAATCTCTACCCAAACTCCAATAATTTTTATATAAGACTGTTTTACATAAGTGTTAATTTAAAATTAAACCAAGTGCAGATTCATATGTATTCTCATATACTTTTTCTCGTGTGAATTTGCCCTTGTAGTTTGGTGCCAGCTACTGGTTTATTCAATATCCGTCTTTTACCATATATACCTAGTATTGATCACATTGTTAAACGTATATAAGCGTTAAATAGATTTATATATGCTCATTCTTTGAGTAGTGAGATGATGTGGTAAAACTATGCTTAAACAAATACTCTCTCTCATCCAAACCGAAGGTAACGATTGCTTTATCATACTTGCCGAGGCACGTTTTGCAAACAAGTTCTCATATGACTATATTTTGTCTTATAGATTAAGAATAATATCAAAGATTCTCTACGACCATAAATAGTGCCAAAAAGCAAGTGTTACCTTTCATTTGGATGCGAGGGAGTATAAACATTGTGTTATCTAAAGTCAATACATTAGATAGAGTTAATTACCGATTACTCCCGCCAACATTCCACTTTTTTCACTTACTCGCATGTCAATTTTCTTTTTAAATTATACCCATATTATTTGCTTAGGTCAAATTTTGCATCTAACACAATTTTCAGGTGAAAAAATTTGTGATATTGGCGATTCAAAGAGCTGGCAAATCTGGTTCGGACTCTAACCTCTAAAATCTAAGACTTCCTGAAGTCGATCAGATTGATATAACTTTAGGATGTAGACCAGAGCTTAAAATTCCCCCGATCATAAACCGCATGACTAAGGATGACAATGGGTCAGGTACCCGCCCCAGACCCTTCGGGTCAAACCCTAATACGGGTCTGAATTTTTGAGACCCGAATGAATATGGGTCAGATATGAGTCTTAATAAAATATTTCGAGTCCAGGTCCGGGCCTGATTGATGGGACCCGAGCCATAGACCCGTATAATTTAAAAAAAAAAACTTAAAACTTAAACTAAGAAGACACAGACACGATCCGGCTCTTTTTATTTGTACGAGTGTACGACGGCGACGGCAAAGACCAACACCGAGGGCGACGGTGACCTGCGACTCAGCGAGGACGACGACGGCTTCACATAGGTTAAATCCCTCTCTTTTTTTTTTAATTACCAATCTCCTTATTTTCTTCGAAATTAATTTTGTCTCAACTTTCAATTAATAAAAGATAGATGCATCAACATCAGTAAATTATAAGATAAATGAACTGAAATCTGAATTTTCTATAAAATTCAGATTATAGTGTTACAATTATAGTGAATTTGATAATTATACTCCGTAGTAAATAAATGATTGGGACGGAGGGATTATATATCAACGATCTAATAATCAATGGGCAGTGTTAATTCTTCAATCTTTGATGACATTTTAGGTGTATCTTTCCATCTTTAATGTGCATTAATTTGTTGATGTTAGCTAGCTTAGCCGGTAAAGTTAAGAGGGTGGTACGATACTCCTTTCGTCTCAGTCAATTGTTGTGCTTTGGTTTTGGCACAAAGACCAAGGAAAGAGGAGGGGGCCAATTACTAAATGACAAGTGGATCAAATTGAGTGTGAATGATCAAATTGCTTATCAAGTTCATTCTTAAAATAGAAATGACAACAATTGACTGAGACACCCTAAAATGGAATAAGACAACAAATGACCTGGGCAGAGTGAGTATTAATTTGCGGAGTAGTTGATTAAGTGATTTACTGTAAGAAGCAAATATGATGGAATCGCACGCAACAAAACAATGTTAGTGACATTACTTGAACATTGTTTTGGCAGGGTTTTACATTAGCGGAATTTACAAATTAGATAGGAATTAATCAAATGACAGTCAAAGTTTTTTGGCTCATACTGTTTTGGGTAAATTTCAGTTACGGATATTGGTTAGTTTTCTTTTCCTAAATCCTTTTGATTCGCGTCCCTTCTTTAATTTTGTCGACCTTTTCTTTGCTGCAATCTCTTAGTTATTTAGCTTTGGCGTGGTGGATCGTATCCATGATAAATGAAAATGTACAGCTCTAATGTATGTTTGGTTCATTTAAGTGATCTGTTGAACATCTCATTCATAATAAAAATTATGCAGTGTTGATGTCAAGGTCTTGAACGTTGGGGACGAGCTGTTTGAGGAAACTCTGCCATTGCGCATGGGATCCCGGTATTATCAGCTTCAAGGACTAAAATATAGCACTTGGTATGAAGTGAAGATATCTTACCCAGCTTCTGTATGTTACTTTACATTATTTTCGCATTTTGCCTTCATTCCTGGTATGTTGATGAATAATTGTTCATAGAATGTTTTGTTGGATGACAGATACCTGCTGTTTTTTCGCTAGAGTTGAAGAAAGACATTTCGGTAGTTGGGGTGAGAAGACTACGGAAATTACTCAATACTGAGAAATTAATTTTCAAGGCAGAAAATCTTGACGAGATCAGCCATCAGGTTTGTGCTTTGCTCTGTTGCTCATTATTGAAGTTGTGTCTCATTGTGTATAAGCTTTTGATTGGGGCGTTGTGGGAATTGTGCAGGGTGGATCGTACATTTTGATAACTGTGGAACCTGATGGCGTTGTAGCACTACGTGGTGTTCGAGACACAGAAAATATTTTGTTCAATATTGGTATGCTAAAATCGTTATTCCTTATTCAAAGTAAAGTTTTCATTCTATATAACATAAACGCGTTGATAGTTGATACCGCCTCAAAATTTGCTCGCGTTTCTTAACCCTTGACAAATAGGTTGTGATATAATATAGTGTTCCAGATTTAATACCAAGAATGTATGTGCACGCGTGATTCATCCTTTGGTTTTGCAAATGACAGTGTGTGATGAACTTGTAATGGGCATTCCCCGTGAAGCTTGGCTGGTAGTGGCCTTCGGTGTAGCATGCATTGTGGTGGGCTGTCTCGTGCCTTTTTTTCTTCCATCCTTTCTGTTGCCCAAGGACGAGGAAAACCTCAAGCACGTTACTCAGCTGCTTGCAGATAAGGATTCCTAATTTCTGCAACTGTGCAAGTAGATTTAAAGTTTCCCCCGAAACCCTTGGTCTCTTCAGCTGCAAACGACCTTATCAGATGCTCGTTAAAGACTCGGCACAACATCTTCCTTTGCACAAGCTTATGGAGCATCCATGGATAGTCCAAAATGCAGAAAAGAAAAATCATCTTTTCTTCTCCCGGCAACTAGAGGTGTAACGATTCTTTGTTCAACATCTTCTTGTTTACTGAACCCGAAATTGATACTTGTTCAGCATTGATAAATTTATAATCGCACAAATTAAAGGGCAAATTCAATGAAATACCTTCCCTTTCTGGGCTGACTCGTCTTTTTATCTTCATAATTTCACGTCTCCCGTAATTTGGTGCTTCTGAGCTCGCGCTCCTGCCTTGGAATTCTCCTCGATGTGTGTTTACAATAACTAAGACGTCTCCAGGTAAGGCCTATCATACACATAGCCTTAACAACACGATAACTAAGACGTCTCCAGATGCAAACTGCATACATTCCTACCCCTTACCTTTACACTGTTTATATACCAACCTGCTAAACGTGTCGACAAATTACTAAATATCGTCGACAATTTGTAATAACTTTCCTAATCTACCCCTCACTCTAAACCCCCCATATATTAACCTCTTTTCTTCAAGTACGACATTTTCGTTACCACCGCTTCAATTCCGCCACCAAATTCAAGGAATCGACGACGCAAATAATCAAAACTACTTTAATTTTTTAAAAATTAGATTTAGAATATAATCGTTATTGTTAGAACGGATTAGCGATTATCGATTACCGCGCTCAAAATTAATCTAAGTCGAAACATGATTTTTTTTTTTTTTAAAAGTGTTTTTTCGGACGAAATTTTTTTTCGTCCAAACGAAAAAAAAATTCGTCCTGGATTTTTTTTTCTCCCGGCCCTCTTTCGACATATTTTTTTTAAAAAAATTAATAATTTCCGTCTTAGATTAGTTTTGGGCGCGGGGATCAATAATCGCTAATCCGTTTGTCAAATCATAAACTTGAAATCTAATTAAAACGTAAACATATCACTTGAACATCGTTACTAACTTGATCGTTGTTACCGTTAGGGATGTCAATGGGGCGGGGTGGGTGCGGAGGAGGGGTAACCCACGCCCGCATCCGCGAACTATAATGCGTACCCACGCCCGCCCCACGACCCGTAGCGGGTTGAACTTTTCAAACTCGTCCCCGCCCCGCGGGGACCCGTAGACCCGCCAAATTACCTATCTCCTCACAAAACAATTTTTAAAAATATAAATCTTGAATCTAAAATATACTAGTCTCGTACTCTTGTACATATTATACAAATAAGTTTTCGCAAAATGGTCTAACATTTAATTAACTAGTACACAAGTTTTTTAAACCACGAAATAGTTTGAGGATTAACGTTTCTTTTTTTTTGGGGTTTAGGTTGTTCGGTATTTGGGTAGGTAAGAACTAAAAAGTAGATTGAATTTGTCTAGTTTTATGAAAAAAAATGGTTTAAACTTTTTATCTAAGTTATAAATTTTATTTTTATATAGTACAAATTTGTCTAGGTTTATGAGTAAGGCGGGTATAAGCGGACCGGGGACATGCGAGGCGGGGTGGGCGGGGCGGTGTGGGGCGGGGTGGGTATGGGACGGGTCTCACGTGATACCCACGCCCGCCCCACGACCCGCGACGAATGACACTTTTGAAACCCATCCCCGCCCCACGACCCATCAAATCATTACCCGCACCCGCCCTAAGTGGGGCGGATGTGGGGCGAGACCCGCCAAAACCCGCCCCACTGACATCCCTAGTTACCGTCATTAGTCGATATGATTAAAACCGTTTAATCGAAAATTTCGTAAATTAAATTACGATTTTTTTCGGAAAACCGTTTTTTTTTGTTTTAGAAAGATTTTGGGGGTGGGGGGTGGTTGTGTGTTAATGAGGGACAATATTGAAACGATATGTTAATAGTGGACGATAATTAGTAAAAGTGTCGACGATATTTAAAACGACCGTTTATATATAAGCGAAATCAGTCACCACAACATCAGAATCACCAACTCCCGAAGGCCCTCTTAGCGAAGTATGAAAATAATTAGTCTCAGATGGGTATATCCGTTTAAAGATATAGACCGATCAAATATGTCACCACTTTACCGCTTTTCTCTCACACCCCTTACGAGTTACGGCCCTTAGCTTTTTATCTCACTCGATCTCTCAAAACCTTTGTTCAATTCAACATGGTCACTTTGTCATTCCTCCCCCAAGTAACAAACAGGTAAGTGACCTCTAATCCTCCATACTTAAATGCCCTCCTTCCCTGACTCGGCTTTCTTCTTCTTATGACTTCCCTCACTCGATTTATGGCAAGTAAAGACTCTATCTCCGAACATGAAAAAAAAAAAACGAGCTTACATGAACCCATTTTAGAATAATATTGTAAAATGAACTATAAAATGATAAGGAGTAAATAATTTTATTAGAAAGCTTTGAAGACCACAAAAATTCCAAGGTGTTATTAATACAGAGTATCCCACTCCGAAATTACTAATATCACTCGTGTTTGTAAGGCGGTGAATATATAATAACATGCCTTAGAGTTAGGCTTGTATTATTGTAACATTAACAAAAAAGTGTAGTGATATTTATCATTTCCCTTATTTTAAGTAATAAATTGGATGATACACAAACTCTTATTTAAGACAACAATATTCGTGTTAAGGTTAAGATGGTAATGGAAATGATCATGCATGTATAACGTAAGCTTCTATACACTGCAATCCCATACACAAATATATTGACATTCTGACATTCGATATGCGTTGACAAGGCGTTGTTGCTTTCAATTTGATTTTCGAATACGTGTACCAAGGTAGGCCTAGTTATGTCCATCTAACCATATACGTAGAATTGTAACCATTACAAAATAAGCTACTCGACTAGGTAGCACCAGACACTCGACACTCGACAACTAGATCTAGCACTACAAAGCCATACAAAGAGATTACATAACCTTTATTTAAAAGTAAAGTTACAACATGATAAGCAAGATTAACTATGGTGAAATGGCAAAAGAAGACGGCTTGGCCACGAACGTTGATATCATCTTCATTAACACGGAGGACCTCCAAATGCCGTCGAATCATACAAACGAAAGAGTGACAATAGCAAGATGTACTTACGCTCTTGCGAAAAGAGCGTAGAAAGAAAAGATGAAAAGCAGGACGAAGTTTGCCTTCGACGGAGATAAATCTCCTACACCTTAGAGATCGCACCCAGTGATTGTAGGACAAACAGATCGAGAACTCCAACATGCTATGTGTAACACGAACCCCCAGAGATTGGTAGTGAAATAAAGAGGGACTGTTTACCATAAAAGGGTTTAGAAAATTTCTTCTTCATCAACCTCAATGTAACTGAGATGTTCAATTTTGTGCCATTCAGGTCCCCTGTTATTGACATAGCTTTCCGTCAACAATGGGCAGTTAGTAATCTCAAGGCAGCGTAGTCGGGTGAGACGTAGCATAGCCTCTTTTGAAGGCAAACACCTCAAAGAGTGGCATACCATGAACTTTAATGTTTCAAGAGAGGAGAGGTTGCATAGCCAATCTGGAATTTCTTCTAAGTCATCAAATCCCGTTATATCCAGGGTTGTAATCCTAGTGAGTAGTCCAAGTTGTTCAGGAAGTGACCTGATATTTGAACAACCCGACAATATTAGTGCTTTGACGGATTGGAGACGGAGAAAAGGAGTCATATCGGAGAAGTACTCCTCTAGCTGCTGCTCGTCTTTGAACCCTTGAACTCCTATTACTTTGATATTCGGAAGTTGTTCAGTTGCCTCAAGCATGGACCTCAGAGACACTGCTGAATAACTGGGGATATCCAAATACCAAAGCTCTCTGAGCACGCTTAAATTTGCTAGTCCAACATTCTCTAACTCACATTCATAGATCCCTATCTTCTGCAAAGACGTAAGTTCCTTAAAACTTGATGGGAGTCTTCTCAAATTTATACAGCCAAAAATGAAAAGAGTGTGCAGGGCAGAAAGCCCATGGAAAAAATCATCTGGAAGAGAAATCAGTGACTGACAGAAGATTCTCAAACTCTTAAGACATTCCATGGATTTCAGGCTGGGTAAAGACGTGAGCTGTACGAAATTCTGAATTTCCAGTTCTTGAAGGTTCCTACAATTTGCCAGCTCATCAGGCAAACGTGTCAGTGAAGACATTCCGCACATTTCCAGTGAGGTGAGTCCAGTGCAACCTTTAATGATATCCAACGACTCAATGCTACTAAGTTCGTCAAGCTTCAGATGTGTCAGTAATTCACAGTGCAGGGCCGGAATAGCTTTTAGCATGGGACAATCTTCAACTTGTAGACTTTCGAGGCGAGGAAAAACAACCGTAGCCTCTACGGTAGGCACCATCCATGTGGTTAGCCTTGGAAAGCTAGAAATCACAAGTTTCCTCAGAGATCCAAATAATTGCCCTCCACAGTTTCCATAGAACTCACTTCCGATGAATTCTACATCAAGCCCACTCATGATCAGAGTACTCAGGGATGGCAAGTGGCCAAGTATGGGAAGGGTTTGGCAATTGCGGCAGTTCAGTAATTTAAGTATTATCAGATTGCTTAGTGGTCTGAGACGGCCTGCGATATCTTCCTGAGTTACAACAGCCATTTTCATTATCCATGAAGGGAACGCTTTCCCGTAGAAGTTCTTCAATTCAATGGAAGACATTGCAGGGTGAGGGTGAAAGTTGTCCAGAACATCTTCATCAGTATAACCTTCACTGGTTTCATCTCTATCTTTGGCCCAAGTCAGAGTCATTTTCATGACCTTGCCGTGTCTATAAAGTGCAGCTTTGCCTGCCTGTTCCCCGTTTTTCACGTGCTCGAGTCCATGAATGCATATCTCACCCGTAAGTTGGGGTAAAGCTCCAAGCTCGTCAACTGTCCATCCTTGATCACTTTTCAAAGCAAGATGAGGTAAGTTCTGCAGGTTCTTCAACTCTGCTAATCCTCTCGATGCATACAAGGGAGTAGTTGTGAAGATGTGTCTTAAGTTGACAAGCCTATTTAATAATGAGGGTAGCTTAGTCAACCTTTTGCAGCCGCGAAGCGTGAGCGTTTGTAGGTGGTAGAGTTTACAGATCGTCTCCGGCAGCATTCTGATCGGATTATACGAAAGGTCGAGAAATCTCAGGTGTTTGAGCAACCCGATGGCAGGTGGCAGCTCCGAAAGATCAGCATTGTTGAGCATTAGTGTGTGCAGATACCGTGCATGAACCCAACAATTCTGACAATAGATACCCTCAAATGAAATCGTTCGCAGCTTTTTTTGTGTCTCTGGTTCAGAAAACTCAACCACCATTTGATCCTGTATGGATGTGAATAGCAGATGCCTATAATTACCGTCTTTTGGTTGGTCATCTGTCTCCCTGACCACGTGGATATCCTTTGAAATATAGACTGCAAGATCATGAACTAAATCATGCATTTTGTACAACAACATCCCATCCTCTCTTGCCTCGGCTTCCTGTAAGAATAAATTATTAAGCAGAACACCACAAAAATCCGCACCAATGTCTTCCTCAGTCAACCTTCTTGCTTCAGATGACGGGATGTGAAGGAATCCCTGAGCCAACCAATGTGTGATTAATACATCCTTGGCCATTGCCCGGCCTTTGGGAAAAATTGCACAACACGCGAAGCACTGCTTTAAAGATGGAGACGGTAGATGGTTGAAACTCAACAATAGGGATGGGAGGATATCGTTTTTACCTTGTGGTAGTTCCCACAGCTCACTTGTTTCTATTACTTCCCAATCACGTAGGGAATTCTTCTTTGACTCTAGTAGGCATCCGATAACATTTATGGCCAAGGGAACACCCTTACACTTGTTAACTATTCTTCTCCCAATCTCTTCAAGACAAGAACCGTCATCTATATCAACATTTTGCTTAAGTAGTTCCCAGCTATCGTCTTTAGATAATTCTTTAAGTTCGTGCCTGTATACAGCTCTTGCAGCGTCTGCAACATTCTTGCTACGAGTTGTGATCAAGATCACACTTCCCGGAAGTCCCCCAATCCTCTTCAGGGATTCTCGCAAAGAATCCCATAAAACTTGATCTTCCTTCCAAACATCATCTAAGACAAGCAAGAACCTTTTGCCCTTCAACTTCTCCTCAAGTTTTCGTATGATTCCGTCTTTGTTGGACATGTCCGCTTTGTTTGATGTGACAGCTTCAACCATTTCATTCAAAAGCCTTATGATGTTGAAGTTTTGAGAGACGCAGATCCAAATTTTAGTATCCCCGAAAAGTGTGTTGATATTCTGATGATCATAAATGCGTCTTGCTAATGTTGTCTTCCCAAGACCTGTAGTGTGAATTGTAAAATATTAGGAAATGCAAGCAACGGAGTACTATAGAGTAGCACCCGACACTTAGCAGTAGAGCCAGAGCAACGCAAACCTCATGGATATTGGTCTAATGGTCTTTCACTGGCAGAGAATTGTCACATGCAACTGATGAGGAGAGGGTCAGTCTGGCTTAGACCTAACAAACGGTTTACTCGGATCGTGTCAGTTTGGGTCGGGTCATCTATGAACTGTAAATGGAGTAACAATAGCTATGAACTATATATGGATCTTAAGGTATCATTTTCCTTACAAATATGGAAGATCACTATCAGCAAGGAGACAGTTGGATCAAAAAGCAACTTTTTGACGAAATAGTCAAGTTCTTTCATTGCTCCACTAGTTTTATGGCGTGCAAGAATGCACGGTTGAGGTATATTTATTGGTATGATACTATGATATTATATTATTATGGTAGTGAGTATGCTGTATGTGTAATAACCCGTAGTTTTGTGTTAATTAAAAAAAATGATGATTAAAATAATAATAATAATAATAATAATAATAATGATGATTTTTTGTCAAAAACTACCTTATATTTAGGGGTATTTGTAAAAAGACTACCTTACATTATTTTTTTTGTTTTCTACTACCTTTGTTTTCTTTATTCTTGGTCAATAACTACATACGCTAAGAATCTAGACAAATTTGGTCAGTTTTCCGGCTTAAACCTATCTCCCTTAACTCTTTTATGTTTTATCTTGCTTAGGTACGATTTTGGGAAGTCGTGATGTACTTACGGTTAACTTCAGTAGATGTTCGTAGTTATTACTGAAATGTGAAAACATAAATTTTGCTTATGTAAAGTTAAATTGTGGGTTGGGCTCAGTTGGTCATTGTTGTTTGATGTTATCGAAATCATGTGGGATAGGTTAATGTCGCTAAATCGATCAAGTCTCGTCACAGTTTCAGCACAGGTAGTTTTAGACCAAAAAAAGAGAAAACAGTGGTAGTCTAAAGCAAGAAAAATAACATAAGGTAGTATTTTTACAAATACCCCTAAATATAAGGTAGTTTTTCACAAAAAAACCCTAATAATAATAATAAAAAAGAAAAAAAAAAGAAACAAACAAAATAGAACAATCTAAACACAAGTCCACAGCCTGATTATTCTCATCTATCATTCCCCTCTATTTTATTTTATTTTTTTCTATTCCTTGATTATCTTTCACCATTACTCTTAATAAGGATTATTTGCCTTACGATATTGGCATAGGACTCCTAGGCTCCTAGCCATCATTGGACTCGTCTTCTTCATCACGGATGAGTATGTTTTTTTTTTCTTTAGTTCTATGTTACCTAATTAATTTGGGGTTGTTTATTGAAATAAAAGCAAATTGAATTATTGTTTGTGTATTTTATTGTATATGACAAATAATTGGTTCTTAATCTGTATTTTTCTTCAATTAAGTGGATGTAGGTGTTTATGAATCGTTCAATAACAAGGTTATTGTTATTTGTTTTAAGTGTTGATTATGTGAAGTTTGGGTTTGTTGATAAACCGTCTGAATGGACGAAATTTCAAGAGATCTTAGTTAATTATAGGCTACTTGGAATTTTGATTTGCCATGATTGTAAATTGAAACCCAAAAATCCACCTGTTGGTGAATAATATGTTGGGAAGTTGAGTAGCAAATGATGCTAAGGTTTTTAGCCTATTAGTTATTTTTGGCCTTTTAGTTGTAATGATAGTATTGACACAATATTGACGGATAATTCTTACAAGAGAAAAAAAAAAACATCAAATGATAACTAAATTTAAATAAAGAGACACGTATTCAATTTTTCAGACGGACAATTTTTCAGACGGGCAATGATAACTTCATTCACTTCACAAATTCTTGTTTGAGACGGACAATTTTCGTCTTATTTGTCAGACGGGCATATGTGAGTATGTGACTATTTTATAGTTAAATGTAACCACAATGGTATAGACAGTGTTACAGCTTATGGTAACTGGTTTTTCAATAGTGGTGACATTTAACTGTAAAATGATTACAAAATCTCGTCTTATTATTTCAGACCAAAAAGGCCCCGTCTGAAGCAAGACGCACTGCATTCACTTTGTTAGGCTATTTTTCTTTTACCTATTGAAAGGGTAGGTTGTAAATAAAGGAGAAGAAGTACATGATTAGATTTTTTTTTTGTATCTCTTACAAAGACCCATATTTTAACGACAAATACAATGTCGCTATTCCCCACTAATCTCATATTATTATTATTATTATTATTATTGTTTGTATTACTGTGTTATTATGTTCAATCACATAATTTCCATCTTATTTTATCGTCTGCAATGTTTTCAAATCAAATTTTATTTTATAAAAATAGTATTAACAAAAATTGGAAATTTGTATAGGACCCGTGATTTTTCACGGGTTTCAAAACTAGTTTTTCTTAAAATTGTAAGATAGCCTCACGATAAATTTATTGAGAAATCATCTCTTAAAAAACTTATGCATTGAGCAATTATGAAAAATAAATGTGAGTTTAGAGAAATTGTTTTTGGGTGAAACTTATATTAATAAGATGATAGAGAATCGGTTGGATAATTACCTCCCATACCAACGATGGCAACAGTGGGCAAAGAACTATCTTCATTACAAGAATCACACAACCTTTCAAGCAACTTTCTTTCATCTTCCTTCCTTCCAACAAACCCATGAGATTCACCCCCACCCGACACGTGTTCCCGAGTTTGATTCAAACTCCTACAATTTCCATATAAAATGTTTCCTGCAAATATAATGCCAAGTCATTTTTATTTCCGTTAGAAAAAAAGAGAATTAAACTAAACTGATTTAAAACGAACTGATATTAAATCCATAAGAATAGGATCTTATACCATTGTAAGTTTCTCGTACGGCATCTCGCGCAATGTCGACCTAACCAGGCCAACCAAAAATCCAAGTTAATGCAAAATATACGACAGCTTTAAATCTAGGGTGAGTATCGGTTCAAAATGAACCGGACCGAATCAATGACGAAAAAATAATTAGGTGAAACAAAGACCAAACCTATAAAACTTGTTCTTGGACCGATTTGAACCCGTATTATTCAACCCCGTCCTATCTTGGAATGAAATTTATAATTTTTTTGATTTTTAAGTGATCATTAGATCAAATAAACTACTTTAATTAAAAATCTTTAGTACAAAAATACAAATAACCACAATATTATATTAAGATTATTGTTAGTCTTCAGACAAGATTTTTGCAAGTGTTAAAAAAAGATTCACTCAAGACTTCCAATAATTTAGGTGAGTCTAATAAGTTAATAAGTAGAAAAGTAGAGTATGAGATAAGTCTAAGGACGACTTAAGGCGAGTCTGAAAAATAAAAAAAATAAAAAAAGTTAAATGGAAAGCTGATCTGGCAGAATCTTAGTCGTAAGACTCGGAATAGTTTATAAATATCGTTTTCATAAACTTGCGAAAAGTAGTCACAAAACACTTAAATCTTGGTTTATTTTGTCCAGACCGAAAATAATCGGTCTTGGACCAGACCGGACCGAAATTTTAAAAAGTGTGGATCGAGAACCGGACCTAAATAAATCTGGTTTGGGTTCGGTACAAACCAAAAGGTCTAGTCCGTTCACCATTTTCCCGGTGCGGACCTAAATTTGCCCGGCCCTACTTAAGTCCCAAAATAATTTGAGGTCTGCCGACATAAATCATAACGTAATCACCATTTTATATTCTTTATAAAACGTATTTTAATCGAAAGTAAACAAATGATTGAGATTTGAGACATTCCGCCACTAACCTGATTAAGACCGATAGCCTTAGCCTCAGCATCAAGCTCTTCAAAGAGCTTAAGGATGCTCCTAACCTTAAACGACATCCGAAACCGAAAAAACAAAGGAGTACACGTAAAACAGTTACGAAACTTAGCAACACCAGACTCAGGATACTTAAGCTCAAGTTTACGACGGATAATCTCGTAGGCATACTCGTCCATGAGATTATCCGTCAGATAAGAAACATCTTGGAAACGCTTAAGCCACGTGTCCAGCAGTCTTATCTGTTGGACCTGGCGGTTAGACCGACCCAAGTCCTCCAAGAAGGCTTCGACGTACTCAAACTTACGTCGAAGCTTCTCGAGTTGGTCTCGGAAGCCCATTGCTAAGCGTGCTTCCTCTGAAGCACGTGACATTATCAGTTTAGCTAGAGCTTTCGCGCCTTCAATAGCTAGACCTTTTCCTACATCAACTATCAGTGCTTCCGCCATTAGAGAGCTTAGCCTTGAGATTAATTACGGGGATTATCTCTTTTACTTGATTTTTTTTAGTATCTAGTGTTTTTGAGATATGTTCTTGTGTTTTCTAGGAAACATGTGTGGAGGAGACCTGGGGTCACTTATCCACTTATCTATTGACCTGGGGTCACTAGTTTAGATCCACGTTATAGCGCATTCTTTTTAAATAAAAATATTAGAGACTTTGACTATCAACCTGGTTTTTAACTCTATTTTGAAATGTGGCTAACAATAATTTATGGAAAGATTGTATCTCAATACTTACAATAAATATTTATGGTATAAATTTAATTAGGAGGCAAATATTGTTCATTAATAAATATAGTACATGTAAATATAAATAGTATATGATCAATAAATTAAGAGGAAGATATTGCATAGTACTCCGTAGTATACTAGTATGTTCACTTAGGCGGGAAAACATAGGCGGGAAAATTAGAGACTTGTTAATCTTTTAGAATTTAGTATATGGAGGATGGGGGATTTCGGAAATTTGTTTTCACGGTTAATTTGATCCTTCAAGACTTTTTTTTATCCATTTGTGACTTAATAGTATCTATATAAAAGTATAAATGGTCCCCTTTATTCTGTTTGATATTTGTGTTAAAACTAAATAAAAGTAAACGAACAAATGATCGGGACGAAAGGAGTATAATATTGCTTCACTTCGACATATTATTGTTTTATCTTTTTGTTTTAATCTATCTATTAATTACTTTTATAATTAATCTCAATAATTGATTGAGATGGATAGTACAAATTTCGTCTCCTCTTTCGCCATTCCTTTCCTGAGGGACGGTTTTACGATAAAGTTATCGTGGGACCATTTTACAATGTAGTAAAAATGATACTCCTCACGGATAATAAAACATGTAGAAATCACGGTTAAAGATACACAAGTATGAAGTTGAATAGTCACTTTCAGTTACCATCACAAAAACACAAAAGAGATGAGAAAAATGAGATTCTCGACAACTTAATAAGATACTCTCTCTTCCAAATTTTTGCGAAGGACCTCAATTATTGGTTGAGGATTTGAGGCCTTTAATGCGTAATGGTCTAATGGCCATAGTTTAATTTGTGTAAATTGGGTACAAATTTTTCAATACTTCTGATATTTAAGGCGTAATGGACTAATGGCCATAGTTTAATTTGTGTAAATTGGGTACAAATTTTTCAATACTTGCGATATTTTGTCACAATACTTTGGTCTTTGGATTCTTCTTTGGCGATTGATCCAAGTTAAAGGGATTCACCTAGAGCCGGCAAACATTGACACGATACGAAATTAACGGATTTGGGTTAAGCTTAATAACCCATTTAAGTAAGTGGGTCAGCACGAACACGACACGATATTTAATTGAGTTGAGTTTGGGTTGAGCTCTCTAAACACAAACCCGACACGAAATATAGCAAATTGTTAGGTAAGTTCCTCTCATTGTCTAAATGTGCAAGGCCTTGCTCTTTCAGCTGAATTGAACTGAAATTACGAAGGCCCTGTAAGGACGAAGCCAAGGGTAGAAAAAACATTCAAAACCTCGGAATTTTGCAGTTTGAGGCAAGGGGAATCATTATGTAGAGTTTGGTGTGGGCGTTCGGGTAAGTAAATAGGTAGCAGTTGTGAAGGCAAAAGGCAAATGAATGGTAGAGAGGTGACAGTGAGTTAATAGGGCAGGTCTGGTTTCGACAGTTGCAAAGCTAAGGCGATTTTTGGAAAGAAACGTTATCATTCTATCTTACCTTTTGTGTCTGCCTTCCCTTTAGATTTCTGAAACAACAGACCGGAGGTCCAAACAGCCAACATCATCCCCTCAATTGGCGCAAGCCAGTACACAATTATGTGATCACCCCGAGCACATGACCATCCTGTTACCTGCAGAGATCCTTCTGTAATCAGTAATTATGTATTGAAAGGACGGGAGAAGTGCATAAAGAAGCAGGGTTCATGCATCCACCGCTTAAGTCAGAGCCAATGATTTGAAGAGTAAGTTTGGAAAGGCTAGAAATTCAGGTCTTCCTCAAGAGACTCTGGAATGGTTCTCGTTAGTGACAGAGTAATAAAGAGAATCATAATGTTAGAAGTCCTTCAGTCAGTGCACCGTGATGGATGTTGACATTGAGCTTTGGTCCATGGCCAATTTCAAGTAAAGTATGAATGGGGAGCCTAACTCCATAAATGGCTCCAAGCACCTGAATAATGTATACATGAAAAAGTATGATTGACCATGAAATAGGAAGATGTTCTATATATCAAACCCGAGAACGACATACAACGATCTGAAAGAATGAGACTCAAATTTGCAAAAGGCCACTCAGAAAAGCAGCTTGCCCTTCACATCCAAACATTCAGAAAAATTAAATAAGTGGCAAAATCCGCTGAAATTATACATGGAATAAGCAACATGTCAGGAAGTAAGGATAGCTGTTAGAGAAGATTACAGTATATTGTAATATACCGTACATAATCAGAATAATATAGGATTATTGAATACGTTATTTTATTACCAATGTTAGGAAGATATTATTATTATTGTGTTCATGCATCCACCGCTTTATGATTCCTAACAATAGCCAACAACAAGAGACTTGTGCATGAACCATTGCCTCAAAGGCTCCTAACTAGTATGTTGTTAGAGGGTTGGATAGCATGAACCCCTTTATCCTTTAGAGATCATTCAATATTCAGTTATCTTATATGAGACGGTTTTATTTACAAAACCCACTCAAACACTCGGGTAATTCTAAATTAATTATATACTCCGTAGGTAAAAGGTAATTAGTTGATCTCATATAGACTGATATGAAGTAATGATACCTATTCAGTGATCAACAATTATGCAATGAAATGTTTCAATAGCAATAATCAGAATGGTAGAGGCACATACTAAAGTAATTGTAATTCATAGAAAGGTATTTAAATTACAAGTGAACAGAAACTACATCATGCTTCACCAGTTCACCTTCAATGTCAAGGTTCCTCAGGGTTAGACAATTTTTCGAAACAGTTATAGTCTTATAGATGGCAAAGTAACTCACAGCATTTTTGCAAGAGAATAATGCTTCAGTTACAGGCAAAGCAGCATTCTCAGAACAGCGCATCAAGTCTCCCAGTATAAGCATCAGATATATTATAGATAAATTTGCAACCTTTTTGTAAAATGTCATAAACTACAATCTGCAAATAATAAACATGATTAAGTATCCAATTTAACAACTCAAAAGCACCAAACTTCCACCAGTAATGGCAAAGAAAAAGCGGCTAAAACCGCTAGAAATTGCAGTAGCCAAAACATTAAGCGATCATAAGTAGTAAGTACTGCCTACTACTAAGCATATGCATAATATGTTATCTTTCTAGTACAAGTTTCACCTGAAACTACTGCATACAACACTAATTTGGAAATATAACCCTAAAAAATATCACCTCATCAAAATCAAATAGCGTAACAAAGCCTAACTAATCTAAACAAACTCCAATCACCAAATTTCTAAGATTAGGCAGCAAAAGCACGCAACAAATACAAAACCCAGTGCCTCAAATTTCCAGATCCCGCCTATGGTGGGATAAGGGGATCAAATGAATGAAGCATAAATACATAATCTCAGTATGAAAAATACAAAGAGAGTGTTTCCGAATTAGCCATAATGAAATTGGGTTTGAGAACTTCATTAAAAAGCATTTATTGAAATAAAGAGCGGTCTTTACCAGAAAAAGTTTTAGAAAATTTCTTTGCCATTGACCTCAATGTATTCGAGATGTTTAGCCTTGTGCCATTCAGTACCCTAGTCCTTCACAAAGCTCTTCTAAACCCTTTATCAGATGGCGAAAAACTTTTAAACCATTTCTGGTAAATACCCTTTTAATTATTTCACTATCGGCCGGATAGAGTAAAGAAGAGGAGAGAGATAATCAAGAAGAAAACTTTATCAGATTTGTGAATGAATCCATGAGATTGCAAACAAAGACTTTTATACAAGAGTACTCGGACTAATGAACTCTAAGGCCTAGTTTGGATAAGAAAAAAGGAGGGAAAGGGGAAGGAGGGAAAAGAAAAGGAGGGGGGGAGAGAATGGATGAGGTAATTTTCCCTACAAATCTTGCCTATGGGTGTGTTTGGATTGAGGGATTTGGAGGGAAAGGGAGGGGAGGGAATTGGAAGGATGAGAAATCCATTGTTTGGTTAGCAAAATGAAGGTAGAAGGATTTGGAGGGGAGGGAAAATGGATCCCTCCATTCTCCCTCCCCTCCCCTTCCTTTCCCTTCCCTTCCCTCCTTCCCCCTCCCCTCCCTTTCCAACCATTTTTCCTATCCAAACAAGGCCCAACAAACTATCCACAACTAACTTTCCCCTATTCTGTTATAACTTATAACTAACTTCTCTTCTATCCTGTAACACAGGCAAATGGAGGAATCGAATTTTACTTTTCTCCAAATCCCTCCATCTCCATTTTGCTAACCAAACAAGCGGAATTGTCTCCCTCTAAATACCTCCTCTTTCTTTCCCTCCAAATCCCTCAATCCAAACAAATGGTAAATTTCAAGCATGCACAACATCCTACGAGTTATGACAGGGCATATGCATAGCAGCTCATCGCCTCATCTGTAACTTGGAAAAATAACCCTTAAAATATCACCTCATCAAAATCAAATAACCCAACAAACCCTAATTATGTAATAAACTCAAAGCACCAATTTTTTTTAGATTAGACAACAATAAACCCATCAAAACTTAGTGCCTCAAAGTCCCCTCAAGTCCGACTTGTGGTGGGATAAGGGGGTCAAATGTATGCAACATTATCCTATTGTTGACAATACACAAAAAGAATGTTTTCAGGTTATCCGTAATGAAATTGGGTTTTGGGAACTGCATTTTAACAAGCCTTTATTTGAAATGATTATTATGAAATAAAGAGTGTGTGTTTACCATAAAACGGTTTAGAAAACTTCACTGTCATCGATCTCAATGTAGTGGAGATGTTTAACCTTGAGCCATTCAGGGCAATTGCCCTTTAAGATGCATTCCTTCAACAGTGGGCAATCAAAAATCACAAGCTTGCGTAGTCGGGTGAGACGCAGTAACGACTCTTTTGAAGGTAAACACTTCAAAGACATGCATGACCTGAAGTCCAATAATTCAAGAGATGAGAGGTTGCATAGCCACTCTGGAATCTCTTCCAAGTCTTCAAACAACCCTATACGCAGGCGTGTAATCCTAGTGAGTAATCCAAGTTGTTCAGGAAGTGATCTTATCTCTGGACAACCCACCAACAGTAGTTCTTTGAGGGATTGGAGACGGAGAAAGGGAGTCATGTCGGAGAAGTACTCTTCTAGCTGCTGCTCATCTTTAAACCCGTCAATTCTAGATATTCCAAATTCGGAAGTTGTTCAAGCTCCTCAAGCATGGACCTCAAGAATACTACTGAATGATAGGAGATGCACAAACAGCAAAGCCCTCTAAACGCTCTTAATTTTTCTGGCAAAACATCTTCTAACTCACTGAATACTACTGAATGATACATAAGGCTGCCAAAGATGTGAGTTCTTCAAAGCTTGATGGGATTCTTATCAAACCTGTACAACCATAGATGTAAAGAATGCGCAGGGTTTAGAGCCCATGGAAAAAATCATCTGGATGAGAAATCAGTGCCTGAGAATTGATTGTCAAAGACTGAAGACATCCCATGGATGTCAGGCTGGGTACAGACACGAGCTGATCAGAATCCTTTATTTCCAATATCCGAAGTTTACTACAGTTTGCCAGTTCATCAGGCAGGCGTCTCAGTAAAGACATGTCATACATTTGGAGTGAGGTGAGTCTGGTGCAAACCTTGATGATTCACAGTGTAGGGCCGGAATAGTTTTTAGCACAGGACAATCTTCAACTTGTAGATGTCCAAGGCAAGGAAACACGACTGCCACCTCTACGGATGGCAGCATCCATGTGGTCAGCCTAGGAAAGCTAGAAATGACATCATGCTTCACCAGTTCGCCTTTTCGATGTCAAGGTTCCTCAGGCTAGAAATTTTTTCGAACAGTAATAGATGGCAAAGAAACTCACACCATTTTGCAAGAGAATAATGCTTCAGTTACAGGCAAAGCAGCATTCTCAGAACAGCATTCGCATCAAGTCTCCCAGTATAAGCATCAGATATAGATAAATTTGCAACCTTTTTATAAATTCTCATAATCTACCATCTGTAAATATTAAACATGGTTTAAAGTAAACCACATAATACTCACTAAATTCAAAAACTCAAAAGCACCCAACTTTCACCAGTAATGGCAAACAAACAGCGGCTAAAACCCACAAGAAATTGCAGAAGCCAAAACAGTAAGACAATCATAAGTAATGCTATAGGCAAATCTACCCAAAATGGCCAATAAGAAGACGTTTAAAAGAGAGAAACCTAGATTAACATTGTTACTTGTAACATACAATATCAATTTTCAAGCATGAACAACATCCTACCTCTAAGCATATACAACACTAATTTGGTAAAAATAGTCTTCAAAATATCACCTCATCAAATTCAAATCCAACAAATCCCAATTAATTAGAACAAACTCAAATCATCAAGTACTAAGATTAGACAGCAACAAAGCACACAGAAAATACAAACCACAGTGCCTCGAAATCTCTGGGATAAGGGCGTGAAATGCATGAGACGTTATCCTAGTATGAAAAAAACAGAAAGAGAATGTTTCCGGGTTACCCAGAATGAAATTGGGTTTTGAGAATGCATTACCTTGAAAAGGGTTTAGAAAATTTCTTCACCAGCGACTTCAATGTAGTTGAGATGTTCAACCTTGTGCCATTCAGGGCCCTTGTCCTTGAGACCTTGACATAGCTTTCCTCCAACAATGGGCACTCAGAAATCAGGAGGCGGCGTAGTTGGGTAAGCCGCAGCAAAGACTCTTTTGAAGGTAAACAACTCAAAGAATAGCAACACCAGAACTGCAATGATTCAAGAGACGAAAGGTTGCATAGCCACTCTGAAATCTCTTCCAAGTCGTTAAACAGCCATATACTCAGACTTGTAATCCTAGTGAGTAGTCCAAGTTGTTCACGAAGTGACCTGATCTCTGGACAACCCACCAATACTAGTTCTTTGAGGGATTGGAGACGGAGAAAGGGAGTCATCTCGAAGAAGTACTCTTCTAGCTGGTGCTCGCCTTTGAACCCGTCAATACCAAGAAGTTTGAGATGAGGAAGTTGTTCAACTGCCTCAAGCATGGACTTCATAGTTCATACAAGCTGCTGAATAATTGGAAATGACCAGATTGGAAAAGCCTTCTAAACACGCTTATTGTAATGCTAGAACATCCTCTAACTCACACCTAAAAATCCATCCATATTTTCTCCAAAAAAGTCAGTTCTACCAGGCTTGTAGGGATAATTGCCAAATCTACACAACCATAGATATTAAGATTGCGCAACGTAGAGAGCCCATGGAAAAAAATCATCTGGAAGAGAAATCAGTGCCCAAGAATTAATTGCTAAAGACATCCCATGGATTTCAGGCTAGGTAAAGACATGAGCTGTTCGAAATCCTCAATTTCAAGTTTTAGAAGCTGACTACAATTTGCCAGCTCCTCAGGCAGACGTGTCAGTAAAGGACATCCCATACATTTCAAATGAGGTGAGTCCGGTGCAAACCATAATGATATCCAGTGACTCGAAGCTACTAAGTTTGTGACGCTTCAAATGTGTCAATGAATCACAGTGAAGGGAAATCATCAGTACACAGAAATAATGCACTTCTTTTGCCAAATGGCACATGAAGGTTCGTTTTTCTACTAAGAGTGGTCGTTTTTAGTACGGAAAGCATCAGTACAAAATTGTTTCACTTTCAGAGCTGATCAGTGACCACTACTTTTGGAGTACTCCCTCCGTCCCAGTCAATAGTTTACATTTGCTTTAGTTTCTCCTCACAAAATTAAGTAAACGTAAACTATTCACCGAGACACACGGAGCCGAGTTACATGTTCTTCCCGTTTGACTTTACAATCTCCTTGCATTCCTTTAGCCAATTGACTTTACAAGTTATAATATAATTTGTTTATCTTTACTTTTAGCACAAAGACGGGAAATGGGGGAGGGACTATCAATTGAAGGCGCATAATCAAATCAACTATCAAAAACACTAAAATGAAAACGTAAACAAATGAATGAAACAACTCAATATAGAATAGATAGATAAACAAATAATCGGAACGGAGTGAGCATTAATTATATAAAATTACCCAAAATAATCCAAATTGAATAACTTATTCCGATTAAACTATGGACAAATCATATAAGCAACATTTCATAATTACTAAAAATCATCTGATTAGTAAAGCATTATAAGAGAGATTCTTACTTATTGATTTCACGATTAAATAGGGAATCTGGAGATGTTGAAGCTTCATTTGCACGTATGGAGGAATTGAAATGAGAAACGGGTTTTAGAGGGAAAAATCAGATATATAATGGGGCGGGTCAATCGGGTATAGAACAGGGCCTTAGAGGTGGCAATCGGGTTAGTTGGGTCGGGTTTGGGTCGGGTCAAGTCGGGTCAGGTTATGACGGGTTCGGGTCATATCAGGTCAGCTTATCCTTTTGGGTCGAGTCGGGTTGGGTTCGGGTCGTTATCGGGTCGGGTTATTTCGGGTCAATGATGTATCGGGTTTGGGTCGGGTCCGGTTATTTAATCGCATTACTATAATTTTGACCATTAAATTTAGTTTTTAACCTATTATTTGGTTTAATTACTTCATTATTACACAAAATCTCATTTGTGACGGCACATATCCGTCACTCTTGAGTGACGGATACCATTTTACCTCACAAAGTACCCACTTTTTCTCTCTCTGCAACACTATTCATGTGGTCCCCTTTCTCCACTAACCCATTTTGTTACCATTTTAACTCACAAAATATCCGCCACAAATGGTAACCCGTCACAAGGGAGACCAATTGTCATTATTAAGTCAGACGTATCAATCTATACACAAAATCACTTTCATTTTGATCAAAATTAAGCTTAATAATTGTCGGGTCATCAATTTAATCGGGTTAATATCGAGTCGGCTCAATATCGGGTCGGATCTGGGTTGGGTTCGGGTCACTGATAATCGGGTCGTGCCGGGTTACGGGTCGTCATCGGGTGGAGTCGAGTCGGTTTCGGGTCGCAATATTTTCGGGTCCTATCGGGTCAGTTTTGCTCGAGTTCGAGTCGGGTCAGATTTGTCAGCTCTAGCAACATGCCTCCAAAGTCCCAACCTGAGGCGAGTCGGGCTCAGAAACACATACCTTGAACCGAACTGTCTCATGGCACGGGTCGGCTTAGCCTTGGCCCTAATCCAAATCCAAGTAGGTTTCTTCCATTTTCTTTTGCTTTTGGCGGGTCGGGCCTCATATTGGGGACTGGCCCATCTAGCAACTAGGACTGGCCCATGATGTTGGCGAGTTCTAATTGGTCGAGTATGGGTTAAGTCAATTCGGTTCGAGTCAGTTCAAGTTTGTAAGAATTCAAGTTAGATTGGATCAGTTTGCAACAATAAATATTCAGGTTAGGTCATATTGTTTCGAATCAATTCGGGTTACATATCAAGCTTAGAGCCTTAGTTCAAGTGTGAGGTCGGTACGGGTAAGGTTATTTAGGTTGGTCAACTTTGTCAGGTTTACAAATTAGGTAGGTTAGCGAGTTGATGGGCTGAAAATGATTTGCTTCAAAATAATCGAGTTAAACAAAACTGACACGACCATATTAATGGGAGATGGTCGAAGAAGTGTTTTGTAGTTTGGTCGGATTTAGGTTAAGTGGCCCATTAAAAAAAAAACCATGGGCATAAACCCGACACGACTCGTTTGTTTGTAAGTCTAGGTCGTTAGTTAACATAACTAAACATCGCTCATTTGGGGTCTAAACTTTACCAAAGTTAGGCTATTATAAGGAGACTCACTTAAAATTAAAATTGAAAAATGGTGTTTATTCGTCATGCAGGATTTCCAAGTTCTAACTTCTAACTATAAACTCTTTTTTCACCACTGATGAATGATGAATTTTGTGTTACAAAGTTGCAAGTGTCAGACAACTACAGCCACATTTAAAGAACTAGGAATTCCTGTGAGATGGAGTATGTATGAGGCATGTAATATTTGCGAGTTCAATCGCAGCACGCAGACAACAATTTCCGAGACAAAAATGCAGCCAGTACAAGCATAGCAGCAGCTTCATGACAGCAGTACCATAAATTCACTCAGTATAGTATCAGTCTATCAAATAGAAGATAAAGTTAAATTCATGATAGCCATTCATCTATCTGGAAGGTTATGATTTCCGCACAGAGAGACAGCGGAAAAACTGTGATAAAACTGTAGCAACAGATTCCAACCGACTCACCAACAATTTGAAGGGTGAGTTTGGAAAAGCTAGAAATTCATGTCTACCCAAGAAACTCTAGGGAATGGTTTTCTTTAGTGACAAAGTGATAAAGACGGTCACAAATGTCAGAAGCCCTTCAGTCAGTGCACTGGTGATGGATGTCAACCATTGAGCTTTGGTCCACAGCCGATCAATGGCTCCATGCACCTGAATACTGTATGCTTAGACAAGTATACTTTACCAAGAACTAGGACGATGTTCAATATTTCAAACCCGAGCAACGATTACATACAGCTATCAGAAAGAAAGAGACTCAGGTTTTTACAGAAAGCCACTCATAAGAGCAGCTTGCCCTTCTACTCCAAACATTCAGAAACTAAAATAATTGGCAAAATCGGACTGAAACTATAAATTGGAAGTCAAGATAGCTACCAATAATTTAAGTAAAGTCGTAAGGTACACAACCTTCGTATGAACAATTTTCTTCGTATGTAAACATTTTCAGTTTGAAAATGTTCTTTGCCTTGGAAGTCTTGAACCAAAGAGCCCTTGATTGATGCTCCAAGACAATTGATAGACATGATACACTTAACGCGTGTGTGTCCAGTACCATAGAGAGACGACTTATTAAGAATCCGAAGTTTACCATTATCACATTTTACAGCGGTATTGGCCACATTGATAGGCATTACAGAAAAACAAGAAAAAGGGTACCAGTCTACCAGATAGTAACACTGACTCCAGAATCGATTATGAATCAGAAACTCCATACTTAATAGTAGCAGTCACAAAAGACTTTTACTGACTTGAATCAGTCGCATACAAACTAGAGAATAAGATGAAAGAACAGTTAAAAAATTACAAGTCTTGCAATAACGAGGTCGAGAACAACCTCACAACTTGTTACATTTGAAGAAGAATATCGACCTGAACATCTTAATAATCTCAATTATTTTATTTAACATGTGTATATACATTTCACTCCGAAAAAAAACAATGCTACTTTTTCCACGGATGTCCCAAATTACGATGCCAAAGCTGTAGAGATGAAAGGAAAAATAATTTTTAGATATTTTAAACCGTAATGTAAGACATATACATTTGAGACACTCAAAAAAAATGAAAAACTAAACAAGTAACCGGAACAAATGAAGTAACTTCCAATTATAAAGTTCGATCTCTTCAGCATTTTTTTTCTATATGTCATTCTAATAAGTAAAATATTATAACAAGTATTATGACTCAAAAATAATACGGAGTATACTTGATTAATATACCTCGTACTTATTCTTTTTAGCATCCATTATGAAGCCACTTCAAGAGCAAGTTGGATATCTCATAATAACTTACATACTACCATGGACCTCCCTAGTTAACTTTAATTTGAACAATTTGCATAATGCATATACACACAATAACAACTTGATTAAATATATAAAAAAAAAAAAAAAAAAAAAAAAAAAAATCAATTTTACACCCCTATAAAAACCCTTTATCCTTCCCTCCTTTACCATCATCACTTCCATAACAAAAAAAAAAAACATTTGTTCCTTAAAAATACTCAAAATTATCAAAAATGGCCTTGTCATCAAAAATCTTGCTTAACCCTAGCAAACGTGAATGGAAACGCTATTCTCAAAAATGGCCTTGTCATCAAAAATGGCCTTGTCCCGTTACAATGTTGCGCTACCACGGACGTGAATGGAAACGCTATTCTCAAGGTCAATTCTGGGTCACTCTTAGCCCTCATTCCGACTCTTTCTAATCTAAATGTCAGAATTAATCTTCCCATTCCCGCATGTCCCCTTTTTGCTAACACCACCGGAATCCTCCAAGGTGCAGTCCAAATCATTGGCACTGTCGTTAATAACGTCCATAACGCAAACGTCCCTGCTTTAACAATCGGTGCTGCGTAACTCTGCATGGCATGCATGCGTGCATGCAAACCTACCATATTTCACGTTCCTCACTTGTACGACGACATCTATACGTCCAAGTTTGCTAGGGACGTGATTTTTATGGTAGCAAGCTCGATCTAGAAAGAGGATTTGAACTCTAGACCTCTAGCTAATATAGCTACAACTTGACCATTGAACCACTTGTACTTCTTGTTTATTTAAGGGGTAGAATATAATATATCCTATAATTAGTGATTTTTTGTTATTTGGGCTTAGCCCATGTTCTTCATAGCTATTTAATCCATCCAAAAACTATTAGAAAGAGGATTTGAACTCCAGAGTTCTAGCAAATATACCAACAACTTAACCATTGAACCACTTGTACTTCTTGTTTATTTAAGGAGTAGAATATAATATATCCTATAATTAGTGATGTTATCGTCAATTAATACAATGTAAATTTAATGAAATCTATAGCATTTTGGAGAAAAAAAATCAATATTAACATAATCGAACCAACTAATTCACCCTTTTTTGTTTAATTTCTACGACATTAGGAGAAATTTTTTTCTAAGTATTAAAATGTTTTTACGATAAAAATAATGTAATAATTTTTTTTTACGGTGCCCCCCTTACACAAAATTCCTGCATCCGCCCCTGTTGGACGCGTAACCAAGCTTAGCATTTATCATCCCATGACATAAGGACTCTATTAAGCTAAATATCAATCTTTGGACGTGATCATTTGGCAAGGAATCAATAAATTTTCCGTCAAAAACTTTTTACCCCATATATATCAATAAATATTAGGATCGAGATGGATATTGAGCCCAATAGAGTCCTTATACCATGGGATAATAAATGACAAGTTTGGTTACGCGTTCAAGTCATTACCTAATGCCTAAAACTGAGTTTAATTGATGGAAAATAAAGTTTAGGGGGTACACTTAGGGATAATGACAACAATTAGGGGTACCATGTATGTTTTAAAAAGTGTAGGGGTACCATGTAGAAAGTCGAAAAATTGAGGGGTACCATGTAGAATATCCCAAAATGTTAATTTGGTTGTTTTTTCTATTATGTTATTTGGCACTTTAATTTGGTTGTTTTTTTTTCTAATGGTAGTTGTAGATTTATACATTATTGTATAATGAAGTTCTATGGTTGGAGAAATTTTAATGTGAAATGTCCATGCATGGCCATGTAGCCCATGTTTTGTTATTTCTACCAGTTCATCCATTATTCATTCACTAACTTCTTTAATTAGCCTCGATAAATTTTTCCAAATACAATTTCAAACACAAATTATAGAATAAAACAGTATTATAGTATGCCATAGTCTTTTTATATTATTGGTCAATTATCGCTCATTTAATACTATAAATAATGTGTTTTTATATTGAATAACATTGTATAAGACGGTTTTACACAATAGTTATTGTATTTAAAAAGTAAAAAAAAAAAAAAAAAAAAAAATCTCTCGACGCAGTTTGAAAATTAAGAAGACGAAGTATTTTCTCTAGCTCAAGAAAACATAATTAAGTTTTTTGAAAGCTCCAAAAACAAATATGGAGTATCAGATTATTTTAGGCAATTAGAAATGGAGCGAGTATCACATTATCAATTTATTATGTTACTGAACCATTCCTACCCTAACTCTGGTGGAGTCATTTACGGACTAAAGTGTGTGATATGATACCTTAATTGTTGTCTATCTCAATAAAATTGAAGCACAAAACCAAATCATCCATGGATTCTTCAATGTACCAGCAAGTACTGCGTATGTGTTTTTATTTTATTTTATTTTGGTCAGAATGAGGGGTAAACAAACGGAAAATGAGATAGCGTCACCTAGTGGTACCCAATTCGGTACCACCAGTGGCGGAGTTAGGCTTTACAGTAGAAGGTAAAAAATATATATCAGCTGGGGCAAATAAATAATGGCATAGGCATAATGTAAACTTGAAAAAAAATCGAGAATTATAACTACTCCCTCTGTCCCGCTCATTTGTTGTCCTTCTTCATATTTGGTGTCTCAGTCATTTGATGTCCTTTCTATTTTAAGAATGAACTTGATGAACAATTTGATCATTGACCCTCAATTTGTTCCACTTGTCATTTAGTAATTGGCTCATTTCTCTTTCCTTGGTCTTTGTGTCAAATCAAAGGACGACAATTAACCATTGTTGTCAGAATCGCGATTCGATCCAACGATTTTACGATCCAAAAATGCTTGACCGATCCTGGATCCTACGATTCTATCCTAGTTGTAGAATCTTACGATCCTATTAATTTGAAAATTTCTAGAGATGGGATCATAATACGATCCTACGATTTTACGATCCTATGATCTGATTCCATAATAAAAAATTAATATATATTTTTATATAATGACACCGTAAAACCCAAATTTCGTGTAAGTTGTTCATACAATGATACTAAAATCATTAATTACCAATATTTTATGAATAAATACTAATAAATAAGTGTTTTGATTTTCAATTATATGTTTTTACCAAATAAAAAATTATATTTAGTGAATTCGTAGAATCTTGCGATTCTACGATCCGATTCTAGTGATTCGATCCTACCCTCCCCATCGATCCAAAGTAGAATCCCGATCCTGACAACAATGCAATTAACCGGGATGGAGGGAGTAATATTTTTTGAATTTTTCCTTGACTAGCGGCGGCGAGAGTGCTAGACTGCTAGCCCCCTAAATCCGCCACTGATTACCACCAGGATATTTCGGCAAAATCGTACAATAATTTTATCTTTTGTTGTTTCATAACCTGCTGATTCTTTTAAAAGGGTAAAAATGGAAGGATAATTTGCTTAAATAACAAAATTAACATGAAATATATTCAGACGTTTATGGCGTTCGGGATTGACATTTGCCGCTCTTCGCTTTTGCGGCACACATATCGCCATCTCGGTACACAATGGAAGACAATTATCTATGACAAACGTTTAGGGTTTGGGATACGATTATCCGATCCGAATATTGATTTCTCAGGCCTAGTTTTTTTTTTTTTTGGAAAAAGGAGAGCATTAAATAAATAGAAAGACAAAGTTCAGTACATCACGGGGGCGGGTCGGGGGAAAGCGGCGTAAAAGCCAAAAGGAGATCAGAATTACAAAGTTCAAATAGAAAATGGGGAACGCAGTCCCACTCAAAACAACCCGTTCCTCTGCGAGCTCCTCGCTATTTCTCAGGCCTAGTTGTAGTCCCATAAATCGACCTTTAGCATGCAACTAGGTAGAGCTAGATGACACTATGACACCATTGTTCTATAATGTGATAGTGGTAAATTTTCTGTTAGAATTTGAGTATGCACGAAAAAGGAATTGACAATAAAACTGCACCGAATCGACTCCGCTTTCCTAATAGAATAATTCGACCCTTAACAGTGCCTGGGTATAATCGAATTTTCTACTGAGATAAGACGGTGCCCTCTGATTTTTGGCACAAAAAACAGAGACGTAATTTAGAAATATTTTGTGTAGATTGTTAAACGTTCTTTTGATGCAGTAGAAGATTATTATTTTTCTGTATCAATTTTCTTCTCATCCTTCAACTATATATATAGGAAGGATTTGGGGAAAAAGGGAAACAGGTGATGTATTTTTGAAGGGTTGCAACTCTTCAGAAATTCAGATGCAATCTCATAAATAATTACACGAGCGTACACTCCGTACTTCCCGAACTCGCATTATATTATTTAGAAATTACCCATCAATGAACCGACCTTAATTACGTCAAATGAACCGGTAATTACTCTTAAATCACCAACATTCCTCCCCCATTTAAGCGTAATTCAAGGTTTTAAATTAGCTAACAAACATACCAATTTATGCATAAATGAAAATGTCACGATGATTGAATTTTCACTTAGTGAAATTACACATTCCAAATATTCGAGTATCGGGGTGTGACTAAGCATTGAACCCTTGCTACCCATTTTGAATACATGAAGATAACTCACACATAAACTAATTTATTTCTAAAAATTACATAAACCGACACTTAATTACAAGCCTAGTGTCCCTTATCTATTCATGAACATTTGAGGAGCCAAACCCAATCTCCTTTGAAGCGGCTGAACTTCAAGTTCATATAGGTTGATTCTTTTCATCGTGTCCCTGCAAACACACTTTTTCAAAAGATCAATTAAGAAGATAAACTTCAACCTTTCAACATGCAAGTCTAAGCACACACCTCGGGACATAATTATTGTGTGCTTCAATCCTTTAACAATAGGATGTATATATAGTTATTCGAACGAAAACTATTCCGCAATCCCATAAATAATTACACGAGCGTACACTCCGTACTTCCTGTGCATGGTTGTGTGACTTGTCCATGCACTGTAAACCAACTTGTTGCCCTTGTTAATAATTTGATATCAATATCACGAATGTATATATAGTTAAGATTTAGGTTAGAAGTAGACTTGGTAAAATAAAATCTAATCCAAAAATCGATCGAAAACATCTGAATTGATAGCCGATCAAAGACCCCGATATGAATAAATTAAATAATACCCGAAACCTTACTCAATTCGAATCGAACCGAAACTGAATCGAACTCTATAATAAACCGATGAAATTAAACCCGAGCTTGAATATATCTTAACCGAAAGAACTGAATCGATTGACCTGAATGAAAAATATTTATTTTTTCACAAATACACTCAAGTTTAGGTGTTTTTTCATTGATTAATTATTTATTAATAATATTATAAATTATTACATTCAAATTGAAAAGTATAAGGTCCATTTAAGCTATATTTTTACTCTCAGTTCAAGAAAACTATGACCCGAAACTCAACCGAACTGAAATAAACCCGGCCTGGATCATACCGGGCTCAAAATAGCACAAATCGATTAAAGTTGCTAACTAAAATGAACCCGATCGAAATCGAGCTGAAATCGAAATTAAGTTCAACTCTAATTTATAAATTGAACCGCGAATTAACCCGATCCGAAACTGAACCAAATGACCCGTTTAGCAGGTCTAGTTAGAAGCTTTACTACTCCCTGCTAGTTGTTGTTTTGTTCCCTTTTCTTTTGGTCACAAGAATTAAGGTTTCAAAATAATAAAAGAAGAAAAAAAATCCAACTAGTATGAAAAAGGAAATAGGGAACAAAATAACGATTAGGAGGAATATACCCATATTTTTATATAGTATAGAGTTTTGTATTGTATTTGCCATCATAACAATGCTAATGAATAATTATCTTGCATGTCATAAATTTAGCTCCTCTGAAATTTATTTGTAAACAAATTGATCATTTACTTGTTAATCTTGATTCGTTTCTTGTCTAGAACTATAATTGACTTCCTCATTCTTTGATTTTTATGCAAAATTCCCTATCAACTATATAGAGTAGATTTTGTAAATCTTTTAATGAGGTAAGTCCTCCAATTGTTCCCTCCTTAAAATAGCATTCACAACATTAATACAGTTCGAAGCTATCACGATATATTCATAAGTTGACTAGCAAAATGTAACCCTTCTCTAATGTCAAGCACGCACCTCACAAATGAACGACTCTGGGGCAACCAATCGCAAGGACCATCTCCTAACCCGAAACCCAACACTATTTCTAGAAACACCACACTAGCGAAGAAAGAAGAAGAGGAGAAGGCCACATCAACATTGACTTTGAGCTAATCATGTGGGGGAAAGGGCACACCGGTAGCTAGCTTCACTTTTGTAATTTAATTTTTAGGTATATTGGGTTACAAATGACTCTTATATTTCAAATTGCAATATTTATAAAATTAAAATGTTTACAATATACGAAGATTTCTTTGTCGTATAGAAAATTTGTCTTCATTCAGTCTTTTAATGACCGAAAATTCATTAATTTTTAATTATATATTGTGGACTTGTGGGTAAAAAATATGTTACAAGTAAAAACTTATAAACTTATATCATTAATTTCATGGTAAAAAATAATTTTAATAAAATGTAAATTTCATGACATTATTCATTCTCTTTTTAATTATTTTTGTAGTTATATTTCTTTTTCTCAAACTAAAATATAAGCATAATATACTACTCCATATTCGCCCTTGTCTCTCCGTCAATAAGAGGCGTAGTCCCATAAATCGACCTTTGGCAACTAGCTAGAGCTCGATGACACTATCACACCATTGTACTATTCAATAATTGTAAGCAACTCATATTTCCGGAAATTATTCAATCTCTGCATTACTTTAGAGCTTCTTGCAGAACTTAAAGAAATCTACATTCGTATTCTTTGAATACAGAGACATTATACAAAGTATTGTATTTTCGCGGAGTTAATTTATTTTTATTTAAGGTGGGATTGAACAATAATTTGTAAAAATGTTCCAGTTACCTAATAATTATGTTTCATATTGATTGAATTTGAGAGGGGAATACCATTGATAGAATTTTATATTGATGATATTGGACTAGTAGTCACCAAACCATTTATAATAACCATTGGAGTATATTTAGGAAAATTATAATGTCAATACACTTTTATTTAATGTCTCAAAAATATAAGTTAAAGTTTATGAGTACGTTATTACTTATTATTTAATGTCAATACACTTTTATTTAATGTCTTACAAATATTTTCAATAAAATATAAATTTTATAACACTATTCAATTCTTTTTTTAACTAATTTTGAAATAATAATTTTTTTTTCTCAAATTTAAATATATAAGGATGAAATATTAGTATTGAATACCCGGATAAGAACCTAAAAATATTCCTTTCTTCTTTTGCATTTTCTCCGAGGTCTCTCCATCATCCAAAAAAGGCGTTGTAGTCCCACAAATCGGCCTTTAGCAAGTAGGGGGGTTCGTGCTATAGATTGTGTTGTACGGAAAAAATGAGTACCTTAGCAAGTTGGAGTATATTTAATTTTCATGTAAAAACCTAAGTACGTAACCCTCTGCATATACAGTATATACTACAAAGTACCATCCCATACATAATCCGTATATATTGACCTTCTGAGTTCTGACATTCGATACCTGCGAAGAATATAGAAGCCAAGCAAACACTTTATTAACACTCGGTATTTATCACTCTTCATTTGATCTGACCTACGACCATAATATCGTCTTAAGGTAAGATTATTAGTAGTCTTAAGACAAGACTACCAATAATCTACCAAAGTTTTAACAAAGTTTAAAGTTGAGTCTTGGAAATTCAAGACTCAACTTAAATTTGGGTGAGTCTTGACCACACTTTTAAAAGAAATTATCCAATGAGTGGATCTCATATGTCATTTTATTTTGTTCTTTTTTTTAAGTTTGTAATAAAAAAATGTGAAATAGAAAAGTAGAGTCTCACTCATAATGTATGAAATCTGAAGTGAGTCTGAGATGAGTCCCAGCAATATAAAAATAATAAAAGTTAGTGAAAAGCTGATGTGCCTGAGTCTTAAGACTTTGATGAGTCTGACTGATAATCTTACCTTAAGATTTAAACCGAGTGTTAGCCTAATGTCCTCCTCGGGCCGGACTAGTGCTGCAATTTCCTTTGCCCGACCCGGTCCAAACACTAATTGAAAAAATATATGAAGGCCCAGTCTGGACCGACACCGGCCCGCTACTCATTGGCCGGACTCGTGCTAGACAAAACTGGCCCGGCCAAGCCCGGTCCTCATTTAGTGTCGTGTTTGGGCCGTTGGCACTCAACAAGGCTCAATGCACAACTTTATCTATAAAATCAGCTTTTATCTCATCTATACTACTTGAAGCATTTTTAAGTTTATGACAAATTACAGACAATAAATTATTTCATAGTATCAAAATTTGAGAACCATAATGAACGCCTCTACAGTGAATGCCCCATTTGCCCCAGCACGCACCTGTAGCTTGACCACGCCACCCACCAAGCTTACGGTTGGACCTCGTCCCAAACTAGCTTGTTTTCTCCCCCTACCACTTCTACCCCCGACCCCTCATTAGGTTAGGCTTTTCGCCCACTTATGTAAAATTTACCAACCACCCAAAATAGATATAGATAATAATTAACCGACACGGATGGAGTATTTTTTATAAGATAGTGATAGAGCGCCGCCACCGGGTGACGTCCAAATTGGGTGCCACCCTCTCACAACCATTTTTAATTAAAGGGGTCCCCACTCACCCCATGTGAGAGGGTGGCACCCAAATTGGGTGTCACCGGGTGACGCCATTTCATTTTCCTTTTTATAATGCACTCCCTACTTATTCTCAGCATCCATTATGAAGCCACTCAAGAGCAAGTTGGATATCTCATAATAACATAGTACCATGGACCTCCCTAGTTAACTTTAATTTCAACAATTTGCATAATGCATATACACACAATAACAACTTGATTAAAAATATAAAAACAAAAATAAAAATAAAAACAATTTTCCACCCCTATAAAATACCTTCACATTCCATCCTTTACCATCACCACTTCCATAACAAAAAAAAAAACATTGATTATTCACAAAAAATACTTCAAAAATATCAAAAATGGCCTTCTCCCCAAAAACATTGCTAACCCTAGCAATCCTCCTCGTCCTAGCCACATCACAAGCCCATGGTCTCGTGGTTGCAGGCGTGAACGTGACCACAATGGTAGTGAACACAGGGCTGCATTGCCAAATTAACCCCGCGAGTTTAATTTCTGGCAATGCGCCCCCATTGACCAATGTTAGTGTGGGTCTTGTGCTCGACAACATACTGATTGCGAACGCTACCACAGACATGAGTGGAACCTCCTTAATGATTGTCAATAATGGGTCACTCTTATCCACCATTTCAGATCTTTTGGGTCTAAGGGCCAGAATTAATCTTCCCATAGCCGGATGTTCCATTTTCGCTAACACCACCGGAACCCTTCAAGGCCCGGTCCAAGTCGTTAACATTCTTAATAGTGTCGTTAACGTAATAACCCCCATTTTACGCCGTATTCCGTAACTCTGGATGGCATCCATGCATGCATGCAAACCTACCAAATTTCACGTTCCTCACTTGTACGACGATATCTTTACGTCCAAGTTTGCTAGGGACGTGATTTCTATGGTAGCAAGCTCTTTTAATTTTTCTCGTGTTTTTTAATAAATAAAATGTTACTTTAATTTGGTTGTTTTTTCTATTATGTTATTTGGCAAATTAAGTTAGGGAGACCAAGCTAGAAATGCCAAAAAACAGTATGATAATGAATTTATCCTATTTATGAATTGTTGTATAACTAAAGGTCGTCTATGGTTTTGGACAAATTATTTAAGATATGAGATGTCCATGTCTATTTTGTTATTCTTTCTAGGAGTAATTTATAGAGCTCGCAAGTCTAATCCGATCCGAGTGATCCAAACGAAATCCAGCTCGACAGGACTCGAAAAGTATTGCAACTCGAAACCGGCGAGACTCAATTCGATGACGACTTCTAAACCGACATGGCTCGATGATTAGTGACCTGAACCCGAACTAGATCCGATATGATTCGATATTAACCCGATTAAATTGATGACCCGATAATTATACAACTTAATATTGATTAAAATGAAAGTGATTTAGTGTTCAATTGATAAGTTTGACTTAAATATGAAGTAACTAAACCAAATAATGGTTAAAATATGGAAAGTGCTAAGGCGACACCGGGTGTTACCGAGTTCGGTAACACCCTAATAAAAAAATATAAAAAAATCAAAAAATTAAAAAGTATTTTTCTTTTTTACGCCAACATCGTAAGGATAAGACTGTAATTTACAATCTATTATATTAATAAAATAAAATATACAAGACACTAATTAAAACTAAACTATATCTAATGTTATACAATCATACATATCATAACAAACACATTATTGATCTTCCTGAAATCATATGTTTACCATCAAAAAAAAAAAAAAGAGAGAATTCTATTGTTAAAGTTAAATCATCATGACAAATACCTTACGCCTTACGGAGATTTCCTCCACTGGATTGATAGTTGTTAAGATACATTCAATTGTACGAACGAAAGATGAAATATAATTTGTTCATTAAATTTACTGTGTTTTAATTCACATGGAAGAATAAATAGCCATTTAATTCTCTAGTGGTAATCGAAATGTTGGTGTTAATTAATAATAATGTTGTTGTTACTTTTAGGTATAATCCTAATACCAACATCGTACTTTTGTTGATAGTGGTAATGCTAATAATGATGATAACCATTACTAGAAATGAATGTTTGGGGAGGAAAGCTGGGGAACCATTGATGTTGGAGAATTGGAGCTCGAAAGTGAATACAGATGGAAAGGAGTAATACGTAAACAAATACCAAAGTTGGCTGGTGTGAGTGGTAAGGGCTCTCATCTCTTAAACAAGTGGTCAGAGGTTCGATTCCTGACTCTTGCGAATGAAAAAACCAAAATTGGGAGGGGTCAACCCATTAAATTGCGTTCAGTACCCCGAAGGAGATTGCCCCAGCTGTCGGTAGGGGATACTCCTGGTCAACACCAAAAAAAAAAAAAAAAAAAGTAATACGTAAACAAATGAGACACTTTAATAAGAAATATTTGTTTCATTACTTAAAAACGTAAAAACCCAGGTTTAATATCAAGCTTTTAACTAAAATAATTAAAAAAAATGTAAACAAAATGTGTGTCTCAACAAGTTTGGAACCTCCGACTAACCACTACCTCGCGTAAGGCTCAAATGCCACAATAGCAAGGTGATCATATGCTACTCTTTGAATCATTAGTTATTAAGTTATAAAAGATGAATCATGGTTAAAGGAAAGATCTCTAATGTACCGGTATCAAGGTATGGTTCCACAAATATAGCACACAATCGCACACAATCTTTCATTTTTTTTTTAAAAAAAATTATTATTATTATTCAATTAATTGATTACTGTTAAATTCCTAAACTACCCTTTCACACTAATTACTTTGAAATTTAAAATTTGATGGGAATGAAGCAAAATATATAAGTAAATTACAATAATACCCCGGGTATCGCTCAAATTGAGTAACACCCGGTGTCGCTATCTCATTTTCCTTAAAATATACTCCCTCCATCCCGGACATTTGTTGTCCTTTGGTTTTGGCACAAAGACCAAGAAAAGAGGAGAGGGCCAATTATTAAATGACACGTGGATGAAATTGAGTATGAATGACCAAATTGTTCATCAAATGCAATCCTAAAATAGAAAGGACAACAATTGACTAAGACACCCAAAAATGGAAAAGAACAACAAATGACCGGGACTGAGGGAGTACATTTAATGGTAAAATTATTGAATTATTGCGATAAAGTAATCGGATCTGATAAGACCTGACTAGATACATCATTTGATCTGAAATGACCAGACCCGATAACAACCCGACTTGAACCTGACTCGACCCGAAACGTTAGAATAACTCGATATATAATCCTGATGGGCATATTCTGCACCCGCTGACCGAGTCAACATCTTGAGCAAGGTCAAAGATAAAAGACAGCAAGTCAACGCATCAGACAGCCTAGCCGATGCAACCTATCGGCCTGTCACTTGGGTCCCGGCTAGGACAACTAGCCAGCCGGGATACATATCCGCGTACTCATATCCAAGACCCCTCGGTCGGCCTGTCATGGGTCCATCGGCCGAGGGTAGAACGGTCTTTCCACCTGCTAGCCACTTGGCCACTTGGCCACTACGTGACAAAAGGTGAAAGTCTATAAATACTCCTCAACCCTCATTGAGGAAATGATCGAAATATAGAACCTAAACCACTCATAATCTAGTATAAACTCTCTTATCTCTCTACAACATACTTAGCCAAGTACACACAACTTAATCCCTTTAAGTTTACTGACTTGAGCGTCGGAGTGAGTACGCTCGGTGCCAAGTCGAGCCCTCAGTTTGTTCATTGTTTCAAGAGAGGCCGAAAGAAAGAGTCAAGCAAAGTCATCATTCAGTAAGCTCACGTGGTAACAACACTGCTCCGTAATCACACCCGGAACAATTGGCGCCGTCTGTGGGGAAAGATACTAAAAGTTAGTCAAATCCCTTAAAAACACAAAACAAAACCCACCCAAAAAGCTACCAAGATGTCAAAACAGCCAGAAGTAATTGTGAGTGACGAAACCGCATTCTACCAGGATGACACCATCCCTAATTTTGGGATGGGGCAATTCCCCACCGGCCGGTTCACTGAACCGAGGTTCGGGATGCCGCAAGAGATAGAAACGCCGCTGCCCGCCGACCAAGTCAATGCCATGGGACATGTGGTCGACGCAGCAAAGCTGAAGCTATTCCTAGACCTGATGGGTAGTACGCCGCTAACCCCCGTCGTAACGACGGTTACAGCAGCAAGCCCACAGGTAAACAGGGCCCAGAAAGTGGCCCCGAAGAACTTGTCCGGAGTAATACAAGACGCCGGGCAAGCAAAGACGCCGACGGAGCCCAGAGTGCCAGTGGCAGACCTGAGTCCTTCCCACACTCGCGGGAGGACAGCGTCGCCGCGGCACCAGCGAGGCCACCCCGAAGAAACGCCCTGACACTGATGTACGTCTCGGACCAGGGGGAAGCACAAAAGCTCGTCCCAGAGGACGAGAGAGATGCAATCGTCAACATCCAAGTATCTGCCAGAGGGTGCAACATGCAGTCCCTCAGAGTGGCGAGGAAATCAGAGAAAGGGAAGAGCCCATCCTTACAGCAGGAGGGCGACCCGATGAATACCAACGTCGGCATGGTTGAAGGAACCCCGACCGATCAAGAAGAATCGCATCCCGGCGTGTGGGAAGTGTATACTGACGGATCCTCCACGGCGAACAGCTCAGGAGCCGGCATCCTTATCATCAGCCCAAACGGGGACGTGTTTGAACACGCCTTGAAGTTTACCTTCTCGGCCTCAAACAACGAAACCGAATACGAGGCGGTGATAACTGGAGTCGAGTTAGCTAGGGCTGCCGGGGCGGAGCATGTCATGGTGAAAACATATTCACTATTGGTGACTAACCAAATCAGAGGAGAGTATGAGGCTCGGGACGACGGGATGGTAAGATACCTGGAAAAGGTAAAAGCTGACACCGCGAAATTGAAATCTTTCCAGATCCAATGCATCCCCAGGAACAACCGAGCCGACGCCCTCTCAAGACTCACCGGTTCAAACATCAAGAATGCTGAAAACGCACCGGCTGACCGGCATGGAGGGTGTCCCTCTGATGAGCCATTGGGACACAGACAAGAAAAGGAAATACTTCGTATGGCGCCGGAGGTGTCCGAGACCGTTGTGGACACCCCGACGCACGATAATGCCTTGTAAAAAGTGATCCAAGTTTTTCATCAAAATACTGGTCCCCTCCATAGTCATACCAGAGTAGACGCCGCAAATTAAGCCGGGCAGTCACTACAGACATGTTCACAACGGTGGTTGGGATAGCAAATCTGACCGCCTCGGCTAAGACCGTGCGCGTAAGAGGAAGCGACCAACATGCCAACATGCACAAAACCGCGCAGTCCATCCTTATTAGGAAACACGACTTGCCAACAGCAAGTTGTTACTCGCCACAACGACCAGCTTGCTTAGGAACGTATAAGCACTGATGAAACGCAAATCCGACGCCTCGGCCAGACCGAGAGTGAAAGAGGAAGCGATCAATAAGTCTACAGATACGAACACCTCAGCCGTTACCCCGAAGAATGGCGGGGACACAACGGCTGATACGTAACATGTTCACAACGGTGGTTGGGATAGCAAATCTGACCGCCTCGGCTAAGACCGTGCGCATAAGAGGAAGCGACCAACATGCCAACATGTTTAAAAAAAAAAACGTTAAGCAGAGTTGAGATACGCATTCTAGCCGCCTCGGCCGAGCCGAGGGTAAAAGCGAAAAGAAAAGAGCGCTCAACTATTAACGTACGAAGACAACTCAGACAAAGATGAGAAAAAGACCTCGGCCAAGCCAGAGGCAAAATAAACAAACTCTTATTGAAATGTTTACAGTAGTACAAGAAAGAAGACGACGGCCGTCCCCACAAGGGATAGCCTAAAGACAACCTACCATAAAGTTTACAAAACAAAGAAGGAACAGCAAAAGGGTACAGACATAAGACATGAAGTGCCAAAAGATGGCAGGGAGGATAGGCTTAATAATTGGCCCCCGAACAGCTGAAGCTATCCGAGATGCCGGGTGAACCTGGTGACGACCGTCCGTCTCCCTATGCTTGTTGCTGCCCTCCATCAGCGGCAGCAGCATCATCTTTGGTGGCCGGCTCGGGAGAAGGCTTGGCAGCTTCACGTGTCCTTGCCCTTTCAGCCTCCTCTCTGGCCTCCTTCACCTTTGCATCATAGGCCGCCTTGGCGTCAGCTACCTGAGCAGCCTTCGCCGCCTCCGCTTTCTCCGCAGCCGCTTTTTCCGCAGCATCGGCCATCTCATCCAGAAGCTGGTCAAATTCTTGCCACGGGAAGGAGCCTTCAGGAACGAGCTTCTTGATTGCCTCCCTGGTAGCCTCTTCAGCTTGGTCCCGGTACTCGGCACACATTTTAGGGATGACCTCGGTTTGGAGCATCTCAATGTCCTCCTCCCTCTGGGCGAGGACAGCCTTTGTGCCCTTGTGCGCCTTTACCTCAGTTGAATGCAGAGACTTCCATTCTTCCCTCTTAAGAACCGCAGCGTCGAAAGCACCCTGAAGTTTGGCTTTCTCCTCCAGCAGCTTAGCGGCATCGGACTCGGCCTTAGCTCTCTCAGCCAAGAGCGCCTTCTCAGCATCCTCCATAAGCCTCCGCTCATCGAGGAAATCCAGCTTCGCCTTCCCGGCCACCTTCTTAGTGGCGGTAAGCTCAAGCCTAAGCCGTTCAAGCTCAGGAACGGATTGAGCCACGGCCTTCTCCTGCTCTATAATATGAGCACCGGCCAGCTCATTCCACTTCGCCAGCCTCTTGATCAACCTTGTGCCTTCCGCCACAAGCTGGGCAGGGGAAGCCTTCTGGGATGAAGAGTCAACAATGACATTTTGATCACCAGCCTGCACAGGCTTCTTCCCCACTTGCTGTTCAGTAAGAGCGACGGTCGACAACGGTTGATCTACAAAAAACTCAGACAAAGCATCCATGTCAACAGTCATTGACATGTCAGATAGCCTATCATCGGGAATGCCTAAAGAACCACCTAAATCCGAGCCATGGGTTAGATCTGTACCAGTCTGGACCTTCTTAAATAAAGGGTCGACTGAGTCCTTCTCCCCTGCCTCGGTGACGGTGGTAGCAGGCATTGGTTCCTTTCTCTTCTTCGAAGGAGGAGGACCCTTCGCAACGATGACCTCCTCATCCTCAACATCGATGACCACCTGCTGCTTTTGGACCACAGGGATTGAAGATGGAGCCGGAGTTGACGTTGTCGCCGTCGTGGACGTTGTCTTTCTTCTGCGGCCCGGCACGTTACCAGTTACCCGTGCTTGAGCCGCCGTCACGTCCAGTTTTTTCAACGCCTCCTCCATTAAATCGTTGGGGGCCGGTCTACGATCGCGCGAATCAGCCTTAGGATGCCGCTGAACAACCTTCCCGTCCTTATCAAGCCCTAACTTCTTCAGGATCTCCACAGACAGATCCTGGCCAAACCGGTCTGCAAGAAACCAGACAAGAGTTAAACAAAAGAAGTAAAACAAAAGAAGTAAAATAACAAGCAAAGATGGGCCTCACACCGACCCTACTCACCCTGGTTGAGGGCCGGTATGAGGTCGACGCGGCAGAGCAGCTCGTCCCGAAGAATAATCTGCGTCGGGGGCATCCACCCCTTCTCAGCATCAAACAGCTGCATTGTCCGCTCCTCATCCGCATTAAGATAGACTCTGCTGGCGTCCATCTTAAGCTTACTCCGGGAGACATACTGTTCACGCTCTCCCTTATTCTCACACCGCAAGTTGACACGGTGCTGAAAGGACCGGGGCAGCGGATAATCCTCAGGAACCTCAACGTATACCCACCGCGCCTTCCAGTCCTTGCAAGAAGTAAGCTTGGAGGCGGTGATATAACCCGGCTCCGTCTGCACGCTGTACCACCCCGTGCCACATTGGGGAGACGGCCGAAGGTGATGAAGCCGGCGGAACAGGTTAACCGTTGGGGCCTCCCTTTTAAACAAACAAACCCATACAAAGCTCACAATCGTCCGGATGGCCAACGGATGCAGTTGGGCCACGGCGACGTTCATAGCCTCGATGATGGCGGCAACGTATGTATTCAGAGGAAACCGGAGCCCATACTCCAGGTGTCTGATATATACGCCAATATGACCCTTCGGAGGACAACAGACCGCCTGACCTTCCCCAGGGATAACAATTTTATACTCCATGCCGAAGGAGTAATGGTCTTCAAAAAGATCAGCCCCGGAACAATTGACGAACTTGTTTATCCAAGCACAATTAGGACTGATCGAGCAGGCATCGCCGTGATCCATGACACGCGGCCTCCCCTCACCAGGATGAGTCCTCTCCTCCTCGTCATCGTCCCCATCATAGAAATCCTCGAGATATTTCTCATCCACCTCAGGAGAAGGAGACCTAAGTCCCCCGGACCTTATCGGGATGGCGGCCAGTGCCTCCTCTTCATCAAAACGCGACGGGGAACCCCCCCGGCGCAGAAGTACTAGGTCCGGCATCAGCAGAAGACATGGTAGCAACAATTACTTAACGAATGAAAGATTGAGAAGAATTTGTTTGTTTACCTTGAAGAAAAGTGCTACGCCGAAGTAACGATTCTGAAGATTAGAAGAGAAGGAAACCCTTGGAAATCTAGAAAGAAGAAAAATTTTTGAGAAGATGAAATTTGTGCGGAAAATTAAGGGGCATACTGCTCTATTTATAGAGCAAAGCCCACGAAGAAGGACCAATCAGAGCAAAGCCCATGAAGCGTCAGCCAATCAGCGCCACGACACATGTCAGACATGCAGCCACGGAATGTCAATCGACACAACAGTTGAATGTCAATCAACGCAACAGTTACCAATCGTCTTCAGCACGCCCCTTGGTATCCACTTGCCAGCAGCCAGCCGATCAACCAAGCGTGACAGCACCGGCCTGGGGGCAATCAGAAGAACCGGCCCTCCCAACCTTGGTCTCGGCCAGCGCCTATTTTCTTTTCCACATTGGATGTCCATTACACAACCATGTGGAGGGGGGATATATATATGGTACGGCCTGAACATGATCAAGCCGAGGAAGAAGAAGCCGGCGAAGAAATTTTTCTTGCGCAGAATATACGCTCAACACATATCAGAGCCCATACCACGGCATAGACTACGCTGGGAGCAAATTGATGGGGCATATTCTGCACCCGCTGACCGAGTCAACATCTTGAGCAAGGTCAAAGATAAAAGACAGCAAGTCAACGCATCAGACAGCCTAGCCGATGCAACCTATCGGCCTGTCACTTGGGTCCCCGCTAGGACAACTAGCCAGCCGGGATACATATCCGCGTACTCATATCCAAGACCCCTCGGCCGGCCTGCCATGGGTCCATCGGCCGAGGGTAGAACGGTCTTTCCACCTGCTAGCCACTTGACCACTTGGCCACTACGTGACAAAAGGTGAAAGTCTATAAATACTCTTCAACCCTCATTGAGGAAAGGATCGAAATATAGAACCTAAACCACTCATAATCTAGTATAAACTCCCTTATCTCTCTACAACATATTTAGCCAAGTACACACAACTTAATCCCTTTAAGTTTACTGACTTGAGCGTCGGAGTGAGTACGCTCGGTGCCAAGGCGAGCCCTCAGTTTGTTCATTGTTTCAGGAGAGGCCGAAAGGAAGAGTCAAGCAAAGTCATCATTCAGTAAGCTCACGTGGTAACAACACTGCTCCGTAATCACACCCGGAACAAATCCGAACCCGATATCACCCGACCCGACTAACCCAATTGCCACCTTTTATTGCAACTTATGACGAGGGAGAGATTAAAATAATTTACTACTGTTAAATGTACTATGTAAGAAATATAATTCACAAATTGTTCTATAGGCCCATTTTTAGCAAAGGATAATGATATGGCGTCATCGGGTAGCGCCGAGATTGGGTGTCACCCTCTCACATGCATCCTTTATTAAAGGGGTCCCCACTTATTTCATGTGAGAGGGTGACACCGAGATTAGGTATCACCCGGTGACGCCAACTCATTTTCAACTAAATAAGTTGATAAATGTGTAAAAAAATTGTTTATTTTGGTAACATAATATTTTATTTTAATAACTTGCATATTTAAATATGTCGGTATTCATTATAAGATATCGGTCGGGTAATCAAAATAAAACTGAAATATGAATGTAATTATATGTTAACTTTGGCTTTTCTCTTTTTGAGCCAGTCTTATACGATAAGACGGTTCTATATGAAAGTTGCTGAAAGTAAAGGACTTTGTGTCTTTTCTTTGGAGTCTCAAGTAAAACCTAAGTAACATCATTTTTTTTCAACACAAGTTCTAATTGAAGACGAAAACTATCCGTCACAAGCTGAAGACGGATAATGTCTCTCTCACAAAATGCAAATAGATAGTGCAAGTAGGGGTGAAATGGATACCCCACTTGCCCTCCCACTTGCATTTTGTGAGAGGGCCACTATCCGTCTTCAGCTTGTGACGGATAGTGACCGTCTTCAATGAGACGGACTGTTTTTTCTAAAACGACCCTTTCTCAAATAAAATAACCGAGGAAAAAAAAAAATAGAAAGTCTAAAGATTAGTAAAAGGTATGTCTCCTCTACTCCCAAGTATACCACCATTTGACATTCTACTCAAGTGAACACAATTTGCCAGTTAAATTTGAGGATTTTTTGTCAAATATAATCTTTAATAAAAATGCTTTACGAGATACCACCTTAATTAAAAGTTTGTGAAATATAACCTTTAAATTTTTCTTCTTGTGAAACACGATATTTTGGCCGAAGTTTGACAAAAAAAAATATGATGGTGAGTTATAAAGTCATAGGTTTGACCAAAGTAAGATAATTTTTTTTTAAACGACCATATCCTCAAATAAGATAAATGACAGAAAAAAGAAAAATAGAAAGCAAAAAAAATAAAAAAAAATAATAGAAGAACGTCTCATCAATTCAAGTAAAGTAGCATCCCCTATCTACTAAGGGTAAGATTATTGGTAGTCTTGAGACAAGGCTTTGGTAAGTCTTAAGACAAGACTAACTCAAGACTACCAATAATCTACCTAAGTCTTAACAAAGTCGTAAGCAATTTAAGACTTTGGGTGAGTCTTTGGGTGAGTCTTGACCCCCATTTCCAAAGGAAATTATCCAATGAGTGGATCTCATGTGTCATTTTTTTTTTAGTTTGTAAAAAGAAAAACTGAAATGGAAAAGTAGAGTTTGAGGTGAGTCTGACTGATAATGTATAGAGTCTGGGGTGAGTTTAAGATGAGTCTGCAATATAAAAATAATAAAAGTTAGTGGAAAGCCGATTTGGCAGAGTCTTAGGACTTTGGTGAGTCTGACTGATAATCTCACCCTAAAAGAATAGGTGAACCCAAAAATTTTCTCTCCAAAAAGCATCTTTGTAAATAAGGAATATATTGATAATTTAATTGTATTCACTTAATAAGGAAATTAATAATTATTATGTATTTCATTATATAATTCTTTTCATTAAAATTAATCTTTTCATCAAATTATATAATTTTCACTAAACACTAAACTATAATATTTTAATTAAAGTATAAATAGTATAAAACTATAAACTTTTAAATCTTTTATTGATGCTATTATTAGGGTTGTTCACTCAGTGGTCCGGACCAAAGACCAGACCGGACCGGACCATTTGGTCCGGACCAGACCGGACCAAATTTTATTTGGTCCGGTCCACGGTCCACTTATTTACTCTACTTTGGTCTTCGGTCCGGTCCTGGACCAAACCGAATGGACCGCGGACCGGACCATGGACCGAACTTATATAAGAAAAGAATCTTTAAAATTGGAATTTTATTGATTTTATTTTCCAACTTTGTTTACATGTATTATAAGATGTGTAATTATGTACTTAAATCTAGTAAAAATAAAATGTTAGCTTATTTTGATCGTTACGAACTTTTCAGATTCTAATTTTATATGCTAGGTGTCACGGTCCGCTACTTTTGCCGGACCGTGGCGCGCACCCTTGCCCGTCTCAAGGCAAGATGCAAGCGACAAGGGTCTTCGTACTAGTGAGGGATCGCCCACTAGCACGATACACGGGTCTCGGGTCGGTGTGTGTCGGGAATCCTAGTCACGATTATCAAGTCCGGCACACGAAAGCAATAAAAGTAAGCAATACGATTATTGAAAGCAAGCAACAAACAACAACAAGCTTTTGGATGAGAAGCGGTTTTTCATTGACTAGCACCTCTCATAGAGGCAAATTTGATAGTTTGGTCCTGGTAGCAGGAAACATTGAATTTACAAGTTTAGTTCAGAATAGCGATATACCTATTTATGGAAACCTATTCTAAAACTACTAAGAAAATACTTACTACAAATGTACAAGGAAAATGAAATTACATAAGTATAAATAAATCTAAGGGTTAAAGTGTGCGGATCGTCACACTAGGCATGTACATGACAATCATATTTGGTCCACTTTGGTCCATTCGGTCCGGTCCGGTCCGGTCCACGCGTTTTGGTGGTCCAAACCGGACCGGACCAATATTAATATGGTCCGGTCCTCGGTCCACCTTTTAACCCTTATTTGGTCTTCGGTCCAAAGAGTTTGGTCCGGTCCGGTCCCGGACCAATGAACACCCCTAGCTATTATTGGAGAATGACTTGACTGATACTATGTATAAACAAAACTATAAATCAGTCGTTTTGATTACTTTCATAACCAAAAAAAATTGAGAGAATTTATAAATAGGAATCATTAACTTTGTGGTGTAAAAAATATTTTTTTAAAAAAATATACATTTCAGCGCATTACTCAATTCTCTTGGATTAATTTTCAGTTATACGGAGTAATATTTTTTTTTTGCTCAAAACAAAATACAATAACGAGAAAAATGAATAATTAATGACATACCACTATTATTTTACAGTTCAATTTTACTCAGTTTTCTTGAATAATTTAACAATTCAATTTTTTTTTTTTCTCATATCAAAATATAATGGCGTGAAATATGAAAAAATAATGAAGTGTTAATTTAGCATGATTAAGTATTAAAAAAAGGATATTCTACGGTGTACCCCTGAGTTTTTCGGTTTTCTATGTTATACCTTTTTTTTTAATTCTACATTTTACCCCTAAACTTCTTACTTATTTCTCCATCATAAACTCGTTTAACTCTTCATTAACTTTATCACTATCAAACGACTGTACTTTGACCTTTATTCTGACTTATTAATGTTGTATCACCATTCTATATGAGAAACATCACAAATCACTTTTAATAAGCATCGACTACTATTAAAAACATCTGTTATGATTCATGACATGATAATGAAGATTTTTAGTTAGTTTCATATACAATTTCTTGGGCTAATGAGTAATTCGGCGAACTAATAAGTAAATGAGTACGTTAACGAGTAATTTGAATGATAAATAGACGATTTAATAGGTCATTTAAGAAATTAAGTTAGCAAATACAATAAATAAGGTCATGATATAGACTACTAATGTATAGAGTTTAAGGGTACACCATTAAATATATATAAAAAAAAAGGGTACAACCTAGAAAACCGAAAACCACAAAAATACACCGTAGAATATCCCAAAAAAATAAAAACTCCTTAAAAGCCGTGCATTTATTACGCGGAATACTTGATAAATTTTAAAATTAAAAGGAGCCAAATAACACCATTTGATCGTGGATACTTGATAGAATCCGGCTAAAACATAACGACATACTCCGTACAATTTATACACAAACAAACAAGTGAACAACTATGGAAACTTCTATTCTATGTTTCATTAATAAAAAACAATAAAATCACCAAAAAAAAAAAATAACAAAAATCGATAATGTAAAAACAGAAAATTTTGATACAAATTTTAATTAAAAATGGGAGAAATTGGGTTGTTAATCTCAGATTTTACCCTATCATTAATGTGGGTATGGTCAGGTGTTTTGGTGAAAATATTTGTGTTCCACATTCTTGGATTTCATCATGATGTTACTGGTGAAATTGTCAAATTGTGTTTTTCTCTTATTAATCTATTTTTATTTGCTGTATTAATTAGATTTTCCAAAGGTGGTAATTACAATCCTTTAACTATATTGGCTGCTGCAATTTCTGGGGGATTTAGCAATTTTTTGTTCATTGTTGGTGCCAGAATTCCTGCTCAGGTAAAATTTGTTGGTTCTTTTTGTTTAAATTGGTTGAACTATTATTGGGTTTGATGATTTAAATGGTTTTCTGGTGTTAAATTTGAGAAAGTTTGGTGTTTTTTTTTGTTTGTTTTTGATTAATTGGACTTTTGTTTGGGCTTTGGTTCAATTTCTTGATTATTTTTGTTTAATTTGATTGAATAATTATTGGGTTTGATAATGTAATGGGTTTCTTTTTGATTAATTGGAGTTTTGTTTGGTTTAATTTCTCGAATTTTGTTGTTCAATTTGATTGCATAATTATTGGGTTTGATAATTTGATGGGTTTTTCTGGTGTTTGATTTGAGAAAGTTTGGTGCTTTTGAGCTTGTTTTTGATTAATTGGAGTTTTGTTTGGTTCAATTTCTTGATTTTATGGAAAAAAAAGATCGAAAATCTAATTATATCTGATACTGTATTGAGCAAATTTATGCTAATGCTGTCATGAGGAGGCTGCTATACTTGTAATGGCAGCATTCTTGTATTGTAATTTGCTGTCTGTGAGCTGCGATTGAACGCTCAAATATTACATACCTCATGTCCTCATGTAGTCATATCTCATGGGATTTCCACGTTCTTTAATCGCGGCCTTAGTAGTTTGACGTTTGAAATACATAATTTATTCATCGTTTGAGCTTCATACATTGTAATGTTGTAATTAGTCAGTGCAATTCTTGATGCGGTTTTCACTATTAATCATATACACTTTGTGTGTCAACACAAACCCTAAACAAAAGTGTGAGTTTTAATTATTCAGTGCAATTCTTGATGCAGTTACGTGACCCTAGGAGGTCTCGAGTCAATGATTCATCCGCGAAGTCTTTGTTTTGGCTATTGTCAATGCTTCTATGCATTCTGTTTTCAGGTGCTTGGAGCCATTTATGGAATCCGTCTCCTCATTCAAACTTTTCCTGCAATAGGCCATGGACCAAAGCTTAATGTAGACATCCATCACGGTGCATTGACTGAAGGACTTTTAACATTTATAACTGTCTTTATTTCCATGACATTATCGAGAACCATTCCCGACAGTTTTGTGAGGAAGACATGGATTTCTAGTCTTTCCAAACTCACCCTTCAAATAATTGGTTCTGACTTAACCGGTGGAATCATGAACCCTGCTTCTGTATGCGCCATTTCCTGTTATTTTCATACTTCCTACTGAAGACATGATGTATCGTAATTATTAAATTTAGAATGATCTCTGCAGGTAACAGGATGGGCACATGCTCGGGGTAATCACATAACGAAGGAACACATAATTGTCTACTGGCTTGCTCCAATCGAGGGGACTTTGTTGGCTGTTTGGATCTCTGGTCTGTTGTTCCAGAAACTGAAAGAGAAGGAAGACACGAAAAGTAAGATAGAATGATACATTTTCTTTCTGAAAATCGCCTTTTGATGCTTGCACAGGTGTATAGCTAAATGTGAAATTGCATCCATGGTTATTGATAGTTATTAGGAGGGAAACAATTCCCTGTTGTATCTTCTTCCACTGTAACAAGCTGTGAGGTTATTCTCGTCCTTGTTAATGCAAGACATGTAATTTTTTTACCGTTCTTTCATCATCTCTAGTATGTGTCATAGCCCTCTATGTTCCTGTTACTCGACTCTAAGGGTGTGTTTGGATTGAGAGATTTGGAGGGAAAAGAAAGGGAGGGAGAGTAGGGGATTTAAAATCCCTTGTTTGGATAGGAAATGAGGGTGGAGGGAAATGGAGGGGGAGAGATTTGGAGGGATCCAATTTCCCTCCTCCAAGCCTAATCAAAATCTCTCCACAATAGGCAAGATTTGGAGGGAAATTGTCTCCAAACACGTACACCCCATTCTCCCTCCCCTTCCCTTCTCTCCTTTCCCCTTCCCTCTCCCTCCATTTAGCGAAAGTGGAGGGAAAGGGAGGGGAGGGGGAAGGAGGGAAGAGAAAGGGAAGTAAGGGGAGGGCAAATGGGGAGTGGGTGTTTGGATACAATTTCCTTCCAAATCTTGCCTATTGTGGTGAGATTTTGATTTGTCTTGGAGGAGGGAAAATGGATTCCTCCAAATCTCTCCCCTTCCATTTCCCTCCACCCTTATTTGCTATCCAAACAAGGGATTTTAAATCCCTATTCCCCCTCCCTTTCTTTTCCCTCCAATTCAATCAATCCAAACACACCCTAAGTATCGGACATTATACGGTGTCAGATATGGTTATTTTCCACAATGTTTTCAACTTTTTGGTCTAAGTACCGTGTCTTGTCGGATACTTCAAGTGTCGGACACGCTATACGCAACCAATGTGAAGTGTCGGAGCAGCATAGGATACTTCAGGTTATTGATAGTTATTAGGTGGGAAATATTCTCCCTGTTGCATCTTCTTCCACTGTAAGAAGCAGTGTGGTGTTATTAATTCAAGACCTGTAAAAGTTAATGCACAAATTTTCATTATAGACGGCGCATATCCGTCTATAGCTATAGACGGGCCAAATATCCACCCACTTTAAGCAAAACGGGTCAAATGTCACCACCTTAACGCCAAATGTCACCAGTGTCATTTTCTAAGCTACAACAGGTAGTTTATCACATGGAAATGGTACTGATGACATTTGGCTTTAAGGTGGTGACATTTGGCCCATTTTGCTTAAAGTGGGTGGATATTTGGCCCGTCTATAGCTATAGACGGATATCTCCCGTCTATAATGAGACGCTTTGAAGTTAATGTTCCTTTTGAATTTCGGTATCCCTGACACAAGTATCTCTTCTGACAATGGTGCAAAGTACTGGGTATCCAGTTCAGAATCGATTTGAATCCGTTATTACAGTTTTATCTCGGTTTTCCACTGTCTCTCTCAGCGCGAAATCATAACCTTCCTGATAGGTGATGTCTATCATGATTTTAGCTCTGCAGATGGTAGGTTATTATATTTTACAGTAAAGGTTGAAAATTTACCTATGTTTGATAGACTGATACTATACTGGGGGAATTTTATGGCGTTGCTGTCATGAAGGTGCTGCTGTGTTTGTACTGACAGCATTCTTGTCTCGGAAATTGTCGTCTGTGTGCTGTGATTGAACTTGCAAATATTACATGCCTCATACATAACTCAGAGGAATTCCTAGTTCTTGGTCGTAGTTGTCTGAAGTTTGCGACTGTGTTTACTCCGTAAATTCGTCATTCATCAGTGGTTAAAAATGAGAAAAATGAGTTTGTAGTTAGAAATTATGCACGAGAATACACAATTTTGCATCATTTTACAATTTTAATCCGCAGTATGAGTCTTCTTATAATAATAGCCTTATGTCTGAATAACTTGGTCACGTTTAGACCCCAAATGAGAGATGTTAGTTAAGTGTTAACTCATGGCCGTAGACCTTAAAAAAAGACGGGTCATGTCGGGTTTATGCCCGTGTTATTTTTAAATGGGTCATTTTTTTTCTCAACCTAAACAAGACAAAACTACAAAACACTTCATCTCCCATTCACGTGTTCCATAGCCTAGTCAGTCTTGTTTAACACCGATTATTTTTAAGCAAGTCATTTTTAGTCCATCAATCCGTTAACCTAAGTAATTTGTAAAGCGGATAAAGTTTGATTGATCCGACCTAAATAACCCAGACATGTACCGATCGCACTCGAACTGACGACTTGAGCTTGACATGTAACCCGAATTGATTCGAAATAATATGAGCCGACCTGAATGTTTATTGCTGCAAATTGACCCAATCTGACCTCAAACCCGAACTGCCCTAGCCCAAGCTCGACCCAATAAGAGTTGACCAACATCATGGACCAACCGGCCTGACCCGCTCGTGCAAACGGCCAACATTTCAGAGGTCCGCCCAAAAGCCCGATACAACCCGTCTCAATTAAAAAACGAGACTAGTCACCAATATGAGGCCCGACTCACCAAAAACAAAAGAAAAAGAAAAAGGCTTACTCGAGTCGGGTAAGAGCCGAGGTTGAGCCGACACGTGGCCCTTGCCATGAGGCATTATATGACCCATTTGCTAAATCTACTAATTTATCACAAATTCTCATTTGTTTCGTCACAAGCTTGTGACAAGGAGCAACTGAGAGGGATTATGAGAGGTCACACGCATATGACGGTCACAAGCAAGACAGTGCTAATTTATACTCCGTATGAGCCATTGTATAATCTCGTTTCTCGTTTCTCGTTTCTCGTTTCAATTCCAGCATACGTTCAAATGAAGCTTCAACATCTCCACATTCCCTATTTAACCGTGAAATCAATGAAGTAAGAATCTAATCTTATCTTAGATTTAGAATTTTGCAAAATTAGTAGGATGATTAATAGTAATTATTTTCACTACTTGCAAATGTTGATCATGATTTTTTTCTTTTTTGTTGAAACATAGTGCGATGATATTTTGTCCACTGATTCATTGGAATTAGTTATTCAATTTGGATTATTTTGTGAAATTCTATTTTTAGGTGTTTGATTCATTTGTTTACATTTTCATTTTGAGTGTTTTTTGATAGGTGATTTGATCATGCACCTGCAATTCGATATTCCCTCACCTGTTTACCGGAATTTGAGACTAAAATTACACTGTAGATCATACTTCCCCCTTGATGTTTTGTTCTTCCCGTTTGACGGGTCTTAATCATCTGTTTAGCTTTGATTAAAATACCTATGACAAAGAATAAAAAATGTAAACAAATGAATGAGAGTTGAGACAGTATATTCCGCAGTCCATAGACTATACATCTGAGGTAGTACCTCTTATTGTTTATTTTCTGAGTTTTATTTTAATGTTTTTGAGTTCTGCTTTAGTATAAAGTTTTTGAGCACATTTACTAAAACATTACACTAAAAAACTATAATATTGCTCAAAAACTATATTTATAAATGGTAATATGCTCAGAAAAAATGTGTATATGCTCAAAAACTACAAGGTCTGAGGTACTACCTCAGATGCGTAATCCTTTTTCTCTATATTCCGTCCATTTCATTTTTATTGTCCTCTTTCTATTTTATGATAATATAAGAAATAATTGTAAACTACCAATTACGCCCATTTTAACTAAAGAAGACGGTAGGCAATGTTATTGGCGGTGAAGACCGGAGATAATAGTGGTTAGTTATGTAGAGGTAAATATTGGGGGTTTAAAAAAAATTTAAGTTTTAGAGGGAAAACAGAACAGTAAAAGTGAAATGGATGCACAAAGATTAAATTTATTTAGAAGATTACGAAACATTAATGTATCAGAGATCGCGTAAAGGCGAATGGGAAGAACATGTGACTCGGCTCATTGCACTAGAACATTATTTTAACTGATAAAATTTGGGAAGCATTTTGAATTCATATACTCCAAAGTCCAAAGTAGTGGTCACTGATCAGCTTTGTAAGTGAAACAATTTTATACTCTGTGTACTGATGCTTTCCATACTAAAACACTGACCATTTTTACTAGAAAAATGAACCCCCCATGTGCCAATTGGCAAAACAAGAGCATTATCTCGATTTGATTATCGTTTTGACGCTCGTTTGAAACTAATTGTCGCCAATTGGTACAAGGCTTTTTTTGTTGCTTTTAAGGTTACTTTCTAGTTACTACCCTTACATCTTGAAACTGTTTGTCCAAAATCTGAGTGACATTACCACTAAATAATCATCCCTTTTAATGGCGGAAGCACTGGTAATAGAGGTAGGAAAAGGCCTGGCAATCGATGGGGCAAAGGCGCTAGTTCATTTGATAACAGGTCGAGCCTCGGAGGAGGTGCAGCTAGCATTGGGCTACCGAGATCAACTCGATAAGCTTCGACGTAAGTTTGAGTACGTCGAAGCTTTCTTGGAGGACTTAAGCCGGTCAAACCACCAGGCCCAGCAGATCAGGTTGCTGGACACTTGGCTCAAGCGTTTCCAAGATGTCGCTTATTTGACGGATGACCTCATGGACGAGTATGCATATGAGGTTATCCGACAAAAAGTCTGTTTCCGCTCGCGTAATACTAACATGTTCCGTCACTGTTTTGTGTGTACCCCTTTGTTTTTCCGTTTTCGGATGTCTTTGAAGGTTAGGAACATCCTCTCGTTGTTTGAGGAGCTAGATGCTGAGGCCAAGGGTATTGGTCTTAATCAGGTTAGTGGCAGACTAAGAGGGCTAAACCAGCAATATTTTCACTACTTTTGAGTTGTTTTGATATTGTGCACTAACCTTGATTTCTTTCTGGCTGGGTTAGGTCGAGATTGCTCGAGATGCCGTACGAGAAACTTACAATGGTAATAATGTCGTATACATTGATTTTTTTTTTTGATTCACTCAGTCCGGGTTCAATTCATGTTTAAAAGCTTTCACATTTATTAAAATACTCCTCGTATGTATTAAAAAAGATGGAAGCTTTCGGAGATTGGGGTGTTTGGTTCACCCAATATAGGTATGAGGTATGGGTTTGGAATGAACCAAACCCATACCATGTGTTTGTTTGAAGGAAATGAAGGTTTCATACCCATACCTCAAACCCATGAGGTATGGGTTTCTCATACCCATGGAGGGGGGTGGGTATGAGATTGATACCTATGGTATCAAACTAGAAATATTAAAAAGTGATAAAAAAATTGTAAAAAATCTTTTTATATTTTTATTTAATTAAATTTTATCTACATGATTTAATAGTATAAAAATTATTATTAAAAAATTGTATTTTGAAGATTTTTTTAGCTTTGATTGATTTCTAACCCCATACCCCCAAAATTGAACCAAACACAAGGTATGAGGTATCAAGTTCCAACCCGATACCACCCAGGTATGATTCCCGATTCCAAACCCATACCTACGCGTGAACCAAACACCCCTTAGAGGGAGTTTAAATTAACACGTAGAGGTAAATGATGATGATTTGGCATTATATCTGCAGGAAACGTTCGGTATGGAAATTGTAGGAGCTGGAATCAAGCTCGGGAACACGTCTCAGGTGGGTTTGTAGGAAGGAAGGATGATGAACGAAAGCTGCTTGAAATGCTGTGTGATTCTTTCAACGAAGATAGTTCTTTGCCCATTGTCAGCATCGTCGGAATGGGAGGTACTCTCCTTTTCATCTTTCACCTGTATTAACCGATTCTCTATCATCTCATCTTATATAAGCCTTCTTTTAAATAAGATTACAAATTCACGGTCGCATACTCATCTCCGTCACATTCTTTCATCGAAATTGTTTTTATTTTCATATGCGAAAGTTTACTTCATCGTCCGCATTTTACCGTCTTTCCTCTAAAAAAAGAAAAAAATTGGTCTTAATTTGAATATTAAACAGTAACTGTTTAATTTAAATAGCGTGTCCCGGGACACGCTATTTAAATTTTATAAAATATTTATTTTGAGTTAGATTAATTTGTGTTTCTGATTGAATTAATTGTGTTTTTCTATCTAATTAGGGATTTTATTTATCAATTAGGTTTTTTGGTTCAGTTAGGGTGGGGGCGTGGTGGGGGGAAGCGGTTGAAGGGTATGGATGGTTGCAGGGAGGTAGTCTAAGTCATGAAGGGTTGAGGGCAGGCAGAGGTGAGGCTAGGATTTCGATTTCGGTGTAGCAAAATATATATTCAAGGTAAAGTGTATAGATAATTAATGTGAAAGCAGTAAAAATTGGTGTAGCAAATCACGAAATTCTAACCGAATTTTTCGCCTTTGGTGTAGCGGCGGCTACACCAAAGCCTAATAGTGGCCTGGCCCCTGAGGGCAGGGGTGGCGCGATGGTGTAGGGCAGAGGCCAGAGGGCATGAAGGGTGTCATGGTGCAGGGGAGGCAGGTGACGGTGTAGGGCATAGAGCATTGAGGATTGCAGGTGGGGGCCGGCAACGGAGGGAGGTTGTCCTCTGAAAAAAAAATGAAAGGGGTAAATCCGAAAATTGTGTGTATGGTATACAGTATACTGATAAATTCCTGTGTATGAAAGAACAAATATTTTGTGACACTATATGCTGTTGCTTGCTCTTTTGCATTCCCTGATCCTCTTCACACTACAGGTCTTGGGAAGACAACATTAGCAAGACGAGTATATGATCATCAGATTATCAATACACATTTCGGGGATAGTAAAATTTGGATATGCGTCTCCGAGAATTTCAACATCATAAGGATCCTGAATGAAATGGTTGAAGCAGTCACGTCAAACAAAGGGGACTTGTCCAATAAAGACGGAATTGTACGAAAACTAGAGGAGAAGTTGAAGGACAAAAAGTTCTTGCTTGTCTTAGATGATGTTTGGAAGGACGATCAAGTGTTATGGGATTCTTTGCGAGAGTCACTGAAGGGGATTGGGGGACTTCCGGGGAGTGTGATCTTGATCACAACTCGTAAGAAGAAAGTCATAGACGCTGCAAGAGCTGTTTACATGCACACGCTTGAAGGATTATCTGAAGACGATAGCTGGGATCTTCTTAAGCAAAATCTTGCTATACACGACGATTCTTGTCTAGAAGAGATTGGGAGAAGAATCGCTAACAAGTGTCAGGGGGTTCCCTTGGCCATAATTGTTATCGGATGCTTACTAATGTCGAAGCAAAATTCCCTACGCGAATGGGAAGCGATAGAAACGAGTGACCTATGGGAACTACCGCAAGGCAGAAACCATATTCTTCCATCTCTATTGTTGAGTTTCAACCATCTACCGTCTCCATCTTTAAAGCAATGCTTTGCGTTTTGTGCAATTTTTCCCAAAGGCCGCACGATAGAGAAGGATGTATTGATTGCACTTTGGTTGGCTCAGGGATTCCTCCACACCTCGTCATCTGAAACAAGAAGGTTGACCGAGGAAGACATTGGCGGGGAATTTTGTAGTGTTCTGCTAAATAATTTATTCTTACAGGAAGACGAGGCAAAAAAGGACGAGGTTTTGAGGTACAAAATGCATGATTTAGTCCATGATCTTGCAATCTATGTGTCTAAGGATCTCCTGTTGATCAGGGAGGCAGAGGACCAACAAAAAGGCGGTGATTATAGGCATCTTGTATTCACATCTAAACAGGATGAAATGGTATCTGAGTTTTCTGAATCAAAGATACTGAGAAAGCTACGGACAATTTCATTTGAAGGTGCACATTCACGAAGTTGGTGGGTTCATGCACAGTATCTGCGCACATTAGTACTCAGGAATTCTGAGCTATCAGAGCTGCCACCTGCCATTGGGTCCCTGCAACACCTTAGATTTCTGGACCTGTCGTATAATCCGATCAAAATGCTGCCAGACATGATCTGCAAACTCTACCATCTACAAACGCTCGGGCTCCTCGACTGCAAAAAGTTGACTAATCTGCCCTTGATGTTAAATAGGCTTGTCAACTTAAGACACATCCTAACGACTACTCCCTTGTATGCGTCAAAAGGATTAGCAGAATTACAGAACCTGCAGACCTTACCTCACCTTGCTTTGAATAGTGATCAAGGATGGACAATTGAAGAGCTTGGAGCTTTATCCAAACTTGGGGGTGAGATATGCATTCATGGACTCGAGCACGTGAAAACCAGAGATCAGGCTGGCAAAGCTGCTTTGAACAAAAATGACAAGGTCACGAAATTGACTTTGACCTGGACTAAATACAGAGAAGAAACCGTTGAAGGTTATAGTGACGAAGATGTTTTGGATGGCCTTCAATCTCACCCCGGAATATCTTCGTTGGAAATAAAGAACTTCTACGGGAAATCATTCCCTTCATGGATAATGAAAATGGCTGTTGTAACTCAAGAGGTTATCGGAGATCGTCTTAGACTACTAAGCAATCTGACAATGCTGAAATTACTGAACTGCAGCAATTGCCAGACCCTTCCTACACTTGGGCACTTGCCTTTCCTAAGGACTCTGTTCATGAGTGGGCTCGATGTAGAAGTCATCGGAAGCGAGTTCTACGGAAGTTCTGCAGGGAAAGTATTTCAATCTCTGAGGAAACTTGTGATTTCTAGCTTTCCTCAGCTGACCACATGGATGTTGCCTACCATGGAAGTGACAGTTGTGTTTCCTTGCCTTGAACGTCTACAAGTTAAAGATTGTCCTGAGCTGAGCACTATTCCGGCCCTACACTGTGAATCATTGACACATCTGAAGCTTCACAAACTTAGTAGCATCGAGTCATTGGATATCATCAAAGTTTGCACCGGACTCACCTCACTCCACATGTGTGGGATGTCTTTACTGACACGTCTTCCTGATGAGCTGGCAAATTGTAGGAACCTTCAAAAATTGGAAATTGAGGATTTTGAACAGCTCATGTCTGTACCTAGCCTGAAATCTATGGAATGTCTCAAGTCTTTAGCAATTAATTCTCGGGCACTGATTTCTCTTCCAGATGATTTTTTCCATGGGCTATCTGCCTTGCGCAATCTTAATATCTACGGTTGTGTAGATTTGACAAATATCCCTACAAGCCTGGTAGAACTCACTTCTTTGGAGAAAATATTGATCTTTAGGTGTGAGTTAGAGGATGTTCTAGCATTAAAATTAAGCGTATTTAGAAGGCTTTCCAATCTGGTCATCTCAAATTATTCAGCAGCTTGCATGAAGTCCATGCTTGATGCAGTTGAACAACTTCCTCATCTCAAACTTCTTGGTATTGACGGGTTCAAAGACGAGCAGCAGCTAGAAGAGTACTTGTCCGACATGACTCCCTTTCTCCGTCTCCAATCCCTCAAAGAACTAGTATTGGTGGGTTGTTCAAATATCAGGGCACTTCCTGAACAACTTGGACTACTCACTAGGATTACAAGTCTGAGTATATGGCTGTTTGATGACTTGGAAGAGATTTCAGAGTGGCTATGCAACCTCTCATCTCTTGAATCATTGGAGATCCGGAGTTGCTATTCTTTGAGGTGTTTACCTTCAAAAGAGTCTTTGTTGCGGCTTACCCAACTACGCCGCCTCCTGATTTCTGAGTGCCCACTGTTGGAGGAAAGCTATGTCAAGGACAAGGGCCCTGAATGGCACAAGGTTGAACATCTCAACTACATTGAGGTCGATGGCGAAGAAATTTTCTAAACCCTTTTCAAGGTAAACTACTAGTCCTTTCGGATAGAGGCTTCTTAATGCATTCTCAAAACCCAATTTCATTATGGGTAACCCGGAAACATTCTCTTTCTGTTTCTTTCATACTAGCATAACCGCCATAACGTCTCCTACATTTGACCCCCTTCTCCCAGAGATTTTGAGGCACTGGGGTTTGTATTTTCTGTGTGCTTTGTTGCTGTCTAATCTTAGAAAAGTGATTATTTGAGTTTGTTCTAATTATTTGGGGTTTGTTGGATTTGAATTTGATGATTTTGAAGTCTATTTTTTACCAAATTATTGTTGTACTGTATATGCTTAGAGGTAGGGTGTTGTTCATGCTTGAAAATTGACATCGAATTGTCGATCACATGACCAAGATATTACAAGTTACAATGTTAATCGAAGTTTCTTTCTTTTAAACCTCTTCTTATTAGCCATTTTGGGTAGATTTGCTTATGGCATTACTTATGATTGTCCTACTGTTTTGGCTACTTCAAAATTTCTAGCGGGTTTTAGCCGATGTTTGTTTGCCATAACTGGTGAAAGTTGGGTGCTTTTGAGTTTTTTAATTTATTGATTATTATCTGGATACTTTAAACCATGTTTAAAATTTGCAGATGGTAGGTTATGATAGTTTATAAAAAAAAAGGTTGCAAATTTTATTCTGGGAGATTTGATGCAAATGCTTTTCTGAGAATGCTGCTTTGCCTGTAACTGAAGCATTATTCTCTTGCAAAATGCTTTGAGTTTCTTTGCCATCTATCACTGTTTCGAAAATTTGTCTAACCCTGAGGAACCTCGACATTGAAGGTGAACTGGTGAAACGTGATGTAATTTCTGTTTCCTTGTAATTTAAGTACCTTTCTATGTATTATTATACTTCAAAAGTAGTAGTTTTTCAATCATTGGTGTGGTTGTATACTTGTATGTGTCTGTACCATACCGATTATTTTTATTGAAGCCATTTCATTTCATAATTGTTGATCACTGAATAGGTATCATTACTTCACATCAGTCTATATGAGATCAACTAATTTCTTATATAAGGATTAAATTAGATTACCTGGGTGTTTGAGTTGGTTTTATATGTAAGACCGTCTCATCTAAGATTAACTGATTATTGACTGGCCCTCTAAAGGATACAGGGGTTTCAGCATCCATCCAACCATCTTACGCTATCCTAGGAGGTCTTAACTCTTAAGGCAATGGTTCCATGTACAAGTCTCTTGTTGTTGGCTATCGCCACTTCCTGTCCTGTTGCTTATTTCATGTATGGTTTCTGCGGATTTTGCCACTTATTTAAGTTTCTGATTGTCGGATTAGAATGGCAATTTTCTTTTCTGAGTGTGTTTTTTTTTTTTTTTTCTGAATGTTTGATTCTCATTCTTTCAGATCATTGTATGTTAATCATTACTTGGGTTTGGAGCAATTTATGCCGTTAGGCTCCTCATTCATACTTTCCCTGAAATCAGCCAGGGACCTAAGCCCAATGTCGGCATCCATCACGCTGCACTGACTGAAGGACTTTTAACATTTATGACTGTTGTTATATCTCTGTCACAAACGAGAACCATTCCGGAGAGTTTCGTGACAAAGACATGGATTTCTAGCCTTTCCAAACTCACCCCTCAAATCATTGGTTCTGACTTCTGACTTATCTGGTGGATGCATGAACCCTGGTTATGTATGCGCTTTTCCTGTCCTTTGAATACTTCCTGTTCAAGACACTATGTATCGTACTTATTGATTACAGAATTTTCTCTGCAGGTAACAGGGTGGGCAATTGCTCGAGGTGATCACATAACAAAAGAGCACATAATTGTCTATTGGCAAGCTGCTGGCTTTGGATCTCCGGTCTGCTGTTTCAGAAAAATGAAGGGAAGGCAGACACAAAACGTAAGATAGAATGATACGTTTCTTTCCAAAAATCTCGTTTTGATGCATGTACAGATGTACAGGTGTCGTGAAATTGAATCCACGGTTCAATCGGGTCGTTTTGAGTAGTACGACACATAATTATAAAGGATTTTGTTTCAAATTAGTTGTTTCAAGTTATTTCGAAACAATTTATTTCGGGTCTAGTCTTTTCTGTGAGTTTAGAATATAACTTTTGTATGTTTCTTGCAGCTCCGAGTTTGATCGGGTCAGTACGGATCAGGTCAGCTTTGCCAGGTATTTACTTATGAGTTATGACTACGGTATTAACTACTAAATACGGAGTATATGCTTGAGTATCGATTTTGGAACTTGTCATTAGAGCAACAACAATCGTCAAACCAAAAATATTCACCACCAATTCACTAAATAACAAACTCGTCTTTTAAGAAAAATCTAAACAATGATAAACGTTCTTTCTGGTTCTTAAATGGGTCCTACTATATAGTAATCTATTAAATAAAAAAATTAGACATAAAATAAAAATATTGATTTAGAAAAAGAAAAAAACAAAGAAATAGACCAAACACAGCTCAAACTTGTAGGAATTGAGGGGTTTCAAGACGAGCAGCAGCTAGGAGAGTACTTCTCCGACATGACTCAGTTTCTCCATCTCCAATCCCTCCTAGAACTACTATTGGTGGGCTACCTTCAAAAGAGGCTATGCTACGTTTGAAACAAGGGCCCTGAATGGAACAAGGTTGCACATCTCAACTACATTGAGATAGATGGAGAAGAAATTTTCTAAACCCTTTTCTTGGTGAACACTCGCTCTTTGTTTCACAACCAATCCTTTGGGCATGTTGGAACATTCTTTTTGCGTGCAGTAGGATGCTGTCCATGCTTGAATTTTCGATCACAGGCCTTATTGATGTTACCAGTATCAATGTGAACCGGTCTTTTTACTGGCCATATTGGGGTAGTCTTCCTCAGGGAAGTACTTATAATCGCCATTCTATTTTGGCTGCCGCAGTTTGTACCATTTATAGCCGGTTTTCATTCTTTGTTGTCATTAATAATGGTAAAAAAAATCTATTGAATGGTTATTATGTGAATAGATTACCATGTTAATTTTTTTTTTTAAAAAAAAAAAAGTGGAAATTGTCTATATATACTTGTACTGGGAGACTTATGCTAATGTTGTTCTGAGAATGCTGCTTTATCTATAACTAGAGATTTTGTGTTATTCTTTTTCAAATTGTTGGGAGTTAGTTTGCCAACTATTACTATTTTGAAAAATTGTCGAACCTGAGGAACCTTGCCATTGAAGGTGACCTAATGAAAGCATGATCTATGAATTATAATTATTTGGTGACAGCATTATTCTTTTGCAAAATGCTGTGAGTTTGTCTTCTATTCTTATTTACAGATTCTTATTCATTTCCAAACTCACCCTTCAAATCATTGGCGAGTCGGTTGGAATCGGTTGTTACAGCTTTATCTCAGTTTTTCCGCTGTGTCTCTCTGCGGAAATCATAACCTTCCCGATAGGTGAATGGCTATCATGATTTTAGCTTTACAGAATTGACCCGTTTTGTTTTATTCATAGGACTTGACCCGTTTTAAGTTTAAGATGGTACACATCTTGAATGAGAATCTGTGATTTTAAAGTAGAAATTGAAACCTTATCTATATTTGATGCACTGATAGTCTGATACTGTATTGACTTACTGAGTGAATATATGGTACTGCTGTCATGAAGGTGCTGCTATGCTTATACTTGCAGCATTCTTGTCTCGGAAATTGTCGTCTGCGTGCTGCGACTGATCTCGCAAATATTATATGACTCATACATATCTCAGGGTAATACACGGAAAATCTCACTTTCCTATTTTCGAGTGAATGGATATTCGGAAATAGAACTTTCATTAACATTCTAGTCAAAATTTTCATTAATATTAAATACCCTTATTTTTAGAAAAAATGGATCAAAATGAATACAAATTTGTGGCATTTTTCAGTTTTAATCTCAAGTACGGGTCTTCTTACAATAGCCTCATGTTTGAATAACATTTGTGATGTTTGTTAACTGTTAACTCATGGGGTTGTAAAAGTTTATCTTTTGGTATGGAGTTGATTTTCCGAGATTTAGGTTGGAAAGTTGGTACTTGTTCGAGTCTTAATATTTGGAATACTAATTGGGTTTGTGGCTCCACTCCGGCTAAAGTTACTAGTCTAGGATTCCCTCCGCCTGGTTCAATGATGAATATGACGGTTAAGGATTTCCTGACTCCCTCTTTGCGTTGGAACCATGACCTCATTAATGTTCTGTTTGAATTCGAGTGGGCTAATAAAAATTGTGCTATGCCTGTCTGTGCGACCATTTCTAATGATTGTATTTATTGGAAGCATACGCCTTCAGGGATTTATTCGGTCAAAGTGGGTATGCTTTGTGCCTCTCTTCTCATCTTAGTAAGCATAGTTCCTTAAAAGATGTAAGTCGAATTACTCAAACTATCAAGACTTTCTGTAAAAGAAAGTTATGGCAACTTCCTGGTCCTCAAGTATGGAAAATCCTTATTTGACGAATTATTACATTATTTTTCGGTAGGTGTTGAGTTCGCAAAACGCAATATTAGTTTGGATCATTTGTGTCCTTGGTGTGGTGAGTCCGGATCTATTGAGACTCTTGAACATCTTTTCCGTGACTGTTTTTTGGTGAAGCGATTGTGGGCTTGTTCACAGCTGGTATTTCAACGGAGTACTCTACGTCTGTTCGTCTTAGGGATTGGGTTGTTAATTGGATCAACTACTTTCACTCAAAAGATGATTCAATAATTTCATTATCCTTTTCATTTCTTTTATTTGGAGCTTATGGCGTCTTCGGAATGAAGTGATCTTTTGGATAAGTCGTTCTCGGTTGATTACTTCTTTAATGTCAAGCTAGTTCAGCTAATGTGGTTATGAAGGCTGAATCTTTAGCTTCCTCTAAAGCTTCTATCATGGGGCTGAAAATTTATGATCCAATGGACACCTTAAGGAGTGATATTCGTAACCATTTTCCGTTCTTTTTGGTGGGAGAAAAAGGTACATGTACACCCTTTCGAGCTAAAGTTGATGCTAGTTGGGTGGACTCTTTTCATGCTGTTGTTGGGTGGGTAGTTTACTCGCCTGGAGGGGAGTGTGTTTGTACCTTGCTAGAAGTTTCAATGCTGAACCCGCTATTCAAGCTGAAGCGTTTGGAATAAGAAAGCTTATAAGATGGGCTTTGGATCGTAATATCCTTCATTTTGATGTCTCATCTGATTGTCTTCAATTTCTTCTTCAGCTGGCTCGGGTGGAGACGTCGCACCATATGACTAGGGGCTTATTGCAAGATATTGAGTTCTATCTTACGTCGTTTCATTGTATTTGTTTTAGTTTTTTACCGCGTCGTCTTAATAAGGTAGCCCATAACCTAGCTAGAGCTGAAATGGTTGGTAAGATTTTTATTTACAGCTGCCAAAAAAAAAAAAAAAAAAACTCATGACCATAGGCCTTACGAACAGATTGAGCCGTTACTGCCGGTGATAACTTTAAATGGATCGTATTCTCCCAACTTAAACCTGACCACACTACACAAACACTTCAACCTTCAACCGTACCAAAGATGTCTTAGTTAGTGATTAAAACGGAGGTATTGTGGACAATAGCTCCATGTTTGAATCCCTCCTCCCTTGTATCGTAGTGCGATTAAATGCCCGCTTTGTTAGACAAAAAAAAAATCACTTCAATCGTCTCAAAACCTAACCCGACCCATTGTAGATTCCCGGTATCCGGTATGTGCTGGGGGTGCATGTCCACGCCCATTCATACCATCATATATTCATATGTCCATAGCCCAGTCAATCTTAGGCGCATTAATCTAAACTAAACCTGATAAAATTGACCCGACTGCACAAAAACCTAAATTAACCCGAACTTATTCAACCCGACCCGACTTGAATTCTTACCTGAACAAACCCGAATTGACTAAACCCGACTGATTGACCCATTCACAAGATCTAAATCCTAAAGTGAAGAATTATATATCTGATTTTTCCTCCTAAAATTCATTTCTCAATTCAATTCCTCCATACATGCAAATGAAGCTTCAACATCTCCAGATTCCCTATTTAATCGTGAAATCAATGAGGTAAGAATCTTATCTTATAAAAGTGTCAAGCATTAGAATTTTGCTTAATTAATAGGATCATTAGTAGTTGTCCACAGTTTTAATCGGAATAAGTTAATTCAAATTTGGATTATTTATGGAATTTTATATAATTATGCTCACTCCGTTCCGATTATTTGTTTATCTATCTATTTTATTTTTCGGTGGTTCATTCATTTGTTTACTTTAATTTTGAGTGTTTTGGATTGGTAATTTGATGTTCCACTGCAATTTGATATCCCTTCGCCTATTTGGCCGTCTTTGTGCTAAAAGTAAAGATAAACAAAAAATCGGGAGATTTGGGATTATGAAACATTGATACTCTTTCCGTCTCAATTATTTGTTTACCGTCAATACCCCGAGATTGTAAAGAAAACATGTAACCCGGCTCATTGCTCAAGAACATTATTTTAACTAATAAAATTTGGAAGCATTTTGAATTCATATACTCCAAAAGTCCAAAGTAGTGGTTACTGATCAGCTTTCCGTACTAAAAGACCGACCATTCTTACTAGAAAAACGAACCCCCCATGTGCCAATTGGCAAAAACAAGAGCATGATCTTGAATCTTGATTTACGGAATTATTTATCGTTTAGACGCTCGTTTGAAACTAAGACCCTGTTCTTTTGGACTTAAAGTCACTTAATTTAAGTTAACTTCAGATCCTATAAGTTCAGTTCAGTTCAGATCCTATAAGTTCAGTTCAGATCTTATAAGTTCAGTTCAGTTCAGATCCTATAATTTTAGTTCAGTTCAGATCCCTATACGTCACTTAATTTAAGTTCAGTTCAGATCCTATAAGTTAAGTTCAGTTCAGTTCAGATCCTATAAGTTAAGTTCAGATCCTATAAGTTCAGTTAAGTTCAGATCCTAAAAGTTCAGTTCAGTTCAGATCTTATAAGTTCAGTTCAGTTCAGATCCTATCATTGTTGTCAGAATCGCGATTCGATCCAACGATTCTACGATTTTACGATCCAAAAATGTTTGACCGATCCTGGATCCTACGATTCTATCATAGTTGTAGAATCTTACGATCCTATTAATATGAAAATTTCTAGAGATGGGATCATAATACGATCCTACGATTTTACGATCCGATTCCATAATATAAAAAAATTAATATATATTTTTATATAATGACACCGTAAAACTCAAATTTCGTGTAAGTTGTTCATACAATGATACTAAAATCATTAATTAGGAAATTTTATGAATAAATATTAATAAATAAGTGTTTTGATTTTCAATTATATGTTTTTACCAAATAAAAAATTATATTTAGTGAGTTTGTAGAATCTTGCGATTCTACGATCCGATTCTACCGATTCGATCCTACCCTCCTCATCGATCCAAAGTAGAATCCCGATCCTAACAACATTGGATCCTATAAATTTCAGTCCAAAAGAACAAGGCCTAATTGTCGCCAATTGATAAACTAGTTACTGCCCTTACATCTTGAAGCTGTTTTTCCAAAATTTAAGTGACATTACTAATTAACTAATCATCCCTTTTAATGGCGGAAGCACTGGTAATAGAGGTAGGAAAAGGCCTGGCAATCGATGGGGCGAAGGCGCTAGCTCATTTGATAACGGGTCGAGCCTCAGAGGAGGTGCAGCTAGCATTGGGCTACAGAGATCAACTCGATAAGCTTCGGCGTAAGTTTGAGTACGTTGAAGCTTTCTTGGTGGACTTAAGCCGGTCCAACCACCAGGCTCAACAGATTAAGTTGCTGGACACTTGGCTCAAGCGTTTCCAAGATGTCGCTTATTTGACGGATGACCTCATGGACGAGTATGCATATCAGGTTATCCGACAAAAAGTCTGTTTCCGCTCGCGTAATATTAACTTGTTCCGTCACTGTTTTGTGTGTACCCCTGTGTTTTTCCGTTTTCGGATGTCATTGAAGGTTAGGAATATCCTCTCGTTGTTTGATGAGCTAGATGCCGAGGCCAAGAGTATTGGTCTTAATCAGGTCAGTAGCAGAATAAGGGGGCTAACGAGGTTTATTGTTAGTCATATTTTTAACTACTTGTGAGTTGTTTTGATATTGTGCACTAACCTTGATTTCTTACTGGCTCGGTTAGGTCGAGATTGCTCGAGATGCCGTACGAGAAACTTACAATGGTAATAATGTCGTATACATTGATTTTTTTTTTATTCACTCAATCCGGGTTCAGCTTAGTTTTGTTCATGTTGCCCATCGGTGTAGGTAAAGTAATTTCAGTTTTAAAGAATAATCTATTATTGTTGTTTCAAATCTAACTTTAAGTAACCAATTTATATTTAAAAGCTTTCACATTTATTAAAATACTCCTCGTATGTATTAAAAAAGATGGAAGCATTTGGAGATTTAGAGGGAGTTTAAATTAACACGTGAGAGGTAAATGACGATGATTTGGCATTATATCTGCAGGAAACGTTCGGTATGGAAATTGTAGGAGCTGGAATCAAGCTCGGGAACACGTCTCAGGTGGGTTTGTAGGAAGGAAGGATGATGAACGAAAGCTGCTTGAAATGCTGTGTGATTCTTTCAACGAAGATAGTTCTTTGCCCATTGTCAGCATCGTCGGGATGGGAGGTACTCACCTTTTCACTTTTCACCTTTCACCTTTCACCTATATTTACCGATTCTCTATCATCTTATCCTATATAAGTGTAACTTGAAACCACAAATTCACGGTAGCATACTCATCTCTGTCACATTCTTTCATCGAAATTGTTTTTTCACATATGAAGCTTACTTCATTGTCTATTTGTTGTCCTCGCCCATAAAAAAGAAAAAGAAAATTGTTCCTATTCTCTCCATTTCAAAAGCTAACCATATTGCGTAAAAAAAAAAAATTCAATTATGGGTCTGAATTTGAATATTAAACAAGTAAATGTTCTGTCTTATAATACTCTTAGTAAATAAGTTACATTAATTGGTGTTTTCGATTGAATTAATTGTGTTTTATTTTTCTAATTAGGGATTTTTTTTAAAATTTTTTTTTTGTTCAAGTAGGGTGGTGGTAGGGAGGGGGAGTGCTGGGGACGTAGTTGCAGGGACGGAGGGTGCGATATGGATGGCATTATGTAGAATTAGTGATGCTATATGTATGAGTATATGCTGTTGCTTGCTCCTTGCTTTTCCTAATCTTTCCACTACAGGTCTTGGGAAGACAACATTAGCAAGACGTGCATACGATCATCAAACTGTCAATACACATTTCGGGGATAATAAAGTTTGGATATGTGTCTCTGAGAATTTCAGCATCATAAGGATCCTGAATGAAATGGTTGAAGCAGTCACGTCAAACAAAGGGGACTTGTCCAACAAAGACGGAATTGTACGAAAACTAGAAGAGAAGTTGAAGGGCAAAAAGTTCTTGCTTGTTCTAGATGATGTTTGGAAGGAAGATCAAGTGTTATGGGATTCTTTGCGAGAGTCACTGAAGTGGATTGGAGGACTTCCGGGGAGTGTGGTTTTGATGACAACTCGTAAGAAGAAAGTTGCAGACGCTGCAAGAGCTATTTACAAGCACGAGCTTGAAGGATTATCTGAAGATGATAGCTGGGGTCTACTTAAGCAAAATGTTGGTATACACGATGATTCTTGTTTAGAAGAGATTGGTAGAAGAATCGCTAACAAGTGTAAGGGAGTTCCCTTGGCCATAAATGTTATCGGATGCTTACTAATGTCGAAAAAAAATTCCCGACGTGATTGGGAAGCAATAGAAACGAGTGACCTATGGGAACTACCACAAGGCAGAAACGATATCCTCCCTTCCCTATTGTTGAGTTTCAACCATCTACCGTCTCCATCTTTAAAGCAATGCTTTGCGTTTTGTGCAATTTTTCCCAAAGGCCGCGCGATAGAGAAGGATGTATTGATTGCACTTTGGTTGGCTCAGGGATTCCTCCACACCCCGTTATCTGAAATAAGAAGGTTGACCGAGGAAGACATTGGCGGGGAATTTTGTAGTGTTCTGCTAAATAATTTATTCTTACAGGAAGATGAAACAAAAAATGATGAGGTTTTGAGGTACAGAATGCATGATCTAGTCCATGATCTTGCAATCTATGTTTCTAAGGATCTCCTGTTGATCAGGGAAGCAGAAGACCAACAACAAGCCAGTGGTTATAGGCATCTGGTATTCACATCAAAAAGGGATCAAATGGTATCTGAGTTCTCGAAAATGGAGACACTAAGAAAGCTACGAACGATTTCATTTGAAGGCGTCCAATCTGTCTATTCACAGAGTTGGTGGGTTCATGCACGGTACTTGCGCACACTAGTGCTCAGGAGTACTCAGCTATCGGAGGTGCCACCTGCTATTGGGTTGCTGCAACACCTGAGATTTCTCGACCTGTCGTATAATCCGATCAGAATACTGCCAGACATGATCTGTAAACTCTACCACCTACAAACGCTCGAGCTCCTTGATTGCAGGAGGTTGACTAAATTACCCTCATTATTAAACAGGCTTATCAACTTAAGACACATCTTAACAACTATTCCCTTGGATGCATCAAAAGGCTTGGCAGCGTTAAATCACCTGCAGACCTTACCTCATCTTGCTTTGAAAAATGATCAAGGATGGACAATTGATGAGCTTGGAGCTTTACCCGATCTTAGAGGTGAGATATGTGTTCATGGACTCGAGCATGTGGATACCAGAGATCAGGCTGTCAAAGCTGCGCTGAACAAAAACGACAAGATCACGAAATTGACTTTGACATGGGCCAGAGATAGACAAGAACCAAGTGAAGGTTATAGTGATGAAGATGTTCTGGACGGCCTTCAACCTTACCCTGAAATTTCTTCGCTGGAATTTAATAACTTCTACGGGAAATCGCTCCCTTCATGGATAATGAATATGGCCGTTGTAACTCAGGAAGTTATCGGAGGTCGTCTGAGACCACTAAGCAACCTGACGAGGCTTAAATTACTCAACTGCAACAATTGCCAGAACCTTCCCACACTTGGGCACTTACCTTTCCTGAAGACCCTGTTTCTGAGTGGGCTCGATGTGGAATACATCGGAAATGAGTTCTATGGAAATTTGGCAGGGAAAGTATTTCAATCTCTGAGGAAACTTGTGATTTCTAGCTTTCCTAGGCTGACCACATGGATGGTGCCAGCCATAGAGGTGACAGTCGTGTTTCCTAGACTTGAACATCTACAAGTTGAAGATTGTCCTGTGCTAAAAACTATTCCGGCCCTACACTGTGAATCATTGACACATTTGAAGCTTCACAAACTTAGTAGCATTGAGTCACTGGATATCATCAAGGTTTGCACCGGACTCACCTCACTCCAAATGTATGGGATGTCTTTACTGAGACACCTGCCTGAGGAACTGGCAAACTGTAGGAACCTTCAGATATTGGACATAAAGTTTTCTGATCAACTCGTGACGATTCCCAGCCTGAAATCCATGGGATGTCTTCAGTCTTTGACAATCAGTTCTCAGGCACTGATTTCTCAGCCAGATGATTTTTTCCATGGGCTTTATGCCCTGCGCAAACTTTACATCTATGGTTGTACAGGTTTGATAAGAATCCCATCAAGCTTTGAAGAACTCACATCTTTGGTGACCTTATACATCTTAAAGAGTGAGTTAGAAGATGTTCTACCAGCAAAATTTAGAGCGTTTAGAGGGCTTACTGATTTGTGCATCTTCTATCATTCAGCAGAATTCCTGAGGTCCATGCTTGAGGAACTTGAACAACTTCCGAATTTGGAATTTCTAGGAATTCATGGGTTTCAAGATGAGCAGCAGCTAGCAGAGTACTTCTCTGACATGACTCCCTTTCTCCGTCTCAAATCCCTCAAAGAACTACTATTGATGGGTTATCCAGAGATGAGGTCACTTCCTGTACAACTTGGATTGCTCACCACGATTACAGGCCTGCGTATAGTGTTGTTCGAAGACTTGGAAGAGATTCCAGAGTGGCTATGCAACCTCTCGTCTCTTGAATTATTGGAGTTCAGGTCATGCATGTCCTTGAAGTGTTTACCTTCAAAAGAGGCGTTACTGCGTCTCACCCGACTACGCAAGCTCGTGATTAAAGATTGCCCGTTGTTGAAGGAATGCATCTTCAAGGACAATAGCCCTGAATGGCTCAAGGTTAAACATCTCAACTACATTGAGATCGATGACAGAGAAGTTTTCTAAACCGTTTTATGGTAAACACACACTCTTTATTTCACTAATCAATTCAAATAAAGGCTTGTTAAAATGCAGTTCCCAAATCCCAAATTCATTATGGATAACCTGAAAACTTTCTTTTTGTGTATTGTCAGCAATATTGCTGTGTACATTTGATCCCCTTATCCCACCATAAGTCGGACTTGAGGAGACTTTGAGGCACTAAGTTTTGATGGGTTTATTGTTGTCTAATCTTAAAAGTTGGTGCTTTGAGTTTATTTCTATCTTTGTCCCAGTCATTTGTTTACCTTTTTATTCATTGTGCAGAGTATTTTAATCAAAAGTAAACAAATGATTGAGACGGAGGGAGTACATAATCAGCGTTTTTTGGCGTATTTGATTTTGATGAGGTGATATTTTGAGGGTTATTTTTCCAAATTAGAGTTTCAGGGTAAAATTTTTCCTACCAGGCAAATGAAATGCTATGCATATATGCTCAGTCGTAGGATGTAGTTCATGCTTGAAATTTACCCTTTGTTTGGATTTAAGAGATTTGAAGGAACGGGAGGGAACAGATTTAGAGGGAGAGCATTCCCCTTGTTTGGTTAACAAAATGGAGGTGAAGGGATTTGGAGGAGAGGTAAATTCGATCCCTCCACTTGCCGCTATTGCTCTTCTATAAAAGTCGTGTTTGCAATCTCATGGATTCATTCACAAATCTGATATAATTTTCTTCTTAATTATCTCTCTCCTCTTCCTTAATCTATCCTGGCAATAGTGAAATAGTTAAAAGGGTATTTACCAGAAATGGGTTTAAAAGTTTTTCGCCATCTGATAAAGGGTTTAGAAGAGCTATGTGAAGGACTAGGGTACTGAATGGCACAAGGGTAAACATCTTAAATACATTGAGGTCAATGGCGAGGACTTTTCTAAACCCTTTTTATGGTAAAGACCACTCTTTATTTCAATAAAGGCTTTTTAATGAAGTTCTCAAAACCCAATTTCATTATGGCTAATCCGGAAACATTCTCTGTGTATTTTCATACTGGGATTATGTATTTATGCCTCATACATTTGATCCCCTTATCCCACCATAGGCGGGATCTGGAAATTTTGAGGCACTGGGTTTTGTATTTGTTGCCTGCTTTGTTGCTGTCTAATCTTAGAAATTTGGTGATTGGAGTTTGTTTTGATTAATTAGGCTTTGTTACGCTATTTGATTTTGATGAGGTGATATTTTTGAGGGTTATTTTTCCAAATTAGTGTTGTATGCAGTAGTTTCAGGTGAAACTTCTACCAGAAAGATAACATATTATGCATGTGCTTAGTGGTAGGCACTAGGCAGTACTTACTGCTTATGATCGTCTTACTGTTTTGGCTACTGCAATTTCTAGCGGGTGGCGGCTGTTTGTTTGCCATTAATGGTGAAGTTTGGTGCTTTTGAGTTGTTGAATTTAATGATTATGGATACTTAATTATGTTTATTATTTGCAGGTGGTAGTTTATGACATTTTACAAAAAGGTTTTCAAATTTATCTACACTATATCTGATGCATAAACTGGGAGGAGACTTGATGTGAATGCTGTTCTGAGAATGCTGCTTTGCCTCTGAAGCATTGTTCTCTTGCAAAAATGCTGTGACTCTGTGAGTTACTTTGCTATCTGTCACTGTTTTGAAAATTTGTCTAACCCTGAGGAACCTTGACATTAAGAGTAAAAAGATCAACTAATTACCTACGGAGTATATAATTAATTGAGAATAACCTGAGTGTTTGAGTTGGTTTAATATATAAGACCGTCTCGTATAAGAGTAAAAAGACTAACTGAATATTGAATGATCTCTAAAGGATACAGTGGTTCATGCTCAAGTCTCTTGTTTTTGGCTATCTTACTTCCTGACATGTTGCTTATTCCATGTATAATTTCAGCGGATTATTCCACTTATTAAACTTTCTGAATGTTTGGTGAATTGGAGTTGTAGGGCAAACTGCTTTTCTGAGTGGCTTTTTGAAAATTTGAGTCTCATTCTTTCATGGTAAATCATACTTTTCCGTGCATACATTCTACAGGTGCTTGGAACCATTTATGGGGTTAGGCTCCTCATTCTGCTTCTCCTGAAATCAGCCACAAACCAAAGCTCAATGTCGACATCCGTCACAGTGCACTGACTGAAGGACTTTCAACATTTATGACACTCTTTATTTCTCTGTCACTAATGAGAACCATTCTGGAGAGTTTCGTGAGGAAACATGGATTTCTAACCTTTCCAAACTCACCCTTCAAATTAATGATTCCGGCTTTACCGGTGGATGCATGAACTCTGCTTCTGTATGCGCTTCTCCTGTCCTCTGAATACTTCCTATTTAAGACATAATGTATCGTAATTATTGATTAGAGAATTCTTTGCAGGTAACAGGATGAGCATATACACGGGGTGATCACATAACGAAAGAGCACATAATTGTGTAGCTTGCGCCAATTGAGGGGACGTTGTTGTCTGTTTGGATCTCTGGTTTATTGTTCCAGAAATCTAAAGAGAAGGCAGACGCAAAGCCTTGGATAAAATGATACATTTTCTTTCACCAAAATCGCCTTTTGATGCATGTACAGCCAGTACAGGTATAGGTAAATGTTACTCCCTCCGTCTCTGTGAATTGATATCTATTCCGTAGAGTGGTTGACCACATAAACTCTCGGTGCACTTTTTGATGCCTGTACAATATCAAAAAGATATTTGTATGAGGGACAAATGTTAGAGGTGTTCAAAATAAACCGAACCGGAAATCTGAAAAAACGTGCATTTTTTTAAGTTCGTTTTGACAAAGCGTTCGGTAAACCGAACCTTAAATTTGACATGGAAACGGTTCGGTTCCGATTCCCAATTTTAGAAAACCGGTTAACCGAAGTTTTTACTAGAAACTAAGCAAAAAAAAAGAAAATAACATACAGAAAAATTGTTCTTTCGTTTCATTTCTTAATGCATTCAAACTCAAAACTCCTAAATTGGTTAAATACCAAAGTATATCTACTTAATTTTACGGTTAGGTATTATAAATAACAAAAATTTAATTAAATCCCTTAAAAAAATAAATTAAAATTGAAAATTTGAAAGAAACAAAGTATAGGAGTTTGGCCAAATCGGTTAACAGTTAACCGAACTGCTTATGCGTTTTAGGTTAGGAGTTTGGCCAAACCGAAAATGCGTTCGAACTGATTTTAATTAACGATTTTAATCACCGAACCGTTTTTGAACACCCTTTTAGGCCTAAACAGTGAGACGATTAAGCTACGTGTCCTGTTAGGTAAGAAATGATGCATGCGTATGTATTATCATAGCAAGGCCACTTATCTAAACACTGACTAATCAAAGCTATACCCACAAGTCCACAATCACTGCTTAAAAGTTAAAACTAGTCTTACTTTTCACAAATACAAAATGTGAGAAAAGTATTTTCTATAGTCCGAGGTCGTCTTAGGGGTTAAGGACATTATTTTATTTATCTGTGTAAATACATTGGATCCTTACTCCATAAATACCACCCTTTTTTGCACCAAAAAAAATAAATACCACCCTTTACATGTTGAATTTACACTTCAAACTTGAGGACATAACACACAAAAATTGTACCCTTTAATGGCTGAAACACTAATAATAGAGGTAGGGAAAGGCCTAGCAATTGAGGGGACAAAAGCACTAGCTAAATTGTTAATGGGTCGAGCCACGGAGGAACTACAGCTAGCATTGGGCTACCAGGATAACCTCGAAAAGCTTCGACGTAAGTTTGAATACGTCGAAGCTTTTTTAGAGGACTTAGGCCACAATCACCAGGCCCAACAGATCAGTTTGCTGAATACTTGGCTCAAACATTTTCAGGATGTCGCGTATCGGTCTGATAACCTCATGGACGAGTATGCCTATGAGGTTATACGCAGAAAACTGGAGCGTACAGCCAAGTTTAGGTACTGTTTTATGAAGACCCCTTTGTTCTTTCGACTTCGGATGTCGTTTAAGGTTAAGCATATCCTTTTGCTGTTCGATGAGCTAGATGCCGAGGCCAAGGTTATTGGTCTCAACCAGGTTAGTGGTTTGATGTTATGTATGCAAAGAAAAATACCGTTAATAATATCAATAATTCTGCAAATGTCAACTAGTTCGATCTGGTAAAGTCTCCTGAGTTGGTAATTATGACTCGGGTTCATGGTTTTAAACTAACTTCAATTTCTGGCTGACTTGGTTAGTTCGGGATTGTGCAGGATGCTATACGCGGAAATTACAATGGTAATAAGGTCCTATTCTTTTGGATTTAATTTTATTTTATTTAGTTTAATTCAATTCAATTCTGTCAAATTACAATGATAAAAATTTATCATTATAATGTTTCCAATTTAACACACATTATGGAGCAAATCAATCAATCAATAGAATAGAATAGGGCCAAATAACCAAATTGGTAAAAAAAGTGGAGGATAGTTGCCAAATTGGTAAAAAAAAATTCACTTGTGACAAATTGGTAAAAAAACTTAAGGGAATGTGACAAATTGGCCAAAAAACTAATTGCTTTATTTAATTTGTTATTCCTAGAACTAAATTTGACTAAAATATCCTTTACCCAAGTCACCCAACTCTTAAAACCCGAAAACCAAAGAAATAAGAATAGATGACCCAGATGAAGTTTACAACTAGACCTGACAAACGGATCAATTGAGTCGGGTTTGGGTCGGGTCATTTCGGGTTGTCATATTACCGGGTTAGTTCGGGTCGAGTCGTCGAGTTGTTTTGGATATTTTTCGGGTATGTTGGTCGGGTTATTTCGGGCCCGGTTCATATTCGGGTCAATGGTTAAGAGAAAAAAAAGTACGTTTAATACTATTACCTATTTTTAGTTTAATTTTGATAATTAATTATTTATTTTAACGTAAATTATATTAATTATGTTTTTAAATTAGTCATTTATTTGTTCAATTAGAGTTACATTTTTCGCGTCATTTTCGGGTCGGGGTTTCGGATTTGGTCATTTCGGGTCGGGTCGGGTTAGATCCTAGTCAACAAAGTTCGGGTCGTGTCAGGTCAGTCGGGTTTCGGGTTAAATTTGGGAGTTGTAGTTCTGGTAAATTTTGGATCTCGGGCCGGCCTTTTCGAGTCGAGTTAATCGGGCCAGGTCGATTTTTCCAGGTCTACTTACAAGGTAAACCCGAACAAACTCGACTTTTTTCAGGGTTTGGGCGTCTTATCATCCTAAGAAAATCCGCATGCGATCCGAAGACCATTGGCTCGAAAATGAAAATTGGATTATTTTTCTTATTTAATATTTCATTAATTTATATATCTATATGAGGTGAAATATTAAAAATTAATGTTTACGAGTAATTTTTATCCAAATATTTATGGATATGAATCATTGTAAATTTATATCATTTTTTTGGTCGAATTATTCAAGAGAAAAAACATGTTTAACAACGTTAGATCAAATTTGGGTCAAGTGTTTTAATTTTAAGTTTCGAGTCATAGTTGCTAATGACGAGTCTCGGATAATGTTTTTTTAGTTTACTAATTCAATAAGGGTAGTTTGTCAAATCTAATTGCAATGATGGAGTATTTGTTAAAGTGAAACTTTTTTGGCCAATTTGTCACATTCCATTAGTTTTTTTTACCAATTTGGTAGTTTGGCCAATAGAATAGAATATATTACTCTTTTCTTTTGTGTGTTATCCAATAATAAGATAAAGTAATGTCAATGGTACTTCCTTTTTGTTGATCATTTTTTGACTTTTTAAATTCTTTGCGACATTAATTTTAGTTGAAGGATCGTTTGTTTATCTTTAAACAGCTAGTAGTTTTTGATTCAATGGTGTGGTTGTATACTTGTATGTGCCTCTACCATTCCAATTATTGCCGTTGAAGCCATTTCATTGCATAAATGTTGATCACTGAAGGATTCGAGTGATCAACTAATCACATACTCCCTCCTAGTCGCTCATTTCTTCCCCCTTCCATTTTGCACAAGAAATAAGAATATGATTTTGGACCACACAAACCACTCTACCCCACATACAAATGAATTTGGACCACATAATCCTTTCCAAAAAAGAAAAGAGGGAAGAAAATCCGACTATCATGAAAAGGGAAATAGGGAAGAAATGAGTGACTAAGAGGGAGTATATAATTAAATGAGGATTACCTTAGTATTTGAGTTGGTTTTATACGTAAGACCGTCTCATATAAGACCAACTGAATATTGAATGATCTCTAAAGGATACAGGGCTTCTCTGTAGATCTTGAAGGCCCTGTTCTCGATCATTTCCCTTTTAAAGTGTGTTTTAACATTATAAAGTCTTGTATCCTTCTTATGATTTATTTTCCTTTCGATTGAGTAATTGAATTTTTGGTAAAAACTAAAAAAAAAAATTGTATTGTTTTGTATTTTTTGTCTTGAAATATGTAGTCTACTTACTGCATTCTTTGAGCTTCGTCTGCTGTGAAGTTATAATTGGTCAATGTTATTCTTGGATACAATATTCGCCCGAAGCAGGTCTAATCTTTGTGTTTCAACACAAAGTGCAAACATAAGGGTCTAATCTTGAGGCAACGGTTCATGCTTAAAGTCTCGTGTTGTTGGCTATCGTTATTTTACCCCTTAATTAAGTGTCTGAATGTTTGGAGTTGAAGGGCAAGTTACTTTTCTGTGTGGCTTTTTGAAAATTTGATTCTCATTCTTTTCAGATTGTTGTATGTTTATCATTGCTCTGCATTACATTTTATTAAGCAAGTCATCTTGTATCATGGCCGATCATACTTTTCTACGCATACTATATTTAGGTGCTTGGAGTCATTTATGGAGTTAGGCTCCTCAGTCCTCATTCATACTTTTCTTGAAATCAGCCATGACCGCAGCTCAATGTCGACATCCATCACAGTGCATTGAGTGAAGGATTTCTGACATTTATGACTGACTGACTGTCTTTGTTTCTTCAAATCATTGGTTCTAACTTAACCGGTGGATGTACAAACCCTACTTCTGTATGTGCTTCTCCCGTTCTTTCAATACTTTTTATTGAAAGACATATTGTATCATAATTACTGATTACAGAATGATCTCTGCAGGTATCAGGATGTTCATGTGCTCGGGGTGATCCCATGACGAAAGAGCACATGATTGTGTACTAGCTTGCGCCAATTGAGGGGACGCTGTTGGCTGTTTGGATCTCCGGTCTGTTGATTTAAGACCGGTAGCTTTTCAACTATTCTTCCATCTCTTGCCTGTATCCTACTAGTTCAGGTCAGTAAAGTTGATTTCTTTTTTTCTTTTTCCGTGTCCCCTCACACTAGTATCACATCATTATATATATTAAAGAGAACCCTCTTCCTGCTGATGTGGCAGCATGAGAGTTTAGAAAAGCAAGTTTCCTGGCTTCTCATAAATTGGACAAAATGGTCAATAAACTCATATAGTTAGGGGACTTGGTGGAAAATACAAGGGTTAAATTACTGATTACAGAGTGATCCTGCGACGAAAGAGCACATAATTGTGTACTGGCTTGCGCTAATTGAGGGGACGTTGTTGGCTGTTTGGATCTCCGGTCTGTTAGTCAGGTCAGTAAAGTTGATTTCTTTTTTCCTGTTTCTGTGTCCCTTCACACTAGTATTCACATGTAAATATCAAGTATGGATTATCTGCTTCAAAATTGATTTTGGAATCAATAGTTACTGTCTAGTCATGGTTGTTTTGCTATAAAGGCAGACACTACGCTTTAAAATAGGGTATTAGTTCAGTATTAGGGAAAGTTGATATCTTTCCATACTCTATTAGTCTTGGTTATGCCGAAAGGCGACATCGCCACATTATCGAAAACGGACCTGCCCTTTTAGCTCACTGTCACCTTCCGCCATTTTTTTTTTTGCCTTTTGCCTTCACAACTGCTGCCTATTTAATTAACCGATTGCCCACACGAACTCTACATAAGGACTCCCCTACTTCAAACTCTTTCAAAAAACGCCGGAGTCTTCGATGTTTATTTTACTCTTGGTTTCTTCCTTACAGCCCTCATAAATTAGTGCCTACTCATTGCGTTTGTGTTGGCTGTTCATCAACTCAAGGCGCTTATCATTGCTAAGATCCTCAAACAAATAGGGCCTACACTTTCCGTCATGTCAAATTTATTGAGCCGGAATTTCCCTGTAGTTCCCATTGCACATCCCTTCCCCCAACCTTTTGATCTCCTTCCGTCTCGAATTGGTGCACCCTCAGGATCCCTCTCATCTCCCTTAAGGCCTCTTCACACTCTCCGCCTCCCACTCCCCCTGCCTCTTCTGCTTTGCACAGTCCTCGTATCACTTGTATAGCCCCTCCTCGCCCACCCTCACTCTCCTGTAAAGGTGGCAATCAGGTCTGGTCTGGTCTGGTTCGGTCGCTTACAGGTCGGGTTAATTCTCAGCTGGGCCAGGTCGGGTCTGGTGGGGAGTCGTTGTCGGGTCGAGTCGTTCTGTCGTGTTTTAGTCTATTGCCGGTTCGGGACATTATCAGGTTCATCAACGGGTCAGGGTCAGATTTGGGTCAGATTTTGCGTAGTTTGGCTTATCAATTCATTATCGGGTCAGTTTTTTTTTCGATAATTTACCAAGTTTAGTTCTCGTCATTATCTAGCGGAGTTATAAAGTTAATTTCTGCATGTTACCTTTTTGGTCTTTATAACCTTGACTTTTAGTTAATGTCGGAGCGATATTTCGAGTCAATGTCGGGTTATCTTTCGAATAGGTCAACTTTCGGTCAATTTTGGGTCATATTTCGGTTTGAGCGGTCGAGGCAGGTCAAAACTTGTATTGGGTTGACTCGGGTTCTGAGCCGGATCGGGCTCGATTTCGGGTCCACCTAAATCGTTTTTGTTGGGTTTCGGGTCATCATCGAGTCAGGAAGTCGAATCCAGTTAACACCATTTACGGATTCGAGACGGGTTAGACTTTCTAGCTCTACAGTGCCTCTACACTCCTCCAACGTCTTCTTCTCTTCCTCCTTCGCAACGTTGTGTTGTCACTCGGCTCGGTAAGTGGGTCTTTCATATTAAATACAACCCCAGTAATTCAATTCAAAAGTACCAAGGCACCTTGTAGCTAAGAGTTTTTAACAGCGCCTCCGTCATGATTTCTCCAAAACTTTTAGCCTAATAGTCAAACCTTTCCACCATCTCTATTATCCATTCCCGGCCTTATGCGAGTCTTAATTAGGGATGATATTGGATCGGGTTGGATCGACGGGTTGCTAGATCCAAACTCGATTCGCTTACTTATTGGATCCCCATCCATATCCAAACTCGATCCATATCCAAAACTTTAAAATCCATACCCGATCCATATACCTTTTTCCAAATCCATATCTGATCCACCATATAATCCAAAACCCACCTGAAACTTGATTTGACTATATAAAGTATTCTATATTATATGATAAATTGAAATTTCACGTTTAAGAAAACCTAAATTTTCAAAATATTTGATTGGATCGGATTCGGGTTTTCCAATAGTGGATATGGATATGGGTATTCAAATAGTGGATCGGGTGTGGGTATTTAAATATTGAGTTTGGATCGGATTTTTTCCTTCGATTTGGTCCGGGATATAATTGCCATCCCTAGTCTTAATAGCCCCTCCGTTATCGTCTAACACTTTTTTCAAGGTTCTCTCTTTTTTAGTCTACATGTCTCAAAACCCCGAGTTAATAAACTCGCCAAGCAATATATGCGTTAAACAAGTTCCTAGATTTGAAACAAAGCACGATTAGAATCGGATAGAATTCGGGAATTTTCCGACCCGATGACGGCTCGTTACCCGACACAATCTGATAATCAGTTACCCGAACCCGGACTTGACCTGACCCGTTATTGACCCGATTAATGAATGATCTGACAATTATTAAACTCAATAATGATCAAATTGAAAGTGATTAGTGTCTAGTTTGATACCATTGACTTAATAATGAAATAATTAAACCAAATAATGGTCGAAAATTGATTTGATACGATAAAATTGTTAGACCCGATAGTGATCCGGCCCAAAGTCCCAAACCCGACTCTATACATCATTTGACCCGTAATGACCCGATTGACCGACCCGACCCCGACCCAAGTGGATATATTAACCGGATATGACCCGAACTCAATATGGCCACACCCGACTTGACCTGACCCAAATCCGACCCGACTGACCCGATTGCCACCTCTAAACACGATGAGCTTTGGTCCTTTCTCATTTCCTACGACTTCAATAATTCCATCTCCGACCCCTTTTATTTATTCATTTTCCTACGTGATTCCACCACTCTTTACCTTTTCCGTCTACACAAATTCTCATTGAAGACATGACATATCCGTCACAAGCTGAAGACGGATACCATTTTATCTCACAATGTACCCACTTTTTCTCTCTCTGCAACACTATTCATGTGGTCCCCTTTCTCCACTAACCCATTTTGTTACCATTTTATCTCACAAAATATCCGTCACAAATGGTAACCCGTCACAAGGGAGACCAATTGTTCCGTCTATATCAATGACATTGTTTGTCATTGCCTCTTCTCCCACTAGTACCACAGCTACTTGTATTTCTTTTGTCTTATCACACTGACCGTTTCTCTTTAAATAACGATTTATTTACTAAAACTTTTATAGAATAGTATACTTTACGGAGTACATATTCAACGAAAAATACGATTCACATTTAGTTACATTTTTTTATTTTACTAAATAGTCTTTATTTACGAGGTCTCTTTCAGGAGATTTACTCGTGAGCCAATAAGAGAAACCTACATGACAATTTGCTATATTTATATGTAAAAGCACGTAATGTCAAGTTGATTTGGTATATTTACCATTTCCACGCTCTTTGTATCGTTTGGTTGACATTCGAGAGCTAAACTCCCATGAATTTTAAAAACTCGTGAGTTGCTTAAAATGTGTTTGGTTGACATACGGGAATTAAATGCATGCTGTAGTTTCCAATTAGCTAGGGAGCTAGGTAGAGCTGGCAATAAATGACACGACACGAAAACACGACACGAACCCGACACGAAATTAACGGGTTTGGGTTGAGGTTTATTGACCCATTTATGTAAGTGGGTCGACACGAACACGACACGATATTTAATTGGGTTGGGTTTGGGTTGAGCTCTCTAAACACGAACCCGACACGAATGACCTGTTTACTAGATTAATTTTAATTTTTTTTTATCCTCAATCACATAAATATACTTAAACTTTCCAAATATAGACATGACACGGAAACACGACACGAACCCGACACGAAATTAACGGGTTAGGGTTGAGGCTTGACGACCCATTTATGTAAGTGGGTCGACACGAACACGACACGAGATTTAATTGGGTCGGGTTTGGGTTGGAGAGTTTGTGACCCGTTTACATGTGACACGAACACGAACCCGACACGACCCGATCTGTTTGCCAGGTCTAGAGCTAGGTAATCCAATTCCTCCATTATGAAAAAGTTTACAAGCTCCCATTTTCTCGATTCATGGGATGTTCCAGTTACCCATTTTTAGAGTGGTAACCAAATAACCACTCGATCTTTAATTTATTGATTTTGTCAATTATCTACTCCTACTTGTCCAAGCTATAAGGACGTGAAGCCCATGTCCAAACGGCAAAAGATTAAGTCTAAATTATAAATTCTCCTTAAATCTGAAAGTCGTCTCTGTTTTATTGAATTTGTCTTTGTACAACTACACAAGTTAACTCCGTCAATTATCTTCTTGATTAAGCTATAAGGACGTGAAGCTCATGTACTAATTGGCAAAAGATTGAGTCCAGACCAACAAATTATAAATTCTCCTTAAATCTCAAAGTCGTATTCTTGGTTTACGCCAGACTCCTTCGATGGTGGAAGCAGTGGCAATAGATATAGGAAAAAGCCTGGCAGTCGATGCGGCAAAGGCTCTCGTCAAATTGATAATGAGCCGGGCCTCGGGGGAGGCAAAGCTGGCTTGGGGCTTCGCAGACCAACTAGACAAGCTTGAACGTAGGTTTAAGTACGTCAAAGCTTTCTTGGAGGACTTGAGCCGGTCCAATTACCGGGGCCAGCAGAGCAGACTGCTGGAAACTTGGCTCAAACGTTTCCAAGATGTCGCTTATTTGACGGATAATCTCATGGACGAGTATGCCTATGTGATTATCAGCCGAAAACTCAAGCTTAAGTATTCGAGCTCCGGTATTGCCAAGTTTCGTTACAAAGTTGTGCAGACCCCTTTGTTCTTTCGGTTTCGGATGTCGCTCAAGGTTAATCATATCCTTTCGTTGTTTGATGAGCTCGATGGCGAGGCTAAGACTATTAGCCTTAATCAGGTTAGTGACGGAGATTTAGCGAGGTTCCCTCTCTCTCTCAAGCGATGAAATTTACCACACAAATAATTTCAGTTTTTTTAGTTGTTTCGTTATATTCTCCGCATTTGGTCGTTTCTTTCAAATGCGCAAATTCTCGTTTTAGACGTTAACTTCATATGAGATTTTTTTAAGACCTGGATCATTCTTGCGGTTTACACGAACTGACCCGGGCCCATTCCTAGGGAAAACACGAAACCGGCAAGGTCAGTTAGTGTTTTCCACATGAACTGGCCAATTCGTGTGGACTATGACGTGGGCCATTTTATGTGGTCTTGGCTCGTTCCTGTTTTCCATATGAACTAACCCAGCCTAGTTCTGGTAAACCATATGAAAGGCCCAGGTTTCTAAATTTTTTTCGCAATTGCATTCGTTTCACCAAGATAAGCGATTTAAAAAATTCGTCAAAATCGGAGACAATGTTATGGTCGGTAAAATCTTTTTCTTTTGTAATCGTCATTTTTTGTTTCCAATTTAATCATTGTTACTGTTATTAATTGTCGTTCAATAATATATCCTCCCTCCAATGTCTCCCATTCCTTCCCTTTTCTATAAGCTAAGCTCTGCACCGGTCCAACACCTAACCGGGCCAAACCATAACTAAATATATAAACTAAATATAATTTCGATGTAATGACAACCGATTGTAGGATTTATAAACAATATACTCCCTCCTATTCGGGGTTTTCTTCCCCTTTAATGTGCGCACGGGAATTAAGGGTGAGAGTATTATATTAATAAATGATATGAATGGGTTTGGTGATTGGAGAGAGTTAAGAATAATTAGGATTAAATATTAATAAAGGAGATGTGTGAGGTTTGGTGATTGGAGAGAGGTAGAAATATTTAAGATTAAATATTAATAAAGGAGATAGGTGGGGTTTGATGATTGGAAAGAGGTGAAAATATAATATTAATAAAAATTTCCTAAAACAGAAATAGGGAAGAAAACGTGAATAATCCGTTTTAGGAAATAGGGAAAAAAAACCGTGAATAGGAGGGAGTATATTCAAAATACATGAAATTATGAAATTATAACTTATGGTATTATATTTCTTTCTGCCCATTCTAATATACGAGTATTGGGCTCCTCGGGCCCATCGTGCCTTCCCCCAAAATTGGCCCGGCCCAGGCACGGATATTGGGCTCCTCGGGCCGTGCCGTGCCAGGCCCACTAATCCAAACCTACGCCGCGGCCCGCTCAAGGCACGACCATTTTCGTGCTCGGGCCGTGCCTGGCCCATGGGCTTTTCGTGCCTTGTCCGTGGGCCGGCCCATGTGCTTTAATATTTTTTTTATTTAAAAAAAAACGTTATATAATTGATATATTTTTAAACTTTTTGTTTAATAAATAATGATTAATGGTTTAAATATATATTTTATTAAATATTAATGTACTTTTTGTTTAATAAATGATAATTAATGGTTTAAATATATATTTTATTAGATATTAATGTACTTTTTGTTTAATAAATAATGTTCAACGGGTCATTCTTCGTGCCGGGCCGTGCCAAGCCCGTCGTGCCTTGTCCGTGCCGGGCTCCACCGTGCCTGGGCCATGCCGTGCCTGGGCACGGATTTTTGAAGAAAATCGCGCCGGAGCCCGTCTCAAGCCCAGTCGTGTCGTGCCCGTGCTTCCTCGATTTTCTCACCGTGTCGTGCCGTGGGCCGTGCCTGGCCGTGCCGCCCACCGGCCCGCGGCCCTTTATGCCAACTCTAGGTAAACTAGGATACCACTTTACTCTTTTTAATGTAAGTATAGTACATTAGTACTCAATTAGTCTACATCGTCTATTCACCTATTTTACTTTGTAAATTTCAGTCATTTATTTACTTTTTTTTATTTTAGGAGTACTTTTGGTGTGTAATTTGAACATTTACCTTTGTTTTGGTCAACTTGTTATCCAAAAACAATAATTATACACAAAATATTATTTAAATGCGGCCATATCCGTTTTAAATAAAAAACGGGTTAAATAGGTTATTGAGACAAAAAGTAAAGTGTCTAGGAAATAATAAAAAATTTGATGGCATCCATTAATTGTGAAAAAAAAAGGTAAATATATCACCAACCGAATGAGTCTCTCTTTTCCCTTTTAAGTGCTCGTTTGGCTCATATAGGAATTGAACTCCTGTGGTAGTTTACAACTCACCGGATTCCAATTCCCATATGCAATTCACATGAAATGGCAAAAACGTGTTTGGTTGCCTTGGAGGAGTTTGTTTTTCCCATGAATTAAACTCCCGTGGTTTGTTTGGTTAATTTATGTAATTCACCCGATTTTAATTTCTAAATACCAATATTTCCCTCAATAATATTACTAACATCTAATTTTTATTAAGGGTAAATGGGTAAATTTGGATAAGATGAAGGGGTTTCCAATTACCTAGAGGGGGCTAGGTAACTAAACTCCTACATCATGTAGGAGTTGGAAACTGTCAGGAGTGATATATAACACAAAAGTCAAGGTAAACGTATAGGTTTTATAATCGAAGTTCGGATTTCTTTTCTAAAAACTTAAAATTTAAATCGAGAATAAAGATTAAAACGAACTTGCAAACCGAAGTAAAACCTAAGGGTCCGGAATACCTTAAAAGTGAACCAAGTAATATTAATAATACTCCGTATATAAGAAAGTTGTTAAAGGTGTAATAAGTCTGAAAAGAAAATAATTTTTTTATAAATTAAATAAAAACACTAAATATTTCAAATAACATTACACACTAAAAATCCACATGCATCATTTCTCTCCATTGTGCGCTCTCCGACACCATTCCCTCACCAAGCCCGAGAAATCTCATATCACCCTCATCCATGTCTGTTTTGGTCTCCCTCTACCCATAGCAACCTTTTCTCTTCCCCAACCTCTTAACTAGTGCGTCCATAGGTCTCCTTCTCACATGACCAAACCATCTTATTCGGTTTTCCATCATCTTGTCCTCCATTGGCACCACTTTTACCTTCTAACACTCGGAGCCGTAAAGTAAGGCATGCTTAATCGCCATGCGATAAAAAATTTTCTTTAAACTTTGGGGCATATCTTTATCGCACAAAAACCCTGTTACACTTTTCCATTTCAACCATCTCGCTTTAATTCTGTGAGCCACATCTCCGTCTAACTCCCCATCTTTTTGAATAATAGATCCGAGATATCTAAAGGAATTTGACCCCTCAACAACATTTCCATCGAAAATAATACTCCCCACCTCCGTCGATCTCAACCCCGCGAACTGACACCTCAAATACTCGGTCTTGCTCCTACTTAGCCTAAACCCACGAGTCTCCAAAGTATGCCTCCACAATTCCAACGTTCTCTCAACCACCTCTTTCGTCTCATCAATCAAAACAATATCATCCACAAATATCATACACCAAGGGATGTCATCCTGAATATCCCTTGTCAACTCATCCATAACTATAACTCCCAGGAATTATACATTCCTACATTTTGCCATATTTAGGACAATCAAACAAGTTTAAAAAAACTCAATTCATGGGATTTTAAAACTCTCATGAATTGAGTGGGCAACGAAACAATCACTTAATTTTATCACTTGTGTAGTTGTGTTCACTTTATATTTTATGTGTAAAATACGAACTAGAGTATGAAAAATGTTTTTTTTGTTGACAACAGAAAATTGTTTTTAGAACAATACTTCCATCACATATTCCGACTGTAATTTTCAATTTATATTATACACTGACTTTGATTTGTGACTGGATGAGTCAGGTTCAGGTCTCGCTAGACGCCGTACATGGAATTTACAATGGTAACTAATAATGTCTTTCTTCTTTTGGAATGTTAGGAGGTATTTGGCAAATTATATGTTGGTAATTTTAGTATATTCAGAACTTTTAACATTGTTTGACCAGTAAATAAGTTAATTTTAGTGGGTAAATAACTATTGTAATAACATACTTGAGATTAATGTGCTGTTTTACAACATGCTCTTACCTAGATATTTAAGGGTACAAGTAGAGGTGGCAATCGGGTCACTCGGGTCGGTTACGGGTCGGGTCAAAGCGGGTCGGGTCATATCGGGTTCGGGTTAGCGGCGGGTCGGGTCGGTTACGGTTCATGTCGGGTCATCTTCGGGTCGGGTCATCAGCAGGTGGCAAGTCGGGTCGGGTCAGTATCGGGTCAGATTATAAGCATATATTTTCTCTTATGTATTTAGTTTTAGATGGGTAAATTTATGTTTAAACAACGTGTAGGTATATTAATTGTAATTTTAAGTGAAAATAATTAAGATTAATGTCAATTTGGTATTATTTACATCATTATTAAGCTAATTCATTATCGGGTCATCTATCGGATTGAGTCAATATCGGGTCACGGGTCGGGTCGGGTCGGTTCAGGTCGGGTTCGGGTTGGAAAAAATAAGGATGTTATCGGTTATCGGGTCGGGTTGGGTCGGGTCGGTTCGGTTTCGGGTCACCCAATTTCCGGGTTGTATCGGGTCGGGTTTCGGGCGGGTCGGGTCGGGTTCCTCGGGTCGGGTCAGCTTTTGCCAGCTCTAGGTACAAGTGTATGGCCGTGGATTGTATGGGTAGATAGGGAGGTTTGCCTTTCTTGTGGCGAAATGATGTGGGAAACTTTGACCGTGTATAAATATGGTCATGAATTCGCAACGCAACGACTTTTGTTTTCAAATTTATCGTCTTTTTGAGATTTTCGATTAGAAAAAAACGATTTTAATCAAATAAATTTTAAGTGACTATATCTCATTGCTATGAATTTTTCTCATTGCTATGAGTTTTTTTTTTTTTTCAAATTGATCGTCTTTACGAGATGTTTAGTTTGAAAAAAAGATTTGTTGTTTTGGGATTTTGTAACCAAGAAATATAGACAGTCAAAAATTTCAGCAACTCTTTCTTGTGACGGGCATATCCATCACAAGCTTGCAACGTGTCAAGTACTAGTACTACCCATTTGAGTAGATAAGACGAAACAAAATGCTACTCCCTAGGCACTTTGCTTTTGTCTTATCTACCCACATGAATAGTACTTGATCCGTCGCAAGCTCACGACGGATATATCCGCACAAGCTTACGGCGGATATATCCGCCACAAATAAGAATTTATGCAAAGAAATTTAGCTAAAAAAAAAGGTACTATTTAGGATATACAAATATACAAAGAATATCCAAAAAAGAAACAAAAGATTTATTAATTAAAATGGTTGGCATTGTATTTGCAGAAAACGGCGGGAAGAGCTTTAATCAAGCTCGAGAACACGTGTCATGTAATAGGTTTGTTGGAAGGAAGAATGATGAAATAGTGTTGCTTAAAAAGCTATGTGACTCTTATAAGGAAGATAGTTCTTTGCCCATTGTCGCCATCGTTGGTATGGGAGGTAATCACCTATATATACATCTCTTTTGTTTAAACGCCTTCTAATCTACCTAGTATAAAAGATAAGATAGGTTTTTTAAAACTTTTTAATTGGTCCATTATTTTTAGGAGTTATTTTTTTTTTTTTTGGGTCTAGAGACCCCACGTTCTATGATTTAATTACTCTTCTTTCTTGTGCACTTGCATTTCATAGAACATGAAACATGAATAGATGATCAAGTATGATTTCAGTTTTACCTTATACATTTCCCAAACATTATGTATACATTTGTTGCAATAAATATTTCTAATGTAAAAAAATTACAAAATCTGAATTTGTTAACCTTATACATTTGTTTGAATGAATAAATAAATGAACAAATGTTTCTAATACAAAAAATTATAAAATTGTAATTTTTTAACATTATAATATCATACTTATACAACAAAATAATGTACACAAAAAATATACAAGTCATAATTAGAATTAAAGCTGAATCATATAATTATAATTCATAATTTTATAATGTTAAAGAAAAATGCAGAATTTAGCAAAAAAGCTTTTTTCTTTTTCAAATCTTAAAAGTATAAATCCTCATAATAATATAAGTATATTCCAATAATTTATGCAAAAATAATCATAAAATATTACTTTTTTCCATATACAAAAACTAAAAGAAATCTACACTAAAACAAAATCAGAATTGCAAAACACCCAAAAAAAAAAAAGCACAACTTCAATAAAAAAATAAACTAAAAGTTTATTATGAGAAAAATTGAAGTTTATTAAGTAAATAATTTAAAAGTTTGTTATAAAATAAATAAAAAATGCAAAAATATATATGCTAGACGATCTACCATACTGTCAATACTTGAAGGACAAAAATTGATCTTTGAGAAAAACAATTAACTTTTCTTCATTTAGCTGCTCTTCTTGAAACTTTAACCATTATTTAGCCATCAAAAGAGGCATGCAAGCTTTTATTTAAAGAATATTGATAAGTCGGAAAAATATGAAGGTGTCGTGTTTTATTGAGTGTGATGAGAAAGGTGGTGGTGTATTTTTGTATGGAAGGAGGTTGTGGTGGGAGGCCACATAGGTGTTTGTTAGTAGAGGGAGGTGGTGAATATGAAGCGGCAAGGTGATCCAAAAATAGGTTTTAGGTAATGTAATGCAAATATAAGTAGTTAATTAGGTTATTAGCTTGGCTTAAATTACAATGTTTCATTTGGGCTTTCTTGCACAAATAAGACATATAGACATCGTAAAATGGTAAATTAGCCCGTTATTAAATTTGGGTCGAGAATACTACTATTAGTTTATTATTAGTACTATTATTATTATTATTATTATTATTATTAATTTATTTTAATACTTCGTACAATATCATTTTAGTGATTTTAAAATTATTTATCATCGTAGCTGAAAATTAGGAACTGATAAGGTAGCTGATTATATAAAAAAATGTTTGGCAAACTAACTGAAAAGATAACTGATTTTGATGAAATGACGTAAAAGGATATGATAATTATTTAATAGTATAGATTTAAAGAGTAAAAACAGAAAATCAAACCACATCAGGTACCTGAGATCTCAAATGCTACTCTAGGTAGCATTTCATTTCAAGTAGCTTATTTGGTTAAATGAGCTACTTGCCAAACGCTTACAAAAAAAATAAGATACCTGAAATTTTGGTCAAATAAACTACTTTGACCAAATCAGGTAGCTGAAATGCCTTGGCAATGGAGCCTAATTTAAATACGAGTATGTTTTACCACTTTTATTTAGGCACTGTTTGGTAAACAACGGATTAATATTAACAGAAGCAGATTTAGAAAGCAGATTTGACTAGCATAATGTTTTAGCGGGTTTGACTAGCAGATTTATTTAGCGGAATTGTTTTAAAGGTGTTTGGTAATTGACAGTTTTAGATTAGCAGATTGTTTAGATCCTTTGTAAAATGACAAATAAGGATATGAATTATTATTTATTAAATATATAAAAGAAAGGTTAGTATTTTTTAAGGAGATAAATAAGACAATTTTTTTTCTTTCTAATTTGCTAACCCAATATGCTGGTAGGAGCAGCATATTGCAAAATAGCATATTGGACCTCAATATGCTATTTCAATATGCCATTAAACAAACGCTCTAAATAGCATATTCGTTAGTCAAACATGCTAAATCTCTCCAATATGCTGAAATTTGGCCAATATGCCATTTACCAAACAGAGCCTAATGAAATTCCAATACATAAAATAACCTTTACCGTAAATTTTTACATTGGTGAGGAATTCTAAAACTATTGTATAAGATATACAGATGTATATTATCTATATTACCTGACACACTCTAAAATACTAAACTCTTTGTTAAAATTTGTTGTTGAAGATGTACACATCGTATCAAATAATTATTAATTGAGAACGATACATTTTATTATATCTGTACTTCCTCCATTTTGGTAAATACGACGTTTTTGTTTTTCGGAGTGTCCCTTTAACTTCAATTTTTACAAAAATTTAGTAGTCCAAAAATTATAAAACTGCACCATTAAATTCCTTATAAAATAGTTTTTATATGAGTATACATTTTTTTTTTCTTTTGGTGACGAGGGAACCCGCGGCCGCTACCTTTGGTGCGCACTGGGTAAACCCTCAGGTGTACGTGATAACCTGCAAACCATGTATACCAGGTAAGTCACCCGATGGTGACATACTCGAAGTGTATTAGGCATTGACCCAGGCCAAAAATGCTTCACAAGATTTTGCTCTTGGGGAGAGTATACATTTCATGACATGAGTTTGTTTTGATATGAGTTTAACTCCCTTAAGTTTCCATTAGATTGAACAATCTCCATAGCTTTGCTCAAATGTGAAATCATAACCTAGTAGGAATGATTATAATAGTTGGACCTCAACCATCACCTTAAGGTTTTGGTTGAGATGGTTCATCTATCATGGTATCAGAGCCAGGGTAAGGTCACGGGTTCGAATCCTGTTAACCCCAATAACTCAGGAAGTGGAATTTCAGAGCACGTGATTTGGCTGAGCCTGTGCACTAACCACTTTTCAAGCCCAACTGGCATTCGAATGAGGGGGCGTAATAGGAATTAATACTATATATTAATTCCAGAAACCAATGGACTTTAATGTAACTAAATAAATTTATACAAATTAATTATACTATATAGTTTTTAATCATGGTACTGTGTGATGGACCCGACCAAGGGACTTCAATGTAAATATTATATAGTTTTGGTTGAAGTATAAATTTAGAGAACACTATAATATGGTGATTTTCCTTAAAATAACATGCCACAATTATGGTATAAATTAGTATAAAGATATTAATTATTTAACTTTAAGGGGATCGTTTACTACTTTCGCGAGTTTAAATCTTTAGATAGTTTTGAAAAATTGGAGTCTCTTATGTTATTAAAAAGTCTTTTATTTATCTTGAGCAAATAATTTCTTGAAAAATCATCCACAATTCAAGAATTGAAAGGTGCAATGCTAAGAAATCACAACTCAAACTTAGCAAGTATTATTCGTGACGGGTATATCCGTCACAAGCTTGCGACGGGTCAAATACTATTTATATGGGTAGATAAAACAAAACAAACTGCTACTCCATAAGTACTCTTTTGTCTTTTCTACTCATATGAATATTATTTGAGTCGTTACAAACTTACGACGGATATGTCTGTCACAAATAAGAATTTGTAATAAAACTCAAAAGTGCCAAGTGGCAAAATTTCTTTTGATAGCAATAGATATAGACTCCTACATCACATTGTTACCTCTCAAAAGTGCCTGGGAAATTTAAACTTGGATGATTACTCCCTCTTATTCACTATAATGTTCTCTTTTTTTTGAAACGGATTATTCAAGTAATGTTCCCCTTTCCTTTTTTGGTAACTTTTAATGCTATTTTATTCATCTCTCTCTTATCACCAAATCCCACACAACTCTTGTTCCGGGTGTAATTACGAAGCAGGATTGTGACCACGTGAGCTTGTAGAATGATGTCGTTGCTCGTCTCTTCCTTTCACTCTTTTCTGTAAAGATTAACAAACTGAGGACTCGGCTTGGGGCCAACCGTACTCACTCCGACGCTCAAGTCAGTAAACTTAGAGAGATAAGTTGTATGTTAACTTGGCAAAGTATATTGTAGAGAGATAAGAGAGTTTATACCAGATTATTGGATTGTCAGATAAGTTAGAGTGGATTTCTCAATGAGAGATGTGGAGTATTTATAGACTTTCACCTTTTGTCACGTAGTGGCCAAGTGGCCAAGTGGCGTAGCAGGTGGAAAGACTGTCTTACCCTCGGCCGAGGGACCCATGACAGGCCGGCAGGCCTGGTTGACTCCATGCCGAGGGGACTGGATGTGAGTACACGGATATGCCTCTCGGTCGGCTAGTTGCCGAGCCGAGACCCAGTGACAGCCGGCTGTGCTTCGCTTGTTAGGTTGTTTTTCCTTTGACTTGTTGTCTTTTGGCTTTGACCTTGGTCAATATGTTGACTCGGTCAGCGGGTGCAGAATATGCCCTATCAACTCTTTTACTCCTATTTTATTACTTTTCTTAATGTTTTGGCCCCGCAATTTCTTATTTAACTCCTAATAATTCATCTCTCTCCTAACATCAACCCCACCAATGTCTTTTATTCATTTTTAATAGTATTCCTTAAGTATCGTGCCAAAGACAAAAGGAACATTATAACGAATTGGAGGGACTATAATTTAAGCAACCTTCTTGTGTCTACTTATTTGGACTCTCTCCTATTTGACATGTTCATTATATTTAGGATTTTTTGTGAAACACAACCTTTAAAAAAAACTCTTTGCGAAACACTATCTTTAAAACCAAAAATTGTAAAACACAACCTTTAAAAACAAAAAAGTTGCAAAACACTACTTTTAGGCCGGAGTTTGACCAAATTAATAAAAATCCGGTGATAACTCGCCATTAAATACGCTATAAGTGCACCAAAAAATTAATTACTCTATCACGTGTGAATGTGTGATGTCCAAACTCTTCGTTCAATTTTATTTCACTTAATTTTAAATCTGAAATCACCTTAAACAATCCCAAATTTTTACAAGTTAGAAACCTTCTTCCTTGATTTTTTTCCGTCGTGAAAGTTTTTAGGCGACAGGGATGCCATAACGACATTTGAGAAGCGGTGTTGACGAAGATTCTGAACTGTCACTGAACATTGTGAAAAAAAAAAGAGGGGGCTATTTAGAAAAATTGAGGCAGGGAAAGGGGTGAAGTGGATGACACTGATAAAAGGGAGGGAGCTTTTACGAGGGGAATTAAGAAAAAGGGGGATTAATTGGGGAAAAAAAAAAACATAAAAAGTCAAATAAACATGGCACGTGCGAGCTATTATGACACCGGAAATGAATAAAGCTAACGGAATCCGGCCAAAAAGTAGTGTTTCGCAACTTTTTGGTTTTTAAAGGTTGTGTTTTACAATTTTTGTTTTTAAAGGTAGTGTTTCGCAAAAAGGTTTTTTTAAAGGTTGTATTTCACAAAAAATCCTTATATTTATAATCTATTTTATCAGATAAAAACGTAAAACATTTGTTGAATAGGAGGGAGTATTTCATTCATGATTTTTGTGTGTGCAGTAAAAAATTACCGTAAGCGAACAAGTCAATTGTAGTACTAACGGGTCGATCTCAGGGAGCTCAGCGACTAAGTACCAGTATGTCTTAGATTACGAGTCAGCTACGCGGAACAAATATCAAGTGGTGATTAACTAACTAAACTAAATAAACTATTAAAACAATTATAAAATTATAAAAGACGAAATCAATATAATAATAAAAGGGCTAGAGTTCATATCATCGCTAAAGAAGCTAATAATAATGACACGATTGCTTAATTGCTATTCAAGTGAGATTACTACACCTCTAGCATATTAACGATCTCTTCCAAGTAACGGTAATTCTTCCTAAAAATGTGTAATTCCCGCTCGCGCATGTAAAGTAGACACATAGAAGTGTTAAGACCGTAGATACATCCCAATTATACAAACTAACATTCCCCATGAAAAGGCGTATACTTATGATTAGACTATGTTCTTAATTGAATCCCCGCTCCCGCATTTAAATTCAATTGTAACAATAATAAGTAAATCAATAAGACTGCGTAAACATACAATAAAATCTCACCCATCTTCCGTTGATAGTTACAAAATATTACTCCTTCCGATCGAGACCAAAGGTAACACTTACTGTAAACGGACGATTCATACCAAAGGTAACATTCCTTATACCCATTTGATATTTAAATAAAATGTCATTACGTACCCTACCTACAATTAAACCCACAATTGCATAACCCACCTATTTTTTCTTCTCTTTACCCTTACTTTTTCCACCTTTTCTTAAATACTTCATTTTTCCCTGCGTTATCTGTGGATCACAGGGAATATAAAACAAAGTATGATAAGGCACCACATAATATGAGATTTGTGGATCTGTTAATACGAAGGGAGAGTATTAATAACAATTAAATTGTATTCCGTACTCTATATTCTAAAAACATTATCCAATATATTGCATTTAGTAGTTGCTAGGAAGATTTTCCGTCTGAGGTTAGTTGCATGCATTTCTAATATTTCACACTACAGGTCTTGGGAAGACAACATTAGCAAGACATTTATATGATCATCAGAATATCAATACGCTTTTCGGAGATAATAAAATTCGGATATGCGTCTCACAGAATTTCGACCCCAAAAGGCTTTTGAATGAAATGGTTCAAGCACTTACATCAATCAATTTGGACTTGTCCAATGAAGACGGACTTATACGAAAACTTCAGGGAGAGCTAACGGGTAAAAAGTTCTTACTTGTCCTAGATGATGTTTGGAAGGAAGATCAAGTTTTATGGGATTCTTTGCGAGAGTCGTTGAAGAAGATTGGGGGACTTCCCGGAAGTGTGATCTTGATTACAACTCGTAGCAAGAAAGTTGCAAATGCTGCAAGAGTTGCCTACGAGCATGTGCTTGAAGGATTATCTGACGACGATAGTTGGGAACTACTTAAGCCTAATATTGTTATAGATAATGATTCTTGTCTAGAAGAAATTGGGAGAAGAATTGCTAAAAAGTGTAAGGGAGTTCCCTTGGCCATAAATGTTATCAGATGCTTACTAATGTCGAAACAGAATTCCGAAGGCGAATGGGAAGCAATAGAAACGAGTGAGCTATGGGAACTACCGCAAGGTAGAAACGATATCCTCCCATCCCTATTGTTGAGTTTCAACCATCTACCGTCTCCATCTTTAAAGCAGTGCTTCGCGTTCTATGCAATTTTTACCAAAGGCAGGACAATCGCGAAGGACATATTAATCGCGCATTGGTTGGCTCAAGGATTCCTTCACATCCCATCATCTGAAACAAGAAGGTTGACTGAGGAAGACATTGGTGGGGAATTTTTAAATATTCTGCTTAATAATTTGTTCTTACAGGAGGATGAGGCAAACGAGGATGGGGTTTTGAGCTACAAAATGCATGATTTAGTCCACGATCTTGCAATCTATGTTTCGAAGGATCTCCTGTTGATGAGGGAGGCAGAGGACCAACAAAAAGACGGTGATTATAGGCATCTGGCTTTCACATCTATACAGGATGAAATGGTGGTATCGGAGTTTTTTGAACCAAAGACCACACTAAGAAAGCTACGAACAATTTCATTTGAAGGTGTCTATTCACAGAATTGGTGGGTTCATGCACAGTATCTGCGCACACTTGTGCTCAGGAGTGTTGAGCTAACGGAAGTGCCACCTGCCATTAGGTTGCTGCAACACCTGAGATTTCTCGACCTGTCATATAATCCGATCAGAATGGTGCCAAACACGATCTGTAAACTCTATCACCTACAAACGCTCGGGCTTCGCGGCTGCAAAAGGTTGATTAATCTACCCTCGTTATTAAATAGGCTTGTCAACTTAAGACACATCTTCACAACTACTCCCCTCTATGCATCAAGGGGATTAGCAGAGTTGAAGAACCTGCAGACCTTACCTCATCTTGTTTTGGAAAGTGATCAAGGATGGACAAGTGACGAGCTTGGAGCTTTACACCAACTTAGGGGTGCGATATGCATTCATGGACTCGAGCACGTGAAAAACGGGGAAGAGGCAGGCAAAGCTGCACTTTATAGAAACAACAAGGTCCTGAAAATGACTTTGACTTGGGCCAAAGAAAGAGACGAAACTAATGAAGGTTATACTGATGAAGATGTTCTGGACGGCTTTCAACCTCACCCCGCAATGTCTTACATTGAATTGGAGAACTTCTACGGCAAAGCGTTCCCTTCATGGATAATGAATATGGCTGTTGTAACTCCAGAAGATATCGTAAGCCGTCCCAGACCACTAAGCAATCTGACAATACTTAAGTTACTGAACTGCAGAAATTGCCAGACCCTTCCCACACTTGGCCACTTGCCTTCCCTGAGTACTCTGATCATGAGTGGGCTTGATGTAGAACTCATCGGAAGTGAGTTCTATGGAAATTCTGGAGGACAAGTATTTCGATCTCTGAGGAAACTTGTGATTTCTGGATTTCCAAGGCTAACCACATGGATGGTGCCTACCGTAGAGGTGACGGTCGTGTTTCCTTGCCTTGAATGCCTAGAAGTTGAAGATTGTCCTGTGCTAAAAGCTATTCCAGCCTTACACTGTGAATCATTGACACATCTGAAGCTTGACGAACTTAGTAGCATCGAGTCCTTGGATATCATTAAAGGTTGCACCAGACTCACCTTACTCTACATGTGGAGATTGTCTTTACTGACACGTCTGCCTGATGAGCTGGCAAATTGTAGGAACCTTCAAGAATTGGAATTAAGAGATTTAAAACAGCTCATGTATTTACCCAGCCTGAAGTCCATGGAATGTCTTGAGAGTTTGAGAATCTTCTGTCAGTCACTGATTTCTCTTCCAGATGATTTTTTCCATGGGCTCTCTGCCCTGCACACTCTTTACATTGTTGGTTGTAAAAATTTGAGAAGACTCCCATCAAGTTTTAAGGAACTTACATTTTTGCAGAAGATAGGGATCTATGAATGTGAGTTAGAGAATGTTCCACCAGCAAATTTAAGCATGTTCAGAGAGCTTTGGTTTTTGAATATCCCCAGTTATTCAGCAGTGTCTCTGAGGTTCATGCTTGAGGCAACTGAACAACTTCCAAATATCGAAGTAATAGGAGTTCAAGGGTTCAAAGACGAGCAGCAGCTAGAGGAGTACTTCTCCGATATGACTCCTTTTCTCCGTCTCCAATCCCTCAAAGAACTAATATTGCATGGTCGTTCAAATATCAGGGCACTTCCTGAACAACTTGGACTACTCACTAGGATTACAACCCTGAGAATATCGGGATTTGAAGACTTGGAAGAAATTCCAGATTGGCTATGCAACCTCTCCTCTCTTGCAACATTAAGTTTCTTGATATGCCACTCTTTGAGGCGTTTTCCTTCAAAAGAGGCTATGCTGCGTCTCACCCGACTACGCTGCCTCACGATTACTAACTGCCCACTGTTGAAGGAAAGCTATGTCAAGGACAGGGGTCCTGAATGGCACAAGGTTGAACATCTCAGTTACATCCAGGTCGATGGCAAAGAAATTTTCTAAACCCTTTTAGAAGATGGTTGTGTACTTTACGACTTAAGCATGATCATACAGTCTTGTATATCTGCAGAGATGCTGATCAAAACCAGTTTGATAACAAGACGTCTGATAAATAGTACTCCCAAAATTTTACTTCATGAACAACTTGGGTATGCAACCTCTTGTCTCTTGAAGCATTGGCTCTCAGGATATGCTGCTCTTTGGACTACTTACTACATTCGTTGAGCTTCAGATATTGTAACGTGGTAATTGTAATCGGTCAATGTAAATCTTGATGTAGTATTCATTATGGGTCATTTAACATTTGTGTTTCAACAAAAAGCGCAAACATAAGGGTAAAACTGCATTCATCTCATCTTCTTCAGTCACCATAAGCATGTGAGACAACGGTTCGTCCATAAAGTCTCTGTTGTTAGCTATATTGACTTCCAATGTTTTGTTTCAGTTCGATTTGGGTTTTTTGTCAAAAACTACCTTATATTTAGGTGTATTTGTAAAAATACTACCTTATATTATTTTTTTTGTTTTCAACTACCTTTGTTTTCTTTATTTTTGGTCAATAACTACTTACGCTAAGAATCTAGACATATTTGGTCTATTTTCCGGCTTTAACATATCTCACATGACTCTTTTATGTTTTAATCTTACTAAGGCTCGATTTTGGGAAGTCATAAAGTACTTACGCTAAACTTTAGTAGATGTTTGTAGTTATTATTGAAATGTGAAATTTATTAATTTTGCTTATCTGAAGTTAAATTTTGGTTTGGACGCAGTTGATCATTGTTGTTTGATGTTAAGAAAGTCATGTGAGATAGGTTAATGTCACTAAATTGACCAAATCTCGTCATATTTTCAGCGTAGGTAGTTTTTGACCAAAAATTGAGAAAAAAACAAAGGTAGTCTAAAACAAGAAAAATAATATAAGGTAGTTTTTTTACAAATACCCCTAAATATAAGGTAGTTTTTGACAAAAAACCCGTTCGATTTTGCAAATTATTTTAGTTTCTGAATGCTTGGAGTAGAAGGGCAAGCTGCTCTTATGAGTGGCTTTCTGAAAACTTAAGTCTCTTTCTTTCAGATAGCTGTATGTAATCGTTGCTCGGGTTTGAAATATTGAACATCATCCTATTTCTTGGTAAATTATACATTTCTACGTATACAGTACTCAGATGCGTGGAGCCATTCATCGGCTGTGGATTTTTCATTAATATTATTGAAATACCCTTATTTTTAGAAAATAATTGGATCAAAATGAATACAAATTTGTGGCATTTTTCAATTTTAATCTCAAGTACGGGTCTTCTTACAATAGCCTCGTGTTTGAATAACATTTGCGATGTTTGTTAACTGTTAACTCATGACCATAGGGCGAGTCCATTTTTGAAATAATGGTCAAAAATAAAATATTTGTCGTTTTGGGTCGGTTTTGAAAATATTTGTCAAAATGGTGTCCACGTAGGCTCGAGATTTCTAGACCTGAAACACGCCACTACTAATGGTATAAATGGGGTTTTCTAAAAAGTAGGAGTACAAGTGAGATTAGCTCATATCAGAGGAGTACAAGTGAGAATTTAATCACTTCAATCGTCTCAAAACCTAACCCGACCCATTGTAGATACCCGGTATCCGGTATCTGCTGGGGGCGCATGTCCACACCCATTCATATCATCTATAAAACTATATTAAAAGGGTAACCTTAAAAGGCCACGTAGACAAAGCCACATAGGCGAAAAAAAAGCCACGCGTGCATTACGAATGCCACATCTATAAATCTATATAATCTATACTGTATAGTTAAAATGCAACTTAATACATTTAATTTTTTGCCATGTAGTATTATCAAAATTAAATTCTATTAATTTATATTGTTAATATTAAGGCTACTTTAATAAATTTATTAAAATTCATTATAAGGTTTAGTAATATTTTTTTTATGTGGAAACCATAAGATCATGATTTAAATTATAAAAATAAATTAAAAATTTAGTCTCATCATTTAAATCATTTAATTTGTTCATTTAACTCCTCCTTAACCATAAATATAGTAGCTAAAAGGTCTTATATAGTAAATAAAAAATCTAATAATTTGGATTATAAAGCTACTAATATCTACAATTTATAAATATAATTAAAAAGAAAACCAAAATATCTATCATCATCAATATGTCATTGATGGGGCATATTCTGCACCGCTGACCAAGTCAACACACCGAGCAAGGTCAAAGGTATCCACAGCAAGTCAACGACTTAGGCAGCCTGGCCGATGCATCCCATCGGCCTATCAGCATGGGTCTCGGCATGGCAACCTGCCAGCCGGGGCACATATCCGCGTACTCATATCCAAGACCCCTCGGCGGTGAGTCAACAGGGCCCGCCGGCCTGCCATAGGTCCCTCAGCCGAGGGGTAGATCAGTCTTTCCACCTGCTAGCCACTTGGCCACTTGGCCACTACGTGACAAAAGGTGAAAGGTCTATAAATACTCCTCAACCTTCATTGAGGAAAGGATCCAACTAATCCACAACTAAACCTAAATACACTATTCATCTGGTAATATCTTCCCTCTCTCTCTACAATATACATTTAGCCAAGTAACACAACTTAACCCTTTGAGTTTACTGACTTGAGCGTCGGAGTGAGTACGCTTGGCACAAAGCCAAGCCCTCAGTTCGTTCACTGTTGCAGGAGAGGCCGAGAGGAACGATTAAGACCAAAGAAGAATCCAACTCAAGACATCATTCAATTAGCCACGGGTGGTAACTATACTTGCTCTGGAACTACGCCCGGAACAATTGGCGCCGTCTGTGGGAAGAGACACTAGAAGCTAGTCAAATTCATTCCCAAAACAACAAAAAAAAAAACAACAAAAACCCACCCAAAAAGCTAAAATGTCGAAACAACAAGACGCAGTCGTGACCGACGAAACCGCATTCTACCACGATGATACTTTCAACAATTCTGGAGTCGTGCAGCCCTCCACCGGCGGAGTAATCCAACCGGAGTTCGGGATGCCAATAATACCAGACACGCCGCTGCCAGCCAACCAGGTCACCATCATGGGACATGTGGTTGACGTAGCAAAACTGAAAATGGTCCTGGACTTAATCAGTAATACGCCCGCTCACACTGTCACGCCGACAAGAGCGGCAGAAACCGTCCAGGAAACCAGGGCCCAAAATGTGACTCCGAGAAATTTGAACGGAGCACTAGGAGAAGCTGACCCAGCCAAGTCGCCGGGGGAGCCCAAAGTGGGCGTGGTAGACCTAAGTCCTTCCCGTACTCGTGGGAGGACAGCGTCGCCGCAGCACGAACGAGGCTTACCCCAAAGGAGCCAGAGGAGTCCGACTCAGCAGAGTTGGAGAAGAAGTCCGAGTCGAAGAAGGAGTCCTTCCCGCTACGAGGGGAGGAGCCGGATTAGGAACGTAAGGAGCTGATCGCCACGTGTCGTTCGGCACGTGGTCAGACAGCCCCTCAACGCCTACGTCCTAGAGGTCCAGGTGTCAACTAAGCTCAAGTTGCCACCCATATCATACAAAGGAGAAGGTGATCCAGCCGACCACGCTGAGGCTTTCGAGTCTTACATGTCGGTATGGGAGCAGCCCGATGAGGTCTGGTGCCGAGTTTTCCCAACAACTTTGCATGGGATGGCTCAAAGTTGGTACAAGGGGCTTCCCGACGGCTCGGTATACTATTACGCCGACCTAAGGGACGCCTTTCTAACCCAGTACTCTTGCAACAAGAGAAGGGCCGTGGAGACATCAGACCTCCTAACTATCAAACAGGAGGGGGGCGAGTCTCTACGGAGCTATGTGAAGAGGTTCGATGGAAAGGTCCAGCAGATTCGAGAAATTAATCCCGAACTGGCGGCCTTCGCGCTGATGAAGGGCCTCCCAAGGGGAGACTTAAAAAATGAGCTCATCAAATGCGGAGGCCTGGGCTTGGATGCCGCCAGGAAGATGGCCGACCAAGCAATCAAGGTAGAAGACTATCACAAAACCTGGGTAGGCCCCAGCGAGGCCGAGCACTCAGAAGAGAAGAGCCACCGGGAGGACAACCCGGATGAAAGACGCCGTGACCACAACGGGTCACGGTCCGATGAAAGACGCCGTGAGAACAATAGGTCACGGTCGGACAAGCCTGCCAGGAAACAGGACTCGACGGACGCCGGGGAAGCTCGGGAACGTACTACAAAAAACGATACGATGCCCACACCCCCCTGGTCGTATCGGCCGCCGAGGTCTTCGCTTTGAGCAAGAACGAGGGCCAGAAATGGGAAAGACCCCCTAGGCCGAGGAGTGACGGTGACACGAGCCAGTACTGTGAGTACCACGGCCACACCGGACACTTAACCAACGACTGCCGACATCTGAAGAACGCCATCGAAGAACTGATCCGGAAGGGGAGCCTTGGCAAATATGTTGCCGGAGGCCAAAGATCAGATGCCGGCGGGTCAAATAGCAAGTCCGTCTTTGAACGGATAGGAGTAATCCATGTTGTCAACAGGGGCAACGGGAACGGTGGGTCCGCTCATGGGCACAAACGGCACCTGAATGAACCATATCAGGCCATCAACTTCGTGCCCAACACAGCCACCCCCGCTCCCAGCATCCCCGATATGACCATCGGACAGGAGGACTACGAGGGAGTCATCGCTCTTCATAGCGACCCACTTACAGTCCGCCTGGACATAGCCAACCACTTGGTGAAGAGGTGCCTGATTGACACAGGCGCCTACACAAACGTTATGTACAGAGAATGCTTTCTCAGCCTCGGTCTGAGGATTGAAGACTGAACCCCGCACCAACCCGTTGTACGCCTTTGTCCGGAGCCGGCCAGTAGCCCCGGGGTCGGATCAGACACGGTGAGGTTCGGCGAGGGAGGCGCAGCCAAAAATGTTATGTCTGAATTCGTGGTCATCAACGGCACGTCTGACTACGACGTTCTCATAGGTCGGATCACTTTGAGCGAAGTCGACGCTGTGATATCCATCCGGGCCCTGACATTGATATACGTCTCGGACCGGGGGGAAGCGCATAAACTCGTCTCGAAGAACGAGAAGGATCCCGGCGTATGGGAGATACACACTAACGGCCCTTCCAGGACGGATAGCTCGAAAGCCAGCATCGTTATTTTTAGCCCGAACGGAGACGTGTTTGAGCACACCTTGAAGCTTACCTCCGTGACCTCAAACAACGAATCCAAGTACGAGGCAGTAATAACCGGAGTCAAGCTAGCCAGAACCGCCGGTGCGGAGCATGTCGTGGTGAAAACAGATTCGCTTTCATTGACCAACCAGATCAAAGGAGAGTACAAGGCTCGGGACTATAGGACGACAAGGTATCTAGAGAAGGTGAGAGCCGGCGCTTCCAAATTAAAATCCTTCCAGATACAGCACACTCCCAGGTCCGAGAACGACCGAACCATCAGCATGGTCGAGGGAGCAGAGACAGAGGAGGTGGAGATTGACCCAGGCCGCACCGTGACCGTCGGTGTCAACCTGGAACCAAAATTCAGAGCCGAACTCCTGGACCTGCTAAGGAAGAATAAGGACGTCTTCGCCTACTCAGCGGCCGAGATGCCAGGCGTGAGCCGGGAGGTAATTATTCACAAACTGAACGTACTCCCCACCGCTCGCCCTGTCAAGCAAAGGATGAGGAACTCCTCAGTCGAGAAAGATGAGGCCATCAAAGCCGAGGTAGATAAACTACTCACGGCGGGCTTTATTATGCCTTGCACTTACCCTGAGTGGTTAGCCAATGTTGTGATGGTAAAGAAATCATCGGGGGCATGGAGAATGTGTGTGGACTTTACCCAACTTAACAAAGCATGCCCCAAAGATTGTTACCCTTTGCCTCGAATAGATAGCTTGATCGACGCCACGGCAGGATACACCACGCTAAGCCTGCTAGACGCCTTCTCGGGGTATCACCAGGTATTCATGGCTGAGGAAGACATGCCCAAATGCGCATTCATCACCGCTAACGGCACATACATGTACAAAATGATGCCGTTTGGTTTGAAAAACGCCGGCGCAACGTATACAAGATTGGTGGACAAAGTGTTCCAAAATAAAAAAGGGCGAAACATTGAGGCTTACGTCGACGACGCTATTGTGAAAAGCAAGTCTGACAGCGAACACCTAGCCGATTTACACGAAACATTTTGTTCACTAAGGAAGTACAAGATGAAGCTCAACCCAATGAAATGCAACTTCGGTGTCCGGGCAGGAAAATTCCTCGGTGTACTTGTCAGTGCCAGAGGCATCGATGCAAATCCAGACAAAATCCAAGCAATCCTAGACCTGCCGGAACCAAGGAATCGAAAAGAGGTTATGATGCTAACCGGGAGAATGGCGGCCCTCGCCCGTTTTATCTCTCGGTCAGCCGACAAGAGCACCCCATTTTTCAAAGTATTGAAAGGGAATAAGGACTTCAGCTGGGGGGAGGAACAGAGCACGGCTTTCAAGCAACTGAAAGCTCATCTTCAGACTCTCCCAACTCGTCTGTGCCGACATCGGGGGAGACGCTATACCTATACATAGCAGATTACCTCGGCCACGGTCGCCGCCGTGATCATCGGGAAGAAGACAAACAAGAACACCCAATCTACTTTGTCAGCCATACGCTGTTGCCCGCCGAAAGAAATTACCCACTAATTGAAAAAGCAGCCTTCGCCGTCGTCGTTGCCACAAGGAAGTTAAAACCCTACTTCGACGCACACCCCGTGACGGTCCTAACCGATCAGCCATTAGAGAAAGCTTTGGAAAAATTCGAACAATCCGGCAGGCTCATCAAATGGGCAGTGGAACTCTCTGGTTTCGGCATTCAGTACAAACCAAGGCCTTCGATAAAGGGGCAAGCACTTGCAGACTTCCTGGCCGAATGCACATATCAAGAAGAGCCAAACCCAGGCATATGGGAGGTTTACACCGACGGCTCCTCCACGACGAACAGCTCAGGAGCCGGCATCCTTATCATCAGCCCAAACGGGGACGAGTTTGAGTACGCCTTGAAATTCACCTTCTCGGCCTCGAACAACGAATCCGAATACGAGGCGGTGATAACCGGAGTCGAGCTAGCTAGGGTGCCGGAGCGAGAACACATTGTGTTGAAGACGGACTCACCGTTGGTTACTAACCAAATCGAGAGGGGAGTTTGAGGCTCGGGACGACGGAATGGTAAGGTACCTAGAGAGGGTAAAGGCCGACATAGCGAAATTGAAATCTTTCCAAATCCAATGCGTTCCCAGATCCGAGAACAACCGGACCGACGCTCTCTCCAAACTTGCCAGCTCAACCATCAAGAATGTCACCAACCGTGCTTTGGTAGATATCGGAATGCGAAGAGTATCACCGAGACCGTCGGCATGGTGGGAAACATAGAGGCCGAGACAACGTGGATGACTCCGATAATGAAATACAAACTTACGGGTGAATTGCCGAGGGCCGCAATCCCTCGGCCAAAATAAAAAGGATTGCCGCGGATACTTGGTGTTCGAAGGGGAACCGTACATGAAGATCCGTAATAAGACCACTCTTGAAGTGTGTCGGTCCACCGACGCAGAGCCGAGCATCGACAGAGATTCACGAAGGCATCTGTGGACACCACATGGGGGCAAGAACACTAGCCCACAAAGCTCTCCGCGCTGGCTACTCTCGGCCCACCATGCTTCAAGATTCAGAACAAAGACCAAGAGGTGCACGAACCGTCGATGCACGCCCGGTGATACACGCCCTCCGAGACCTACAACCGGTGCTTAGTCCCCTTCCTTTCGCACAGTGGGGGATGGACATGCTAGGGCCGTTCCCAACGGCCTCCGGAGGAAGGAAGTTCTTGATCGTCGCCGTTGATTACTTCACCAAATGGGTTGAAGTCGTAGCAGATACCAGCCGAAGACCACACGGCCGTCGAAAGGTAAACTGGGAAAATGTTATAACCCGCCGGATTACCCCAAGTTATGGTATTTGACCACGGCCGGGAGTTTTGGAGCGACCTGATAATGAACTGGTTAGAAGAGCTTGGCATCAAGTTTGCGTACTCCTCCGTCTGCCACCCACAGAGCAACGGGCAGGCAGAGGCAGCCAACAAAACAATCCTAAACGGTTTGAAGAAGACAGTCGAAGACCTCAAGGGAAGATGGGCCGATGAATCGCCGGTGTCCGTGGTCCCTTCGGACCACGGAGAAAGAAGCAACGGGGTACACCCCCTTCCACTTAGTTTACGGTTCCGAAGCAGTCCTACCGATTGAAGCGACGGTTCCAACATTCAGAACGGCTACCTTTAACCCAGTTGAAAACGAGGAAGGTCTGAAAGCTTCCTTAGACCTGGTCGAAGAAAGCCGAGATATAGCACGCCTCAACTTGGCAGTATATTAAAACCGGATGAAAAGAGCCTACAACCGAAGAGTCCACAAAAGAGACCTAAAAGTGGGAGACCTAGTCCTAAGAAAGTCGGCTGCCACCAACAAAGGAAATATTCATGGTAAGCTGACGGCCAACTGGGAGGGTCCCTACAAAGTGGTCGAAGAGATGAGGCCGGGTACATACCGGCTGACAGACATGGGAGGTGTGCCTTTGATGAGCCATTGGAACACCGATAACTTGAGGAAATACTTTGTGTAGCGGCGGAGGTGTCCAAACCCATTGTGGACACCCCAACGCACGATCATAACAAACAAATGAATCACCCAAGTTTTCCACCAAAGTGTTTGTTCCCTCCACAAAATTGCCACCAGGCGGGCACTCAAGGAGAATTGCTATCGAGCCATAACCCCGATTACCTCGGCCTCAGCCGAGAGCGACGGGGACACAATGACCGATACGCTAGAAGAATTGCTATCGAGCCATAACCCCGATTACCTCGGCCTCAGCCGAGAGCGATGGGGACACAATGACCGATACGCTAGAAGAATTGCTGTCGAGCCATAACCCCGATTACCTCGGCCTTAGCCGAGAGCGACGGGGACACAATGACCGATACGCTAGAAGAATTGCTATCGAGCCATAACCCCGATTACCTCGGCCTTAGCCGAGAGCGACGGGGACACAATGACCGATACGCTAGAAGAATTGCTATCGAGCCATAACCCCGATTACCTCGGCCTTAGCCGAGAGCGACGGGGATACAATGACCGGTACGCTAGAAGAAATGCTAAAGACGTTGCAGTTGAGATATGCATTCTAACTGCACTCAATTAATAACGCAAGATAGGTAAAGGATCGTGATCAAAGTCCCGGCCAAGCCGAGGACGGAACAGATAAAACTTTACTGAAAATAATTGCAAGGAGAGTACAGACGACGGCCGTCCCCACAAGGATAGCCTAAACTCTACCTACCAAAGCTTTACAAAAAGCAAGGAAACAAAAAAACAAAAGGTTACAGACTTAGGATTTGAAGCGCCAAAAGATGGCAGGGAGAGAAGGCTCAATAATTGGCCCCCGAACAGCTAAAGCTATCTGAGACGCCAGGTGAGTCTGGTGACGACCGCCCGTCTCCCTATGCCTGTTGCTGTCCTCCATCAGCAGCAGCCGCAGCCTCGGTGGCTGGCTCGGAAGAGGGCTCGACATTCTCGAGTGCCTTTAGCGCGTCACCCTCCTTCACCTTGGCATCATAGGCCGCCTTGGCCTCGGCTATCTGAGCCGCCTTCGCCGCCTCCGCCTTCTCTGTAGCCGCTGCCTCCGCAGCATCAGCCATCTCGTCCAAAAGCCGCTCACATTTATCCCACGGGAAAGAGCCCTCGGGGACGAGCTTTCTTATTGCCTCCCTGGTCGCCTCCTCGGCCTGGTCCCGGAATTGGGCGCACATTTTAGGGAGAAGATCATCTTGAAGCATTGCAATATCCTTCTCCTTTTGAGCGAGGGAGGCCTGCGCGTCCCTGAGCGCCTCCGCCTGATTGTGGAACATATCCTTCCACTTTTCCCCCTTGGCAACCACGACGTCATAACCGTCCTTGTACCTGTCCCGCTCCCCCATCATCTTGGCAAAGTGGCGGCGTCGCCTTCCTCAACCTTGGCCCTCTCGGCCGCTAGCAACCTCTCAATTTCCTCCACGCGCTTGGGCCGAAGAGATCCACTTAACCTTCGCGGCTTCCCCCTTGCGGCAGAGAGGTCAAGTTTAAGCTTCGCAATCGCGTGGCGCACTTGGGCCATGGTTTTCTCCCGCTCCGTGATATAGGAGCCGGCTTGTTGGGTCCACCTCGCTTGACCTCTTATACAATTTCACGCCCTCCGCCACAAGCTCGGAGGCGTAAATTTGCGGACCGAGGAGTCAACGATGACATTTCCGCCACCCGCCTTCTCAATAGCCTTCTCAGTCGCTTCCCTATTTGCCGTTCGGTGAGAGCGGCACCGCCGAAGGAGGATCTACAAAAATTTACACAGAGCATCCATGTCACCTTGCATTGACACATCGGAAAGCCGGTCATCCGGGATGTCCAAGCGAACAGCCTAAATCGAACCACAAGTTAGATCCGTACCAGTTTGAACCCTCTTCGTTCGAGGGCCGGCTGAGTCAGTCTTCTCCCCGGCAACGGTGGAAGCAAGCGGTGGCTCCTTAGCAACGGTCACCGACCCCCCAGTAATATCAATGACCTCCACAGGCTCCTGAACCACGGGGGTCGAAGAGGTAGCTGGCCCAGACGCCGCCGCCAACCTGGACGCTGCTTTCTTTGTTCTCTTCGGCACGCCACCGAGAACCCGCACTTGGGCCGCCGACAGATCCAGCGACTTCAGCTGCTTATCCATAAGCTCGTTGGGAGCCGGTCTACGATCACTTTTTTCAGCCGTAGGATGCTGCTCAACGACCTTCCCGTCCTTATCAAGGTCTAACCTCTTCAAGGTACTCTCGGACAGACCCTGGCCAAACCGGTCTGCAAGAAACCAAACAAGAATTACATGAAATAAATAAAACATAGCTCTAAAAACAGGAGCATAACAGGCAAAAATGGGCCTCACACCGACCCCACTCACCCTGGCTGAGGGCCGGTATGAGGCCGACGTGGCAGAGCGGCTCATCCTAAAGAATGATCTGAGTCGGGGGCAGCCATCCCTTCTCAAAGATCAAACAACAGATCGCCCGCTTCTCGTCCTCAGTAAGGGGGACCATCGAAGCGTCCATTTTAACTTTACCCCGGGAGGTACACTCCTTATACTCTTCCCGGTTCTCACACCGCAAGTAAACAGGGCTCTGGAAAGACCGAGGCAACGGGTAGTCCTCCGGCACTTGGACGTACACCCACCGCCGTTGCCAGTCTTTGCAAGAAGTAAGCTTGTTCACGGAGACATAGCCTGGCTCCGTCTGTACGCTGTACCAACCCACTTTACCGGAGATCGACGGCCGAAGACTATGAAGTCGGCGGAATAAATTGACTGTCGGGGTCTCCCCCCTAAAGAGACAGAGCCACACAAAGCCAACTATCGTCCTCATGGCCAGCGGATGAAGCTGGGCCACAGCGACGTTCATAGCTTTGATGATGGCCATGACGTATTTATTCAGAGGAAACCGCAGCCCATACTCCATATGCCTGAGGTACACGCCGATGTGACCCGGTGGAGGGCAACAGACCGCCTGACCCTTCTTAGGGATAACGATCTTGTACCCCTCACCGAAGAAGAAATGGCCTCCGAAAAGTGTCTCGCCGGAACAACTGGCAAACTTCTGGGACCAAGCACGGTCAAGACCAGTCGTGCAGGGCTCGCCATGATCTGGGATAGATAGCCTCCCACCATCAGAAGGAGTCCCCTCATCCTCATCAGCATCGTCACCCTCATCCTCCCGTCCCTCCAAAATTGGTGGATCGGCTACGGGAGAAGGAGACCTAGGGCCACCAAACCTTATCGGGATGGCGTCTAGTATCCCCTCCCCATCAAGACGCGATGGGGAACCATCCGGCACAGAAGTGCTAGTCCCGGCGTCAGCAGAAGACATAATAGCAATAATTATTTAACAAAATAAAAAGTGAAGAAATTTGTTTGTTTACCTCGAAGAAAAACACTCGCCGGAGTAACAACTGAAAATTAGAAGACGAAGAAGCCTTTGAAAGTTTAGAGAGGAAAAGTTTTGGAGAATGAAATTGGTGGCCAATTTCACGGGATAACTGCCCTATTTATAGGGAAAAGCCCATAAAGAAGGACCAATCAGCGAACAGCCCATGAGGCGTCAACCAATCAGCATACAGACACGTGTCGGGCATGCAATTACGGGATGTCAATCGTTGCAACAGTTGAACGTCAATCAATGCAACAGTGACCAAGCGTCTTCAACACGCCCGTTCACATCTCTCCGCCTATTCACCTTCCTCAACAAATTCCCAAGCATCTGCTCTCCACCGGCAACATGATCAACCAAGCTAAGTAGCGCCGGTCGGGGGCAATCAAAAACAACCGGCTCACTCAATCCTGGTCTCGGCCAGCGTCATTTTCTTTTCCACATCGGATGCCCTTTACACATCCATGTGGAGGGGGGATATGGTACGGCCTAAGAAAGACCAGGCCGAGGTAAAAGAAGCCGCCGCAGAAGAAGCCGATGCAGACAATTTTCCACAAGTTACTTACGCAGAATATACGCTCAAGCATACATCGGAGCCCATACCACGGCATAGACTACGCTGGGGGCAAATTGATGGGGCATATTCTGCACCGCTGACCAAGTCAACACACTGAGCAAGGTCAAAGGTATCCACAGCAAGTCAACGACTTAGGCAGCCTGGCCGATGCATCCCATCGGCCTATCAGCATGGGTCTCGGCATGGCAACCTGCCAGCCGGGGCACATATCCGCGTACTCATATCCAAGACCCCTTGGCGGTGAGTCAACAGGGCCCGCCGGCCTGCCATAGGTCCCTCAGCCGAGGGGTAGATCAGTCTTTCCACCTGCTAGCCACTTGGCCACTTGGCCACTACGTGACAAAAGGTGAAAGGTCTATAAATACTCCTCAACCTTCATTGAGGAAAGGATCCAACTAATCCACAACTAAACCTAAATACACTATTCATCTGGTAATATCTTCCCTCTCTCTCTACAATATACATTTAGCCAAGTAACACAACTTAACCCTTTGAGTTTACTGACTTGAGCGTCGGAGTGAGTACGCTTGGCACAAAGCCAAGCCCTCAGTTCGTTCACTGTTGCAGGAGAGGCCGAGAGGAACGATTAAGACCAAAGAAGAATCCAACTCAAGACATTATTCAATTAGCCACGGGTGGTAACTATACTTGCTCTGGAACTACGCCCGGAACAGTCATATTTTAACTATATAGTTAAAAGGCAGCTTAATATATTTAATTTTTTGCCATGTAGGATTATCATAATTAAATTCTATTAATTTATATTGTTAACATTAAGGCTACTTTAATAAATTTATTAAAGCTCATTATAAGGTTTAGTAATATTTATTTTTGTGTGGAAACCATAAGATCATGATTTAAATTATAAAAATAAATTAAGAATTTACTCTCATCATTTAAATCATTCAATTTCTTCATCTAACTCCTCTTTAACCATAAATATAGTAGCTAAAAGGTCTTATATAGTAAATAAAAAATCTAATAATTTGGATTATAAAGCTACTAATATCTATAAATTTATAAATATAATTAAAAGGAAAACCAAAATATCTATCATCATCATCATCAATATGTCATATTTTAACTATATATAGTTAAAGGCAGCTTAATACATTTAATCTTTTGCCATGTAGGATTATCATAATTAAATTCTATTAATTTATATTGTTAATATTAAGGCTACTTTAATAAATTTATTAAAGCTCATTATAAGGTTTAGTAAAATTTATTTTTGTGTGGAAACCATAAGATCATGATTTAAATTATAAAAATAAATTAACAATTTACTCTCATCATTTAAATCATTAAATTTGTTCATCTAACTCCTCCTTAACCATAAAGATAGTAGCTAAAAGGTCTGATATGTAGTAAATAAAAAAATCTAATAATTTGGATTATAAAGCTACTAATATCTACAAATTTATAAATATAACTAAAAGGAAAACCAAAATATCTATCATCATCAATATGTCATATTTTAATTACATATACAAGATAACTTTTTAAACGACTTTCATGCAAAGTGGAGTTTACATGAAAAAAATAAATAATAATAATAATAATAATAATAAATTATTATTATTATTATTATTATTATTATTATTATTATTATTAATGCAAATCTTTTACATACCATTTCTCATTTTCCCATATTTATGTTTATATTAAACTTCATAATAATGAAAAATGGATGCTCAAAAGTTATGAACTTGATCTTTATTTACACCTATATTAAATTTGATAATAATGAAAAAATAATATTTAATAGCCATAAAACGCATCCGCAATTGTTTATATAGTTTTTATGGAAGGCAAAAATTTTAAGCAGAAAATTTCTTATCTCTATCGTTAGTAGAATGGTATGTCTCACCGATATTATTAACTAATTTTTTTTATTTTTTTATTGGAAGTTTCATTGGGTTATGAAGTGTTCCTCACATTTTCAATTTCGAGTATGTGTTTGTTTTGTTCTCATTTAGGTGCTATCAAGATTATTTATTGTGTTAAACTCTTCCAAGGTAAATATACTTACATCTCTACGATTTGATTATCATTCCCTCTTTTTTTCATTACTTAAGGTGAAACTAACTTAATAACGATAATATTGCATAAAACAAATTCTACTATTATTGTATTACTTTTTTTTAATAGGTATGATTTATTGAAGAAAGAAGATTATATGGAGAAGTGAAATACTAAGATTGCTTAAACAACTATATTTTACATACTAACTAAAGATTGGTGACATCAACGTGGAACCGTGGATGATTAATAATTTTTTGAGCATTTATTATATATATTTTGAAATATCACAAAAAGGTGGAAAATTTGAGGGGATGACATAACATTTTTTGTATAATATTGTTTAATAGGTGAAGTATTCGGCAATAATGATCCAATTGTTGTTCAAGTTGTTGCTGCTTTAAAATTTTTAGTTCCGCAATTTATTATTGTATTAGCTTCAATTTTGTGGGGGTATGAAATGTTAGTTTTGTCATAACATTTTTAATTTTGTGTTTTATGTTATTTTCAGAATTGTTGATGAAATTTTGATATCTAATTTGTGAGGATGCTCTATTTTTGGGGATCTTTGTTTGATAATATAGTTTTGTTTAATTTGATTATATGAATACTTATATTATTAATTCATTTTAGGTTGCATTAAGTTAATGTATGAAATTTTAATTTCTGATAAACTGTTGTATAAAAGACTAATTGAATTTATACAACCCTTAAAACATGAAAACCGTAAATTGAATTGATCGTAGTATGTTATTGTATTAAATCACTAAAGTAGAACAACCCGTGAATTTCACGGGTCACAAAACTAGTTATATGTCCATAGCCCAATCAATCTTATTTCAACCACTTATTTTATTTATAAGCGAGTCATTTTAGGCGCATTAATCTAAACTAGACTCATAAAACTGACCCGACTACACAGAAACCTAAATTAACCCGAACTTATTCAACCCGACCCGACTTCAATTCTTACCCGAACAAACCCAAATTGACTAAACCCGAATTGACTAAACCCATTCACAAGGTCTAAATTCTAAACTGAAGAATTATATGTCTGATTTTTCCTCTAAAAACTCATTTCGCATTTCAATTTGTTAGAATATAAAACGAATCAAGGAACTTCAACCATCAGCTTAAGCTTTTGGTTGAGATGGTTCCTTGACACAATTCCTCCATACATGCAAATGAAGCTTCAAGATCTCCAGATTCCCTATTTAATCGTGAAATCAATGAGGTAAGAATTTTATCTTATAAAAGTGTCAAGCATTAGAATTTGCTTAATTAGTAGGATCATTACTCATTAGTAGTTGTCCACAGTTTAATCGGAATAAGTTAATTCAAATTTGGATCATTTATGGAAATTTTATATAATTATGCTCACTCCGTTCCGATTATTTGTTTATCTATCTATTTTATTTTTCGGTGGTTCATTCATTTGTTTACGTTAATTTTGAGTGTTTTTGATTGGTAATTTGATCTTGCACCTGCAATTTGATAGTCCCTCGGTTTTTGTTTGTTAATTTTGAGTGTTTTTCGATTGGCTATTTCACGGTCTTTGTGCTAAAAGTAAAGATAAACAAATAATGGGGAGATTTGAGATTATGAAACATTGATACTGCCTCCGTCTCAATTATTTGTTTACCATTAATACCCCGTGATATATAAAAGCGTAAAAACATGGTTAAAGTGTCGTATCAGAGATTGTAAAGTCAAACGGGAAGAACATGTAACTCGGCTCATTGCTCAAGAGCATTATTTTTTTAACTAATCAAATTTGGGAAGCATTTTGAATTCATATACACCAAAGTAGTGGTCAGTGATCAGATCTGAAAGTGAATTCTATACTCTGTGTACTGACATTTTCCGTACTACAAAGCCGACCATTTTTACTAGAAGAACGAACCCCCCATGTGCCAATTGGCAAAACAAGAGCATTATTTTGAGTTACCAAATTAATTATCGTTTTGATATTAATTATCGCCAATTGGTAGACGACTTTTTTTCTGCTTTTAAGGTTCCTTACTAGTTACTACTCTTACATCTTGAAGCTGTTTTTCCAAAATTTGAGTGACATCACTACTAAATAATCATCTCTTTTAATGGCGGAAGCACTAGCAATAGCGGTAGGAAAAGGCCTGGCAATCGATAGGGCGAAGGCGCTAGCTCATTTGATAATAGGTCGAGCTTCGGAGGAGGTGCAGCTAGCATTAGGCTACCGAGACCAACTCAATAAGCTTCGACGTAAGTTTTAGTACGTTGAAGCTTTCTTGGAGGACTTAGGCCGGTCCAACGACCAGGCCCAACAGATCAGGTTGCTGGACACATGGCTCAAGCGTTTCCAAGATGTCGCTTATTTTACAGATGACCTCATGGACGAGTATGCCTATGAGGTTATCCTACAAAAAGTCTGTTTCAGTTCGCGTAGTACTAACAAGTTCCGTCACTGTTTTGTGTGTACCTCTTTGTTTTTCCGTTTTCGGATGTCGTTCAAGGTTAGGAACATCCTTTCCTTGTTCGATGAGCTAGATGCCGAGGCCAAGGGTATTGGTCTTAATCAGGTGAGTGACAGACAGAGAACTAATGAGGTTTGTCGTTAGCAATATTTTCACTACTTTGAGTTGTTTTTGATATAATCTTCTTAGGGGTTGCCTAAGCGGCGTTTCTACGATTGAGTTCACTGGGTGTAAGTAGAAATAAAGGAAATTTTGCGTTTTAACTCAAATTCGGTTGTTAGGAATTCCAAATTCTCCATTACCATAATGTCACGTGCATGATTGTTAATTTTCCGTACCCCCATTGTCGAATTTCTAGAATATTTTTGGGAACTATACTTTCATTACAAATTTCTCTTATAGTATTCAATTTATTTTTCACTAACCTTGATTTCTGGCTGGGTTAGGTGGAGATTGCGCGAGATGCTGTACGAGAAACTTAACAATGGTAAGGAGGTCCTATACTTTGAATTTATTTTTGTGATTCATTCAATTCAGGTTTGGCTTAGTTCTGTTCATGTTGCCTTTCGGTGTAGGTTAAGTAATTTCAGTTTTAAAGAATAGTCTATTACTCTATTATTGTTGTTTCAAATCTAACCTTTAAGTGGAAGGAAGCTTTCAGATTCAGAGCGAGTATAAATAACGACGATTTGGCATTATATTTGCAGGAGATGATCGGTATGGAAATGGTAGGAGCTGGAATCAAGTTCGGGAGCACGTCTCAGGTGGGTTTGTAGGAAGGAAGGATGATGAAAGAAAGCTGCTTGAAATGTTATGTGATTCTTTCAATGAAGATAGTTCTTTGCCCATTGTCAGCATCGTCGGAATGGGAGGTACCCACCCACCTGTATTAAACGATTCATAAATGCAACTTGTGCTTTTTTCTTAAATAACACGACAAATTCACGGTAGCATACTCATCTCTGTCGCATTTTTTTATCAGAATTGTTTTTTCATATACGAAGTTTACTCCGTAGTCCACATTTCACTGTCCTTCCCTAATAAAAAAAGAGAAACAAAATTGTTCGTATTTTGTCCATCTCAAGCTAACCAAATTGCGTAAAGAAATTTCAATTATGGATCTAAATTTGAATTAAACAAGTAATTGTTCCGTCTTATTAGATTACAATAATTTGTGTTTCAGATTGAATTAATTGTATTTTTCTTTCTAATTAGGGATATATTTATCAATTAGTTTTTTTTTGTTCAGTTAGGGCAGTGGGAGGGAGGGGGCGTAGTGGGGGAAACGGTTGCAGGGGTGGAGGATGTGATATGGCGAGTTAGCTTGTGGCAGGGGATGTGCTTGAAGAGGGAGGGGGGGGGGGGAGGGGATTGCAGGGGAGGGAGGCTCGAGGCGTGGAAGGTGGCTGACCTTATGTAGAATTGGTTGTAAGAAATGGATCAATATAGTAAAATTGGCGATGCAAAATTTTCAGTAGATATGACTCTAGTCGTCAACACATTGCATATATTACATGTACTAGTTGATACTCCCTCCATTCAACTCCACTTTGCATGTTTCTCTTTTGCACACTATTCACAAGCAGACATTCAACTTCAATTTTCTCTCGATACATAAGTTAAAATATATTCATGTGGGATCTTATTTGATTCCTCTTTAAGAGTACATTAAAATTATCTATCTTTTATAATTTTTGCAAATACATAGCTAAAGATATTTACCGCGTAAAAGTTGCGTTGGCAAACGTGATAAAGCAAACATGTAAAGTGGAGTTGAATGGAGGGAGTATGTTGTTGCTTGCTCCCTGCATTTCCTAATCCTTCACTCTCCAGGTCTTGGGAAGACGGCATTAGCAAGACGTGTATATGATCACCAGAATATCAATACACATTTCGGGGATAGTAAAGTTTGGATATGTGTCTCCGAAAATTTCAACATCATAAGGATCCTCAATGAAATGGCGGAAGCAGTCACGTCAAACAAACAGGACTTGTCCAACAAAGACGGAATTATAAGAAAACTTGAGGCGGAGTTGAAGGGCAGGAAGTTCTTGCTTGTCCTAGATGATGTTTGGAACGAAGATCAGATGTTATGGGATTCTTTGCGAGAGTCACTAAAGAGGATTGGGGGACTTCCCGGAAGCGTGATCTTGATCACAACTCGTAGCAAGAAAGTTGCAGACACTGCAAGAGCTCTATACAATCACGACCTTGCAGGATTATCTGAAGACGATAGCTGGGATCTAATGCAGCAAAATGTTGGTATACACGATGATTCTTGTCTAGAAGAGATTGGTAGAAGAATCGCTAACAAGTGTAAGGGTGCTCCTTTGGCTATAAATGTTATCGGATGCTTACTAATGTCGAAGGAGAATTCCCTACGCGAATGGGAAGCAATAGAAACGAGTGAGCTGTGGGAACTACCACAAGGCAGAAACCATATCCTCCCATCCCTATTGTTGAGTTTCAACCATCTACAGTCTCGATCTTTAAAGCAGTGCTTCGCGTTTTGTGCAATTTTTCCCAAAGGCCGGGTAATGGAGAAAGAAGTATTGATTGCAGTTTGGATGGCTCAGGGATTCCTTCACGTCTCGTCATCTGAAACAAGAAATTTGATTGAGGAAGACATTGGTGGGAAATTTTGTAGTATTCTGCTTAATAATTTGTTCTTACAGGAAGATGAGGCAAATGAGGATGGGGTTTTGAGGTACAAAATGCATGATTTAGTCCATGATCTTGCTATCTATGTTTCTAAGGATCTCCTGTTGATCAGGGAGGCAGAGGACCAACAAAAAGACGGTGATTATAGGCATCTGGTATTCACATCTAAAGATGACGAAATGGTATCTGAGTTTTCTGAACCAAAGATACTGAGAAAGCTTCGGACAATTTCATTTGAAGGTGTCCATTCATGGAATTGGTGGGTTGATGCTCAGTACCTGCGCACACTGGTGCTCAGGAGTACTAAGCTATCAGAGGTGCCACCTGCCATTGGGTTGCTGCAACACCTGAGATTTCTGGACCTGTCATATAATCCGATCAGAATACTACCAGACATGATCTGTAAACTCTACCACCTACAAACGCTCGGCCTCCTCGACTGCAAAAAGTTGACTAATCTGCCCCCGATGTTAAATAGGCTTGTTAACTTAAGACACATCCTAACGACTACTCCCTTGTACGCATCGAGTGGATTCGCAGAGTTGAAGAACCTGCAGACTTTACCTCATCTTGCTTTAAAAAATGATCAAGGATGGACAATTGACTAGCTTGGAGCTTTACCCCAACTTAGGGGTGAGATATGCATTCATGGACTCGAGCATGTGAAAAACGGGGAACAGGCAAGCAAAGCTGCACTTCGTAGACACGGCAAGGTCATGAAAATGATTTTGACTTGGGCCAAAGATAGAAACGAAACCAGTGAAGGTTATACTGATGAAGATGTTCTGGACGGGCTTGAACCTCACCCCGCAATGTCTTCCCTGGAATTAAAGAACTTCTACGGGAAAGTGTTCCCTTCATGGATAATGAAAATGGCTGTCGAAACTCAGGAAGATATCACAGGTCGTTTGAGACCACTAAGCAATTTGACAATGCTTAAACTACTGAACTGCAGCAATTGCCAAACCCTTCCCATACTTGGCCACTTGCCTTTCCTGAGTACTCTGATAATGAGTGGGCTCGATGTAGAACTCATCGGAAGCGAATTCTATGGAAATTCTGCAGGGAAAGTATTTCAATATCTGAGGAAACTTGTAATTTCTAGCTTTCCTAGGCTAATGACATGGATGGTGCCTACCGTAGATGTGACGGTCGTGTTTCCTTGCCTTGAATGTCTGCAAGTTGACGATTGTCCCGTTCTAAAAACTGTTCCAGCCCTACACTGTGAATCATTGACAGATCTGATGCTTGAGAAACTTAATAGCATCGAGTCCTTGGATATCATTAAAGCTTGCAATGGACTTACCTCACTCCGCATACTTGAAATGTCTTTACTAACACACCTGCCTGATGAGCTGGCAAATTGTAGGAACCTTCAAAAATTGGATATATGGAATCTCAAACAGCTCATGTCTTTACCCAGCTTGAAATCCATGGAATGTCTTGAGACTTTGACAATCAATTGTCCGGCACTGATTTCTCTTCCAGATGATTTTTTCCATGGGCTCTCTTCCCTGCGCGCTCTTTACATCTGCTTTTGTAAAGTTTTGAGAAGACTCCCATCAAGCTTTAAAGAACTTACATCTTTGCAGAAGATATGGATCGGTAACTCTGGTTTAGAGGATGTTCTACCAGCCAATTTAAGCATGTTTAGAGAGCTTTGTTATTTGTGTATCTCCAGTTATTCAGCAGTGTCTCTGAGGTCCATGCTTAAGGTAGTTGAACAGCTTCCGAATATTAGGGTAATAGGAATTGAAGGGTTTCAAGATGAGCAGCAGCTAGGAGAGTACTTCTCCGACATGTCTCCCTTTCTCCTTCTCCAATCCCTCTGTGAACTAATATTGGTGGGTCGTCCACAGATCAGGTCACTTCCTGAACAACTTGGACTACTCACTAGGATTACAAACCTGGGTATAAGGCTGTTTGAGGACTTGGAAGAAATTTCAGTGTGGCTATGCAACCTCTCGTCTCTTGAGTCATTGGAGCTCATCCTTTGTCGTTCTTTGAATTGTCTCCCATCAAAAGAGGCTATGATGCATCTCACCCGACTACGTCGCCTACTGATTTCTGAGTGCCCACTGTTGAAGGAAAGCTATGTCAATAAGGGCCCTGAATGGCACAAGGTTGAACATCTGAACTACATTGAGGTCGATGGCGAAAATTTTTTCTGAACTCTTCTATGGTAAACACTAAACACCTTCTCTTTATTCACTACCAATCCTTTCAAACAGGGGCTTGTTATAGCAGCTCTCAAACCCAGTTTCATAATGGCTAACTTGGGAACATTCTTTTTGTGTGCTGCCAACACTAGGATAATGTTGCGTACATCTAACCCTCTAAAACCGCCATAGGCGGGACTCGAAAGATATTTGGGCAGTAGGTTCTTATGGGTTTGTTGTCTAATCTTAAAAAAATGATGCTTTTGATATTTTCAGGGGAAACTTCTACCAAAAAATTGAGATATTATGCGCATGCTTAGTTTCAAGATGTTGTTCATGGTTGAAATTGAAGCTTTCTTATTTATCATGTCGAACTGTCAATCTCTTTTAGACTTATTTTTATTGGCCATTCCAGCTAGATTTCTCTACAGCAGTACTTACAATCGTCGTACTGTTTTGGCTGCTGCAATTTCTGAACCCTTTTACGGTAAACACTAAACACCACCTCTTTATTCACTGCCAATCCTTTCAACCGGGGGAATGTTAATGCAATTCCCAAACCCGATTTCTGTATAGGTAACCTGGAAATATTCTTTTTGGGTGTTGCAACACTAGGATAACGCTGCGTATATCTGACCCCCTTAAACCGGCATAGGAGGTAGAGCAGTACTCGGAAGATATTTAAGCACTAGGTTCTTATGGGTTTGTTGTTGTCTAATCTTAAAAATTTTGATGCTTTGAGTTTGTCTTATAATTAGGGTTTTGGGTTATTTGGTTTGAAGTAATGTTTGTCTTCAGGGGAAACTTCTACCAAAAAATGGGATATTATGCATATGCTTAGTTGTAGGATGTTGTTCATGCTTGAAATTGAGGCTTTCTTATTAGTATCATGTCGAACTATCAATCACAGGCCCATGATGTTTCCAGTAAAAAATGCGAATGTGTCTCTTCCTTTTAGATCTATTTTTATTGGCATTTCGAGTAGATGTCCTTACGGCAGTACTTGTAAATTTATAATCGCCGCTGTTAAGGCTGCTGCAGTTTCTACCGGTTTTAACTGCTTTTTATTCATTGTTGTCATTACTAATGTTAAAAAGTCTGGTGCTTTTGAGTTGTTCAATTGAATGGTTATTATGTGGATAGTTTATCATGTTTAACATTTGCAGATGGCGAATTATGATTTTTTATAACAAAAAAAATAAAAGGTTCAAAAATCTCTCTATATTTGATGCTTTTACTAGGAGACTTGATGCTTAATTCTGTTCTGAGAATGCTACTTGGCCTGTAACTGAAACATTATTTTCTTGGAAACTGCTGTAAGTTACTTTGCCATCTATTACTATTCCGAAAAACTGTCGAACCATAGGAACCGTGACATTGAAAGTGAACTGGTAAAGCGTAATGTAGTTTCCGTTCACTTGTAATTCAAGTACCTATCTATGAATTACAATTATTACTCGAGTAGTTGTAGTTTCTCAATCAATGGTGTGGTTGTATGTGCCTCTACCATTCTGAATATTGCTGATCAGTGAATAGATATCATTACTATTTACTACACATCAGTCTGTCTCATATACGAGCGTTTGAATTGCCTTATATATATATATATTAAGACCTTCTTATATAAAACTAACTGAATATTGAATGATCTCTGAACTCTGAAGTGTGCAGGGCTTCTCTGCAGACCATCAAGCCCTGATTGCGGTCATTTCCCTGTAAACTCGGTAGATATCTGGCTATCGGCTCAGTATGCGATTGTGGTTGGTAATTTGATCTAGCTTTGGTATCATGGTGATGTTTGAAATTATGCTTATGACGGATTCTGGCACACCTCAACCCCTTTCTAGTCGGTTGAATCATAAGTGGCTTCTTGATATAGGATGTTATCTCATCATCTTTACTACTTGGGTGAAGCTCATGCAGTTGCAACCAACAACATTGCTATCTCATCATCTTTACAGCTTTGGCATCGTAGTTTGGGACATCGATCCGTCGATAAAGTAGTAAATTCTAGTCGCCAGTGAATAACATTGCGATGTTTGACAGTACATTGTGATTTTGGAGCCTTTATGATACACACTCTTCATGTGGTGCTTGATACTTTTAACAATTTTTATTTATTGATTTTTTCCTAGTGGAATGTATATATATACACACGTTAACTTTAAATGGGTCATTATTCCCCCGCCCTAAACCCGACCAAACTATGTGAACACTTCCATTGTCTCGAACCTAAAACAAACCCGTTCATATGTTCTAATCAGTCTTATTTAACTCGTTTTAAGCAAATCATTTTCAGCCCACTAACCTTTTAACATAACTAATTTGTAAATCTAGCAAAGGTAAGGCGGAAATTTCAACTTGACCTGTAACTCAAATTGATATAAAACAATTTGTTGCAAATTAACCATTATCTCTAAATAACGTGATAATAACCAACGGAGGACCTGTAACTCAAATTAATCGAAAACAATACGGAGTATGTTGCAAATTTACCATTACCTCTAAATAACATGGTAATAACCAACCTGAATCCAAAACGACCTGACCAGGCCTGACTTCTTGCAAACTCGTGCTGGTGCTACGATCTAAACACAAGAGACGAGCCGGTTCAGACCCTAAGGGTGTGTTTGGATAGCGAAAGTGGAGGGAAAGGGAGGGGAGGGGGAAGAAGGTAAGGGAAAGGGAGAGAAGGGAAGGGGAGGGGGAATGGAGTGTGGTTTGGATACAATTTCCCTCCAAATCTTGCCTATTGTGGAGAGATTTTGATTAGGCTTGAAGGAGGGAAATTGGATCCCTCCAAATCGCTCCACCTCCATCTCCCTCCACCCTCATTTGACATTTGCTATGCAAATAAGGGATTTTAAATCCCTAATCTCCCTCCTTTCATTTCTCTTCAAATCACTCAATCCAAACAGACCCTAAGTTTCTAGCCCCGACCTGTGGGCTGTGGCCAGATCTAAACACAATTGACCCATTAGCCTCAAATTACCCGAAAACTTTCATTTCAATTACCGACCGCGATGGTGCTACGATTTCCTCCTTTCTCTCCAATACATTCAAATGAAGCTTCGACATCTCCAGAATCCCCAATTAAGCGTGAAATCAATCAAGTAAGAATCTTATCTTATAAAGGTGTCAAGCTTGAGAATTTTGCTCCGTCTTATGATACTATCTATTCTGTTTGTAGGTGTTTTATTCATTTGTTTACGTTTTCATATAAGTTGATTCTAATTTGGATTATTTCGGAAATTTCATATAATTATGCTCCATTTGTTCTGATAATTTGTTTATCTATTCTATTTTTAGTTGTTTTATTCATTTGTTTACGTTTCATTATAAGTGGCTTTGATAGCGTATTTGACCTGAAACTCGATACACTTGTCATCAGTGGTCCCTCCCCCACTCCCCGACCTTTGTGTCAAAAATAAAGATAAACAAATGACTAAGTAAGAGACTTGAGATTAGAAATACTATGTAGATCATATTAGCTTCATTCTACTTTTATTGTTCACCTTTTGGTTTAGGATGATTTAAGAGAAATGGGACAATTATTTTGGAATAAGTTCCGGAGTACGAAGATATTTAGAAGTTTATGAAACATTGAGGCAATGAAAATTTATAAGGTGTACAAGTTTATCGTTCGCCCAAACCAATGAGAAACCTTGAGATATTTTCTATGGGTAGGGTGTACCCCGGAATTTTCATAATGAATGTTACAAAGATAATTGCATCTGTTGAAATTGTATTTTCGGCAAAAAGTAATAATATATAAAAGCGTAAAAACATGGTCAAAGTATTGTAGCGGAGAATGGAGATCGAGTTGCTCTCTTAACTCGGCTCATTGCAGAAGAGTATTATTTTAACTAATAAAATCTGGGAAGCATTTTGAATTCATATACTCCAATGCATGGTTACCGAATTCGCTCGGTACCCTACGAATCGCGAATTGTTAAAAGCGAATTCTATCATGTTGCTTACTGAAAATACATGTAACACACATTCTATAAGAACGAATCGCGAATTGGTAAAGACGTATTCATAGCGAATCCGGTAACCATGCTCCAATGTAGTGGTTGATCAACGAGGGCTCGCTTGGAATGTGAGTAATTATTAATGGAGTAATAGAGCTAAAATGAACTAAAAAAAATGGAGAGAAGGGATGTGGATGAGAGATAGAAATAGATAGAAATGGGGAAATATAGTGTAATGGTTCCTCCATTAGGGGGTAATAATTACTTGAGGGTGGAGGTAGGTAACAATTACTTCCCTAATGGAGGAACTATTACACTATATTTCCCCATTTTTATCCATTTCTATCTCTCATCCTCATCCCTTCCCTCCATTTTTTAGTTCATTTTAGCTCTATTACTCCATTAATAATTACTCCCATTCCAAGTGAGCCCTGAAAGTGAAACAATTTTATACTCTGTGTACTGAGGTTTTCCGTTGACCACTCTTACTAGAAAAACGAACCCCCCTTGTGCCATTTGGTAAAATATACCTGCTACCCTTACATCTTGAAGCTGTTTTTCCAAAATTTGAGTGGGATTACTACTAAAAAATCATCCGTTTTAATGGCGGAAGCGCTGGTAATAGAGGTGGGAAAAGGCCTGGCAATTGAGGGGGCGAAGGCGCTAGCTCATTTGATAACTGGCCGAGCCTCGAAGGAGGTGCAACTAGCATTAGGCTACCGAGACCAACTCGATAAGCTTCGACGTAAATTTGAATACATTGAAGCTTTCTTGGAGGACTTAAGCGGGTCCAACAACCAGGCCCAGAAGTTCAGGTTGCTGGACACTTGGCTCAAGCGTTTCCAAGATGTCGCTTATTTGACGGATGAGTATTCCTATGAGGTTATCCGACAAAAAGTCTATTTCCTCTCCTGTAATACTAATAAGTTCCGACACTGTTTTGTTAGCATTATTTTTTTAAAGTCAAGAGTATTATTTTTTTAACTAATCAAATTTGGGAAGCATTTTGAATTCATATACTCCAAACTAGTGGTCAGTGATCAGATCTGAAAGTGAATTCTATACTCTGTGTACTGACATTTCCGTACTACAAAGCCGACCATTTTTAGTAGAAGAACGAACCCCCCATGTGCCAATTGGCAAAACAAGAGCATTATTTTGATTTACCAAATTAATTATCGTTTTGAAATTAATTATCGCCAATTGGTAAACGACTTTTTTTCTGCTTTTAAGGTCCTTACTAGTTACTACTCTTACATCTTGAAGCTGTTTTTCCAAAATTTGAGTGACATCACTACTAAATAATCATCTCTTTTAATGGCAGAAGCACTAGCAATAGCGGTAGGAAAAGGCCTGGCAATCGATGGGGCGAAGGCGCTAGCTCATTTGATAATAGGTCGGGCTTCAGAGGAGGTGCAGCTAGCATTAGGCTACCGAGACCAACTCGATAAGCTTCGACGTAAATTTGAATACGTTGAAGCTTTCTTGGAGGACTTAAGCGGGTCCAACCACCAGGCCCAGAAGATCAGGTTGCTGGACACTTGGCTCAAGCGTTTCCAAGATGTCGCTTATTCGACGGATGACCTCCTGGATGAGTATGCCTATGAGGTTATCCGACAAAAAGTCTATTTTCTCTCGCGTAATACTAATAAGTTCCGTCACTTTTTTGTGTGTACCCCTTTGTTTTTCCGTTTTCGGATGTCGTTGAAGATTAGGAACATCCTCTCGTTGTTTGATGAGCTAGATGCCGAGGCCAAGGGTATTGGTCTTAATCAGGTTAGTGGCTGGCTAAGAGCGCTAATGTGGTTTGTCGTTAGCTGCTAACATTTTCACTACTTTGAGTTGTTTTTTATATAATCTTCTTAGGGGTCGCATACAGGGCGTTTCTCTGATGAGTTCAGTGGGTGTAAGTGCACCCACAAAAGTTTAGAAATAGTGGAATTTTTGCGATTTAACGCAAATTCGGTTGTTAGGAATTCAAAATCCTCCATTACCCTAATGTCACGTGCGTGATTGTTAATTTTCCATACCCCCAATGTCGAATTTCTAGAATATTTTTGGGAACTATACTTGCTTTCATTACAAATTTCTGTTATAATATTCAATTTTTAACTTGCACTAACCTTGATTTCTGGCTGGCTGGGTTAGGTGGAGATTGCGCGAGATGCTGTACGAGAAACTTACAATGGTAAGGAGGTCCTATACTCTTTTCATTTTCTTGATTCATTCAATTGGTGTTCGGCTTAGTTCTGTTCATATTGCCTTTAGGTGTAGGTCAAGTAATTTCAGTTTTAAAGAATAATCTAATTGTTGTTTCAAATCTAACCTTTAAGTGAAGCTTTCAGAGATTCGGGAGAGAGTATAAATTAACTGTGAGAGGGAAATGACGACGATTTGGCATTATATTTGCAGGAAATGTTTGGTGTGGAAATGGTAGGAGCTGGAATCAAGCTCGGGAACATGTCTCAGGTGGGTTTGTAGGAAGGAAGGATGATGAAAGAAAGCTGCTTGAAATGTTATGTGATTCTTTCAATGAAGATAGTTCTTTGCCCATTGTTAGCATCGTCGGAATGGGAGGTACTCACTTTTTCACCTTTCACCTGCGTTTACCAATTCTCTATCATCTTATCTTATATAAGCGCTGATAAAGACCACAAATTCACGGTAGCATACTCATCTCCGTCACATTCTTTTATCGAATTTTTTTTTTCATATCTGAAGTTTACTTCATCGTCCGCATTTTACTGTTCTTCCCCTAAAAAAAATTGTCCATATTCTATCCAGCTCAAAAGCTAAACCAAATTGCGTACAAAATTTTCAATTATAGATCTTAATTTGAATATTAAACTAGTAATTGTTTCGTCTTATTAAATAAGTTACATTAATTTTGTTTTTGATTGAATTAATTGTGTTTTTTTCTAATTAGGGATTTATTTATCTATTGGTTTTTTTTGTTCAATTAGGATGGTGGTTGGGAGGGGCGTGGTGGGGGAAGCAGTTGCAGGGGTGGAGGGCGTGATATGGCGGGGTAGCTCGTGGCGGGGGATGGGGTAGGGGTAAACCTGGCAAAGCTGGCCCAACCCCGAATGACACAACCAGAGACCGAACTTGCTCGACCCGAAACCCAAATTCACCGGACCCGACCCGAACCTTGGTTGACCCAATGTTGACCCGACCTGAGATGACCCAATCCAAAAAGACCCAACCCATGATTGACCCGGTCCAAAGTGACTTAAAGTGACCCAAAATGACAAGTACTAAGGGCTTGCTTGGGATGAGAGTAATTATTAAGGGAGTAATGAGAGCTAAAATAAGAGGAAATGAGGGGAGATTGGTGCTTTGTGGTGGTTGTGGAGGGTGGAAAGAGGAGGTGAGGGAGGAATTATTACCTCCATATGGAGGTAATTATTACTTGGAGGGGGAGGTGGGTAACAATTACTCCCTTAATGGAGGGACTATTACACTATATTTCCCCATTTCTATTCATTTCTATCCCCAACCTCATCCCTTCCCTCCATTTTTTAGTTCATTTTAGCTCTATTACTCCCTTAATCATTACTCTCATCCCAAGCAAGCCCTAAGGCATATAATGTTATTTACATCAAAAGTAAAGTTTCGTTGGTTAAATTTGCAAAATAGTACTCCTCCGTCTCGATCAATAGTTATCTATTATTTTTGGCACAAAGATTAAGGAAATTAATATGGGTAAATTTGGACCACACAAATCACTTAACCCCACATACACCCACAAAAGGTTGCCAAAAGTGGAAATAGATAACTATTCATTGATACACCCCAATATAGAAATAGATAACTATTGACCGGGACGGAGGGAGTATTTCTTAATCAAAATAGTACTACACTCGAAGTGATCCGACCCAAAATGACCCGACAACAGGTCACCCGAAATTGACCCGAGATCCGAAATAACCCAACCTGACCCGAAATGTATGATAGACCCAAAATGACCCGACCCAAACTGACCCGACTCATACCTGGCCCGATTGACCCATTTGCCACCTCTAGGTAGGGGGTTGCAGGGGAGGGAGCAAAATTATACTCCCTCCATACCACACCAATGGTAACATGGACCCACTTTTTGTGAGGAGAAAAGTGGGTCCATGTTACCATTGGTGTGGTATGGAGGGAGTATTGGTTATAAGTAATGGATCAATATAGCAAAATTAGTGATGCAAAATTTTCAGTAGATATGACTCAAGTCATCAACACATTGCATATATTACATGTACTAGCAGATATGCTATTGCTTGCTCCTTGCATTTCCTAATCTTTCACACTACAGGTCTTGGGAAAACAACATTAGCAAGACGCGTTTATGATCATGAGAATATCAACACACTTTTCGGGGATAGTAAAATTTGGATCTGCGTCTCTGAAAACTTCAACATCATAAGGCTTTTGAATGAAATGGTTGAAGCTGTCACATCAAACAAAGGGGACTTGTCCAACAAAGACGGGATCATACGAAAACTTGAGGAGAAGTTGAAGGGCAAAAGGTTCTTGCTTGTCCTAGATGATGTTTGGAAGGAAGATCAAGTGTTATGGGATTCTTTGCGAGAATCACTGAAGAGGATTGGGGGACTTCCGGGAAGTTTGATCTTGATCACAACTCGTAGCAAGAAAGTTGCAGACGCTGCAAGAGCTGTATACAAGCACGAACTTAAAGAATTATCTAAAGACGATAGCTGGGAACTACTTAAGCAAAATGTTGTTGTAGATGACGGTTCTTGTCTTGAAGAGATTGGGAGAAGAATAGGTAACAAGTGTAAGGGTGTTCCCTTGGCCATAAATGTTATCGGATGCTTACTAATGTCGAAGGAGAATTCCCAACACGAATGGGAAGAAATAGAAACGAGTGAGCTCTGGGAACTACCACAAGGCAGAAACCATATCCTCCCATCCCTTTTGTTGAGTTTCAACCATCTACCGTCTCCATCTTTAAAGCAGTGCTTCGCGTTTTGTGCAATTTTTCCCAAAGGCCGTGCACTAGAGAAGGATTTATTGATTGCACATTGGTCGGCTCAGGGATTCCTTCACATACCATCATCTCAAACAAGGAGATTGACTGAGGAAGACATTGGTGGGGAATTTTGTAGTATTCTGCTTAATAATTTGTTCTTACAGGAAGATGGGACAGGTGAGGATGGCATTTTGCGGTACAAAATGCATGATTTAGTTCATGATCTTGCAGTCTATCTTTCAAAGGATCTCCTTCTGATCAGGGAGGCAAACGACCAACAAAATGTCGGTGAGTATAGGCATTTGGTGTTCACATCTGAACAGGATCAAATGGTGTCTGAGTTTTCTGAACCAAAGTCACTAAGAAAGTTACGAACAATTTCATTTGAAGGTGTTCATTCACAGAATTGGTGGTTTCATGCACAATATTTGCGCACACTAATTCTCAAGGATATTAATCTATCGGAGCTGCCACCTGCTATTGGGTTGCTGCAACACCTGAGATTTCTGGACCTATCATATAATCCGATCAGAATGCTGCCAGACATGATCTGTAAACTCTACCATCTACAAACGCTCAGGCTCCGCAAATGCAAAAGGTTGACTAATCTACCCTCGTTATTAAATAGGCTTGTCAACTTAAGACACGTCTTCACAACTACTCCCTTGTATGCATCAAAAGGATTAGCAGAGTTGAAGAACCTGCAGACCTTACCTCATCTTGCTTTGAATAGTGATCAGCAAGGATGGACAATTGACGAGCTCGGAGCTTTATCCCAACTTAGGGGTGAGATATGCATTCATGGACTCGAGCACGTGAAAAATGGGGAAGAGGCGGGCAAAGGTGCACTTAATAGACACAGCAAGGTCATGAAAATGACTTTGACCTGGGCCAAACATAGAGACGAAACCAGTGAAGGTTATACTGATGAAGATGTTCTGGACGGCTTTCAACCTCACCCTGCAATGTCTTCCATTGAATTGAAGAACTTTTACGGGAAAGCGTTCCCTTCATGGATAATGAAAATGGCTGTTGCAAGTCAGGAAGATATCACAGGTCGTTTAAGGCCACTAAACAATCTGACAATGCTTAAATTACTGAACTGCAGCAATTGTCAGACCCTTCCCATACTTGGCCACTTGCCTTCCCTGAGTACTCTGATCATGAGTGGGCTCGATGTAGAATTCATCGGAAGTGAGTTCTATGGAAATTCTGCTGGGCAAGTATTTCGATCTCTGAGGAAACTTGTGATATCTGGCTTTGCAAGGCTAACCACATGGATGGTGCCTACTGTAGAGGTGATGGTTGTGTTTCCTCGCCTTGAATGGCTACAAGTTGAAGATTGTCCCGTGCTAAAAGCTATTCCAGCCCTACAATGTGAATCATTGACATACTTGATGCTTGACGAACTTAGTAGCATCGAGTCCTTGGATATCATTAAAGCTTGCACCCGACTCACCTCACTGCGAATGGGCAATTTGCCTTTAATGACACTGCGTGATGAGCTGGCAAATTGTAGGAACCTTCAAGAACTAATAATTGCGGATTTCGACCAGCTCATGTCTTTACCCAGCCTGAAATGCATGGAATCTCTTCAGTTTTTGGGAATCAGTGGTCTGCCACTGATTTCTCTTCCAGATGATTTCTTCCATGGGCTTTCTGCCCTGGACAGTCTTTTCATTTATGGTTGTAAAAATTTGAGAGGACTCCCATCAAGTTTTACAGAACTTACATCTTTGCAGAAGATATGGATCGGTAACTCTGGATTAGAGGATGTTCTGGATGTTCTACCAACAAATTTATTCGTGTTTAGAAAGCTTTGGTATTTGGATATCCCCAGTTATTCAGTAGTATCTCTGAGGTCCATGCTTGAGGCAACTGAACAACTTCCGAATATCAAAGTAATAGGAGTTCAAGGGTTCAAAGACGAGCAGCAGCTAGAAGAGTACTTCTCTGACATGACTCCCTTTCTCCGTCTCCAATCCCTCAATGAACTAATATTGGTGGCCATGGTGGGTTATCCAGGGATCAGGTCACTTCCTAAACAACTTGGACTACTCACTAGGATTACAACCCTAAGTATACGGAGGTTTGAGCACTTGGAAGAAATTTCAGAGTGGCTATGCAACCTCTCGTCTCTTGAATCATTGGAATTCAGATTATGCCGGTCTTTGAAATGTTTACCTTCAAAAGAGGCTTTGGGGCGTCTCACCCAACTACGCAGTCTCTTGATTACTGAGTGCCCACTTTTGATGAAGAGTTATGTAAATGACAAGGGTCCTGAATGGGACAAGGTTAAACATCTTAGGTACATTGAGGTCGATGGCAAAGAAATTTTCTAAACCCTTCTAATGGTAAACACCCCCTCTTTATTTCACTACCAATCATTTCAAATAGAGGCTTGTTAATGCAGTTCTCAAACATTATATTTATGTGTTGTCAACACTGGGAACATGTTATGTACATTTGACTTATCCCGCCATAGGCGACACTCGGGAGATTTCGAGGCACTGGGGTTTGATGGGTTTGTTGTTGTCTAATCTTAAAAATTTGATGCTTTGAATTTATCTTATGATTAGGGTTTTGGGTTATTTGGTTTTGATGAGGTGATATTTTGTGGGTTGTTTTTCGAAAATAATTGTGTAAATAATGGCAGTAATTTCAGGGAAAACTTCTACCAAAAATATGAGATACACTCCCTCGGTCCCATTCATTTGTTTATCTCCGATTATAAGTCCCCTCACAAATAATAAAGAAAAGATAAACAAATGATTGGGACGAAGGGAGTATTTTGCATATCCTTAGTTTTAGGATGTCGTTCATAATGCTTGAAATTGAAGCTTTCTTATTGGTATCATGAAAAAATTTCGATCACATTCCCATGATGTTACCGGTAACAATGTGATTCTGTGTCTCTTTTCTAGACCTCTTTTCATTGTCCTTTTTAGGTAGATTTGCCTAAGGCAATACTTATGAATTATGATCGCCGAACTGTTTTGGCTACTGCAGTTTCTATCGGTTTTAGCCGCTTTTTATTATTGTTGCCCTTACTAATGTTAAAAAGTTTAATGTTTTTGAATTGTTCAATTGAATGGTATTATGTGGATATTTTATTTAAATAAAATGTTATAAATTTATCTATATCTATTCTGAATGCTGCTATGCCTGTAACTGCAGGTATTATTCTCTTGCAAAATGCTGTTGGAAAATTGTCCAATCCTGTAGAACTTTGCCATTGAAGGTGAACTGCTGAAGCATGATGTAGTTTCTCAATCAGGTGAACTGCTTTAAGCCTTTAAGCATGTACAGAACCCGGCATACCGGGAGGTGACTGGAACAGACGAATACATCAACTACACGATTTGCTTGTAGCTCATGTCGTCGCAAGTCGCAACCAATAGCACTGTTAAGTCGTCATCCTACTCATCTCTACAACTTTGGCATCGTAGTTTGGGACATCCGTCAAAAAAGGAGTAAATTTGCCATTCTAGTAGCCAGTGAATAACATTCTGATATTTGTCAGTACATTGTGATTTTGGAGCCTTTATGATACACATTCTTCATGTGGTGCTTGATATTTTTAACAAATGATGTTGGTTTTTCCCAAGCAGAATGTATATACAAATGTTGAACGAAAAAAATTGAGATTTTTAAGATATTCAGGTTGTTTATTGCCATGTTGAGTCGACAATTCCTTCGAAAATAAACAGTCCTCTATTGTAAGAGTACTGAAACTTGTCTCAGGGTTATTTTTGCCAAATTTTTGACAATCCAGATCTTGTTTCAAACCCTCCTATGTAACAACACGCCATCATAAGATCGAGAGAACTATATCATATTCTGAATGTTACTCGTGTCCTTCGTTTTTAATCTGGTTCATTCGTTTATATTTGGGACTTGGGAGAAAATCTAAGTCTCAACTCGATTTATGTCCTGCAAACTAAATAAACATCATTCGCAATCGTGGCCAATGCTAACTAATGAACGAAATGTCTACTATAGTGCAAACTGCAAACTGCCGAGTCGTTAAAGCATTAAAATACGCAAGATATTTACTATTTACAGTGGTCGAGCCAGGATTTGAAGGAACCGCTTAGCAAGCGAGATTTAAGCAATTTGACCATATCTTAAATTCTTACATGAAACAGTGATAAACCAGGTTTCACTATCTAACCAAAAGTTAATCTAATTGGTTCAAGTTTTAATAGGATGTATAATGTTTCTACGATTAAAATAGCTATCAGCAACCAAAATCAACAACAAAGGGTCCATAGCTCAGTGGTAGAGCATTTGACTGCAGATCAAGAGGTCACCGGTTCGAACCCGGTTGGGCCCTTCTCCCTTAATCTTTTTTTTCTTCACCACATATAACGCTATCACCATTTCATTCAAGAATTTCGATCACTAATCAACCTAGGTTAGTGCACCACATATAACGCTATCACCATTTCATTCAAGAATTTCAATCACGCTTGAGAGGTACTTGCACGTTAGGGTCCTTAGACCGTTATTGGCCTAAGCAATTACAACCGAGAGCCTTGGTACAATAATAAGTCGCAAATCCAAATATCGACTTGTTTTATAATCGGACTGTATCATTTATCCTTGAGCGAAAATGTGTGCACCCGTCTACACAATACTTCTCCTAAATTTAAGGCAAATTATTATTTTTTGGATTAAAACAAATGTAGTCACAAGATGAGATTATTGTTACATGACCAGGCAAGAATTCCTTAGTTTTTGGAAGATTATTGTTACATGACCAGGCAAGACAAACTTTTAGGAAACCAAACAAAAAACCAAGAGAGAGGAAAGAGAAAAAGAAAAAGAAAAAATTGTCAAGAAAAAACATCACAAAACAAGAACAATCACTCATAAAATAATCATTAATTAAATTTTTAATTAATTAATTAATAAAATACATCGATTAGCAGGGGAGGCTGATCATTAACAAAAAAAAATATTATTGTTTTTATCTTGTCTTTTCTCCCCTGCTACATTGTGTTACATTATTCCATGCAATAGAGCATTGGTCGATATATTACTGTTGGGAAATTAACGTCAATCTCTGATAAACAATAAAGATTTGGTAATAATTTTGGGTCGTAAGTCGTAACTCAAGAAATATTGCACAAATGTCATGAGATTTGACATGGTAATGGGTGTTAGATAGGCAGGGGAATGGTAGAGGAGAAGAAGATGCATGCTAAACGTAATAGTATGCCACCGGACGGGGTTTCAACGTGGAGTTGTGCATCTCAAAGGTCTTTGCCTAATGCCAAACCTGAGAGGCTTTATAGAGTTTGGCCTGGGAATAATGTACGTTTTTTTCTTATGTTGTAGAAGATTTTTATGTTCTTTACGTTTTTATTCTTTTGTAAGGAGTATTTAAATAAAACGTAAAGAACCTGTTGTATTAGATGGAGTATTAGTTTATGTTTTCGTTAATTTATGTCATTGTTGCATAGATTTACATGTGTATGGTAGACAAAAAAAAGGTGGTGTTTTTTATGTTACATTGATGTTAATAAATGGTGCTACTCGTGATCTGGGTTTCTGACGAAAATTGCCTTCAATTGTGGTAGAGTCGTTTTATTTCTTACTTGTTTTGTGATGGATGGAATTTAGGGTGTTGTATAGTTTAATGGAGTTAAAATGACTAATTGATACTTCCTCTGTCCTAAGGAATAATTTACGTTTGTTTTATTTTATGTGGGGAAAATAACAGTAAGTGGATTATACATCTGATGTAGTACATTAGATGGTATAATTTTTTAGCATTAAGATAAAGTTTTTGAGTTTTAATCTAAATTTTTTGAGTTTTATTATAAAGTTTTTGAGTTTATTTACTTAAACTTTAATCTCAAAAAGTTACATGTAACTCAAAAAAAATTACATATAAGCTCAAAAAAATTTGATTTTTGACATCATAAAACTAAAATGTAATTTATAAACTTTATAGTACTCGAAACAAATACACAAAAACTCAAAAAGTCATTAAATGTGATGTAGTACATCTGATGTACAATCTTTTTTCTCGGAAAATAAAGCAAACGTAAACTATTGACTGGGACAGAGGAAGTACTAGAGTTTAGTTCAATGTACTTAGCGAGAGAGCGACACTAATGATTTGAGGTCAGATAACATGCATAAGGTAATCGAATCTTCAATGAACCCTTTGATTTTTGGTTGGCAGAGATTTCTGTGTGGCGGAAGATTGGTATTTGGTCCGGATGCAGGGTCGCTGTATTTATCGTCTTTCCTAATAGGTTTTCCTGCCGTTACATTTTGCATAAGGATGGCGGTTAGGATCAAAGAACATGATCCCTTATATGGATATGGGGTGCTAACCGCGGGTATTGTTCTCACTTTCTTGGTAAGTATATTATCGACTCAATTTTCATTATCGGTCATCTGAAAATAGTCTCTTTAATTTGTTTTCGTCAATAATGTAGGATTTTCTGTTCCTGTACATGACCTCTGCCCGCGATCCAGGAATAGTCCCTAGGAACTTTCGACCACCTGACGAAGATGATCTAGAAACGCCTACGCAATCAATGGAATGGTCTGCCGGGAGGACTATTAATCAAAGAGCTCCAAGGACCAAAGACGTGGTCGTAAATGGCTACACTGTTAAAGTCAAGTTTTGTGAGACTTGTAAGCTTTATCGTCCTCCTCGTGCCTCACATTGTTCCATCTGCAACAACTGTGTGCAGAGATTTGATCACCATTGTCCTTGGGTGGGTCAATGCATAGGACTTGTAAGCGCATTTTTCCGTCACTTCGACTCACATAATCACATCCCATTGTTATCTTGTCTACATTTATTTCATTGCCCTTTTGCTATGTTACTCTGTCGCAGTTAGACCTGGCAAATCGGATTAACGGGTCTGGCCATTTCGGGTTAGCTCGGGTCGGGCCGGGTCATTTTGGATTTCGGCAAGCAGGTCGGGTCATTTAATTTCGGGTCAATGATTAGGAGAGAAAAGGGCATTTCAAGTCTTCTGGGGTCAATTAGATTTATATTTTGTCGGGTCATTTTCGGGTTGAGTGGTTTCGGGTCGGGTCTGTTACGGGTCCATGAAAGCTCGGGTTATTTTCGGGTCGGGTCGAGCCAATTCGGGCTTCAGGTGTCATTCAGGTGCGGCAGTTCGGGTCGATTTCGGGTCTCAGGTCAACCGGGTCGGGTTGATTTTGCCAGGCCTATAATCATGGGTGCCTGTCTGAGTGTCAATTGAACAAATTTCGTGTTTTTTGGCCTAAAATGAAGCATCTATGAATTTTTTTTCGTGTTTTTCAGTGTCCTGTCGAATCACGGTAATTAAAGTGTCGAGGTAGCATAGCTCTGCCCTGTGGATCGCCTTTGTCATTAGTTTGCTAATCGAGTCTTTCAATGCCTCTGCAGCGTAACTACAGATTCTTCATCCTGTTCATATCATCATCGACATTCTTGTGCATATATGTCTTCACTTTCTCATTAATCAACCTTCTTCGGAAAAAGGGAACCTTGATGAACTCCATGTCCGATGATGTTGTGTCCGTAATTCTAGTTTGTTACTGTTTCGTGGTGGTCTGGTTTGTCGGCGGGCTTACAGTCTTCCACTTCTACCTCATGTCAACTAATCAGGTAATAATCCTCGTTCATGTTATGCGAATACAATCGTACAATTAAATAAGTAGCGAGTACTTAACTCGTGTTTGTCGCAAGGGAATTAATTAGTTTGCGCGACCTAATCTCGCTAAATACAGTCAATATCACCTCAAAATGCGATGTCACCTAAACAAAGTATAAACTCGTTTATGTCACCTAAACGAGTCTGGAGGATCTGCAAAGGCTTTATGTCTCATTTCGTTGTCTATTTTTCAATTTTATTCCTAGACACCTTAATAGTATAGCGCATGGCCTGGCACGACAGGCTAGACCTGGCAAAAGCAACCCGACCCGATTGACCCGACCCGAAAAACTGACTCGAGACCCGAAATGACCTGAACTACATCACCCGAATGTGACCCGAAAACCCGAACTGACTCGACCCGACATGAACATGACCCGAGCTTTCTTGGCCCGTAATGACCCGACCCGAAAATGACCCGATCAGAAACCATTAAACCCGAAAATGACCCGACAAAATATAACTCTAATTGAACATAAAAGACTTGAAATGGCTTTTTCTCTCTTATTCATGGACCCGAAAATGACCCGACCTGAAATAACCCGACCCTCTTGACCCGAAACAGACCCGACCAACAAACTCGAAATAAACCCGAATTCAGTGAGAGACCCGAACTGACCCAAACCCGGCCTGTTGACCCGTTTTGCCAGGTCTACGACAGGCCATGAATTACAGTTGCCAAAAAAAAAAAGTCTGTACTTTGTTAAACTCCTTTCAGTACAGTCTGAATTTTCTAACATATGGTGTTTCCCAAGGCAGACAACCTATGAAAATTTCCGGTACCGGTACGACAAGAACAAAAATCCACACAATTTGGGTGTGATCCACAACCTTAAACAAATCTTCTTGACCAGAATACCACCAGCAGCAGTCAACTTCAGAGAAATGGTGCTTGTACAGGATGTCTTTATACCAGAGACCCCAAGCTGTCGTAATGGGCAGATCAGTATCAGGAGAAATTTCGACAAGTCAGTCGGAAATAAGCTCACTAAAAATTCAGGTCGAGTCATTTCAGGTACTTTGCAAAACTTGGACTTTAATTTGGTGGTACATATACTAATTACTAGTTATAGAATTGCGATGGTTCAATTGACCTGTTTCTTATTAAGCCAGGGATCAGGAGTCAGGACGAGGCTTTCGCGTCAAAGGCTAAGAATTTTGATGTTTGTCGGACGAATGAATCAAATTCTCGAGGGTAAAGGTACTAGCCATTGATCTCCTACCTTCAACGATAGCATCATATTATTAAATATGGGTTTGCTTACGGGATTTAAACTCAGGTCATGAGTACCACCTCTTATGACTTTACCAGCTAATTAAGCTAGCTGATATCGGTAAATTGTGAAGGTTTTGAAAGTTAACGACCAATTTCAAAATTAAGTCCATACAATATCATGTTAGAGTTTTTTTCAAGATAATAATCCTCGTTCTAACGTGAATTATTTCGGGTGCAGGTCGAATAAGTAATGCATGGAAATTGTTGATAAACATTTGTGCTTGAAAATGGTGCTTGTACATGGACCTTTGTGGCAATGTTGGAGCCTTAGACATTATATTTTGAGATGCATGTTTGTGAATGTATTACTCCTTTTGTCTCGTTCATTTGTTTAACTTAATTAAAGGTAAACAAATGATTGAGACTGAGGAAGTATTTTTTAGAAAAGAAAAGAAAAGAATGTCACTTTTTGTAGAAGAGGGGAATTGAATGTCAAGAGGCTATTGTGTGTACAAGAACTGTAAATAGAACAGGGTGTGCACTTTTGTAAACTGTCTGATCATCAATGTTTATTGAATTGTTCTTTAACAACAACTCAATATTTCAGAAAGGGGATAATATCCGTCTCAATAGGTAAGTCTCTCTTAGGACGGTAATATCTGTCTTAAGATGAAAATTGGTCAAATATGTTTTCACTTGCATATATAAGAAATTTTTGGTTAGTATCTAAGCATCCTCATTTTATCTCATCCACCATACTTAATCCGTTTTAATTTTAAGACATATTCTTGTTTTCAACGAGAATTTACGATGCAATTATGTATAATTGTTTTTTTCCATAAGTAATAAAGTAGCTAGCTCAAATAAGTTGGCTCTAGTTTTTCATCATGACAAAAATAGTAACTTAATTTACTTGCCTGATATGTGGAACTATAACATAGATTGGATTTGAACCCAAGTTGAATGTCGATTTTTATGACCGTAATAACTGAGTTAGCTGACATCTACAACATATATAATCATAAAAAACTACACATTTAACATTCTAATTTCCCCTTACAAGATTAAACAAACCATCAAGTCATTAACCATAGACTTATCAAAAATTAAAGAGTAAGTCAAATTAGAGAAGGATTTACCCATTAAATTATTTTCACTACTCTGAGATTGCTTCTATTGTCTGTAGGAGATCGCCTGATCAAAATCAAAATGAAAAAAATTACAGGCATTGCCATTGTGGTAACGTACACCGTCATAACTACTCATGACTGTAGGGGTGAGCAAAACCGGTTAACTGAACCGAGTTTGAAAACCGGTTCGGTCACCCGGTTTTCAAAAACAAGTTTTTCCCAAACCGAAACCGCTCTGGTTTTAAACCGGTTCGGTCACCCGGTTTTTTAGCAACTTGTAAACTGGAACCGATAACTGGTTACCCGGATTCGAATTTATAAACCAGTTTAGTATTTCAGTGAATTAGGTTTCTTTCTTACTTTTTAATTTATGTTATCCCAAATCACACTTCTTTGTTTTGTAAAGTCATTTTCTTAATTTTTTTCCCAAAAAAGTAATCCGGTTTAAAACCGGTACCCGGTTTTGCTTTTTTAGGACCCAAAACCGAACCGGATTTCCCCCAAAAAAACGTTTCGGGTACCGAACTGGAAAAAAACGAATTATCGAGTTCCTTAATTTAGTTATCGGTTCGATTTCGGTTTAAAAAATCGGTTCGGTTTATTTTGCTCAGCTCTACATAAGAGAGACCAACCGAAATAAATAATCTTTCACAATATCAAGTAACTTATCCATAAAACACAGCTTGGTCCAACACTCTTGCACTCTATTGCTTCTTAAGCATAGAGAAAATGGCACTTCTCTCACCTTTCTTCTCTCTAACTCCTGTTATTCCATCAACTTCCATGTCCCTCGCTTCCTCCTTTTGTATGTTTTCCTCTCTCTATTCTCTGTTTTCTGGTTTTTTTTTTCTGCATTTTGTTGTATGATTTAAATCATTTATTGTGTCTGAGTTTCCCATTTTTCATGTTTTGATTATATAATTGTTGAATTATTTGATTACCCATTTTACTACTCCGTATATCCTATGCTTTGTAATCTTTTTGCTGGGTTGTATTGAATTTATGAAATCATTTGGGATTTTGGGTTCGAGTAATGCAGCGGTGTTATAACTCATGAGCGACACCTTCACTGTCTTACTAGTCTTACCCGGCTCAAATCCGGATTAAACTGGATGGTATACACCAATAAAAATTAAATCATCGGTCCGTTTTTCTTAAGACCATTGCTTTTGGTCTGAAATAAGACGGGTAACATGTCATCATTTTACAATAAAATGTTATTTTTTGATAAGATGTTACCCTTATTGTTCACATCATTTTCAGGGTAAAAAATGACACCTCTAGTCATAACATTTTGTGAATTAATTGGTTACATTTTCTTAAAAAATGGCAACATTTTATCCGTCTGACAAATAAGACCAAAAGTGTCCGTCTGAAACAAGAATTTGTGTTAAATCATATGGGTGTTTGTTGACTAGCTGGTGTGTGTGTGTGGGGGGCTGTGGTTTAGTCTCTTCAATTATTATGTTTGATGCATAAACATTGGCAGCTATCAGGCTGCAAAACGTTTCTCTCGGTGTGCATTCTACATTTGGACAAAGCCTTCAAAATCAAGGACACAGAAGAAGTGTCGCCGTAGTTAAGGTATCAGCTGATCCTGAAAAAACCAACTTAGCAAGCGGAAATGGCGAATCAAATGCCGAGGAAGAAAAAGTTGGAATTCAGAATCTGCCTTTGGAATCGAAGTTGCAGCTCAAGCTTGAACAGAAGATGAAGATGAAACTTGACAAGAAGATTAGACTTCGTAGGAAACGTCTTGTTCGTAAAAGAATTATGAGGAAGAAAGGCCGTTGGCCGCCTTCTAAGATGAAGAAGCTTAAGAATGTATAAACTGTTGGTATATTTGTGTTTTCTGAGCAAAGTCGTCTGTTCCGCCTTTCTAATGCAACATTTTAACTTTTTGGCCCAAATTGGAATACTTTATATAAGCATTACTTTGATCAGTATATATAGAGATGCTGAAATTCATACCCAACCGCTGAAATCGCTTTCTCCGCCTCTGAAAACTCATCCCCACCGCAGGTGACAACAGTCGGAACTATAGACCGTGCTATATAAAAAACAGTCAAAATGAAACATACAGTGGGAGTATCATTACAACCTAGGTCCTAGAAATCAAGACGGCCTAAGCTAACCGGTATTTACAATAATGAACAAGTGAAACTACAGACGCAGACTAAACAGTTTCCGGTACAGAAATCGATTACACATCATACCCTGTAAATCTGTAATCGTGAAACTTGTTGAGGAAAATATTTAGCTGACAGCTGAAACTGACGAGCTCCAGGGAGTACAAGAGTTGTGGTATCAGACCAGTGCATCGCCCTTGGCCTTGATATTGAATTTGCAAAGCGGGCAAATAGCGTTTATCCTCAACCATTTGCTGATACACCCGAAATGGAAATGGTGGTTGCAGGGTAGGCTGCACAATTCGGCTCCTTCTCCATACCGAGTTAAGCAAATGCAACATTCCTACAGAGCACAAACAGTAAGTCGGGTTCTGAGGATAACTTTATCAAAGAAAGGATTTTTTGCCACGCAATCATACCATAAACTCGATTAAATTTTACCCAACAAAATAAAATCCTAAGTTCCTAACACAAATAGTTGTGTAGAGCAGTCTCCTCAAAAAGTTCCTGACACAAATCTTGGATGGATCGGACCTTATAAGGTTTTTGTCCAAATTCATAAAACATAACTATATTGGCGGGAAGAAAAATACTTCTTGTAAGTATCAAATACGTAAACAAGACGACCCTTCTTACCGAAAGTTGAAACTGAGAGTCTCGTTCATCAATGGTACTGCCATCGTCTAACTCGGTAGAAGCCAAGATCTTTGGCGTATAAGAACAGTGGAACGTGTACTTGGGAAGTTGTCGGATATCATCTACAGATGCTCCTTCTCTGATTGTCATGGCATAAGCAATTGCTACAATCGGAAGACAACAAAAGAGAGCTACGCAAATGATACAGGCTACTCCTATGAAGAATATCATAAAGAAGACATCTAGAGCCAGGAAAACAACTGCTAACCTGCAACCAGGAAAATAAAAACAGACTTATTGCTATAACATTGATTACACTTTTTTAAAGGCTTCATCCTGTCAAACCACGGGGTGACGCTTCTATATACTCCCTCTTATTCACTATATTCTTCTCTATTTCCTTATTCGGATTATTCGGGTTTTCTTCCCTATTTCCTTTTTTGGGTTGATTTGTGTAGTCCAAATTAAATTGCATGTGGGGCAGTGTGTTTTGTGTGGTCCAAATTCACTTTCTTATTTCTTGTGCAAAAACGAAAGGGGAAGAATATAGTGAATAGGAGGGAGTATTTTCATGTCGGACAGGAAAGGGTAGTTGGGGGTTGCAATGTACGGAGTAATATGTGTACTGTTCTCTGTCCTACCTAAATACATGAAAGCGCTTAAGCTACACAGAAAAAAAAAATACAAATTATACCAGCTAATAAGCATATACAGTAACTGTTTTCAGTGACTGCCTACTTCGACAAATCGACAATTGTCATTATTGCCTCTCAGATGTAGCCATCTAACATCTTCACCAGGAACTTCCTTGACACTTTACAATATCAGTAAACTCAGATATCGGAACTACAAATTGGTTGTGAGTTAAATCTTATCCTATATACTTGCAGGGGTAGATCCTATGATTTCTATCCCAACTTTCTTCCACAAAACACAACAGAAAGAAAGACGGGGTAGATCATAGATGAATGAAAATCTGTGCTAAGCTCTATGAAAGGAAGCGTGCGTTCTGCAAGCCTAAAAAGTATCTAGTGGCATTCAGAATGAGGAAAACAGTCTCCTTAATAGAAAAAACAAGAATCGAACAAAGGCAGGCGCAAAGGTCAACTAGCTGTAATTCTCAAACTCCAAGGAAAATTAAGTTCAGGGAATATCATTCTTTAAAAAGAATTATATCGTACCAACATATTCAGATATTACTAATTTACTACGTAATCTCAGGCGTTTCTACAGTCCCCAAACACCAGACAACAAGTTAAACTGAAATATTTCTCCGAATTAGACAATCTGGCAGTACTCAGTTAATAAAACTGTGGTGTTAAGTTCATGAGTTGCCAGTGTGTGGCTTGTCCTTATTTTATTTATATCATATTCCCTCCGGTCTAATCATTTGTTTGCTTTACTCTTTGTGAAGGGCATTTTAATCAAAGATAAACAAATGATTGGGACGGAGGGAGCAGTCAACTATATAAAGCTAGAAACCGTGGTAGGAGCTATAGAGCGTATAATAATTCCAGCTTACCAGTATAACCGTGGAGAATCCTGGAGAAGGGATGGACCCCCCGCCACAATCCAGTAAAATCCAAAAGCCCACCATAATGATGAAGCTACTGCGTTTGCTGATTCCAATCTCTTCATGATACTGAGAGCCAAAAAGGCAGGAGAGATCAACTACATAGTATACTGATTACTGAGTAAACAGAACAATAGTACAAGTGCAGAATACAACACTCGAGATTTCATAACAGACTAGTAGCTTATGCGTCTAAAAGCAGGTCCCGCCACTCAAATTAATACAGTGCGCACACGGGATTATAAAGGAGGGGGAAGGCTGGGAAAGAGAGCGCGAGAGGGAGAGAAGGGAGGAGAGGGGAGAGAAGAAGGATTCATTATTCTCCCAAATATTTCCCAACTCCATATCCAAACAATGAAAAATTAGATAGGCCCGTTTTTTAACAATATTACTTGAATACGTAAAGGATAATGTTCATGACAGTATGTCATTTGAAGCCATCAAACAGTTAAACCATATGTAAAATAACTACTTGAGCTCAACTAATTTGAAACAAACACTAGCTTGTCTGTATTTGCCTACTATACTTATCAACCATTTCTGGGCGAGCGGATCCAAGCTCCACAATCAAATTATAGTCATCTGAGCTGCAAAAAACATACTAACCTTGTAATGAATAGAGGGCTAATGCTACTACCACGCCGTATATTGTTAGAGCGTCATATACTCATATAAGCTCAATTAAGACCTCAATGACAAAAACTCTACCACAGTGCTCCATAGTTACCGTCTACGGCAGGTAACTTCCCCAAGGAGTGCATCAACTAAACAATAATACCGCTGAAATGAGAAACTTTACAATAAACGCAACTCATCTGATTTCCACAATTGCATTCCATCAGCCCTTTACACTTACTCTCCCATTCAAAAGCATCTTGATCATCCTAATACAAGTAGCTACCTAATTAACCAGCCACATTCCGCCACTGAATAAAGTAACATCTCCTCTATGGTGGATTGGTGATGTACAAATTACAAAATCCTAACTTTCCGCATCACACTAGCTTATCCCAGCACCACAGACATCAGTCTCCAATCATGATCATCAAAATACTAACACCATTTATCTTCTATATTCAGCACTTTACTGACTACCATCGAATTCATTACTCGTAGAATCCAGCTTATGCATAGTCTCTAACATTCCGCAAAAAAATGTCAGCTTTCTAAGTACTCCTGGCTCAGATAATCAATTCACTAAGAAAATACAACAATAATCGATTCTACGAAACCATCTGCACACCAAACTAAGCTACCAACTTCTAATATACTCCCTCCGTCCCGGTCAATTGTTGTCCTTTGGTTTTGGCACAAAAACCAAGGAAAGGGGAGGAGGTCAATTACTAAATGACAAGTGGAACAAATTGAAAGTGAATGATCAAATTACTCATTAAGTTCATTCTTAAAATAGAAAGGACAACAATTGAATGAGACATCCCAAAATGGAAAAAGACAACAAATGACCGGGACAGAGGGAGTACATAGTATCTCTTCATTCCAACTAGAATTTGCTCAATGTCAACTTCACTGATTTCCCAAATTGACTTACACAGTTACACCCTTACACCCCCAACCAAAGTCAACTCATAATAAACACTCAACATAAATAAAACCAACTAGTATTATTTCGGTGTAAAGGGAGCCAGAAGGGGAAATACGTAGCTGACAGGATTCAAAGTCAAGTCATGACTACCACCCGCGACTTTACCAGCTAAGCTAGCATACATCTTCATAAAAACAGCTAATGTAACAAATCAATTTAACAAAATTAACCAATTCTATAGGGACAACTATGTAGCTGAAAAAATTCGACCCAGGTTACGAGTACGGAGTACCGCCCCTCATGACTTTAAGAGCTAAGCTAGCTGATGTCGACATAAAAACAACAAATGTAACAAATCAATTCAACAAAATTAACCAACTAAAATCAAAACACATGATTAAATAAATGTGCATTACCTGCTACTGCAAGAGAGGCATCTAAACTCATGACAAGCAGACCCCACGTGTAAAAGACATTGTAAAGCATACCCAACAACCCAAACCCTCAAAGGAGAAGATGGTTTCTCTTGAAAAGTAGACAACAACACAAAAACAGAAACAAGAACAAAACCCATGTTCCAAATCACATCTAAAACAACAAATGACTTAGTAAATGAGTGATTTGAGGATGAAACATCATCAAAAGTGTCATCATTTTGATAAACATGTGAGTAATTTGTGGTTAAACAAGGGATTAATCTTGAGAAAGTTGTAGTTAAGTGGTTATTTAGGTAATTAGTGGAGCTTTGTATGATGGGTGTGTATTCCATTTTGAGATGTAGTGATTATGGGAAAATGGTGGTGGTGTTGATTGGAATTATGGGTGTGTTTAGTGTTTGTTTTGTTGAAGTAAAGAGGAAAAGATAGTGAGGTTAGTTGAAAAGTTGGTGCCTTGGTTGTGTGAAGGTAAGGAAATTCTATGAAATTTGGATTTGTGCATGTTTTTATTTGGGCAAAATGCATTTGGGTTGGACCAGTTTGGGCGAGTCAATTCGGGTCTTTTATTGATTCCGGGTTAATTCGGACTAGATTGGGTCATTTCGGGTTTTGGGTCAAGCGGGTCGGGTTATAGCGGGCGGGTCGTTGTCGAGTCAATGAATAAGAGAGAGAAACCATTTCACGTCTTTTCGGTTCAATTAGTATTATGTTTTGTCGGGTCATTTTCGAGTTTAATGGTTTCATATCAGGTCATTTTCGGGCCGGGTCAGTTACAGACTTACAGATCAACAAAGCTCGGTCAAGTTCGGGCCTGGTCGAATCAATTCGAATTTCGGGGCACATTCAGTTGATGTAGTTCGAGTCAATTTTGGTACATTTTTGTTCTGAGACCTTGAACTTCCGAAAACTAGAGGTGGCAAACGGGTCAATCGGATCAGTTTCGGATCGGGTTCTTTCGGATCGGGTTCTTTCGGTTAACTTTTAATTTCGATTTCAGTTCGGTTTAGTTCAGGTTAGATTCGGTTATCGCTTTTAATCGGTTGTACATATTTTGGTTTGGTGCAGGTTCGAGTTTGGTCAATATCGGAGCAGGTGAGATTCGAGTCGGGTCAATATCGGAGCAGATGAGATTCGGGTTGGGCCATATTCGGATCGGATGTCAAGGGATTGGGTTTTTATTATAATTTATAAATATTGAATATTTTGATTTTCTTCTTTGAAACGATTTTTAATTTTTTCTCGGGTAATATTTCAATCTCTATTGAACATTAAAATAACTCGAATTGACATTAGTTATTATCCAATTATAATTAATTTTATTAATTATTGATATATTTTTAACTAATGATCTATCATTCGAGTTCCATCAAATGTCCATTCTATCCCACCCTACATATGTATATGTAAAAGAAACTTAAATACTATTAGAAACAAATATTATTTGACTAAAGAAGATTATAAATCATCCGACTCATGTATCCTTTGAATTCTATAAGTAAGCTCGAATTGAGCTTGGTAAAATTTGAACTTGAGCTAGTCTTGAGTCTATCTCGATCCTAATACTTTGCTTGCATCAACATCTTACTCAAATCCAACTATATACTAACAAAGTAACAATAGTTAAAAAATATAAATTTATCCATAAATCGGGTTTCTCGAGATTTTATTTTAGAACTCAAGAAACTTAAATTAAGATATGAAATACGTAAATCATACACGAGAGAGACGAATATCACAAAATGTACTACGATTATAAATTTTAATATGTATAAAATTATAAATTGACAAGATAGTTAATTAGTTAGATAAATTTATACTCCTAACTTATACTACGACCGTGTTCTTTTGGACTGAAGTTATCTGAACTGAACTAAACTTAATAGATCTAAACTAAACTGAACTTAATGGAGCTGAACTGATCTAAGTAAGAGTTGATTTGTGAAGAGAAGAGCTCAAGCATGAACTGAATGAAGCTGAATTAAACTGAATAGAGATGAACTTCACTGAACTTGAACTTAATGAACTGAACTTAAGTAAGAGTTAATTTGTGAAGACAAGAGCTGAACTGAATGAAGCTAAACTAAATAGAGATGAAGTGAACTGCTGAAATGAGCTGAAATTAACTCCAAAAGAATAGTACCTCCGCCTCGGTTATTTATTTGCCTATTCCATTTTGGGGTATCTCGATTAATTATTTGTCTTTCTATTTTAGAAATGTCTTTAATGAGCAATCAGATTATCCATATTTATCCACACTCACTTGTTCTACTTGTCATCTAATAATTAGCTCCCTTCCATTTCATTGGTTTTTATGCCAAAACCAAAGGCAAACAAATGATCGAGACGGAAGGACTTTCTAGATTGTTCTTTTTAAAGAATAAAAATAGACCAAATATGTATGTTTATCTTAATATTTTAAATGACTACGTCTAGCTTAAGAGTTGAGATCGTCCTAATATTTTATCAGAAAATATTTACATTTATCGTAAAATGATCGTATATTCATCTGAAACAATAATTTGTTGACATTCTATTAAAAAAAGTATATTTTTTTAATTTTCTCGTGTTATATTTAGACCGTCTAAAAAAAAAACTACTTTGTGAAATTGTGGCGGTAATTAAGTAATAAAAATTAAAAATATACCAATTGATTGACTATCAATTTTGACGTGTCCTATTTTCTTAATGCCCAACCTCTTGTTTTCTTACTTTTCTACTTTTATTAATTGTTCATTGTCTGATATCTCTTCATCAATCTTCTAATCTCCTTTGCCTCTTCATTTAATCATTTCCAAATACCACATCCATTAACAAAAGCTCAAAATGACGATCCAAAGCCCCAAGATATTACAAGATTTTTGGGCGCGCAAGTCATCAGAGGGCTACCACAAGTTTTTTGTAAAGATTGAAAGGAGTTATTTTTTTGGTAAGTAAATACTTAATTATTCTTAATCAATCAATGAATTATTATTTTGATTCTGAAAATTTTGAGATTTACCCCTTTGATTGGTTATTCTTTGTTTTATGAAATCTTTTCTATTATATTATTGATTTCTTGTCCATCAAAATCGTGATCTAATATGGCAAAGATAATCGATTTCTCTCCTTTAGTCTTTCAACTCATTAAACACGGACCTAATTATATTTTGCCTCATAAAAATTGGATAATCTCTAATATTTTTGTCGCTAATTATCTTTTTACCCGCCAAAACGAGGGCGGGAATGCTTTGTTTTACCGCCAAAGCATGTTCATATGCTGATGATACACATTTACTGATTTACATATCCCTGTCTATATATACATCCGCTTCCCTGCTTTGAGATTATCTTCAAAAATCAGAGTCTACATTTAGTATCGGAGGCCGGGTTTTGAATAAATGGAGGAGCTCTTATATTCCTGAAAATGTGGAGGCTTTGATTACCACACGTAGTTGGTTATATGGCTATCAAGGTAAGTCGTTTTTACATTGAGTTGTCTATTTCTTCCCATTATTACATTTTTCCTATTTCTAATTAATTTGTTAATTTATATATTTTATCTATGTAGCCATTGAAGAGGACGAATTCCAAGGTCTAGACGTAGAATGGTCCACAATTCAATCATCATCTTGAAGTCAAGCTTCTTGTCGTCTTCATAATTTCTTTTTTTTACTTGAATTCTGGAATTCATGTAGTTTTGTATTTTTTACTCCTTTTTAGACCATATTAGATTCCTAATAATGTTTGCAAACAAGTTTTTCAATTTTGGAACTCACTTGTAGTGTTATTCTTCAAGTTCACTGTTTTTACAGAATATGTGCGCATCAGTATTGCTGGTGCTTTATCTGTGTAAGCTTCAAGTTTGTTTGCGAATAAAATGTTCCGTTTTTGGCAAATTGCTTTGCTTTATCGGTGTGAGCTTCCTCGTCTCATACTTGTAACATGTACATTCATTGATCTAAAATTCACTTCCTGTCATGTGACTCATGACATGGATCATGATGTCGTAAAACTCAAAAGAGAAGTCTACATGGAGGAAAGCTTGGATACATGGTAACCTTTTCAAGATACATGTGTGCTCCATCCATACTTAGTATTCACATAAGTATAATGTGTCTTATGATATCAATTAAAAAGAAAAGCAAGACAAAAATGGTGGGGGAAAATGGAAAATGACAATTACTACATATTTCATACTCCCTCCTATTCTAAATAACTCTCCCTATTTCCTTTTTCGTCTATTCACAATACTCTCCCTATTTCCTTATTTGGCAAACTTTTATACTTATTTTAATCACCCACCCCCACAACAATACCCCATAATACTCATACTTTATCTTATTTTAATCACTTTACCCCACAACAATTCTTATTTTAATCACCTTACCCCACAACAATACTTATTTTAATCACACAATACCTTTCCTCTCTCCAATCTCCTACCCCACTCCAATACTTTATCATATAATACTCCCCTCCCTTAATTCTCGTGCCCTCCATGAAAGGGGAGGGTTATGTAGAATAGGAGGGAGTATTTGTTATGTAGGAGTGTCGAGTGTAGGACTAAGAATAATGGGTAGTAAGAAGCTGGATATTTAGAGTACTAAGTAATTTTTGTACCATTATAAAAAAAAAGTATATAAACAATTGAATAATTGATTATCTTTTTTCTTTTGTTTTACAAATGACAATTACTACATTCAGGTCATTTCGGGTTTCAGTTGGATTTCGGTCATTATTATACAAGTTGAAATCGGTTCGGGTGTGTTTCGATTCGGATCAAAAAATTCAGTTGAAACAGATTCGAGTTGAAACAGTTTTGGGTCTAATTCGGATATTATAAGTTCGGTTCAGTTTCGAATCAATTCAGGTTTATTCAGGTTTCGGATGAAGTTGAAGTTATACTTTTCGGATGTACGGTCAGGTGTCGATTCGGATAATTTCGATCGGTTATTCGGGTTCGATTTACTTTTGCCAGGTCTACCGAAAACAGTGTAATTATACACAAAAATTTGAACCTTTTGGGAGGTCTTTCCGGGTCATGCTTCTTGTTCTCCCATTTTCTCTACCACGTGTCCAAGGTCGCTTCATTAGTTATCGTATTCGATGTCAGCCCTAGATAACAAGTATTTATCAATTTTCAAAGAGTTCCTGATTCTCGTCATAGACTCGTTTATCGCGTATCGGCAGCCATAAATGTTATCTGTTGCTTCTAAAAATTTGTGTGGCCGTTTTATCTGACCTGAAAAAGCATCTGCATGATTTACAGACATTTTTATTCTGGGATCCTAGAATCCTGACAACCGTGTATATCACTTCAATTTGAGCTATTCGAGAAGTCAAACCAATTTATTTTACTTTTTCTCTCATTTTCACTACTACGTGCCCGAGGTCGTTTCATGAGCTACCATATTCGATTTCAACCATAAATAATGAGTATTTATCAATTTTAAAGGAGTACCTCATTTTCGTCCGAGAATCGTTTATCGCGTACTGACACCCTCAAATATCCTATGTTGCTTCTTGTGTCTCTACTTTATCTGACCCAAAGTACCGTTCGTATGATTTACGGACGCATTTTGTTCCGGCACCCTGTCCCTTAAAATCGCCGTTTGGGAGGTCGTACCGGGTCATGATTCATTTATCCCAGTTTTTCTACCACATGTTTGTGGTCGCTTCACGAGTTATCGTATTCGATTTCAGCCCTAAATAAATAAGTATTCATCTATTTTTAAGGAATACCCGATTTTCGTCCGAAATCATTTAAAACGCGTACCGACACCCTCGGGTGTTATTTGTTGCTTTTCACCATTTGTGTGGCTGCTTTATCTGACCCGAGGAACTGTTCGTATGATTTAAAGACACTTTTGTTCTAGGAACCTGAAATCCCGAAAACCGTGTATTATACACTTAAATTTGAGCCTATTTAGGAGGTCGTACCGGATCATGATTCTTTTTCTTTCATTTTTTCTACCACGTGTCAGGAGCCACTTCATGAGTTACCGTATTCGATTTTCAGCCCTAAATAAGAAGTATTCATCTATTTTTAAGGAGTACTCGATTTTCGCTATAGACTTGTTTATCGCATATTGGCACCCTCAAATGTCGCTTGTTGGTTCTCAAAATTAGTGTGGCTGCTTTATCTGACCTGAAGAACCGTTTGTATGATTTACATGCATTTTTGTTCCGGGACCCTGAAATCCCGAAAACCGTGTATTATACACTTAAAATTGAGCCGTTTGGTAGGTCGTACCGGGTCCTGTTTCTTATGCTCTTTGTTTTCTTACCACGTGTCAGGATCGATTCATGAGTTACCGTATTCGATTTTCAGTACTAAAAAAGAAGTATTCATCTATTTTTAAGGAGTAAACAATTTTCGCCGAAGACTCGTTTATCGCGTATGGCACCCACATTTGTCCATTGTTGCTTCTCAAAATTTGTGTCCCTGCTTTATCTGGCCCGAGGAACTGCGTGTATGATTTACAAACATTTTTATTCCGGGACCCTAAAATCCCGAAAACCGTCTACTATACACTTAAAATTGAGCCGTTTGGGAGGTCTTACCAGGTCATGTTTCATTCCGTCTTAGTTTTTTTTTACCAAGTGTCAGGGTCGCTTAATAAGTTACCGTATTCGGTTTTTACCCATAAATAAGAAATATTCATCTTTTTTTAAGGAGTAACCGATTTTCATCGGAGACTCGTTTATCGCGTATCGGCACCCACAAATGTCCATTATTGCTTCTCAAAGTTTGTGTGGCTGCTTAGTCTGACCCGAGGAACCGCGTATATGATTTACAAATATTTTTGTTCTGGAACCCTAAAATCCCGAAAACAGTGTATTATACACTTAATTTTGAACTACTCGATCATGTTTTATTCCCTGCCAGTTTTTCTAAGACATGTCAGGGGCCCGCTTCGTGAGTTACTGTATTCAATTTTCAGCCCTAAGTAAGAAAGTATTCATCTATTATTAAGGAGAACCCGATTTTCGCTAGAGACTTGTTTATCACGTACCGGCATCCTCAAATGTACTCTGTTGTTTCTCAAAATTAGTGGGGTTGCTTTGTCTGACATGAAGAATTGTGTGTATGATTTACCGGCATTTTTGTTCCGGGACCCTGAAATCCCGAAAACCGTGTAATATACACTTAAAATTCAGCCGTTTGAGGAGGTCATACCGGGTCATGTTTTATTTCCTCCCAGTTTTTCTACCACGTGTGAAGGGCCGCTTCATGGGTCACTGTATTCAATTTTCAGCCCTAAATGAGAAGTATTGATTTGTTTTTAAGAAGTGCCCGATTTTCGTTAGAAACTTGTTTATCGCGTACCGGCACTTTCAAATGTCCTCTGTCGGTTCTCAAATTTGTGTGGCCGCTTTATCAGACTCGAGGAACCATCTGTATGATTTAAAGACATTTTTCTTCCGGGACCCAAAAATCTCGAAAACCGTGTACTATACACTTAAAATTGAGCCGTTTGGGAGGTCGTACCGAGTGATGTTTCATTTCCTCTTAGTTTTTTAGCATGTGTCAGGGTCGCTTCACTAACGTATTAGATTTTCACCCCTAAATAAGAAGTATTCATCTATTTTTAAGGAGTAACCGATTTTCGCCGGAGACTCGTTTATCGCGTACCGGCACCCTTAAATATCTTCTGTTGTTTTTCAAAATTAATGTGGCTGTTTTATGTGACCTGAGGCACCGTCTGTATGATTTACCGGAATTTTTGTTCCGGAAACCTTAAATCCCGAAAACCGTGTATTATATACTTAAAATTGAGCCGTTTGGGAGGTCGTATGATTTACACTTAAGTTGTAACCTTTTGGGAGGTCGTACCGGATCATGTTTCATTTCCTCCCAATTTTTCTACCACGTGTCATGGCCGCTTCATGAGTTCGTATTCGATTTCAGCCTTAAATAAAAAATATTAATCTATTTTTAAGAAGTACCCGATTAGAGACTTATTTATCGCGTACCAGCAATCTCAAATGCCCTTTGTTTCTTCTCAAAATTTGTGTGGCTGCTATATCTAACTCGAGGAACCGTCTGTAAGATTTACACACTTTTTTGTTCCGGGACCCTAAACGAAAACCGTGTATTATACACTTAAGTTTGAACCATTTAGGAGGTCGTACCGGGTCATGTTTCTTTTCCTCTTAGTTTTCTTACCATGTGTCAGAGTCGTTCATGAGTTACCATATTCGATTTTCAGCCCTGAAAAAGAAGTATTCATCTATTTTTAAGGAGTACCCGATTTTCGTTAGAGACTTGTTTATCGCGTATCGGCACCCTCAAATGTCCTATGTTGGTTCTTAAAATTTGTGTAGCTGCTTCATCTGACTCGAGGGACCATCTGTATGATTTACATACTTTTTTTGTTCCAAGACCCTGCAAACACGAAAACCGTGTATTATACACTTAAAATTGAGCCGTTTGGGAGGTCGTACCGTGACATGTTTCATTTCCTCTTAGTTTTTTTTTATTACGTGTTAGGGTCGCATCATGAGTTACCGTATTCGATTTTCAATCCTAAATTAGAAATATTCATTTACTTTTAAGGAGTACCCGATTTTTGTTAGAGACTTGTTTATCGCGTTCCGGGACCATCAAATGTCCTCTGTTGGTTCTCAAAATTTGTGTGGCTACTATATATGACTTGAGGAACCGTCTGTATGATTTACAGACATTTTTATTTCGAGATCCTGAAATCCCCAAAACCGTGTATTACACATTTAAAATTGCCACAGCAAAGTCGAAACCAAAGGATAAGAAGGATCGATCTTAGAAACGAGAGGGTTTAATCAAGCAGGAGGGATCAAGATTGGAGAAGTCAGAAGTGAACCTTTTGCCGGAGCCAGGCCATGGAGCAACCCAAACTCCGACGAAAAGCCGGGCAGGATAAGGGTGGCAATGAGGGGTGAGGGGAAAAGCGTTGGTGCAAAGTTAAATTATTTGGGGTGTTTTCTAGGGAGAGGAAGGCGTTTTTTTTGTGCCTTTGCAACGTAGATTATACTGATACTCAAACTCTTGAGTTCATTAAATATTGTCTTGGCATTGAGGTTGCACTTCTTGAATCAAATATCGTAATCTGAGTAACACTAGAGACCTTAGTGCTCGATGTTGAGATCAAAAGGCAGAGTAAATGACACAGGATCAAAACTTGAAATGATAAATACAACTGTCCAAAAGGAATGTTTAAAATACAAATATACAGATTAAGTTCTGCAATAATAGGAAGCCTTCAACAGCCAGTTGCTTTGTTTCGCCTATTACTTGTGTACGTTTCATAGTTCGCCTTCAACTGGGAGACTGTATCATGTATACTTTCCTCTTACTTTGACTCTGATTTTGATCTGGCAAATGGCGCCTACAATCGAGCATGAATGTGAGGACAATATGTTAGTAAGCAGTTGGATGCTAAAGTAACAGAATTTATTTTGTTTATTTTGGCAAGAAAAGAACGCCAAGTAAGTGGCTTTCGACTTTCAGCCAACTTGAAAGAGCAAGGCGCGAGTATCTTATATTGGTCACAAAGACGGCTATTTTATTGACCTTGAGAAAATAATGGTACTTCCATTTCGAAAACAAATACAAGGAAGCAATACCCACAAGAAGATTCATATACAATTTGAAATTACCTTAACATACTCTTCAACAAAATGGTATTTGATACATCCTTGATCACACACTAGGAGATAACAGTTTTCACAAATTCCAGCGAACAGCCTGCAAAATTAACTAATGTCAGACAGAAATGCGGAATGACAGATGCAAGATGACAAGAGTATGCCACCAAAATTCATTAAAAAATGCAACTGAGTGCGTGTACATAGTTGTTTCAGTTGAAAGAAGAATTGATAACTAAAAAAGAAACATGATAATCCAAGAGACCTACCTCGACTAAGGAATAACATGAGAACGAAAAAGAAGAGGGTATGTGCAACATAAACCGGTGCTCCAACACTGAAAAATAAGAAGGCAGCAGAAGCGGTAGATTTAGAATTCAGATAAGCAAGTCCCCTAAATTGGTTTTAGAAAAAGTAGGACTCATGTAATAGATCGCTAATTCTTATAGTAGACAGTCCTAGCGTGTTTTTAGCAACCCTTTTATTTAGTACACATTGTTGATATTATGTACAAGTTTTATTAGTGAACCATTTCATGCCATTCTAACCATTCTTTAACCGTTGACTGTGGAACGGTCTCACACTAACTTCATCAGAGCGCCGCCTTTTAACTCTGAAGACCGTCTCATACAAGAATGACTGAATGAGTGAAAGTTAACAAGGAAAATGATTCATACCACAGAAAGAAGAGGTCCCTGCTTGAACTTATCATGGAAAGAAAAGGTAAGTGGCTTGGGATTTTCACCAGGCCCTCTGATAAATCCACTGGATGCATGGATAAACAGCACATCAGTAATGCATTACAATACTAGGTTACTAGCAGAAAAAGGAAATAGAGGACGCAGGTTGCTAGGGTTTTTTACCCGGCCCTCTGATAATCCACTGGATGCATTACATGACATGCACACACGGTAACTCCCCTCCCTCCCTCCCACAATAGCTTACTTTATCCTGAACTTTATTGCTCTCCTAGGAAAAAACGAAAAGGATCTCTCTACGCAATTCCCCAGTAACGGGGAGCCCGTTTAAAACTGGGGTCATATCAAGTAGATGTGAGAGAGAGAATATATTCTTTATTTCTTTTGAGATTAAACATAAACTTTGTGACACCAAATTAAAAGAACACAAATTATAAGATGGAGAGCATGTATCCAAGGAAAAAACGAATAGGATCTCTCTAAGCACTTCCCCAGTAACGGAGATCTTGCTCTCCGTTTAAAACTGGGGTCATATCAAGTAGATGTGAGAGAGAGAATATATTCTTTATTTCTTTTGAGATTAAACATAAACATTGTGACACCAAATTAAGAGAACACAAATTATAAGATGGAGAGCATGTCATTGAGTATTGCAATTGTAAGTGTAAAATTGCATTTTGCTCTCAAAAGAGAGAGAAAGAGAGAGCGCAAACTGAGAACAAAATAAGTGTTCTCCATATTTTGTTTTTTGCATGCTCTAAGTGATTTAATATGCTCTCCATGAAGAAACATGGAGAGAAGCTATATTGGGGAAGAGCAATGGAAAGATAGTTTTCCATCTTAAGCGGGTTCTTACAAGTAAAAGATGTAAGACGATAAAAATTTTTCGCACTTTCTTTTAATGTAGGCATAAAAAAGATGGGTCCAATATTTGAGGCGGAAAGCATGTAAGAAAGCGAAAAAAGAATTTTACTACTCCCTCCGTACCAATCCAAAGGTAACACTTACCTAAAGTGTCCGTGCCAATCCAAAGGTAACATACTATAAATGGACTGTAAATTGACAATAATACCCTTATTTCCTCTTTATATTTACACAAATACCAACTTTTGGCTCACACACCAACCCAATAATACAAGGTTGCTTTCCTCTTTTGCCCCCACTTTTACCCTCTTTTCTTGGTTTCCCCAATTTTTACCATGTTACCTTTGGATTGGTACGGAGGGAGTATTATAAAGATAGAATCAATTTTTGCTCTTGAAGGATAGAAGATTAAATGGAGAGCAAAAAAAGGTGTTCTACATCTTTTTTACATTCACATTTAAGAAAAAAAAAAAAGCAAAACAAATTTGGTCCTCTCATTGCTCTTCCCCGAGAGCACCAAGAGAGCTCCTCTATTTATTCATGGAGAGCACATGAGAACTATGTTACTCCGACACTTCACTTAGCTGCCGTGTCGCGTATCCGACACCTATTTGTCCGATACCAACACGACACTTTACTTTAGACCAAAAAATTGAAAAATCCGCACAAAATAGCCGTATCCGACACTTGACACGCGTACACGACACCCGTGTCGGAGAGTCAGGGCATGCATGAGAATCACTTGCAGAGTTCCTATTTGTAGTGGGAAAAAAACAACACCCTTTATGCTCTCCCACTATAGGGACCATTTGAAGAGCATTCTGAGCATGTACAACAGGAAATTATGGAGAGCACTTGTTTTGCTCTCCATTTGCACTCCCTCCCATTTAGACTTTAGAGCATGCACACTAACAAATCATGGAGAGCACTTGTTTTGCTCTCCATTTGCACTCCGTCCCCTGGAGAGCTAAAACCAACTTTACACCTACAATAGTGAACGTCTCATATATGTCCTCTATCTTATACATGAGTCCCACTAAATTTATATTTGATCTCAAAAAAATAAATACTATATTAACCCTCACATATTCATTTGATATGGCCCCACTTTTAAGAGCTAGCTTTACTTTGCTCTTGGGGAAGAGCACATAGAGAGCTTGTGTCCGTTGTTTCCCATGGATAGCACAATGAGATCATGAAAAAGTAGGCTATTGTGGACAAAGAGCATTACTTTTTTGCTCTCAAACAATAAGAACCACCTTGGAGAGAACTTGAAGAGCCCCTTATTGTACATGCTCTTATAATAGAGAATCAGCAAAGAGCTCTTTGAGTGCTTCCAAAGGTGGTCACTACTGTTGAAAAGCAAAAAGTAGTGCTCTTTGCCCAAAGCACCTTACTTTCTCATGCTCTATATATATATAAGGGAAAAAGAACCAAGAGGAAGTTTCTATGTGTTTGACTATTTTCTTCCCCCAAAAGTAGAGGATTGCTATCTACCTTCTCCCTTCAACCTTCTCTTCCACCTTCTCCCTTTATCCTCTCACAATCGGTTAAATTAATATATCGTGTGGGGACGGGTGGCAAGGATGAGGCAAAATATATAATATTTTAGCCGTTTATGAGAGGAAAGGGTGGAAGAGAAGGTAGAAAAAAGAAGGTAGATAGCAATTCTCTTAAAAGTAGGGTCATATCAAGTAGATGTGTAAGAAATAAAATGTTTTTAATTTCTTTTGAGATTAAATATACCTTCTATCATACCAAAGTATAAGACGGAGAGCAAGTGGTAGAGTTTTACTATTGTAGGAGGGGGGGGGGAAGAGAGAGGAAGTGCCCTCCATATTTTGTTATTGGACATTCTCTAATGGCATGAAGAGCTACCTCTCCTTTGCTTTTCTCTAAGAGCACAAAGGGGAATCATCTCTATTTTTTCGATGGAGAGCACCACGAGAGCAAAAGAAAATACCTCACTGTGAGAAAAGAACACTAAATTTTGCTCTACCTTACTGGGGACCCCTTCCAAGGGTCCAATAGTGCATGTTCATTTTCTCAAAGACAAATATCATCTTCAAGACATTTGTGGCTGGCTTGCTAATAAATTAATAAGAGCCTACTATGAGCACTTACGTGGAACATCTATGTATGAGATTCTAGTATGTTCAAACTTCAAAGTCCTACAGCCACTGTGAATATTTCACATCTTTTTCTATGCTGTATTGTATATTTTCAAAAGAGGTCTGGATGTATTTCATCCCCCGTTGAAAAACTTTCCAAAATCCTTAGTAGTTTAAACCAAGAAATGTGAAGGTACAGAAACTATTTAAAGGGGAAGATGGGACCAACTAGGCAACTACTGAGGCATGCAGTCTTTAGCTGCTACAGTCCATCAAATTTGGAAGTTCAAGGCTGCGTGTGAATACTAAGTCACCGCACGAATATCAAAAGAGCTGAGCAAAGATGACATTAATGTTCCATCGATTTCTTAACTCAGAGTACATACTCTTTGCATTTACTACAGTACGAGGAGAAAACTTGCGAGATTTATAACCAGATATCTTGAATATTTATTTCCCATTGTAGATTTGTCAGGCCATCAAACACTAAGAAGTGCTTTACGGAGCTTTCCTCCGAAAAAATACACATGCGTTAAATTGTTAATGCAATGAACCCATTCACCTTTGTCGACAAGTCATACGGACACCAAACAATAAGAAGTGCTTTACGGAGCTTTTCCTCCCCAAAAATACACATGCTTTAAACCCAGCGCCTTCTCCCCAAAAATAAATGAAGTGATCACAATAAATGAATTAGAGAGACTCACAATAGTGTTGCAGCAATTAGAGGAGTCCTCCTAACATCATAGATGGCAATTAGGCCTTGATATGATTCATCGCCTTCTTTAAAAGACACGGCTAGGCGCTCTCCGGAGCCATCCCAAGCTATCTTTTCAATACTTTGACTACAATAGATCAAAAGTGGGAAAGTGAAAATGCTTGGCAAAGCACAGAAGTAAGCATTATCAAAGACTCTAGAACCAATAAGAAGAATAACTGGGACGGGACTATTAATCTGAAATATCCACAGCACACCAACTAGAATTTTCATAGGACAGGTCTATAAATCTGAAACACTCCAATAACCTAGGGAATTCCTATTCAAACAGAGCATAACATCATATAATACTGGTAGTAGTCTAGTGAGCAGTGAACTCGTGGCAGCTCGGATTTACTATGGTGACAAGGAAACACATGCAATTGGCTCAAAAAGAACTATTAAAAAATACTAATACGCATACCTTCCCGTCAGATTAGCAATTTCTGGCAGATCGACTGGGAGCAAGTGTGCAACTGCAGGTGAAACAAAAATTAAAAGGGTAGTGGAAATAAATATAGATCCATGGGCTAGCAAACAAATTGTTACTAAAATTTAAAATAAAAATACAAAAATCACAAAGCAGAAAAATTTACGCACCAAGAGATGGAGGCTTTGATGCAAAATGAACGGAGCCCAATGTAGAAGACCCGGAGAAGGCAAGCAAAATCATACGACTTTCGGGATCCCACGTTGCTCCCTGTAAGAAAAAACATTTAAACACGACCATTTTAAAGGAACTAATCGTTTTTTCTCTTAGAAACAAATTATGAAATGACCTCGGAAGGATAGCATACGTTCCACAGCCATCACCGAGACCCTCAAATGTAAGCACATACACTATAACAGAATACACCTAAATTAGACAACCTTGACCAGTAAAGACTTTCTATTTCAAACCAATTTAGTAAAACTAGCCAGTAACCCTAAGCAGAGTTTAACAGAAATATACCTACTAAGCAAGATGGCCAGTGTATTCATGTCAATTAATTACTGTGGCAAATAAAAGTATACAGGCAAAAAAAAAAGTCATGCACTCAAGTAGAACTGGAGCAAATATAGGCTCCAGTTCACTTGATTTTTAATAACAGGACATTTCGCATGATGGCTTACAGTCCAGTGATACATGCCATACATCTATTACTAAACATATAGTGAAAATGTAATGAAGCCAATGTCTTGACACAGTACCAGTTCACAATTCAACCAAAAAGACCTTTGTGGGTATGTGATCGACATTTCACTTACCGTAACAAAGCCACTAGTTGAAGACCATGGTTGTGATGTCCATGTCACTGTCTCCCATAGATAGAATGTCCCGTCACTACAAAGGAGCAAGTCATTACTCAATGAACTTAATGATGTATCAAATATTAAAACTTGTATAGGTTCAGGAACATACAACTTTGCTGAGAAAAAGTAATCTCCACTAGGTGACCATTTCAACATAGATATCCCGCCCAATCCTCGCCGAATAGGAGTGCCGATCCCTAAGTCAGCAAAACAAAGATAAAATCACCAAGTAAAGATTGGACTTCCATACATGGAGGAAACTGTCGTATAATCTGTTAAGTAATGCCAATGCCTCATTAATGTTCAACTAAGATGCATCAATAGGAGGAGATTTTAGATGTTAACGGTTGCTTTTCTCAGCCACAACCCTGTATTTCATGCCAAATAAATGGAACACGGGTTTCCCATGTACAATGAATCTGCAAGCGCATGGCAATTGTGACTTTCAATTTTGAGGCCAAGATGATGCATCAAATGGAGCAAGCTGGATCCTACCAACTAGTGATGCATGTGGGTGATGAAGCAAGGAGCAGGCACGATAAGTCGCTGGACAGAAAGAGGTGTGAGCTAAATTGCTGAAGTTTCAAGTGATGTGTCACTTCCTCAGGCTACGCAACATATGCAACATGACTAGGCATGCCATGAGGTGACTAGTGGTCAGGGCAGCAATACTATGCAGTATAAGGCTATATCAAAGACTCCTCATCTTTTAGTACTCTAAGCAAACAACTACAACAAGGAGTACTCCAACCAGCATTATATCTATGGGTTTTCTCACATGTGCTAGGCGACTAGGCCAGCGCGTGTTAAGAATTACTGTTTCTTACAATGACAAACAAAAAAACTACGCATAACTGGCCTTAGTAAAACCACACAAAAATTATCAGAGCCCAAATATTCAAGGGCAATAGACAACTTACTTCTAACCCATAAACACAGTCAAAACTCAAATGAAAATTAGCAGGTCATTTTCACACTCTAGATATCCTTATAGCACATAAAGTCCTTATTGTGTTCAAGCTCAACCAATTTCAAGCAATCCTAAATTATGTTGAAAAATACTTATGAGATGCTAGCAGATCGTTCAGCGTTTAGACTTCGTCTTCTCCTTAACTAAATATTGGGACGAGGGCTAGGAGGAGATGCAAAAAGCTAGAACTTAGTCATACCTTGAGAAACATCCCATATGGTAAAAGCTGAGCTCTCGTACGATCCAGTCGCCAAATATGTGCTGATTAGTCAAGGAAAGTAGTAGTTTGCAATTATGCATAAGAGATTGGATGTACAGAGCACAAGTAAAAAGTATTCACATGTGTGGGGGACAGGGAAGAAAGCTACAAAAACTAATAGCAAAATAGATAGAAAAAAGTAAATTTGATTCCAGTCATTGTCAACATCAAGATACATAGAGACTTAGATGCCCTATGACAGTAGCACTTGCCAACGGGCTTGGAAGATGATGAAAAAGATTATTAACTAAGAATTTCTATGTAACTAAGTCTTCAAATAAGCACCTTGTTTAAGAGTATCTAACATTCGAAAAAGCAGGGAGTAAGAGACCTTATAGGAGTGAAGTGTCAAAATCTCAAACAAAAAGTATATACAGGGTCATCTTGTATGATAATTGAATGGAACGCAGACTTACCAAGTTACCATAGGTATCGCATGAAAACATTAGTCTTCCACTATGTTGAACGACACAAAAACCAAAAGCTAAAAAATTGCTTTTCTTTCTACCCCAGGAACCACTGTCAGAAAAGGTATACGTGTGCCACATAAATGAAACATGGCATTGACTCTATATCTAAGTGTTTGTAATCATTAATAAATCTTTATCCTTCACTTAACAAATCGCAATCCAAATTCAAACACTGCATGAGTCTCAATGTATGCAATTATGATTTATGAGAACATACGGGAGAAAAAATAGGGAGACAACATGACCCAATGACAAAACAAGGATATCTTCCATCAGGGCTCCAAGAAAGAGAGCTGATATGCTCGCCATCATGACCTTTAAGAAAATCCACCAAAGTCCATCTCATGCCAGAGCCCTTGGAAATGGCACCCACAAAAGAGGCAGCTCCAGGTCTTACAGATGCTGGGTTGCCAGGATATGAAGCAGCCCATATGCAAATTCCACCTCTGAAGGATTAAAAAGGAAAAAGTTAATAAGGGCTAATAAAACAAGACACCAACGCTAAACATGTGAACAAAAAGGGGACTCATTGATAACTTGGGTAGAAAAACTCACTTGCATGCTACTGAAAGTGTTCTTCCACTATTTGGCCGCCACTCAACAAGTTTGACTTCTTGCTGAAAATCGCCTTGTAATATACTTGGATCTTTTCCCTCTGCTCAGATTAAGTAACATGTTGAACGACCACAATAATCAAACCATGAGCTTTTCAAGACAAGTGGAGTCTACCTATTACATTTAAAAATGTCGCTCATTATGTGCCTTTAATATAAATGCGCACTTGCTTAGTTGCTAGCTTAAGAATCCTTCATTTTTGTTTTAAATTATCTAACAAAGGTTTCTTAATACAAATCCCATTCTGCTATCCCTTTACTTTTCCCCTAGCAAGTTGACTAGCCATCTCGCTTCCATATGAAGGGGCCAAAGAAAAACGCTTTAACACAGATATATTTTCCAACCAAAAGGGAGAAGAAAAATGTACCAGAATCTTCATAATCGCGAATCGTAACCTGGTTTGACCCCGATATAAATGCCATTATATATTTGTGTTGGTGCCATGAGACACCTTGTAAATTTACTTTCGGCAGCAAGTGCACCTGTAAATTTGAAGACACATAAGTAACGGAAACTGAAGTCTTATAAATCTTTTCTTAATCATCACCTAATGAGAAGTCTTGACCCATCATAACAAATACTACTATAGAAGTTCCTTTCTGATGACTGTCAAGAACAATAGTTCATGAAGTTCCCCGTAAACGAAAACTTCGCCACTAAAAAGGCCTTAAACTTAGCCGACATGGATACTAAACTACTAATGTACTCAAAATCGATAAGCTTCTTTGCGCAATCACTTGCTCATAGGAACATACGTCCCCACACTAACTTAACCAACCCTAGAAATCTCAATCAATCAAATCCAATATTTCACAAAACCATACTACAACCACCACACTTACTTCCGCTTACTCTCAAGTTAATACCACGATACACAATCACAACCAACTTAATAAAGCCTGCAATTCTCAGCTACCAAAATCGACATAATCATACCTCTAACCTCCCAAGTAAACAAGGAACTAAAGCTAAACTATACTACATATCAATGCCCACAAAAACGCGTAAATTCATCAACATTACACAAAACTAGCAAACAAAAACCCAATTCAAGTAATCACTCACATCATTAGGATGAAATATCCGCTTAAAAGAAGCAACCAAAGCCGAAAACCCCTTCTCTCCATTCCTCCCCAATTGATCGTCACAATTATGGCCGTTTCGGGTCCGTAAATCATCAGCTTGAAACTCCACAGGCCTAAATATCAAACCCTAAAAAACACACAAATTATTTACTCAGTCGAATAAAAAATTGAAAACACTTTACTCAAAAGTAAATATTTCCGCTGTCTAATTCATCCGTTTGCCTTTGGTTAAAATACCGTCCAAATAATTTAAAAAGGTAAACAAATGATTAAGACGGAGGAAGTATTTCCTCTGTCTAGACCATTTGTTTACCCTTAATTAGAATTTCCCTTTGGTTAAAATACCGTAGCAAATAAACAAATGATTGGGACGGAATTCTCAATCAGTTGTTTACCTTTGATTAATATATCGTCGCAAGTAATTAAAAAGGTAAACAAATGAATGAGACGGAACGAGTAAATAAATAAATGAGGAAAGAAGGGGCTCAGGGAATACGGTAAGTTTGGCGTAGGTGTCTTTGGCAATGTCGTCGGAAAAAGCATCGGCGGTAACTGCACAGAAATAACAGTAGGTGAAAAATTAGAGAGATGAAAAATGATAGGGGTGAGAAAGGTAAAAGTAAAAAAGGTAAAAGAAGGAAAAGGGAAGAGAGGGAGGAAGTTACTGAGGTGGCGGTTAATTTCGCAGATGGTGACGGAGGCCGGTGGTGGAAACGACGGCATTTTTTAAACTGCGGAGGAGTTTTAACGGTGGTGTGGTGTGGTGTGGTGTGGTGGCCGGTGGGAGCGTATAATTAGAGACTCGGAGCAGTAGTGTAGGGTTTATGTGGTATGATTTGTTTTATTTATGGGAGTCAATTTAATTCAATCTTTATTTTTGCTTTTATTTTCCCGCTTGATATAGTACTTCTTAATCAATATTTTTTAAAAAAAATCAGTGTGTCCGCGGTTGTGTTCACGATCTCTCTACTTTCATTAAAGGGTAATCAGTTGGCTAAAGAGTTTGCTCAATTTTTATGGACAGAGGTGGAACATCTAACCTTAACCTTATGATTAAGGGATGAAGTGAGCAACCACTCTTTTTAATCAATTTAGTGTAGTATAACTTTTTTTTTTAATAATTTTAAATAAAAATCAATAACAAGAAATAGTGAATCGCGATTGATTCAAAATTAACGAGTTAGAGTCTACGAAGGATCGATTAGACCTCCGACAATTATTTATACATCGAGCACGGTTATGACCCTTCAACATGAATGACCTTCGCACGACGTCCCCCCTCCCCCCCCCCCCTCCCCCCCAGTACCTCAAATCGGACATGGGATACGCCCATATTGCTGGTTTTTAGCCGTTGCTCATGGGTTACGACTCTCCTATACGGAAGACCTTAGGCATGAGGTACGCTATATCCAAGTCCATTCGAACATATATGGGTGCATGTTATTTGTCTGTCGAACACAATTTATGACCCTCCGACACGGATGACCTCTCCAAGTCCATATTGTCGAGTATAGATTACGTCGGTTTGGCTATTTATTTGTACGTCGGGCACAAGTTACGACTATCTGATGTTGATGATCTTAGATATACACGAGGTCTGGCCTCTCCAAGTTTTACCGTTTATCATTAGACATGGGTTACGTCTCTCTAACATGTATGATATCGCGTACAAGGTCCACTCACTTTAAGTCATTATTTCTTTCTATCGGGTGCGGTTCACGGACCTCCAACGCGGATGATCTTGAGGTTGAAGTATGCCTTCTCCATTACTATTACTATAATCTTGGGCAATACGTCCCTCTATCCGCCATTCGCAGGGGCGAAGCTAGTGAGTAACAAGGGGTAGTCGCTGCTACCCTAAACCCAGAAAAATGAGCGAGGAAGATGAAGATTAGCTACCCCAGCTGTAATATAGATACAAAACAATATAACACCATAAAATTGACCAACATTATATGGATGATGTACTTGTAAGGCTGTGGACATGTCTTATGGGCTTTTTCCAATACTACTCGTGTTCGATCCGCACTAGGTGCATTTTTACTTGTTTTTCTTTTTCCTCCCATCATCAGCCATCATGACAGCGTTTGTATTGAATGATTTCGCTGCAATGGGGTTCTTGTTTCCCTAATTTTATATTTCATTACCAACTTATTCAATAATTTACATTATGAAAAAATAACTATAAAGTATTTAGCACTATTTATTATATACGACTACATTAGTTTACAAATTATTACTCCCTCCATCTTAACATATTCTTTACATTTCATTTTTTTTGGCACTAATTTACATTTCATTTGTGAGGATCATAATTAATAAAATGTAAAGAATTTGTTGAGCCAGATGTAGTACGGAGTACTTGTTAATTACTTCCTTTCTAATCACTCACAAACGATGGAGAATAAGGACGTATAATTTTTTTTGGTTATAAATTACAAATTATGTCACTTTTGACCGTAACACTTAATCGTATCGATTCGTTCACTAATAAGTCCTAAACTACTAGAGCCCTAGAGCTCAGGCGCAAGAAACACCTCAAAGCAATAAGCGCGAAAATAACTAGTCTTCTCAAATTGGAAAATACGATTATTAAAAAAAAAAAAACTATACTCCGCATTTATTTGCGTTTCTTTCAATAAATTAAAGAAATGTAACAAAAAATTGGCTACCCCACACATTAGATCATGGCTTCGCCCCTGGCCATTCGTTTCCCTTTAGGACCTATCTATTACTTCAAAGGTTTGGGTTACATTCTTTTTGGGTGTTATTTTTTCTCAGGTAGACATCTCGACCCCTTTAAGTTCAATGTTTGTGATGATCTGTTATTTTTCATTCAAAAAGGCAATAGTTATTTAAATAACGGTCCAAACTCTTTATTATCTATTATTAGAGCGAATAACAATTGGTTTATTTGTATAATAACGTAGGTCCGACTTCCTAAAAGAATTTTAGTAGCCTTTATATGTCATATTGGTTTTGTTATTATGTATATGTGTCGTCGGATTGGATCATGGATGTGTGTGGTCTTGAGTGATCGTCTCAGTTATGTTGGCGGGTTGTATCCTTGATTGTCTTTGCCCTAAGACTAGCTATTCGTGAAATAAAAGGTAGGTGTGAAAGTCGCCTCATAATACCCGGGAGAGTTGGTATGGGAAGTCATCTTCATGGTCCGTTTGATCGCATGCTCACGTCTTAGTTGCCCTCTTGATGGACAACCTCAAAAGGGTGTGCACACTAGTAAGTAGTAACATAGGATAGTATTGACTATTGATGAATTTTTATTGGTCTTGGTCATACTAGTACTACATAATATGTCTTGCGTAAATGTAAAGTCAATTTGGCCTATTAGTTTGTTGTATTTGTTAGTATTGTTTTACCATTACTCGACATATTGACTGATGGATGCTGATGCTGATAGATACTATTCAAATTTCATTTAAGGTTGGATATCCGTTTTATCAAATCATATTCGAATTGAATTTCTAATAACTAGATATTTTGCTCAACTCCAATCTCTAGACCCTAGCTACAACGAGAAAAGGACACAACACAAAAACAAACATCCTTGTATGAAGAGAATCAAGAGATGTGAGAAATGTTTATATATACACAATATATTTCTTTTTTTCCAAGGGATAAAATTGTCCATTTTACTAATTTCGTCGACAAAAATGGGGCAATTAAGTCGACGACGAATAGTAACCCCAATGTAATAACGATTGTAGCACAAGACGGTCCACAAAACCGTCCGATAACGCAAAGACAGAAGCCCAAAAAAAAGTCCAAGTAAACCAATCATAAAAATCACACTTTATCTCATCAACCTTCACTTAGAAACCCTAACCTCATCTCACTACTCGAGCTCTACTGTACTCACCTCAAATCTCCCATGGCGGCATCCATGGAATCACAAGCCACAATAAAAACACCCATTTTCAAAGATATCCGTCGATATTACTGCCAATTTTGCGGTATCTGCCGTTCCAAAAAAACCCAAATCACCACTCATATTCTCTCTGAACACCCGGTATTTTTTTTTTCTTAATTTCCCTAATTTTGTTATTATTAATTTATTTCTTTAGCTGATTTGATTACATGGGTTTTGCTAAATATTTAATGGGTATTGATTGGATTTTAATTTTAATGATTATAAGATGAGATGAACAACATGAATGCAAGTTTTTCACTATTGAAGATAAATTAATTAATTTGTGTTTTTGCTGACCTGATTTTAGGGGTTTTGTTTAATTTTGATAAATATTTAATGGGTATTTGTTGGATTTGGATTTGAATGATTATAGGAGGAGATGAAGAAGATTGATGAAATGGGGGAAAATGGAGGTGAAGGGCAAAAGGGTAATAACACATGTGAAGAATGTGGTGCTAGTTTCAAGAAACCTGCTCATTTGAAGCAACACATGCTTTCTCACTCTTTTGAGGTAATTGTTTTCATCTGTGACTCTTAGTTTGCAGCTTAAATGTGTTCTCTTTTCGCTACGTAATGATGTGTTTGGTGAAAATTACTATGAAGTTGTGTGCTGTTAGTGAGATTTTCTGTTTGTTGTAAGAATTACTAAGAAAGATTAACTTGAGATTTTGAGTTTTCAATGATTTGGTAATTGTTAATTCGCGGCATTAAAGCTGATATTTGCCCGGTTGAGGTAGAATAATGAGATTTGAAGCACCAAGGTGCTGTCTCTTTTAGAATGCGGTTAGTGGTAATTGTGTATTGTGGTAGTATAGTTCATCAGCAAAAAAATCTTGAAAGGAGGAAATAAGAACTTTGCAATGATGTTTGCCACAAGTAGCTGTAGAACGTTGAGCGAGGGCCGAGGGGTGTAGGGGAGCTGGGATGTAATGTTGATCTTGATGCCAAAAGAAATTAAATGATTGTTTGTATGACATTTTGTTTGATGAAGTTTGTATGCCATTTTCGGTTGACTTGCAATGCTGGATTGGTTGACTAATAATAATGTTGCAGATTCCAAAGTTCGGAAGTGTGTGAAGCATTGGATCCCAATGAGAGAACTCCAAAATGCGAAGGGGCTTATAAATTACTTACTCTTGACCGGACTAGTATCAGGGTGGGGGACCTCCTGAGAAGCTCCGGGTCAAGTGAAAGCCTCTTTCACGCACTATGTTGAGGTTTGATAGTCACTTCATTTTTCTATCATGGTTGAGCTTTCTTCACATTCGATTTTTAACACACCTTAGAATACTGCGGTTTTCTTAAACTTGGGTTTCTTGATTGCAGAGGCCTTTTGCTTGCCCAGTAGATGACTGTAATGCTAGTTACAGAAGAAAAGACCACTTGAATCGGCATCTTATACAGCATGAAGGAAAGCTGTTTAAATGCCCCATGGACAACTGTAATAAGGAATTTTCTGTTCACGGGAATATTAGTCGACACCTAAAGAAATATCATGAAGGAAAGTGTGATCCAAGTGATACCCCGGAAGAACAAAAGAAACATGTATGTCAGAAATCTGGGTGTGGGAAGGAGTTCAAGTATGCGTCTCAGCTGCAGAAACACGAGGAGTCCCATGGTAAGTGTCGTTCTCTGCCTGGAATTTTGTGGCTACTCATACTATAGGACGATCCCTACTAAGTGAGGCCAACACAATATCTTTTGCTAGTGTTCCTACATTTGATTTTAGGGTAAAATGTGTTGGTCTTATGTTTTGTGAACTCTGCTCTCACAGTCGAATGCTCGGAAGCATATTGTGCCGATCCAAGTTGTATGAAAGCCTTTGCGAACCGTGAGTGCCTCCAAGAACATATGAGATCTTGCCACCAATATATAATCTGTGAAGTCTGTGGGTCAAAACATCTGAGGAAGAATTACAAACGGCACCTACAATCTCACGATGATGATGGCTCAAGTGAAGTTTTGAACTGCAATTTTGAGGGTTGTGATCATTCATTTACCACCGTAAGTTTTATACCAGAAATTTTACGGCTCTAAATTTTCTTGTCTTTATATGGCATTGAGTTTAGCAGCCATCATTCCTAAATGCTTGACTTGTCTTATGCAGAGCTCGAATCTACGACAGCACGTGAAGGCAGTGCATCTGAATCTTAAACCTTTTGCTTGTAGTGTCTCGGGTTGTAGCATGAGATTTGCCTTCAAGCACGTGAGAGATAAACATGAGAAATCCGGTCGCCATGTTTATGTTCCGGTAATTACCCCCCCTTTATTGATAGTTTGATATAGCAAAACTACTTTAGTAAGCCTGTTTTACACTATAAAATGGCACGTTAATTAGGATTTTTCTATGCTTTAGGGAGACTTGGAGGAGTTCGATGAGCAGTGGAGGTCAAAACCTCACGGTGGGCAGAAAAGGAAGCGACCCACGGTGGATATGCTTATGCGTAAAAGGATTACTCCACCTAATGAATGTGACGGTGTTCTAAATCACAGTACCGAATATCTGTCTTGGTTGCTATCTGCAGATGATTGATATTCGACAAACACCAATAGGCAGGGTTGACGGAATTTTGGATCATTATTTGTAGCCGTGTTGTAAAGGATAGAGGTGATATAGTTAACGGAGGCTTAGAAGAAAATAGTTTATAGTCTTCTAGATACGAATTCCGAACACCATGTGTATATTTTGGCTACTTTATTATTCCAGCATGGCTGTTCATTGTTGCAGGGTTAATGTAAATGAAATCTGTTTCACGTTTATGAAAATGAGCTTAAGTATGCATGTTGCCCTTTGTTCCTTCCGTAACTTTAACTCGATTTTTTTGGCAGCATAACATAAGTTTAAAATGCAGAAAAATTGTTGCTTTGGCTTCGTTTACACCCGAAAAAAATCACAAATGATTCAAACATTGAATTACTCACTTTTTGGTAAAAATGTCGTGTAAAAAATTAATAAATATGAGTTCAACAAACGAGTCCTTCAAATCTCACTGTTTTGATTTATAAGACTGTATACGGAAAAATTAATGACGCAGATAAGTCGGATCACTGATGGGATGAATACTAGGATGGCTGTAAGCCTGTAATATCATTATAAGATTAAAGGCAACAGACGGAGATGGCGTATCTGAAAGCGATATAATAAATACTAGGATGTGCTTTTTACAGAAATTCAGAGGGCATGGAACCTGGACTTGCTAAAATATTTGAGCATACAGACGAGACTATTTTCACAAACCAAAAGAAATAAATCATTCTATACCCGCTTTGACATAGTTGGCCGGATTGATGACATTGATCACTTCACCGTGAATGTGACATTTGCGGTAAATAACCCCAGTACACAGACTTCACTTCAACTGAAAGACGGGAGTTTATTATTCAATCCAAGACCTATAACAGAAAAAAGATGAGGATTAGGAGAAATCCCATGCTACTTTACACATTAAACAGTCGCTCCGTAAACAGTCGTGCCGTAAGAAGAAAAATTCGGATAGATGATAGGGTTTGAACCCCAACTCCCAACTTCAGGATGAAGCTTCTAAACTCTACAAGTTTGAACCTTTATAGAATAAAATTGTGTCATAAAAAATGATTATGGGTAGTCCAACGAACTGAAGCCTATATAACAAAGGCATAATTCAAGAACTTCATCACCTTTAAATTTTGGTTCTCTAAAACTGTGTGTATACACAAAACTCAGCAATTACTCGCTTAATCCCTTGTGCAAATTCTTAAATTTCTATTTCCCAGGACCCATTTTTATCTTCACTCTCTCATGATCAAGGGCAAATGAAAAGTGGAAAAGTAACAGCAAACTGAGTTGTGAAAAGAATGAAATTCATAAATAAAATAATTCAGAGGGGAAAAAAAATCTATTCTTAGAGAGAAGAATAGTACTCGTACTATTTAGTATTTTCCTCTCCTTCGTACAAGTGCGAGTAAAAACTACTAGAGCTTACCATAGTTTGCTCTATAGATATTTGATCAATACGAATGCAACAAGGACGAGAATCACTATCAATATAACCACCAGGATCGAGCAACAGCAACCACCTTTGGTTTTTCTGTTGAGAGCGCCCAAACTTCTTTGAATACGCTGTTTCAGATACCCACCGAGGATTAGTACAGCAACAATGACATCACTTTAATGCATCAAAGCTACCCCACCCAATAGGGGGTAAAAGGGTTGAATGTACTCAGGCTAACACAAAGACATGATACCATGATGAAATTTGCCAACTGCTATTTCACAATATAGGAAGCACATACAATTTTTAAGAAAATCATATTCCAAATTATCCATTGGAGTTAAGAACCCCCATAGGATTAGTATGAAAAGAAATAAAGAACCCTACAGAAAAAGGAAAACAAAGAAAAAATTACTGAAGAAGGCGGAAATGATGAGCAAAAAGAACAGACCCCTCAGGAAAGATGACGAATTAGACTAGAGCATGCAGCATAATCGTTTCTCATCCTTATGTGATGGGTTTCATTATCTGGGAGGATATTATGACCTTAAATATGAGGTCACCACAAACAAAGGTCTTTAAACTACACCCACTACTGACTACGATAATTTTAACCTAATTGAGTATCTTAAAGATTCTATCATTTTACTCCTTGTTCTCATGCAACTCAAACTAGCAATCATATAAAACTTATTAGCAGAACTAAATTAAGTCATGATGCAGGTAATCAAGCATACAAGCTCCAAGATCATCATTGGAAGCAGAGAGGAACTACATAAAATCAAGCATACAAGCTTCATGTTCACCATTTTCTACTATACTGCTCTAAGCTTACAAATACTCTAATGTAAAATTCCAGATTGATAAGAGTATTTTTCAAGCATTAAAAAGCTCCACAGGGCCAACATTTGCTCATTATGACTGCTTTTATGCATTCTCGTAGTTAATTATTTTCATGCATGGCTCCTTTAACATGATTCAAAAAATTCACTTCTACAAGTTAGCGACTTTTCAACTAAAAGCAAACTGAAACACCGTGACACTTCTTAAGTTTTACTAACAAATATGCCAAAGCTAAACGGGTAACAGCGCAAGGGAGAAAGAAACCTGTAAACGGGAACCTGTCGCCTCCAGATGGTCATCCAAGCCATTCTACAAAAAAATTAAGAAAATAAAATCTTGAAGTCAAAGAGATGTTTCACAAAATTACAGATTGGTAAGCAATCTGCATATTTAGTAACCATAAAATATGCCATCCAAAATAATACTGGCATTTTACTAGTTGAAGAAGGAGCTGAGTGAAAGTGATGCAATACCAGGAGCCTGGTGTGCAGGTCGAGCTCTTCATTGACCGCCAATGCAATATGTTTTGTACTTACGACTGTAATCTCTAATTTCTCAAGGTCGTCGTCTTGCTCTGAATAGGAACAACCACAAAATTCAAATTTCTCAAGGTCGCCAATGCAATAACAGTGTAACAATATGAACAACCACAAAATTCAAATACAAAGGCACAGGTTACATGTCCATACCTCTCATAACCTGTCGCTGAAAACCTACAAGACCATTATTGTCCATGTTAGATGCTCTCTTCATTACATCATCTGATTTTGTATCAGGGCCAAGCAAACGATCCCTGTTTGCCGAACTGTATGAATTGAGAGTGTTTGCCATTTGGTTGACTTTGGTATTCAAATTCGCCATCATGTCATTACGTTTATTCATCTCCTTTCCGGACCTGCATTAACATGATGATAATCAGCACAATATGCTTCTGCATTAGATACATTCATCAACAAACGCAACTATTTTACACACAACATGAGCATATTCTAACATGTCACTTATCGGAACTTATAAGAAAATACTAAGAACTCGTAGAATCATGTGAACAATATCACAGACAGTACTAACAAAGAAGAAAAACAAATATCAACCGATTATTACAAATCACCTCTTTCAGATTTCTCGAGAGCCAACAACTACATAGAAAAAAATTACCCCAGTGCCTCGAACTTTCAATTCTCAAAGGCTCTTGTTTATGATAAGGTAAGGGTGACAAGTGTACAAAACCGTCTTCCCCTACCATTGTTGAAAACATAAACAGACTGTTTTGAATGCCCATAATGAACATTGCTACAAGAATTACATTGATTAAGTGCTACTTCACAACATAAAAAGTACACACAGTTTGGTGAACCATTCTGCTTCATTTCATCATATTCTGAAGCCCAAGAGTGATGGAACTTTGTCTCAATATATAAAGTTAACAGCAAAAAAAAAAAAAAAAAAGGATCAACTCGTTTGAACTTATATTGGATGAGAAACTAAATAAAAGGAACACCAAAGTAAACATGTAAACAGATTCAGCAACACACTGTGCTTTGCAGTAACAGCACGAGAAGAAAAGCGTCTTGTTTACGTACAAAACAAAGCTGAACCTGCAGTCATAACTTAGGTAGAGTTAACATTGATACTTACAAAGTTTGCCTGGTTGGTAGCTCCGCTAAAAATTTCCCCAGGCTGTCAAGTTTGTTATTTATTATGCTGATCTTTCTACGAGTAGCTGAAAAATGACGTTGTGTTTGTGGTCCTGTTGGGGGCAAAGTACTCGCCTCAGACACCATGCTATTTATCTCATCAGCCAGCTTTGATGCGTCATTATAATCCCGCATCCATTTCTCAGCAGGGGAAGTCATTTCTGCTGAAAGTATTCGAAAAATCCCAAACACAAACGCGTATAAGCATTAACAATTGTACTAGGTACTCAAAGGTAACAATTCCATGAGCTATGAAAACATCTCTTAATTGCTATAAGCATTTGAGTACGATGTAAACAAAACAAAACAAAGCGACAAAGACCATTACATTGAGGCTTCAAAGCAAGTACTTCAAACAAAGATACAATGATCATGAAACAGCAAACGGTGGCGGATTCAGGATTCAAAGTTACCAAGGCTAATACATATATCCGGAAATTTCAAGGAGCTATTAGCAATACAATAGGGTAACTTGGGATAAAAAAAAGTCGAATTTTTTTTACAAAAAAACTCATAATCTTCATTGATTAATGATTAAACTACCCTCCCTCAGTTCCGCTACTGGACGCAAATTAACCATGAGCTGTGATTTCTAAACAAGAACTTTATTAAAACAACAATAATTATTGTATAAGACCGTCTTACACGAAAACACTCATTTATCGATAGTAATTAACTAATACGTGAGTGTTTAACCAATAAAAAACCCGTCTCACACTATAAGACGATCTTATTCTATAATTCGCAATTTCGCATCATTAGAAACTACATGATCATATAGCATTAATGAATCATAATTATGATTATGATTTCTAAACAACTACAATAATTGAAGCAACAATAATTCAGTACAAACCCTAAATCAATTCTTCAAATTAACACAAACAAAAAGCAGAATTTGAACAATGATTTTTAACCATATGAATTCAAAATCAATAAAACTAGCAAATTATGCAGGAATTATAATAGTGAATTATCTTACCTGTAATTGAGGATTGAATTAGGGTTGAACGATTTTGAATAATTGAATCAAAAAATTGAAAGGGGGAAAAGTAAAGCAAGAGAGAGAAGGTGGAAGGTTCGGAAGCAATTTGATGTTCGTTGTCTTGATGCGTGTTACTCGTATTAATTATTGTGTATTTGTATGCTTGATGAAATTCCTCCTACTAATTAATTTAGGATAAAATTTTGGATGAGAGAAGGTTTTTTAATAATATTAATAATTGATGGAGTTCTATTTCTATTCTACACCACTACAGGTCTATACCTACCCCAATTCAAAATTCTGTTTTCTAGTTGGATGATGAGTTATATTAGTACACAAATTCGAAATAATGGAAGATTTTAGTTTTAATACGGTGATTATTTATGGATTTGAACTTAATTTGACGTGTTGAATTCCATTAAATAATTATGCCCTATCATGAACTATGTTTTTTTTAGGGGCTATCATGAATATTTAATTATCAAGGTGGTTGAATTATCTTTCGGAAATTTTCCATGGTACCCTCAAACTTTGGCAGATTACACATGGTACCCCTCCTTTTAACTTTCTACATATGGTACCCTGTGTTTACGTTTTTCTTTCCCAGAATGCCATTTGCCAAACTTCCGTCATCACTCCGTTACTCCTTTGACTAATGACCCCTTTTTTTTGTTATTTAATACACTAATACTACATAGATCCTTGTTTTATACAATAAATTAACATTAATATCTTAATCCCCAAACTATCATTATCATCATCTTCTTCAAAATCACTCTAGAAAAGCCTCCTCTTACACCCACCACCATACCATTCAACATCATCATCTTCATAACCGCCGCCACCATGCCGACGCCACGCCACCACACAGCCACCACCATGCTGACGTCGCCAAATCAATCCGCAACCCACCAATGTCGCCTCTCTCCTCTTTCCCTTCCCTCTCATTCCACACTCCTTCCACCCGACAACACCGTGACCACCATGTCGTAACCACCAAAATCGACATACGTCGCACTACCACCGCACAACCTTCACCACTGCACACTCTTTCCGCATTTCTTCTTCCTCTTATCCTTTCTTCCACCACCTGTCATCGACACTCCCGCAGTTCAAGCAACCACTCGTCGGCGCAACTCGTCGTCTCTAACTGAATATCGCCACCACTCGACGATGACCGACATTCCTTTATTAAAAAAAAAAAAAAACAGATCTAATGATTGTTGGTAGTTGGAGGAGGCAAGGTGGTTGACGGTGAGGCTGGTGGAGAAAGGGCGGCTGGTGATGTCGCCGCCTTTCACTTTTTTTTTGGTGAATTTTTTTTTTTAGATTTGATTTTTTTTTTTGAGTGGTGGTCGTTGTTGTTGTTGTGTGAGGTTGTGGTGTTGTTATTGTTGGCGGTTGGTGGTGGTTTTTGTTGGTGTGGGCAGTGGTTATCAAAGATGATCATTGGTTGATATGATGGTGGGTAAAAGTGGAGGTTTTTGGGGTGATTTTAGAGAAGATGATGATAATGGGTGGTTTGGGTATTTAGATATTAAAGTTAGTTGTATAAAATAAGGTTTATGTATTATTAGTGTATTAAATAACCAAAAAAAAGGGTAATTAGTTAGGGGAGTAACGGAGTGATGACGGAAGTTTGGAAATGGGCATTCTGGGAAAGAAAAACGTAAACACAGGGGTAACATATGTAGAAAGTTAAAAGAAGGGGTACCATGTGTAATCTGCCAAAGTTCGAGGGTACCATGGGAAAAAACCGATTATCTTTTGAGCAAGTTGAAACATTTGATGTATGACAATTATGAATAATGAATCGTCGGTGAGTCTAGTGGAATTCCAGGGTAACCTCAAAGCCTCCTAAGGAGGAATTGCGAGGTCCTGGGTTCGATTCCCTAGATGAACACTTTCCTGGGGACCTGACGCCCGGAGAGGGAATAATCCCCGCGGGAAAGAACTCACATGGTACAGGCGCCTAGCAGGGTGGGGTCCTGTATCCGGGGAGGATCCAACCTCCTCGTCATCAAAAAAAAAAAAAAAAAAAAAAAAAAGAATAATGAATCGTCGGTCAATAATTGTGCTTTCAATTTAGATAAGTTATACTCGTAGTTATATGTGTATTGACATACAGTCATATTAGATTGGGGTCATAATATTTTAGAAAAAAATTTGTATTCTTTGGGAAGACCGTACTTCTTACACCTAAGTTATTATAATATTTTTTTTTTATGGATTACAAGTGTAAGGAGTACGGTTATCTTGGAGGACACAAGAATTTTTCAATATTTTAATAGACGGCATAGGATAATAGGGAACATTCCTCCTAAACATTTTCTGATAAAATTACCATCAATTAAAAAGTTATCATCAATTTATTTTTTTCTTTTAAAGTTAAGACTGTCTTAAGGGACACTAACTGCATCTAGGGCTGGCCATCGGTCCGGACCGGTCAGAACGGACCGAAACCGGAATCCAAAAAAATTACGGATCGGAGACCGGATCGGACCGGAATTTTTTATATACCCCCTTTTCAAATTCCGGTCCAAATAACCATACCGGAATGGACCGAAAATTCCGGTCCAAGACCACTCCGGATCGGAAACCGGAATCTTAAAAATGTTGGACTGGGACCGGACCGAAATTTTTAATTCCGGTTCGGTAGATTTCGGTCCGGACTGGTCCATTTTCCCGGTTCGGACCGGATTATGCCCACTGATAAGTGCATATTTTATATACTTTCATCCCCTATATTAGCTTCATTTTATTTGTTATTTAGCACTTATCATAGTGTCATGAGCTAATATTTGTTGTTCTAGTGTATTTGCTTGTCTTAACATGTTTTTGTAGGAATCTAAGCATTTAGAGGCTTTTTCCTATCATTTTATACACTAAGTTCATTAAGCTAAACAAGACCAAGTGTTGGACTAAGCATGGAGCATTGGATTGGGTTTTGCATGAAGAAATTGGTGGATTGAAGTGAGAATTGCAAATGTTGTCAACAATCAAAGTCAAAGCCCAAATGTTCAAGTCCAAGTCAAGGTGGAAATCATAAGATTCTAACAAGCTTAGGATGCTCATTTACATGCTCAATGAAAGATTTATGAAGCATTAACCGGGTGCATTAAGGAGCATTTATCGCAAACATTGGATTCCTTAAGAAATTAAGAGGAGAATTAAGCGAATTAACCGAGAGACACACGACCCCGATCGGGGCCATGCAACCCCGATCGGGGCCATAGACATCTTCAATGTTTACGTTTTGCTTTCCTCTCCTATAAATAGGAGAGGTACTCCGAGGCTTTGGGGATCTCTTCTTCACGTCTCATTTTAGTTCTTCATAGCCTTAAGCAATATAATCTCTCAATAGTTTTCATATTAGTTTACAAATTAGTTAATCTTGTAGTTCTAAAACATTTGGTTATTATTACATTTCAAGCATTTGGTTCTACTTTGTTTCTTCCATACAAGTTATTTCTATTAAGGTATTTCTACTTCTATTTTGCATTTTACATTGTTATTTAGTTTATTATTAATCTCATTTCATTAGCATAATTTCCTCCACATGTTAAATCAATTAGTTTAAATAAATCATACAACCATGTTTAGCATTTCTTACAATATAGTTTGCAATTTACATTTTAGTATGAGTAGCTAAATTTTCCTAGTCTAAGGGCTAGGGGAGCCATGCATAAATCAAGTATATAACATGATTAAATAGATTAATAATAATATTGTTCATATTGCTTCTATCACATGCTTGTGCCACAATGTTTAATCCTTGTTTAGGGCCCTATTCAATTGATTAAGTTTGTTTATTCGTTCTATAAGTCGAGAGGCACGGAATTGAATTAGACTAAGCATGTATAGTAGGACGACCTAGTCATGGACGAGAGTTTCTCTAGGACCCGGTCTATGGTTGATGCTAATATCGTAAGATGGGTATCTTTAAGCCTAAGCAATTGACAATGTTGTTAGTACCAAGTTTATCATGATAATATATTTACCCTTGCATGTGTGACCCGAACCCCTTAGACTCCCTTTTATCATATAATTTTACATCATAATTCTTATTAATCATCAAACAACCAAACCAAACCAAATCGTAATCGACCTTGATAAAAATCTACCCATAGCAATTCACGAAGTAATTCCCGTTTCCTTGTGTTCGACCCCTATTGCTACATTAACTTGTTGTTTAGGGAATTTATCTTTGCATAGGTACGCGATAAGCCTATCAAATTTTGGCGCCGTTGCCGGGGAAACGGTTTTATTGCATTGTGAATTGTTGATTTCTATCTTGTTTTGCTTTGTCTTGAGGAACACTTGTTCCTTGAGACCGTTACTTATCATTTTCCAAGGAATTGTTGTCTTATGCCCAGGTCCTCTCGTAGTGGAGAATTGCTTTCACCGGATTCCGAACCCGAGAGAACATTTAGGAGAAGACGACGATTTTGGAAGGAAGTGAAAGAAGCCACTTCACCCATCCAAGTTGAAAGTGCTAGAAAGTCTTACTTAGACGATCTAGAGGTTCTTGAAGAGGAGGAGGTTTCTTGTTCATCATCTCCACCACCATCACCATCTACTACCAAAAAGATGGTGAAACTTTCCGATCATTCAAAGCCCACCGCGGCCATGCTTCCGGCCGGAATCACAACCACTCAAATCACCGCGCCGGACTTCGAGATCAAACCGGCTTTCATTAGCCTTGTGGAGAGGAAGCAATTTGGAGGAAGTCCTTTGGAGGATCCTAATTTGCATGTTCAAAATTTTTGTGACTATTGCTCCATGATTCGGCAAACGGGCGTCACCCAAGCCCAAATAAGGGAAATACTTTTCCCTTTCTCTTTGAAAGACAAGGCCAAACTATGGATCAATAGCCTTGACCGCACCACCTTGGGAATCACCAATTGGGAGACATTGGCTCTTGCTTTTTACCAAAAGTTTTTTCCACCGGAGAAAACTCAAACCTTGAGGAGCCAAATCACCGGATTCCGTCAACAAGCTCTTGAGAGCTTATATGAGGCTTGGGAGAGGTACAAAGAGCTTCAAAGGCAATGCCCACATCATGGGCTAGATGAATGGTTTCTAGCAATAACATTCTACAATGGATGTTGTGCCGAGTCCCGAAGGATTCTTGATTCCGCCAACAATGGGCGGTTTGATCAAATTGACACCGATCTTGCTCATTCCACGATCGAATCTATGGCGATCCATGATGCCCAATATGTCAATTCCCGAGTTGTGCCATCCAAAGGTAAAGAAGAATCCTCTAACAATTCTGTTTTGTTAGCTCAAATTGCTTTGCTCCAACAACAAATAGCGGAAAGGGATGCTAGAGATTCCATTCAACAAGTCAATGCCATGTCCTCAACAAGCCAAATCATTGTTTGTGACGGTTGTGGAGGTGCGGGTCATTATGCCGCTCATTGCCGAGCTCCCATTGAAGAGGTAAATGCTTTTCAAGCTTTAAGACAAAGTTCATATCCACCGGGTACATTTTCCAACACTTATAACCCGAACACAAAATTCCATCCGAACTTGTCTTACACTAGCAACAATGTGCTTAACCCTCAACCCCCACCACAACAAAATGCCTATGTTCCTCAACAACAAAAGTATATCCCTCCACCGGGTTATCAAAATCAACAAAGGCCCCCACAAAACAATTACCAACAAAATCCACCACAAAATGGCCAACAAAACAATCAAGGAGGTGGTAAGCTAGAGGGCATGATAGTCCAAATGCAAAGGGAATTGTTGGCTCAAATTCAAAAGAACGATCAAGCTCATAGTGCCGCGGTCAAGTTGTTGGAACAACAAGTGGCTCAACTAGCCGCTTCTAATTCTCAAAGGAAGAATGGTCAATTACCTCCCCAAGGTGAGCAACCACATGAAACCGTTAATTCTATTTCCTTGAGAAGTGGTGCTAGCTATGATGGGCCATCCATGACTTTGGATGATGAGGTGGTTGTCAAAAAGGCTAAGCTTGGGGGAAATGACAAAAAGAAGGCTAGTGAAGAGCCTATTGTTAAAGATTGTGTGCCATTTCCTCATCGATTGTTGTTGCTTAAGAGGAAGAGCAAGCTTGATGCCAAAGATGTTGGGTCTTCTATGCCAAAAGAAAGTGATGAGGTGGTTATTGAAAAAATCTCTCCTAATGCTAAGGAGAGTGATGCCGTTCCAACAAAGGTGAGTGTTCCCATTGAGAAAGAGATAGTGAAAGATGTGGAGGATGCTCCTCCAAAAGAAGTTGTTCAAGTACCATTTCCCCATCTTCTAGCTAAGCACAAGGAGGAAGGTAAGTTTGCTAAATTTTTGGAAGTTTGTAAGAATTTGCAAGTCACCATCCCATTTATGGAATTGATTACCCAAGTCCCTTCTTATGCAAAGTTTATGAAGGAGATTATCTCAAAGAAGCGATCCTTCAATGAGGTTGAGACCATTGCTTTCACCGAAGAGTGTCGTGCACTCTTACAAAACGAGTCTCCCCCGAAACTTAAGGACCCCGGTAGCTATTCTATTCCTTGCACTATAGGCAAATATACCATTGATAAGGCCCTTTGCGACCTAGGTGCTAGTGTAAGCGTCATGCCCTATTCCCTTTGTGAAAAACTTAACATGGGTGCTTTAAAATGCACAAGTATTACATTGCAAATGGCGGACCGTTCTTTAAAGCAACCTCTAGGTGTCTTAGAAGATGTTCCCGTCAAAGTTGGTAAGTTTTTCATACCCGTAGACTTCCTCATACTTGACATGGCCGAGGATTCACAAACCCCAATTATATTGGGTAGGCCATTTTTACGCACCGCGGGTGCGTTAATTGATGTGAAAAATGGGAGGTTAACGTTGGAAGTGGGTGATGACCGGGTTTCCTTTAGCAAAAACAACACTATTAGAAGCCCAATGTTACAAGAGTCTTGTTATTTACTTAGCACTGTGGACTCTTCTTATGCCTCTACTACGCTTGGATCCTCACTAACGGATCCGTTGGAGGACGATATGGGTGTTGTTTGCTTTGTAGGTGACGATGCTAAGGGCACTATTGCTAAGAGTGCCAAGAAGAAGAAAGGGAAATTTTATTTGAAGAATTTCAAATGGTTGAGAAATGCAAAGATAGCTATGAAATGGAGCTTGGTTGGTGGCAAGCTCAATGACAAAACTTGAATCAAATAGCTTCTTACGTCGTGCGGGACGTTAAACCAGCGCTTCTTGGGAGGCAACCCAAGCTTTTTATTTGTTTTTATTTATTTTCTGCAATTTATTGTTTTTCGTAGATTAGTAATAAAATACTCGACTTAACGATGTTTCTTTTTGTGATTTTAGGTGAGAATGAAGGAAGGAGAAATTGGATTGCATGTGGCACGCTTCCCCATGTAACAACCCCGTTCGGGGACGTGGTTTCCGAGAAACGAGAAGGAATTAAAACAAACGCGGAAAAAATCAAAAAAGCCAAAGAGGAGGTCAACCCCGATCGGGGTTGGGTGGCCCCGATCGGGGTCGTGGTTCTGTGACTTTCTGGCCTTTGTTCTGTACGGGTAAAAAAAAAAAAAAAAAAAAAAAAAAGATAGATTTCTTTCTATCATTCAAAGCAAACCCGATGGTACCTCTCCTCCTTTCTTCTATCATATTTCCTCATTCTCTTCACCTCAATCACAAGGAAACATTTTCATCCCCCGAATTCATGCTAGCTTGGGGGAGATTAGCTAGTCGAGTAAGTTTTTAATTGCTTTGCATTTTAGTTTAGATCTTGCATCCCATTAAACATAACCTCTAGTCCTTCCTGTTTTGTGCTTTGAGCCATTTTCATGGTTTGATTGGGTGATTCGGATAGTTAGCACATTGAGGACAATGTGATGTTTAGCTTGGGGGAAGGTATTGCATTTGCATATAGCATAGTTTGCATGTAGTGTAGAAATTTGAAAAATTTTGAGAGAAATTTTTGCTTTGTGCTTGCTTGTAGCCTACTTTCCTCTTTGCTTATCCTAATAATGGCTTATTGCTAATGATTTATTCTTTAATGATGGGATATTAGCTACATGGGGATGTCTTGACATAGTAGGAGGGAGATGAAAAATGAACCGAATAGGCTTGATCTTGACTTGTGGCAAGCTATAAAATGGTAAGGTAGAACCTCTTTTGACCGATGCATCCATATCCGGTCTCTCTTAGGTGAGTGTAGGTGTCTCCTTATGATGTGTGTTTCATCAATACGCACAAGTATGGTTCTCATGTCATCTTTTGGTAAGCATGCATTCACTTGTTATAGCATTTTGGAGCCGTTCACATGAATATAATTGCCTTATTGACCCCTTCACAAACAATTTTTCCTAGCTACATTATAACTTGCCTACCTTGTTGAGCTAGTAGCTTTGTTTGTCTTGTTTGGGGTGCTCAATTGGGATTTGTTTCAAAGTTATGGAAATCATGTGAGCTTGGTCTTAATGCTCAAGAAAAGAAAATGAAAAAGAAAGATGGAAAAATGATGAATTGAGAAAGATGAAAAAAAAAAGAAAAAGGTTGAAAAAAGAAATGAAAAAAGCATGAAAGTGAAATGAAAGAAAAGAAGTTTGCATTGAAATGAAAAAAAAAAGAGAAGAAGAGGAAGATGTGAGAAATTCTCAAGTATTATTCATACATTATGGAGAGTTTTCTTATGATTTGAATTGCAAAATTGGGTTGGAATTGGGATTGAGCACCTTTTACAATTTGGTAGTTGCTAGCTTGACTTAGCTCCACATTACCATAATTCATTTGTTCCCTCTTCTTACCCATGTTTATTTGCCTTCTTTCTACCCATTTGGCTTCTTTATCATGCTTGCATTTGATTGTTTTGGCTTACTAGTTTTGATTGTTTACCATATTAGATTGCGGGCACGTTATTATAAGTCGAGGATAGTTGAGTGTTTATTCACAAAATTGTCCTTTCACATATAAATGAGTTTGAGTGTCCCGTGAGAGTCCATAAGTCAAAAGATCATGCAAGAGCTTAAAGGTTCATTCAAAGTTTTCCATGCTACGCCGTCATGTAAATCTCATCCATGTCTTGCTTTATTCCTTGCCCATGTTGTTTCGGGTTTTTAAATCATTATGCTTAGCTTGTTTGGATATTGCAATTGATGGGATTTGGTTTCTTGCTTGAGGACAAGCAAGGGTTTAGCTTGGGGGAGTTTGATAAGTGCATATTTTATATACTTTCATCCCCTATATTAGCTTCATTTTATTTGTTATTTAGCACTTATCATAGTGTCATGAGCTAATATTTGTTGTTCTAGTGTATTTGCTTGTCTTAACATGTTTTTGTAGGAATCTAAGCATTTAGAGGCTTTTTCCTATCATTTTATACACTAAGTTCATTAAGCTAAACAAGACCAAGTGTTGGACTAAGCATGGAGCATTGGATTGGGTTTTGCATGAAGAAATTGGTGGATTGAAGTGAGAATTGCAAATGTTGTCAACAATCAAAGTCAAAGCCCAAATGTTCAAGTCCAAGTCAAGGTGGAAATCATAAGATTCTAACAAGCTTAGGATGCTCATTTACATGCTCAATGAAAGATTTATGAAGCATTAACCGGGTGCATTAAGGAGCATTTATCGCAAACATTGGATTCCTTAAGAAATTAAGAGGAGAATTAAGCGAATTAACCGAGAGACACACGACCCCGATCGGGGCCATGCAACCCCGATCGGGGCCATAGACATCTTCAATGTTTACGTTTTGCTTTCCTCTCCTATAAATAGGAGAGGTACTCCGAGGCTTTGGGGATCTCTTCTTCACGTCTCATTTTAGTTCTTCATAGCCTTAAGCAATATAATCTCTCAATAGTTTTCATATTAGTTTACAAATTAGTTAATCTTGTAGTTCTAAAACATTTGGTTATTATTACATTTCAAGCATTTGGTTCTACTTTGTTTCTTCCATACAAGTTATTTCTATTAAGGTATTTCTACTTCTATTTTGCATTTTACATTGTTATTTAGTTTATTATTAATCTCATTTCATTAGCATAATTTCCTCCACATGTTAAATCAATTAGTTTAAATAAATCATACAACCATGTTTAGCATTTCTTACAATATAGTTTGCAATTTACATTTTAGTATGAGTAGCTAAATTTTCCTAGTCTAAGGGCTAGGGGAGCCATGCATAAATCAAGTATATAACATGATTAAATAGATTAATAATAATATTGTTCATATTGCTTCTATCACATGCTTGTGCCACAATGTTTAATCCTTGTTTAGGGCCCTATTCAATTGATTAAGTTTGTTTATTCGTTCTATAAGTCGAGAGGCACGGAATTGAATTAGACTAAGCATGTATAGTAGGACGACCTAGTCATGGACGAGAGTTTCTCTAGGACCCGGTCTATGGTTGATGCTAATATCGTAAGATGGGTATCTTTAAGCCTAAGCAATTGACAATGTTGTTAGTACCAAGTTTATCATGATAATATATTTACCCTTGCATGTGTGACCCGAACCCCTTAGACTCCCTTTTATCATATAATTTTACATCATAATTCTTATTAATCATCAAACAACCAAACCAAACCAAATCGTAATCGACCTTGATAAAAATCTACCCATAGCAATTCACGAAGTAATTCCCGTTTCCTTGTGTTCGACCCCTATTGCTACATTAACTTGTTGTTTAGGGAATTTATCTTTGCATAGGTACGCGATAAGCCTATCACCCACCCCTTAATTGCATCCATAAAAAAAAAAACTGATTAAAAAGTCAGCTGACTTGAAGTCAACTTTTAACATCATAGAGAACTTTCCTCCTCTTTTTCCTCTTTCAAAGATCAGATTAAGTAGCTAAATCATCACCAAATGACCATATTTCTGTGCTAATACCTCTTTCGACATAAACTAATCTTCTCATTTTCGCTCTGCTAGACGAAGATGGCCTTAGAGTTTGTATCCGGGTTCATTTTATCGTCGTTACTGCAAGAAGTCGTGGACAGAATAAAAGCATCAGTTGCTGATAAACTGGCTCTTGCATATTCTGATGTCGAAAAGGAGCTGAAAAGTCTCGAGTCGACTTACGTGAAAGCTTTAAGCATCCTGGACTCGGTAGATGGCTGGGACTTGATTACTAGCAAGCGACACGCTGACTGGGTTGCTGATGTCAGAAGAGCTTGCTTTGACATCGAAGATTTTACTGAGCATATCAAGATTGAAATTCTTAAGAAAGGAGATACCGCGTTTTTAAGGTCGTATTGGACGAGCTGGGGCTTGTCTTCTAAGATTCAGGACTTGAAGAGCAATCTGAATGATTGTACAAGTCGGTCTCATCAGTTTGTCGCGAGCAAATCTAGGCTCGTTGGTCAAACGCACTTGCGCTTGACCACCGAGCCTCTGATTTTGCTTGATGACGATAGTTTCTTGAGGAAAACCGAGAAGGAAACAATTATCAAAGTTCTGCTTCGTCCTGCTACCGCAACTGCGAGCTTCAAGAACAGTAGCATTATTTTAATAGCAGGAATGTTCGGGTTAGGGAAAACTACCCTTATTCAGAAAGTGAAAAATGACTCGAGGATTCAACGTCATTTCGATCACAGATTATGGGTTTCTGTGTCGGGGGAATTTAATCTCGGAAAGGTTTTGGGTTCGTTGATTGTAGACCTGGAATTAGATGATCCAAGACTGTCGGTGTCGCTACCAGTATCTGAGCAGAAATACATAGGAATGTTTCAAGGTTTAAGCAAGGGAAAGCGGGTTCTTGTAGTGCTTGACGATGTTTGTAACTTCGAAAGAGTTCAAGATTGGGAAGATTTCCAATCTGTCATGCTTTCGTCCTGCTCGGAATTTGGTGTACTCATCACCACTCGAAACCCAAAAGTCGCGACTGTAGTCGCGTCTTTTGGTAGTATCCCAACTGTCTGTCATTACTTGCAGAAGATTTCTGATCAAGATTGTGGACTCATCTTGGAGAAAAAAGGGAAATGGGAGGGAAATCGTCGTTACTGTGAAGCTAAGCGTGAGCGAAATGGGAAGAGAATACTGGAAGGAATCGCGGTTCAGTTAGCAGAGCGATTTTGCAGGGGATTACCTCTGGTAGCGGACGTAATGGGACGTCATATTACCTTAAAACGAGAGGATCGATTGCTCGAGCTGTTCAAAGACATATGGGATATACCAGAATGCACAGAGTTAATATTTCCACATTTCAGATTAAATTATTCGGATTTCTCCGTTTTTATGAAGAACTGTTTTCCCTATTTCGCCCTCTTTCCAGATGGGTACAGTTTCAGCAAAGACGGTTTAATCCGTTTATGGATAGCAGAAGGTTACATTAAACCTTACATCGCTGGAGTCGGGTTTTCTGAGAACTCGGATTTGGAAGAAGTTGGTAAGTATCATTTCGACGAGGTTCTGTCTAAATCCGTGTTACAGATTTACCATCCATTTGATCAAGAACCGCTAGTTTACCAAATACACGAGTTCATCCACCGGTACTCTACCCACGTAGGGTCCGATTTGTATCTTCAGCTAGACGGTGAACGATATGTTGATGATTCTGTTGAATCAGCATGGCGGTTTAAAAAAATCCGACATTTATCTTTACTCTGCAGAACTATCCCTTCACCAGTATGGAAGCACATAGAAAAATTCTGTGACGGACTTAGAACAATTCTGTGTTTACAAGAATTTATTTGTTTATTAGGCGAAGTGAGGTACACGCTTTTCCTCAAGCTGCAATCTTTACGAGTGCTGAACCTGAGTGGGACCGACATCAGTAAGCTCCCGGAGTCAGTAGGCAAGCTGGAGCATCTACGACTCTTGGATGTATCCAAGACTGATATCCAAGAATTGCCGGAATCCATTTCTGATCTTTCTGAGCTTCGGTTTCTTAAAGTTGATCAGTGTCCAATGCTTCTACAGCTTCCGAAAAAGTTAAAAAATCTGACTCAGCTTCTTCGTCTTGAGGCGGACATGAAAGGGTTGAGTTTGATGCCAGAGAGCATAGGAAAGCTTGGAAATTTACGTACTCTTTCTGCGTTTATTGTTGGTAGAAAGGATGGGTTTCGCGTGACTGAGTTGAAGGATATGAAGTACCTTCAAGGGTCCATTTGTCTTGTAGATCTTGAAAATGTTGCGGATAAGGAAGAAGCAATGAGCGCGATGATTGGGAACAAGCCGTTTCTCAAAAGACTCGAGCTTGAATGGAACCAAGATGACCATCCATCAGTCAGTGAAGAAATCCTAGACGGGTTTGAGCCGAATGAGAATCTAGAGGAGTTACAGGTCACAGGATTCGATGGTGCTCGATTTCCAAAATGGTTGAGTAGTCGAGAATGTAAGTTGACTAGAATTCAATTAGTACGATGTGAGAAATGCATTGTTTTGCCTGAACTCGGCCGACTGCAACATCTGAAGTCTCTTCAGATAGAAGAATTGCATTCTGTAAAACACATTGATGACCGATTCTCAGGATTCCCGTCGTTAGAATCGCTGGCATTCCGAGACATGACGAGCCTTGAAAAATGGGTTGGAGTAAAATCTAGTGAAATGCCTTGCCTTCGCGACCTTATTATCAGTGACTGTCCGAATTTGGTTTCCCTCCCGTGTCTGAACCTTATGACTCGTCTGTCAAATTTCGAGATAACGTGTTGTCCAGTGGCACAAGCATTGCCAGACGACATCTTACCGCCATCACTCCAGACTCTGATTATTGTAAGGAGTGATTTGCTGAAGCGGAGATGTCTGCCAGGAGGCGGTGATTGGGAGAAGATCAAAAATGTTCCGAAGGTAATGATTGACTTCACACAAGTCTCTACATCCTGGTAAGCAGATATCAACTAGCTCAGCTGATGGTCATGGTTAATGGTAACCATAAGGCATAAGCCGATAAGTCAAGACTAAAGATATTTTTTGGAACCCGTCAACATCAAAATTACCTGTGTAGGTTAATTAGTTTAATGCTAATTGGTTAAATTAGTAAAAGTAGTTAAAAATTAGAATTGTGAGCTGTAGAACATCAGCAAGATGGTGAATTATTGGGTTGGCTTTAGTTGGGCCATATTATCTTATTTGTGGGCCTCATTTGTCATGCATAAATTATAATCCGGTCCAACGTTATTTGTACGTCTGCCGCTACATTTAATGATTGGGCCTACTCCCTATTATCTTGATATTTGTGATACCTAGCTGCTAAAGGTCGTCGACAAATTACTTAATATCGTCGACAATTTTAATGAACTTCCAAAATTGCCCCTCCCTCACACTCCCCTTTATATTTTCCTTTTTATTCAAAAACTACCTTTCACAATCCAAATTTTGAAAAAAAAAACCCGACTCAAATAACAACAAAAAATTTATTTATTTTATGTTTTAAATTTTTTAAAATTAATTTTTCCGTCTTGTTTTGTTTTCGTAAAAAAATAATTAATAATTACTAATAAACCCCGTTCGGGGATAGTTCGTTTTATTTTAATTTTTTAATTTATTGAAACTTATTTTAATTAGCGATTATCGATCCACGCACCCAAAACTAATTTAAGACGGAAATTAATAATTTTTTTAAAAAAAAAAAAAATTGTTGAAAAAGGGCCTGGATGAAGAAATTTTTCGTCAGGCACAAGGTCCGACAAAGAAATTTTTCGTCGGACCATGGTCCAGACAAAAATATTTTTCGTCTGCACCAGTCCGACGGAAAATATTTTCGTCGGACCAGTCCGACGAAAAAATATTTTCGTCAGGAAAAAAAAATTTTTTTTTTTTTTTTTTTAAAAAAAAAAAAATTTTTTTTAAAAAAAAAAAAAAAAAAAAAATCCGGACGAAAATATTTTTCGTCTGGACCTGGGTCTGGACGAAAATATTTTCCGTCTGGACCATGGTCTGGACGAAAATTTTCTTTGTCCGGACCTTGGTCCGGACGAAAATGTTTTTCGTCCGGATTTTTTTTTTTTTTTTTTTTTTTTTTTTTTTTAAAAAAAAAATCATTTTCTGACTTAGATTAATTTTTGGTGCGGTAATCGATAATCGCTAAGTTCTCGTTCATGTTGTTAATTACAAATCCCGCTTTTTTTTTTTTTTTTGAAAAACCGTCATTTTTTTTTGTTTGAAAGATTTTAGTGAGACGGAAATTGACTTGTGTTTTTTAGTGACGGAAATTGCATTTTAGTGAGACGGAAATGGAGTTATGTTATGGAGGGCAAACTTGGAAATTTACATTAATTGTCGACGATAATTAGTAAATTGTCGACGACGTATAGCAGGACCCTTGTGATATTCAGTCGGTCTCTTTTAAAAAGACATATCTGTCTTAAGATAAAACAGATTAAATAACATTTCATTTGAATAGATGAGAAAAACTTTATGGTAGTTTCTAGACTCTTTTTTTTCATCTATAATATTTAACCTGTTTTAAATTTGAAAAAGATATACCCGTCTGTAACAAAAAAATTCAGATTTCATTTTATGTTAGTAGGCAATTTTTTCTTCATTATGCTTGACCGTTAGTCTTGTATACAATACTACAAAGGTCGACCAAATTTGGGATGAGTTGCCAACGTAATTTTTTTTTAACGTGAGGTCGTAAATATTAGCCTTGTATACAACAGTTTCACGTAAAAGATTGACCAAATTTATATAAAATGTAATCTGTTACTTTTTTGGTTTTCCCACATTTACGGTATTGTATTCATCGTAAAACTATAACAAAGACTTTTGATGCCCTTATCATAGAAAAATAGTGTTAGATAAAAGTTATTTTTTCTTTTTTTAAAACCAGATAAAAGTTATTTTAGTTGAATTATTTAAAGATTTACCTGATTTTGCAATAATAATTTAGGACGATTTATATAAGAATTATCGATGAAATAGAAAGTGATGCAAGGAAAGCGTAGGCATGACTTCATGAGGTATGAATAATGTGGGACCATAAAGATTAAAGGCAACAAATGCACCGATGAATAACATGCATAAAAACAAGAGAGAAAAAAAAAAGACTACAATTGTGTTTAATGAGGAAAAAAAAAAACATGACGCCTATAATGAGATTTTGTGTTTAATGTTAATAACACGTCTTTAACTATAAATAGATAACAAAATTTCATTGAAGACGGGCGATATACGTCACAAATTTGTGACGGATACCGTTTCCTCTCACAAAATTCCTATGGAGAGGTGAGTGGGAAGCACATAGAGGGTGCCCACCTTGTCCCCTCTCCCTTTTTGTTAGAGGTTTTCAGCTTGTGATGGGATTAGCCCGTCACAAGCAAGACGCTTTATAAACGGATATATTCAATATATTTCTTTATAACAAGAATAGCTAAATATAAAAAGCTTGAGACTGACTTGTAAAAGTCAACCATTTCAGGAATTTGACTGACAAAGATGTCTATCCTTCAACGAGTAAAATTTTAGACTTTACTGGTGAAGATGATCCCCAAATATTCTTGTAGGCAACTGCTAATTTTGCGGGCTAAAGTGAATGCGTCAAGAGCATCTACTACGGCAACTTGAAAAAGTGTCCTTTAATCAACTTTCTACAACTTTAAACGGATAGTGTTCGTTTAAAGTGAGAATTTGTAATTAATAAATGAGTTGCTTATTTATATAATTGGACTGTCCAACAATATGAGACTATCTCACACAAAAATTAATGTAATTTCATCGATCTCTCACTTATCCCTTTATAAAATCTGTTTTATAGTATACCTAAACTTAACACATCACTATATTTTGATTTTTGAGTACAAATTATCAAAACTACATATAAAAGTTGGAAGTAAACAACAATTTGTACGTAAATTATCTTGTTAAATAAAATACTAAAATGTTGTATACAACGTACGAAATGTAATACAATACGTATGATAAGATTAATTGTGCTAATTTATTGCTATTATTATTAAACGAGGTTTTGAGATTTAGTTCGTCAAAAGTTTTGGCGAATAATCTAATTAAGCATAGACGATTTATAATACTCGTATGTGAGGGAAGCAATATCGTCATCACGCCATGTTTAGGCAAACAATAGTTCCACAAGTGCATGTGACGTGGTTTTTATTCTAATGTCTACGTATCCTCATTAATTAATTCTACAACAAATGGGAATGACTTAAATGATTCAAAATCGAGTTTGAACAATCTTCTCTAGTCAATGCTCAATTATTTGTAGCTCAACGTCTAAATCTCTGGCCTACCTGTGATATAGTTTGGGCAAGCTAGCATTTATCACAATTCACGAGTAAGCATGCAGTAGCGAATTCAGAATTTATCATTGAACTATTGAAGTATTGAAAATATTCGGGTGACCTAGACACCTTGATTCATCACTGCCCATTATTCCGTCAAACCCCGGGATGTAAATACGTGAGTGATACGCGAGTAATATTAACTATTAAGATTCAATTCATGGAATACAATCAGTTGTATATGTTACTAAATAATGAAACCCTATTGAGAAAACTCCAGATAAGCACAATCAAATAAATGACGTTGGTAAGTTGGATCATATAGCACCAAATACCACTAATCCACTAGCTATTAGTCTATTTATATATCGTCAACCATCATCTAATGACTAATGTTTGCTTAGGTAGGTTTCAAGGTCGACGGTCAATGGTCTTGTCGAAAGAAAACTGATGGGGCATATTCTGCACCACTGACCAAGTCAACATATTGAGCAAGGTCAAGGGTATCCATAGCAAAGTCAACAACTCAGACAGCCTAGCCGATGAAGCCCATCGGCCTGTCACCCAGGTCTCGGCCAGACAACTAGCCAGCCGGGACACACATCCGCGTACTCATATCCAAAGACCCTCGGCGAGCCTACCACAGGTCCATCGGCCGAGGGTACAACGGTCTTTCCACCTAATGAGCCACTTGGCCACTTGGCCACTACGTGACAAAAGGTGAATGCCTATAAATACTCCTCAACCTTCATTGAGGAAAGGATCCACAAATTGACCTAATAACCACTATTCATCTGGTATTATCTTCCTTATCTCTCTATAATACACTCTTAGCCAAGTAACAACAACTTACCTCTCTAAGTTTACTGACTTGAGCGTCGGAGTGAGTACGCTCGGCCAAAGCCGAGCCCTCAGTTTGTTCATCGTTTCAGGAGACCGCAGGAAGGATTCTAGCAAGGACATCATTCTACTAGCTACGAGTGGTATCAAACATCTGCTCTGGAATTACACCCGGAACAATTGGCGCCGTCTGTGGGGAAGACACTAGAAGCTAGTCACATTCATTCCCAAACAACAAAAACAAAAACACAAGAAAAACCCACCCCAAAAGCTAAGAAGATGTCAAAACAACAAATAGTCGTGACCGACGAAACCGAGCTACCCCAGGATGATACATTTCACCATTCTGGAGTAGTACAACCCTCCACCGGCGGAGAAGTCCAACCGGAATTCGGAATGCCGATAACACCGGACACACCGCCGCCCGTCAACCAGGTCACCATCATGGGACAGGTGGTTGACGTAGCAAAACTGAAGACACTCCTGGACCTAATTGGGAGTGCACCAGCTCACACAGGCACGCCGACACGAGCGACGGAAGCCATCCAGGGCGTGACTCCAAGAAACTTGAACGAAGCACTGGGAGAAGCAGACCCTATCAAGACGCCGGAGGAGCCCAAGGTGGTCGTGGTAAACATAAGTCCTTCTCGCACTCGGGAGAGGACACCGCCGTCACAACATCGACGAGGCACACCCCGGGAGAACCAGCGAAGCCCGACTCAGGAGAGTCGGAGAAGAAGTCCAAGTCGAAGAAGGAGTCCTTCCCGCTACGAGGAGAGGAGCCGGACTAGGAATGCGAGGAGTCGGTCGCCGCGTGTCATTCGACACGTGGTCAAACAGCCCCTCAGTGACTACGTCCTGGACACCGCCGTGCCACCCAAGCTGAAGTTGCCGGCGCTCACATACAAAGGAGATAGCGACCCAACCGACCACGCCGAGGCCTTTGAGTCTCACATGTCGGTATGGGAGCAGCCCGATGAGGTTTGGTGCCGGGTCTTCCCAACGACTCTGCATGGGATGGCTCAGAGTTGGTACAAGGGGCTTCCCGACGGCTCGATATACTGTTTCGCCGACCTAAAGGACGCCTTCTTAGCCCAGTACTCTTGTAACAAAAGGAGGGCCGTGGAGACATCGGACCTCCTAACTATCAAACAGGAGGAGGGCGAGTCCCTACGAGGCTATGTGAAGAGGTTCGAGGACAGGGTACAGCAGATTCGGGAGATCAACCCCGAACTGGCGGCGTTCGCACTAATGAAGGGCCTCCCAAAGGGAAACTTAAAAGACGAGCTCATCAAGCACGGGGGCCTGGGCATGGACGCCGCACGGAAGATGGCCGACCAGGCCATCAAGGTGGAAGATTACCACAAGACCTGGGTAGGCCCGGCGAGGCCGAGACCTCGAGAAGAAGAGCGCCGAGATGACGGCCGGATGAGAGACGCCGCGACACTAACGGTCGCGGTCGATGAGAAACGCCGTGACAATAACAGTCACGGTCGATAGATCCGGGAAGCGGTGACAAGACGGGCGCCGGGGGGAGTTCGGGAATGTTTTACCAAAGGCATTACCATGATAAAACCCCTTTGGTCACATCGGCCGCCGAGGTCTTCGCCCTGAGCAGAAACGAAGGCCAGAAGTGGGAGCGGCCTCCCAAGCCAAAAGGAGACGGTGACGCGAACCAGTACTGCGAGTACCATGGTTGCGCCGGCCACCTCATCGACAATCGCCGCACTGAAGAATGCCATTGAAGAGCTAATCCGAAAGGGGTGCCTCGACAAGTATGTGGCCAAAGGCCAGAAGACTGACGCCAGCGGCTCAGATAAGAAATCCGTTTTTCAACGGATAGGAGTCATCCACGTAGTCATCGGAGGTAATGAGAACGGGGGGTCGGCTCATGGGCACAAACGACATCTGAACGAGCTGTATCAGGCCATCAACTTTGTGCCCAACACAGCGACCCCCGCCTCCAGCATTCCCGATATGACTATTGGAGGGAAAGACTACGAGGGAATCATCGCCCCTCACAGCGACCCGCTGGTAGTCAACTTAGACATATCCAACCACCTGGTAAAGAGGTGCCTGATTGACACAGGCGCCTACACGAACATCATGTTTAGGGAGTGCTTTAACAGCCTCGGCCTTAGACTCAAGGACTTGAGCCCCTGCACCCATCCACTATACAGCTTCTCCGGGGCTGGCCTGGTACCCCTGGGTTCAATCAGACTCCCGGTGATGTTCGGCGAGGGGAATGCGGCCAAGAATGTCCTAGCCGAGTTCGTCGTCATCAACGGCTCATCCGCCTACAACGCCCTGATAGGCCGAGTTACTCTGAGCGATGCCGACGCAGTGATGTCCATCCGGGCCCTGACACTAATGTATGTCTCGGACCGGGGGGAAGCGCATAAGCTCGTCTCCAAAAACGAGAAGGACGAGGTGGTCAACATCCAGATATCTGCCAGAGGATGCAACATGCAATCCCTCAAAGTGGCAAAGCAGTCGGAGAGGGGGAAAAGCTCATCCTCACAACCAAAGGGCGACCTTATGGATGCAACCGACTACGACGGGGAAGAGTGCCTCTAGTGAGGCATTAGGAAACTGATAAACCTTGTGTAGCGCCGGAGGTGCCCAAAACAGCTGTGGGCACCCCGACGCATGTTAATATCGAATGTAAAAATGACCAAGTCTTTCATCAAATGTTCATTCTTTTTCAGGCTAGACGCCATCAAGAAGCCGACGCCGTCTCATACTGTCGATTCGACAAGAGCGGCAGTCGTTGAAAGAAGCCGACGCCGTCTCATACTGTCGATTCGACAAGAGCGGCAGTCGTTGAAAGAAGCCGACGCCGTCTCATACTGTCGATTCGACAAGAGCGGCAGTCGTTGAAAGAAGCCGACGCCGTCTCATACTGTCGATTCGACAAGAGCGGCAGTCGTTGAAAGAAGCCGACGCCGTCTCATACTGTCGATTCGACAAGAGCGGCAGTCGTTGAAAGAAGCCGACGCCGTCTTATACTGTCGATTCGACAAGAGCGGCAGTCGTTGAAAGAAGCCGACGCCGTCTCATACTGTCGATTCGACAAGAGCGGCGGTCGTTGAAAGAAGCCGACGCCGTCTCATACTGTCGATTGGACAAGAGCGGCAATCGTTGTGAAAACGACGACGCCGACTCACACTGTCGATTGGACAAGAGCGGCGGTCTCCATGAAGAAATGTAGTGCTGTGGCAGTCACCCCAAATAGTGGACGCTTCGGCAGTCACTTAAAGTGGTAGACGCCGCGTAACACACTATCCTGACGCCAGCTCACACTGTCATAGACAAGAGCGGTGGTCCCCATGAAGAAATGTAGTGTTGTGGTAGTCACCCCAAATAGTAGACGCTTCGGCAGTCACTTAAAGTGGTAGACGCCGCGTAACACGCTATCCGGACGCCGACTCTTACTGTCGTACCGACAAGAGCGGCAGTCTCCATCAGAATGCAGACACCGCGACAGTCGCGGCCAGCGCAGTTGATAAACAAATCAAAATGCCTTAAAAACGTTAAAAAACAGTTGAGATGAACACTCTGAACCGCCTCGGCCAAGCCGAGTCGGAAACAAAAAGAGACGCTCAATTAATGACGTAAGAGGGCAACTCAGACAAAAACGAGAAAAGACCTCGGCCAAGCCAGAGGCAAAGTGGAAACACTAAATACCATTGAGACGCTCAAAAGAAATAAGGTAAAGACCTCGGCATGCCGAAGGCAAAGGAAGCAAACTCTTATTAATAATAACGGGTTACAGGTGGGAAGAATGCAGACGACGGCCGTCCCCATTGGGGTAAGCCGAAACGCAACCTACCAAAGTTGTACAAAATACCAGGAAAGAAAAACAAAAATTACAAATACAAGTATCATTTGAAACACCAAAGGATGGCAGAGAGGAAGGGCTTAACAATTGGCTCCCAAGGAGCTGAAGCAGATCTGCTGTAAACTTGTTCTCATCAAGCAGCACATGGTAGTGTGTGAGGAGCTGAAGCAGATCTGCTGTAAACTTGTTCTCATCAAGCAGCCCTATGCCTGTTGCTGCTCACCATCAGCAGCGGTTGCCGCATCTTCTTCAATAGGCAACCCAGCAGCTTTCCTAGCAGCCTCAGCTTTGGCCTCGGCGTCATCAGCCGCCCTCATTCTATCAGCTTCCTCCTTGGCCGCCTTAGCCTTCTCAGCAAGAGCAGCTCTCTCCGCGGCCGCCTCCTTCTCAATCTTCGCCCTCACCGCCTCCTGGGCCTTCTCCGCCATGGCTTTCTCCTTAGCCGCAAGCTTATCATCAAGCAGCTCGTTATATCTGTCCCACGGAAAGGAATCTTCAAGAGGGAAGAGCTCCTCGATCACTTCCCTGGCAGCTCCTTCGGCCAAGTCCCGGAATTCAGCGCACAGATTGGGAAGCATGACGGTTTGGAGCATCTCAATGTCCGCCTCCTTCTGCTTGATGATGGCCTCTTTGCCCCGAATCACCTCCGCCTGGGCCTTAAACAGGCCCTCGGATTCGTTCCTCTGCTGGAGATAGAGGTCAGCACGCCCCTGAACAAGGTTACACTTCTCCAGCAACTTCGCAGCTTCGGCTGCCGCAGCCTCGGCCTTCACTCTCTCAGCAAGGACCTCCTTTTCAGCGTCCTCCCTGAGTTTTCTCTCAGCCAAGAGCGCCTTCTCAGCATCTCCCTTAAGCTTCCGCTCATTGAGGAGATCCGGCTTCGCCGACGCAGCCCACCGCTTAGTGGCATTACGCTCATGAACAGCTCGAGCCACGGCCTTCTCCCCGCTCCATGAGACGAGCACCGCAGTAACCACATTCCACCTTGCCGGCTCCCTAATTAGCTTCGTGCCTTCCTCTATAAGTCGGGAGACGGAAGCCCTCCGGGATGAAGGGACGGTGGTGACAATTTGACCACCAGCCCGCGGGCGGGAGGGGGAAGCCTTGGGATGAAGGGTTGACGGTGACGCCTTGATCACCAACTGCGCGCAGAGGACCCCTTCACCGCCGCCTAACGAGAGCGAGGCCGGCTGCGGCCGATCTACAAAAATTTAATAAAGGCATCGGTATCAACATGTATCGGCGTATCGGAAAACAAGTCATCGGGGGCACCTAATGACTGGCTAGATTTGAGCCACGGGATAGATAGGTACCTTGCCTGGCCTTCTTGGCCGGAGGAGGCACCTCCTCGCCGGCGAGTAGAGAGGTGTCTTCTTCCTCTTACGGATGAGAGGAGATCCCTCCGCATCGAGTCCCCCTCGAAGGAATATCAACAATCTCCACCTTCTTGGGGGGGGGATAGGAGGTGGAACCGGGGTCAATGGCGTTTTTCGCGTCCGACGCACTACACCGCTAACGACCCTCGCCTGAGCCTCCTCCACGCTCAAGCCCTTCAGCCGTTGTTCCATAAGGTCACTCGGCGACTTCCTGCGGTCGTGGGCTGAAGCCTTGGGATGCAAGTTAGCAACGGTTCCATCTTTGTGCAGCCCCATTCTCCGAAGAAGATCCTCAGACAAGTCCTTACCAAAGTGATCTGCGAAAGAAACAAACCAAGAGTTAAGTAGAGGAAATAAACCGAAATTCGAGGAGCAAGAGCATTAGGAGCGGCGATGGGCCTCACACCGACCCCACTCACCCTGTGCTAGGGCCGGTATGAGGCCGACATGGCAGAGCGGCTCATCCTGAAGGATGATCTGCGTCGGGGGAATCCATTTTTTCGGCACCCCACTCTTGTCCACCTCAAAGAGCCTCATTGCCAGCCTCTCATCCTCTTGGAGATAGACACTGCTGGCATCCATTTTAAGTTTCTTCCGGGAAACCCATCTATCGTGCTCCGCCTGAGTCTCGCACCGCAAGTTAACTCGATGCTGGAAAAAGCAGGGCAGCGGATAGTCATCCGGCACCTTGACGTACACCCGCCGGCCTTGCCAGTCTTTGCAAGAAGGAAGTTTGTTAACAGAGACATAACCCGACTCCATCTCCACACTGTACCATCCGACGCGGCCAGAAAATGGTTTGAGATGGTGAAGCCGGCGGAATAAATTCACCGTTGGGGCCTCTCCTTTGAAGAGACAGAGCCAGACAAAGCCGATTATGGTCCTCATAGCCAATGGGTGCAGTTGCGCAACGGCAACGTTCATGGCTCTAATAATGGCCATAACGTACCCATTCAATGAAACCGGAGCCCATACTCCAAATGGTGCATATATACGCCGGTATGGCCCGGTGGAGGGCAACAGACGGCCTGACCCTCCTCGGGGATAACAATTTCGTATCCCCACCGAAGAAAAATGGCCCTCGAAAAATTTGTCTTTGAACAATCGGCGAGCTTATGAGTCCAAGCACGGTCAAGACGAACCTTACAGGCGTTGCCGTGATCCATAACGTACTGCCTCCCTTCATTACGACGAGGCCTCTCCACTTCATCACCGAAATCATCACCAAAATCGCCATAGGAATCAGAGTCCTCCCATTCCTCAAGAATTTGAGGATCAACTTGGTGGAGAAGGAGACCTAGGGCCCCCGACGCAGTTTACTAGGTCCAAAGATCGCGAGAAGACATGTTCACAACAAATTACTAACGAAATAAAAGAAAATTTGTGTGATTACCTCGAAGAAATACACTCGCCGGATCGAAGACCGAAGATTTGAAGAAAAGAAAGCCCTTGAAAGTTTAGAAAGATGAAGATTTTGGGAGAAAATTTTCGAAAATTTGAGGAAATGAAAGTAATGGCCAAAATCACGGAATAAACTGCCCTATTTATAGGGAAAAGCCCACAAAGAGGGACCAATCAGGGCACAGCCCATGAAGCGTCAACCAATCAGCGAACAGACACGTGTCAGACATGCAACCACGGAATGTCAATCGTTGCAACAGTTGAATGTCAATCAATGCTACAGTTACCAAGCGTATTCAACACGCCCATTCACATCTCTTCGCCTGCTCATCTCCCTCAACAAATTCCTAGGTACCTGCTCTCCGCCGGCCACATGATCGACCAAGCCAGGAAGCACCGGAGTGAGTACGCTCGGCCAAAGCCGAGCCCTCAGTTTGTTCATCGTTTCAGGAGACCGCAGGAAGGATTCTAGCAAGGACATCATTCTACTAGCTACGAGTGGTATCAAACATCTGCTCTGGAATTACACCCGGAACAAAAACAATTAAGTTATCAGGAGAGCAAGAGAGAATATTTAAGACATTGTCGAAAGCAACTGAATTAAAAGTATTGTTATTAAGTACGAGTTAACTGTGACGGATTTTGAAATAAAAACTAAAAAGAGTACAATTTTTTTTATTAAAGACTACAGATTAATTTGTTACTTGACCAAACTTTGTTCTAGATTATTCTTACCCCCAGCAAACACTATAATGTCAACGTTAACATTACCGTCTAAGGTGCAGATGCGTGGTGGTTAATTAGCTCAATGAGATCCACCACTGTATATCTATATACGGAGTAGGATAACTATGAGCTCATTTCCTCTCCATTTCCTCAAAAGAAATGGAGAGGCAAGTACCTATTAATGGCCCGGATCGTATCTTGATATCATCTAACGGTTCTAAATTTACGCATAAAAATAAAGGAAAATGAGGGTGAGAGAAGAAATTATTATTTAAGGGGATTATTATTTATTATAGTTACAAGACTTACAACTTATAAAATATGATTGATTTTTTTTATTTTTTCTCAAAAGACTAGGAGTGTAGGACCACTGTCCACTAAATAAGAGGAAATATTTGGAAATGTATTATAAGTCAGCATAGCAGACTGACAATGATAACATTATTTGATCAATCTTTTGCATGGAATCTATCACTTGCTGAGTTAGTATTCCGTAGTAGTTACCCTCTCGACGAGGGAAATCTTTGTGACCAAACTCGTACGGAGTACTTCTTGTACCTAGTAATTCAAATAATATACGCGTACTATACTTATATACAATCAACAACTCGTTTTTAAGATATACCTAGTATTTTGGATCGCACACATTGTCGTATTTATATCTGTCTTAAAATTAGAGTGATATAGACTCGAATTCATCCCGATCAATCACTTTTTTTTTTTTAATGTATCATGTCATTTGTTTATGGACTACGTAGAAGTCTAATAATTCATGTTTCAATTATCTTAACCTATTTACGGGTCATGTCAAATACTCGTAATAGATCACTGGGCATTGGAGTCTGAGTATTGGGTCATTATCGAGTCTAGTAAAATTCAGCCTTGCCCAAAATAGGACATCAGGATTATTATCATATTAAATTTGCTAAATCTAGATGCACTCATAGTCTCCTACACGACCACACGAGTAATATGTTCTCATTGCTCAAGATCATTTAGTACAGTGATTATTTAAAAAGTTGTTTGGTAAAGAGGCCACACACTGGGTTAATTACACGCTTGCATGATCAAAAGTCTTGATTCATGATCAAAAGTACTAATTAAAGTGAGCACTTAGATTTTTGCAATACCGCCTTCATCACGCAATTTCAAGATTCCCTTTTATTTGAACTATACTAGTATAGTCCAATACTATGTCTCAAATTCTCATTAAGAGACGGATCAAGTAATACTAAGTGGGTAAGTAAAACAAAAGCAGAATGCCTCTCTCCATAGCATTTTGCTTTTATCCTTATTTACCCACTTGGATATTACTTGGCCCGTCTTCAGCTTGTGACGTCTATGCTTGTCTTCAATAAGACTTGTTATATTATATGACAAGTTGAGACCTTTAAATGTTCACAAATTTCAATACAAAACAGAATATTCGTCTTTAATTTGAAATGGATTGAATAGAATAAAAATGTAAAAATAATTGTCTAGAAATTATTAAAAACTTGTCACATATATGAGCTATACGAGTATTAGGGAATTCGTATAGTATTCATGTATATATGTTCCATATATACATGTTTATCACAGTATATGAGCTCCGTATCTCGCTCCCACCATGCACAAACAGCTAATCTTGTTTGTGACGGGCTAATCCGTCACAAGCTTGTGACGGATACCGCCGTCACAAATGAGAATTTGTGATGCACAAATGCACAATCATCAAGTATATCCCAAAAACTCCCAAGAGTTTGTAAAAATAAATCTCCATTATGAGAATCAAGAAGTACGTAATACGATTGTAGACTTGTATAGTATAAGGCCGTAAGCCGACAAACAAATTAAAAAAGAAAATAATGGTCTCTCTCAAAACGAAAATGTTTGTCTTAAACTTAATATTACCCTATTTAAATAGATGAAATAAACTTTGTAGTAATTTCTATATTCGTTTTGTCTATCTGTTTGCATATTTTAAATTTAAGACGAATGTTAGTTGATTCTTAATAAATCAGCAAAATCATTGATGATGACATTCATAAGAAATTTAAGTCATTAAAGATTCCATTATCCACCATTAACAAGTGCATGATCACACAATATTTTGTTAGCTTTAATCTCTAGGCAACTTTTCTTTTTGATGGGCAACCTATAAGAAACCTTAGCTTCAAACTTTCGCAACAAAAGACCTTGCTAAATCATTACCATCATAATCCTGATATGATACAAAATATAATCATCACCATTATAATATTCTTTCTTTTATTTTATACTCATGAATCATAATTAGCGTTACGTGCACCCCTTTATTTATCTTATCGTATCGTGACCACCCTTGGTCCATTTCCACAATCATTATAAATATATACAGTAAGTCGGTAATTACCATAATTTTTGCCCATTTGTGGGAAAAAAATACGGAGTATAATGTAAAACCGTTAAAACTATGTACATCAACTTTATATTACTCTTTATACTAAGTACTTTATAGTTTATAATATGAACATAAACGAGTCCACAATTATAATAGCCTTTTTACACACTATAATAGTCTCAACACAATCTTTTAGGGTACAAATTATCGGCATTATTTATGTACGTTTTATTAGTAAATTTAGTATTTACTACTAAAAGATTTGTACACAATCCATAAATAACACTTTGCAACAGAGTAACTTAAAAATTTACGTTTTATTTAATACTATAGTTTATAATTTAGAGGGAAGGCCCCTACTAACCTTTTTCGCTCCATTATTATTTATGGAGTGATTCTAAAGTATTATTATCGTCCTCCATCTCATCATATCTTATACAGTAGGTGACGGTCTCCCACTAATTTAGTGAGAGATATGATTGGGGAAAAAATAATTATGTGGGTCCCTTACCCCATTATGTAAGATGTCTCTCAATAACGCTATTGAGAGACCGTCTGTCCTGAGTTTAAAACTCATGTCAGAACTTAATAAGAATCTTACCATATGAAAGCTAGGCAAAGACTCATACGATTGTCATATTGTCTTCTATCAACTCATCATATGTCACTATATATTCTTGCAAGTTGTTTAAGCATTTCTTTTAAGACTTCTCAATACATTGTCTATGTTTCTATTTTAGTTGAATTTTACTTACTAAAGTGACAATTATGCTATAGACAAACAAATGGGACAATTATCAAATATTTTGCAACCTACAAATCAAATCAACTAGAGATTACAAAATTACAAATGTATTATTAGTATACTTAGTGATGGGGCATATTCTGCACCGCTGACCAAAGTCAACATATTGAGCAAGGTCAAAGATATCCACAGCAAAGTCAACAACTTAGACAGCCTAGCCGATGAAGCCCATCGGCCTGTCACTTGGGTCCCGGCTAGGACAACTAGCCAGCCGGGACACACATCCGCGTACTCATATCCAAGACCCTCGGCGAGCCTACCACAGGTCCATCGGCCGAGGGTACAACGGTCTTTCCACCTAATGAGCCACTTGGCCACTTGGCCACTACGTGACAAAAGGTGAATGCCTATAAATACTCCTCAACCTTCATTGAGGAAAGGATCCAAAAATTGACCTAATAACCACTATTCATCTGGTATTATCTTCCTTATCTCTCTATAATACACTCTTAGCCAAGTAACAACAACTTACCTCTCTAAGTTTACTGACTTGAGCGTCGGAGTGAGTACGCTCGGCCAAAGCCGAGCCCTCAGTTTGTTCATCGTTTCAGGAGACCGCAGGAAGGATTCTAGCAAGGACGTCATTCTACTAGCTACGAGTGGTATCAAACATCTGCTCTGGAATTACACCCGGAACAATTGGCGCCGTCTGTGGGGAAGACACTAGAAGCTAGTCACATTCATTCCCAAACAACAAAAACAAAAACACAAGAAAAACCCACCCCAAAAGCTAAGAAGATGTCAAAACAACAAATAGTCGTGACCGACGAAACCGAGCTACCCCAGGATGATACATTTCACCATTCTGGAGTAGTACAACCCTCCACCGGCGGAGAAGTCCAACCGGAATTCGGAATGCCGATAACACCGGACACACCGCCGCCCGTCAACCAGGTCACCATCATGGGACAGGTGGTTGACGTAGCAAAACCGAAGACACTCGGACCTGGTGGGAGTGCACCGGCTCACACAGCACGCCGACACGAGCGACGGAAGCCATCCGGGCGTGACTCCAAGAAACTTGAACGAAGCACCGGGAGAAGCGGACCTATCAAGACGCCGGAGGAGCCCAAGGTGGTCGTGGTAAACATAAGTCCTTCTCGCACTCGGGAGAGGACACCGCCGTCACAACATCGACGAGGCACACCCCGGGAGAACCAGCGAAGCCCGACTCAGGAGAGTCGGAGAAGAAGTCCAAGTCGAAGAAGGAGTCCTTCCCGCTACGAGGAGAGGAGCCGGACTAGGAATGCGAGGAGTCGGTCGCCGCGTGTCATTCGACACGTGGTCAAACAGCCCCTCAGTGACTACGTCCTCGACACCGCCGTGCCACCCAAGCTGAAGTTGCCGGCGCTCACATACAAAGGAGATAGCGACCCAACCGACCACGCCGAGGCCTTTGAGTCTCACATGTCGGTATGGGAGCAGCCCGATGAGGTTTGGTGCCGGGTCTTCCCAACGACTCTGCATGGGATGGCTCAGAGTTGGTACAAGGGGCTTCCCGACGGCTCGATATACTGTTTCGCCGACCTAAAGGACGCCTTCTTAGCCCAGTACTCTTGTAACAAAAGGAGGGCCGTGGAGACATCGGACCTCCTAACTATCAAACAGGAGGAGGGCGAGTCCCTACGAGGCTATGTGAAGAGGTTCGAGGGGGGAGTGCAGCAGATTCGGGAGATCAACCCCGGCGGCGGCGTTCGCACTAATGAAGGGCCTCCCAAAGGGAAACTTAAAAGACGAGCTCATCAAGCACGGGGGCCTGGGCATGGACGCCGCACGGAAGATGGCCGACCAGGCCATCAAGGTGGAAGATTACCACAAGACCTGGGTAGGCCCCAGCGAGGCCGAGACCTCAGAGAAGAAGAGCCGCCGAGATGACAGCCCGGATGAGAGACGCCGCGACACTAACAGGTCGCGGTCTGATGAGAAACGCCGTGACAATAACAGGTCACGGTCTGATAGATCTGCCGGGGAAGCGGAGGACAAGACGGCGCGCGGGGAGTTCGGGAATGTTTTACCAAAGGCATTACCATGATAAAACCCCTTTGGTCACATCGGCCGCCGAGGTCTTCGCCCTGAGCAGAAACGAAGGCCAGAAGTGGGAGCGGCCTCCCAAGCCAAAAGGAGACGGTGACGCGAACCAGTACTGCGAGTACCATGGTTGCGCCGGCCACCTCACTGACAACTGCCGGCACCTGAAGAATGCCATTGAAGAGCTAATCCGAAAGGGGTGCCTCGACAAGTATGTGGCCAAAGGCCAGAAGACTGACGCCAGCGGCTCAGATAAGAAATCCGTTTTTCAACGGATAGGAGTCATCCACGTAGTCATCGGAGGTAATGAGAACGGGGGGTCGGCTCATGGGCACAAACGACATCTGAACGAGCTGTATCAGGCCATCAACTTTGTGCCCAACACAGCGACCCCCGCCTCCGGCATTCCCGATATGACTATTGGAGGGAAAGACTACGAGGGAATCATCGCCCCTCACAGCGACCCGCTGGTAGTCAACTTAGACATATCCAACCACCTGGTAAAGAGGTGCCTGATTGACACAGGCGCCTACACGAACATCATGTTTAGGGAGTGCTTTAACAGCCTCGGCCTTAGACTCAAGGACTTGAGCCCCTGCACCCATCCACTATACTTCTTCTCGGGTGGCTCGGTACCCCGGGGTTCAATCAGACTCCCGGTGATGTTCGGCGAGGGGAATGCGGCCAAGAATGTCCTAGCCGAGTTCGTCGTCATCAACGGCTCATCCGCCTACAACGCCCTGATAGGCCGAGTTACTCTGAGCGATGCCGACGCAGTGATGTCCATCCGGGCCCTGACACTAATGTATGTCTCGGACCGGGGGGAAGCGCATAAGCTCGTCTCCAAAGACGAGAAGGACGAGGTGGTCAACATCCAGATATCTGCCAGAGGATGCAACATGCAATCCCTCAAAGTGGCAAAGCAGTCGGAGAGGGGGAAAAGCTCATCCTCACAACCAAAGGGCGACCTTATGGATGCAACCGACGGCTGACGGGGGAAGAGTGCCTCTAGTGAGGCATTAGGAAACTGATAAACCTTGTGTAGCGCCGGAGGTGCCCAAAACAGCTGTGGGCACCCCGACGCATGTTAATATCGAATGTAAAAATGACCAAGTCTTTCATCAAATGTTCATTCTTTTTCAGGCTAGACGCCATCAAGAAGCCGACGCCGTCTCATACTGTCGATTCGACAAGAGCGGCGATCGTTGAAAGAAGCCGACGCCGTCTCATACCGTCGATTCGACAAGAGCGGATCGTTGAAAGAAGCCGACGCCGTCTCATACCGTCGATTCGACAAGAGCGGCGATCGTTGAAAGAAGCCGACGCGTCTCATCTGTCGATTCGACAAGAGCGATCGTTGAAAGAAGCCGACGCCGTCTCATACCGTCAATTCGACAAGAGCGGCAGTCGTTGAAAGAAGCCGACGCCGTCTCATACTGTCGATTCGACAAGAGCGGCAGTCGTTGAAAGAGGCTGACGCCGTCTCATACTGTCGATTCGACAAGAGCGGCAGTCGTTGAAAGACGCCGACGCCGTCTCATACTGTCGATTGGACAAGAGCGGCAATCGTTGTGAAAACGACGACGCCGACTCACACTGTCGATTGGACAAGAGCGGCGGTCTCCATGAAGAAATGTAGTGCTGTGGCAGTCACCCCAAATAGTAGACGCTTCGGCAGTCACTTAAAGTGGTAGACGCCGCGTAACACACTATCCTGACGCCAGCTCACACTGTCATAGACAAGATGTGGACAGCGGGCCGCCCACGGGGGCGCTTGGATGAAGGGGCTCGAAAACAAGCGTTTGCATTTTGTAAGGAGTCGCCACCAATTTTTATGGGAAATTGGAACCGTTCGAATACCTCATGTCATGTCAAGACATAAAGTAGTGACATGAACACTAAGCAATCGTTACCCTTAGCATTCTATGTCTAGAATGACTCTCGTGGATGCCAATGAACACGGGTGCTCACGGAGATCTGGAGTAAGGGGTGAGGGTACGTATTAGGAAGCTCTTTTGATCGAACACCTAATCCCGCCCGCCTCGATAGCGGCCTCTACTAATGATTAGGGAAGTTATTTATACTTGATGTATCGTCGGCTATATGCATGCAATGCAACATACAAGTTTTAATCCTAACATATGAGAATTTAGCTAAGTCGGTTGACACGTAATTTAGCATACAATTAATGTCGAAGTAGGATTTAATGCTCATTTACATGTGAAAACATACAAGCAATAGGATAAATACAAGAAATTACAACAATTACATTAATTACATTGAGATAGGCGATTTATGTCGAAAATACCTTTAAAACGGATAATTTGAGAAAAGAATGAAAAGAATAAAAGAATAAAACACGACAGATCAGAAGGTGATAATACGAATATTAGTTGATTAATACGTAAGCTAATTAAACTACGTCAAAGCAGAAAAGGAGTTCAGAGACAGAACTCATCTGGAACAAAGAAGAGACACTGCGCCCTTTGGAAGAGGCGCAGCAGTTGCTGCGTCTGTTCCAAGGGTGAGTTCTGGCTGTGAAGCCGGAACTGCAAACCGTTAATGTTAATTGGTAAATTAATGGATTGATTGCGATTTTAGACTCGGATGAAAGTTATTAATGGATTATTTTACATATGAATATGTCATAAAAACAGTAGAACATGGATGAGACGGGTTTAAACGGACTAATTATGTGAAGGGTCGATGTTAATAAATGACTAATTAAACTAACAAACCGAATTAACTAGATTAAACATGATGAATTACGACGAATTAGTGATGAACAATAAATAAACAGATGTAAATTTATCAACAACGAATTCCAGAAACTCAATATGAACGAATTGAACCTCTAAAACCCGAAACTTGAATTTAATGACGAAAACCCGCAAATATGAATTATAAGGGATTTAAGTCGGACTTGATGACTAATTAAGCATGAATGATGAATTATATACAATATACATATGATTTATAAATTACCGTGATGAAGAATTAAAGGATAAAACGAAAGGAACAATTTTGATACGAATTACAGAGGACGGAGGAAGAAGAAAAGAAGCAGGAACTGCGGCAGCCTCACGAAGAGGCGCAGCAGGTGCTGCGCTCCTTCGAAGAGGCGCAGCAGTTGCTGCGTCTTTTCTCGACGTCTGTCTACTGGAGATCCGCAAAAACAGGTTTTAAAAGACGGTTTGTAGAAATCGATTTTAATGGTGTTTCCGACATAAACCTTACAATTGTTATACAATAATTAAGATACAATAAATAAAAGGAATATACACCCTCAGACTTACATGTTGACGGAACGAGATGAACTAAGAAGATCGATTAGTGAATGCTCGACGCGAATGCAAGGAAAGTGTGCCCTCGAAAGAGGAAAACGATTTAACAAGTTGATTAATTAGATTGATTGAGTGTAGTGGTCAAATTGGTCGGTCATGCAACGGAAAGGCTGGTACCCGGAAAGATCCGAGCTTACGTGGTCGAATGTTCAAGCACGTAGGCGCCAATTAGTAAGAACGAAGTCTAGAATGCAAAGGGAGAAGAGAAGGGCGGACACTCGCGTGAGAAATATGAGGAACGAAGGCTCCTATTTATACTAATCACACGGAGGAATAGGGTTTCGGAGACTCTTTGGAAGTGAATCTCGGAAAGATATAAAAAAGATACGTAAATCATGCAAAGAAGGGCTGGGAAGAGGCGCGGCGAGACACTGCGTCTCTTGGAAGAGCGCGCAAAGACACTCGCGCGTCTGTTCCCGTGGGGTTTCCTCTGTTTAAGAAAGATTTCCGTGTTTAAGTTATGGTAGGACGGACTTAATTCGATTATCTTTTGAATATTACGGGATATTGTTTGCCAAAAGATAAAATTTGTGAAATATGGAATAGAAATATCCGGAACATTCCGAACATTCGACTCGGGATTTAACACTATCGAGAAAATGGAGACGGTTTTTGACCGGGCTCCGAATGTACTCTAATTACTGCCAAAACGACCGTATCGGTACGTAGATGACAACTAAGAGGTTGACATTTAATATTTGAGCAATCACTTGACGATAATCTTACGAACTGTCACAAATCGTTCCGCGAATCAAACATGCGGCCCAATCATCACCGGGTGGTTTGCGAGGGGTGCGGAAACGAGGTGTCTCTGAGCCCCCACTTTGACCGAGGCTTGGACAAGGCGAAAGTCAAAGTATAGCCATCAGTTCAATCGAAGATTACAACTTTGACGACTATGGCGACGCGAGGCGCTCAAGGGGTCCGAGCCAAGGACCGTCGTCGGGAACATTTTAGAGTCTGTCGACTATCGGGGAGGGTCGTTTAAAGTCCATTAGACTACGTAAGGAAGCTCGCCAGCCATAAGAAGAGACCATACCTGAGACTTCTTTCTCGAGATGCTTCTGGAGGTGCATAGGAGCTAAGGTTAAGCGTAGGAGCTAAGGGTAAGACCTAAAAGTTACATAAAGATTTTTGCTAGGGTATAGGAACTTCTGGAGAACGACACCCTGTCGAACTCCGCGGGGAAACAAGAAATATTGGAAGCAGCAGGACGTCGGTAGAAACTGCTGGGGGAATCCGCTTGCGTTGGTCTCAAGCGAACTCTCGCAAAACTTGGAGCTGAATCTGCTTGCGTTGGTCTCAAACAAACTCTCGTTGGGGAATATGTCGACGACTAGGAACATCTTGATCGTCGGGGGAAAGTCTTGAGTGAGCAGTACTGCAAAATACTACTGCGCTGGGGACAAATAATTTGACGAATAGGAACATCTTAATCGTCATGAAAGGAAGCCTTGGGTGAGCAGTACTGCAAAATACTACTGCGCCAGATAAAATGGTTGAGCAATACTGCGAGATACTGCTGCGCGGGATAAAATGAATTTGGACAATACTGCGAAATACCGTCGCACTGGATAAAATGCGGACCAGAACGAAGGGAAATCATCGAAACGGACCAAAGTGATAAAATGTCATCGAAGAAGAGGCGCACAAAAGATGGGCCCACGAATAACGAACTCATAACGGATTTTTGAAAATCCACCAGGAGGGAAACAATGGAAGAGGCGCAGCAAGAGCTGCGTCTCTTGGAAGAGGCGCAGCGCCTGCTGCGTCTGTTCCCCAAGTTGGCAATTCTGCGTAAAAACGCGAAAATCAGAAGGTTTTCATTTCATTATTTCGAAACACAATCCCTTCAATTTCTCTCTCGAATCTCCACCATTTCCGTCAAGGTTGGATTCAAAAGCTTACTTGGAATATGACTAATCGAGGTATGTGCTTTAATTTCGCATTAAACATTCATTTTTGTCGAATTTTGAGCCGCAAATATTAGGGTTTTCGACCCTTTTGATCGAAAATTTGGGGCTTTTCCCCCAAATGGATTTGTCATGCCAAATTGATACTAGAAATGAGTAGTAGGCAATGTTAGGAACATAACCATGTATTTACTTCGAATTTTCATCAAGTTTTGAGCCCTTGAGCGAATTTTGAGACGGTTTCACAGCTAGATCGCAAATTGCTTCGAAAATGGCCTTAGGATTGCCCATTTGTGATGAAATTTGGTATTTGGGACCCTTGGGTGATGGGTAAACTCTCTGCCATCTTGGAAGTTTGGTTTGTGACAACTTTTGCAGGACACTTTTTAGGGCATAATCGCCGTTATAGCGAAATGCTGCCGAATTTTCGACTCGAACTCGGAACTAGGCTTTGACTTGGACTTGACTTGACCCTATTCATCACATGAGTGACTGATTTGGTGGGACTATGGCCAAGGGTGGCCAGAAAGGGGCGATTTCCGGGCCTTGAAGGCTCGAAATGCTACTTAACAAAGGCTTGTCATCATGTGATGCGGCCTGGATTCGCTTTATTCGTTGCAGGTGATGATGCTTCTACTTCCGGGAGAGATCCCATGGATGTAGATACCGCCGTTGTTGAGGAGGCGTTAGAGCAGGCCTTCACCGCTGCGGTGATGGCTGCTGCAGACGAGGTTCCCGAGGAGGAGGCTGTTGATGAGGAGGAGATTCCGCGACGGGCCCACCTCGGACGAGGGGGTCGTCAGCTGAGAGGTGCTCCTGCGTGGGCTGAGACCTGGGAGAGTAGGCACCTTGTGTGGGCTGCAGAGGGTCACTTGTCCTACAGGACGGTGAAGAGCTTGGTAAATAGGAATTCCCTAACTCATTACCTATCCTTTTCTATTTTTGTTCAAATTCCTTTTAAATTTATTTCAAAACTAAAGATAGCTTTATTTCGAATCATAATAGGAGGCCGGGAACATTCGGTCGTTCTCAGGGTACACGACGGCGATGGAGCATTACGAGCGGCTGTCGGCGGAGGAGAGGGCCATGATTGAGCGCGGAGCGTTTGGTCCTCTGGTTCAGGTTTGGAGGGATATCGTGAAGAGGAAGTTGCGGGCCAACCTTAGCCTGGTCCGCGCTTTCTTGGATCGATTTTGGGATACGACTTCCACGTTTCACCTGCCTTTCGGTGAGGTGGGAGTCACCTTGGAGGACTACGGCATGATCTCTGGTCTGCCGTGTGGGACTGAGGAGATGACGTGGCCGGAGACTGGCATGAGGGCGGATTCGGCCGAGGCGAGGAGGTTGATCGGCTGGAACCTGTCGCCGAAGGCTGTTGCGGTGCCGGGTTTGGTACCCAGTACTTATGTTCGAGATTACTTTGCGGGGAAGACCCCGGCGTCGGTGGTGATTGATGGGAGGGAGACGGCTCCTCCTCCTTGTACAGCTGAGCAGAGGGCTCGTCTGTGGCTCTGGTGGTTCTTGTCTTCGATTTACCTCGGAGATAAGGGTGAGAGGCTGTCGACGAAGCTTCTTCCCTTTCTTTCTGACCTGAGTTCCCTAGGGCGTTGGGACTGGGTCACAGCTGGTTTTGCGGTCCTCATCCGCTTCATGAGGGCCATGGTTCGTCCGGAGTTGATGGAGAAGGGGACTTCTCCTGGCGCTGTCGGACCCGGGCTACTGTTGGAGGTACGAACCTTCTTTTGATTGCAATTTCTTTTACCAAAGATCGAAAGATCGTCATTGACTATTCCGTTTTACAGGCGTGGGTGTACTCCTACATTCCGAGCCTCGCGCCCAAGAGGACGGAGCCGCTGGAGAGGGCCTATCCCGTGGTGAGGGATTGGGTCATGTGCCGGACAAAGAGCAAGCGTTCTTCTCACAACGTCTACCGGCGGGACGTGAACGCCCTTCAGCTGAGCAGTGTGAGTATCCTATTTGTATGCATATTACTCATTTATATTTCTTTTGCTTATCCTTCGTCTGACCATAGGAATGATCTTTGCTATATCTTGTCGCAGTGGGTGCCCAGACCTTGGGCGGAGTACGCTGAGGCGCCTTCTTTTGTCGCTGAGGTCCTTCGACCTAGGAGCTCGAGTCGGCTGCTGTTGTGGACGTCGATGGGTCCCGTATGGTATCTGGGCGAGCGGCTAGCTCGTCAGTGCTTTCGGGGCGCGTTGACGGTTCCCGTCGATCCTCCTAGGACGATGTTTAGGGAGCCTACTGGGGCTTAGAGGGAGGCGGACTCGGCTGGCGTCGGTGGTGACGACCTTCTTCTTCCTGGCGAGGACTACTCGGCGTTCCTTTACGGGAGGTTGGCGTACTGGCCAGTAGTGGTGAGCATCCTTTATTTTCTTGGTTTGACTTCGAGAGTTACGACGAAAGATCGTCGATTAATGAGAGTCATTTGTCTTTACAGGAGGTTGAGGCGGCGGGCATCGAGCCCCCAGTGTACCCCGAGACTCTTGAGTACACCGACGCGACTGGGAGGACGACGATCTCCGAGTTGCGTGACTTTGACGTAGCTGTGACGGATGCTGGCCTAGACGACTGGCAGCATCTGATTCGGAGGGTGAGCCTCTAGTTTATTTCTTGTGTAAGAACACATTTGATTAAACTTGTTCAATTTGCTAAGAATTTCTTTGAAATGCAGGTCGCGCCGTCTCGGTTCGTGGCACTATGGAGGGTGGCCAACCGGCTGCGAGCTACCGCCATCGAGGCACTCGTCGGTGGTCGAGGTCGTCAGGTATGAACCTTATTTTTGATTTTTCTTTGATTTTGATTTTATTTTGATTTTTGATTTTATTTTGATTTTTGGATGAATTGATTGACATGAGCCAACTTGTTGTTGCTTACAGGCTGGTCGTGAGTCGGAGCGAGAGTTGACCCAGGCTCGAGAGGAGACGGCTCGCTTGTTGAGGGAGCTCGAGTTTCGGGACGCCGAGATTGCCGCTCTTACGGCGAGGGTTGCTGAGTTGGAGGGCGCCCAGCAGTAGTCTGGCGTAGCTTTGTAGATTTGTACATTTGATTTTGAAACATTTTGGACTTGTTTTGGGGCGCAAGCCCCCAGTTTGCCTGGACTTTTCGACTTGTTTGGGGCGAAGCCCCCAGTTTGCTTGTGCATTTGTACCTTGTTCGGGGCGCAAGCCCCCAGTTTGCTTGTGCATTTGCTTTTTGTTGCATATATGGCGGCCTGAGTGCCTTTGCTGCTGGGTTGTGTTGCTTGTATCTGCAGGTTAGTTTTTTGAACAAGTTTGGTAGACAACGGTTTACGCCGTCGTGCTGCCGGAATTTACATAGAAAAAAAAAAAAAAAAAAACACGCAACACATACATTTTATATACACATAAGGCCTTTAATTAGTGCAAAATGAGGCTCGAAAAGGACGCGAAAATGTAAAAATTTTGTCGGAAATGACCGGACAGTGTAAAAATTTTGTCGGAAATGACCGGACAGTAGGGAGGGTTACCCCCTAAAAAAAAGAAAAAGAGAAATCTATAAGTTAGAAATATTGAAATGTTATTAAAATGAATTATGTCAAAAAGAAATGATTTAAAGTGTGCTGTAATGGCAGAAGTGTCGATGTCGCCTCGAAATGCGTGCCCGCGAATTTAGGAAACCTGAAGCATGGTAAATTTCTCGGATTTACCAAAATAAAATCCCGTAGGAATAGGAAATTATTCGTTATAGAATTAGGAAAGATCCAAACACGGAAATCACAGAAGTGAACCTGGGGAAGAGGCGCAGCAGGAGCTGCGTCCCTTTGAAGAGGCGCAGCAGGTGCCGCGCCTGTTCCCAAGTAGGTCAGTTCTGACGAATTTTGGAAACAGCAATTAGTATAAATAGGAGCGTCGATGAAACTTTAAATCATATAATTCTTCCGTCTCTTCGTCGCCGATTCACACATAAAAACTCCCAATAAATTTTCAAGAGAAAATTATCATCATGAATATCTTAGAGATTCGCTTGAAGGAATGGACTAATGAGTTTTCGAACATTGAGAAGCATGACATGGGTGCTTATAATCTTGGGTCTTTATTGAGTTTGAAACTCATTAAGGTTGTAAGACCGTTCTTGGATGCTTGCCTTGACTATTGGGATCCAAATTATCATGTTTTTGCGTTCCCAGGAGGTGATATCTGTCCTTTTCCGGAGGAAATTGCTGCTATTGGCGGGTGGGACCCCGAACATTTACCTGCCATCCCTTCTACTGCCCAAGGGTATAAAAGCAAGTTTAGAGATTTGCTTGGACTGACCAGACTCGAGGTAGATCGTCTCGTTACTTCGAAAGGTGTGCGGATGTTGGATTTTATAGATCGATTCATCAACAGGGCCGACCCTACTGTCTCTTATGTTGCTAGAAGGAGAGCATTTGGCTTCTGTCTGCTTCATGTTTATGTCTTTCAAGGACATGTTGACGAAGATCTGCGAGGTGATCCTCGTTTATTGGGTCTTATTGAGCAAATGGAGTCGCGCAGAGCCCACTTGTCTATGCTTAGGGAGATTATCTTGGGCTTGGATAATAGGAAATCCAACCGCGATCTTCCGTTTTTGGGAGTCCGTCATCCTACGGGTAAAAGACACCCTCTTTTTTTCTTTCTTTTCGTTTTTTTTTTTTTTTTTTTTTTTTTTTTTTTTTTTTTGTTTTGGATGTCTAATACCTGTCTTGGTAGGTTTGGCTTATGGAACGTCTCCGATTGCTCGAGCCCCCTGTTCATGCACTTTCCTATCATGCCCGCATGATTTCGATGAGGACGAGGTTGTACATGGTGGATTTCACAAGTGTCCGTGACTATTGGAAGAACAAGTCAAGACCGATGATGGCCCTTTGATCGGGTGGATTGTACCGTGGTGGCACCTCAAGTCATCCTTTGGAGTGTCTTCTTTGGATCCTACTAGGTCCGTGCGCATTCCTGGATTGGAGTTTATGGTATGCATCTTTCCTGAGAGGTTGATGAGGCAAGTCGGGTTGAAGCAGATGATCCCTAGGCTTGACACTGTCCCGCAGACTGCTATGGCGTTGACTACCGAGAGCCGACGAGAGTGGGCTATGAAGTGGGCCCAAAGAAACATGTGGTTCTTGAGCTTTTCCGCTAATGCTTTGTGGGTGTCAGACTCTTATCTGAGGTGGAGAAAGGCTGCAACTTCGGAGGAGCGTGAAAGACTGAGGAAGCGTGAGCCCGTTGACTACAAAGTGCGCGAAGGAGAGAAAGAGAAAGAGAAGCATCTGACCGAAGGAGAAGAAGAAGCCGGCCTTCAAGTCATTCATCCTTCGAAGAAATCGAAGACTACTCCTGTCGCAGAGATGGTGGTCGGCAAGAACGGAAGAGTCAGGCCTCGAGAAAGACCATTGGTGATTAGGTCTGAAGTGGTGCAAGAGCGCCCGGCTCGAGGTCGTGACAAGAAATATGACAAGAACGACAAGGGCAAGGGAAAGATGGAGGAATAGCCCAAGTCTTATTATTATTATTTGATTATTATTATTATTGTTGTAATAAGAAAGGAGGGATTTTTAGAATCCTAGCCTAGTCTATTTTCTATTATTTGTCGTATTATTATTATTAGAAATTGAATGAATGAAATAATAATAAAAAATGGTTATGAAACCGTTGGTATTTTCTATAATTATCCTTGTCGAATTTCAAATGCAATGCAAATGTCCTTCTATTTACATTTTAAATATAACGGTGGGTTGAATCCCGTGAAGGATTGCCTACGTATTCACTTAAAAAGTGAAATCAAACCCTTTCGCGTAGTTCGAGTAAATGTAAAAGAATAATTGTTCGAAGCAAGAGCTTGTAATGAATGTAGAAAATAAGCATGAGCTTTGCTTATTCGGGAGGTGCGAATTTAGTTTGTTTGATGATATGAGGATGACAAGTTTGCCAAGATGCAAGAGCATAGTGACATTCAAATGGGCCAGGGGCCGTTTATTTAGTGCCACAAGAGCGACACGTAGGTTTACGCGAGGCGCGTTTTTGTCTTATCCTAGGCATAGTACCGTTTCAGTTGGTCGAGATTTGTGGGGTTTGAAAACTCATTCCCATCTAGGTCTGTGATTCTAACCGCACCCCCTGGGAGTATGGATTTGACTAGATATGGTCCGGCCCAATTAGGTTTGAATTTTCCTCTTGGGTCGACGGGTAAAAGAGCTCTAACCGATTTGAGAACTAAATCCCCCTCTTTGATATTTCTTGGCCTAACTCTCTTGTTGAAAGCTCGTTTGATGCGTGCTTGATATGTTTGGACATTATGTAAGGCATGTAGCCTACGTTCATCCAGGAGGATGAGTTCTTCGTACCTATCTTTCTTCCAATCGGCTTCCGGGATTTGGCTTTCGAGTAGAATACGCAAGGATGGTATTTCTAGCTCAACCGGTTGTACGGCTTCCATGCCGTAGGTCAAATAGAAAGGAGTAGCCCCAGTGGGCGTCCTGACGGATGTTCGATACCCCCATAAAGCAAAGGGTATTTTGCTTGGCCAATCTCTGTAATTGTCAGTCATTTTCTTGAGAATGGTGACGACATTCTTGTTAGCCGCCTCTACCGCGCCATTAGTCTGTGGTCTATAGGGCGAGGAGTGGTGATGCTTGATTTTGTACTTGGCTAGCAACTGTTCGGTTTCGGCCTGGAAGTGGGACCCATTATCGCTAATGATCTCATGTGGGCAACCATATCGACAGATGATGTTGTTTTGTATGAACTTGGCTACATTTTTGGCCGTGAGAGCGGTGTAGGAAGCCGCTTCTACCCATTTTGTGAAGTAGTCAATTGCTACTAGGATGAAACAGTGACCTCCTGTTCCGGCTGGGGTTATTTTCCCAATTATGTCAATTCCCCACGCGGAGAATGGCCAAGGAGATGTCATCGTATAGAGCAACGAAGGAGGGACGTGTTGCACGTTCCCGAAGATTTGACAGTTGTGGCAATGCCTCACATATTTGATGCAATCGGATTCCATTGTTGTCCAATAGTACCCTAGACGCGTGATTTTCTTTGCCATCATAGGTCCACTCATATGAGGACCGCATTCTCCATCGTGGACTTCTTCCATCACCTTTCGTGCCTGTGAATGATCAAGGCAACGTAGGACTACACCAAGAGGTGTTCTTTTGTATAACTCTCCTTGCATTAGGATGTATTGGGAAGCTAGTAGGCGTATAGCTCGTTGTCCCCTTTTGTCCATATCCGGTGGATAGGTACCATTAAGCTTGAAATTTAGGATTGCCTGGAACCAGGGTTCTTGTGCGATTTCTTCTTCATTGGTAATTTGATGGACATACGCTGGCTCCGACCGTCGTTCGATACACAAAGGCATTTCCCTCATGTAATCTGGCATGTTTATCAAAGATGCAAGTTTCGCAAGAGCGTCTGCAAATTGATTTTCTTCTCGAGGTAGGTGTAAGTAGGTTACATGATCAAAGAATTGAGCCACTTGGTCTATCCTAGCTTGATAGGGTGCTAGGCTTTCACTTCGGATTTTCCAGGATCCTGTAACTTGGTTGATGATTAGTGACGAATCTCCGTGCACTCGTAGGTTTTTGATGCCTAAGCTTACTGCCGCTTGTAGTCCAATTAGACAAGCTTCATACTCTGCAGCGTTGTTCGTCACTTCGAAGTCGAGTTTGACAGCAATCGGTGTATGCTCACCTTCAGGAGAAATGAGCAACACTCCTGTCCCAAATCCTCTTAGGTTTGATGCTCCATCAAAGTATAGATCCCAAGAGTCCACATCTGTTTGAAGTATATCCTCGTCGGGAAATGACCAAGTATCTATGGTTTGCGCGTCGTTGATGGGATTTTCTGCGAAGAATTCGGCGACGGCGCGACCCTTTATTACTTTCAGTGGCACATATTTGAGGTCAAATTCTGAGAGCATCATGGTCCATCTTGCCAGGCGTCCGTTGAGAACGGGTTTCTCGAAGAGGTATTTGACTGGATCCATTTTGGAGAATATCTTGTGAGTAGCTAAGCATGTAGTGACGTAGCTTCTTTGTTGCCCACACAAGAGCGAGGCATGTCTTTTCGAGTTGCGAGTATTTGCACTCATATTCCAAGAACTTTTTACTTAGATAGTAAATAGCTCTTTCTTCACTTCCTACGGTTTGAGCTAGCATAGCACCCATGGCAGTTTCAGTTACTGTGAGATACAAACCAAGAGGTTGATCTTGTTGTGGCGGCATGAGCACTGGTGGTTTAGCTAATATCTCTTTGATTCGGTCGAACGCCTTTTGACAATCATCATCCCACATGGTGTGGTCTGTTTTCTTGAGTTTCTTGAAGATAGGCTCGCAAATCATCGTAAGTTTCGATATGAATCGACTTATGTACTGCACTTTTCCCAGGAATCCTCTGACTTCTTTTTCTGTTTGAGGTTGCGGCATTTCGATCAGAGCCTTGATTTTGGAAGGGTCTATTTCTATGCCTCGTTGGCTAACGACGTATCCTAGGAGTTTGCCAGATGTCACCCCAAATGTGCATTTCTGAGGATTGAGTCTCATGTTGTACTTCCGTAGCCTTGCGAAGAACTTGCGAAGGTTCGCAATATGTCCCTCTCTTTCCTTGGATTTGACGATCATGTCATCCACATATACCTCGACTTCTTTATGCATCATGTCATGTAGGAGTGTAGTCGCGGTGCGTTGGTATGTAGCTCAGGCGTTGATCAATCCGAACGGCATTCTTTGTATAGCAATAGGTTCCCCATTGGGTGACGAACGCGGTCTTATGCATGTCTTCCATGGCCATTTTGATTTGGTTATAACCCGCATATCCATCCATGAAGGATAGTAATGCGTGGTCTGCAGTATTGTCCACTAATATGTCGATGTGAGGTAGAGGAAAGTCGTCTTTTGGGCTTGCTTTGTTCAAATCCCTAAAGTCAACACAAACTCGGATTCTCCCATCCTTTTTGGGTACGGGTACTATGTTAGCTACCCAGTCAGAATACTCGGAAACTTTGATGAACCCGGCTTTGAATTGCTTGTCAACTTCTTCCTTAATCTTTAGAGCCCATTCTGTTCTCATTCGTCGAAGCTTTTGTTTCACAGGTTTGAAACCTGGCTTAATCGGAATCCTATGTTCGGCGATATCCCTGTCGATTCCTGGCATGTCTTTGTAGGACCAAGCGAAAACGTCTTTGAATTCATTTAGGAGGTCTATGAAGTCGGCCCGTTCGGTAGAGCTCAAGGTAGTCCCTAAGTTCTTTGGGTTCTAGTTCAGTTCCTACATTGATGGGTTCGGTGTCCTCAATTACAGGTCCCCCTTCCCCTTCCTGTAGTATTTCTTTGGCTACGTAGGGAGGTATTTCGGTCAAGTCTGGGTTTTGGTCATCCTCAGTATCATCATAAACAGAATTGCACTCAAGATAACGCAAAGAGTAAGCAGAACCTGATTTATTCATATTAAGATTTGAGTAAAGTTGAAACAAAGAAGCCAACTGATCCATGGTCCGTGGCGGCAAAGGGACGATGGTGGGGCATTTCCGAACTACTGTGACTACTCGATGCTAAGCTAGGAGAAATGAAGGGAGTGGGGTTGACGACAGGAGTAGACTCTCTAATGACTCCTCTAGACTCTGACTCTGACTCCGACTCTGACTCTGATTCGAACTCGTCGTCTTCTGGCTCTTCTTTGAACATCTCTCCTTCTCCAGTGGTGAGCTTGAAGAGTCTTCCTTGATTGTTGGTCCATTTGATCGATTTCCTCCACCCTTTCTGCTGCTTTGTGTCGATTTCCGTGATCAAGGCGGTGGGGTTGAAGCGATCGTCTTGAAGTATCGTAGTAATGATCTCATCCTGCGCGGCCCTAACAAATCGATCCTCTCCAAACAGGAGGCTAGCAGCTTGTTCGTCCAAGCAAGGTGCTTGACGGGTTTTGACGGTAGGAACCGTTTCCGGAGGGATGAAGTAGCAATCGTGAAAGATCTCGATTCCGGCTAACTTCCTCTCAAGGTAATGCCAAGGTTCGGGAAATCCGTGAAAGAGTTCCGAACTTCCCTCTTGAACGAAGTACCCATTCAAGGTAGGGAGATATGGTTTCATTTGGACCCCTACATACTTGCGATTTTGGACTTGAGTGAGCATTTCGAGAACTTCTTCAGCTGTGGGTTTGTACCCTAGTCCAAGTGGTATTCTTGATGAGTTGCCTTTCTTGTATGGCGCGAAAGTGTTCTTCCGAATTGGGTTCAAAGGCATTCCAGGGAAGTATCCTTGATTTTTGAGTATGTGGTTGACCACCAAGTTAGAGTAGGGATTATAGTATAGGGGTGCCAACTCACTTTCTATGACATTTACACTTTGGAAGCCCCCAAGCTCGTATATGGGATCCGCAATGACTTGATTATTCGATTGCTTCTCGATTATGGCCTTGATGGGTGACGAAGTGATTGTCACAACTTTGCCATTTAGTGGGATCTTGATCTTTTGATGAAGGGTGGATGTTACCGCTTTGGAAGCGTGAATCCAAGGCCTTCCCAGAAGTATGTTGAATGAAGCTTCGATGTCCACTATTTGGAAGTTGACCTTTCGTTCGATTGGTCCTGTTGCTATGGTTAGGTTAGCAAGTCCTACCACTTTTCGTCGTGTACCGTCATATGCACGTACACCTTGATTTGTAGGAGTCCAGTCCGACTCCTTCATGCCTAGTTTGTATGCCGTTTTGAGGGGTATGACGTTGACCGCGGAGCCATCATCTACCAAGGTCATTGGCACATTTTTCTTTAGACAGATGACAGTGATGTATAGAGCAAGGTTGTGACTAGCGCCGAAAGGTGGCAAGTCTTCGTCTGAGAAAGTAATAGGATTGCTTAGCTTGGGTGATTCTTGGAAGACCAAGTTGACTACATCTTCGGGAGTAGAGTTATGTGCCACATTCAATTTGGCCAAAGCTTGCAGTAAAGCTTGGCGATGCGGAAATGAGCTTGCCACTAGTTGCCAGACTGAAAGATCAGCCTTGGTTTTCTGTAATTGCTTGAGCAAATGATCAGTGGGGTCATCTTCATTGTCATTTGGTGTGATGACGTTGGTTAGACCGTTTTGAGTAGTGCTTTGGTATGGACGACCCGAACGAGTTAGGTGATCCACATCTTGGTCTTTGCCATTTTGGACTATCTCTTTGACTACGGAGTTTTCAATGAGATATTCGTCTTCATCATCATCGGCCCAAACCCCATTAATTGCGGCTAGTTCCCTCATTCTTATGATGTCACTTTCTAGTTGTATGATTTGACCAACTAGTTTATCGACCGCGGTGACTACTTCTTGCATGGTGGCATTTGAAGAGAAGATCAGAGGCACGCGTTCTTTAGGTGTTGCCTTGGGATCGCGTAAGATCATTACCATGTTTTCTAGTTCCCACACTTGTCTATCTACACTCCTTGCCCATGCGATGAAGTCGGAAATGGTAGGGGAGATGGTAGAGTAGAGTCCTTCTTTCTCAATTGCATGAATTTCATTTTCGGTGGGAGAGATGAGGTGTGAGCAATCTAAGGTAGATTCGTCACTTGTAATCACTAGAACTCCAAGAGGATTCTGAGTGTTGTTGGGCTTACCTCCTGGTGGAATTGGAAGCCGACCATCTTCGATCATATCCTGAAGCACGTGTTTCAACTTGTAGCATTTTTCTGTGTCGTGCCCCTTGCCCCTATGGTATTCACAGTAGGAATTTTCATCCCAGAATTTGGACTTCCTTTCGGGTTCAGGAGTAGGTCCAATGGGTTGGAGTTTGCCTTGCTTCATTAGCCTTTTTAGAGCATTGGAGTACGTATCCCCAAGGTTTGTGAACTTCCTTGGTGGGCTAGTTTTCTTGGATGGCTCGAGAAGGTTAACTTCGTCGGTCTTGCTAGTAGAGCCGTATGAACGACTCGTGGACCCTTGATATCCTCGACCTACCGTTTTGGACAAGAGTCCTTTGCGGATGTCGTCTTCAATTCGTGTCCCTAACACGGTTAAATCTTTGAAAGTCTTGATGTTTTGATATCTCAAATGGTTGGCATATATGGGCTTGAGATTGTCCACGAACTTCTCCACAAGAGTGGCCTCATCTGGGCGTTCTACTAGTTGAGTACTAGTCTTCCTCCACCTACTTAGGAAGTCGGTGAATCCTTCTTTGTCATTTTGGGTAAGAACCTCTAGAGTACGCATATTGACTTGGATTTCGGCGTTATCCGCATATTGTTTTGAGAATTCGATCGCGGCGTCCTCCTAAGTAGCGACCTTCTTGTGATCTAGGGTATAGAACCATTGCTTCGGGATGGTGTCGAGAGATGAAGGAAAGATCCTTAAGAACATCTCGGGTTTGATGCCTTTGATAGACATGTAATCTTTGAAAGCTCGGATGTGGTTTAAAGGGTTCTCGTGTCCTTTGAATTTAGGGATATCCGTCATGCTAAAGTTAGTTGGCAATTTGGAATTGACAGCTTCATACTTGCGATTGTTCTCCCTATAAATGTCATCCCCCTTAAGGTACATCAATTGCTCCTCTAGATATTGGAGTCTTTTCTCAGCTGCGGTTGTCCCTATGATTTGATTCTCGTCCTTAGACTCGTCATCGGAAAATTGTAGTACTTCTTTAATGGGAGGCAACCTTCCCTCTACGTCAAAGATACGGCCTTCGATGAGCTCGAGGCGGTCATAGGTTTGATTTTGGGTAATTTGCATTTGGGCCAGCGCGGCTAGGATTCGATCACTATTCTCTTGAAGTTGCTGGAGGTTCGTATCATCACTTGACCCAGGCATCTTGGAAACTGGACAAGAGATCGGCGACGAATCAAAACACGATCGACCATTCTATCACACTTGCTAAAAGAGGAAAAGTTTTGACTCATGAAGTGGATGTGTGCCACTTGTGTCGAGTGAGTTTTGAAGAAAGACAAGATCTTTGAAAATGTGTGTCCTAGTCAACTGTAGTGTAGTTGTAGGAGTGGACTCGAGGTGAGGTTTTGAAATGGGCTTGTGGCCCGAATTTTGACACGGCGAACGGACAGAGTTTTGACCGGATTTTGTACTAATTAAAGGCCCTATTTTCGAAATTCTTGATTGAAAACGGGTTTTGATTTTTGAAAGTTTCGTCATGGTTTTGTTTAGAATGGTGATCACATAAGGTTTGCATATTTATACAAGCATTATAACGGGATGCTGAGTGCATTTAGAAGGGTTTTGGTTTAAAGGGTGGGTTGCCATACCGAACCATCAAACCCGAAGTCTGTGGAGAGGCTCGTGCCAAACAAGAGTAAGGCCGATTCCTAGTCCATTTCCTCAAGTAGTGAAGGCCCTTGATGCAAACAAGAGTAAGCATCATGGTATGGATGACGTCAATCGCTATCCATCCTTAGGCCCAAATAAGAATTAGGACCGTTTAGACGGGACGATTGGTCGCAAGGGTTGGGTTGGGCCTAGGAAGGCCGAATAAACGGTCTAGGAAGACCGAGTTATGAAAACCGACAATTGTCTTGTACAAACTTATTCCCTAACCTTGTTCAAGTTTCACCCTAGCTATACGTAAGTGTATATTCCCCAGCGGAGTCGCCAAACTGTGGACAGCGGGCCGCCCACGGGGGCGCTTGGATGAAAGGGCTCGAAAACAAGCGTTTGCATTTTGTAAGGAGTCGCCACCAATTTTTATGGGAAATTGGAACCGTTCGAATACCTCATGTCATGTCAAGACATAAAGTAGTGACATGAACACTAAGCAATCGTTACCCTTAGCATTCTATGTCTAGAATGACTCTCGTGGATGCCAATGAACACGGGTGCTCACGGAGATCTGGAGTAAGGGGTGAGGGTACGTATTAGGAAGCTCTTTTGATCGAACACCTAATCCCGCCCGCCTCGATAGCGGCCTCTACTAATGATTAGGGAAGTTATTTATACTTGATGTATCGTCGGCTATATGCATGCAATGCAACATACAAGTTTTAATCCTAACATATGAGAATTTAGCTAAGTCGGTTGACACGTAATTTAGCATACAATTAATGTCGAAGTAGGATTTAATGCTCATTTACATGTGAAAACATACAAGCAATAGGATAAATACAAGAAATTACAACAATTACATTAATTACATTGAGATAGGCGATTTATGTCGAAAATACCTTTAAAACGGATAATTTGAGAAAAGAATGAAAAGAATAAAAGAATAAAACACGACAGATCAGAAGGTGATAATACGAATATTAGTTGATTAATACGTAAGCTAATTAAACTACGTCAAAGCAGAAAAGGAGTTCAGAGACAGAACTCATCCTGGAACAGGCGCAGCAGGCACTGCGCCCTTTGGAAGAGGCGCAGCGATTCTTGCGTCTGTTCAAGGGTGAGTTCTCATTTGTGAAGCGGAACGCAAACCGTTAATGTTAATTGGTAAATTAATGGATTGATTGCGATTTTAGACTCGGATGAAAGTTATTAATGGATTATTTTACATATGAATATGTCATAAAAAAAAGTAGAACATGGATGAGACGGGTTTAAACGGACTAATTATGTGAAGGGTCGATGTTAATAAATGACTAATTAAACTAACAAACCGAATTAACTAGATTAAACATGATGAATTACGACGAATTAGTGATGAACAATAAATAAACAGATGTAAATTTATCAACAACGAATTCCAGAAACTCAATATGAACGAATTGAACCTCTAAAACCCGAAACTTGAATTTAATGACGAAAACCCGCAAATATGAATTATAAGGGATTTAAGTCGGACTTGATGACTAATTAAGCATGAATGATGAATTATATACAATATACATATGATTTATAAATTACCGTGATGAAGAATTAAAGGATAAAACGAAAGGAACAATTTTGATACGAATTACAGAGGACGGAGGAAGAAGAAAAGAAGCGAGAAGCTATGGCGGCCCTCACGAAGAGCGCGCGGTGTCTGCGCTCCTTCAAGAGGCGCAGCGATTCTGCGTCTTTTCTCGCGTCGTCTCTCACGGAGATCCGCAAAAAACGGAGTTTTAAAAGACGGTTTGTAGAAATCGATTTTAATGGTGTTTCCGACATAAACCTTACAATTGTTATACAATAATTAAGATACAATAAATAAAAGGAATATACACCCTCAGACTTACATGTTGACGGAACGAGATGAACTAAGAAGATCGATTAGTGAATGCTCGACGCGAATGCAAGGAAAGAGTGCCCTCGAAAGAGGAAAACGATTTAACAAGTTGATTAATTAGATTGATTGAGTGTAGTGGTCAAATTGGTCGGTCATGCAACGGAAAGGCTGGTACCCGGAAAGATCCGAGCTTACGTGGTCGAATGTTCAAGCACGTAGGCGCCAATTAGTAAGAACGAAGTCTAGAATGCAAAGGGAGAAGAGAAGGGCGGACACTCGCGTGAGAAATATGAGGAACGAAGGCTCCTATTTATACTAATCACACGGAGGAATAGGGTTTCGGAGACTCTTTGGAAGTGAATCTCGGAAAGATATAAAAAAGATACGTAAATCATGCAAAGAAGGGCCTGGGAAGAGGCGCAGCAGACACTGCGTCTCTTGGAAGAGGCGCGCAGACTTGCGTCTGTTCCCAGGGGGTTTCCTCCTGTTTAAGAAAGATTTCCGTGTTTAAGTTATGGTAGGACGGACTTAATTCGATTATCTTTTGAATATTACGGGATATTGTTTGCCAAAAGATAAAATTTGTGAAATATGGAATAGAAATATCCGGAACATTCCAGAACATTCTGACTCGGGATTTAACAGCTATCAGAAAATGGAGACGGTTTTTGACCCGGGCTCCGAATGTACTCTAATTACTGCCAAAACGACCGTATCGGTACGTAGATGACAACTAAGAGGTTGACATTTAATATTTGAGCAATCACTTGACGATAATCTTACGAACTGTCACAAATCGTTCCGCGAATCAAACATGCGGCCCAATCATCACCGGGTGGTTTGCGAGGGGTGCAGAAACGAGGTGTCTACACAAGAGCGGTGGTCCCCATGAAGAAATGTAGTGCTGTGGCAGTCACCCCAAATAGTAGACGCTTCGGCAGTCACTTAAAGTGGTAGACGCCGCGTAACACGCTATCCGGACGCCGACTCTTCTTGTCGCCGACAAGAGCGGCGATCTCCATCGAATCGCAGAACACGCGACGATCGCGGCCAGTAGATTGATAAACAAATCAAAATGCCTTAAAAACGTTAAAAAACAGTTGAGATGAACACTCTGAACCGCCTCGGCCAAGCCGAGTCGGAAACAAAAAGAGACGCTCAATTAATGACGTAAAAGGGCAACTCAGACAAAAACGAGAAAAGACCTCGGCATGCCGAAGGCAAAGGAAGAACTCTTATTAATAATAACAGTTTACAGGTGAGAAGAATGGAGATGACGGCCGTCCCCATTAGGATAAGCCTAAACACAACCTACCAAAGTTGTACAAAATACAAGAAAAGAAAAGCAAAAATTACAAGTATCATTTGAAGCGCCAAAAGATGGCAGGAAGGAAGGGTTTAACAATTGACTCCCGAGCAGCTGAAGCAGATCTGCTGTAAACTTGTTCTCATCAAGCAGCACATGGTAGTGTATGAGGAGTCAAGCGGTCTGTTGTAAACTTGTTCTCATCAAGCGACCCTATGCTGTTCTTTGCTTACCATCAGCAGCGGTAGCCGCATCCTCTTCAATGGGCAACCCAGCAGTTTTCCTAGCAGCCTCAGCTTTGGCCTCGGCGTCATCAGCCGCCCTCATTCTATCGGCTTCCACCTTGGCCGCCTTAGCCTTCTCAGCAAGAGCAGCTCTCTCCGCGGCCGCCTCCTTCTCAATCTTCGCCCTCACCGCCTCCTGGGCCTTCTCCGCCATGGCTTTCTCCTTAGCCGCAAGCTTATCATCAAGCAGCTCGTTATATCTGCCCCACGGGAAGGAATCTTCAAGAGGGAAGAGCTCCTCGATCACTTCCCTGGCAGCTCCTTCGGCCAGGTCCCGGAATTCAGCGCACAGATTGGGGAGCATGACGGTTTGGAGCATCTCAATGTCCTCCTCCTTCTGCTTGATGGCAGCCTCTTTGCTCCGGATAACCTCCGCCTGGGCCTCAAACAAGTCCCTGAACTCGTTCCTCTGCCGAAGAAAGAGGTCGGCGCGCCCCTGAACAAAGCTATACTTCTCGACGACTTCACGGCTTCGGCGCCGCGACCTCGGCCTTCGCTCTCTCGGCGAGGACCTCCTTTCAGCGTCCTCCCGAGTTTTCTCTCGCCCAAGAGCGCCTTCTCAGCATCTCCCCTAAGCGTCCGCTCATTGAGGAGATCCAGCTTTGCCGACGCAGCCACCCGCTTGATGGCATTACGCTCGTAAACGGCCCGAGCCACGGCCTTCTCCTGCTCCATGAGACGGGCACCGGTAACCACGTTCCACCTCGCTAGCTCCCTAATTAGCTTCGTGCCTTCCTCTATAAGCTGGGAGACGGAAGCCTTCTGGGATTAAGGGACGGTGGTGACAACTTGACCACCAACCTGCGGCTGGGAGTGGGAAGCCCTCTGGGATGAAGGGTTGACGGAGGCGCCTTGATCACCAACCTGCGCAGAGGTCCCCTCCACCTGCTGCCCAACGAGAGCAGAAGCCGGCTGCGGCTGATCTACAAAAATTTAATAAAGACATCAGTATCAACGTGTATCGACATATCAGAAAGCCTGGCTAAATTTGAGTCACAAGCTAGATAGGTACCGTGCTTGGCCTTCTTGGCCGGAGGAGACTTTTCCCTGCCAGCAGTAGAGGCAGTCCCTTTCCTCTTTCGGATGAGGGAAGATTCCCCCTCATCGGAGTCCTCATCAAGAATATCAACAATCTCCACCGTCTCCTTCTTGGGGGGAGGGATGGGAGGTGGAGCCAGCGTTGACGTCTTCGCCGCCGAAGACGTAGTTTTCCGCGTCCGACGCACTACACCGCTAACGACCCTCGCCTGAGCCTCCTCCACGCTCAAGCCCTTCAGCCGTTGTTCCATAAGGTCACTCGGCGACTTCCTACGGTCGTGGGCTAGAGCCTTCGGATGCAAGTTAGCAACGGTCCCATCTTTGTGCAGCCCCATTCTCCGGAGAAGATCCTCAGACAAGTCCTTTCCAAAGTGGTCTGCGAAAGAAACAAAGCAAGAGTTAAGTAGAAGAAATAAACCGGAATTCGAGGAGCAAGAGCATTAAGAGCGGCGATGGGCCTCACACCGACCCCACTCACCCTGTGCTAGGGCCGGTATGAGGCCAACGTGGCAGAGCGGCTCATCCTGAAGGATGATCTGCGTCGGGGGAATCCATTTTTTCGGCACCCCACTCTTGGCCACCTCGAAGAGCCTCGTTACCCGACCTCTCATCCTCTTGGAGATAGACACTTTTGGCATCCATTTTGAGCTTCTTCCGGAAACCCATCTATCGTGCTCGCCCGAGTCTCACACCGCAAGTTAACTCGGTCTTTGGAAAAAGCGAGGCGGCGGATAGTCATCCAAGCACCTTAACGTACACCCACCGCCTTGCGGTCCTTGCAAGAAGGAAGTTTGTTGACAGAGACATAACCCGGCTCCATCTCCACACTGTACCATCCGACGCGGCCCGAAAATGGTTTGAGATGATGAAGCGGCGGAATAAATTCACCGTTGGGGCCTCTCCCTTGAAGAGGCGAGCGGACAAAGCCGATTATGGTCCTCATAGCCAACGGGTGCGGTTGTGCGCGGCGCAACGTTCATGGCCCTAATAATGGCCACAACGTACCCATTCAGCGGAAACCGGAGCCCATACTCCAAATGATGCATATATACGCCGGTATGGCCCGGTGGAGGGCAACAGACGGCCTGACCCTCCTCAGGGATGACAATTTCGTATCCCCTACCGAAGAAAAAATGGCCCTCGAAAAATTTCTCGCCTGAACAACTGGCGAGCTTATGAGTCCAAGCCCATGAAGAAGGACCAATCAGGGCACAGCCCATGAAGCGTCAACCAATCAGCAAGCAGACACGTGTCAGACATGCAACCACGGAATGTCAATCGTTGCAATAGTTGAATGTCAATCAATGCTACGATTACAAGCGTATTCAACACGCCCATTCACATCTCTTCGCTGTTCATCTCCCACAAACAAATTCCTAGGCACGCTCTCCGCCGGCCACATGATCGACCAAGCCAGGAAGCACGGCCGGGGCAATCGAGAAATAACCAAGCACTCTCCCCTGGTCTCGGCCGGCATCATCATTCTTTCCCACATCGGATACCCTTTACGCATCCATGTGGAGGGGGATATGGTAGGCCTACGAATGATCAAGCCGATGCATCAGAAGAAGCCGACGTAGAAAATTTTTGCATAATACTTGCGCAGAATATACGCTCAACATACATCGGAGCCCATGCCACGGCATAGACTACGCTGGGGGCAAATTGATGGGGCATATTCGCGCACCACGACCAAAGTCAACATATTGAGCAAGGTCAAAGATATCCACAAAGAAAGTCAACAACTTAGACGGCCTAGCCGATTGAAGCCCATCTGTCACTACTGGGTCCCGGCTAGGACAACTAGCCGGGACACACATCCGCGCACTCATATCCAAGACCCTCGGCGAGCCTACCACAGGTCCATCGGCCGAGGGTACAACGGTCTTTCCACCTAATGAGCCACTTGGCCACTTGGCCACTACGTGACAAAAGGTGAATGCCTATAAATACTCCTCAACCTTCATTGAGGAAAGGATCCAAAAATTGACCTAATAACCACTATTCATCTGGTATTATCTTCCTTATCTCTCTATAATACACTCTTAGCCAAGTAACAACAACTTACCTCTCTAAGTTTTTGCGACTTGAGCGTCGGAGTAGTACGCTCGGCCAAAGCCGAGCCCTCAGTTTGTTCATCGTTTCAGGAGACCGCAGGAAGGATTCTAGCAAGGACGTCATTCTACTAGCTACGAGTGGTATCAAACATCTGCTCTGGAATTACACCCGGAACACTTAGAATAAAACTATTCTTATGTCATCAAATAACGTCGTTGTAGAGTGTAGTATGACTCTATAAATACGAAGTAATATTACCGAAAAGTCCAAAAACTCATAATTTTATGTTATACTAGTACATTCCAATTCAAAGAACGTTACTCGTAAATCGCGACTAGCTTAATCTCTCATACTCTCAACACTATGAGAAATTGAGAAATGATACGAGTACATTTTAAGTAGTTCTTAACTAATCCTAAAAAATAAAGTACATTTTTCATAAATAGTTAAATACATGAAAATAAACATAATTAGTTGAAACTAAATAACAAATGCCATAAATTAAATTATCTTAATCTACCTTACATAAAAAAACAAAAAAAAAATTAGTAAAAAGTAACTACACGACTTTCCATGATTCTAGAGTAGGGAAGCAAGTTAACCCATCAAAATCGAACCCGGGTCGATTAGTAGAACTCACATTCGACCCATAACTCGGCCCATTTATGACATTATGCGAACCCACTACCTGCTGATGATGGTCCAATAAAAACGCTGAGGTATCAAGCGTAGGCAAATGACCCGACTCAGACACGAGCTGCTGAGCTTCAGGTTTAAGAACAAGACCATGAACCGAACCAAACCGGACCCCAGTCACTTGCTGAACCATCTGACGAAAATTAGCCGGGTCAGCATGAATAAATGTCGTATTAGACCGTTTCGACGCCCGAGTCTTGCGTTTCGTAATCTTTTTACTGATCACATTTCGTGAAGGACGTTTCGAAACGCATTGCATTTCAGGTTCGGGTTTGGATTCGAGTTCGGGTTCTGGGTCTGGGTCTGACCCGTTTGAGCTTGAACCGGGTTGGGCAAGAAATGAGAATGGCGTTTCGGTGAACGAAACGTTTTCGGTATCCGAAACGTTTGTGATGGAATTAGTGAATGCTTTTGTGAGTACGTCGGTTTCTTTCGTAAATGTTTCGGATATCCAAGTGTTGTCGAATGTTGATTGATACGCCCAGGTGTCGAAACTTGCCATTTCTAATATTGACGCCATTTTGTGTTCTGTAGTATTACTGATACTAATATTAATACTAATACTAATACGTTGTTATTAAATATAATTACGTTAACTTGTTTATTCGTAGTACGATAATAGAGAAGAAGAAATGTTATAAGTAGGGAAAATTGGAGAGGAAGGCAAAGAGAAGTAGAAGAAGAGGGAATAAATAGGACGGTGATTGAGGGAGCAACGGGTGAGAAATGAGAAGGGAGAATGTGTAGGGACAATTCATAAACGCGTTCTCTTGGGGCACGTATTTGTCTCTCCTTCTCTTATGGGACATTGGGACGGCTCATGTTGTTGGGACTCTTTGGAGAGTGTTGGGTAAAAGTAAGGGATACTTACGTATGAGACGGTTTTATGATAAGTTATTGTTTATTGGCAATGACGGAGTCATGATTTGACGTTAATGGGAATGAAAAATTTCAGCGAGGGCGAAAGGGTAATAATGTAGGGAGGCCTCGAAAAAATTAGAAAATTTTAACTTAGAATTTCGAAATATTCAAACACCAGCGGGGATGACCGTTTCTGCTAGCCCCTCGCTCCACCACTGTTTATTGGTGTTGTGTTTGAAAGTGCAGTGGTTGTTAACTGATGTTTGTTATTCAAATGATTATAAATGATGTTGGCTGTTTGGATATTTCATCGTAAAAAGGATTTTACTGGTGTTAAGATCCTCTAGAGCTTGTCAAAAAAATAAAAAATATGAGTTTGGATTTAATAGAGTATTTAGGCCCGGTTCTTTTGGGCTTATAGGAGCTGAACTGAACTGAGCCGAAAAGAACAAAATTGAGTTGAACTGAATTGAATAAAACTGAAAAGAGTTAAATTTATGAAGAGATCAGATAACCTAAACCGAACTGAATAAAATTGAACTAAAATGAGTGGAAATCAAGACACAAAGAACAAAGCCTTAATAGAGTTTGTTATACACGTTATGAGAATAATAATATATCGAATTACCGGGTGATAATAAATACGGAGTACACAATAATTCTATTTCAAAAAAAAAAATTTAACTTTAGGGTCGAATATTTAGAGATTTGTTCATTCAGATTTATCTACACTCAGGTTATTCTACTGCAGGCTGATTGAAAATTGCAATGAAATTAGAAAAATTAACATCATGAAATTACACGATTCACACAAATAGCTAGTATAATTGTTTACGAGTTACAACATTCTAAAATTTTTCAACCCACACAAATATATTAAATAACTCGACTCAAAATACAACTCGTACCAAATACTTCCTCCATTCAACTCCACTCTACCTATTTCACTTTTATACACTATTCACAATTGTGTGTTCAATTTCGATTTTCTCTCGATACGTAAGTGGAAATATATTCATGTGGGATCTTGTTTGATTCGTCTTTACGAGTATATTAAAAATATCTAACTTTTATATTTTTTGTAAATACGTAGCTAACGATATTTAACGCGCAAAACACGCGTTGGCAAACGTGAAAAAATAAAGTGGTAGAGTGGAGTTGAATGGAGGAAGTAACACACACCCAATTTAAATATACCATTCACACTACACAAATTCTCATTATAGACGGACACTATCCGTCTATACGTATAGACTGATAAAATGTGCATATCATGGAAGCCATGGATGAACTCTCAACAAACTCTCAAGCTTGACAGAAAATGATGAGTAAAATTGATTGAAGAAGAAGAGTAAATAATTGTGAATTGTATTAATGAAAAACTGATAACTTACATCTGTACAACTACAAGTATTTATACTAAACATCTACACTCTGAACTACTAAGAACAATCTAGATATTTTGGTTGACTGAGTTGACTGAATTATGTTATAATAACAGAATTCTGTTATGCTGACTGTACAGTGAGTCAGCTTGTAACAAACTCCTAGAGGCTTCGACTAGTACCAGGTAGAGTAGCTTGATGATAGATCAGTGTGATGTAATCTGAAGATGGTGATGCTAATGTGCGTCTGACTCTCCCAATAGCCCCCCTTCAAGTTGGACTTGGAGGAGACGTGACAAGGCCTAACTTGGAGGAAAGATAAGCATGCTGATGTTCACCAAGTGCTTTAGTCATTATGTCAGCAATTTGATGTGCCGTCCCAATGTGCTTGGTTTGAAGTAAGCCTTCAGCTATTCGTTCTCTGATGTAGTGGCAGTCCAGACGCAAATGTTTTGTTCGCTCATGGAAGACAGGGTTAGCTGCAATTTGCTGTGCTGCCTTGTTATCACAATGAAGAGTAATAGGTAGTGGGACAATGACTTCAAGATCATGTAGCAAGGCTTCAATCCAAACTATTTCACTCGAGGTTTGGCTCATACTTCTATACTCTGCCTCTGCTGAGGATTTACTAACAGTGTTTTGTTTTTTAGTTTTCCAAGATATTAAGGAATTCCCAAGAAAGACACAAAACCCTGTTAAAGATCTTCCAGTGAATACGCAAGTTCCCCAGTCTGCATCACAATAGCTGCTAAGGACAGAATCATTTTTGGCTGCATAGAATAGTCCTAAGTCAACTGTATGTTTGAGGTACCTTACTAAATGCAATGCGGCCAGCATATGAGGCAACCTGGGAGTACTCAGGAATTGGCTTAACTGTTGCACAGAATACGAAATGTCTGGCCTGGTTAAGTTCAAATAAAGGAGCCTCCCAACAAGTCGTCTATATTCCTCAGGGTCTCCAAGTAGATCTCCTTCATTAGGTGATAACTTCAGTCCTCGAGGAAGAGGAAATGATGATGGGTTACAATTAACCATGTTAGTGTCTTTGAGGATGTCTGAAATGTATTTTCTTTGGTTGAGAATGATTCCTGAGTTGGATCTTGCCACTTCAATACCCAAGAAATATCGTAGCTGACCCAAATCTTTGATTGTGAATGCTTGATCAAGAGAAGCTTTGATCCTACCTATTTCTTGTGCATCATTCCCTGTGACTAAGAGGTCATCCACATAAACGAGAATGGCAGTGTAGGATGTATCAGAAATCTTTTTAGTGAATAGAGAGTAGTCTTCCTTTGATTGAATATAACCAGAATGTGTAAGAAACTTGGTTAATTCCAAGTTCCATTGCCGGGATGCTTGCTTAAGCCCATATAGAGATCTTTTAAGCAAACATACCTCCCCTGGTTTCCCTTTATTATATCCTAAAGGTAAGTCCATGTAAACCTCTTCATCAAGAAAGCCATGAAGAAAGGCATTATTGATGTCAAGTTGATGAAGTGCCCAACCTTTAGCAACAGCAAGAGCGATTAAAGTGCGGACTGTAGTAAATTTAGCTACTGGACTAAAGGTGTGTTTGTAGTCTTTACCCTCAACTTGATTATACCCTTTGGCCACAAGTCTGGCTTTGTACCTTTCAACAGACCCATCAGGTTGAAATTTAACCTTATAAACCCATTTAGTCCCAATGGTCTTCTTTCCTGCAGGAAGAGATGTTAATACCCAAGTGTGATTATCCTCCAGTGCTTGTAATTCTTTGGCCATTGCTTCAACCCATTTGGGATCATCCTTGGCCTGTGTGTAACAGGATGGCTCATAGACATTGAGTGTAACATTTAAAGAAGCTACATAGTCTGATGAATATGCACCTAAGTCTGACTGTTGCAAGACAGAAAAAGAATGAGATACTGAACTGTCTGAAGCCGAAGAAGGAGCAGACTTAGGAAAATGTCGCAGAGATGCAGGCATGCCTTTGCAATCAAAATCATTGAATCTGGGTGGATGCTGTTTGGGTCTCTCTGACTTTCTGAGGAGAGGAGAATTCTTGTGAGGTCTATCAAGGTGTGGAGATGAAGAAGATGAAGTAGCTGGAGAAAAAATAGAAGCTTGAGAAAGATGTTGTGATTTTTGTGATGATGAGAAGGTATTCGTATCTGTACTAAGTGTGGAAATATTTGGAGTAGCATTAGGTGTAGTAGTGAGTATTTCTAGATTATTATTATTACTAGTGGGAGAATTTGGAGTACTATTTTGGAATGTAAGAGGAGTATTAGTTGTATTATTTGTATTACTATTTGTATTACTATTTGTATTAGTATTTGGAGAATTAGTATGTGTAGTATTCAAATGTGATTGAGGAACAAGATGGGGTGAAAAATCCAAAGGTGAAGCATGAGAAAAATCAGGTATAGGTAAATGAGGCAAAGAAACCTTTTCTGGTGAATCTTGAGCTTGTTCAGCATAAGGAAATGTCTGTTCATCAAACAAAACATCCCTGCTGAGTATAATCTTCTGTGTGTGTAAATCAAACAACTTGTAACCTTTTTGTCCAAAAGGATAACCCAGAAAGACACATTTCTTGGCCCGTGGTTCAAATTTATCAGGCAAATGTTGTGCTGCATAACATAAGCAACCTATAACCCTTAGATGATCATACTTTGCTGGTTTATTGAATAAAACTTCAGTTGGAATCTTCCAGGAAAGGACTGAAGATGGCATGAGATTAATCAGGTGGGTTGCAGCTAGAATTAATTCTCCCCAAAAATCTTTTGGGTAAATGACCCTGAAATCTGATAGCCCTAGCAGTTTCTAGGAGGTGGCGATGCTTTCTTTCGACCCTCCCATTTTGCTGAGGATTACCAGGCAAACTCCTCTGATGAACTATCCCATGCTTAGCAAACAACTGACTACAATCTTTCTGAAATATTTCAGTACCATTATCACTCCTGATAACTTTAATACTGGACTGAAACTGTGTACTAACATAAGCCAAAAAATTGACCAAGGTTTGATGGACCTCAGTTTTGTCCTTAAGTAATGTAGTCCAGGTCACCCTACTGTGGTCTTCCACAATAGTAAGAAAATAGGAAGCACCTGTGAGAGATTTAGTCTTATATGGACCCCATAAGTCTACATGGACCAAGTCAAAAGCCTTGGAAGTATGAGAAATGCTGACAGGATAAGGAAATTTATGGTGTTTAGCAAGAATACATGCTTCACACTGAAAATTGTCAGTTTTATTCATTCCAGAGTACATAGGTACATGCTTGAGTCTAGATACAGATGTATGACCTAGTCTAGCATGAGCTAGTCTCATATTATTAACAGAAAAGGGAGAAACAGCCATAGCTGTATGACTAAGTACATTGGAATTGGAAATTATGCGAGTGACATGACTCTTATTATTATGCATCTTGAAAAGATAAACTCCTCCAAACTTCTTTCCCTGACAAATCACGTGCTCAGTGGTAGGGTCCTGGAAACACCAGCTAGAGTTAGTAAATCTAGCATGTAAACCAGTGTCATGTAGAATCCGTCCAATGGATAACAAGTTATGAGTAAAACCAGGAATGTAAAGCACATCAGTTAGGAGTATGTTATCAGTAAGCCAGACATCACCCACAACTGTGACTTCCTGTACAGTCCCATCAGGTAAACCTACTTTAATAGGATTAGGTAAATCTTTTGTGTTTATGAATAAAGTGGCATTATAGGTAATATGATTTGACGCACCAGAATCCACAATCCAGTAATCAGCACAATTGGTATTTAACACAGAATTGGCAGTGTCAAACACAGTGGAAGTAAGTAATGTACCTGCAAAATTCACAGATTGTGAACTTTGTGCAGTTTGAGAGGATTGTCTGTTAGCCAGGCCAGGAATATCCCCAGTCTTAACCAACTTGACAAATTCCTTGAACATTGCCTGAACCAGACCAGGACTGAGATCAGCATCTCTGTCTTGATCATCATCATCAAGAGGATCATCTGCTAACTCCTCTGCATTAGCAGCAATATGCTTGGTGTCAGGTCCTCTGTAACCTCTTTCACCAGGTGCAGGATAGCCATGGAGTTTGTAGCAGCGATTCCTGAGATGTCCTTCTCTATTGCAGTAAGTACAGATGAGCTTTGGCTTTTTAAATTCACCAGAAGTATAACCAGTGCCAGGCTCAGGCCTCTGATAAGCATTCTGGTTAACACCAGTACCAGATGCACCATAATCCTTGGTGTATCCACTAGTGGAACCGCCTCCATTAGGATAAGATTTCTTGTATCCAGGAGGTACACCAGAATTAGAAAAATTCTTCTGAAAATGTCCACCAGCATGTGAACTGCTACCAAAGTCTTTTGCAGATTTATTGTAGTAAGGCTTATGAACAGCCATAGCCATATCATCCTGCAGAACACCTTTGCCTTTATCACCACTGCTGATACTCTTTTGCATTTCTATCTGTTGTATGCGAAAAAACGCCTGATTAACAAAGTAGGAAGAGGATCACGAGCTAATATTTGACTTGACGAGTCTCATATTTCTTTGTCTAATCCCATGAGAAAGTCAATCAGCTTGTGTCTATTATCTCTTTCAAGCATCTTCTTGAGTAAAGTACAGGAACACTTGCTTAAAGCTCCACACTCACATTCAGGAATTCCATCAAGACTGTGTAAATCTTCCCAAACTGACTTGAGCCTTCCAAAGTAATCAGCAACTGATTGATTATCAGACTGAATAGTCTGCATAACATCCTTCCTTAATTGATAGAGGAAAGGTGCATTAGCCTGACAGTAACGTTCTTTGATTTCCTCCCATAATTGCTTAGATGTAGTGACATACATCAAGCTATCAGAAATCTCAGGAATCAAAGAATGTAGTATCCAACACAGAACATTATAATCCACTCGTATCCAATCCTGATAAGTAGCTGCAGTTTCATCTGGCTTAGGATAATTTCCATTAATAAATCCAAGCTTATTTTTTGAAATCAACGCCATTTTGACAGCGCGTGACCATTTCACATAATGTTTGCCATCAAACGGTGCTGAAACAAGATGTAGACCAGAAATATCGCCAGGTGCAAGATATAAAGGATCCTGCATACCGATCACACCAGTGCTGACGCCAGAAGTAGCAGAAGTAGGAATGTCATCTGAAATCGCCATTGTTTGAAAGAAAAAAGCTTGATTTTGAAGAATATGAAAGAAAAAGTACGTTTTTGTGATTATGAAGAAAGATTGAAGAAAAGAATGATTAAAATTGAAATGTGACTTAATTTGTGAATATTATTGCGGAAACGTGTAAACGGATATACAGAAACTACGCAGGATTACTCCCTTGTAGCTCTGATACCATGATAAAATGTGCATATCATGGAAGCCATGGATGAACTCTCAACAAACTCTCAAGCTTGACAGAAAATGATGAGTAAAATTGATTGAAGAAGAAGAGTATATAATTGTGAATTGTATTAATGAAAAACTGATAACTTACATCTGTACAACTACAAGTATTTATACTAAACATCTACACTCTGAACTACTAAGAACAATCTAGATATTTTGGTTGACTGAGTTGACTGAATTATGTTATAATAACAGAATTCTGTTATGCTGACTGTACAGTGAGTCAGCTTGTAACAAACTCCTAGAGGCTTCGACTAGTACCAGGTAGAGTAGCTTGATGATAGATCAGTGTGATGTAATCTGAAGATGGTGATGCTAATGTGCGTCTGACTCTCCCAATAGCCCCCCTTCAAGTTGGACTTGGAGGAGACGTGACAAGGCCTAACTTGGAGGAAAGATAAGCATGCTGATAGACGGATACCATTTCCCCTCACAAAATACCCATTTACCATAAAGTGGGAAGCACATGGGGGTGCCCCACCTTGTCCCCCTACCCATTTTATTAGAGGTCTTTACCCGTCTGTTCGCCACACCCGTCTATACCAAGACCTATTGTTCACACTATTTCGATCCATAACCGATCAGATTTTGCCTGTGACGAATATTACCGTCGAATTATTTACCAGCTCGAATTGTCTGCAATTGAACGTGGAAGGATCAGATTTATTAGGTACAGTGATACTTTGACTATCTTGTCGCCAACAGTCGTCTACGCGTAGACTGTGAGTCCAACTCACTCAGTTCTCTTTTAAAAAATCAGTCAATCATCCTTGTTGCTTAATTATACGAGTATTCTTTTGCACCTACTCAAATTTAAAACGGATAATCTCATTTTAAATAACACTTACTATACTCTGTATTATCTTGACAAAGCGTTTTGCTTGTGACGGGCTAATCCCCTCACAAGCTTGTGACCTCTCACAAAAAGGGAGAGGGGACAAGGTGGGGCATCCTCCATATGCTTCCCACTCACCTCTCAATGGGTATTTTGTGAGAGGAAACGGTATCCGTCACAAGCTTCTGACGGATATCGCCCGTCTTCAATGAGATTTTGTGTTATCTTGATTAGATTAATTTATTAGGACCGTTATCAGTTACTACTCCGAATGAGATCTAACCATCGACAAAGGTCATGTGAAAGCCAGGAGCCGCACCTACTTGTTTCTGTCTTATATACGAAGTACTAATCTATCGGAATTCTCATCTAGAACGGGCCATATCCGTTTTAAAAGGAAAGTGACTCAAATATACTCTCTCTGTCCCGGTGATATGTTTACATTTACTTTATTTTGTGAGGAAGAAATAAAACAAGTGTAAACATATCACTGGAGCGGAGGTAGTACTACGGAGTATCACTTCCGAGTTACGACTAATATACGACAACCTTTTAGTAGTTCGGAGAAATATAATAGTTGGATCTCAACCATCACCTTAAAGTTTTGATTGAGGTTCAACTATTATATTTCTTCCTATTAGTTGCTAAGCATCATTTTTTTTGTCTCAATTATCATGTTAAGAGTCTAGCCCGTTTAAATTTAAGACCGATATTACCGTCTTAAATAAGAATATATGATAAATTATAATTCGAACTATTTAAAATCCAGATGAAATTTGGAATATTGAATCGGAGGAAGCCACTACAACTCCATTATATGATGAGAACATCCTATGAAGTACAAGTATAATTTAATATCGATCAAATTAATTATGAGAAATTTTAACTTTAATGTTGTACTCCGATTTTATCTAAGATTAAGTTAATCAATTAATGTATGACTAATTTGATAAATTGATTATCCAAGTTTGAACAAATTCTTTGTATCATTGTGATCAAGTTGCAACGTAAATAAGATTCATTTAATTTAATAATTTAATACACCAATTAATAATCGATAACAAGGATTCGAACCTGGGACTTTATTTCCATAAATGTCTTAACATAAGTATTATAAATAATAAATATAATCATATTATTATTATTATTATTATTAAATATGATTAATTTTAAAAAGTAAGGTTGTCAGCCGAGAAAATGATAAAATAAAAGACATTATAATTTTTTTTATAAATCGCATCTGACGTATTTAACCTGACATGCCCCACTCGTTTGACACGTCTACGACTATGAGTATGATAAATAATGTATGATGACTACAAACATAACTTCAAGAAGATAGTGAGTTATTGGGCCGGGCTTGAAGAGGGCATTAGTATCTTCCTGATGAACCTCATTTTCCGCGGATAATTCGGTCCAATATGATACAAGTATGCAACATCGCGCCATTATAATCATATACTCCCTCCGCCCTCTTAAATTGTTGTCCTTTGTTTTGTGGCCAAAACCAAGAAAAGAAGAAAGGATTAATTTTAAAATAACAAGTGGAACAAATTGAGTTTGAAGGATAAAATTGTTCATCAAATGCAATCCAAAAATAAAAAAGATAGCAATTAACCGAGATATCACAAAATGGAATAGGACAACAAATGATCAGTACGACGAGAGTAAACTGGAAGTACCAATGGTTTATTCTTTGGCCATTTTTTCGTTTGCAATCAATGACCATTTAACATATTAACTTTTAACAACCACTTATTATAAAACCGTCTCTTACCGAACCCTATTCGATCCGGGTTCTCTTACAACCATAAAAACCCTAAAATTTTCAAATCCTTTATTTTCTACCCCAAAATTAGCCTGTACACAAATAATCCAAGGGACGAGTGAAATCAAGACAAGATGGAAACCCTACAACTTTCGTTTCTACTAGCAACATCACAAGCAGTAACTCAAAAATTAAAATTAGTCTGTACACAAATCCCCTCTACTTCATCGTTATCGTGTCGAAGAGCAAATCATAGCATTGCTAAATGTAGTTCTAAAAATTCAATTTTCATTTCTGAGCGGCTCAACAATACAGCCACTCCCTGGCTAACGCTACCCTCAGTTATGGACGAAACAACTGGCGACATGCTAGACTGCTTCTACAGCCTGGCTGATGGTCAAACTGTGAGCCTTAACAGAAAAAAGACCCTCCAAGTTCCCGATACAGCCACGTGTATCGCTTCAACAATGGGATGGTTAGGTTACGTTGATGCCAAGGACGGTAGAGTCTACTTATCCAACCCGTTTCTCAAAGACGTTGTAGAGCTGCCCTCTTTGGAGACGTTACCTTTGGTTCTCGGTGTGACGCGAGACCCGATTACAAATGACATTCTTAATTTCAAAGTGCGTGTTTCTGATTACGACACCCATTGGGACAGATCTGAGCTTGATCCTTATTATTTGGAAAAGCCTGAACACATGGCTCACCATCTCTCGAATTTGTCCCTTTCTTCTGCCAACCCTCGCGGTTGTGACTGTGTCGTCATGGCCCTCCAAGGATATGATTACAGGCGCCTCGCTTACTGTCCCATTTCTCGAAAGTTTACACATGATACTGATTTTGACGGGTTAACCCATCAATTTGATCCGAATTGTTGGACGGGCCTTCAAGAGGATTATGTCCATTTCCCTGGTCTGGCGTACAACCAATTGGTGTACGATAAACGTAGACATTTGTTCTATGCTATGTTTGATGATAGTGGAATTCTCGCTTTTGATCTTGTACGAGACAGGGGACGAAGGTCTAAGATGGTCTTTAATTTACGTCAAGAGACCCTTGTTTATCAACTCAAGCGTGCCTTCGAGGAACACGGGAGTGAGGCCTTGAAAGACCTGAGAAACAAATGCAAGACAAAATATTACCTTGTGTGCCTCGAGAATGGCGACCTTTTGTTAATTGTGAGGCACTATGAAATACGTAGAGATTCTCACAAGACGCTTCATTTCGATGTGTTTAGGGTTGTTTATTCAGGCGACTTAGAGCGTGTCACATGTCTGAACAACGATCGAGCCATCTTCATCGGTTGGAACCAGTCTTTTTGTATAGAAGCTAGTTCATCCCCTGGAATTAGACCAAATTGTATTTATTTTACGGATGATATTAGCGGTGGTAACTATAATGTGCATAACGGCAACCAATGGGGTCACGATATGGGAATATTTGGTATGGAGGATGGCAATGTTACTCCCTTTTATCCGTACCAAGACGAACAAGAGGAAAAGAAGGTGCCACTTTCAGCACCAATCTTCTGGGTTGCGCCACTTTCATCCAATATTCGGAGCTTGGCTCGTGGACATAATTTGAGCGTCTTGGGCTAAAAAAACCCCATTTTCATATCGTCTGCAATTTCCACCAAGTAGTTTATGTTTTACTTAATATGTAGCAAGCTCTTAAGAGATTCTGGCTTTGTTTTAGCTTTTAACTTTCCAATTGTTTGCTACAAGCCTTGTTACAAGAGCAATTGTGTTTAAATTGGCATTTTTTTTATTTTTAATTCAACTTGTTTTTTCTAGTTCTTAAACTCGAGCTCATATTATATCCCTTGAGCCGAGTTTGAGACTTTGAGCTTGAGCTCTGTAAAGGTTTCAGCTGATCTCGAGCTCCAACTATTTCATACGAGCTGTCCTTAGCTTAAGCTTGAAATCAGATATTTTATTTATTTTAGACAAAAGCATGATTTTTTCATAAAGTAGTGACAGTTGAATACACAACCGTGTGTAGTATACAGTATACTTCAAAAGCTCGTCCGACAACATATGTTTGAGTAGCTTAGAGCATGTTTGGCTTAACTTGTTTTAAATGAGTTTTTGTTTTTTAAGCTTGATTTTCTAAAAATGTTTTTCAAGATTAAAAATAGCAAATTGTTGCTTCTATAATGTGCATTCCCGCAACCAATGGGGTCACGACTCACGATATGATAACAATTATGTGTTTATATTTGAAATATGAGACACATAGACGTTCAAGATTATACATGTGCACCTTCATTTCCAAATGACATTAATTTCGTCGGAGTCAAGGGTTTAAGACCAAGAAATATTAATCGAATTCTCAAGAGGACCAACATTGACCGAACTAACTCCAAGAGCTTGTTAAGCGGGTTTAACTTTAGGTCCTAAAGGTCCCCATGTTTCATGAAGATCCAGAATTTAAGTCCCAATGTATTTGCTTTTACAAATATAGAAAATGGTCCTCAAAGTAAATTCGACTATTTAAGGTAATTAGAATGCTAAGCATTCTGCAAACAATATCAGTAATTTTACTACAGCATATCAGTTGGTAATTGAATATCTGCAAACAATATCTGCAAACAATATCAGTAATTTTATTACAGCATATCAAAGTAAATCTTTAGTGTCATGAGCATCTTCCGGACCCTTTGTTAAAAGCAATCGGTTTTTGTTTAAACAACTCAAACGTATGCTGTTAGCTTGTAATTGAATTTAAAAAACTGAATCCGATTTAAACACAATTGTTCTTGTAATAACATGGCTTGTAGCAAACCGCAATAACAAAGCCTGCTAAAAATTAAGTAAAACATAAACGACTTAGGGAATTGAAGTCGATATGAAAATGGGGGTACTTAGCCCAATTCACCCAACTTATCTTCATCCAGACCCTGTTCACGAGCCAAGTACCAAATGCCGGATAAGAGCGGCGCAACCCAAAAGAGGGGAGTTGATAGAGGCACCTTCTTCTCCTCTTGTTCGTCTTGGTACGGATAAAAAGGAGTAACCTTGCCATCCTCCATATCAAATATTCCCATATCGTGACCCCATTGGTTGCGCGAATGCACATTATAATTGCCACTGCTAACATCGTCTGTAAAATAAATACAGTTCGGTTTAATTCCCGGGGATGAATCAGCTCTTATACAGAATGACTGATTAAAACCAATGAAGATGGCTCGATCATTGTTGAGACATGTAACAGGCTCCAAATTGCCTGAATAAACTACTCTAAACACATCGAAATGAAGCGTCTTGTGAGGGGCACTACATCCGAAGAACCCCTTTGAGATTTCATAATGTCTTACTACTAACAAAAGGTCGCCATTCTCGAGGCATACAAGGCAATATCTTGTCTTGCACCTGTTTCTCAGATCCTTCAAGGCCTAGCTCCCTTGTTCCTCGAAGGCACGCTTGAGGCGATAAACAAGGTTCTCTTTACGAATATTAAAGACCATCTTAGACCTTCGCCCCCTGTCACTTAACACATCAAAAGCCAGGATCCCACTATCATCAAACATAGCGTAGAACAGGCTTCGACGTGTATCGTACACCACCTGGTGAATTTTTTGGATAATGAGTGTTTATTAGCAAATTAATTAGGCAATCGTTCTTATTTTTCAAAACATACTGCACGTATTAGAAACCTTAAAAGGATAAGCCGCTAATGTTCTTAGCGGTTTCGGCCCTTCATATTCTTGTGAGTGCTAGAAAAATATTGATGTTTGTGGGAAGCCGCCAATGATTTCAGCAGCTTTCATGGTTTAATTTTTTTTTTTTTTTTTTTTGACTTTTTTTTTGGCTGTAGAAGCAGTCTAGTTTGTCGCCAGTTGTTTCGTCCGAAACTGAGGGTAGCATTAGCCAGGGAGTGGCTGTATTGTTAAGCCGCTCAGAAATGACAATTGAATTTTTAGAACTACACCTAACAGTAATGCTATGATTTACTCTTCGACACGATAACGATAGCGATAACGATGTTGGTTGTAGTAACGAAATTTTTATTAGGGTTTCCATTGGAGTGATGATTTGTGTAAGGAAGGAAAAATGGAGAGGAAGGCAAAGAGGAAGGTGAGAAAGGAAATAAATAAGACAGTGATTTGGATTAAAATAATCTTCGGTCCAATATATTATTACCCTTGTTTAGTCTTCGGTCCATAAACTTTGGTCTGGTCCTGGACCGATCAAAGTTTATAACAATTTGTAACTCTGTAAGTACTCAATCCGGCCAGGGCCGTCTGGGAACTGTTAGATATTGTATATGAACGAACAGGAATTGACAATAAAACCGCACCGAATCGACTCTTGCTTTCCTAATAGAATAATTCGACCCTTAACAGTGCCTGGGTATAATCGAACTTTCTACTGAGATAAGACGGTGCCCTCTGATTTTTGGCACAAAAAACAGAGACGTAATATAGAAGTATTTTGTTGTAGAATGTTATGTCGTTCTATGATGCAGAAGAAGATAATTATTTTTCTGTTACTTTTTCTTCTCATCCCTTTGTCTATTTATAATGACAAAACAGGGTATAGGGAGATGTATTTCTGAAGAGTTACAACTCTTCAGAAATTCCGGATACACTTAATTAAAAATCCGAGTAGTTAGACCCCCTTCATAGTTATTCGAACCGAAAACTATACCGTAATCCCGTAAATAATTAAGCGAGTGTACACTCCGCACTTCCCGAACTCGCATTACATTATTTAGAAATTACCCATCTATGAACCAATCTTAATTACGCCAAATGAACCGGTAATTACTCTTAAATCACCAACATTCCTCCCCCATTTAAGCGTAATACAAGATTAAACAGCTAACAAACATACCAATTTATGCATAAATGGAAATGTCACGAAGATTGAATTTCCACTTAGTGAAATTACACATTCCAAATATTCGAGTATCGGGGTGTGACTAAGCATTGAACCCTTTCTACCCATTTTGAATACATGAAGATAACTCACACATAAACTAATTTACTTCTAAAAATTACATAAACCGACACTTAATTACAAGCCTAGTGTCCCATATCTATTCATGAACATATCGGGAGTCAAACCCATACTCCCTTGAAGCTTACTGTACTTCATGTTCATATAGGTTGATTCTTTTCATCGTGTCCTTGCAAACACACTTTTTCAAAAGATCAACCTTACAACATGCAAGTCTAAGCACACACCTCGGGATATAAATTATTGTGTGCTTCAATCTCTTAACAATAGGCCTTCCACATTGAATTCAGCCTCTAACGTTGTATTAGAGGGGAATTGGGTATCCTATCGCCAAGGATCTTATACGAGTTTTAGTCTCATCCCGTCAACCGACTTAATAACCAAGTCCATAATTGACCCTTCATGCAAAGCGATCAACTAAAACTGAGATCTCACAAAAGACAACCAATATCAATTCCCATTTATGATAGTCTATAAACCGTGTTATAACAAACACCCCGGTGCGCACCGTTATTCACTATCAAAAATTATATTAATGAAACTGGTTAAATAATTTAAGGAACATCGTAGATTATTTTCTTCAGCTACTTAGCCTTTTAACCGGCTATATGCTAACACTACGCATACCAACTCCGATGTCAAACTCATAATGCAAATTCGCTTCTTGGAAGTCCATATACTCATGATACTTACCCAAGTAAAATACATTATCACTAGTAGAAAATAACCTTCTACATTGATAATTCAATTTGCTTATATATACTATACCTCTAAAACCGAAGGAAAATGACATAGGACAAACCATAATTCTGGTTTACTTCATACATTTTCACGCTCGCCTAATCGCTTGCCAAAGATGAGTACTAGCTAAACTAGTATACTTACTCAACTTGTTAAAGCGAAATAATTAAGACCTTGTGAAAACCCGAGTCATGACTCCACTTTAATTATTGGATAAAAGTGTCATACTCAACCATTGGGAGTATTCACCAGAGAATAATATTTATACTCTCACCCTTGATCCTAATACTAAGGATCATATTACCTCCCCCATGTCCATCATAGAAGAACATGATGACAAACCACATTTTACAAGGTAAATCATCTTTGATTTATACCAAATATCGACTTGTCATTGATCCTACAACAAATGACAACTCCATAACCGGATTGTCAATATAGTTGTACTTTCAATGTTTTTAATTTACCTCTTACATGGCCAAACTACCATCACTCCAAAATCTCACCATGGTTATCACAAACCATCATTCCCGATAATATATGGTAAAATCAATTACATAATCAAACTTTAAAATGCTTTATACAAGATATTAACATGTTAAACAAACATTACAAGACAGTTAGAACACTAACCACAATACTATATAACCGATGACGATCAAATTAAATATCCATTGATCAAAACATCATACTTTTATAAATATCTCCTTACATGGTCATCTCACAATAATGATCAATCTGAGACTTAATATTATTCAAGATTACATCCTATATGTATGAGTTTTCAACTTCTACTTGAATAAAACAGGCTACCTAAGGCACCATATACCGGTCCTTAGTACCGCCCTAAATCAATACATCATGCTATCAAGCCACATATGATAGTCATATGTTACCGCTCAATATCCACCTTATAGTGTATAATAATATTCCAGAGAGTTTACACAATACACTCATTGCCACTCCATAGGACTTATTTTCATAATACACCATGTAATAAGAACATATGAAAACAATACTGGCATAATTATTAGAAAACAAGCATAGTGAAAACACTACAAAAAACCATATGAATAAATTATCAATCATCACATACAAAAAGTTACTCAACTAAACCATAGTCAACACACATGATAACTCATAATCAATTCTAACATGATTATTAAAACATATGATGATCAAACATCTTTAATAAACTATTAATCACTCTAATATTCATGTGAGCATAAAGTTATTACATATTAATAATCACAACAAGAACCATGATCAATTTTAAACCAATTGATCTAACGAATATATATGTTAAAAACATATTCAACATGACATACACCATTCATGTTCAATAATCAACTTTATCAAAGTTTGAAACTAATAAAACCCATCTCATTGAACATTCCCTAAATAAGTTACAAGGACTAACAACAATGAGATGAAAACGACATAAAATATGTCCCTTTGCATGGTTGATTCTCCAACTTCATTCTCCTTTGATCAACTTAGGGTGTCTCAAGTCACCATGAACCGGAACTTGACACCATCCAAAACCAATACATACACTTGCTAACAAGCCATACAAGCACTGTATTACACCGCTCTATTTCGCATTACCGTGTATCTTATCAAGGATAATGATTCATTAGAGACATTCACAGCTACGACCTTGTTGTGCATTCAATAGTACACCACTATTGTTATATAATACACACACAATTCATATAACTGATAGTACTCAATTATTGTAACATCACGTGAATTGCGAGTCAAAGAAATTACTCTTAAACATGTCATATATAATAAATAGACATAAAAGGATAACCACTTAATATTACACCATATTAAGTTTAAACCACTCATTAATTAAACATGCTCAATGTCAAAAAAAAAAATTATCTAAAGACTCAAGATAACAATAATAACTATCATGATCATGCCATAATTGATGTCATTATCATCCATTTGTGATTTTGTGAACAATGCCAGTTTAATAAAACATGCATGAAACATAGATATTAAAACCCAATATCTACAAACCATAGTATAACCACTATTAACCATGTCATCAATAAGACATATACACTTGTGAGAATTTACGATCAAATGAACCATTAATCATAATTAATCATGGCCATTGCCAAATGATATTATTCACAGATCTCAACTTAGAAAGTGATAATCAGTAATCTCCGGTCACACCATAACATGATATGGCATAAAACTTTACCACATACTCTAACATATATGGCCATTTATCATCATTAAATTATCAAAACTTGCAAGCAGTGGTTCATTAGACAAATATGTTAAAATGTTAACCATACCACAGTTTGATGGCTATTCTGCCTATTAACACAAATCATAAAAACAGTTATCATGCATAATAAGACCACTATTACCATACATGAAATCATCATGTATCAAACAAATATGATTTTGATAACTACCATGTTCATCATGATAAAACAAGATGAATACCAGGAGGAAATAAATGAACATCAATGTGACAAATTTGATCGTAAGCAATATCAAGAAATTATATAGAGAAAGACAAATTCCTTTTACTTATCTCACATGGTGCTTCCATTTTGGCAATTTCATCAACATGACATCCATAACAATTTTCAATCCTCATCCCATGTCCATAGTTCCACCAGGTTGCCATATTGAATTTGCCAACATTGCCTTGTGATCATCATCATATTCAACTTGATGCATACAATTACATACGTACCACCATGAATGAATTCAATTTTCTAACCAAATTCATTAACCCTCAACTTTGCTAGAATCATTCTGGCATCTTTATCAAACCGCAAACAAACGTCCCTAATTCCATATGTCGACAACGTCTTGTATACGGATTCCATTAATACCCTCAAACTTGTCCAGTTGATAACTTTCATTGTCATTTCATTAACATTCGTCATCTTAAAAGATTTCGAATTATTCTATTAGATTGTTAGATATTGTATATGAACGAACAGGAATTGACAATAAAACCGCACCGAATCGACTCTTGCTTTCCTAATAGAATAATTCGACCCTTAACAGTGCCTGGGTATAATCGAACTTTCTACTGAGATAAGACGGTGCCCTCTGATTTTTGGCACAAAAAACAGAGACGTAATATAGAAGTATTTTGTTGTAGAATGTTATGTCGTTCTATGATGCAGAAGAAGATAATTATTTTTCTGTTACTTTTTCTTCTCATCCCTTTGTCTATTTATAATGACAAAACAGGGTATAGGGAGATGTATTTCTGAAGAGTTACAACTCTTCAGAAATTCCGGATACACTTAATTAAAAATCCGAGTAGTTAGACCCCCTTCATAGTTATTCGAACCGAAAACTATACCGTAATCCCGTAAATAATTAAGCGAGTGTACACTCCGCACTTCCCGAACTCGCATTACATTATTTAGAAATTACCCATCTATGAACCAATCTTAATTACGCCAAATGAACCGGTAATTACTCTTAAATCACCAACAGGAACGAGATCTTAAAATTCAGCCCACTTAAAAGTTATACGGAGTATTTTATTTTTTTGAAACCAAATATTGCTTTTATAATATGATTGAGCATGTCATGAATTTTGAAAGGTAGTCACTCCGATTCTTCACTCATTAACGGTTATTTTTGAAAATATTAACACTAAAAGTCTTAGAATTTGTGATCGGGTAGAATCTATATATAAATTGATGGGGTCTAGAGTAAATAGGTGATCGAAGAGATTATTGTGTATGAGTGATAACTATTTGTCAACAGGTTGATTAAACTTTTTGTATAACTTTTTAGTTTAGCATTCGTATTTAGGGGCCTCAAAAATCACGGAGCCGTGTACGACTGCACCATTTGAACACCTTTAATGACAGCCCTGAATCCAGCGGGTGATTCTATACTCTGTATTGACGTTTGGAACTATTGGAAATCAGAATAATTGTATAGTTTTATGTCACTTAATTAGCATTTAAGGGAATGAAAATAGCGAAAGCCAAAGTAACAAAAATCGGAATAATGGTGTAGTTTGATTTGAGTTTTAATTGCAAATTTATTTGATTGATTTAATTGTTTCAAAGTTAAATTTGAAGACAATTAAGTACGGAATATTGAACAAAAAAGAAACGTAAGTTGTGATTTCAAATCCTTCATTCTGGCTAATCTAAATTCAAAAGAGCAACTTTATGAAAGTCAGGTCTAAAACCATGTTAAATTCAACAACTTTATGAAAGTCAGGTTCTAATTCCATGTTAAATTTAACAACGGGCCTGAGTCGCACCCAAACGGAGGAGAAAGAATCCACAACAGAGGCCTAGGAGGCTTCCACTCTAAAACCAATTGGCAATAGAGGAGTAGCCCTTGCCTTATAAAGTGATAATTCTTCCCTCTTTTATCAATGTGGACAACCTTTACATGTGGAACTTTTGGGTTTCTTCACATCACCACTACCGCCTCCTCGCCACTTTCACGATTGTCATACTCACCAGCTTCATTCGACCCATTACTTCCTCCATCAATCAATAGAAACGGAAAATCAAAGATTGCCAATAATACGCCAATTACCATCTATTAGGTTTGGAAATCTTCAAAGCTGCATATTTTTTTTAAATTCAAATTTAATACTTCTTAATTAATTAGTTATAACTTAAATATTCATGTTTTTACATTGAGAACTTTGAATTTCAGTTACAAAGTTTTAAGCTTTAAACCATGATGTTTTCAAGTTAAATTCCATGTTTTAAAATTAAAGTGCTCAATTTTACCTTTGACTTGTTATAACTTAAAAATTCATGTTTTTATTATGAGAACTTTTGGTTTTAAGTTGAAAATTAATATTGATGGGGCATATTCTGCACCCGCTGACCGAGTCAACATCTTGACCAAGGTCAAAGCTAAAAGACAACAAGTCAAACAGAAGGACAGCCTAGCCGACAGAAGCCTGCCGGCCTGTCACTCACTCCTCGGTCTCGGCGACTAGCCGGCCGAGAGGCATATCAGCATACTCATATCCGGCCCCCTCGGCATGGAGCCAACCAGGCCTGCCAGCCTGCCACGGGTCCCTCGGCCGAGGGCAAGACAGTCTTTCCACCTGCTAGCCACTTGGCCACTACGTGACAAAAGGTGAAAAGTCTATAAATACTCCACTTCTCTCAACGAGAAAAGGATCCACAATTCATCCAAATATCACACATAAACTGGTATTATCTTCCTTATCTCTCTACAACATATTTCGCCAAGTAACACACGACTTAATCTCTTTAAGTTTACTGACTTGAGCGTCGGAGTGAGTACGCTCGGTACCAAGCCGAGCCCTCAGTTTGTTCATTGTTTCAGGAGAGGCCGAAGGGAAGTCAAGCAAAGACATCATTCGACAAGCCACGAGTGGTAACAAATATCTGCTCTGGAATTACACCCGGAACAATTGGCGCCGTCTGTGGGGAAAGATACTAGAAGCTAGTCACATTCATTCCCAAACAAAACAAAAACCCACCCAAAGAGCTGAGAAGATGTCGAAACAACAAGAAGCAATTGTGACTGACGAAACTGAATTCTGCCAAGATGATACCGTCCACAATTCTGGGGTTGTGCAGCCCCCCACCGGCCGAGTAATTCAACCGGAGTACGGGATGCCAATAATACCAGATACACCGCTGCTCGCCGACCAAGTCACCATCATGGGACATGTGGTTGATGCAGCTAAAATAAAGCTACTCCTGGATCTAATAGGTGGCACGCCGACTCACACTGTCACAACGACAAGAGCGGCGGCACCCCTACAGGAAACCAGGGCCCAAAATGTGACTCCGAGAAACTTGAACGGAGCATTGGAGGAAGCTGACCGTACGAAGACACCGGCGGAGCCCAGAGAGCCAGTGGCAGACCTGAGCCCTTCCCGCACTCGCGGAAGGACAGTGTCGCCGCGGCACCGACGAGGCCTGCCCCAAAGGAGTAAAAGAAGTCCGACTCGCCAGAGTCGGAGAAGAAGTCCGACTCACTAGAGTCGGAGAAGAAGCCCTTCCCGCCACGGGGAGAGTAGCCGGACTAAGGATGCGAGGAGCCGATCGCCGCGTGTCATTCGACACGTGGTCAGACAGCCCCTCAGTGCGTATGTCCTTGAAGTCGCCGTGCCAACGAAGCTGAAGTTGCCGCCCTTATCATACAAAGTAGAAAGCGACCCAACCGACCACGCCGAGGCTTTCGAGTCTTACATGTCGGTATGGGAGCAACCTGATGAGGTTTGGTGCCGAGTCTTCCCAACGACCCTGCATGGGATGGCACAGAGTTGGTGCAAGGGGCTGCCCAATGGGTCGATATACTGTTATGGCGACCTGAGGGACATATTTTTGGCCCAATATTCTTGCAATAGAAGAAGGGCCGTCGAGACATCGGATCTCCTGACTATCAAACAGGAGGGAGGCGAGTCTCTCCGAAGTTATGTGAAGAGGTTCGACGCCAAGGTTCAGCAGATTCGTGAGCTGAACAGCGAGCTGGCGGCCTTCGCACTGATGAAAGGCCTCCCAAGAGGGGACTTAAAAAACGAGCTCATCAAGTGCGGAGGCCAGAACCTAGACTCCGCCAGGAAGATGGCCGACCAGGCCATAAAGGTGGAGGACTATCACAAGACCTGGGTAGGCCACAGCGAGGCTGGGCACTCAGAGAAGAAGAGCCGCCGGGAGGATAACCCGGATGAAGGACGCCGTGACAGTAATAGGTCACGGTCTGACAGGTCCGCCAGGAAACAGAATTCGGCGGGCGCCGGGGGGAGTTCGGGACCGTACTACCAAAAGCGGTACAATGATCACACCCCCCTGGTCGTATCCGCTGCCGAGGTCTTCGCCCTGAGCAAGAACGAGGGTCAGAAGTGGGAAAGGCCCCCCAAGCCGAGGGGGGACGGTGACACGAGCCAATACTGTGAGTTCCACGGCCACACCGGTCACTTAACTAACGACTGCCGGCATCTGAAGAATGCCATTGAAGAGCTGATCCGGAAGGGAAGCCTTGGCAAATATGTTGCCGGAGGCCAAAAAGCTGATACCGGCGGGTCGAATAAGAAATCCGTCTTTGAACGGATTGGAGTAATCCATGTTGTCATCGGGGGCAACGAGAACGGTGGGTCCGCTCATGGGCACAAACGGCACCTGAATGAACTATATCAGGCCATCAACTTTGTGCCCAAAACAGAAACCCCCGCTTCCAGCATCCCCGATATAACTATTGGGAAGAAGGACTACGAGGGAGTCATCGCCCCACACAGTGACCCACTTGTAGTCCACTTGGACATAGCCAACCACCTCGTCAAAAGGTGCCTGATTGATACAGGTGCCTATACGAACATCATGTACAGGGAATGCTTTCTCAATCTCGGCCTGAAGATTGAAGACTTAAGCCCCTGCACAAACCCGCTGTACAGTTTTTCTGGGGCCGGCTTGGTACCCCTGGGGTCAATCAAACTGCCGGTGATGTTCGGCGAGGGAAATGCGGCTAAGAATGTTCTGTCTGAGTTCGTGGTCATTGACGGCTCGTCTGCCTACAACGTTCTTATAGGCCGAGTCACTCTGAGCGAGGCCGACGCAGTAATGTCCATCCGGGCCCTAACACTGATGTATGTCTCGGACCGGGGGGAAGCGCACAAGCTCGTCTCAAAGGACGAAAAGGAAGAAGTAGTCAATGTCCAGATATCTGCCAGAGGGTACAACATGCAATCCTTCAAAGTGGCGAAGAAGTCCGAGAAGGGCAAGAGCCCATCCTTACAGCAGGAGGGCGACCTCATGGATAGCACCGTCGGCATGGTCGAGGGAGCCGAGACCGAAGAAGTAGAGATTGACCCAGGCCGCACCGTAACTATCGGTGTCAACCTGGAGCCAAAATTCAGAGCCGACCTCCTAGACCTGCTGAGGAAGAACAAAGATGTCTTCGCCTACTCAGCGGCCGAGATGCCAGGGGTGAGCCGGGAGGTGATTGTTCACAAGCTAAACGTCCTCCTCACCGCTCGCCCTGTCAAGCAGAAGTTGAGGAACTCATCAGCCGAGAAAGACGAAGCCATCAAAGCCGAAGTAGACAAATTACTAGCGGCGGGCTTTATCATGCCTTGTACTTACCCAGAGTGGCTAGCTAATGTTGTAATGGTGAGGAATTCATCAGGGGCATGGAGAATGTGTGTAGATTTTACCAACCTTAATAAAGCATGCCCCAAAGATTGTTATCCTTTGCCTCGAATAGATAGTTTAATTGACGCCACGGCAGGCTACACTATGCTGAGCCTGCTGGACGCCTTCTCAGGGTACCATCAAGTATTCATGGCCGAAGAAGACATGCCTAAATGCGCATTCATCACCAGAGATGGCACATTCATGTATAAAATGATGCCGTTCGGTTTGAAGAACGTCGGCGCAACTTACACAAGGCTGGTGGACAAAGTGTTCCAAAATAAAAAAGGACGAAACGTTGAGGCTTACGTCGACGATGCTATTGTAAAAAGCAAGTCTGACAGCGAGCACTTAGCCGATTTACACGAGACATTTGGTTCACTAAGGAAATACAAGATGAAGCTGAACCCAAAGAAATGCAACTTCGGTGTCCGGGCCGGCAAGTTCCTCGGCGTACTTGTCAGTGCCAGGGGCATTGATGCCAATCCAGAGAAAGTCCGAGCAATACTGGACCTGCCGGAGCCGAGGAACAGAAAAGAGGTAATGACGCTGACCGGGAGGATGGCAGCCCTTGCCCGCTTCATCTCTCGGTCGGCCGATAAAAGCACTCCATTCTTTACAGTGCTAAAAGGGAATAAAGACTTCAACTGGGGGGAGCAAGAGAGCACGCCTTTCGTGCAATCGAAAGCTCACCTTCGACATCGCCGACCCCGTCCGTGCCGATCTTTGGGGGAGACGCTATATCTATATTTAGCAGTTACCTCGGCCACGGTCAGTGCCGTGATCGTCAGAGAAGAGAACAAGCAGCAACACCCAATCTACTTTGTCAGCCATACATTGTTGACCGCCGAAAGAAATTACCCGCTGATTGAAAAAGCAGCCTTTGCTGTCGTCGTTGCCGCAAGGAAACTGAAACCTTACTTCGACGCGCATCCCGTGATGGTCTTAACCGACCAACCATTGGAGAAAGCATTGGAAAAATTTGAGCAATCCGGCAGGCTCATCAAATGGGCAATAGAGCTATCCGGTTTCGGCATTCAATACAAGCCGAGGCCCTCGATAAAGGGACAGGCACTTGCAGACTTCCTGGCCGAGTGCACATATCAAGAAGAGAAAAACCCCGGAGTATGGGAATTATACACCGACGGGTCCTCCACGGCGAACAGTTCAGGAGCCGGCATCCTTATAATCAGCCCAAACGGGGACGAGTTTGAATACGCCTTGAAATTTACCTTCTCGGCCTCAAACAACGAATCCGAATACGAGGCCGTGATAACTGGAGTCGAGCTAGCTAGAGCTGCCGGGGCGGAGCACATCATTTTGAAAACAGATTCACTTTTAGTGGCTAATCAAATCAGAGGAGAGTACGAGACTCGAGACGACGGAATGGTAAGATACCTGGAAAGGGTAAAAGTTGACACTTCCAAATTGAAATCTTTTCAGATACAATGCATTCCCAGGTCTGAGAACAACCGAGCCGACGCTCTCTCAAAGCTTGCCAGTTCAACCATCAAGAATATCAGTCGAACCGTGCTGGTGGACATCAGGAACGCCAAAAGCATTACTGAGACCGTCGGCATGGTGGGCGACATAGAGGCCGAGACGACGTGGATGACTCCGATAATGAAGTACAAATTAACAAATGAGTTACCGGAGGACCGCAGTCTCTCGCAGAAGATAAAGAGGATCGCAGCAAGGTACTTGGTGTTTGAAGGAGAATTATACAGGAGGTCCGTGATAAGGCCACTCTTGAAATGTGTCGGCCCAGCCGACGCGGAGCTAATACTGACAGAGATTCACGAAGGCATCTGTGGACACCACATGGGGGCAAGAACACTAGCCCACAAAGCTCTCCGAGCCGGCTACTTCTGGCCCACCATGCTTGAAGATTCCAGAACAAAGACCAAGAAGTGCACAAACTGTCAGATGCATGCTCCGGTGATACATGCTCCTTCCCGGGACCTGCAACCGGTACTTAATCCCCTTCCTTTTGCACAGTGGGGGATGAATCTGCTAGGGCCATTTCCAACGGCCTCCGGAGGAAGAAAGTTCTTGATCGTCGCCGTTGATTACTTCACCAAATGGGTTGAAGCTGTAGCAGTACCTGCGAAAACCACGGCGGCCGTAAGAAAGGTAATCTGGGAAAATGTCATAACTCGTTTTGGGTTACCCCAAGTCATGGTATTTGACCACGGCCGAGAGTTTTGGAGCGACATGATAATGAGTTGGTTAGAAGAGCTCGGTATCAAGTTTGCATACTCCTCCGTCTGCCACCCTCAGAGCAACGGACAGGCGGAGGCAGCCAATAAAACCATACTCAACGGTTTGAAGAAGAAAGTTGAAGACCTAAAGGGAAGATGGGCCGATGAACTGCCCGGCGTCCTGTGGTCCCTTCGAACCACGGAGAAAGAAGCAACGGGGTACAGTCCATTCCACTTAGTCTACGGGTCCGAAGCGGTCCTACCAATTGAAGCATCGGTGCCGACATTCAGAACGGCCACCTTTAACCCGGTTGAAAATGAGGAAGGTCTGAGAACTTCCCTAGACCTGGTCGAAGAAAGCCGAGATACAGCACGCCTCAACTTGGCAGTATATCAAAACCGAATGAGAAGAGCCTACAACCGAAGAGTCCACAAAAGGGACTTAAAAGTAGGAGACCTAGTCCTAAGAAAGTCGGCCGCCACCAACAAAGGAAACATTCATGGTAAATTGACGGCCAACTGGGAGGGTCCCTACAAAGTGGTTGAAGAAATGAGGCCGGGTACATACCGGCTGACAGACATGGAGGGTGTGCCTTTGATGAGCCATTGGAACACTGACAATCTCAGGAAATATTTTGTATAAGCGGCGGAGGTGTCCAAAACAATTGTTGGCACCCCGACGCGTGTTTATATCTAATTAAGAATCATCCAAGTTTTCCATCAAAGTGTTGATCCCCTCCGTAGTCATATCGAGGTAGACGCCACGGCCCAAGCCGGGCAGTCACCCCAAGAAGTAGACGCCACGGCAGTCACTACCAGCGCAGTTGATACTCGCGAAAGCGACCAACATGCCATAGGAACGTATAAGTACAGTTGAGACGCAATTCTAGCCGCCTCGGCCAACCGAAGGCCTGGCAGAAGAAGCGATCAATATGTCTACAGATACGAACGTTGTCGAGCCGTAACCTCTAGCCGCCTCGGCTAACCGAAGGCCTGGCAGGGGACACAACGGTCGATACGCTAACATGTTCACAGCGGCGGTTGGGAAGCGCAAATCGGACGCCTCGGCCAGACCGAGAGTGAAAGAGGAAGCGACCAACATGCCAACATGTTTAAAAAAAAGACGTTAAACACAGTTGAGATACGCATTCTAACTGCCTCGGCTAGGCCGAAGGTAAAAACGAAAAAGCGCTCAATTAATAACGCAAGAAGACAACTGAAAGCTCACCTTCTGACACTGCCGACCCTGGTCTCGGCCAGCGTCATTTTCTTTTCCACATCGGATGTCCATTACACAACCATGTGGAGGGGGGATATGGTACGGCCATAACATGACCAAGCCAAAGTAGAAGAAGCCGGGGCAGAAATTCTTTTTACTTACGCAGAATACGCTCAACACTCATCGAAGGTCCATACCACGGCATAGACTACGCTGGGGGCAAATTGATGGGGCATATTCTGCACCCGCTGACCGAGTCAACATCTTGACCAAGGTCAAAGCTAAAAGACAACAAGTCAAACAGAAGGACAGCCTAGCCGACAGAAGCCTGCCGGCCTGTCACTCACTCCTCGGTCTCGGCGACTAGCCGGCCGAGAGGCATATCAGCATACTCATATCCGGCCCCCTCGGCATGGAGCCAAGCCGGCCTGCCACGGGTCCCTCGGCCGAGGGCAAGACAGTCTTTCCACCTGCTAGCCACTTGGCCACTACGTGACAAAAGGTGAAAAGTCTATAAATACTTCACTTCTCTCAACGAGAAAAGGATCCACAATTCATCCAAATATCACACATAAACTGGTATTATCTTCCTTATCTCTCTACAACATATTTCGCCAAGTAACACACGACTTAATCTCTTTAAGTTTACTGACTTGAGCGTCGGAGTGAGTACGCTCGGTACTAAGCCGAGCCCTCAGTTTGTTCATTGTTTCAGGAGAGGCCGAAGGGAAGTCAAGCAAAGACATCATTCGACAAGCCACGAGTGGTAACAAATATCTGCTCTGGAATTACACCCGGAACAAATATGTTTATAACATTTAAAATTCTTACCTTGAAAACTTATATAATTATGAAGAAAACTTAATTTTTTAATTTGTTTATTTTCATTAAAGGTTATAGAGTATTGTTTTATTTTTGTTCATGTCCAATTTTAGTTTGAAAGCTTAATGTTTTAAGTTAAAAATTCAGGGGCTTGAGAGAAATATTTGTATCGAGGAGCACAGTCATACACGGTATTCGGTCAGAGAGAACGTTGTCCGTTTATAGGAGTTACCATTACAACAAGGGTACCCTTACAACAATGGCTTGGGGGTAGTGGTCGACCTAATTTTAGGTCCGCAAGTTGTAGTGTAGTACGAAATAGGAGGGAAAGTAAAGTAGTAAACTAATAGAAGTTGAGAGGTGAAAATTATTTGGACTTAATTTTAATTGGGCTCGTCTTATTGTAAGATAGGTCCTAGAGAACAATTTATGGGGTTTATGCATTTATTCAATGTCAATAGTACCTTGAAAAACCATTAACGTAGCTTTTATAGGACTGTTTTTTTTTTTTTTGAGGGAAAGCTTTTATAGGACTGTTATTGACAAATTAAGAAAATAATTAATTTTATGATTGTGTTGATTAGGACACAAATGGAAATGTGCGATAATGATACGGAGTATCATATTATTACCTACGACGATACGATTACTTTCACATATTCTTATTAAAGACGGACACGTTTCGGCACAAGTTGAAGATGGGTTAAATGTCGTCATTTTAACGATAAATGTGACTTTTTTTATGACTAACTGTTATAGCTTCGAAAATCGTTCTAGCAACTTTTAATTTAAAAATGGTTATATTTTCGTCTTACATTGATCACATTTTACTCCATTTTCACCTTATAATGAAATATAACCCATCTTCAACAACATTTGTTGGATCATTTAATTTATTAGTGAAAGTAGGAATCAATGGGCCCTGGTGTGTATCATGGTCATTGTAGAGGCTCATGCAAAGAAGGGTTTACACGTAGAATTGGCCATGGCTCCCATGCGGTGCATATTGCTAACTCAGTAACTCGCCCTATAATTATATGATAATTCTATTGTAAAACGGTTTTCCGTCCCCTTCATCGTCTTCAAGCCTTCATGTCTCTATATATAAACAAGTCCATTATGAAAATGATGGTAAACCTAAAATTAAAGTGGACCAAGCTAGCTAGTATATGGCAAAATTAATTACATATCTTTTTTGGTACGCAAAATTAATTACCATATCTGATCTACATTTTTACTTGTGGTAGTGATGGCATCTATAGTAGAGTAAATGATATGGACAAAAAAAAAACGGAATTACTTTTTTCACATACGAATTTTACTCTTTCACATACACTTTTTCATAAATTTTTCATATCATACTCTTCTACCTAAATCTAATCAAATTAACTCTTGCATATACCTTTTCCCCTAAAATCGAATCTAATTACTCTATAAACTTGAACAATGGATTGTAATACTTTAGTTAATAAAAGTAAAATTAATGTTCACTTGCTTGTCAATTACGGAATAATATTTACTTCTCTATAATTCTTGTGCTTTGTCATTGTTCGCAGGATACTAATTTGGAGTTTATTAATTCGGACCACGATCCGACAGTATATTATTTGGGGCTATTATCAATCATTTATTATGTGATGCTTTCACATTGTAGGCAATAAAGTGTAATAGGCAGTTTGACTTTGGTTTTTCTGTAATTTGTTGCTAAATCAAATCCCTAATTTCATCTTCGATCGTTATATCTCCTCGATTAATTCCCCTTTATGCAAGGTTACATGTATTGCTAACACCGACAGAGTAAGGGGTCAGGGTCGACCGGAGCGAGGTTGGCCGACAACTGGACTGACGGAACAAGGGGTGTTGAACAGAGGTGATAATGGTGGTGGTGGTGAAGGGATATGAGGGAGAAAAAAAATCAATTGGTGAGGAAATGAAAAAAAAATGACAATGGTAAAATTGTAAAATGCGTATGTGAAAGAGTAAAATTCGCATGTGAAAAAGCACGTCCAAAAAAAATAGTAGAGTAAAATGATTTTCTTTACCTAATATTACAAATACATGATTTATTCTTTTTTCCATATCGATATGTCTTTATCCGACGTATTATTGCGTGAGACGGATTCACCTTTTGAGACGGGTGTCATATATAAAATACAATTCATTTATTAACAATAAACGAACTATTTTTTTTTTTTTTTTACAGAAATGGACTATTTTACCGTGTGATCAGACCAACTTACCCTATTATTTGTAATCTAATTTGGCTACTTTTATACAAAAATAGTTCTCAAAAAACTGAGAAGAAGGAAAATATTACAATATTGTCATGTAATGTGTTGATTTATTAACACTACTATGCAACATTTTCTCCAAAAAATTTACCTTCTTCCCGGAGGACGGTATTCTTCACACACAAACACAATTCCTCAAGTGGAATATTATAATGACTTGTGTGTGAGGAGTACCGTCCTGCCGAAAAACGGTAGAATTACTCCATTTTCTCTTACATTGATGACCTGAAAGTGATAGTTTTATAACATTGACTCCTATATTCATGGCCCTAAAGCTGATATAGATTCTTTGTGCATGCTTTGTAAGAAATTATTGCTCATTAAATTCCTCAAACAATATGAAGATTTGAAACCGTATATCTTTCTGGTTGTATAATAAAAGAATAATAGCCCTAAAGCCCTATAGGTAAGTGAGATATTTTGACGCTTTTCGAAAAAGTTTTACTTAAAATTTTCGAAAAAAATTCGAGTTCCCTTATACCATTATCTATTCGCCATATATGATTAGTTGTTAGAGATTTAGAGTATTATAAAATCAATCATGGTTTTAACTGTTGCCTTAATCTTTTGGTTGAAGTCTCATAATTGATTTTATGTGTATAATTGAATTAACCCATTAAATTAGAAACATTAATTTAAGCGAACTATAAAGTGCAAAGTATTATTTTTTCATGCAAAAAGGATAAATATTTGGCGAACAAAGTGAGATTTTTTTTTCATTATTTTTCTTCTGGTGCATTCTCTTTTTAATCATTTATATACAATGAAAAATCACAAATTCTTGTTTACATCTGTTATTATTTACAACGAAGGATTTGACGCAAAATGGACCATTAAAACCAACTCCAAAACCCTAAAACCCGTTATTTCTTAATTAAATTGTGCTAAAAACTTAATACCATCTAAGACCTCAAAAATGTCCCGAAATGTCTCATGTTTGTTGCGAGTACATTTACGAGGGATAGTTATATCATCCTAGTGACTCGAATTCAAACTAAACCGAATGGTAGAACCAGGGAAATAATTATAACCACAGCATGTTCAATATTAGAATTTTTATATTAAAGTGTTCATCCCATAAAGTATGTCTATATTAGCTCAATCTTCATTAATTACTGATACTATATATAAACGTAAACAATGTTGAATGTTGATCATTTGATTTCAACTCCATATTTCATACAAACTAATACTAAAACACACGCTTATTTCTAAAATAAATAAAAGAAAATCATTTTATTAAACTCAAAAAAAAAAACATTCATTTGTGGTGTAGCGTTCCTCTGTTGCCCTGAACCCTTTAAATAGAGAGATAAAATAATCAAAGTTTTCTAATTCTACGTACTCAACTATTACATAAAATTCATACCTTCATTTTCATTACAATTTCTTCTATTTTTGCTCTAAAAACATAATGTTACTTGTGGTGTTGTTTGTGGTGGCGGCATTTTTAGCCGCTACTCCGGTCGAGACGACATCACTTAGGGTCAACCGTAGTCAGCCAAGAATGAAAATACCAAATACATTGTTTGGGGTTTTCTTTGAGGTAAGTAATAAAAAAAAATCATATTGTATACCTTGTTCATAATTTTTAGGTTTAATATACTACCTTCTACAATTTACAATTTTGCAGGAAATCAATCATGCTGGTTCGGGGGGATTATGGGCTGAGTTGGTAAGCAATCGAGGTATATCGTCTTATTTTTTAAATGATCGAAAAAAATAATGTAATACTGACATGTAAGAATGAAAGGATGATTTTCATACCTTGCTAAAATAAGTTAGTGTAGTGGAAGAGGAAAGCAATGTTTAACAAAATGTTAATATCTTGATTTTGATTAATTTTTGTTTTCTTTTTAAAAATAGATTTTTTGACCATAACTACACCGAGTGAAAATGGTGTTTACTTTGGAGTAATAATATGTGATTCACCCTCTCAAAGTTACTTTGGAGTAACTTGCACCAAAAAAAAGTTACTTTGGAGTAATAATCCCTTAACTTTGTTATAAAGTGAAATTAAGTCACCTCTATTTTTCCGGTTAAAATCTCACCGAATTTATCGATATTGGTGAGAAATTGAAAAATCCAGAGAGAATTTGACCGGAATAATAAGAGGGGTTAGATTTCACTCTATAGACCAAAGAATCCATCTGAAATTCTGAATAACATGTTTATCATAGTTCTATAGTTCTAGTGCAAGTGAGCTTGTTGGTGCATTCTTTTAGTTTGCACATATTCAGAAATGGATTCTGTTGTTTTGTATATGACGAGAGCCGGTCTTTGATTTGACTAATGAAATCTGTTATGATTATTGAACTAAAATTGAGTTTAATTTGCAGGGTTTGAGGCCGGTGGGATCCATTCTTCCTCGTCTGACATTCGCCCGTGGGGTGTCATTGGAAACGAGTCTGAGATACTCGTTTCCACTGACCTTTCTTCACCCTTTGAACAAAATCGGGTTGCTCTAAGGGTGGAGGTTCTGAGAGACTCCCAAGTTGGAGTCGGCGTCTACAACCCTGGCTTTTGGGGAATGGTATGGTTAACCTCGATCTTTATCCTTATCAGTTTTCTTAGAATATACTGTACGTATTTTGTGGTATAATATATTTTGTTGTTTCATTTTGCAGAATATCGAGAAAGGAAGACAATACAAGGTCATCTTCTACCTTCGTTCGTTGGAGAGGGTAGATGTTTCAGTGTCGTTTACGACTTCAAATGGCACACTTCTAGCTTCAACCCATGTGTAAGTTAAATTGTTCCAGTGTTTATATTAGTTTTTATATTTGGTGATTATGTGTTAATTTGTATGTGAATGCTTTTGTATTGATTTGCAGGTCTCCATCTCGTTTTTTAAATTGGACGAGGATGGAGGTTGTACTTACACCCAAAAGCTCAAATTCGAATTCCAGATTGCAATTCACCACCAATCAAAAAGGATTGTTGTGGTTCGACCAAATATCTGCAATGCCAGCAGATACTTATAAGGTAATATAATATATCTAAGATAATTTATTATTTGAATTAAATATATAGTGTTTTACTAATAGTCAGACTCGATTTTGTTGCAGGGTCATGGATTCCGAATTGACGTGTTTCAGATGATAGCTGATCTACGGCCAGCTTTCATGCGGTTTCCAGGTAAATGACATAATGGAGACTAGTTTGAAGATAGAGGCATTGGATGAATGTTTTACTTTTGTTTCGTTCCATGAAAAACTTTGAGCAATTCTTTCATTTCATTTCATTTCAGGTGGTACTTTTGTTGAAGGGGTAAAGCTGAGTAATTCTTTCCAGTGGAAGAAAACGGTTGGGCCGTGGGAGGAAAGACCAGGACATTTTGGAGATGTCTGGAATTATTGGACAGACGACGGTCTAGGCTTCTTTGAGCAACTTTTGGTAGGTCAATCAGTCAATGTCAATCCCCCCTTTATTTTTCCTTTGATATTATTCTAAACAATGATGCACAATTTCATGATAATGCTGCTATTTTTCTCTTGAAGCTGGCTCAAGACCTTCACAGTGAACCAGTTTGGGTTGTTAACTGTGGTAAGTTATTTTTTTTATTCGCTCTTTCGACAACATTGGTATTCTCATGCTCAAATTAAAGTAGTTTACTAGTCTTGGTCATATGCAGGCATCAGCCGTCAAGAGCATGCTAATAATTCAGATATTCAACAATATGTCCGGGTACTTTAGTTTTGAAAATTTATTTGAAACAGATCGGAACTTTTTCCTACCTTTCTTTATTCATGGCTCAACTGCTAATTGGCCGGGTTTCAGGACATGTTGGATGGCATCGAGTTTGCCAGGGTGATGCGTCTTCGCCTGGGGTTCGTGACGAGCTAGAATGGGTCACCCACAGCCTTTCCAATTGCGATACGTGGCAATTGGAAATGAAGATTGTGACTTTCCGTTTTACAATGGTATATATACATTCAAGATGCACAGTTTAGTTATATAATCATAGCTTACTTTATGAATCTCACACTGTAATTTGTTAAACAGGAAATTACTTGAAGCTTTATAAAGCCCTGAAACAGTCTTATCCAGATATACAAGCTATATCTAACTGCGATGGCAGCAGAGTTGCATTGCATCATCCAGCGGACATATTTGACTATCATGTAAGTTTTTCATTATCCAAATTGGTTTTTGTATCTCTCTATTCAGAGTGCTTAATTAAATTAAAACAGTTTTCGCATTCGATATAATTAAACTGACATTTTGTCTTATGGCTTGTGCCCATCAGATATATACGAATGCGTCCGACATGTTCGCTCATCAACATCATTTCGATTCCACGCCACGTGGTGGGGCAAAGGTATGTTTAATTATATATTCTTTGTTGATATTTTGTTGATACTTTCCAACTCTTTTTGCCCTTTTCCACAGGTTTTTGTTAGCGAGTATGCCGTGACTACTGATGCAGGGCTGGGAAATCTCAGCCACACAGCGAAGCGGCTTTCCTTATGGGAATAGAGAAAAATAGGTACCAAAATAAACGACCTTGACATTCGTTGACTTTCGTGGATTTATGCGTACTAGTACTAGTACTAGGGCTGGCTCCTCACAAATTGGAGTTTTTATTTTTCTTTGTTTGCAGTGATGTTGTTGCAATGGCTTGCTACGCTCCGCTCTTAGTTAATACTAATGATAGGAAGTATGCATCTATCTATCTTTCCTTGCTTGTTATTTTCATTAATGATCAGCTAAGATGCCCTTCCCTTGGATGAATCCTAAACTTGAATTTGATCTTTTAATGTTATAAGATTTCTTGTATCTTTAATTCGTAAAACTTGTCAATTATATTTTAGGTGGAATCCAGATGCAATAGTCATCAGTTCATCTACTGTTTATGGCACTCCTAGTTACTGGATGCAACATTTCTTTATCCGGTCAAGTGGAGCATCGCTCATCTCTTCCACTTTACAGAGCAACGATACACTTGTTGTTGCATCTGTAATCAGTTGGAAGGGGGCCGATAACCAGAACTACATAACTGTCAAGGTTTGTAGCTAGTATTCTGTTTTTACATGACATGGATCCTTAATAATAAAACGGAAGCTATAGTACATTAATTGTTAAACTAAGTAAAAAGAAGAGCATTGACAACTTGAAACCTCTATAGTATATTATGGTTCCTATTGATTATTCTGAATTGCTATGGTGCAGGTAGTGAATTTCGGCAACTCCACAGCCAATTTCACCATAACGTTTGACGATCACCAAGGATCCAAGCCACTTAGTGGCTTGACAAAGACCATCCTTACGTCGTCAAACGCGTTCGATGAAAATACCTTTCAAGATCCCACTAAGGTATGTAATCTATTCACTTAGGCCTTGTTTGGATAGAGGGATTTAGAAGGAAAGGGAAGGGAGGGATTTGGAAGGAGGCAATATCCATTGTTTGGATAGCAAAATAGGGGTGGAGGGATTTGGAGGGAAGGGATAATGGATCCCTCCATTTCCTTTCTCCAAGCCAAAATGTTTCCCCTCCAACATAGGCAAGATTTGGAGGGAAAACTCCACCTCTCCATTCTCCCTCCCTTTCCCTTCTCTCCCTTTCCCTCCCCTCCATTCCCCTCCCTTCCCTTTCCCTCCACTTTTGCTATCCAAACAAGGGATTTTAAATCTCCTACTCTCCCTCTCTTTCTTTTCCCTCCAAATTCTTCAATCCAAACACACCCTTAGTTTACTTACATCATGTACTCAACTATATCAGCCTTACCAGAACCAGCCATAAATTTTCCGATGCAGGTATATCCCGTCACAACCCCCTTTAAGGGAAGTGGATATTCCTTCAATGTTTCGCTTCCGCCCTATTCGTTACAGGCTTTTGATTTTTCAGGTTAGGATTTCTTTTCCCAATATACACACTCTCCTATAATCATGTATCAGTATACTTGTACTTAGAAATTCGACGTAACCAATTACCAACAATGGAGGATTCAAATTTAATCCCTCCTTGTCGCCACCGTTGTCGGCTATGGGTTGATCCACTTCGTCAATACTAGCATTAACTTATACGGAGTACATTACAGGCGTTGGCAAAGGACACATTGATAGAATGTGTCTCACTCTTGCGGTGTTGATCCTAGCCCTTGTCATAAAACTATAGTTTTACCAATCGTTGGTTGGCGCAGTGGTAGCATGGGGCTGCGCTTGGTAGGGAGCTTTGCGGATCGATCTCCCACAACTGCGATTGGGAAGGGTTTAAATATCGTAATCCTTGGACACGCCCCGAAATCCGGATTAGTCGGCCCAATGTGGTTCGGATTACGGGATGGTTTAGACCAAAATAAAATAAAATAAAACTATAGTTTTGGATCTTCGCCGATAAAAATGGTGAGTTTATTTCAAATTAATTAATCTATAGTTCATGGTTTTCGTTGTTGTTAGTAATAATTGATGGAGAAACTGATTAATAATTAACTACTATGAATTTTCGTTTGGTTTTGTAACGTTGCAGGTTAGATTTGAAGAATTATGCTTTAGATTGCTTCCGGAAAAAAAAGAAACAAAGATGATATAGGCGATATTACATTACTCTCGCATTTGTTACTCCTTTTACTTCTACTCAATACATTACGAGTTAAGGGGAGTTATGGTAATAGAATATCGGTTTTTTAAAGTTATAATAGGTGTGTGATTACAATGTAAATTATGTCCTGAACAATTGTTTTATGTGAAGGTCGTTTCGATCAATTATCTACCCGTAATACCAAATGTCAAGATTAATACCAAATGTCGATATTATTGTGTCACCATTGCTCGAATTAAATATAAGAAGATTCAAGCCCATAACCCACAAAGATCAAAATTGATAACATTCCAAGAAAGGAAAATTATTCAGAAATAAACATTGCACAAAGTAAAATATATTTAGATATTTATTGATAAATAATAATATTAATGAGTGGGCTCATTAACAGGAGGAATGGGCCCAGTTTGACAACAACAAGCATGATCATCAAGGCAAGTACCGTTTTCCCATCCTCCAGGGGAATTTGCAGCACAATATTGCACGCACGTTATCTTGTTACATTCTGGAAGTTGAACCGGAGTGTCTGGTCTAATGCAACCATACTCATATGCTACACTTCCTGCTCGTGTTTTAATAAAAAAAAAACAAATTAGAGTTGAAAAACATAGCTATATATAACAACGAGAAATTTTAAAATACATTTGATATAGGAAATATCTTTTAGATAAAAAAGCTACATACCGTGGAGCAAAACAAAGGACATAATAATGAAGAAGATGAGAGAAACCTTGTTCATGATTGTAATTTTCTATGAATTTTTTATTTTTCACAATGTGAGAATAGGTTTTTAGAAAAATAATTTAACCTACTTTTCATATGGTTGTGGACTAAGTATACTTTTATAATAATAACGATGGAGTTATAAATGGTAAAATATGATATGAATCTTACCTCATAATATTGCTTATGATTTCCTTCCTTTGTAAAGTATACTAAACATGCATAGTAATCTCCAAAACGATTTGGATATACAAGGTAGACCTCATGATTAGGCCAAACTACAATTTATTTTGTCAGTCCACGGTCTAGTAAATTAGGTTATTTCGATATTTGAATTGGTCCTGAACCGAATTGAACAAACCGGTTATTAAGTTGGTAAATGAGCCATTTAAGGAAAGAATCATCTATTTACTAAATGAATAGGCGAATTCTATCATTTTCCGCCAAAAAATCATATTCTCAAAAAAGGAAACTAACTATACTTAGAGAAAAAGGATTACGCATCTGAGGTAGTACCTCAGACCTTGTAGTTTTTGAGCATATACACATTTTTTCTGAGCATATTACCATTTATAAATATAGTTTTTGAGCAATATTATATTTTTTTAGTGTAATGTTTTAGGTAATGTGCTCAAAAACTTTATACTAAAGCAGAACTCAAAAACTTTAAAATAAAACTCAGAAAATAAACAATAAGAGGTACTACCTCAGATGTATAGTCTATGTTTGCTATACTTATGTCCATTCACTAAATAAGGAAACTAACAATTACAATTTAATTCATTTATTATATTTTCATTAAAATTAATCTTTTCATTAAAATTAATCTTTTCATCAAATTATATTATTTTCATTAAACTCTAAACTATATTATTTTAATTAAAATAAAAAATTTGATATAAAACTATAAAAATTGCTAAATCTTTTATTAATCTTTAAAACGACCGTTGTTATTACTTTCGTGACAAAGAAAATTGAAAAACAAAAATATAAATTGAGACTCATTAGTTTATGCTATAAAAATATTTTCATCAGAATATATTTCAACTCATGACTCAATTCTCTTAGCTAATTTTCAATTCTAACTTTTATTTATCCAAGCAAAATATAATGATGACAAATGTAAACAATTATAAGGTATCAATATTATATAAATAATTTTATATATAAAAATATTAAACTTTAAATACCGTGCATTATATGCACGAGGTCTAAACTAGTTATACCATCATATCATATCATATATTATATTAAAGTAGAAACCATTTGCCACATATCATATGCGGATGGCTTTCGCCACATGTCATGATCATAAAATTTTTGAATTTTTATTGGGTGTATAAACTTGCCTTATAAACTACAACGTTTTTAATACACTACTGATTGATTGATTATATTTTCCCCATTACAAAGTACTCACCTAATTCAAAACATCCTCTCAAAAGTCCACTTTTTAAATTTGCTTCATGTCAATGATATATTTGGGATTCGAAACCATAAAAAATGGCAACATTATCAATCACAAATATTTCTTTCTTTTTTTAGAGAATCAACACTATCAAGTATCAACCATACATTATCTTTTTAGAATGTTTTGTATATTGAGTTTTTTTTATGAGGATGACAATTAAGAGTAGATGATCTGAGTAAATTTTTTTATGAGGATGACAATTAAGAGTAGATGATCTGAGTAAAATGTACTAATGACGATTGACGATCCATTATTCACCATAAACGGTGGTGATACATGGCTAAAGTCCGTCCAACTTTTTGTTTTTCTATGGAAATGTCAAATATTTTTGGCACACTACATTATGTTAAAAATATACTCCTCAATTTCCACTACTACGAGATCTGAGCTATAACAACGGTTAAAAACCACTACCGCCTCCTCGCCACTTTCACGATTGTCATACTCACCAGCTTCATTTGGCCCATTACTTCCTCCATCAATCAATAGAAACGGAAAATCAAAGATTGCCAATAATACGCCAATCACCATCTATTAGGTTTGGAAATCTTCAAAGTCGCATATTTTTTAAAATTCAAATTTAATACTTCTTAATTTAGTTATAACTTAAATATTCATTTTTTTTACATTGAAAACTTTGAATTTCAGTTACAAAGTTTTAAGCTTAAACCATGATGTTTTCAAGTTAAATTCCATGTTTTAAAATTAAAGTGCTCAATTTTACCTTTGACTTAAATATTCATGTTTTTATTATGAGAACTTTTGGTTTTAAGTTGAAAATTAATATGTTTATAACATTTAAAAGTCTTACCTTGAAAACTTATATAATTATGAAGAAAACTTAATTTTTTAATTTGTTTATTTTCATTAAAGGTTATAGAGTATTGTTTTATTTTTGTTCAAGTCCAATTTTAGTTTGAAAGCTTAATGTTTTAAGTTAAAAATTCAGGGGCTTGAGAGAAATATTTGTATCGAGGAGCACACGATCGCACACGGTATTCGGCCGAGAGAACGTTGTCCGTTTATAGGAGTTACCATTACAACAATGGCTTGGGGGTAGTGGTCGACCTAATTTTAGGTCCGCAAATTGTAGTGTAGTACGAAATAGGAGGGAAAGTAAAGTAGTAAACTAATAGAAGTTGAGAGGTGAAAATTATTTGGACTTAATTTTAATTGGGCTCGTCTTATTGTAAGATAGGTCCTAGAGAACAATTTATGGGGTTTATGCATTTATTCAATGTGAATAGTACCTTGAAAAACCATTAACGTAGCTTTTATAGGATTTGTTATTGACAAATTAAGAAAATAATTAATTTTCTGATCGTGTTTATTAGGACACAAATGGAAATGTGCGATAATGATACGAAGTATCATATTATTACCTACAACGATACGGTTACTTTCACATATTCTTATTGAAGACGGACACGTTTCGGCACAAACTAAAGATGGGTCAAATGTCGTCATTTTAACGATAAATGTGACCATTTTTATGACTAACTGTAATAGCTTCGAAAATCGTTCTAGTAACTTTTAATTTAAAAATGGTTATATTTTCGTCTTACATTGGTCACATTTTACTCCATTTTCACCTTATAATGAAATATAACCCATCTTCAACAACATTTGTTGAAGCATTTAATTTATTAGTGAAAGTGGGAATCAATGGGCCCTGGTGTGTATCATGGTCATTGTAGAGGCTCATGCAAAGAAAGGTTTACACGTAGAATTGGCCATGGCTCCCATACGGTGCATATTGCTAACTCAGTAACTCGCCCTATAATTATATGATAATTCTATTGTAAAATCGTTTTATACAAGTATTATAGTAAAATTAAATACTTCGTAATATCTACCGAAATAATTTTCATCAAACCACTTTTTTTCATGATTGGGGCATCAAAAAGTTTTACAATGGTATAGTGAAACTATTTTACATTATATTTATGAGAGACGGTATCTCATAAGACCTACTATACGCTTAATTGTATATACTCTTTCTGTCCCATGAATAATTTACATAAGACAAACAAAAACTATTAACTACGACGAAAAGAGAGAGTGATATTCTTGACTAGTTGCCTAATTAGAACTCTTTCTATTAATCCCCCTTAAACTAAAAGAATAAGAGATTCTCAAGTTTTCCCGCCTAAATGAGTTGCTCTATATTGGGCTTGGGCTTCATTATATTCTATCTTTAACTAGGCCATACTGATTTATTTCATATAATAAATAATTCTATGACACTTTAAAAGGGGATAATATTTTTTTTTTCAACTTGCATTGCTCTTTATATTTAGAGAATAAAAATTTCAATAGTTTTTCCTCCAAAGGAAGTTGGCTAAATAAGGAAACAAAACTCTATTTTTATTAAATTATTATCTTTTAGTTAAGATATAATCTTTAATTATTATAATTTTTTTAATTAAATTATAATCTTTTAATTTAAAAATAAAACAAAACTGGTATAAATCTAAAATTCGTATATGAAAAACCAAAAAATTTGATATTATTAGTTTCGCATAATTTTGTTTTACCAAGTACGGGTATTTAATTCGTATAAAAAAATTATGAATTTATATTATTAATTTCTTGACAAATTTTTTTTTTTAAAATTATTTGAGAAAATTTATAAATTGTAATCATTAGTTTTGTGATGAAAAATTTCATTAAAATGTACATTTCATGAATTTACTTAATTCTTTTATATAATTTTCCATTCAATTTTTATTCTTATATTAAAATTTGAAAAATTAATAATACGTTAATTTTAAATCTTAAATAATACATTATAAAGTAAAAGATCTATGAATAACGCGCATGTATGCGCGGGATCCATACTAGTTTCTATTAAGGCAAAATATGAAGACTATTAATTAAAACCCGTACAAAAATATACGAGTCTGCCCTACAAAAATTGGCTTTGATTAAACAAAGCACAGAATAAAATTTGTAACATAGAATTGCAGTATATTAGTCCATATAATTTGGTACAGTTGGAAAGCTACGATATTTTTCCGTCCCCTTCATCGTCTTCAAGCCTTCATGTCTCTATATATAAACAAGTCCATTATGAAAATGATGTTAAACCTAAAATTAAAGTGGACCAAGCTAGCTAGTATATGGCAAAATTAATTACCATATCTTTTTTGGTACGCAAAATTAATTACCATATCTGATCTACATTTTTACTTGTGGTAGTGATGGCATCTATAGTAGAGTAAAGGATATGGACAAAAAAAAAACGGAATTACTTTTTTCACATACGAATTTTACTATTTCACATACACTTTTTCATAAATTTTTCATATCATACTCTTCTACCTAAATCTAATCAAATTAACTCTTGCATATACCTTTTCCCCTAAAATCGAATCTAATTACTCTATAAACTTGAACAATGGATTGTAATACTTTAGTTAATAAAAGTAAAATTAATGTTCACTTGCTTGTCAATTACGGAATAATATTTACTTCTCTATAATTCTTGTGCTTTGTCATTGTTCACAGGATACTAATTTGGAGTTTATTAATTCGGACCACGATCTTTCAGTATATCCTTTGGGGCTATTATCAATCATTTATCATGTGATGCTTTCACGTTGTAGGCAATAAGTGTAATAGGCAGTTTGACTTGTGTTTTTTCGTAATTTGTTGCTAAATCAAACCCCTAATTTCACCTTCGATCGTTATATCTCCTCGATTAATTTCCATTTATACAAGGTTACATGTATTGCTAACACCGACGAAGCAAGGGGTCGGGGTCGACCAGAGCGAGGTTGGCCGACAACCGGGTCGACGGAACAAGGGGTGTTGAACAGAGGTGATATTGGTGGTGGTGGTGGTGATGGTGAAGGGGGATGAGAGAAGGGAGAAAAAAAATCAATTGGTGAGGAAATAAAAAAAAAATGACAAGGGTAAAATTGTAAAATGCGTATGTGAAAAAGTAAAATTCGTATGTGAAAAAATATATCCAATAAAAAAAATAGTAGAGTACGTAAAAGGATTTTACTTTACCTAATATTAAAAATACGTCGTTGCCCACCGACTCGCCGTTCTTTATCCGCATATATAGTCTTCCTCGGTGAATCTCCAATCTCATGGAAACAAAAAGAAGCAAACCAGCCGAGGCGAGAATATCGCGCCATTACTTACTCGGTATGTGAGCTAAAGTGGTTAAAAGGTCTCTTAGCATTCCTCACTGTCTCACACGACAAACCCATTGACCTCTAATTGCGACAGTCAATCAGCCCTACATATTGCCCGCAATCCGGTCTTTCATGAACGGACAAAACATATCGAGGTGGATTGTCACTTTATTCGCGATGAAATGCTCAAAGGTACTATTCGTCCTAGTTATGTCCATACAAAGGTCCAGCTACCTGACATTTTCACCAAAGCACTCGGACGGGTACCGTTTGATACATTGTTATTCAAGTTGGGCGTCTCAAATATCCACGCGCCAACTTGAGGGGGTATTACACATTTACACAGCACTCCAGCCACAACGGCTACGTCCTCCAACAACTCAATGCACCATATCAAGCCATATTAATCTCCTTGCCTTATTTGATGTATTATTATTATCATTTATCATACATATTCTTTACTGTAAATACCATATTAGATTGTAGGTATAAATAGCTATCCGCCTATCCCCTCAATGTAAAGAACACAACTTTGGAATATATAACACAATTACTTTGAACAATCTCTTATAACATTCTTCATTTTCATTTTTTTTAATGTTACTCGTAGTGTTCTTTCTAGTAGCGGCATTTTTAGCCGCTACTCCGGTTGAGACGACCTCATGTCTTAGGATCAACCGTAGTCAGCTAAGAATGAAAATACCAAAAACCATGTTCGGGGTTTTCTTTGAGGTAAGTAATTTTGTTTTTTATATTGTTCATAATTTTTAGGTTTAATACTACATTCTACAATAATATTAAAATTTTGTTATGATAATATTAATTTAGGGTACTAATTTTGCAGGAAATAAATCATGCCGGTTCGGGGGGATTATGGGCTGAGCTTGTAAGCAATCGAGGTATATCCATTGGTTTTCCCTTAAGTGCTAGTGAGCTTGCTTGTTGGTGCATTCTTTTAGTTTGCACATATTCCGAAATGGATTATGTTGTTTTTGTATATGATATGATGAGAGCCGGTCTTTGATTTCCAAAATATAGCAATGGTGAATGGTTTGATATTATTGAACTAAAATTTAGTTTAATTGGCAGGGTTTGAGGCCGGTGGGATCCATTCTTCCTCGTCTGACATTCTTCCTTGGGGTGTCATTGGAAACGAGTCTGAAATACTCGTTTCCACTGACCTTTCTTCACCCTTTGAGCAAAATCGGGTTGCTCTAAGGGTGGAGGTTCTGAGAGACTCCCAAGTTGGAGTCGGCGTCTACAACCCTGGCTTTTGGGGAATGGTATGGTTAACCTCGATCTTTATCCTTATCAGTTTTCTTAGAATATACTGTACGTATTTTGTGGTATAATATATTTTGTTGTTTCATTTTGCAGAATATCGAGAAAGGAAGACAATACAAGGTCATCTTCTACCTTCGTTCGTTGGAGAGGGTAGATGTTTCAGTGTCGTTTACGACTTCAAATGGCACACTTCTAGCTTCAACCCATGTGTAAGTTAAATTGTTCCAGTGTTTATATTAGTTTTTATATTTGGTGATTATGTGTTAATTTGTATGTGAATGCTTTTGTATTGATTTGCAGGTCTCCATCTCGTTTTTTAAATTGGACGAGGATGGAGGTTGTACTTACACCCAAAAGCTCAAATTCGAATTCCAGATTGCAATTCACCACCAATCAAAAAGGATTGTTGTGGTTCGACCAAATATCTGCAATGCCAGCAGATACTTATAAGGTAATATAATATATCTAAGATAATTTATTATTTGAATTAAATATATAGTGTTTTACTAATAGTCAGACTCGATTTTGTTGCAGGGTCATGGATTCCGAATTGACGTGTTTCAGATGATAGCTGATCTACGGCCAGCTTTCATGCGGTTTCCAGGTAAATGACATAATGGAGACTAGTTTGAAGATAGAGGCATTGGATGAATGTTTTACTTTTGTTTCGTTCCATGAAAAACTTTGAGCAATTCTTTCATTTCATTTCATTTCAGGTGGTACTTTTGTTGAAGGGGTAAAGCTGAGTAATTCTTTCCAGTGGAAGAAAACGGTTGGGCCGTGGGAGGAAAGACCAGGACATTTTGGAGATGTCTGGAATTATTGGACAGACGACGGTCTAGGCTTCTTTGAGCAACTTTTGGTAGGTCAATCAGTCAATGTCAATCCCCCCTTTATTTTTCCTTTGATATTATTCTAAACAATGATGCACAATTTCATGATAATGCTGCTATTTTTCTCTTGAAGCTGGCTCAAGACCTTCACAGTGAACCAGTTTGGGTTGTTAACTGTGGTAAGTTATTTTTTTTATTCGCTCTTTCGACAACATTGGTATTCTCATGCTCAAATTAAAGTAGTTTACTAGTCTTGGTCATATGCAGGCATCAGCCGTCAAGAGCATGCTAATAATTCAGATATTCAACAATATGTCCGGGTACTTTAGTTTTGAAAATTTATTTGAAACAGATCGGAACTTTTTCCTACCTTTCTTTATTCATGGCTCAACTGCTAATTGGCCGGGTTTCAGGACATGTTGGATGGCATCGAGTTTGCCAGGGGTGATGCGTCTTCTGCCTGGGGTTCTGTACGAGCTAGAATGGGTCACCCACAGCCTTTCCAATTGCGATACGTGGCAATTGGAAATGAAGATTGTGACTTTCCGTTTTACAATGGTATATATACATTCAAGATGCACAGTTTAGTTATATAATCATAGCTTACTTTATGAATCTCACACTGTAATTTGTTAAACAGGAAATTACTTGAAGCTTTATAAAGCCCTGAAACAGTCTTATCCAGATATACAAGCTATATCTAACTGCGATGGCAGCAGAGTTGCATTGCATCATCCAGCGGACATATTTGACTATCATGTAAGTTTTTCATTATCCAAATTGGTTTTTGTATCTCTCTATTCAGAGTGCTTAATTAAAACAGTTTTCGCATTCGATATAATTAAACTGACATTTTGTCTTATGGCTTGTGCCCATCAGATATATACGAATGCGTCCGACATGTTCGCTCATCAACATCATTTCGATTCCACGCCACGTGGTGGGGCAAAGGTATGTTTAATTATATATTCTTTGTTGATATTTTGTTGATACTTTCCAACTCTTTTTGCCCTTTTCCACAGGTTTTTGTTAGCGAGTATGCCGTGACTACTGATGCAGGGCTGGGAAATCTACGCAGCGCACTAGCAGAAGCGGCTTTCCTTATGGGAATAGAGAAAAATAGGTACCAAAATAAACGACCTTGACATTCGTTGACTTTCTGTGGATTTATGCAGTACTAGTACTAGTACTAGGGCTGGCTCCTCACAAATTGGAGTTTTTATTTTTCTTTGTTTGCAGTGATGTTGTTGCAATGGCTTGCTACGCTCCGCTCTTAGTTAATACTAATGATAGGAAGTATGCATCTATCTATCTTTCCTTGCTTGTTATTTTCATTAATGATCAGCTAAGATGCCCTTCCCTTGGATGAATCCTAAACTTGAATTTGATCTTTTAATGTTATAAGATTTCTTGTATCTTTAATTCGTAAAACTTGTCAATTATATTTTAGGTGGAATCCAGATGCAATAGTCATCAGTTCATCTACTGTTTATGGCACTCCTAGTTACTGGATGCAACATTTCTTTATCCGGTCAAGTGGAGCATCGCTCATCTCTTCCACTTTACAGAGCAACGATACACTTGTTGTTGCATCTGTAATCAGTTGGAAGGGGGCCGATAACCAGAACTACATAACTGTCAAGGTTTGTAGCTAGTATTCTGTTTTTACATGACATGGATCCTTAATAATAAAACGGAAGCTATAGTACATTAATTGTTAAACTAAGTAAAAAGAAGAGCATTGACAACTTGAAACCTCTATAGTATATTATGGTTCCTATTGATTATTCTGAATTGCTATGGTGCAGGTAGTGAATTTCGGCAACTCCACAGCCAATTTCACCATAACGTTTGACGATCACCAAGGATCCAAGCCACTTAGTGGCTTGACAAAGACCATCCTTACGTCGTCAAACGCGTTCGATGAAAATACCTTTCAAGATCCCACTAAGGTATGTAATCTATTCACTTAGGCCTTGTTTGGATAGAGGGATTTAGAAGGAAAGGGAAGGGAGGGATTTGGAAGGAGGCAATATCCATTGTTTGGATAGCAAAATAGGGGTGGAGGGATTTGGAGGGAAGGGATAATGGATCCCTCCATTTCCTTTCTCCAAGCCAAAATGTTTCCCCTCCAACATAGGCAAGATTTGGAGGGAAAACTCCACCTCTCCATTCTCCCTCCCTTTCCCTTCTCTCCCTTTCCCTCCCCTCCATTCCCCTCCCTTCCCTTTCCCTCCACTTTTGCTATCCAAACAAGGGATTTTAAATCTCCTACTCTCCCTCTCTTTCTTTTCCCTCCAAATTCTTCAATCCAAACACACCCTTAGTTTACTTACATCATGTACTCAACTATATCAGCCTTACCAGAACCAGCCATAAATTTTCCGATGCAGGTATATCCCGTCACAACCCCCTTTAAGGGAAGTGGATATTCCTTCAATGTTTCGCTTCCGCCCTATTCGTTACAGGCTTTTGATTTTTCAGGTTAGGATTTCTTTTCCCAATATACACACTCTCCTATAATCATGTATCAGTATACTTGTACTTAGAAATTCGACGTAACCAATTACCAACAATGGAGGATTCAAATTTAATCCCTCCTTGTCGCCACCGTTGTCGGCTATGGGTTGATCCACTTCGTCAATACTAGCATTAACTTATACGGAGTACATTACAGGCGTTGGCAAAGGACACATTGATAGAATGTGTCTCACTCTTGCGGTGTTGATCCTAGCCCTTGTCATAAAACTATAGTTTTACCAATCGTTGGTTGGCGCAGTGGTAGCATGGGGCTGCGCTTGGTAGGGAGGTCTGCGGATCGATCCCCCACAACTGCGATTGGGAAGGGTTTAAATATCGTAATCCTTGGACACGCCCCGAAATCCGGATTAGTCGGCCCAATGTGGTTCGGATTACCGGATGGTTTAGACCAAAATAAAATAAAATAAAACTATAGTTTTGGATCTTCGCCGATAAAAATGGTGAGTTTATTTCAAATTAATTAATCTATAGTTCATGGTTTTCGTTGTTGTTAGTAATAATTGATGGAGAAACTGATTAATAATTAACTACTATGAATTTTCGTTTGGTTTTGTAACGTTGCAGGTTAGATTTGAAGAATTATGCTTTAGATTGCTTCCGGAAAAAAAAGAAACAAAGATGATATAGGCGATATTACATTACTCTCGCATTTGTTACTCCTTTTACTTCTACTCAATACATTACGAGTTAAGGGGAGTTATGGTAATAGAATATCGGTTTTTTAAAGTTATAATAGGTGTGTGATTACAATGTAAATTATGTCCTGAACAATTGTTTTATGTGAAGGTCGTTTCGATCAATTATCTACCCGTAATACCAAATGTCAAGATTAATACCAAATGTCGATATTATTGTGTCACCATTGCTCGAATTAAATATAAGAAGATTCAAGCCCATAACCCACAAAGATCAAAATTGATAACATTCCAAGAAAGGAAAATTATTCAGAAATAAACATTGCACAAAGTAAAATATATTTAGATATTTATTGATAAATAATAATATTAATGAGTGGGCTCATTAACAGGAGGAATGGGCCCAGTTTGACAACAACAAGCATGATCATCAAGGCAAGTACCGTTTTCCCATCCTCCAGGGGAATTTGCAGCACAATATTGCACGCACGTTATCTTGTTACATTTCGGAAGTTGAACCGAGTGTCCGGTCTAATGCAACCATACTCATATGCTACACTTCTGCTCGTGTTTTAATAAAAAAAAAACAAATTAGAGTTGAAAAACATAGCTATATATAACAACGAGAAATTTTAAAATACATTTGATATAGGAAATATCTTTTAGATAAAAAAGCTACATACCGTGGAGCAAAACAAAGGACATAATAATGAAGAAGATGAGAGAAACCTTGTTCATGATTGTAATTTTCTATGAATTTTTTATTTTTCACAATGTGAGAATAGGTTTTTAGAAAAATAATTTAACCTACTTTTCATATGGTTGTGGACTAAGTATACTTTTATAATAATAACGATGGAGTTATAAATGGTAAAATATGATATGAATCTTACCTCATAATATTGCTTATGATTTCCTTCCTTTGTAAAGTATACTAAACATGCATAGTAATCTCCAAAACGATTTGGATATACAAGGTAGACCTCATGATTAGGCCAAACTACAATTTATTTTGTCAGTCCACGGTCTAGTAAATTAGGTTATTTCGATATTTGAATTGGTCCTGAACCGAATTGAACAAACCGGTTATTAAGTTGGTAAATGAGCCATTTAAGGAAAGAATCATCTATTTACTAAATGAATAGGCGAATTCTATCATTTTCCGCCAAAAAATCATATTCTCAAAAAAGGAAACTAACTATACTTAGAGAAAAAGGATTACGCATCTGAGGTAGTACCTCAGACCTTGTAGTTTTTGAGCATATACACATTTTTTCTGAGCATATTACCATTTATAAATATAGTTTTTGAGCAATATTATATTTTTTTAGTGTAATGTTTTAGGTAATGTGCTCAAAAACTTTATACTAAAGCAGAACTCAAAAACTTTAAAATAAAACTCAGAAAATAAACAATAAGAGGTACTACCTCAGATGTATAGTCTATGAACTGCTATACTTATGTCCATTCACTAAATAAGGAAACTAACAATTACAATTTAATTCATTTATTATATTTTCATTAAAATTAATCTTTTCATTAAAATTAATCTTTTCATCAAATTATATTATTTTCATTAAACTCTAAACTATATTATTTTAATTAAAATAAAAAATTTGATATAAAACTATAAAAATTGCTAAATCTTTTATTAATCTTTAAAACGACCGTTGTTATTACTTTCGTGACAAAGAAAATTGAAAAACAAAAATATAAATTGAGACTCATTAGTTTATGCTATAAAAATATTTTCATCAGAATATATTTCAACTCATGACTCAATTCTCTTAGCTAATTTTCAATTCTAACTTTTATTTATCCAAGCAAAATATAATGATGACAAATGTAAACAATTATAAGGTATCAATATTATATAAATAATTTTATATATAAAAATATTAAACTTTAAATACCGTGCATTATATGCACGAGGTCTAAACTAGTTATACCATCATATCATATCATATATTATATTAAAGTAGAAACCATTTGCCACATATCATATGCAGATGGCTTCTGCCACATGTCATGATCATAAAATTTTTGAATTTTTATTGGGTGTATAAACTTGCCTTATAAACTACAACGTTTTTAATACACTACTGATTGATTGATTATATTTTCCCCATTACAAAGTACTCACCTAATTCAAAACATCCTCTCAAAAGTCCACTTTTTAAATTTGCTTCATGTCAATGATATATTTGGGATTCGAAACCATAAAAAATGGCAACATTATCAATCACAAATATTTCTTTCTTTTTTTAGAGAATCAACACTATCAAGTATCAACCATACATTATCTTTTTAGAATGTTTTGTATATTGAGTTTTTTTTATGAGGATGACAATTAAGAGTAGATGATCTGAGTAAATTTTTTTATGAGGATGACAATTAAGAGTAGATGATCTGAGTAAAATGTACTAATGACGATTGACGATCCATTATTCACCATAAACGGTGGTGATACATGGCTAAAGTCCGTCCAACTTTTTGTTTTTCTATGGAAATGTCAAATATTTTTGGCACACTACATTATGTTAAAAATATACTCCTCAATTTCCACTACTACAGATACAGGCTATAACAACGGTTAAAAACCACTACCGCCTCCTCGCCACTTTCACGATTGTCATACTCACCAGCTTCATTTGGCCCATTACTTCCTCCATCAATCAATAGAAACGGAAAATCAAAGATTGCCAATAATACGCCAATCACCATCTATTAGGTTTGGAAATCTTCAAAGTCGCATATTTTTTAAAATTCAAATTTAATACTTCTTAATTTAGTTATAACTTAAATATTCATTTTTTTTACATTGAAAACTTTGAATTTCAGTTACAAAGTTTTAAGCTTAAACCATGATGTTTTCAAGTTAAATTCCATGTTTTAAAATTAAAGTGCTCAATTTTACCTTTGACTTAAATATTCATGTTTTTATTATGAGAACTTTTGGTTTTAAGTTGAAAATTAATATGTTTATAACATTTAAAAGTCTTACCTTGAAAACTTATATAATTATGAAGAAAACTTAATTTTTTAATTTGTTTATTTTCATTAAAGGTTATAGAGTATTGTTTTATTTTTGTTCAAGTCCAATTTTAGTTTGAAAGCTTAATGTTTTAAGTTAAAAATTCAGGGGCTTGAGAGAAATATTTGTATCGAGGAGCACAGTCGCACACGGTATTCGGCCAGAGAGAACGTTGTCCGTTTATAGGAGTTACCATTACAACAATGGCTTGGGGGTAGTGGTCGACCTAATTTTAGGTCCGCAAATTGTAGTGTAGTACGAAATAGGAGGGAAAGTAAAGTAGTAAACTAATAGAAGTTGAGAGGTGAAAATTATTTGGACTTAATTTTAATTGGGCTCGTCTTATTGTAAGATAGGTCCTAGAGAACAATTTATGGGGTTTATGCATTTATTCAATGTGAATAGTACCTTGAAAAACCATTAACGTAGCTTTTATAGGACTGTTATTGACAAATTAAGAAAATAATTAATTTTCTGATCGTGTTTATTAGGACACAAATGGAAATGTGCGATAATGATACGAAGTATCATATTATTACCTACAACGATACGGTTACTTTCACATATTCTTATTGAAGACGGACACGTTTCGGCACAAACTAAAGATGGGTCAAATGTCGTCATTTTAACGATAAATGTGACCATTTTTATGACTAACTGTAATAGCTTCGAAAATCGTTCTAGTAACTTTTAATTTAAAAATGGTTATATTTTCGTCTTACATTGGTCACATTTTACTCCATTTTCACCTTATAATGAAATATAACCCATCTTCAACAACATTTGTTGAAGCATTTAATTTATTAGTGAAAGTGGGAATCAATGGGCCCTGGTGTGTATCATGGTCATTGTAGAGGCTCATGCAAAGAAAGGTTTACACGTAGAATTGGCCATGGCTCCCATACGGTGCATATTGCTAACTCAGTAACTCGCCCTATAATTATATGATAATTCTATTGTAAAATCGTTTTATACAAGTATTATAGTAAAATTAAATACTTCGTAATATCTACCGAAATAATTTTCATCAAACCACTTTTTTTCATGATTGGGGCATCAAAAAGTTTTACAATGGTATAGTGAAACTATTTTACATTATATTTATGAGAGACGGTATCTCATAAGACCTACTATACGCTTAATTGTATATACTCTTTCTGTCCCATGAATAATTTACATAAGACAAACAAAAACTATTAACTACGATTTAAAAGAGAGAGTGATATTCTTGACTAGTTGCCTAATTAGAACTCTTTCTATTAATCCCCCTTAAACTAAAAGAATAAGAGATTCTCAAGTTTTCCCGCCTAAATGAGTTGCTCTATATTGGGCTTGGGCTTCATTATATTCTATCTTTAACTAGGCCATACTGATTTATTTCATATAATAAATAATTCTATGACACTTTAAAAGGGGATAATATTTTTTTTTTCAACTTGCATTGCTCTTTATATTTAGAGAATAAAAATTTCAATAGTTTTTCCTCCAAAGGAAGTTGGCTAAATAAGGAAACAAAACTCTATTTTTATTAAATTATTATCTTTTAGTTAAGATATAATCTTTAATTATTATAATTTTTTTAATTAAATTATAATCTTTTAATTTAAAAATAAAACAAAACTGGTATAAATCTAAAATTCGTATATGAAAAACCAAAAAATTTGATATTATTAGTTTCGCATAATTTTGTTTTACCAAGTACGGGTATTTAATTCGTATAAAAAAATTATGAATTTATATTATTAATTTCTTGACAAATTTTTTTTTTTAAAATTATTTGAGAAAATTTATAAATTGTAATCATTAGTTTTGTGATGAAAAATTTCATTAAAATGTACATTTCATGAATTTACTTAATTCTTTTATATAATTTTCCATTCAATTTTTATTCTTATATTAAAATTTGAAAAATTAATAATACGTTAATTTTAAATCTTAAATAATACATTATAAAGTAAAAGATCTATGAATAACGCGCATGTATGCGCGGGATCCATACTAGTTTCTATTAAGGCAAAATATGAAGACTATTAATTAAAACCCGTACAAAAATATACGAGTCTGCCCTACAAAAATTGGCTTTGATTAAACAAAGCACAGAATAAAATTTGTAACATAGAATTGCAGTATATTAGTCCATATAATTTGGTACAGTTGGAAAGCTACGATATTTTTCCGTCCCCTTCATCGTCTTCAAGCCTTCATGTCTCTATATATAAACAAGTCCATTATGAAAATGATGTTAAACCTAAAATTAAAGTGGACCAAGCTAGCTAGTATATGGCAAAATTAATTACCATATCTTTTTTGGTACGCAAAATTAATTACCATATCTGATCTACATTTTTACTTGTGGTAGTGATGGCATCTATAGTAGAGTAAAGGATATGGACAAAAAAAAAAACGGAATTACTTTTTTCACATACGAATTTTACTATTTCACATACACTTTTTCATAAATTTTTCATATCATACTCTTCTACCTAAATCTAATCAAATTAACTCTTGCATATACCTTTTCCCCTAAAATCGAATCTAATTACTCTATAAACTTGAACAATGGATTGTAATACTTTAGTTAATAAAAGTAAAATTAATGTTCACTTGCTTGTCAATTACGGAATAATATTTACTTCTCTATAATTCTTGTGCTTTGTCATTGTTCACAGGATACTAATTTGGAGTTTATTAATTCGGACCACGATCTTTCAGTATATCCTTTGGGGCTATTATCAATCATTTATCATGTGATGCTTTCACGTTGTAGGCAATAAGTGTAATAGGCAGTTTGACTTGTGTTTTTCTGTAATTTGTTGCTAAATCAAACCCCTAATTTCACCTTCGATCGTTATATCTCCTCGATTAATTTCCATTTATACAAGGTTACATGTATTGCTAACACCGACGAAGCAAGGGGTCGGGGTCGACCAGAGCGAGGTTGGCCGACAACTGGACTGACGGAACAAGGGGTGTTGAACAGAGGTGATATTGGTGGTGGTGGTGGTGATGGTGAAGGGGGATGAGAGAAGGGAGAAAAAAAATCAATTGGTGAGGAAATAAAAAAAAAATGACAAGGGTAAAATTGTAAAATGCGTATGTGAAAAAGTAAAATTCGTATGTGAAAAAATATATCCAATAAAAAAAATAGTAGAGTACGTAAAAGGATTTTACTTTACCTAATATTAAAAATACGTCAGTTGCCCACTGACTCGCCGTTCTTTATCCGCATATATAGTCTTCCTCGGTGAATCTCCAATCTCATGGAAAACAAAGAAGCAAACCAGCCGAGGCAGAATATCGCGCCATTACTTACTCGGTATGTGAGCTAAAGTGGTTAAAAGGTCTCTTAGCATTCCTCACTGTCTCACACGACAAACCCATTGACCTCTAATTGCGACAGTCAATCAGCCCTACATATTGCCCGCAATCCGGTCTTTCATGAACGGACAAAACATATCGAGGTGGATTGTCACTTTATTCGCGATGAAATGCTCAAAGGTACTATTCGTCCTAGTTATGTCCATACAAAGGTCCAGCTACCTGACATTTTCACCAAAGCACTCGGACGGGTACCGTTTGATACATTGTTATTCAAGTTGGGCGTCTCAAATATCCACGCGCCAACTTGAGGGGGTATTACACATTTACACAGCACTCCAGCCACAACGGCTACGTCCTCCAACAACTCAATGCACCATATCAAGCCATATTAATCTCCTTGCCTTATTTGATGTATTATTATTATCATTTATCATACATATTCTTTACTGTAAATACCATATTAGATTGTAGGTATAAATAGCTATCCGCCTATCCCCTCAATGTAAAGAACACAACTTTGGAATATATAACACAATTACTTTGAACAATCTCTTATAACATTCTTCATTTTCATTTTTTTTAATGTTACTCGTAGTGTTCTTTCTAGTAGCGGCATTTTTAGCCGCTACTCCGGTTGAGACGACCTCATGTCTTAGGATCAACCGTAGTCAGCTAAGAATGAAAATACCAAAAACCATGTTCGGGGTTTTCTTTGAGGTAAGTAATTTTGTTTTTTATATTGTTCATAATTTTTAGGTTTAATACTACATTCTACAATAATATTAAAATTTTGTTATGATAATATTAATTTAGGGTACTAATTTTGCAGGAAATAAATCATGCCGGTTCGGGGGGATTATGGGCTGAGCTTGTAAGCAATCGAGGTATATCCATTGGTTTTCCCTTAAGTGCTAGTGAGCTTGCTTGTTGGTGCATTCTTTTAGTTTGCACATATTCCGAAATGGATTATGTTGTTTTTGTATATGATATGATGAGAGCCGGTCTTTGATTTCCAAAATATAGCAATGGTGAATGGTTTGATATTATTGAACTAAAATTTAGTTTAATTGGCAGGGTTTGAGGCCGGTGGGATCCATTCTTCCTCGTCTGACATTCTTCCTTGGGGTGTCATTGGAAACGAGTCTGAAATACTCGTTTCCACTGACCTTTCTTCACCCTTTGAGCAAAATCGGGTTGCTCTAAGGGTGGAGGTTCTGAGAGACTCCCAAGTTGGAGTCGGCGTCTACAACCCTGGCTTTTGGGGAATGGTATGGTTAACCTCGATCTTTATCCTTATCAGTTTTCTTAGAATATACTGTACGTATTTTGTGGTATAATATATTTTGTTGTTTCATTTTGCAGAATATCGAGAAAGGAAGACAATACAAGGTCATCTTCTACCTTCGTTCGTTGGAGAGGGTAGATGTTTCAGTGTCGTTTACGACTTCAAATGGCACACTTCTAGCTTCAACCCATGTGTAAGTTAAATTGTTCCAGTGTTTATATTAGTTTTTATATTTGGTGATTATGTGTTAATTTGTATGTGAATGCTTTTGTATTGATTTGCAGGTCTCCATCTCGTTTTTTAAATTGGACGAGGATGGAGGTCGTACTTACACCCAAAAGCTCAAATTCGAATTCCAGATTGCAATTCACCACCAATCAAAAAGGATTGTTGTGGTTCGACCAAATATCTGCAATGCCAGCAGATACTTATAAGGTAATACAATATATCTAAGATAATTTATTATTTGAATTAAATATATAGTGTGTTTTACTAATAGTCGACTCGATTATGTTGCAGGGTCATGGATTCCGAATTGACGTGTTTCAGATGATAGCTGATCTACGGCCAGCTTTCATGCGGTTTCCAGGTATCTAGTTTGAAGATAGAGGCATTGGATGAATGTTTTACTTTTGTTTCGTTCCATGAAAAACTTTGAGCAATTCTTTCATTTCATTTCATTTCATTTCAGGTGGTACTTTTGTTGAAGGGGTAAAGCTGAGTAATTCTTTCCAGTGGAAGAAAACGGTTGGGCCGTGGGAGGAAAGACCAGGACATTTTGGAGATGTCTGGAATTATTGGACAGACGACGGTCTAGGCTTCTTTGAGCAACTTTTGGTAGGTCAATCAGTCAATGTCAATCCCCCTTTATTTTTCCTTTCATATTATTCTAAACAATGATGCACAATTTCATGATAATGCATGCTGCTATTTTTCTCTTGAAGCTGGCTGAAGACCTTGACACTGAACCAGTTTGGGTTGTTAACTGTGGTAACTAATTTTTTTTATAAACTTTGGACAACATTGGTATTCTCATGCTCAAATTAAAGTAGTTTACTAGTCTGGGTCATATGCAGGCATCAGCCGTCAAGAGCATGCTAATAATTCAGATATTCAACAATATGTCCGGGTACGTTAATTTTGAAAATTTATTTGAAACAGATCTCAACTTTTTCCTACCTTTCTTTATTCATGGCTCAACTGCTAATTGGCCGGGTTTCAGGACATGTTGGATGGCATCGAGTTTGCCAGGGGTGATGCGTCTTCTGCCTGGGGTTCTGTACGAGCTAGAATGGGTCACCCACAGCCTTTCCAATTGCGATACGTGGCAATTGGAAATGAAGATTGTGACTTTCCGTTTTACAATGGTATATATACATTCAAGATGCACAGTTTAGTTATATAATCATAGCTTACTTTATGAATCTCACACTGTAATTTGTTAAACAGGAAATTACTTGAAGCTTTATAAAGCCCTGAAACAGTCTTATCCAGATATACAAGCTATATCTAACTGCGATGGCAGCAGAGTTGCATTGCATCATCCAGCGGACATATTTGACTATCATGTAAGTTTTTCATTATCCAAATTGGTTTTTGTATCTCTCTATTCAGAGTGCTTAATTAAAACAGTTTTCGCATTCGATATAATTAAACTGACATTTTGTCTTATGGCTTGTGCCCATCAGATATATACGAATGCGTCCGACATGTTCGCTCATCAACATCATTTCGATTCCACGCCACGTGGTGGGGCAAAGGTATGTTTAATTATATATTCTTTGTTGATATTTTGTTGATACTTTCCAACTCTTTTTGCCCTTTTCCACAGGTTTTTGTTAGCGAGTATGCCGTGACTACTGATGCAGGGCTGGGAAATCTACGCAGCGCACTAGCAGGAGCGGCTTTCCTTATGGGAATAGAGAAAAATAGGTACCAAAATAAACGACCTTGACATTCGTTGACTTTCTGTGGATTTATGCAGTACTAGTACTAGTACTAGGGCTGGCTCCTCACAAATTGGAGTTTTTATTTTTCTTTGTTTGCAGTGATGTTGTTGCAATGGCTTGCTACGCTCCGCTCTTAGTTAATACTAATGATAGGAAGTATGCATCTATCTATCTTTCCTTGCTTGTTATTTTCATTAATGATCAGCTAAGATGCCCTTCCCTTGGATGAATCCTAAACTTGAATTTGATCTTTTAATGTTATAAGATTTCTTGTATCTTTAATTCGTAAAACTTGTCAATTATATTTTAGGTGGAATCCAGATGCAATAGTCATCAGTTCATCTCTTGTTTATGGCACTCCTAGTTCTTTGGATGCAACATTTCTTTATCCGGTCAAGTGGAGCATCGCTCATCTCTTCCACTTTACAGAGCAACGATACACTTGTTGTTGCATCTGTAATCAGTTGGAAGGGGGCCGATAACCAGAACTACATAACTGTCAAGGTTTGTAGCTAGTATTCTGTTTTTACATGACATGGATCCTTAATAATAAAACGGAAGCTATAGTACATTAATTGTTAAACTAAGTAAAAAGAAGAGCATTGACAACTTGAAACCTCTATAGTATATTATGGTTCCTATTGATTATTCTGAATTGCTATGGTGCAGGTAGTGAATTTCGGCAACTCCACAGCCAATTTCACCATAACGTTTGACGATCACCAAGGATCCAAGCCACTTAGTGGCTTGACAAAGACCATCCTTACGTCGTCAAACGCGTTCGATGAAAATACCTTTCAAGATCCCACTAAGGTATGTAATCTATTCACTTAGGCCTTGTTTGGATAGAGGGATTTAGAAGGAAAGGGAAGGGAGGGATTTGGAAGGAGGCAATATCCATTGTTTGGATAGCAAAATAGGGGTGGAGGGATTTGGAGGGAAGGGATAATGGATCCCTCCATTTCCTTTCTCCAAGCCAAAATGTTTCCCCTCCAACATAGGCAAGATTTGGAGGGAAAACTCCACCTCTCCATTCTCCCTCCCTTTCCCTTCTCTCCCTTTCCCTCCCCTCCATTCCCCTCCCTTCCCTTTCCCTCCACTTTTGCTATCCAAACAAGGGATTTTAAATCTCCTACTCTCCCTCTCTTTCTTTTCCCTCCAAATTCTTCAATCCAAACACACCCTTAGTTTACTTACATCATGTACTCAACTATATCAGCCTTACCAGAACCAGCCATAAATTTTCCGATGCAGGTATATCCCGTCACAACCCCCTTTAAGGGAAGTGGATATTCCTTCAATGTTTCGCTTCCGCCCTATTCGTTACAGGCTTTTGATTTTTCAGGTTAGGATTTCTTTTCCCAATATACACACTCTCCTATAATCATGTATCAGTATACTTGTACTTAGAAATTCGACGTAACCAATTACCAACAATGGAGGATTCAAATTTAATCCCTCCTTGTCGCCACCGTTGTCGGCTATGGGTTGATCCACTTCGTCAATACTAGCATTAACTTATACGGAGTACATTACAGGCGTTGGCAAAGGACACATTGATAGAATGTGTCTCACTCTTGCGGTGTTGATCCTAGCCCTTGTCATAAAACTATAGTTTTACCAATCGTTGGTTGGCGCAGTGGTAGCATGGGGCTGCGCTTGGTAGGGAGGTCTGCGGATCGATCCCCCACAACTGCGATTGGGAAGGGTTTAAATATCGTAATCCTTGGACACGCCCCGAAATCCGGATTAGTCGGCCCAATGTGGTTCGGATTACCGGATGGTTTAGACCAAAATAAAATAAAATAAAACTATAGTTTTGGATCTTCGCCGATAAAAATGGTGAGTTTATTTCAAATTAATTAATCTATAGTTCATGGTTTTCGTTGTTGTTAGTAATAATTGATGGAGAAACTGATTAATAATTAACTACTATGAATTTTCGTTTGGTTTTGTAACGTTGCAGGTTAGATTTGAAGAATTATGCTTTAGATTGCTTCCGGAAAAAAAAGAAACAAAGATGATATAGGCGATATTACATTACTCTCGCATTTGTTACTCCTTTTACTTCTACTCAATACATTACGAGTTAAGGGGAGTTATGGTAATAGAATATCGGTTTTTTAAAGTTATAATAGGTGTGTGATTACAATGTAAATTATGTCCTGAACAATTGTTTTATGTGAAGGTCGTTTCGATCAATTATCTACCCGTAATACCAAATGTCAAGATTAATACCAAATGTCGATATTATTGTGTCACCATTGCTCGAATTAAATATAAGAAGATTCAAGCCCATAACCCACAAAGATCAAAATTGATAACATTCCAAGAAAGGAAAATTATTCAGAAATAAACATTGCACAAAGTAAAATATATTTAGATATTTATTGATAAATAATAATATTAATGAGTGGGCTCATTAATGAGGGAGGAATGGGCCCAGTTTGACAACAACAAGCATGATCATCAAGGCAAGTACCGTTTTCCCATCCTCCAGGGGAATTTGCAGCACAATATTGCACGCACGTTATCTTGTTACATTCTGGAAGTTGAACCGGAGTGTCTGGTCTAATGCAACCATACTCATATGCTACACTTCCTGCTCGTGTTTTAATAAAAAAAAAACAAATTAGAGTTGAAAAACATAGCTATATATAACAACGAGAAATTTTAAAATACATTTGATATAGGAAATATCTTTTAGATAAAAAAGCTACATACCGTGGAGCAAAACAAAGGACATAATAATGAAGAAGATGAGAGAAACCTTGTTCATGATTGTAATTTTCTATGAATTTTTTATTTTTCACAATGTGAGAATAGGTTTTTAGAAAAATAATTTAACCTACTTTTCATATGGTTGTGGACTAAGTATACTTTTATAATAATAACGATGGAGTTATAAATGGTAAAATATGATATGAATCTTACCTCATAATATTGCTTATGATTTCCTTCCTTTGTAAAGTATACTAAACATGCATAGTAATCTCCAAAACGATTTGGATATACAAGGTAGACCTCATGATTAGGCCAAACTACAATTTATTTTGTCAGTCCACGGTCTAGTAAATTAGGTTATTTCGATATTTGAATTGGTCCTGAACCGAATTGAACAAACCGGTTATTAAGTTGGTAAATGAGCCATTTAAGGAAAGAATCATCTATTTACTAAATGAATAGGCGAATTCTATCATTTTCCGCCAAAAAATCATATTCTCAAAAAAGGAAACTAACTATACTTAGAGAAAAAGGATTACGCATCTGAGGTAGTACCTCAGACCTTGTAGTTTTTGAGCATATACACATTTTTTCTGAGCATATTACCATTTATAAATATAGTTTTTGAGCAATATTATATTTTTTTAGTGTAATGTTTTAGGTAATGTGCTCAAAAACTTTATACTAAAGCAGAACTCAAAAACTTTAAAATAAAACTCAGAAAATAAACAATAAGAGGTACTACCTCAGATGTATAGTCTATGAACTGCTATACTTATGTCCATTCACTAAATAAGGAAACTAACAATTACAATTTAATTCATTTATTATATTTTCATTAAAATTAATCTTTTCATTAAAATTAATCTTTTCATCAAATTATATTATTTTCATTAAACTCTAAACTATATTATTTTAATTAAAATAAAAAATTTGATATAAAACTATAAAAATTGCTAAATCTTTTATTAATCTTTAAAACGACCGTTGTTATTACTTTCGTGACAAAGAAAATTGAAAAACAAAAATATAAATTGAGACTCATTAGTTTATGCTATAAAAATATTTTCATCAGAATATATTTCAACTCATGACTCAATTCTCTTAGCTAATTTTCAATTCTAACTTTTATTTATCCAAGCAAAATATAATGATGACAAATGTAAACAATTATAAGGTATCAATATTATATAAATAATTTTATATATAAAAATATTAAACTTTAAATACCGTGCATTATATGCACGAGGTCTAAACTAGTTATACCATCATATCATATCATATATTATATTAAAGTAGAAACCATTTGCCACATATCATATGCAGATGGCTTCTGCCACATGTCATGATCATAAAATTTTTGAATTTTTATTGGGTGTATAAACTTGCCTTATAAACTACAACGTTTTTAATACACTACTGATTGATTGATTATATTTTCCCCATTACAAAGTACTCACCTAATTCAAAACATCCTCTCAAAAGTCCACTTTTTAAATTTGCTTCATGTCAATGATATATTTGGGATTCGAAACCATAAAAAATGGCAACATTATCAATCACAAATATTTCTTTCTTTTTTTAGAGAATCAACACTATCAAGTATCAACCATACATTATCTTTTTAGAATGTTTTGTATATTGAGTTTTTTTTATGAGGATGACAATTAAGAGTAGATGATCTGAGTAAATTTTTTTATGAGGATGACAATTAAGAGTAGATGATCTGAGTAAAATGTACTAATGACGATTGACGATCCATTATTCACCATAAACGGTGGTGATACATGGCTAAAGTCCGTCCAACTTTTTGTTTTTCTATGGAAATGTCAAATATTTTTGGCACACTACATTATGTTAAAAATATACTCCTCAATTTCCACTACTACAGATACAGGCTATAACAACGGTTAAAAACCACTACCGCCTCCTCGCCACTTTCACGATTGTCATACTCACCAGCTTCATTTGGCCCATTACTTCCTCCATCAATCAATAGAAACGGAAAATCAAAGATTGCCAATAATACGCCAATCACCATCTATTAGGTTTGGAAATCTTCAAAGCTGCATATTTTTTTAAAATTCAAATTTAATACTTCTTAATTTAGTTATAACTTAAATATTCATTTTTTTTACATTGAAAACTTTGAATTTCAGTTACAAAGTTTTAAGCTTAAACCATGATGTTTTCAAGTTAAATTCCATGTTTTAAAATTAAAGTGCTCAATTTTACCTTTGACTTAAATATTCATGTTTTTATTATGAGAACTTTTGGTTTTAAGTTGAAAATTAATATGTTTATAACATTTAAAAGTCTTACCTTGAAAACTTATATAATTATGAAGAAAACTTAATTTTTTAATTTGTTTATTTTCATTAAAGGTTATAGAGTATTGTTTTATTTTTGTTCAAGTCCAATTTTAGTTTGAAAGCTTAATGTTTTAAGTTAAAAATTCAGGGGCTTGAGAGAAATATTTGTATCGAGGAGCACAGTCGCACACGGTATTCGGCCAGAGAGAACGTTGTCCGTTTATAGGAGTTACCATTACAACAATGGCTTGGGGGTAGTGGTCGACCTAATTTTAGGTCCGCAAATTGTAGTGTAGTACGAAATAGGAGGGAAAGTAAAGTAGTAAACTAATAGAAGTTGAGAGGTGAAAATTATTTGGACTTAATTTTAATTGGGCTCGTCTTATTGTAAGATAGGTCCTAGAGAACAATTTATGGGGTTTATGCATTTATTCAATGTGAATAGTACCTTGAAAAACCATTAACGTAGCTTTTATAGGACTGTTATTGACAAATTAAGAAAATAATTAATTTTCTGATCGTGTTTATTAGGACACAAATGGAAATGTGCGATAATGATACGAAGTATCATATTATTACCTACAACGATACGGTTACTTTCACATATTCTTATTGAAGACGGACACGTTTCGGCACAAACTAAAGATGGGTCAAATGTCGTCATTTTAACGATAAATGTGACCATTTTTATGACTAACTGTAATAGCTTCGAAAATCGTTCTAGTAACTTTTAATTTAAAAATGGTTATATTTTCGTCTTACATTGGTCACATTTTACTCCATTTTCACCTTATAATGAAATATAACCCATCTTCAACAACATTTGTTGAAGCATTTAATTTATTAGTGAAAGTGGGAATCAATGGGCCCTGGTGTGTATCATGGTCATTGTAGAGGCTCATGCAAAGAAAGGTTTACACGTAGAATTGGCCATGGCTCCCATACGGTGCATATTGCTAACTCAGTAACTCGCCCTATAATTATATGATAATTCTATTGTAAAATCGTTTTATACAAGTATTATAGTAAAATTAAATACTTCGTAATATCTACCGAAATAATTTTCATCAAACCACTTTTTTTCATGATTGGGGCATCAAAAAGTTTTACAATGGTATAGTGAAACTATTTTACATTATATTTATGAGAGACGGTATCTCATAAGACCTACTATACGCTTAATTGTATATACTCTTTCTGTCCCATGAATAATTTACATAAGACAAACAAAAACTATTAACTACGACTTAAAAGAGAGAGTGATATTCTTGACTAGTTGCCTAATTAGAACTCTTTCTATTAATCCCCCTTAAACTAAAAGAATAAGAGATTCTCAAGTTTTCCCGCCTAAATGAGTTGCTCTATATTGGGCTTGGGCTTCATTATATTCTATCTTTAACTAGGCCATCTTGATTTATTTCATATAATAAATAATTCTATGACACTTTAAAAGGGGATAATATTTTTTTTTTCAACTTGCATTGCTCTTTATATTTAGAGAATAAAAATTTCAATAGTTTTTCCTCCAAAGGAAGTTGGCTAAATAAGGAAACAAAACTCTATTTTTATTAAATTATTATCTTTTAGTTAAGATATAATCTTTAATTATTATAATTTTTTTAATTAAATTATAATCTTTTAATTTAAAAATAAAACAAAACTGGTATAAATCTAAAATTCGTATATGAAAAACCAAAAAATTTGATATTATTAGTTTCGCATAATTTTGTTTTACCAAGTACGGGTATTTAATTCGTATAAAAAAATTATTAATTTATATTATTAATTTCTTGACAAATTTTTTTTTTTAAAATTATTTGAGAAAATTTATAAATTGTAATCATTAGTTTTGTGATGAAAAATTTCATTAAAATGTACATTTCATGAATTTACTTAATTCTTTTATATAATTTTCCATTCAATTTTTATTCTTATATTAAAATTTGAAAAATTAATAATACGTTAATTTTAAATCTTAAATAATACATTATAAAGTAAAAGATCTATGAATAACGCGCATGTATGCGCGGGATCCATACTAGTTTCTATTAAGGCAAAATATGAAGACTATTAATTAAAACCCGTACAAAAATATACGAGTCTGCCCTACAAAAATTGGCTTTGATTAAACAAAGCACAGAATAAAATTTGTAACATAGAATTGCAGTATATTAGTCCATATAATTTGGTACAGTTGGAAAGCTACGATATTTTTCCGTCCCCTTCATCGTCTTCAAGCCTTCATGTCTCTATATATAAACAAGTCCATTATGAAAATGATGTTAAACCTAAAATTAAAGTGGACCAAGCTAGCTAGTATATGGCAAAATTAATTACCATATCTTTTTTGGTACGCAAAATTAATTACCATATCTGATCTACATTTTTACTTGTGGTAGTGATGGCATCTATAGTAGAGTAAAGGATATGGACAAAAAAAAAACGGAATTACTTTTTTCACATACGAATTTTACTATTTCACATACACTTTTTCATAAATTTTTCATATCATACTCTTCTACCTAAATCTAATCAAATTAACTCTTGCATATACCTTTTCCCCTAAAATCGAATCTAATTACTCTATAAACTTGAACAATGGATTGTAATACTTTAGTTAATAAAAGTAAAATTAATGTTCACTTGCTTGTCAATTACGGAATAATATTTACTTCTCTATAATTCTTGTGCTTTGTCATTGTTCACAGGATACTAATTTGGAGTTTATTAATTCGGACCACGATCTTTCAGTATATCCTTTGGGGCTATTATCAATCATTTATCATGTGATGCTTTCACGTTGTAGGCAATAAGTGTAATAGGCAGTTTGACTTGTGTTTTTCTGTAATTTGTTGCTAAATCAAACCCCTAATTTCACCTTCGATCGTTATATCTCCTCGATTAATTTCCATTTATACAAGGTTACATGTATTGCTAACACCGACGAAGCAAGGGGTCGGGGTCGACCAGAGCGAGGTTGGCCGACAACTGGACTGACGGAACAAGGGGTGTTGAACAGAGGTGATATTGGTGGTGGTGGTGGTGATGGTGAAGGGGGATGAGAGAAGGGAGAAAAAAAATCAATTGGTGAGGAAATAAAAAAAAAATGACAAGGGTAAAATTGTAAAATGCGTATGTGAAAAAGTAAAATTCGTATGTGAAAAAATATATCCAATAAAAAAAATAGTAGAGTACGTAAAAGGATTTTACTTTACCTAATATTAAAAATACGTCAGTTGCCCACTGACTCGCCGTTCTTTATCCGCATATATAGTCTTCCTCGGTGAATCTCCAATCTCATGGAAAACAAAGAAGCAAACCAGCCGAGGCAGAATATCGCGCCATTACTTACTCGGTATGTGAGCTAAAGTGGTTAAAAGGTCTCTTAGCATTCCTCACTGTCTCACACGACAAACCCATTGACCTCTAATTGCGACAGTCAATCAGCCCTACATATTGCCCGCAATCCGGTCTTTCATGAACGGACAAAACATATCGAGGTGGATTGTCACTTTATTCGCGATGAAATGCTCAAAGGTACTATTCGTCCTAGTTATGTCCATACAAAGGTCCAGCTACCTGACATTTTCACCAAAGCACTCGGACGGGTACCGTTTGATACATTGTTATTCAAGTTGGGCGTCTCAAATATCCACGCGCCAACTTGAGGGGGTATTACACATTTACACAGCACTCCAGCCACAACGGCTACGTCCTCCAACAACTCAATGCACCATATCAAGCCATATTAATCTCCTTGCCTTATTTGATGTATTATTATTATCATTTATCATACATATTCTTTACTGTAAATACCATATTAGATTGTAGGTATAAATAGCTATCCGCCTATCCCCTCAATGTAAAGAACACAACTTTGGAATATATAACACAATTACTTTGAACAATCTCTTATAACATTCTTCATTTTCATTTTTTTTAATGTTACTCGTAGTGTTCTTTCTAGTAGCGGCATTTTTAGCCGCTACTCCGGTTGAGACGACCTCATGTCTTAGGATCAACCGTAGTCGCCTAAGAATGAAAATACCAAAAACCATGTTCGGGGTTTTCTTTGAGGTAAGTAATTTTGTTTTTTATATTGTTCATAATTTTTAGGTTTAATACTACATTCTACAATAATATTAAAATTTTGTTATGATAATATTAATTTAGGGTACTAATTTTGCAGGAAATAAATCATGCCGGTTCGGGGGGATTATGGGCTGAGCTTGTAAGCAATCGAGGTATATCCATTGGTTTTCCCTTAAGTGCTAGTGAGCTTGCTTGTTGGTGCATTCTTTTAGTTTGCACATATTCCGAAATGGATTATGTTGTTTTTGTATATGATATGATGAGAGCCGGTCTTTGATTTCCAAAATATAGCAATGGTGAATGGTTTGATATTATTGAACTAAAATTTAGTTTAATTGGCAGGGTTTGAGGCCGGTGGGATCCATTCTTCCTCGTCTGACATTCTTCCTTGGGGTGTCATTGGAAACGAGTCTGAAATACTCGTTTCCACTGACCTTTCTTCACCCTTTGAGCAAAATCGGGTTGCTCTAAGGGTGGAGGTTCTGAGAGACTCCCAAGTTGGAGTCGGCGTCTACAACCCTGGCTTTTGGGGAATGGTATGGTTAACCTCGATCTTTATCCTTATCAGTTTTCTTAGAATATACTGTACGTATTTTGTGGTATAATATATTTTGTTGTTTCATTTTGCAGAATATCGAGAAAGGAAGACAATACAAGGTCATCTTCTACCTTCGTTCGTTGGAGAGGGTAGATGTTTCAGTGTCGTTTACGACTTCAAATGGCACACTTCTAGCTTCAACCCATGTGTAAGTTAAATTGTTCCAGTGTTTATATTAGTTTTTATATTTGGTGATTATGTGTTAATTTGTATGTGAATGCTTTTGTATTGATTTGCAGGTCTCCATCTCGTTTTTTAAATTGGACGAGGATGGAGGTCGTACTTACACCCAAAAGCTCAAATTCGAATTCCAGATTGCAATTCACCACCAATCAAAAAGGATTCTTGTGGTTCGACCAAATATCTGCAATGCCAGCAGATACTTATAAGGTAATACAATATATCTAAGATAATTTATTATTTGAATTAAATATATAGTGTGTTTTACTAATAGTCGACTCGATTTTGTTGCAGGGTCATGGATTCCGAATTGACGTGTTTCAGATGATAGCTGATCTACGGCCAGCTTTCATGCGGTTTCCAGGTATCTAGTTTGAAGATAGAGGCATTGGATGAATGTTTTACTTTTGTTTCGTTCCACGAAAAACTTTGAGCAATTCTTTCATTTCATTTCATTTCATTTCAGGTGGTACTTTTGTTGAAGGGGTAAAGCTGAGTAATTCTTTCCAGTGGAAGAAAACGGTTGGGCCGTGGGAGGAAAGACCAGGACATTTTGGAGATGTCTGGAATTATTGGACAGACGACGGTCTAGGCTTCTTTGAGCAACTTTTGGTAGGTCAATCAGTCAATGTCAATCCCCCTTTATTTTTCCTTTCATATTATTCTAAACAATGATGCACAATTTCATGATAATGCATGCTGCTATTTTTCTCTTGAAGCTGGCTGAAGACCTTCACAGTGAACCAGTTTGGGTTGTTAACTGTGGTAACTAATTTTTTTTATAAACTTTGGACAACATTGGTATTCTCATGCTCAAATTAAAGTAGTTTACTAGTCTGGGTCATATGCAGGCATCAGCCGTCAAGAGCATGCTAATAATTCAGATATTCAACAATATGTCCGGGTACGTTAATTTTGAAAATTGATTTGAAACAGATCTCAACTTTTTCCTACCTTCCTTTATTCATGGCTCAACTGCTAATTGGCCGGGTTTCAGGACATGTTGGATGGCATCGAGTTTGCCAGGGGTGATGCGTCTTCTGCCTGGGGTTCTGTACGAGCTAGAATGGGTCACCCACAGCCTTTCCAATTGCGATACGTGGCAATTGGAAATGAAGATTGTGACTTTCCGTTTTACCGAGGTATAAAAAAATAATTGTGACTTTCACTTTTGCATATGGCTGTTGTATAGTTTCCATTTCTTGTAAAACCAAGAACCAGTGTGTTCTTAGTTTCATCAAGCAAAATAATTCACCAAACTGGTTATGGTTATTGTATGCTCACACTTCAATTTTGCCAAGCAGGAAATTACTTAAAGTTCTACAAGGCCCTGAAACAGGCGTATCCAGATATCCAAGCGATATCGAACTGTGATGGAAGAACCAGGCTATTGGATCATCCTGCAGATCTTTTTGACTATCATGTAAATTTCTCACCATTTATTTTCGCTTAGTCGAAGAGGTATGTGAATACATATCGTATATACATTATAAACTGATATGTTTCCTGCCCCTATCAGATATATACTTCGCCAAGTAGCATGTTCTCACTTCAGCATGCTTTCGACTCCACGCCACGTGGTGGGCCGAAGGTACAGTAATTCATATATTCATTATTCACTATTCTTGTTTCAATTTCAACTTATATAGTACGGAGTATATTACAACTCTTGGTACAATTTGGCAGGTGTTTGTGAGTGAGTATGCTGTGAACAAAGATGCAGGGCTTGGAAACTTGTTGGATGCCTTGGCCGAAGCTGCCTTTCTGATGGGTGTGGAAAAAAACAGGTTTGCATTGATTTCAAAAAACTATGCACTCAACTAAAAGATCAAGTAAACAACATTTCTCAATTCCTGTTCTCCCAATACCTAAGGTCCTTGACAAATTGCAGTTTTTGCGTGTTTCCTCTGTTTGCAGTGATATCGTGTCAATGGTCTGCTACGCTCCACTACTTGTTAACACCAATGACAGAAAGTATGTATCTCCATCTTCAAAGTGGTTGGCCCTTTTTCTTTACATTTACACAAACTTTTTTTTTCCGTAATTTATAGCCTAATCAAGTGTATATTTATACTTCCTCAACGTCTTCCACCTTATATTGAAATGACTTTTCATTAGTATATTCCTTCGAATAAACTTTTTTGTGTTTATGAACTCAATACGTATGGAGATCAAACAAAAGAGAAATAGAAAAGAACATGTTTATTTTCACGGATTTTAAAACTAGTTAATCATGAAAATTGGCTACAAAATAGAATCACTTATTATCTCTGCCCAATTTGACAACAACAAGAATCATCAAGAAGGCAACCACCATCCTCCCACCCTTCGAAATAGTGATCAATGCACCAGTCCACACACATTCTCTTCGTACATCCTGGAAGTTTAACTGGGACGGTAGGTCTCACGCAATGCCACTCTGCTACACTCCCTGCTCATGTTCAATCAACAAATAAACAAGTTTGTTAGACCTAAAAAAAAAAAAAACCAAAGTGTCTACTAGAGTTGTTCATGACCGAGACGGTCGATTGGATTAACGCTACATACCATGGAGTAAAATCAAGGACACAAGAAACAAAATTACTAGAGAAATCTTGTTCATGTTTTTTTATTTTATTTATTTTTCTTGAAACTGTATGTACTTTTAAAAATCATAAGCTTTTATAGGCCTAGAAAATAATTAACAGAAATGGAAATGTGCCATATGATGATCTCATAATAATTACCTATGATTTCTTTCCTTTGATCATATACTAATTATACTAATACAGTAATAATACATAATACTTTGAAAAATCATAATATTTTATTATCATAGAAAATAATTAACAGAAATGGAAATGTGCTATATGATGATCTCATAATAATTACCTATGATTTCTTTCCTTTGATCATATACTAATACAGTAATATAATACTAATACATAATAATCTCCAATTATAACTCTCTTTAAGCATATTCTTAAGCGATTTTCATACATAATAAAAATATTTGTGATATGTTGATCTCATAATATAATATTAACTATAATTTCCGTCCTAATTATTTGTTTACCTTTAATTAAAACTAACCCCACAAAAAATATAAGGTCTAATTTATTAACGATCATTTCAGTTGGAATCCAGATGCATTAGTGGTAAGCTCATCCAGTGTGTATGGCACTCCTAGCTACTGGATGCAGCGTTTCTTCGTCAATTCAAGTGGTGCATCAATCGTGTCATCTAATTTACAAAGCGATGATACAGAACTCGTTGCATCTGTGGTTAGTTGGATAGGAGTCGATAACAAGACTTACCTAACTGTCAAGGTTTGTATTACTACTTTCTAATATTCTCTTGTTTTCTCACTTGTACCCCTATCTTTTATTACACCAGTAGAGTTTCTTTTTGCAAATATACACTATTGACCAGTTGTTATATATATTACTGTGAATTGATTGATTTGGTGCAGGTATTGAATATCGGCAACAAAACTGTGGATTTCACAATCACGTTTGACGATCACCGAGGGTCCAAGCCACTTAGTGGCGTGTCAAAGACCATCCTTACGTCGCCAAACGTGACTGATGAAAACACATTTCAAGATCCCACAAAGGTATGTATGTCTGTCTTCCCATTTTTAACTTTTTAAGTATATCAACCTTAACCGCCATACATTTTTCAATGCAGGTACATCCAGTCACAACTCCCTTTAAGGGACATGGAAATTCGTTCAAGGTTTCGCTTCCGCCTTATTCCTTACAGGCTTTTGATTTATCAGGTTATTAGTATTTCTTTTATTTCCATACAAATTCTTCATTGTATCAGACCATTAACAAACTAGCATTAACTTATACAATGTAAATTACAGGCGTTGGCAAAGGACACATTGATAGAGTGTGTCTCACTCTGATGTTGATCATATCGATAAAGCTGGTGAGTTTTATTCACTATTCTGTCTGTTCCGATCATTTGTCTGTGTCTTGTTTTCTTTGCTCATTCACCACCTCTGTCCCGACTCCCGACATGTCAGGGATTAATTTGATTATTATTATTATTATTATTATTATTATTATTATTATTATTATTATTATTATTATTATTATGCATTCTTTAAGTCAAAGAGTGTGTGAGATCATAAATTTGATTAACTAATTGTCTGATGATTCGACAAATTGTTCGCGTAGAATTGATTTAAATTGGGTGTTGATCTGGTTTTGTTGTTTTGCAGGTTAGATTTGAAGAACTATATTTGATGTTTTGGTGATTCTTCATGGACCATTCTTCTAACTCATTCATTGGAACGATTGGAAATCGGAGTAATTGGTATAGTTTTATTTGATTTAGGATGTTTCGCAGTATGATTTGTCGGAAAAGTCCCTAGTTAAGACTAGACAATTAGTTATATCATTGAACAAGCAAGAAGTTGCCAGAAAGATTAAGTAATGTTAGTTTAGTACATTAGCAGAATATCGGAGTAATCGTATGCAAATTACTCCGTATATAATTTGTGTAAATGATCCATGTCTAAGAATCTGGGGAGTTTATAAAAATCCCGCAGGTATGCGGTATACTTGTATCCGTTACGTGCCATGTGCCAAAAACTCTATTTGCAACTAACGATCCTCAAGTGAAGAACGATAGGTTTTGTTTGTCGTATATTCTCGAAGGGAATGTGCGTAATCTGGATATCGAATGTGAAAATAGTTTCTTGCATAATTTAATCCGGTATCTAATTCCACACCAAAAACTGAAATATCCTAAATGTTTAGCTCATAATTTGTGTTCTTCCAATAATCATCAAAAGTTTGTAAAACGGTAAACAGTAGTACAATGGAACCAAATAGTAAAACTTCTTTAATAATCTACTAGTTTTTTGAAGGCTTCCGTCAAATATCTACCGGTAGTACTAGATGTAACGATTATGGGTGTGGGTGATCAATTTTAGATCCGGATAGGAAAAATAGACCGGATCGGATCATTTGGTCTGGATCTAAATCAGGCTGAGTTCTTTTAGATTTGATCCTCAGTCCACATTTTTTAAGGTTTCGGGCTCCGGTTCAAGACAGGTTAATTTAGGGTCGGACCGAATTTTATGCTTTTAAAGACTAATCGTTAAAATATCATAAAACTAATGATTATTTTATCTTTAAAAGACATTATAAACGTATATTAATAATTATTTTCATAAAAAAAAAAACAATCGTATATTTATTGAATGCAATTGATATAGTAGAATTTAAATGTATTTCGAGTTCTAAAATCGACCAGGCCGAATATTTCAAGTTCGGTCCAGTCCAAAATCTGAAATTTTAGGTCCAACCTTTGGTTCACGGAAATTTTATTTTCGATCTCCCTATTAAAAACTTGGGTAAGAAAAGAAGACTCAAGTTCATGACCAAATGGATAACATTCGAAAAAAGGAAAAGTAAATAAATCATAATATTGTTGTAAATATTTCAAAAAAGTAAAACATACTCCCTCTATTTTTCTGTTTTCTTCTCATTTTTATAATAAATATAAGGAGTTTTTGTGTTTAATAAAATGGAAAGAAAACAGATAAATAAAGAGAGTATTATTTAATACATTAATTGATTAATATTAATAATTAATATTAATGAGTGGGCTCATTAGCAGGAGGAATGGGCCCAGTTTGACAACAACAAGCATGATCATCAAGGCAAGTACCGTTTTCCCATCCTCCAGGGGAATTTGCAGCACAATATTGCACGCACGTTATCTTGTTACATTCTGGAAGATGAATCGGAGTATCTGGTCTAATGCAACCATACTCATATGCTACAATTCCTGCTCGTGTTTTAATTAAAAAAAACACATTAGAGTTCAAAAACATAGCTATAAAAAACAAAAACAAAAAATTAAGTCCACTCGATATGTCGATATCGATGAGTAGATCTTCCTTGCGACGAGTCTTAACATAAGTCGAAAAAATATCACCATTTTTTAATAAATAGTTTCACCATTTATTAACAAACTGTTATCGCTAAAGTTATCACCTTTTTAACATAACATTAATAGCAACTTTTTATCAGAAAATTTTTACATTTTATCGTAAAATGAACATAATTTTATTTGTCTTATTTTAGGCGAAAAAAGTTTTTTCTGAAATAAGAATTTGCCATCGATATCATGTAATATAAACAATTAATATGGAGGGAAAATATTTTTTCCGTTTAGTTTGATTTATTACATTTGATCTAAAACTCTTCACAAAATAATACTCTTTGTACTAGTCAATTATTATCATTTGCTTTTTAGTCATTATTTATAAATAAAAAGAGTTTAAAATAATTTCAACTATTTAACATAAAATATAGTCATGTAGTAAGTATATCTTGTTTGATTTGTCTTGATAAGTGTACATCATAAATATTCAATTTTTTTATAAAAATAAAAATTATAAATAAAAATATTACTGAAATAAAATGAACATCTGACGCACGTACAAAAAGCAAATGATAACAATTGAGAGTTGAGAGAGGAGGCAAACTAAGAACCAAATGAATAAGAAAAAGTGTCTATGAGGAAAAGAAAGCTACATACCGTGGAGCAAAATCAAGGACATAATAAAGAAGAAGACCAAAGAAATCTTATTCATGCTTGTAATTTTTTATAAAGTTTATCTTCACAATGCGAGGATAATTTTTTGAAAAATATTAAACCTAAATTACATATGGTTGTGGAACAAGTATTTTTATAAATTATGATGGAGCTATAAATGGTAAATGTAATATGATATCTCATCTCATAAAGTTAAAATATTGCATATGATTTCCTTCCTTTGGTCAAATGTGTACTAACATCTCCAAAACGATATTGTTCCTATCTAATATAAATTCAAATACTCAATACTTCTCATTTAAGCTCACAAATACTTCTATAACATGATTTTACACAAATTTATCATAAAGTGAGAAATTTTAAAAATCTTTTTTTTTTTTTCAAAAAATATATACTCATTTTATTCATCCATATAGGGGGATAAATGAGAAGATTTTACAAAAGAGAAAAGCCAACAATGTCCATTATAACAAGGCAAATTAAGCCCTATTTAAACAACTTAACAAAAATTCCTGCTTATAGCCTTAGCCTACTAAATGGATTAGCTGAATGGGTTTGATATAGTGATTGCTCACCAGTCACCTTCTTCCTTAACAATGAGGTCAGGGGCCGATTGTTCGAACCCTATTCATGAGAATGGAGCAAACTCTTTAACTAGCCGAATACCTTTTCATGAGAGCACACGCGATTAGAGGATTATACACTGTTGTCTGGTGCCGACGGTAGACCCTCCAGTCTACACCAAAAATTAATAAGATTATCTTTTGATCGGTTCTATAACTATATTCGTGTAAAAACCGTCTTACATGAGTGCTAACTCTTTAAAAGTATGATAATAAAAAGTATTTTACTGCTCCCTGCCCTCCAATTTTATTGCTGCTTAGTGCCTAGCAAATAATTGCTCCATACTCTCTGTCTTTCTGAAAAACTTTGGCCTAAACTTCATAAATGCTTCTCGTGTCATTACTCATTACTCATTACTTGATCCCTCTTTTGCAATTATTGCCATTACAAGTCATTCGGTCAATTTAATGCCTTAATGTGGACAAAAACTTTATGAAAAAAGATGTGATTATACGTATGAGAGTTCTCCTACATGACCTCGATCTATAACCACTAAACCAGAAGCTATGTACGAGAGTTCTCGTACACAAGCTATGTACGAGAGTTCTCAAAAGAATAAAGAAATACAGTGTAAAAGTAGGGACGGGCGCAGGATTTTACTTAAAGGAAGGGTTTCGGAATTTTTTTTTAAAAAAAGAATGTTTAGTTTGCATTTTTTTTGCATTTTTTTCTAAGAAAATAATGCTCTTGGTGAAATTTGAACCTGATGGTCGGTCTTGTTTATAAAGTAACTCTAACCATTCAACCAATTGAATATTTATGCTACTAATAAGTACCAAAATTAAATTATTTCTGTTATGAAATATTATTATGTAATATTATATGGATGTCCATATGTTAGGATATTCTAGAGTTATTATATTAAGGAAAGTCTACCCTATTGTATAGTGTATATATATACTCCTCATAATGGAATAAGAATACGGTTCTGTCTCTCTTTTTTCCTCTGTCCATATTCTCTCTACCTTCTCTCTACAATTCTCTCCTCTTTATTTCACAACACGTTTTCAGCACGAATCCTAACCGACTGGGCAAATAAAATTAACGACTATTAGTTATTATTCAGATCTGATAATATGGAGGTTCATATCAGATCTTATTCTATTACTTCGGTGATTCAGGTATTTTTTTTTTCCCACTTTCGTTTAGCCGTCTAGAATTTCCTTCTTTAAGCTATTAAAATTGTGAACCCTTTAGCATGTCATACACTGATGTACACCATGCCATCTTAACACTTTATCATATCTAAATATCGAATACGGTTAAATGGAATATTAGATACAAGTAATAATGATTCTGTGTTCATTTGTACCATACTTAGTTTATTTGTTTTTATTACTTGATCATCTGTACAGCTTGCTCTTATAGTAATAATAACAAAAGGTTTGTTTGTTGGACTAAGTTTACGCCGATCAATTCACATTGCTAATCTGGGGTATATTATTGGTATCTTAGTAGTTCGGTTTGAAGTTCATGTTTTATTACTCAGATTTGATTTAATACTCTGGTCCCTTTGGTTCTAAATTACTTCAATGGAATTTTAATATATCTTATGCTAAGTTATTATGTTGGCGTATTACGTCACTTTTATAATGATGTAAATATTCTTTGATAATTGGACCTAAAAGCTTTATATATGCGGTCAACAAGTTTTGAAAAAGGATATATCATATTATTTTTGGATCTGGAGTTCCGAAAAGATCTATTTTATAAAGATGAGAGATATGTTCATATTATAACTTTGGTCCGAAGTTCAAAGTTTTAAAGGTGTGTAATAATTTAACACCGTCTCATCAGTACAATATATTCATATTGTGTAAATGTTAGTGGCCAGAAGTCCACGTCTATGAGAATATGAACCGCTGTTCAGTTTAAAGCGGTCTTTATAAAAGACAAATTTATTTGCGAATTGATTCTTGTTCACCTGAAATTGAACAGTATAATGAGATATGAAATTTGATTCATTCTTTGAAGTGAATGTGACATCTCATAAAGATTCTGTCTGTAGCAGAGATCGAGAATATGGCGTTATGATAAGCCTAGCATTGCGGCCTTAATTGAGCCTAATAATGTGGCATTTGATGAGCCAAGTAAAGAAGTCCTAATTGAGCTTAATGCTGTGGCCTTATTGAGCCAAATTCGTTCATTGAAAGAAATGAAAATATCTCATAAAAATGAATATCTCATGAAAAGTCATGTGAGAATATGAGACTCGTATATGCAAGAGTTTGATATGAGAAAAGAAAAAATGATATATAGCACATTGAAACATGCGTTGTGATAAGCATTCATATGTCATCATTATATATGTTGACGATTATAATTGTTGGTCATATGAAAATACTCAAAGAGTAATATATTCCCTATTGGAATATTGACGAGTCTTGCTTACTTATATGAGACACTTATTGTGTCATATGTCAGATGTCACATCATTTATCTGGCCGGATTCTTAGAAATTTGACATGAAATAATTCAGATGTGACATAGTAAGGCCATCCGGGTTCTTATTATACCCGTTTTGATAAACCTGAAGTTTATCTTAAGAAAAATATAAGTGCTGAAACTCTCTCGTGTCACTACAACAAATAAGGTAATTGGCGACCATATAAGGCGACTGAGAACAGTCGCCATTAAGAATAAAGCGACTAAGACCCGTCGCCCGCACTTCGTAGCTGGGTTTGGTCGCTTTTGGCGACAGCGTTAAATCGCCAATTTTGGCGACTGAAATATTTTAAATCGGGCGACCAAAATTCGTCGCCAAATTGGCGACTGTCATGAGTCGCTAAAAAGGCGACTGCTATTAGTCGCTTTCCTAAAATCCACGTCATCTCAATATTTTTTAAAAAGGCGACGGATTTTGGTCGCCATTTTGGCGACAGATGTTGGTCGCCATTTTGGCGACAGATTGTGGTCGCCAAAACTACTGTTTTCCGTCGCCAATGCCCATAAAATTAATTCATGATCAGAGACTTAGCGACGGTTTCCCGTCGCCAAATGCCCAGTGTCCGTCGCCAAATTTACATGTTTTTTAGCCTAAAAATCGTTTTTGACCTAGCCAAATACGTAAAAACCTGCAAATAAACCAACATTTCCAGCAGAGAACACATGGGAAGCCAACACAACCAAACTTGATAAAGAAAATCATGTTCCATACACACAACTACGAGTTCTACGAGTTTTGGTCATCTAACATTATCCGGGAATAACATGTTTTCTAAAAAACTACATAACAGGGAAACTTGCTCCCGCTCCACTACCACCTCCATGATTAGGATCTCTAGGATCCTTTGGTTGCGGGCGCCACCCAGTGTTGCAATTGGCGAAGAAGGTGTTCATCCGGTCCATTTCCTCCTTCATCCTCCGAATTTCAAAGATCTCTCTCGGTATCCCGCCTCTCCCTCTCGGCATCCCGCCTCTCCCGGCGGCTAATTGAGCTTGGAGCACACTCACGACACTTGGGGTATAAGGTTGTTGTTGGGAGGAAATTGACCCTCTTCTTCTTGTAGGAGGGTAGAAAATCTCCTTTGCCGACCCGGCTCCATACACATCTCCTCTTTGGAACCCCTCAACAAGATCAAACCATAGCTCATTGTCATCAATTTCCGGGTTGTTCTTCCTACGGACAAGGAATTGTTCCTAAAAAATTGATAAAACATTAATGGTTAGAGGTTACTTATCTAAAAATTGATAAAACATATACTTTAAAAAGCTAAGAAATTTTTATTTTTTGACACTTACATATAATTGTTGATCTTTTTCCTTCGCGAAGATCAACTTGCCCTTGCTTGTCTTCTTTGCGTGAGTGTCAACAAAGAGATCAACAATCGTGGGTACCTTACCCTTATTCTTCTTGGTCTTCCGGAAAAAAACAAGGAAATTGTTACTCAAACATGATAATTAATGAGACTAATTAAATTAGAAGACTATTAAATTAAAAGCCAAGACAAATAACTTACATCTAACACCACACGATCATGAAAAGATTGAGACCCTCCATAATGAGTAGGCTCAACTTCCGCATCCTTATCTCCTCCTTTCCTGTTGATCTTGTTCCGGGCCGATGCTTCCTTGAACTCAGGACTGTTCCGGTACTTGGTATATTCCTCATATGACGAACCTGTAATCAATAAAATAACAATTATTAATTAATATATTTTCAAAATATGTAATGAATTTTAACTAATTACGGGTATTAAAAGAAACTAAATACCTTTCATGAAAGATGGCGCCTTCTTCCTCTTAGACACCTTATACATGTTGTCCCTTAGCCTCTTCTTGCCAATGTCATTATACCTTTGCCAAACTAGGCGCTCAAGGTTGGTTGGCCAATAGAACACACGCTACAAAAAGTAAACACATAGATGAGAAACAAATTAATAATAAGGTAAAAAGAATAAATAAATACTTCTTTTAAACCAACCATTTTTTTTCTTTTTCAACTCTTTAAACTCTTCTTCAGTCCCATCGACAGTTGTTGGCAAATCACGTACAGCCTCCCATATCTCATCCCCTTGGAGTCGAACCGGAGCATTGTCACGCACCTCCTTACCTTTTAAGAAAGATTTCTTGTTCTCTCTATGAATATGTCCATCCGGTAAGAAACATCTATGACAATCAAACCAACTAATTTTTTTGGAATTAGGAAGATAAAATGCTTTACTCCTATCCATGCAATAAGGACATGCCTTTCGCCCAGCGGTTGCCCATCCTGATAGCATACCATATGCGGGAAAATCATTTATAGTCCATAACAATGAAGCTCTTAGTTGGAAATTTTGCTTCTTCGACACATCAAATGTTTCTACACCAACTTCCCACAAATACTTCAGTTCCTCCACCAACGGTTGTAAATAAACATCCAGATGGTTTTTTGGGTTATCAGGACCGGGAATAAGTAAAGAGAGGAAAATAAATTGTCTTTTCAGACAAAGCCAAGGAGGTAAGTTGTACGGCGTGGTCATTACGGGCCAACACGAGTAGTTTCTACCAAATCGACCAAAAGGGTCAAACCCATCCGTACACAAGCCAAGTCTCACATTGCGAGGTTCCTCGGCAAAATCAGGATATAACCTATCAAAACGCTTCCACTCCTCCCCGTCACTCGGATGACACATCTTTCCTGGTGTACGAGGATTTTCTTTGTGCCATCTCATTTGGTTGGCAAGATTTTTCGTGGCATACATTCTTTGAAGTCTAGGAGCTAATGGAAAATAAATTAATGTGTTTTTCGCTATTGGTTTCTTTCTCTTTCCACTCCTTTTATTACCCTTCTTCCCCTTCAAAACAATATTTCCTTCACTTGTCTCATATTTATCCCTTTGACATTTCTTACATTTGTCAAGCAAAGCATCATCTTTCCAAAAAAGCATACATCCTTTAGGACATGCATCAATCTTTTCATGTGGAAGTTGAAGACCTTTGACCACTTTCTTGGTATTATAGAAATTTAGGGTCATAACATTATTATCGGGTATAACATCCTCAACCAACGTAGCAATACTATCAACGGCTTTAAATGGCATATTATACTCACATTTTAAAGAAACTATCCTGGATGCAACTTGTAACAATGTCATTCTACTCCCCTCATATAAGGTTTTTTTTCGGAAGCACTTAGCATGTCAAAAAAGGCTTTTGCTCTTGGGTTTGGTTGTTCTTCATCAATCATTGGTACACGGTCGTCATTAATGAAATCATTAGACTGAAAGGCATCAAGTACCATTTCTCTATATGGGTTCTCATTTTGTTGGATTTGAGGTTCTTCGGGATAATATTTTTCTCCATGGGAGATCCAATTGTAGTAGTTTGGAAAAAAACCATTTGTAACAAGATGCTCTTCTACTTCAATGTCAAATAAATATTTTAAGTTTTTACATTTAGTACAAGGACACCTAAGTTTATGTTGTTCCAAATCATATGAATCTTGACATCTAGCAAATTCAATAAATCCACGAACTCCCTTTACAAATCTAGCGATAGGACGTTTCTTCTTATCTACTCTTTCTTCGTACATCCACTACGTTCGATCTCTTCATTTTAATCTATAAGCAATATATAGCAAACTAACCATTTTAAATAATAATATTTAATTTCAACAAAAAAAGCAATGGTTATCTCATCCTCCATTTTATGCTAATTTCAAGATTTCAATTGGGTCCTTATCACTCCAACCTAAACCCATCAATGTACGTTTCAAGTCACTAGCAAACACACATTTGTGAATTATTAATGAGAAAAAATTCGCAAACAATTCCCCTTAGTTCTCCAAATACACAATGTGGAAAAGATACATATTCCACATATGTATTCAGAGAACATTGGAGAAATTTGCAACCAAATTCTTTTCTCATTAATAAAATCACAACTATGTGTTTACTACCTAAGTGACTTGAAACGTACAAAGACAGTCCCAAAATGGGGACTATTCAAGAATTGCTCCTAATGAGTAATTCTTGAACGGGTACTAGGTCATTATATATTAAACAAGTTGTCAAAATTATAAGGCAAATTTATACAATCCCCTAATCAAATGACATTACTAATTTAACAAATTTATACATCATGCTCATTCCATTCAAGAAAAATGCTAATTAATTAACAAAAATGCTAATTAAATCATTCTAACTTAATTAATTTGGTTAATTATACAAGTTGTCAAAAATGCTAATTTCTAACCCTAACTCAAATTAATTAACAAAAATGCTAATTAAATCATTCTAACTTAATTTGGTTAATTATAAGGCAAATTTATACAATCCTAACATTATACTACCTTCATAAAACTATACTACCTTCAACAATACTACTTCAATATTACTAAAACTAAGCATCACTAATCAAATCACATTACTAATTTAACAAAAACCCCAATTTCTACCTTCATAAAACTATACTACCTTATACAATCCCCTAATCAAATCACATTACTAATTTAACAAAAACCCCAATTTCTAACCCTAACTCAAATTAATTAACAAAAATGCTAATTAAATTACAACTACATACAATAATAAGCATCACTAATGTATAAATTACAACTAGATACTAAATAAGCATCACAACTTAAACAAAATATGAAGGATTGAAGTAATTAAATCGATTTGAGTCGAAAACAAACCTTTATTATAAGCAAAGGGTCGGTAGGGATGTAGTGTGCGGATGGCGGCGGCGAGTGGTGGCGTCCGGTGGTCGTTGTAGTTGGTGGTGGCGTCGGGTCGTCGGATTTTTGGGCGTTTTTTTTTTTTCTTTAAGTTGATTGAAGTGAATGAAGGGGACGGGGTGAGAATCTGGCAAAAAAAAATATATGACGATTGGCGATTGGCGACCGTTTTGGTCGCCAAATTGGCGACAGGTAATGGTCGCCAAATTTGGCGATCGATTTGTCGCCAATTTGGATAATATTGCGTCGCCCGTGGATTTCATACGGATTTTGGGATAAAAAGGTATAGTCGCCAAATTGGCGACGGATAGTGGTCGCCCGTTTTTTTTTTTCTGTCGCCAATTTGGCGACTGTAGTATGTCTGTCGCCTTTGTCGTGTTTTCTTGTAGTGTGTAAATTTATTAAAGGCAAGACATTACACGAAGACTGAGTATATTTAATATTGGAGATCACAGTTTGATTATTATATGAAATCGTTAGTCTCCGAATTGGGCATTGTGATTCAGCGCATTTAAAATCCAACTGCATTATATGTTACTCCCCAAAAGATTTTGTTAATATACAAAAATGCCCATATAAATTCTTATCGGTGATATGAAAAATTAAGGTCTATGGTGGTTATGGTTTTTACCACCTTAGGGGGAGAATGATAAGGAAAAGCTGGTAAAAACAAACAAGTAAATTATCCCCAACTGAACCTGAATAAGTTCAGTGGTTTGTTTTCAATATAAAATACATCAAGAGGTTCATGGAATTAGAAATGATGGTATTCATTTGGTTATGAAGATGTATTATGATACCACTTTTATCACCTTATCAAAATGTGATATGTTACATTAAAATCTATGATTTAATTATAGACAGTTTAGCCCTATATGTGGTATAGCGAGCTATACATTAGTCATAGAAAATATATGTAATGAAAAATTAGATTCTTGCCAAATTGAACAATAAAGCACACGTGAAATATAGTGGGAGAGTCATATCGGTTTACATATTTCTAGTAATAAGAAAATGGCAAGTTTGGGCAGTTGGTACTCCTATGGAGTAAATAAATTTGGATGTCCCGAAAGTGACATAAATATCTAAATGATAATAGATGGCCTATATAAAAAATGAATGGTACCAAATATATTCAGATATCAGTGATTCAGTACTGACAATATCACGAGATGTTGAAATTATATCGATATGATTAAGGAACCGATATGCATTTGCGCGCGGAATTTAATGGACTAGATAATGGGGATCTTATAAATAAGTCCAGTTTTATTGTCGACACATAATCAATGATTATGAATGAGCTCGTGGACCTGAAGTCCATCCATTGACACGAAGTCAATCAAAATTTTGAATATTGAAAAAGAAACTGTACAATTTGCATTTTCGAGTCATCGTCATGTGCATTTAGAGATTATGTTCATCATTTGCATTTTAGTTTAATATATATACATTATTGCATTGTTTTAGAATGTTGTTTAGAATTAGTTACATATCATATGCATGCACATAATTAATTATATTGTTATACTTTGATAAATGTTTAAAAGAAGAAATATATTTTACAGCCTCTTATAAATGATCATCAAATGATGATGTTTGATTAATTGAGTTTTGAGAATTCAGGATTATTTATGAACCTCAGTGACACGATTCAAAGGTTATCGTGATTATTTCCAAAATGGCATATTCAAACTCCTGTAGAGTTTACTGAAAGGAAATTATTATTGTCTCAACCCGAAGTTTGAGCATATGAGAATAATGATTTAAATGAGCTTCATGCTAAACATGTGAAATTAGTTTATGGTCCAGAAGTACCATAACGATTGGAAAATAATGTAGTCAAAGTCTCTAATAAGAATACCAATCCATACATATGTGGTTTAGCAAAGAAAAGCGCTCAAAAGTATTGGATGATTTATTCAATAATTATCGGGTTGATTCTCCTTAATACAAGGAATTAAGGAATGATGGCTACACTCTTTTTCCCTTCGACTAGGTTTTTTTGTCCCAATGGGTTTTTCCTAGCAAGGTTTTTAACGAGGTAGCACAATAAGCGCATTGATATGCTATTATTATTATTATTATTATTATTATTATTATTATTATTATTATTATTCAGATGCGTTATTCTTAACATATAATGTTATGTCATCTATCAAGAAGTTCCCTATCACTATTGTGGAAAATATTATTTGAAATGAAGATTCAAGAGTCATCACAAATGACTACAGCCAGATTGTGAGAATTAAAGAAATATGAAGATTGAAATTATCAAGGATTTAGAGATATCAAGTTTATCAACTACAATGGATTTTATTCAACGTTCGAGAAGTTACGTCAAAGCATGGTTCATTTCAAGATTTATCAAGTTATGTAATCATCAGGGGGAGTAGACACGTGCTGTACTCTTTTTCCTTATCCGTGGTTTTGTCCCACTGGGTTTTTCCATGGAAAGGTTTTAACGAGGCAGCTTGTTATGCGTGTTTAGAAGATATTGTACTCTTTTCCTTTCTAATGTTTTTTCCCACAGGGTTTTTCTAGTAAGGTTTTTAAGGAGGCATGTTCTTCAGTAATGGACATCCAAGGGGGAGTGTTATGAAATATTATTATGTAATATTATATGGATGTCCATATGTTAGGATATTCTAGAGTTATTATATTAAGGAAAGTCTACCCTATTGTATAGTGTATATATATACTCCTCATAATGGAATAAGAATACGGTTCTGTCTCTCTTTTTTCCTCTGTCCATATTCTCTCTACCTTCTCTCTACAATTCTCTCCTCTTTATTTCACAACAATTTCTAAAATTTGAGGGTGGCACTTGCCTTCCCTTTCCACCCCCAAATCGGCCCCGGTATAGAAGAAAGAAAGGAAGAGAGGAAAGATAGAGTAAATAAATAAGGGCGAGGTTTTCGTCTAAAATAATGGGTTTTAGAGAGAGAGTTTAAAATTTGAGGGAATATACATTTTCTCTCGCCCGAACTGACTAAGGAAGCAAATTATAATTAGAAAAGTGTTTTATAAAGATGAAAAATAATTTACTTTAATAAGATTGAGAATTTAGAAGATTTAATTTTATAAGGGTATAACCATTAATTTTTATAATGTTCTTACTAGTACATTTTCACAAGTGTGACATAATTAATGTGATATCGTCAATCGTGTAGGGTTGACTCTTTTTACTACTCGTATAATTCATTTTACAGAAATACCCGCCCTTTTTTTAGGGTTTTTTTTATCAAACACAACCTTTAAAAAACTTTTTTTTCCAAACACGTACTACCTTTAAAAAAAAAGTTTGTAAAACACAACCTTTAATAATTTTTTTTTTGTAAAACATGACATTTTGGCCGGAGTTTAACCACTTGCAATAGGATGACTTTAAGTCGATATTTGAGGTAGCAAACGAGGTCGATTTGAGGTGTTCTTAGATTCTTTGGAAAGGTGGGAGTACAAAATTTTCAGGGATTACCAATACAGTGGTGATAGGTGGTCTTATGTAGGGCATATTGGTGTGTAAAGTAAGGTTGGTCAAAGAGTAAATTAGAGGTAAAAACAAATTAGGAAAACACCAATTCACTCCTTAACCACTCTTACTTTACACACCAATAGACCCCACATAAGGCCACCTATCACCGCCGTATTGATAACGTCTGGAAAGCTTGTACTTCTAAAAACACCTCAAACCGATCTCGTTTGCTATCTCAAACATCGACTGAAAGTCACCCGATTGCAAGTGTTCAAACTCTAGCCAAAATGTCGTGTTTAACAAAAAAAAAATTATTAAAGGTTGTGTTTTACAACCTTTTTTTTAAAGGTGGTGTTTGGAAAAAAAAAAAAAAATTAAAAGGTTGTGTTTGACAAAAAAACCCTTTTTTTACTAATATTTCCGCGTGCTTTTCCGCTCATCGGCCATACAAAATGTAGTTTGCTATCACAAATTTTTTTAAAAAAATTTAATCTTCAACTTCACAAACTACTTACTATAATAGTCTATTCTGTGTGTTTTTTTATCTCAATTTCATAAAAAATAAATTTTAAGAGGCAGGTTGAAAATATCATTTTTGGGCGCTAAATAATACGAGTAAGAAACAAAATTTGACAGTGTTGAGTTTTATCTCGAGTTTCGTTATTAGTTATTTTTGGTCCAAAACTATTGGACCTCAATTCTTAAAAACTTTTGAATTTACTTGTTAACGCCATGCATGCTGTAAATTGTTAATGCCCACCAAATAATTGCACTTGAGGACACGAAAAATAGTGTTCCCTTTTTTAATTTTTTTATACATTGCACGAAATAAAATATAAAGTCAATTAACAATTACTCTTTTTTACATACCAGTTTATTTTTTATATTTTTTTTAAAAACTACTCTCTCAAAATACAATTTCATAAAACGTAATAAGTTCATAAAACAGATGAAATAAGTGACTTAAGTTAGAGTTTGAAGCAATTTTTGCTAAAATTGCATTTTAAGGAAGTAAATTAAAAAGAAAATTTTAAAAAAAAGTTATTTTAAAAAACTGATATGTAAAATGGAGTAATTGTTAATTGACTCTAAAATATACTTAGTAATTTTTGGCTTCTAGAGATGAAATTTGGATAAAAAAAAAAGCTTTAGATATCTTGGGTCTGTCCATTATAGGTAAGAAAAGTCTGTAAATATATCAAATGCTTTATTATTGAATTCATTAAACTCACAATTCACATGAAAAAAATATAGTTCTTTTACTATCAATTAATAATGCATGGCCTCAATTGTTAGGTGGTCTGGCTTGGCAACAACAAGCATGTTGATCAAGGCAAGCACCGTTTGTCCATCCTCCCGGGGAATGTTGAACACAATATTCCACACACGTTAACTTGTTACATTCTGCAAGATAATATGGGGTGATAGGTCTCATACAATCATCTGCTACGCTCCCTGCTCATGTTTTCATCAACAAAACATATAGTTAATTATATACTAGAAGAAATAAAAGAGAATTAACAACAAACAAACTTGGTTACAAATGCTACAAAAATTGGTCATAAAATCTATTATGTGGCCATATTTTTTAGTTGTAATACACCCAGTCGTTAGTTTTAATTGGGTGTTAGTTAGCAAAGACAACAAACTAATTGGAGTACGCTTGACATAGCGATCATGCCATTTTATATCCCAATTAATGCGAGAATAATAAAAGAAAAAATTTGATACATCATGCCATAGTATGCAAGATATATATAACATGGTGGTCATAGATGGCCTTATGTGGGGTATATTTATGTATAAAGTAAGGCTGATTATATATGGTTGATGTAAGTTAAAGTAGAATTTTTTCGTGGGTCAATTTGCTCTCCTCAAACAACCACTTGCAACAAACGACCACCACAAACAACACAACTACGACATACCTTGCACTCCTTTTAACCTACATGCCAAATTTTAGACCAAACAAATCATCATAACCCCATTAAAAGACCCATGAAAAACCCTATAATCACCCGCTGTAATCCCAGACTTATACCCCTTTCTCTGACCAGCCTTACTTTATGCACCAATCGACTCCACATAAGGCCACCTTTGACCACCATGTTGACAATCCCTGGAAAGCATGTACTCCCACCTTTCCAACGAGTCCAAAAATACCTCAAACCGACTTTGTTTGCTATCTCAAATATAAACTGAAAGCCACCTTATCTCAATTATTAAAAGTTGTGTTTGAAAAGTTTTTTTTTTTTAAAAGGTGGTATTTGGAAAAAAAAAATGTTTTTAAAAAGTTGTGTTTGAAAAAAAAAACCTTAATTAAATTATATATTTGAGGAAAAAAAGCTACATACCATGGAGCAAAACCAAGGCCATAGTAAAGAAGAATGTTAGAACACATTAGATTGATGATGCCAAGTCCCCTTGTTATTTGATTGTTTGCTTTTAGTTGAAACAATTAGTGAATGAAGCAATCAAATGGACTTTCAACAATGATTCAAGATGATCAAGCCAATCAAGGAAGTCAAGACAATGATACTTTCCAAAGCCATAGTCGATATATGTAAGAGTAAGTGTAACATTCTCATTTAAGTTAAGTAATAGCAAAACCATGCAACGGTACGCTGTACCGTGGTTTCTGGTACTATCATACGGAGGAGTTTTCGTCCAAATGTTTTTAAGTGTCAAAACTTTGCAAACTTTAAACCTTAAACATTTGAATTTTCAGAAACTTGAAAATAATCTGAAATTTTGGAGTCACAAGCCCACTTGACTAAGCCTCTAGATTTGTGCAAACACCTTTTACCAAAATGGCAAAGAATGTAATACTCCGTATTTATATGTCTTGGGGTACTCTATCGAGTAGCCCTTACTCTGTCGAGTAAGGGCAAGTTGCGAAGTTAAATAGTTTCTGACCTGTTGGGCACTCGATCGAGTAGCTGGGGCACTCGATCGAGTAGGGGGGTACTCGATCGAGTACCTTGGGTACTCGATCGAGTGTCCGGTTTTACGGGGGAGTTTTCTCGGGTTTTGTTAATTACACGGTTAAGGTATTTAAACATATTCGTCTTTGTTCTAAATCACTTTTTACAAAACCTAAAACCTGTTTAAGAGAGAAAGCAACTAGTCTTCTTCCTAATCGCGTTCTTGACAATTCCCGGAGTTCAGACGGTCAGTTCGTATCGTAGTTTGTGTCGTTGGATTCCTTGCGTCGAGGGTAAGCTTTTAATATAATTTCTATAATGTTTTGTTAAGATTGATGAAACCCTAATTTAGGAATTGGGGGTTTTTATGAGTAGTATTTGAATGGTAGCATCTATGTGTTGTATGGTAGGAGGAGAATTCGTAGAGGAGCCGTTTTGATACAGCTGTAGATACCGTCTGCGTGTTGTGCTTTCCAGGTAGGATTTCCTACTCAGTATTAGTCCCATAATGGGATATTGGTGATGTGCTGTAGTTAGTTGTTTGTTATGATGATTGTGATTGTGATTGTGATTGTGATTGTGGTGGTTCTTGATTGGTTCTCGAGATGCGTTCTCGGCTGAGTGGGGTCACTTGCGGGAGTGACTTCACGCCCTAGTTTTGCCCTTCGTGGAACCCGCCACGGAAGGGGATGTGCACATTAATGGACAAGGTTATCGCTCGGTATGATGAGCGGGGCTTAGGTGGGAACGGCTGCGGTCCCCCACCGGCAGGGCTGGTCCAGTGGACAGTCAGGATTGAGATGATGGGAGTTGGTGGTGTGTGTGTGTATGTGATTCAAATTGTCTGCTGTTTGTCTTATTGTTGTTATCTATATTGATTGTGTGATTAGTATCGACCCGGTGTTGTTTTGTAAACCTGCGGTGATCCATTCGGGGATGGTGAGCAGATATTGAGCAGGTATTGAGATGAGTACTGGGATAGCTGGGATGCCACGATATGACGATAGGAGTCTTCCGCTGTAGCTTTAGTTTATTTTACATTTCAGCTAGAACAGTCATTTGAGAATAATGTATCGTACTTTGGTTTGGTTTTGAGGATTGTATTTATTCATTAAACTACTTATAATAAATGTTGTTTCTGTTTTGTCTATTTGATTATCATACCTCGGGCGACCGAGATGGTGATGTCTTCATACCTGAGTGGTCCTGGTAAGGCACTTGGAGTATGGGGGTGTTACAAATGGTATCAGAGCGACGATCCTGAAACCTGTAACCAATGAACTTAATGAACATAGGGAGTCAATTAAAAATGAACCCGGGGTAAAAGTTGTAGGAGCTAGTGCAAAGGCTTGGGAGACGTCCTAAAGTCGCGGGGGTCGCCCTACAACTTTGAACCGGTCACGGGGGAAAGTGTTTGTCGAGTATATGTGTGCTTGGTTAACTTGTTAACAATGTGATGAAGTGTGTGATTGTTGAATGTTGAAGAGAAGTTGAGAATGTGAAAGAAAAGTAATATATGTGTAGACTTGATGTTGGAATAACATGTTGGATGTTTACAATGTGGCTTTAATGGCATGGTGAATTGATCTTGTTGATAGTAGAGTAGATGCGTAGCATATTTATTATGATATCATGTGATTTTATGAAAGTTTAGCATGTTAGTATATGATGTAACATGCGGGTAGCTCTTACGTAGTGGTGGTACTTGATCGAGTGAGACTAACTCGATCGGGTGGGTTTTTGGCGATTTTGAGTCCAGAATCGTGTTTTGGGGCACTCGATCGAGTAACTAGGGGTACTCGATCGAGTAGGGGGTCACTCGATCGAGTAGCCTAGATACTCGATCGAGTAGGTAGGAGATCAGAAGGTCTGTTTAGTTCTGGAGTTTGGGTACTCGATCGAGTACATGGGGGCACTCGATCGAGTAGCCCGTCACTCGATCGAGTGGGTTTGGATACTCGATCGAGTAGGTTCTGGGCAGCGCGTTTTCGTGTTTTGAGGTTTAGTACGTGTGTTTATGTTTACCCTTTCTTATATAGCTTCAAGATGCCGCCCAAGAGAAATGCTTTGTATGCGAGAGCTGAGCTTATGACTACGGACGACATCGTCAAGATGTTAGAGCACCAGGATGCTCTCACTGAGACCCTAAAGAAAGTGAATGAGGACAAGGATAAGGGTAAGGAGAAGGAGGTTGACCATGCTAAAGTCAGCCTCTATATTGCGAGGTTTAACCCGAAGGAGTACAAGGGAGTTGAGGAGCCTAACCTCCTTGATAGTTGGCTGAGGGAGATGGAGAACATACTAGATTTAGTTCTTGTCCGATGAGATGAGAGTGGATCAGGCTGCATTCTATCTGAGGGAGGCAGCTGGCAAGTGGTGGGATTCAGTGAAAGTGAGTGCCAAGGAGATTTATACCAACCAAGGGTTACCTGCTATACCTTGGGAGGAGTTTCGTAGGGCTGTGAGGAAGGAGTTCGTACCTGAACATGTGAGGAGTAAGTTGAGAGAGGAGTTCGACAAGTTTAAGATGACTGCTGAGATGTCTGTGGCTGAGTACTACAGGCAGTTCAATGAGAAATCTAGATATCTTTGAAGATATGGGTTTGAGTGAGGAGAATCGGCTTTGAGGTTTGAGAGAGGGCTAACCACGAAAATTATGGATAAGTTACCCGTGGGAGTCCTTGCGATGTAAAGGAAGCGATGAGAGGGCCGGGAGAGCCGAGAGACTAGTGGAGATGGCTCGGGAGAGGTCAGGTGGAGAGAAGAGGAAGTCTGAGAGCGAGGGTGGTGGCCAATCTAATTACAAGAAAGGCAACCACAATCAGTCTAAGGGATTTTCTTCTGGGTCTGGGTTTAGTGCTGGAACTTCCTTTGGGCGTGGCCGTGGGAGTGTGAGCAATAGCTAGGGAGTGACCTGCTTTGGTTGTGGTGGCGTAGGCCACAAGAGACATGAGTGCACGAGTGCACCGGGATCTTTTCAGAGACCTGCACAGAGCTTCGCGAGCAAATGACCGGGCTGGATCATGGCCAAACCGGGAAGTCGAGTTACCAGAGTGGAGGCAACCGCAACGGCGGTAATTCTTATCGGAAGACACCGATGAACAACAACAACAATCAAGGGTCGGGTGCTAAGCCGACCGCATCCTAGTCTTGTCCGTCCAGGGAGGTGGGCGGAAGACCGATGGCAAGTTGTTCATGATGGACAAGAAGGCAGCCGAGGAAGATGCGCACGTTATCACCGGTACATTCCTTGTTAATGGTATTCCTACGTTTGTTTTGTTTGATTCGGGGGCTTCTCAGTCGTTTGTGTCTTCGAGTCATGTAAAACAGTTGGGTTTGAGAGTATATGAGTCTGTTAGGGAGCAAGTTTTCATACCTTCGGGTGAGTCTGTACCGTGTGGGAGGTTGTTTAGAGATGTATCTTTGGTAGTTGGGCAAGTTGATTTCCCTGTAGACTTGCTAGAGTTTCCTTTTAACGGTTTTGAGATGATAGTTGGGATGGATTGGTTAGGAAAGTATAAAGCTAAGATAGACTGTCATCAAAAGAAAGTGTCCTTAAGAGGTCCTAAGGGTGTTAGTGTGTCTTACCGGGGGTTTCTAGTCAAACCCAAAGTTAAGTTGATTGCATTTTTGTCACCTTGAAGTCTTACCCGAGGAAGGGATGTCCTTTGATCTTATGCCATGTGAGAGATGACCGGATAGAGAGTCCGACAGTTGATGAGATACCGGTGGTGGGAGAGTTCTTTCGACGTTTTCGATGAGATTCCGGGGTTACCACCGAGGAGGGAGATAGATTTCACGGTAGAGTTGAAGCCAGGGACGGGGCCAATCTCTAAGGCACCGTACCGTATGGGTCCTAAGGAGATGGAGGAGCTTAGGAAGCAGTTGGATGATTTGATAGAGAAGGGATACATTAGACCAAGTGTATCGCCGTGGGGAGCACCAGTTCTTTTTGTGAAGAAGAAAGATGGAACTTTGAGGTTATGCATAGATTACAGAGAGTTGAACCGTGTGACGATAAAGAACAAGTATCCTTTGCCAAGGATAGATGATCTGTTTGATCAGTTGAGTGGCGCAACAGTCTTTTCTAAGATTGATTTGAGGTCGGGGTACCATCAGGTGAAGATTAGAGAGGTGGACATACCAAAGACAGCTTTCACGTCGAGGTATGGCCATTATGAGTATGTGGTGATGCCGTTTGGGTTGTCTAATGCACCGGCAGTGTTTATGGATTTGATGAATAGGATCTTTAGACAGTTCTTGGACCAGTTTGTGGTAGTGTTTATCGATGATATCTTAGTCTACTCTAAGACTAAGGAGGAGCATGAGGAGCATTTGAGGATCGTGTTGCAGACTTTGAGGGATCATGAGTTGTATGCTAAGCTGTCCAAGTGTGAGTTCTGGTTAGAGAAAGTTGCTTTTCTGGGGCATGTGATCTCTAAAGATGGGGTAGTGTGGATCGGCGAAGATTGAGGCGGTGACAAAGTGGGAAGCACCAAAGAATGTTCTTTGAGGTTAGGAGTTTCTTGGGTTTAGTTTGGATACTACAGACGGTTTGTGAAAGATTTCTCCAAGATAGCTAGACCGATGACAGCGTTGATGAGGAAAGAGAACAGGTTTCGTTGGGATGAGGGTTGTGAGACGGCGTTCCAGACATTAAAGGAGCGTTTGACCACAGCCCCTGTCCTAGCATTGCCTGAAGGGAGCGAGAATTTCGAGGTTTATACAGATGCCTCGAAGAATGGGTTGGGATGTGTGTTGATGCAGAATGGTAAAGTGATTGCCTATGCTTCTAGGCAGTTGAAGCCTTATGAGGAGAATTACCCTACTCATGATCTGGAGTTGGGTGCAGTGGTGTTTGCTCTCAAGATTTGGAGACATTACCTTTATGGAGCAATCTTTAAGGTATTTTCTGATCACAAGAGTCTCAAGTACATCTTCACGCAGAAGGAGTTGAACATGAGACAGAGGAGGTGGATGGAGTTGATTGGCGATTACGACATGGAAATTATCTATCATGAAGGGAAGGCCAACGTTGTAGCTGATGCTTTGAGTAGGAAGAGTGTACATTTCTCGTGTACACTCTATCTTTGATGAGGTGAGGGATGAGGTAGCGAGCTTTGGGATACATATGATGCGGAAAGGAGATGCCATGGGTGATATGACAAGAGAAGACTTGAGTTTTATGATGATATTCGAGGTAAACAGGCTTTGGATCCTAAGATAGTTGAGTGGAGAGCTGGGGTAGAGAAAGGGACAGTGTCCCGCTTTTCTATTCATACAGATGGTAGTTTGAGGTTTGATGGTAGGTGGTGTGTTCCTAATGATGAGGGGCTGAAAAAGACAATCATGACAGAGGCGCATTGCACACCATATTCAGTTCATCCAGGTGGAGATAAGCTATACAAGGATTTGAAGAAAACGTTTTGGTGGCCTGGGATGAAGAAAGAGACAGCTGAGTTTGTGTCCCGTTGTTTGACATGCCAGAGAGTTAAAGGGGAACAGAGAAGACCTCAAGGTAAGATTCAGTCTTTAGAGGTGCCTGAGTGGAAGTGGGAATCCATTTCCATGGATTTCATTGTGGGTTTGCCTAAGAGTCAACAAGGTAACAACATGATTTGGGTGATAGTGGATCGCTTGACCAAGTCAGCTCACTTTGTTCCAATGAAAGATACATGGACTAAGGCACAATTGGCTATGGCCTATCGAAAGAACGTGCTTAAGTTACATGGAGTCCCTAAGGACATAGTGTCTGACAGAGATGCGAGGTTTATATCGAGGTTTTGGAAGGAGTTGCAGGAATCGTTGGGAACAACTTTGAAGATGAGTACAGCATTTCATCCTGCGACCGATGGGCAGACTGAGAGAACAATCAAGACTCTGGAGGATATGTTGAGAGCTTGTGTGATGGATTTTGGTGGTAGCTGGGAGCAGAGGTTGGACTTGATAGAATTTTCTTACAACAACAGCTATCACACCAGTATTGGTATGGCACCGTTTGAGGCTTTGTATGGGAGGAGATGTAGGAGTCCAATCTGTTGGGACGATAGTGCTGAGGCAGTGGTTTTAGGACCAGAGATGGTACATGAGATGGTGGAACAGATTAAGATGATCAGGGAAAGGATGAGAGCAGCTCAGGACAGACAAAAGAGTTATGCAGATTTACATCGTCGGGACATAGAGTTTCAAGTTGGGGACAAGGTTCTTCTGAAAGTATCTCCGATGCGCGGGGTTATGAGATTTGGGAAGAAAGGCAAGCTAAGTCAGAAGTTTATAGGGCCTTATGAGATCTTAGAGCGAGTTGGGGAAGTTGCTTATCGTTTGGCTTTACCAGCTGCGTTGGAGAGAGTGCATAATGTGTTTCATGTATCGCAGCTGCGGAAGTATGTGAGTGACCCGTCACATGTGTTGGAGGCAGAGAGCTTGGAGCTAGATGAGTCTTTATCATATCTTGAGGTACCTAAGCAAATCCTAGACCGAAAGGTTAGAAAGACTAGGAGTGGTGAGACAGTTTTGCTTAAGATCCTTTGGTCTAACCACGAGACTGAGGAAGCTACATTGGAGGCAGAGGATATCATGAAAGTGCGTTACCCTTTCCTTTTTGATCAGGTATGTATGGTTACGGGGACGTAACCTTGTTTCTTTTAGGGGGGTAGGAGATGATCGCGAGAGTTTTTAAGAGTTTTATACACCTTTTATATGTTGTGTCGGGATGTTTGTCTTGGGTTTGTATCATGTTTTATGTTCGGTTGCTGAGTCGGGAAAGTTAGGGGAGTACCTTTGTTTAGTGGTGGTTTGAACTTCGGGGACGAAGTTCCTTTTAAGGAGGGAAGACTGTAATACTCCGTATTTATATGTCTTGGGGTACTCTATCGAGTAGCCCTTACTCTGTCGAGTAAGGGCAAGTTGCGAAGTTAAATAGTTTCTGACCTGTTGGGCACTCGATCGAGTAGCTGGGGCACTCGATCGAGTAGGGGGGTACTCGATCGAGTACCTTGGGTACTCGATCGAGTGTCCGGTTTTACGGGGGAGTTTTCTCGGGTTTTGTTAATTACACGGTTAAGGTATTTAAACATATTCGTCTTTGTTCTAAATCACTTTTTACAAAACCTAAAACCTGTTTAAGAGAGAAAGCAACTAGTCTTCTTCCTAATCGCGTTCTTGACAATTCCCGGAGTTCAGACGGTCAGTTCGTATCGTAGTTTGTGTCGTTGGATTCCTTGCGTCGAGGGTAAGCTTTTAATATAATTTCTATAATGTTTTGTTAAGATTGATGAAACCCTAATTTAGGAATTGGGGGTTTTTATGAGTAGTATTTGAATGGTAGCATCTATGTGTTGTATGGTAGGAGGAGAATTCGTAGAGGAGCCGTTTTGATACAATTTTGTAGATACCTCTGCGTGTTGTGCTTTCCAGGTAGGATTTCCTACTCAATATTAGTCCCATAATGGGATATTGGTGATGTGCTGTAGTTAGTTGTTTGTTATGATGATTGTGATTGTGATTGTGATTGTGGTGGTTCTTGATTGGTTCTCGAGATGCGTTCTCGGCTGAGTGGGGTCACTTGCGGGAGTGACTTCACGCCCTAGTTTCGCCCTTCGTGGAACCCGCCACGGAAGGGGATGTGCACATTAATGGACAGGGTTATCGCTCGGTATGATGAGCGGGGCTTAGGTGGGAACGGCTGCGGTCCCCCACTGGCAGGGCTGGTCCAGTGGACAGTCAGGATTGAGATGATGGGAGTTGGTGGTGTGTGTGTGTATGTGATGATTCAATTTTGTCTGTTTGTCTTATTGTTGTTATCTATATTGATTGTGTGATTAATCGACCCGGTGTTGTTTTGTAAACCTGCGGTGATCCATTCGGGGATGGTGAGCAGATATTGAGCAGGTATTGAGATGAGTACTGGGATAGCTGGGATGCCACGACATGACGATAGGAGTCTTCCGCTGTAGCTTTAGTTTATTTTACATTTCAGCTAGAACAGTCATTTGAGAATAATGTATCGTACTTTGGTTTGGTTTTGAGGATTGTATTTATTCATTAAACTACTTATAATAAATGTTGTTTCTGTTTTGTCTATTTGATTATCATACCTCGGGCGACCGAGATGGTGATGTCTTCATACCTGAGTGGTCCTGGTAAGGCACTTGGAGTATGGGGGTGTTACAAAGAAGACTTGTCAAACTTCTAAAGTAAGAAAGGCTTTTTGCCATTTCGGTAAATTGTCACATGTTGAGTGTAGAAGCTTAAGTTTTCTGATTTCTTAAGCCCCAAGCCTACAAGTCTAACACTTACCATCACTCAAAGCTATCATTTTTATATTGGATTTAATTCTTCAAAGTGTACTTACCTAAGACTAAATCCACTATAAATAGAGTGTCTTAGTCACATTTATTTCTTAAGACTTCCAAAGCATTTATTGTAAAAACCTTGCAAATCATTTGTGCATTGAAAGCTTTGTTCTTCAAGTATTTGCAAAACGTTTTTCTGATTTTAAGTCTTCAAAATTGTTTTTCGGAAAAAAGCTGTAAAACCTCCAAGTATCAGTTCGCTGTACTGTGACATGATGAGTTTGTTCCATGATTCTCGTGTTAGATCTTCATTGTAATCTCCATGTTCATTTAAGTGAACTTTTGAGATTCAAGATTCTGTAACACCTTGAGATAGAACCATAAACTCTTGAAGCGGAGTAGCTTTAAGTTTGAGTGCAACCGGAGTAGGTTGGCGAGTTATTTTCATTGTAAGGGGTTTAGTAAGTTTGAGTAAATTTCTAAACAAACAATAAAATAACGGTTGGACGTAGGCCTCGGAGTAGAGGCTGAACCAATTTTTAAAATGTCGTTTGTTTGTTCATTTACTTTTACGTTCTTCCACTTTGCTATTTCTCGCATGTACCTAATCAAGTTCTGTGTCACAGTCACCTATACCGTGACATAGAACTGCTGTATCTTCTTGTGAACTTACCTTCAATTAAGTTTCTCAAGTCTTGTACTTCTTTATTCTTAGCTTAAAATAGTTAATTAACTAAGTTAAGAATAAAATTTTTAAAAAGGTACACCTAATTCACACTAGTAGAAAAACCCCCTATCGTGTCGCAGCTATCGTGGCGGTTCTAATAAAAATGACATAAAAGCAAAAAAAAAAGGGCGGGAACGAAATTTTTATGCTATATTAAGTCCATTGTGGCGGTTTTAATAAAGAACCGTCACAATAAAATCAATTTTTTGTGTCGATTCCAAGTCCGAACCGCCACCATAGCTAATTTGTGGCGGTTATTCATATAACCGACATTAATAATGACACTAAACGTAGTGATAAATAATAACGTTTCTGTATTAAAAACCGCCACATAAAAATTTTATGACGGTTTTAACTACAATAGACATTAAAAAAAAAAGACTTTGCTATCAAGTAAACTGCTGTTCATTTGCGCGCGCCTCCTCATCTTCCTCACATACCCTAATCCCCCAAATCCCCCACGATCCCCTGAACTCCCGATTCCGTCTATTCAACCACCGTTTTTGCCGCCTTTGTTACACAATCAACCACAGGGTTTCCCCTGCCTTTGTTCCCTGCTCTTTGCTCACGACGCCTCTGCCGTCTGTTTCTCTGCTCTCTACGAATCGATTAGCTATAACATCCAGGTGCGCCTTACTACTTGTATTATTGTTCCTCATGGATTAAAATTATCTTTCGATTTTACCCTTTTGCGAGTTAGCGTTACTGTCTGATTTTGAGTTTAGCAGTGTCAATATCACGAGTATAAACGTTGAGGTATCTGTTTATTTCCCTGATTGTATTCCCCTGTCCCGTTTCTGTTGGATAATGACATGCTTAGGATCCCGTTTTAATTATCGGGTTTTAAGTTTTAACAATATCACGAGTATAAACGTTGATATTTTGAGGTATCTGTTTATTTCTAATATGCTAGTGATTTTAAGAAATCTGTGCTTATGTCACAATTACAATTATAAGTGTGGAAAGTGAAGCTGCTTGTTTCTGGTATGTTACGAGCTGGTTTTATTACCATCGTCGGAAAATTTATGGCTGGTTCTGGTAAGGCTGATATAGTTGAGTACTTGATGTAATTATGTAAGTAAACTAAGTGAATAGATTACATACCTTAGTGGGATCTTGAAAGGTATTTTCATCGAACGCGTTTGACGACGTAAGGATGGTCTGATTGGATCATTGGTGATCGTCAAACTTGATCGTGAAATTGGCTGTGGAGTTGCCGAAATTCACTACCTGCACCATAGCAATTCAGAATAATCAATAACCATAATATACAGGTTTCAAGTTGTCAATGCTCTTCTTTTTACTTAGTTTAACAATGTACTATAGTTTCCGTTTTATTAAGGATCCATGTCATGTAAAAACAGAATACTAGCTACAAACCTTGACAGTTATGTAGTTCTGGTTATCGGCCCCCTTCCAACTGATTAAAGATGCAACAACAAGTGTATCGTTGCTCTGTAAAGTGGAAGAGATGAGCGATGCTCCACTTGACCGGATAAAGAAATGTTGCATCCAGTAACTAGGAGTGCCATAAACAGTAGATGAACTGATGACTATTGCATCTGGATTCCACCTAAAATATAATTGACAAGTTTTACGAATTAAAGATACAAGAACTCTTATAACATTGAGATGTAGAACACAAATTTATTTCTTGTTCTTAACTCACTGACCATTAAAAGATCAAATTCAAGTTTAGGATTCATCTTAGCTGATCATTAATGAAAATAACAAGCAAGGAAAGATGGATAGACGCATACTTCCTATCATTAGTATTAACTAAGAGCGGAGCGAAGCAAGCCATTGCAACAACATCACTGCAAACAAAGAAAAATAAAAACTCCAATTTGTGAGGAGCCAGCCCTAGTACTAGTACTGCATAAATCCACAGAAAGTCAACGAATGTCAAGGTCGTTTATTTTGGTATGTGAATTATAGACATTACCTATTTTTCTCTATTCCCATAAGGAAAGCGGCTTCTGCTAGTGCGCTGCGTAGATTTCCCAGCCCTGCATCAGTAGTCACGGCATACTCGCTAACAAAAACCTGTGGAAAGTATCAACAAAATATCAACAAAGAATGGTTGATGTAAACATATGGGATATAATTAAACATACCTTTGCCCCACCACGTGGCGTGGAATCGAAATGATGTTGATGAGCGAACATGTCGGACGCATTCGTATATATCTGATGGGCACAAGCCACAAGACAAATGTCATTTTATATCGAATGCGAAAACTGTTTTAAGCACTCTGAATAGAGAGATACAAAACCAATTTGGATAATGAAAAAACTGACATGATAGTCAAATATGTCCGCTGGATGATGCAATGCAACTCTGCTGCCATCGCAGTTAGATATAGCTTGTATATCTGGATAAGACTGTTTCAGGGCTTTATAAACCATAATATACTATACAGGTTTCTTTTTACTTAGTTTAAACAATGTACTATAGTTTCCGTTTTATTATTAAAGGATCCATGTCATGTAAAAACAGAATACTAGCTACAAACCTTGACAGTTATGTAGTTCTGGTTATCGGCCCCCTTCCAACTGATTACAGATGCAACAACAAGTGTATCGTTGCTCTGTAAAGTGGAAGAGATGAGCGATGCTCCACTTGACCGGATAAAGAAATGTTGCATCCAGTAACTAGGAGTGCCATAAACAGTAGATGAACTGATGAGTATTGCATCTGGATTCCACCTATATAATTGACAAGTTTTACGAATTAAAGATATAAGAACTCTTATAACATTGATGTAGAACACAATTTATTTCTTGTTCTTAACTCACTGACCATTAAAAGATCAAATTCAAGTTTAGGATTCATCCAAGGGCATCTTAGCTGATCATTAATGAAAATAACAAGCAAGGAAAGATAACTAGCCTTCACATTGATGTAGAACACAATTTATTTCTTGTTCTGCAAATGCAACCCTTATCTTCACATAAAGAAACAAACAATTCCTACAACCGGTTTTAAATTCTAACTGGTTTCTTATTAATGGTGTCTTTCTTTTTTTTTTTTTTTTTTTTTTGTAGTACTGGTGTCTAGGAACACAAAAAATATTGTCGGATAACTAGCCTTCTAAAAGGGACTCAAACATAAAAATTGACACAATCAAATTACATTAATAAACCATCTTATATGAAATTAAGTACATCACATAATTCAATTTTTGAAATGATTATATATGGAAGAAGTTGCTAATAACTTAATGTATGATTGTGTTAATTAGAGTATGGATCGAAGTTGGATGTATGGAAAGCGGGACTTTGAGTTTATGTCAAGGCTTGATGAATTTATTAGTCATGCTGTTGAACACCAAAGACTATGTGGAGATGGCGAACAACTTTTATGCCCGTGTAGTGTGTGTAAGAATCGGATCAAGATAAGTTCTGTAAGTGAAATGCGAAGACACTTGATAATGAAGGGTTTTAAACCAGATTATAGTGTGTGGATATGGCATGGAGAGAAAGATAATGACTGTCATGCTAGTACGAGGGCCATAAATCTAGGGATCAATGTTGATAATGTGGATGATTTTGAGATTGATGATGTGTCTTATAGTAACAAGGAGGTTCATAAGGATGCTCATGTTATGGATAAAAATGTAGAAGATGAGAATATTGATAGAATGATGGATGATCTAGAAAACGATTTTCTAGAGTGTCCTGAAATTTTTCAGGGGTTAGTGAGTGATAATAAGAAGCCGTTATATCCCGGTTGCTCTAAATATACTCGTTTGTCAGCTGTCTTAAAGTTGTATACTCTTAAAGCTGGAAATGGGTGGAGTGACAAAAGTTTTACTGCTTTAGTAAAACTATTGTCAGACATGTTGCCAGAAGGTAATGAGCTTCCCACCAACACTTATCGATGTAAGAAAATATTGTGTCCACTTGCCACGAATTACCAAAAAATACATGCATGCCCACAGGATTGCATATTGTACCGAAAAAATTACAGTGACCTAGACGAGTGTCCACGATGTAAATCGCCAAGGTACAAGCTCAAAGAAAATTCTCACAGTCGTAAGAAAGGTGGTCCGGTAAAGACCTTATGGTATTTGCCAATTATACCAAAATTCAAGCGTATATTTGCAAATCCGAAGGATGCAGAGTATATGGTGTGGCATCAGAATGGGAGGAATAAAGACGGAAGATTGCGACATGTGGCTGATGCTTCTCAGTGGAGAAATATTGACAGAGATTTTCCAGATTTTGGCAGAGAACCTAGGAATTTAAGACTAGGACTTTGCACTGATGGAATTAATCCCTTTGGGACGTTAAGTACCCAACATAGTACTTGGCCAATAATGTTAGTGATTTATAATCTCCCTCCTTGGCTTACCACAAAGAGTAAATACATTTTATTGACAATGCTAATATCGGGTCCTAAACAACCTGGTAATGACATTGATGTGTATCTAGCACCGTTAATAGAAGATTTGAAATTACTATGGGATGTTGGAGTAGAGGTGTTTGATGCAGCTAGCGGTTCAAGATTCCAAATGCATGCTATGTTGTATTGCACAATTAATGATTTTCCTGCTTATGGAAACCTGTCGGGGTATAGGTTGAAAACTGATAAAGGGTGTCCGGTATGTGGCGATGACACCGAGTCTGAATGGCTGGAGAACAGTTGAAAATATTCATACAGGGGTGGTCGACGATTTCTAGAATTGGGCCATGATTATCGTAAGAAGAAGAAGGCATTCTATGGTAAAACCGAGCGCCGATCAGCCCCCTTGTTTCTGAGTGGAAAAGAGTATCATGAAAAAGTTAAGAATATCAATACAGAGTTTGGAAAACCGTACATACCACCACCGGAAGGGGTTTACCACACAAAGAAGTCCATCTTTTGGGACCTACCTTATTGGGAACATTTGTCTGTTAGGCATTGTATTGATGTCATGCATGTTGAGAAGAACGTATTTGATAGTATCATAGGCACTTTGTTGAACATTCCTAATAAGACTAAGGATGGCGTCAAAGCGAGATATGATATGGTTGCTAGGGGGCGTTTTGAGGTAAATCCAATTGAAAAGGGGAAACGTACCTACTTACCTCCAACTTGCACAACTTTGTCAAGAGATGAGAAGATGGCGGTGTGCGAGTCATTAAAGGGTTTGAAGGTTCCGTATGGGTATTCCTCTAACATAAGTCGTCTTGTTTCAATGAAAGATTTGAAACTAGTGGGCTTGAAATCCCATGATTGCCATGTTTTGTTAACCCAACTATTACCCGTGGCTATCCGATCTGTTTTACCTAAGCATGTTAGACAAGTGATCACAAAGCTATGCAAATTCTTCAATGCAATTAATTCAAAAGACATTGATCCAGAGACTTTGGATGAACTACAAGCAGATGTTGTGGTCACACTTTGTGAACTTGAAATGTATTTTCCTATCAGTTTTTTTGATATTATGGTTCACTTGATTGTTCATTTAGTGAGGGAAATAAAGCTTTGTGGTCCGGTGTTCCTGAGAAATATGTGGGCGATGGAACGGGAGATGGGGACCTACAAGAGACGAATGAAGAATCGGTACCGTCCCGAAGGTAGTATCGTTGAAGCAACAGTTGCTTGTGAGACACTTGGTTTCTGCCAAGATTATTTGACGAGTCTCCAACCTATTGGACTTCCTACATCTCGACATGAGGGAAGACTTGAAGGTAAGGGTACTTTGGGAAAGAAAGTTATTAGTGGCGATCATGAATCTTTTAACATGGCACATTTGTATGTTTTGCAACACATGACAGAAGTTCACCCATATTTAAATGCTCACTTTGCATTAATAAAGAGACAAAATCCACATAAACGTGAAGCTTGGTTGATGAGCGAACATAATAGAAGTTTTGCCCATTGGTTCAAAGAAAAGGTGATGAATGAGTTGTCAAACAAAACACATAATGTGAGTGATAATCTACGATGGTTAGCATATGGCCCGAAGCCTAACGTCTTATCTTATGAAGGGTATGATATCAATGGATTCTGCTTTTACACAAGTCGTCAGGATGAGAAGAGTACAATGCAGAATAGCGGAGTTACGGTTGTCGCATCCTCTATGGAATACGTTGGAAAGGGGAAGAAACCAGTGGATATAACAAGACCGTATTATGGGATAGTCGAGGACATATGGGAGCTAGACTATGTTGAATTTTCCATACCCTTGTTTCGATGTAAATGGGCTGACTGTGAGAAAGGTGTCAACATCGATGATATGGGATTTATTTTGGTCGATTTCAACGTTGCCGGAAATGTGAATGACCCTTTTATACTTGCATCTCATGCTAAACAAGTGTTCTACATCAAAGATCCTTTGGATAAAAGGCGCTCAGTTGTCCGTTATGGTAAAAGGCGCATTCTCGGAGTAGATGGTGTAGTTGATGAAGAAGAGTACGATCAAGTTGATGAACCTTCTCCTATTTCTTCACATTGTCAAGATGTGCAAGTAATACGAGACGAAGTTTATTTGCGTGTAGATCATAACGAGGGAATATGGCTTGATAACCCTAAATAGTGATTCGTAACATTATATTATATTTGTAATGTCATATAGTAACTTTATATCATAATAGGTCTTGTTTGGTGGTTTTACAGAGGCCTCGCTAGAGATGCTTGGTAACCTTCATTTGTTTTGACTTACGCTAGACTATGTGGCATTTTTCGTAACCTTCATTTGTTTTGACTTACGTTCTTTCTCTGCTTTCTTTTTGCTTTCTTTTTTAGCTGAACTGATGGTAATAAAACCAGCTCCCTTAGTCTAAGAATGATTGTTTTGTGCTCCCAGCAACCATATAGTGCATAGCCACAATCAGAGAAATAAGTATCAGGCGAACAAAACTAGAACATCCTCTCTGCCTGAGCATCTGGACAGGAGAAGTAATGCCTTGAAGCTGCCTAGGAAGATCTAACCACTGATACAACTCCAAGTAGCATGTTCAATCATTGTTATATGATACTTACTTTCAATTTTTTTCAGGTGTTTAAAATGACTGCAAATGAGGGTGACAATTCTAGTCAAAAACAAAAAATGAGAGGTGTGACAACTGGGCAGAACTTGAAAAGTGAAGATTTAGAGAAAGTGCATATTCAATTTGATGAATTTGGACAACCAACTGGGTTCTACCAGAGTAAGTTTGCAACTGACATGGGTGTTTTAGCACGAAATATCAAGATCACGTACCGAAGTTGGAAAAAGGTACCATGGGGAGAAAAAGAAACACTTTGGAAAGATGCAAAGGTAACTAATCTGATTTTTTGTTGACAAAATGTTTCTGTCTTGCCTGCATTTTTGTTTGTGGTTACTTCAGTAATCAGTCTTCGACTCTTTTCCTTCTGGCTGTTGATATTTTATTTTCTTGATAAGTTGACTCGAGATAATTTATTTATATCTCTATGCTTATTATTTATGGTCGAGTATGCTGTTTTGCTGACTTGGTTCACTTAGTTTAAGCTATCCTCTATAAGAGCTTGCCTAGTTCACTTGCTCGCGTAAGGGGAGAGGGAAATGTGCTGACTTGAGTTCACTTCTCTGATCTCATTCACTGAAAATGAAGAAACTTCAAAACGCTTCTTACTTAGAAACTATATAGAATATTTCCGAACTATACAATTTATATAGATGCAGTACAGACAGGACCAAGTAATTGTAGTTTGATCTTGATCCGTTGTTTACTTAATTCAGTTTTCGTATCTCCTAAATTGATCAAGGCCTAGACCAGACCAATGAATGTCGCTAATGAGTACATACAAATGTAAAAAGTCGGTAGACATACTTTAAATTTGCTTAATTTGAGAGATTGTTATACTTCTAATTAGACCTTAAAATGTAAAATTAGTACATACAAATGTAAAATTTGCTAGTGAGTTGGAATTGAAGTAGTCAGTAGCTGTTTTTTTCATTTATATTGCTTGATATGACAATGCAACGGTAAGATGGTACACATTCAAGTTTAAAGTTAAATTTCTACACTTGTATGAAATTGTTTTCGTAAGAACATGATTTATTATTTACTAACACGCTACTTTGTTTCCTTTTCAAGAATACATGGAAGCTCACTGATGATAAACAAAAGATTGTTTTGAAGATATTATCAGGAGCATTAAAGGAATTCAGGTCGAGATTAACACGCACTTATATTACCAAGACCCTAAAACCCAAGGAAGGAGAAATAATTGGCGATAGTCCAGTGGGTAAGTATAAAGCTATCACAGACGAGATTTGGGAAGAGTTTAAAAGGCAACGGATGGATAAGCGTTTTATGGTGAGTACTATTTTTTTTTGGCAAGGAATAAGAGCTTTCATTAAAGAAAGAGTGGGACAAATCTGAAAAAAATCCTGGAATTCCTGGAATTAGCTACTAATCTAGCCCGTACAACAATCTTAATCATATAAATTAGCTGATCAGAGAAGCGGGACAAATCTGAAAAAAATCCTGGAATTCCTTTCAGACCACAAACAATACACCACTGCAGCCAGCGCAACTCTAGCCCATTTCTTCCTCCAATGTCAGCAGTCTTGATGTAAGAGTGCATCCATTCAGTCCATACAGTTGTACTCTCCAGAGTTAGTTTCCTGAACTGCTTTATCATTAGCGTTTTTTCCAACTGAGCAGTTCTATAATATCAAACCCCCCGCTTTTGCTTCTCTGCTCCTTTGCTTGTATGTCATGCTCCTTTGCTCTTTGACTTAACATACTAAGTTCAGCTCTTTTTAGCCAACAATATTGATCAATAAGCTCACTTTTTGCAGCCTGCAAATCTCTATTTGTTGGTTGCAGCTGTAGTTGAGTTTGACAATGATGCAGCTTGTTTTGAGCCTCAGCAACCCTAGAAGTAAGACTAGAATATCTCCTAGCATTTGATTTCTTCAACTGAGGTTTCAAAAGCTTTAAATGAGTGACCAGTTTGAACATCTTAGTCCCCATCACCCTCATGTCCCATATCTGAGCAACTGTTGAATATTTAATTGATCTTGTGATAATATTTATTGAATATTTGATTGATCTTGTGATAATATTTAGTAATGATGAATATGAAATTGCATATACAATATTGTAGGAAATAAGTGAAAAGGCTCGAGCCTCCCAAAAAATGAACTTGCATCCTCATTATTTGGGAAGAGCGGGATATGCCGGTAAAAAGGAAAAGTGGTACAAAGAAGAACTTGCTGAAGCCCTTACACAAGACAAATTGGAAAATGCTGAATTGGATAATCATGATTCTGATCCTACTCTTTCACAAGAATCAATTGATTTGGTTGATGAACGCTTTAGTGATCGCGGTTATTTATGGATAAAAGCACATACCCCGTCATCCACCCGTGCGCCTCCACCACGGATACAAGAAGTGACTGAAAAATTCGTAAGTCAGCATGTAACCTCATACCGATCTTCATAATTTGTTATTTATTTTCATTAATCAAACACCGAGTATGAAATCCGTATGAATCTCTATCAATTACCAATGTCACCCTCCTTTTATTAATAAATAGGTATAAAAAATATATTTTATGTATAAAGTAAGCATGTAACCTGATTGATATTCTCTAAATCAATAGAAATTAGTAGAATCCTCATGACAAAATCAACTAATATATTTTTTTCAATAGTGGGTTTGGAAGGAAAAGCAGCAAAGAGGAGAGTTCGTTCCTAGTAGATTCGAAGATGCGTTGGTGAAAGCATTAGGGAAGCCGGAACATAATGGAAGAACAAGAGGAGTTGGTGGAAATGTTGGTCTCCAAACATATTTCGGAAAACCAACGAGTCGAGGTTCAAATGCAAAGATTTATACTGAGGATGACATGAAATTGCTATTGGAGAAGGTGAAAAGAGAAGCTACGGAGGAGATGAATGCCATGATGGAGAAGAAATGGGCAGACTTTATGGGTAAAACACCTTCTCCTAACGAAAATGCGGTAGCTTCCACCAAGTATTCTTTGTCGCAACGACAAGAACATAGTAGTTCTCATTCGACACATCATATTGACCCTTTTATTGAATTAAAGGTAATACCATTATTATATATCTTGCTAGAAAATATTGTTATTGGGCTGACTTTATTTGTTTTAATTATATTGTTGGTCATTTTATAATGTGATTACAGGAAGTCGTCATTCATTGTCGACTTCTTTGTGCATATGAATGGGGAATTGATCATTGTTCTTTGAAGGGATGGTTTCACCATGGGTAGAAGGAAAAACTGTACACAACAAACCATTAACCATGGAAAATGCTCATGTTTCCATTGACAGTGTTATTCGACCAGATGCACCACTTCCATTGCCATGGAACGGATTCACAAATGTCGGTGATGCGGAAGGAAGTTTTGCATTATGGCCTAAATTTTTTATTTTAATGGCAAACGAGGTAAATACAAGTACAACCAAATTATAATTTTTATAGTTTTTGATATTAACATATTACCAAGCCTTCTATTTTCATAATCAATTTACTATTTGTATTCAAATTTTTGTTTAAAGGTCAAATCTAGTAATGAAAAGAAGAGAAAAGACAATGTCAAAGACACGACAGAGTCCGCTAATAAAGTTCGAAAGCTTGTAAGTTCTATCCGTTTTTTATGTTAATGCGGATTAATATGAACTGGATCATCAATTATTTTATGAATATATTACAATTGTTTAATTTGAAGGACAAGTCTCTTGAACATACCAAAGGAAAAGACAAAACTCAAGGTGAGGAGTACGACAAGAGACCTCTCAATGTGATAGAAGTACATGAATTGGATCATGATTGCCAAGCCTTGGAAAAAAAGTTATGTTCCTTGCCTAAAGATGAAGTCATTAAGATGGTGATCGATGAGTCAGTTTATAATTATAGAGAAGGTAACATGGTAATCTACTTAACCGTTGTTGAAATTAGGCAGATGTTCAGAAGTCAATGGTTAAATATTCATGTGCTTCAAGTTTGGGGGAGGTATGTAAAATTCTATATTACTCATTTTTTAGATATTGATCTATATTATTACCTATTACACCCATATTGTGTTGAAATTGTAGTTTCTTATATCAATGTGCGACTGAAATCGAAGCAACGAAAGTCGTTGGATTCATGTGTCCTGTAAAACTCTTGGATTACATGCATAATACGCGTCAATGTGAAGATTATATAATGCATGTCCTGAAGATTCAAGAGGACAAGAAATATATCATGGGTGCATTTTATGAAGGGTAATTATTCAAATTTTTATGATTTATGTTATTTGTTACTTCCTAATATTAACTTTAAGTATAAATTTCAATGCATAGAAATCATTGGATGTTGATTGTTGTTTGCTTGGGGTTGAACACGGTGTATATTTTGGATTCACAAAAAAAGACACCAAAGAAGTTGAGCATAAAAGGGAGGCTAAAAGCAGCTTGGATTATACATTGTGTTAATGGAGGAAGGCGTAATTTTGCTAAAAAGAATCAACTTCAGATCAAAGTGATTGATGTAAGTCAGCATTAACTACTTTTTTCAACTAGTTAATATCATATTCCAAATATAGTTTAATTAATATTATATTATTTTATATATTTAGTGTCCCCAACAACCAGAAGATTACGAATGTGGTTATTATGTCATGAAATGGATGTATAACATAACATTCTATTACTCAAAGGGCGATGAGGAAAAATTTGAGAAGGTATTTCTTTTTTTAAGTATAAATTTTTATAGTTTATTTATTTTCTTATTTTTAAAACAATATCTCATTATTGATTTTTTTAAATGTAGATTCTTGCAGATTCAGCCATGTCAGTAGAAGATATAAATGAAGTTAAAGAGGTGTGGGCTACAAAATGTTTAGAGAACATGTAGCATAGATTAGTTTGTTATTCCTTTTTTGGAGAACATTGTTGCTTTTTTTTTTTGAGAACATTGATGTTATGTCGGATGGATGCGTTATTGGAAAACATTGGTGTTATTGTTTTGTTGGATAAGAATATGAGATGAATGGTTGTTACGAAGCTATTGTATGGAACATTTTGTTGGGGAGTTGATTGCAATTTTTTGCAGGTATTCTTGTATCAATATTTATATTGGGTTAGCATCAATTTATGGGGAGGTGCTGTCAAAATTTAGCTAGCTAATTTGTATTTTTAAAAAAAAAGATAAATGTATAGTGACGGTTCTAAAATTGGGACAGACATAATAATTTGCTTATACAATGTCAGTTTTTACTTTAAAACCGACACATTAAGTAACTATATCGTGGCGGTTTTAGATTTAAAACAGGCATCATAGGTTACTCTATAATGGCGGTTTCAGACTTAAAACTGACACCATAGCATAACATAAGGTGGCGGTTTTCGACGTATAACCGACATCATAGCTTAACCTAAGGTGGCGGTTTCAAACTCACAACCGACACCATAGCGTACCCTACGGTGGCGGTTTTACAACCGACATAAAAAATAAATGACCCCAGCAATCATGTCGCTTTGAAACCGCCACTAATACGCTATTAGAACAGCCATTATAGGGTATAATTCCACTAGTGTCACCCCCTCCCCCTCTTAGGTGTTTATCGTTCTTAACTCTTCAATTGGTATCAGAGCCTTGTGCTCTTGATATTGGTTAAATCCAAAGAGTTGATCCTATAGTTATGGACGATTCAAAACACACTAAGTATCCCATTTTCAAGGGAGAAAATTATGCCTGGTGGAAACATCGCATGGAGCATTATGTCAAAAGTGCGGACTATGAATGTTGGTTAATCATTCAAAAGGGTCCCCTCAAAATCGAAGTGACTAATGCTGATGGCACTAGCTCCTTGAAAAGTGAGGATAAGTATGTTGAGGCCGATTATAAGAAAATCGAGAAAAACTCTAAGGCCATGTCCATTCTTCAATATGGGATCGGTGACCAAGAGATTAATCGTATATCTGGATGTGCTTCGGCCAAAGAGATTTGGGACACCCTAAACCTTGCCTATGAGGGAACGTCACAAGTCAAAAACTATCGTATTGATCTTCTCATGCAACAATATGAGATGTTCAATATGGAACGAGATGAGTCAATTAATAGTTTGTCTTCACGTTTCTCTAGTATTGTCAATGACCTTAAGAGTTTAGGTAGGGGTTTTCAATCCGAGGATTTAGTCCGTAAAATCCTTCGTAGCCTAACTGAAAAGTGGCAACCGAAGGTTACGGCTATTGAGGAAGCTAAGGACCTTTCATTGCTCACCCTTGATGAACTTATGGGCTCACTTATGGCTCATGAGTTAACTCTCATGAAGCGTTCTGGTGAAAGCTCTAAAGGGAAAGGACTCGCTCTTAATGCTCTCTCAAGTGATGAGGAGGATGAAGATGATGAGTTTGCAATGTTCACTAAAAACATTGTTGGCATGATCAATGGTCGAAACTCTCAAAGGTATAGCAACAACTCTAGTAAACGCCGTTTTCCTAAGAGAAGATCTAACTCCACTGTTGGTTGCTTTAAATGTGGTGACAAAGGTCACCAAATCAAAGAATGCCCAAAGTGGAACGATATCAAATCTAAAGAAAAACGTGACTTTGCAAAACGTGATTACAAAAACAAGGTAATGACTGCTATTTGGGGCATGTCGATTCGAAGAGGACGATGTCCTTGAGGATGAATTAGACGCCAAACTTAGCATCTCGTCTAGTTCCTCAAAAAGTGCTTCCAAATCATCAAAGAAAGAAGACATCAAGTGTCTTATGGCTCACTCCGTGGATTCAGACTCTGATTCAGACCATGAGGTAATTAAGCTCAAGAAAAAGGTTCGATCTTTCTCTAAAGACAAAGTTTGTCTCCTCTTAGATCAATTCATAGATAAATATCGTGTCCAAACTAATAAGTTGGAAGCTATGCAAATCGAAATTGAGGACATAGCTGAGGAAAATGTAGTCCTTAAAGAAAGTCTAAATGAGAATGATCAACCTAGTTCCATGTTGGGTCTTGAAAAAGAAATCAAAAAGCTTCGAAAACAAAATTTGTTTTTAGCCAACAAAGTTGATGAAAACAGTGCAACAGATCCCTGTACTGTTGCATCCAGTTCTAAAGGAAATGTGTCATCACTAACACAAGAACGTGACCAACTTTTGATTGACTTAGCTACTTGTAGCAACGAAAAAGATGATCTTGTTAAGATTGCTGAAATGTTAAATGATGAGTCTAGTCATGTCAAAAGTGCCTTAGAACGAGCTCAAAAATTAAATGATGACCTTCTTGCTCAAATTGAGATGTTAAAAAAGGCTGAGCAGACTCATGTCACAGAGGTCTCTAGTGTGGCATCTGATTCAAGAAAAGAAATAGATACTCTCTCGAAATTAGTATCTTCTTTAACTAAGGAACGTGAAACTCTTCTAGCTGACCTCAAATTGTGTCAAAGGGATAATAAACAATTGGAACAAATTGGAATGTTACTTAGTGATGAAGCAAGACTTGCAAAACAAGCTTTCGACAATTTAGGTAAACTGAATCTTAATCATCTTGCTAAAATCGAAACATTAACTAAAGAGCTAGATGAGGCTAAGATGTTCTACTTAAAATGGGAAGGAAGTCAGAATGTTTTGGAGTTTCTCTTAAAACAATCACAAGAATATGAAAAATTTGCAAAGAATCTTTGGACTTGGTTTCAAATGCAACAAAGAGCACACACCTTTGTTGCACTCGAAACCAGGATCCGAGTCAAACCGACTTAGAAGAAGAAAGTATCTTTGGTCTTCCTGAGTACATCATTTGTAACTATTGTGGCAAAACAGGTCATGAGTTTAATGGTTGTGACAAAAGAGTCCGTGACTTAGAAAGAAACACTAAGAATGCTAAACAAGTGTGGATAAAGAAAGAGGAAGTCAAAAAGGTCGTTGTCAAGAAGGAGCCCAAACTTGTTTGGGTTCCTAAACTAAATGTTTGATTTCTTATAGGCATTAGTGAGGGGCAGCAGCAATTGGTACTTAGACAGTGGATGCTCTCGTCACATGACGAGAGATGAAAACCAATTCCTCTCGCTAGAAGCCTACGATGGTGCCATGGTGGCATGGTGACTTTTGGCGACAACAAGAAAGGTGAAATCATTGGTATTGGAAAAGTTGGTAAGTCAAAGTCATTATGCGTGGACAAAGTGTTGCTTGTCAAAGGTTTGAAACACAATCTCTTGAGCATTTCACAACTTTGTGATCGAGGTAATATTGTTGAATTTCTTGCTAGTGAATGTAGAATCATCAATGGAAAAACTAGAGAACTCATACTTGAAGGTAAACGTGTCAAAGATGTCTACATGACTAATTTGTATGCATTGTCGGGTCAATCACTATCATGCATGAGTGTTCAAAAGAACGACCCTTGGCTTTGGCACAAACGACTTGGTCATGTAAATGCTAAGACACTTAACACTCTTAAGAAACTTGATCTAGTTGACGGCATTCCTAACATTAAATTTGAATTTAAATCACTTTGCGATGATTGTGTTAAAGGAAAACAAGTTAAATGCTCTTTTAAATCCAAAAAGGTTGTTAGCACTTCCTTACCTCTTGAACTCATTCATATTGATTTATGTGGTCCCATGCGAGTTGTGAGTAGAGGTGGAAGTCGCTTTATTTGTGTCATTGTAGATGACTTCACAAGATTTGTTTGGCTTCTCTTCTTAAGTTCTAAGGATCAAACATTTGATGAGTTCTTAATTTGGGTAAAAAAGGTTCAAAACAAATTTGGATATAAACTTGTCTCATTAAGATCTGACCATGGAACCGAATTTGAGAACTCGTCATTTGAGTCTTATTGTAATGAGTACGGTGTTAGTCATAACTTTTGGTGCAAGAACCCCACAACAAAATGGGGTTGTGGAACGAATGAATCGAACTCTTGAAAATATGGCTAGGACCATGCTCATTAGCTCTAAGGTTCCTAAGAATTTTTGGGCCGAAGCCGTAAACACATCTTGTTATATTTACAACCGTGTCATGATTAGAAAAATCATTGAGAAAACTCCCTATGAACTACTACGAGGTAGAAAACCTAATCTTTCACACTTAAAATGCTTTGGTAGTAAATGCTTTGTGCACAACAATGGAAAAGACAACCTTGGCAAATTTGATGCTCGTAGTGATGAAGGAGTTTTTGTTGGTTATTCCGATCATAGTAAAGCCTATAAAGTTTATAACAAAAGGACCATGAAAATGGAAGAAAGCGTTCATGTAATATTTGACGAATCTAGTCTTTTTGTGTCAAATACACAGGTTGATGATGAGGATGATGAATATGATGATGATTTTGAGATTGGTATGATACGACATGAAATGGATCAAGTGGTAGAAGAAGGCGAGAGCAACGATTGGAGCCACCTTTGTTGCATGAGGAGGATGCGCAAAATTTAGGGGAACTAATCGTCCTCCTACACAAGATGATGCTACCTCATCCAGGGGAACAAGGATGGTGAAGAACAACCCAACCTAATCATAAATGAACCACAATCACCTCCTTCAAACAATCCTCATGCAATCTGTCCCCCCCATCATTGCAGGGCATTTAACAAACCGAATCTTCTAACTCACTTATCCCCAAGAAATGGAAACACCAAAGCTCACATCCTTTATCAAACTTAACCAGTGACCTAACCTCTGGAATAAAAACCAGATCATCGCTTCAAAATTTCTGTGTACACAATGCCTTCATCTCAAAAAAAATCGAACGGACCATGTCACAAAGTAGCCTTGATGATGAATCTTTGGATGATTGCAATGCAAGAGGAATTGGAGCAATTCGAAAGGAACAAGGTATGGCATCTTGTCTCTAGGCCCTCCCAACGTACTGTAATTGGTACACGGTGGGTCTTTCGCAATAAGCTAGATGATGTTGAAGAAATCGTAAGGAATAAAGCTAGACTAGTGGTGCAAGGTTTTAACCAACAAGAAGGAATTGATTACGATGAAACCTTTGCACCGGTAGCTAGGCTTGAAGCCATACGAATGCTTGTAGCTTTTGCGTCTTTTCAAGGTATAAAGCTTTTTCAAATGGATGTCAAAACCGCATTTTTAAATGGATACCTTGATGAAGAAGTGTTCGTTGAACAACCTCCGGGCTTTATAAACAACGAGTTTCCCAACCACGTTTTTAAGCTAGATAAAGCACTCTATGGTTTAAAACAGGCTCCTAGGGCTTGGTATGATAGGCTTTCAAAGTTTCTATTGGAAAATGGTTTCATACGTGGGTCCGTGGATAAAACGTTGTTTATCAAGTCACAAGGAGATGAATGTTGCTTTGCTTGTGCAAGTATATGTCGATGACATTATTTTTGGTGCAACTAACAATGTTCTTTATAAGTACTTTTCTGATTTGATGACTTCGGAATTTGAAATGAGTATGATGGGAGAACTTGGATTCTTTCTTGGTCTTCAAATCAAACAATGTGAGAATGGAACGATGATTCACCAACAAAAGTACTTAAAGGAAATGCTAAGTAAGTTTGGGTTGACTAATTCTAATCCTATGCCTACACCAATGGTGTCTAAAGTCAAGCTTGACAAAGACGAAAACGGTAAGAGCATTAGTGAAAAGGTATATCGAGGTATGATCGGTTCCTTACTTTACTTAACCGCTAGTCGACCCGACATACAATTTAGTGTGTGTGCTTGTGCCCGTTTCCAAGCAAATCCTAAAGAATCTCATTTCAAAGCCGTCAAACGGATTTTTAGGTATTTGATTGGAACACAAGGGCTATATCTTTGGTACCCAACTCACTACGAACTTGATCTTGTAGGTTTTTCGGATGCGGACTATGCCGGTGACACATTGGATAGGAAAAGCACTTCGGGCATTGCTACCTTCCTAGGACCGTGTCTCATTTCATGGGCTTCGAAGAAGCAAAACACCGTTGCATTGTCCACGGCCGAAAGCGAATATGTGAGTGCCGCTCTATGTTGTGCACAAATTCTTTGGGTACGTCAACAATTGCATGATTATGGCCTTACTTTCGAGACTACCTGACACGTCTGTCGCGTACCTGTCAAAAATAAAACCTAACGGTCTCAACTAAAAATGTAGTAGAGGCAGTCGAGTATCGAATCCTCAGGGAGGTAACGCAATTACAGCTGTCTATTCTAATCCTATGGTAACAATGGGGGTTGATTGAATTTTTGGTTCTAAACTACGGAGTTGAAGGAAGAGAAATAAAGCAAAGAGCAGTAAAGCAGAAAAATGATTTAAAACTATCAATAAGAGGGGGACATGTCGGGAATTCGGTTCACTACGGTAGTTCAACAACTTGGCAGTAAATAACTCAGACGAATTAATGCGAGACGGATATTAGAAGGTCCTTTCGGTCCACTTCCCACCCTAAAATACCACTAACTTAACTTTCATCCTCATTAGTGTAGTCTACTGTTTATAGCAGGCCTATTTAGTCCAATCTTTCGATCCAGGATTAATTGTAGCCAGAATAATGGGTGACATAGAAGCGTGCACTCAACTAGGTCGGGTATTACAGTTAAATTGCTATAGTGACAGGGTCTCTTAGTCAATTCGTCTAATTCATCTACTACGTCGTCATTGTTCTACCGCAGATCCCCTAATCCCAACATGAAGGGGTTTAGCTACTCATACTCATAATTAATCTAACAGCAGATAATTTCCCAGCAGATGACATAATGGAACAATAATAAAACGCAATAACGGAAATTAGGGCAAAAAGGAACGAAAACATAAAACAAGAATTAAAAAGCAACAAGAAGGTTAATTATTATTAAGAGTAGAAAAGAGATTACAATCTGAGCGATTCCGGCGTAAAGAACAACCGAGTCGAGTGAAATAATCCCAAAATGCAAGCAACAGTAGAAGGAGAAGAGTAACGTAGGAAAAAGTAGCAGTAGTTCTCTAAAGTATGCTTGGAGAGTAAAAGAGATAGTAAAAGGAATAGTAAGAATGAATGCTAATAACCTAGTAAAACATAGGTTAAATAGCCAAAATCCCTAAGTGTTTATGCGGAAAATATAAAACACGGACTGATTAAGCCCACGAAGTCGAAATCCTCTCGATCGAGTAGGCAAAACCACTCGATCGACCAATGTCTCAACAGAAGGCCCTCGATCGACCAACAACCAACTCGATCGAGGCCTGGATCATGTGCATCTTACTCGATCGAGTAAGGAACAGCTCGATCGAGCCTTGGGGAGCTTGGGAACCACTCGGTCGACCACCAAACAGCTCGATAGACCACTTGGATCTTCAATTCAGCTCACGTCTTCACCCAAGTGCCTCGTAATGCGTGCAACGACGCTTCCAGGTGCAACATCTCACTCTGGGACAATCCCGTCTCCTCTAAATGCATGCAAAAAGGACGAAAAGGAGCATGGTTCCACCACTTTCGCGATCATTCCTATAAAAAGGACAAAATACACCAAAGTAGCCAATTCGGGGCAAAATACCATAACAATAGTATAGAAATGCAAAGAAATACGTGCTGAAATAGGCCAAAAAGACTATACATTAGGCACGTATCACTACCCCTATTTTTTGTGACAACACTAGTGCAATTAATATATCAAAGAATCCTATACAACACTCACGAACTAAACACATCGACATACGACATCATTTTCTACGTGATCAAGTTGAGAAAGGTCATATTTGTCTAAGCTTTTGTAAAACGGAAAATCAAATTGCGGACATTCTTACAAAACCGTTAGAAAGAGAACAATTCGAAAGACTTCGGTCGGAAATTGGTTTATTGGGTGACATACCGCTAAATTAAATTACGTTTTCCAATGATTGATTAGAGGGAGGAATTACATGTAATTAAATATTAGTTAATATGATAGAATGCATGCAAATGTCGAACAAATGCAACTGACAAACGTATGAGTGCACTTGAGTTATTTTTGCATTGAGCTTCCAAATCACTTTATGTCCCATCACACTTAAAAGCCTACACCCTAGCCTCACATTATCAACACTCAACCGTCCCTTCACCTAGATTAATTACACCAACCCCTCATTTACTTCCATGTTTCCACTAAACACACCCTATTACCCACTAAATAAACAACCAACCCTCACCTTTTTCGGATTCCCAAAACCGTCAAAACCATTTCTCCTTCCACTCTCTTAAAATGCCTCCAAGGTTTTCAAAAGAAGTTCTTCAACTCAGAGATACATTTAATCCAAAATACATTGCCAAAAAGATGGCTCCCAAAACCATTTGCCAAACCAAATGAGATCACCTGCCGCCACTACCAAACCAACCGTTGCACGAAAGAAGACAACCGCCAAAAGGGGCGGTGGTCGTGGCAGAGGAGGAAGAAGTAGGAATCCTCCTATTTCTCTCCAATTAGATGCTGAGGTGGACATTGACACCGATGAAGAAGACTCCGGTTCTAAGGGAACCAAAAAGAATGAAGATATTCAAAAATCAAGTGACGTTGTCGAAACAAGTGAAAAGGGAGATCACTCAAGTGAGATGAAAGAGGGGGAACTTGAAGGAGAGAAATCAAAAGAGGGAAAAGAAAGTAAGGAAAAATCAGAGGGAAACAAAGAAAAAGAAAGTGAGGAAAAATCAGAGAAATCAAAAGAAAGTGAGGAAAAATCAGAAAAATTAAAAGAAAGTGAAGAAAAATTAGAGGGAGACAAAGAAAAGGAAAGTGAGGAAAAATCAAAAGAGAATCAAGGGGATTCAAAAGAAAAGGAAAAGAAGGAGAAGAGTGACGATGAGAAAGATGTACTATTGAAAGATTTGGTGAGTGAAAGTTTAGAGAAGAATGAGATTGGTAACATTGATGCAACGGTGGCCTCCACTGTTGAAAAGGAAATCAGTTCCAATGCTGAAAAAATTGATGAAGAAATCGTTGATGTTGAGGATCATGATGATGCCACAGTGGTGTTTGATGATGGGCTTGACCCATTATTTTCAAAACCGGCATCAAGAACCCGATCCAAGCGAAAGATGCTTGAAATCTTTGGTGATGATGATGATGATGTGACGCCGGAGGCATCCCCTCCTAAACCCAAAGTCACTCAAAGAAAAAGGGGATCCGGGTCAAAAACCAAAGCAACCAAAAGGGCTCGTTATCATCGGGATTTGCCTAGCATAGATGAAAATGAAATCATTGAGGAGAAGGTTCCTCTCAACACATGCATGGATCTTATTATTGCTCCCTATGCCGAATCATTCAAGAATGACATCTTCAACCATCTTAATTCTCTCGATCTCCCGGAGGAGATCTTCAAGATATGCCACGGTACGCTGATTTGTTGCTTCCACAGTGGAAGGCGTTATAAGAAATCTTGGTATGACACCTCTCCTGCTTTTAAATATTTCAAAGAGGTTATGTATGCACAGGGTTGGGTAAATTTGTTGGACAAATATAGTCCCATGTACTTGTCCGAAATCATCCAATTCTAAGCAACAGTCAAGGTAGATGTTGAACGGAACTCTCGGCCTTTATAAATCGAAACCCTTTGTCCTAACAATCAACCAACTTGCTGCCCATCTGGATATTTGTGATGTCGGGCTTACCTCTTTCCCCAAACGTGATTGGGGTGAAATTGATGAGGTTACCTCTACCCAGGTCATGAAGGTTCTTCGACCTCATGATGACGATGGCCCTACCAACATATATGCCTTTGAATTAACCGCACCCATCCGGTTCATCTTCAACCTGGTTTTTCGTAACCTTGTCCCTTCCAACAATAGCCGTGGGAGATGTTCTCTCCTTGACATGCTCCTGATTCATCACATTGTCAAGCACAAACCCATTAACCTTCCTCGCCTCATGTTTCACCGAATTCTTGAGATGTCCACTGAGTTCCAAAACGGCAACTTTGACAAAAATGCCGTGGTCCCTTATGGTATGTGGCTCTCGATCATCTTTATGAGGGAGGGGTTAGTATTGAAAGGAAGCCCTGCAATTGAGAAATTAACTGATGAAATGACATCGGGCCTTCTTTCTCGGATGAACTTGGAGATTAAGAATGGCAAATTGGAAAGGAAGAACCAGTCGGGTTCTACAGTGGGTTCTACCGTTGAAATGGGTGTGGTACTAGCCAAGTTGGATGAGCTCCTTGGGATTGTGAATCGGCTGGTCAAAGAACAGGGCAAGTTGAGGGATGAAGTTGGTGATCTTCGTACTATGAATGAAGATCTTCTTGAACGTCTTCAGAATGCCTCCTAAACTCATGCCTCTTTAACCCGTCTCTCCTCTTGAACTTTGAACTTTGGCTCTTTGTTTTTGTGAGTGAGTATGCTGTGACCAAAGATGCAGGGCTTGGAAACTTGTTGGATGCCTTGGCCGAAGCTGCTTTTCTGATGGGTGCGGAAAGAAACAGGTGTGATTGGACCTTTCTTTGAGCAGAAATTGGATTCTTATATATATTGCATTGATTTTAAACAAAATTTCTCAGTTTTAGTTCTCTATGACCCTGATTTTTTTACCTTGATGTTATTCATACCCTCTCTATGACCCTGATTTTTACCTTGATGTTATTCATACCCTAATTAAGACAACTTGTAAATGGAACCTCAACCGAATATGAAGAGTTACTCCCTGTCAAATTGCAGTTTTTGTGCCAGTATCTAAGATCATTGATGTGTTTCCTCTGTTTGCAGTGATATCGTGTCGATGGTATGCTATGCTCCCCTCCTGGTTAACACCAATGACAGAAAGTATGTATCTCCCTCATCCTCCTTTTTAGCTTAATGCCGTTACTATAATAGTTGGCCCTTTCTCTTTACACGATTTTTTCTGTAATTTATAGCATAATAAAGTAACTACGGAAATTATTTAATCTACATACGGAGGAGCATAAACATAAGAGCAGTAGAAAAAGGATATGTTTATTTTAACGGATTTTAAAACTAGTTAATCATAAAAATTGCGTACAAAATAGAATCACTCATTAACTCTCACAACAACAAGAATCATCAAGAAGGCAACCACCATTCACCCAACCTTCGCTATAGTGATCATTGCACCAGTCCACACACATTCTCTTCGTACATCCTGGAAGTTTAACTGGGACGGTAGGTCTCACGCAATGCCACTCTGCTACACTCCCTGCTCATGTTCAATCAACAAATAAACAAGTTTGTTAGAACTTAGAAGCGCAAGCGAGTAATATTATAAAAAAAAAAAAAAAAAAAAAAAAAAAAACCAAAGTGTCTACTAGAGTTGTTCATGACCGAGACGGTCGATTGGATTAACGCTACTTACCATGGAGTAAAATCAAGGACACAAGAAACAAAATTACTAGAGAAATCTTGTTCAGGTTTTTTTATTTTATTTATTTTTCTTGAAATTGTATATATGTACTTTGAAAAATCATAAGCTTTTATAGGCCTAGAAAATAATTAACAGAAATGGAAATTTGCGATATGATGATCTCATAATAATTACCTATGATTTCTTTCCTTTGATCATATACTAATTATACTAATACAGTAATAATACATAATACTTTGAAAAATCATAATATTTTATTATCATAGAAAATAATTAACAGAAATGGAAATGTGCTATATGATGATCTCATAAGAATTACCTATGTTTGGTAATGATCATTTGTACAGCAATAAGGTCTAATTTATTAACGATCATTTCAGTTGGAATCCAGATGCATTAGTGGTAAGCTCATCCAGTGTGTATGGCACTCCTAGCTACTGGATGCAGCGTTTCTTCGTCAATTCAAGTGGTGCATCAGTCGTCTCATCTAATTTACAAAGCGATGATACAGAACTCGTTGCGTCTGTGGTTAGTTGGATAGGAGTCGATAACAAGACTTACCTAACTGTCAAGGTTTGTATTACTTGTACCCCTATCTTTTATTACACCAGTAGAGTTTCTTTTTGCAAATATACACTATTGACCAGTTGTTATATATATTACTGTGAATTGATGATTTGGTGCAGGTATTGAATTTCGGCAACAAAACTGTGGATTTCACAATCACGTTTGACGATCACCGAGGGTCCAAGCCACTTAGTGGCGTGTCAAAGACCATCCTTACGTCGCCAAACGTGACTGATGAAAACACATTTCAAGATCCCACAAAGGTATGTATGTCTGTCTTCCCATTTTTAAGTATTTTTAAGTATATCAACCTTAACCGCCATACATACATTTTTCAATGCAGGTACATCCAGTCACAACTCCCTTTAAGGGACATGGAAATTCGTTCAAGGTTTCGCTTCCGCCTTATTCCTTACAGGCTTTTGATTTATCAGGTTATTAGGATTTCTTTTATTTCCATACAAATTCTTCATTAATGTTTTCTTCCCAAACAAACTAGCATTAACTTATACAATCTAAATTACAGGCGTTGGCAAAGGACACATTGATAGAGTGTGTCTCACTCTGATGTTGATCATATCGATAAAGCTGGTGAGTCTGATTCACTATTCTGTCTGTTCCGATCATTTGTTTGTGTCCCGACTCCTGACTTGTCTATTATGATTATAATGCATTCTTTAAGTCAAAGAGTTAATTGTTCGCGTAGAATTTGATTGAAATTGGGTGTTGGTCTGGTTTTGTTGTTTTGCAGGTTAGATTTGAAGAACTATATTTGATGTTTTGGTGATTTTCTTCATGGACCATTCTTCTAACTCATTCATTGGAACGATTGGAAATCGGAGTAATTGGTATAGTTTTATTTGATTTAGGATGTTTCGCAGTATGATTTGTCGGAAAAGTACCTAGTTAAGACTAGACAATTAGTTAGTATATCATTGAACAAGCAAGAAGTTGCCAGAAAGATTAAGTAATGTTAGTTTAGCACATTAGCAGAATATCGGAGTAATCGTATGCAAATTACTCCGTATATAATTTGTGTAAATGATCGATGTTTAAGAATATGAAAATCCCGCTGCCAAAATTTCAATATAATTTGACTTTCCGAATCTGTTTGAATGATTTAATTTTTTCAGCATTAAGTAAGATAATGAATCTGTTCGGAGGTATGCGGTATACTTGTATCCGTTACGTGCCATATGCCAAAAACTCTATTTGCAACTAACGATCCTCAAGTGAAGAACGATAGGTTTTGTTTGTCGTATAATCTGGAATTCGAATGTGAAAATAGTTTCTTGCATAATTTAATCCGGTATCTAATTCCACACCAAAAACTGAAATATCCTAAATGTTTAGCTCATAATTTGTGTTCTTCCAAATTCCAATAATCATCAAAAGTTTGTAAAACGGTAAACAGTAGTACAATGGAACCAAAGAGTAAAACTTCTTTAATAATCTACTAGTTTTTTGAAGGCTTCGTCAAATATCTACCGGTAGTACTAGATGTAACGATTATGAGTGTCACCGTTACTGGAATTACAGACTATGGGTGATCAATTTTAGATCCGGATCGGAAAAATAAACCGGATCGGATCATTTGGTCTGGATCTAAATCAGGCTGAGTTTTTTTAGATTTGATCCTCAGTCCACATTTTTTAAGGTTTCGGGCTCCGGTTCAAGACCGGTTAATTTAGGGCCTGACCGAATTTTATGCTTTTAAATACTAATCATTAAAATATCATAAAACTAATGATTATTTTATCTTTAAAAGACATTATAAAGGTATGTTAATAATTATTTTCATAAAAAAAAAAAAACAATCGTCTATTTATTGAATGCAATTGATATAGTAGAATCATATATTATATTAAAGCAATAACCGGCCACCCCATCATACGCCATGTGTCACAACTCCTTCAAACGCCACGTGTCACTCTGTATTTTAAAAAAAAAAAATCAACAGTCATCTAATTAAGGTTAGTAAATCTGTTTTTTCCACATTTAAACAACTGCATCATTTTTTTAGTGAGATTATTATTATTTATTATATTATATGATATCTTTGCCTAAATTAACATGACGGAGTATAGCATGCGATTCTATCCTAATTTTAAATGTCAATCAACCAATCAAGTTTAAATGTAAATGTAAATTATATTGACTTCCATAATTATAATTATAATTATTATAGCATAACAAACCAAATGCCAGCTACCCCTTGATATGCTCCACAAAATTTGCAACGAAAACGGAAATAATCTTATTTATTCAACCATCTACCCTAATATTCCATATATAACAGATTCTAAATTTTCATAATTAGGTATATGTATGATGTCATTATTCATAAAGGGTTAAAATTGAAAGATCAAACAAAAGAAGTTGTAGTTGTTGTGCGATCTTGCGGACAAGTAAGAAATAGTCACCAACCATTCACCATATCTTCTTCCTTTGCTTGCTCATAATACAGCATGGTTTTTTTTGTTTACGCACAATTACATTTATATCGTCTTTGGTTTGAAGATTTCTATATTTCAACACCATAGTACGCAATTTCACACGGTTTGTTTTGGATTTCGTTCCAAATTATGGGGGTAGCTAGAGTAATTGTATTTTTATTGATCATTTTTTAGTTTTCACATAGTAAATTCATTTGCCTTTAAATAATTGTATATTTAAGTCTCCTCTTTATCTTTTATGTTCAGATCAGAAGATATAGGATAGACGATAGACAATGCCTCCTATGATGCCTCTTTATTTGTGTTTGGCGAAGTTGATGTAATTGGGAGCGGTATGATCTGCATTGTTAAGAAAAGTTATATTTTCAATTAAGATGATACGGAGTACTCCGTATTAGTTAATGAAGAGGTATTCTTCTATTGTTGCATAATTTCATGAAAATCAGAATACTGTGCAATATATGCCACTATTCGCAATAGAGTAATCAAAAAATTTGAAGACTGCAATAATTCATATTATTAGTCTCTATTATTTGCTCAAATTTTTCACATTTATTTTAAGATTGTTGATTTATAACTAATGTATCTCACCACCACTTCTAATATTAACAGTGATTAACAGTCATGACCTTCAAGGCCGGGTGAGGAGGCATCAGTGTTCTCAATCAAATAAGATCAAAGAGAGTATACCAAGGGGCAAGGCCACAAGGGAGAAAAGTGGTTCGACAATTAACATTGATAAGTTGTTTATGTACATTTTAAAGTAATAATATAATTATACGTAGTTTATTGTTGGTGTTATTATTATTATTATTCGTAAATGTCTTCAGAAAATGTTGTTATTACCCTTTTAACATTGTTTGACAAGCCGTCTTCAAAAGATTGCTTTTTTTACTAAATATTTTCGCGTCTTCAATTACTTTACTAATTCAGTAATTTGTGTGTTTGTAGATATGTTCAATGTACTAATATACTATTATCATAACATTTTAGATGTTTATTAATAAGTCAAAGTGATCACTTAAATATCCAATTTATAATAAATTCATGTGTAAAACTGTCGTATACATAAATTTGTGTTCATACAGTGTTATAAGATGTACTTTTCTATTTATTACAAAATATTTGTAGTTTCCTTTGATTCTGCAGATCTACCATCTCTAATAAGTACGTGTACAAGTACATTAGAAAGAAATATACGAGTCATCTGATCCTATTTGATTGTCGTTTGTAACACGCGAATTAACTAATGATATAATCTACATCAATATTTTTTTTTTTTGAGGGAATCTACATCAATATTATATTTGTATGTCTTCTCCCCATTATTCAAATTTTCGTCACATAATTTAATATTGTGAAAAAAAAGGACATAGTAAAACATAGCAAAATACTCCCTCTGTTCCGGTCATTTATTTACCTTTGTTTTTGGCACAAAGACCAAAGATAAAGGAATGGACCAATTATTGGGTGATAAGTGGATCAAATTGAGTTTGGAATATCAAGTTACCAATCAAAGACATTCCTAAAATAGAATGGTAATCAATAAACCGAGACACCCAAAATAAAATAGGTAAACAAATGACCAGTACTGATGGAGTATCATTTTTTCTAACGCGATAATATATTATTCATTCAGTTAGTGTGATAGAATTGCATTCCTTTTTACTAACCTATATATTAAGATCCGTCAAATTTCAGCTAAATTATTGTCTGTTTGGTTCTTAATTGATATCCTTTTGACCATAATTGAAAGAAACGATAGGAGATAAGAAGAAAATTAGTGGGAAGACATGAGTAAAACAAATGCTAAAATTTGTTGACTTTGCCATTATTAATGACACCATAACAGATTAACAGTGTGCAATTCACCTAAGCACGTAAGTAACTACTCCCTCCGTCTTGGTCATTTATTTACCTTTGGTTTTGGTGCCGAGACCAAGGAAAAAAGGAGAGGTCAATTCTTAGATGACAAGTTGACTAAATTATTGAGTGTGGAGGACCAATTGTCCATCAAAGGCATTCCTAAAATAGAAAGCCAAACAATTGACTAAGACACTAAAAATAGAGTAGGCTAACAAATAACCGGGACGAAGGGAGTACTCCGTAACAGTTTACCATGGTACGACCTCACATTTTTTTTTATGTGTGAATGGGCGATAATGTACATAAGGTGGCAATCTGGTCGTTTGGGTCGGCTCTGGTCGAATGGCGTCATTTCTAATCATATTGATCCTGACTATGTTCGGGGTTGGGTTAGTCGGGTCAATTGTTAGCTCGGGTTTAGGTCAGGTTGGGTCATTTATATATTTTTCGGGTCGGACTTTAGTTAGGACAGGTCATTGTCGGGTCGGATCATTATCAAGCTCATTTCTTGGCTGCTTCATTATGATAATTTCTCGGGTTTGGGTCCGGTTTGCTTGGTGTGACAAATCAATTCATTATATCGGTCGATTTTTTCCGAATGGTTTACCGGTTTATGTTGATTTATGGACTTACGGTCATTATTCAGGGAAGTTACTAGGTTAGTCAATTTTATTATATATAAAAGTTAGTTATTCTTAATGTCGGTTTATTTTAGTTTTTATCGACTTGACTTTTCGTATATGTCGGGATATTTTGAGTTAATGTTGGGTTACCTCTCGGATTGAGTCAACATTAGAGAGTTGAGTTGTGGAATTGTGGGAGTTATACGTGATTAGCAGTAAATGATGGGTCACGAGTCGTGACGGGTGACTGGTGGGTGGTGGACATTGGTCATGACTAGATGGTCAGTAGTGGGTCACGCTCGCATTGGTGTTGAAAGTTGGCCGATCATTGTAAGGGGTATGTTGAGAAAGTTGGAAGAGAAGAGAATCTGATTCGGGTCCCTGAGGAGTCGACGTTAGAGTATGTAGGCTTAAGGAATTAGAAGGGGCGTAACGGTCACTTAGACCCTCTTCTTTTGGACTTAATACCAGTTCTTAGAAGTTATGTTCAGTTTAGTTCAGGACGATTCGGTTCAGTTATGATATAAATAATTTTTTTTATAATATGATGCTTGATATACAAATAATTATTTGATTGTACTTGATTATTGACACGTAAATGAACATTTTTATATAAATATTATTCATAATGCAGATTTGAAGATCTCCCGTGCGGGCACGGGTTCAAAAGCTAGTTTAAATGTATTTCGAGTTCTAAAATCGACCAGGCCGAATATTTCGAGTTCGGTCCAGTCCAAAATCGGAAATTTTAGGTCCAACCTTTGGTTCACGGAAATTTTATTTTCGATCTCCCTATTAAAAACTTGGGTAAGAAAAGAAGACTCGAGTTCATGACCAAATGGATAACACTCGAAAAAAGGAAAAGTAAATAAATCATAATATTGTTGTAAAATATTTCAAAAAAAGTAAAACATACTCCCTCTATTTTTCTGTTTTCTTCTCATTTTTATAATAAATATAAGGAGTTTTTGTGTTTAATAAAATGGAAAGAAAACAGATAAATAAAGGGAGTATTATTTAATACATTAATTGATTAATATTAATAATTAATATTAATGAGTGGGCTCATTAGCAGGAGGAATGGGCCCAGTTTGACAACAACAAGCATGATCATCAAGGCAACTACCGTTTTCAAGGGGAATTTGCAGCACAATATTGCACGTAGGTTATCTTGTTACATTCTGGAAGATGAATCGGAGTATCTGCCACTATCTGGTCTAATGCAACCATACTCATATGCTACACCTCCTGCTCGTGTTTTAATTTTTTTTTTAACTTTTAGAAAATAATGTGTTTGGCCAAAAAGTGTTTTTGAGGCCAAAAAGTGTTTTTGAGTTCAAAAACACTTTTACAAGTTAGGCCAAACACACACTAACTCTTTAAAAATATGTTAAGAAAAAGTATTTTACTACTCCCTGCCGTCCAATTTTATTGCTGCCTAGTGCCTAGCAAATAATTGCTCCAAACTCTATGTCTTTCTGAAAAACTTTGGCCTAAACTTCATAAATGCTTCTCGTGTCATTACTCATTACTCGATCCCTCTTTTGCAATTATTGCCATTACAAGTCAATCGGTCAATTTAATGCCTTAATGTGGACAAAAACTTTATGAAAAAAGATGTGATTATACGTCTGAGAGGTCTCCTACATGACCTTGATCTATAACCACTAAACCAGAAGCTATGTACGAGAGTTCTCGTACACAAGCTATGTACGAGAGTTCTCAAAATAATAAAGAAATACAGTGTAAAAAGTAGGGACGGAGGCAGGATTTTTCTTAAAGAAGGGTTTTGGAATTTTTTTTTAAAAAAAAGAGTGTTTGGCTTGCATTTTTTTCTCAAAAAATAATGCTCTTGGTGAAATTTGAACCTGATGGTCTTGTTTATAAAATAAAACTCTAACCATTCAACAACCAATTGAAGATTTATGCTACTAATAAGTACCAAAATTAAATTATTTCTAAAATTTGAGGGTGGCACTTGCCTTCCCTTTCCACCCCCAAATCGGCCCCGGTATAGAAGAAAGAAAGGAAGAGAGGACAGATAGAGTAAATAAATAAGGGCGAGGTTTTCGTCTAAAATAATGGGTTTTAGAGAGAGAGTTTAAAATTTGAGGGATTATACATTTTCTCTCGCCCGAACTGACTAAGGAAGCAAATTATAATTAGAAAAGTGTTTTATAAAGATGAAAAATAATTTAGTTTAATAAGAGTGAGAATTTAGAAATTTTAATTTTATAAGGGTATAACCATTAATTTTTATAATGTTCTCTTACTAGTACATTTTCACAAGTGTGACATAATTTGATATCGTCAATCGTGTAGGGTTGACTCTTTTTACTATAATTCATTTTACACAAATACCCGCCCTTTTTTTTAGGGTTTTTATCAAACACAACCTTTAAAAAACTTCTTTTTTTCCAAACACTACCTTTAAAAAAAAAGTTTGTAAAATACAACCTTTAATAATTTTTTTTTTTGTAAAACACGACATTTTGGCCGGAGTTTAACCACTTGCAATAGGGTGACTTTAAGTCGATATTTGAGGTAGCAAACGAGGTCGATTTGAGGTGTTCTTAGATTCTTTGGAAAGGTGGGAGTACAAGATTTTCAGGGATTACCAATACAGTTGTGATAGGTGGTCTTATGTAGGGCCTATTGGTGTGTAAAGTAAGGTTGGTCAAAGAGTGAATTAGAGGTGAAAACAAATCAGGAAAACACCAATTCACTCCTTAACCACCCTTACTTTACACACCAATAGACCTCACATAAGGGCATAAGGCCACCTATCACCGTCGTATTGATAACGTCTGGAAAGCTTGTACTTCTAAAAACACATCAAACCGATCTCGTTTGCTATCTCAAACATCGACTGAAAGTCACCCGATTGCAAGTGTTCAAACTCTAGCCAAAATGTCGTGTTTAACAAACAAAAAAATTATTAAAGGTTGTGTTTTACAACCTTTTTTTTTTTTAAAGGTGGTGTTTGGAAAAAAAGATTAAAAGGTTGTGTTTGATAAAAAAAACCATTTTTTTACTAATATTTCCGCGTGCTTTTCCGCTCTTCGACCGTACAAAATGTGGTTTGCTATCACAAATTTTCTTTAAAAAATTTAATCTTCAACTTCACAAACTACTTACTATAATAGTCTATTCTGTGTGTTTTTTGATAAGATTGAATGATAGGGATTATTGTATTAGGAATGATAATATATCATGCTTTACATAGCTACAAGACTATCTATATATACAAGAGGGTAATCTATCTATTTACGGAATATACGATATAACAGCTATAATATAATGTAAAGGAGGGAGGAAATAAGGGAGAGAGCAACGGCTCTCTAAGCAACGGCTATTACCCCCCCCCCCCCCTCAAGTTGGAGCGTGTAGTGTTGAAACGCCCAACTTGGAAAGAAGCTCGTCAAATGGGATGCGCCCAAGGGCTTTCGTGAATATATCTGCGAGCTGAGCTTTGGTGTGCACGTATTTTGTTGTGATTGTGCCTTTTTGTATTTCGTCCCGGATAAAATGACAATCAACTTCAATGTGTTTTGTCCGTTCGTGGAAGACCGGATTGTTGGCTATGTGAAGAGCGGATTGATTGTCGCAATGTAGGTGAATAGGCTCTGTTTGAGAAATACCAATAAAGGTTATGAGGCTTTTGAGCCATTTTAATTCGCATGTGGTATTAGCAATAGCTCTATACTCGGCTTCGGTAGATGATAGAGATACGGTTGTTTGCTTCTTTGTTTTCCATGAAATGGGAGAGGAGCCGAGAAACACAATATAGGCCGAGAGAGATCGTCTGCTTGTTGGACATGCTGCATAATCCGAATCACAATATGCATTGAGGCGAAGATCAGAGTCGGAGCGAAGTAAGATACCTTGGCCCGGAGAGCTTTTAAGGTAACGTACCACTTGAAGTGCGGCTGCCCAGTGGTCTTTTGTAGGAGCGTGCATGAATTGAGCGAGGATATGGACAGAATATATGAGCTCCGGACGGGTAATTGATAAATAAACCAAGCGGCCCACAAGACGACGATAAGGTTGTGGGTCATGTAAAGGGGAAGCCGTGGAGAGTGCCAATTGGTGATTTGGTTCCATGGGGATATGAGCTGGTTTGGCTCCTAGGAGTCCGGTTTCTGTGAGAATGTCGATAATATAGCATACTTGCGTTGAGACACAAAAATCCCGGAATTATTTCTTGCAATTTCAAGACCAAGGAAATACTTGAGACGGCCAAGGTCCTTCATATGAAAACATTGATGGAGATAGTCCTTGAAATTTTGAATGACCTTATCATTGTTGCCACAAATGACGAGATCGTCAACATAGACGAGTACGTGTACTTCCGTACTGTTTCTTGACATAGAGAATAAGGAATGATCGCACGGACATTGTTTAAAACCATATTGAATTAAAGCGGAGGCTAGCTTAGCGTACCAACATCTTGGAGCCTGACGAAGACCGTATAACGATTTGCGAAGGCGACAAACCAACCCAGCTGTAGGGGCGGTAAGACCCGGAGGAAGTTTCATGTATACTTCTTCGTTGAGATCGCCATGGAGGAAAGCATTGTGGACGTCCATTTGGTGAAGTGTCCATTGTTTTGCGGCGGCTATAGCTAGTAGAGTGCGAACCGTGACAAGTTTGATTGTGGGTGCAAAAGTTTCATTGTAATCCACCCCTTCAATGTAATACTCCGTATTTTATATAACTATTTAAGTCGAGTAATTGTTTAGTCGATAATTACGTTAAGTTATTTTACTTGACTCGCGTTGTATCGTAAGATCGAGTTGTTTCGTAAGTTAATTGAGACGGGTTTACATGGAATTCGAGATGTGAGCTAACCCATTTACCCTCGACCCATTGGAGTTTACCCAATAACATGTTTAACCCAACACCCAACATCATGTTTTAACCTAATCCTTAACCTAATTTTTAGACCATACACTACACAACCCTCATCTCACCCGCCTCCCTCTTTTCGACGCACACCAACACACACACACACGATCCTTTCATTTGATTGAAGATTGCTCATCGATTTCAACCTAATTCGATTCCTTGTTTGTAAGTCGATTTCATTCCATTGTTTATACTGTTTTAAAGTCGTCTTTTTCGAAAAGTTTGAAAAGAGAGTCCTATTTATTTGATGTCTAGTTTATGCATAAAAAATCTCATAGTCAAATTCTTTGTGGTTTGTCCTAGGTGATTTATTTATGAACATGTCGCTGAAAAGTCCGCGAATCTGATTTGGTTGTGGAAAATGGTTTGAAACCTTAATTTTTATGTCGATTCAGTTATGAGGCTTCTTCATACATAATCTTTGTATAGTCTAGATGATAATAGGATTTGGAATTTCTGAAAAATAATGTTTTAAACTCGTTTTATGAATCAATACTTTTTATGCGACGGTTTCTGTCAGTTTTTGGAAATCAGTCTGGAAACCCTTGATAGGTATGGAATTTGGGAAAAACACGTTAGATATAAATTGTAGCTAAGACTCATGGGGTTCCAATTAAATTGGCCTTGTATCAATTTGATTTTTCTGGAATTAGTTATGTATTTTATTCCGAGTCTGACATGTGCTGGAAAATCAGGAAAAATCGTGTTTGTTCTTTAAGTTGATATTCCTATTAAGTTATGATGAGTCTAGGTTATGTGCATGATTATTTGTTTGAGTAGGTGGTAATTATATATAATGATGTGATGTAGGTGATGGATATATGAAGGTTCATAATTGATTGCTTGTGTGAGCTTGGATTGCGAAAAGGTAGGGAAATACACTTGACTTATTATCGTTGTTGTTGAAGTTTGTTGACTTGTTTGTGTTTCATATGACCGAACTGTGAACGTGGACTTGATTCGTGGTTGTTGATTTATGTTATGATGCATATACTGGAATGTGGTTGACTGAATTGATCGTATTGAGTATGTTATCACAACATTCGGTAACCGGTATGATTCTATGATTTACCAGTTCAATGATATACATATTGTGTTGCACTAATTTCTTGAGCATTCATATGCATTGGAGATGGAGGATGTTGTGGTGACGTAGTGTGGTGATGATGATGTTGTGATAAGGCCCAGGCGGGTTCTGCAGGACTTGCCCTGGTGTCCTCACTGAAGTGGCGAGATCGGCTACGGTCGATATATAGTCTACCGGGGATCGGTATGGCTGGGCGTTCCGGGTTATGAGATATGAGTTGAGATGGAGATGGAGGTGACGGAGGAGCATGCATATCATATTCTGTTGTTTCATTGTATTCCCTACTCAACCTCGTGGTTGACCCTGTGTATTCGTGAACACATGTGATGATCCAAATATTGGGGAGCAGACTTGACAGGTTTATGAGATAGGATGAGAGCTTGATGGGCGTGAGACACTGGATCAGAAGACTTAGTAGCTAGATCATCATTTAGAAGACTTTCACTTTTGTTTATGTTAGTTCTTTGTAATTTGATTTAAATGAGGTTTTGAAAAAAGTTAAGTTAAAGAAACTATGTAATTTGCCTTGGAGTTTAATTTGTTATTCACTACCTCGGGAAACCGAGATGGTAACAGTCCGGTTTATTAGGGAATGTCTTGTTAGAGGCTCATTTATAAATCGGGGTGTTACAAAGTGGTATCAGAGCGAACGATCCTAAGGCCTAAACCAATGAACCCAATTAACATAGGATGTGTCTAAATAAAATGAACCCCTGGGAATAAACTGTTAGGAGCTCACAGTGCGGTTAAGAAGGCGCCCTTAATACGTGCTCTTTTGCCCTCTCAGTTTTAAACCAGGTAACCCGAGAGAAATTTAGTTAATGGGGTAGTTAGAAGGAAAAATCTTGGATATAATCGAGTTGATGTATACCTTGAGACCCATATATTCTAACCACCCTGCAGGACAACGTTACGGTAAGTATTTGTATGAATGTTGACGTGATCATATGATGTTGTGGAGATGAGAAATAAATTTTCGTGTTCAGGTTGATAATCAATGAAGTGTTGGATTGTGGTAATCGTGAGCGTAGAAATAATTGCGAATTGATGATATTTATCTTGATGGATGTTGAATGACGTGTTGATAGTGCTATTATGTCTCGTGATATGCGGTTATGTGATCCCGAAGCCATGCTAGTATAGTATTGTGATAGTAATGAGAAACACTATTGAATTGCATGTTTCTAGTCATAGCAATCGTGATTTAGATGTAAGGAGTAGATCGAGATCCTTAGGGATGCTATGGGATAGATGTTTACGTAAGTACAAAGTGTGAGATTTAAGTTAGGATGGGTTAGTATCGATAGTGTGGTTGTAAGAGTTTGGAACATAGTAAATGAATGACCTAGTGCTGAAACATGTTTTGTTTGATTTTACTCTCTAATTGATCTTACTGCCATTCGTTTTCTGTTTGTCGCCTATGGATGAAAATTTTCTGAGAGATAGCCTCGTGAGTTAGTGTTCATTTGGCGTTGGTTTCATGCTTATAGGATATACGGATTAGGAGTAATAAATATTTTAGTGGGCTGTGGTCAGGAAGTTCCTGTGCAGTGACGTTTTGACCAACGATTTTGTAAAAATCCTCATTTAAATTGTATTAATAATTTTTGCATAATTCCAACTCCATCGATCAGAAGATTCGCATATGTTTTCAAATTGATAAGCCACGAAAATTCTTGATGTATCTATATTAAATGGTAAGTTTTGCAAACTGACCCAAGTTTCGGACCAATTGCTGTCACATACTTGTTTGGACCAACTGAGTTGTAAAATTCTTTAAAAATGGAATTCTTGTGATTTAGACCTAATTCTTTTTCCCCTGTGTTTTTAACTCTCCGTATTTTATAAAATTAATATGAATCAAGTTTTAATCGAACGGTTATTTGTTCGTGGTCTTTGGAAGTTACAACGTGGATCATGACTTGTAAAATGTGCGTTCTATGTTGAGTTTTCATACAATTGTTTGGTTATTTCATGAGCCTTATTAATGTGACCTTATAATGTTTTTATATGATGGTAGTGGCACGCATGTTCAATAGTTATGTATCTTAACAAGTGATAAAATTAAAGTTTAGTTGATAACATTGTTGGCATGATAATATGAGTGAAATTGAATAGCTTAATTTGATTCTTAATTGAGGGTGAAATATTTTTATACGAGTCCAGTTGTTTGCATATTTTATATATGTTTGGCATGTTGTAATATCTCTGGTGTGTGCATCATATTCGTATAGTGGTTGGATATATATAAATATAAAACTATATTGTCATATCTTGGTAAAGTTGGTGGCGTTAAATGTTAACTTGATTGTTCTAATATACTCGCATGAATATTTATAGTAATTATGTTTAAATGTTTGCACATGGATGGTGGTAATGATTACGTCTAAATGTTCACATATGTAGGATGTCATCTGAGTTCTAATGTCTTTTATGTGAGTCTGTGTGCCTATAGTTGTACTTATTACTTTCATTGCATTAAATTATTTTAGTTGAACCTAAACTATGACATGATAATAAACAGTGTTGTTACTCCTTATTGCATATGTTCGTTGTTATTTTGTCATAAAATGCTAAAGTGATTCTTGCAATAGTATGGGCGTGATATAAAGGAAACTGTTTGAGGTAGCACGACATTTGACATATCTATATTCTCGAGTCGTTGCTATCAATTATAATCTAATGGAGATTGTTTATGATAACTATGTTGACAATTATAATGGGATAACCCTTTGATGATTCACATGATATGCGTTGGTTTAAATGATAGCCGTTATAGTTACATTCAATTGAGCCTACGAGTTGACTAACTATTCAAATCGTGCAAATCGGAGAAGTTGTTCAAGTTGCTAATCTTTTATCATAGATAGTGTTCCACAAAGTATATGATGGCAAATGTATATGTTTAAGCTATTTATGCGATATCTTTTGTTTTGCTGAAAAGGAGTTGTACTAAATTGCTGGACACAACTGAACGATATGGTTGCTAAAATGTTAAACACATGGGTGATATGGAAGCAATGTAGTTGTTGTCATGGATCATATGTTGTAACTTTTATCGGGAAATATGTTTTCAGAATTTAGATCATACAAACGGACCAAATCGTGTTGCATGTCTGATGAGTCAAATGGTTTTGATTACGTGTTATGTTTTCTATGGTTTCAAGGTGTTTAAGTAGTGCATATGCACCGCATGTTTTAATACTCCTGGTGATTTATTAGTAGTAGGGCGGAATGAATGCGCATATGGTTCAATGGTTCGGAATTAGTAATAGTTTTGACTTGGGAGAGGAATTTGGTGGGGTCAATGTTAGATTGTATGCTGGTATACATGTATCCTTGTGGTTGATCTTTCTAAGGTTGTTGTTCTCTGGTAGATAATGCGAACTGTGATAATCTTGAGTTGACCAAAACCCTGGTACTACAACAGCTACTCTGAAAACTTGTTATATAACTTTCGCACACTTAAACCTCGTGAATGAATCCTTTGTCTTAACACCCTTCTACGGTAGCACCCTTGTGTCTTAATTTGTTTAACTTTCCACTCTGTAGGATGGATCCCTACAATGTACACCCGCGAGACTGTTACATGTCACTTGATGCTGACTTCAATGAGCATTGTGAGAAACTTCGTGCTGCCATGGACAAGTATGGCCATAATGGGCACCCCGAGTACTTAACTAATACTCAGTTAAGAGCGTATACCCTTGTCGATACTATCCCTGACTCTGGCATACTAAAGGACAGCAAACACTTCTATATGAGAGAGTTGTCCACCCATTGCATGAGGTTATGCCGTGACCCCAATTACTGCGACGGGGCCAGTTACCCGCCCGAGCATACCTTTGACTTTATAACAGGCGACCTGAGGTACGAATTTTATGCTAATGTACCTGATGCCGAAAGTACGACTGAACCACCCAAACCAGACCTTGGGGAAGAGGTGAACCAGGAAGGGAATGACACAGAAGTCACCAGAATCAGAGTAAGCGCGACCTAAGGACTATTAGGTTAGAGCTAGTAACACCATGATCGGCCTGTTATGAAACCGTGCAAACCTTTGGCTCCGTCCTTGTTGTTCCTTTAGTTTGATGTTGTGTTTTTAAGTTAAGCATGAGCTAAGTAATAAGTGTTACTTGTTGACAATCAGTTAATTCCATAATAAAACCTTGTTTTCGACTCTAATGTTAACGCGCAGTCTCTTATCATGTGTTTTTCATTACATGTTGTTTGTGAGTGATTTTGTTGCATACGTATATGAAAGTTGAAAAGAGGTTACGAGGACGTAACCATGTTTTTAGTTGGGTAGGATTGTAAAATCTTAATGTTATGTTGCACTTGTTTATAGATTGTGGTTTGATTAAGTTGATGTTTCGTTGTGTGGTACCCATGCAAATGAGTTCTCTATGTTGTGTTCTTACTTCTGTTAGTTGGTTGATGTGTAAGAGAAGCGTGTAGTTAAACTACTGTTATGGTGCTCTAATAGGTTGAAGTGAAAAACGGTAGTGGGATGATGGAATGATTCGTGGTAATATGTTTGCATGAAATAAGTTCCGGGACGTAACTTTCTTTTTAGGAGGGTAGAATGTAACATTTTGTTTTATGGGCCTAAGTTCTTGAGTTCTTATACTAGAAAATCTGTTTTGGTACCCACGGTGATGCTTGGAGGTTTGATAGATGAGCGAACTTCGGTTTGATAGATGAGCGAACTTCGGGACGAAGTTCATTTTAAGGGGGGAAGACTGTAATACTCCGTATTTTATATAACTATTTAAGTCGAGTAATTGTTTAGTCGATAATTACGTTAAGTTATTTTACTTGACTCGCGTTGTATCGTAAGATCGAGTTGTTTCGTAAGTTAATTGAGACGGGTTTACATGGAATTCGAGATGTGAGCTAACCCATTTACCCTCGACCCATTGGAGTTTACCCAATAACATGTTTAACCCAACACCCAACATCATGTTTTAACCTAATCCTTAACCTAATTTTTAGACCATACACTACACAACCCTCATCTCACCCGCCTCCCTCTTTTCGACGCACACCAACACACACACACACGATCCTTTCATTTGATTGAAGATTGCTCATCGATTCCAACCTAATTCGATTCCTTGTTTGTAAGTCGATTTCATTCCATTGTTTATACTGTTTTAAAGTCGTCTTTTTCGAAAAGTTTGAAAAGAGAGTCCTATTTATTTGATGTCTAGTTTATGCATATAAAATCTCATAGTCAAATTCTTTGTGGTTTGTCCTAGGTGATTTATTTATGAACATGTCGCTGAAAAGTCCGCGAATCTGATTTGGTTGTGGAAAATGGTTTGAAACCTTAATTTTTATGTCGATTCAGTTATGAGGCTTCTTCATACATAATCTTTGTATAGTCTAGATGATAATAGGATTTGGAATTTCTGAAAAATAATGTTTTAAACTCGTTTTATGAATCAATACTTTTTATGCGACGGTTTCTGTCAGTTTTTGGAAATCAGTCTGGAAACCCTTGATAGGTATGGAATTTGGGAAAAACACGTTAGATATAAATTGTAGCTAAGACTCATGGGGTTCCAATTAAATTGGCCTTGTATCAATTTGATTTTTCTGGAATTAGTTATGTATTTTATTCCGAGTCTGACATGTGCTGGAAAATCAGGAAAAATCGTGTTTGTTCTTTAAGTTGATATTCCTATTAAGTTATGATGAGTCTAGGTTATGTGCATGATTATTTGTTTGAGTAGGTGGTAATTATATATAATGATGTGATGTAGGTGATGGATATATGAAGGTTCATAATTGATTGCTTGTGTGAGCTTGGATTGCGAAAAGGTAGGGAAATACACTTGACTTATTATCGTTGTTGTTGAAGTGTGTTGACTTGTTTGTGTTTCATATGACCGAACTGTGAACGTGGACTTGATTCGTGGTTGTTGATTTATGTTATGATGCATATACTGGAATGTGGTTGACTGAATTGATCGTATTGAGTATGTTATCACAACATTCGGTAACCAGTATGATTCTATGATTTACCAGTTCAATGATATACATATTGTGTTGCACTAATTTCTTGAGCATTCATATGCATTGGAGATGGAGGATGTTGTGGTGACGTAGTGTGGTGATGATGATGTTGTGATAAGGCCCAGGCGGGTTCTGCAGGACTTGCCCTGGTGTCCTCGGAAGTGCGGATCGGCTACGGTCGATATATAGTCTGGGGATCGGTATGGTGGGCGTTCGGGTTATGAGATATGAGTTGAGATGGAGATGGAGGTGACGGAGGAGCATGCATATCATATTCTGTTGTTTCATTGTATTCCCTACTCAACCTCGTGGTTGACCCTGTGTATTCGTGAACACATGTGATGATCCAAATATTGGGAGCGGACTTGACGGGTTTATGAGATAGGATGAGAGCTTGATGGGCGTGAGACACTGGATCAGAAGACTTAGTAGCTAGATCATCATTTAGAAGACTTTCACTTTTGTTTATGTTAGTTCTTTGTAATTTGATTTAAATGAGGTTTTGAAAAAAGTTAAGTTAAAGAAACTATGTAATTTGCCTTGGAGTTTAATTTGTTATTCACTACCTCGGGAAACCGAGATGGTAACAGTCCGGTTTATTAGGGAATGTCTTGTTAGAGGCTCATTTATAAATCGGGGTGTTACAAAGTGGTATCAGAGCGAACGATCCTAAGGCCTAAACCAATGAACCCAATTAACATAGGATGTGTCTAAATAAAATGAACCCCTGGGAATAAACTGTTAGGAGCTCACAGTGCGGTTAAGAAGGCGCCCTTAATACGTGCTCTTTTGCCCTCTCAGTTTTAAACCAGGTAACCCGAGAGAAATTTAGTTAATGGGGTAGTTAGAAGGAAAAATCTTGGATATAATCGAGTTGATGTATACCTTGAGACCCATATATTCTAACCACCCTGCAGGACAACGTTACGGTAAGTATTTGTATGAATGTTGACGTGATCATATGATGTTGTGGAGATGAGAAATAAATTTTCGTGTTCAGGTTGATAATCAATGAAGTGTTGGATTGTGGTAATCGTGAGCGTAGAAATAATTGCGAATTGATGATATTTATCTTGATGGATGTTGAATGACGTGTTGATAGTGCTATTATGTCTCGTGATATGCGGTTATGTGATCCCGAAGCCATGCTAGTATAGTATTGTGATAGTAATGAGAAACACTATTGAATTGCATGTTTCTAGTCATAGCAATCGTGATTTAGATGTAAGGAGTAGATCGAGATCCTTAGGGATGCTATGGGATAGATGTTTACGTAAGTACAAAGTGTGAGATTTAAGTTAGGATGGGTTAGTATCGATAGTGTGGTTGTAAGAGTTTGGAACATAGTAAATGAATGACCTAGTGCTGAAACATGTTTTGTTTGATTTTACTCTCTAATTGATCTTACTGCCATTCGTTTTCTGTTTGTCGCCTATGGATGAAAATTTTCTGAGAGATAGCCTCGTGAGTTAGTGTTCATTTGGCGTTGGTTTCATGCTTATAGGATATACGGATTAGGAGTAATAAATATTTTAGTGGGCTGTGGTCAGGAAGTTCCTGTGCAGTGACGTTTTGACCAACGATTTTGTAAAAATCCTCATTTAAATTGTATTAATAATTTTTGCATAATTCCAACTCCATCGATCAGAAGATTCGCATATGTTTTCAAATTGATAAGCCACGAAAATTCTTGATGTATCTATATTAAATGGTAAGTTTTGCAAACTGACCCAAGTTTCGGACCAATTGCTGTCACATACTTGTTTGGACCAACTGAGTTGTAAAATTCTTTAAAAATGGAATTCTTGTGATTTAGACCTAATTCTTTTTCCCCTGTGTTTTTAACTCTCCGTATTTTATAAAATTAATATGAATCAAGTTTTAATCGAACGGTTATTTGTTCGTGGTCTTTGGAAGTTACAACGTGGATCATGACTTGTAAAATGTGCGTTCTATGTTGAGTTTTCATACAATTGTTTGGTTATTTCATGAGCCTTATTAATGTGACCTTATAATGTTTTTATATGATGGTAGTGGCACGCATGTTCAATAGTTATGTATCTTAACAAGTGATAAAATTAAAGTTTAGTTGATAACATTGTTGGCATGATAATATGAGTGAAATTGAATAGCTTAATTTGATTCTTAATTGAGGGTGAAATATTTTTATACGAGTCCAGTTGTTTGCATATTTTATATATGTTTGGCATGTTGTAATATCTCTGGTGTGTGCATCATATTCGTATAGTGGTTGGATATATATAAATATAAAACTATATTGTCATATCTTGGTAAAGTTGGTGGCGTTAAATGTTAACTTGATTGTTCTAATATACTCGCATGAATATTTATAGTAATTATGTTTAAATGTTTGCACATGGATGGTGGTAATGATTACGTCTAAATGTTCACATATGTAGGATGTCATCTGAGTTCTAATGTCTTTTATGTGAGTCTGTGTGCCTATAGTTGTACTTATTACTTTCATTGCATTAAATTATTTTAGTTGAACCTAAACTATGACATGATAATAAACAGTGTTGTTACTCCTTATTGCATATGTTCGTTGTTATTTTGTCATAAAATGCTAAAGTGATTCTTGCAATAGTATGGGCGTGATATAAAGGAAACTGTTTGAGGTAGCACGACATTTGACATATCTATATTCTCGAGTCGTTGCTATCAATTATAATCTAATGGAGATTGTTTATGATAACTATGTTGACAATTATAATGGGATAACCCTTTGATGATTCACATGATATGCGTTGGTTTAAATGATAGCCGTTATAGTTACATTCAATTGAGCCTACGAGTTGACTAACTATTCAAATCGTGCAAATCGGAGAAGTTGTTCAAGTTGCTAATCTTTTATCATAGATAGTGTTCCACAAAGTATATGATGGCAAATGTATATGTTTAAGCTATTTATGCGATATCTTTTGTTTTCTTTGAAAAGGAGTTGTACTAAATTCTTTGGACACAATCGAACGATATGGTTGCTAAAATGTTAAACACATGGGTGATATGGAAGCAATGTAGTTGTTGTCATGGATCATATGTTGTAACTTTTATCGGGAAATATGTTTTCAGAATTTAGATCATACAAACGGACCAAATCGTGTTGCATGTCTGATGAGTCAAATGGTTTTGATTACGTGTTATGTTTTCTATGGTTTCAAGGTGTTTAAGTAGTGCATATGCACCGCATGTTTTAATACTCCTGGTGATTTATTAGTAGTAGGGCGGAATGAATGCGCATATGGTTCAATGGTTCGGAATTAGTAATAGTTTTGACTTGGGAGAGGAATTTGGTGGGGTCAATGTTAGATTGTATCTTTGGTATACATGTATCCTTGTGGTTGATCTTTCTAAGGTTGTTGTTCTCGGGTAGATAATGCGAACTGTGATGATCTTGAGTTGACCAAAACCCTGGTACTACAATGACTACTACGAAAACTTGTTATATAACTTTCGCACACTTAAACCTCGTGAATGAATCCTTTGTCTTAACACCCTTCTACGGTAGCACCCTTGTGTCTTAATTTGTTTAACTTTCCACTCTGTAGGATGGATCCCTACAATGTACACCCGCGAGACTGTTACATGTCACTTGATGCTGACTTCAATGAGCATTGTGAGAAACTTCGTCTTTGCCATGGACAAGTATGGCCATAATGGGCACCCGAGTACTTAACTAATACTCGATTAAGAGCGTATACCCTTGTCGATACTATCCCGACTCGGCATACTAAAGGACAAAGCAAACACTTCTATATGAGAGAGTTGTCCACCCATTGCATGAGGTTATGCCGTGACCCCAATTCTTGCGACGGGGCCGATTACCCGCCCGAGCATACCTTTGACTTTATAACAAAGGCGACCGAGGTACGAATTTTATGCTAATGTACACGATGCCGAAAGTACGACTGAACCACCCAAACCGGACCTTGGGGAAGAGGTGAACCGGGAAGGGAATGACACGAAGTCACGAGAATCGAGTAAGCGCGACCTAAGGACTATTAGGTTAGAGCTAGTAACACCATGATCGGCCTGTTATGAAACCGTGCAAACCTTTGGCTCCGTCCTTGTTGTTCCTTTAGTTTGATGTTGTGTTTTTAAGTTAAGCATGAGCTAAGTAATAAGTGTTACTTGTTGACAATCAGTTAATTCCATAATAAAACCTTGTTTTCGACTCTAATGTTAACGCGATCTCTTATCATGTGTTTTTTTTCGTTACATGTTGTTGTGAGTGATTTTGTTGCATACGTATATGAAAGTTGAAAAGAGGTTACGAGGACGTAACCATGTTTTTAGTTGGGTAGGATTGTAAAATCTTAATGTTATGTTGCACTTGTTTATAGATTGTGGTTTGATTAAGTTGATGTTTCGTTGTGTGGTACCCATGCAAATGAGTTCTCTATGTTGTGTTCTTACTTCTGTTAGTTGGTTGATGTGTAAGAGAAGCGTGTAGTTAAACTACTGTTATGGTGCTCTAATAGGTTGAAGTGAAAAACGGTAGTGGGATGATGGAATGATTCGTGGTAATATGTTTGCATGAAATAAGTTAGGGACGTAACTTTCTTTTTAGGAGGGTAGAATGTAACATTTTGTTTTATGGGCCTAAGTTCTTGAGTTCTTATACTAGAAAATCTGTTTTGGTACCCACGGTGATGCTTGGAGGTTTGATAGATGAGCGAACTTCGGTTTGATAGATGAGCGAACTTCGGGACGAAGTTCATTTTGGGGGGGAAGACCGTAATACTCCGTATTTTATATAACTATTTAAGTCGAGTAATTGTTTAGTCGATAATTACGTTAAGTTATTTTACTTGACTCGCGTTGTATCGTAAGATCGAGTTGTTTCGTAAGTTAATTGAGACGGGTTTACATGGAATTCGAGATGTGAGCTAACCCATTTACCCTCGACCCATTGGAGTTTACCCAATAACATGTTTAACCCAACACCCAACATCATGTTTTAACCTAATCCTTAACCTAATTTTTAGACCATACACTACACAACCCTCATCTCACCCGCCTCCCTCTTTTCGACGCACACCAACACACACACACACGATCCTTTCATTTGATTGAAGATTGCTCATCGATTCCAACCTAATTCGATTCCTTGTTTGTAAGTCGATTTCATTCCATTGTTTATACTGTTTTAAAGTCGTCTTTTTCGAAAAGTTTGAAAAGAGAGTCCTATTTATTTGATGTCTAGTTTATGCATATAAAATCTCATAGTCAAATTCTTTGTGGTTTGTCCTAGGTGATTTATTTATGAACATGTCGCTGAAAAGTCCGCGAATCTGATTTGGTTGTGGAAAATGGTTTGAAACCTTAATTTTTATGTCGATTCAGTTATGAGGCTTCTTCATACATAATCTTTGTATAGTCTAGATGATAATAGGATTTGGAATTTCTGAAAAATAATGTTTTAAACTCGTTTTATGAATCAATACTTTTTATGCGACGGTTTCTGTCAGTTTTTGGAAATCAGTCTGGAAACCCTTGATAGGTATGGAATTTGGGAAAAACACGTTAGATATAAATTGTAGCTAAGACTCATGGGGTTCCAATTAAATTGGCCTTGTATCAATTTGATTTTTCTGGAATTAGTTATGTATTTTATTCCGAGTCTGACATGTGCTGGAAAATCAGGAAAAATCGTGTTTGTTCTTTAAGTTGATATTCCTATTAAGTTATGATGAGTCTAGGTTATGTGCATGATTATTTGTTTGAGTAGGTGGTAATTATATATAATGATGTGATGTAGGTGATGGATATATGAAGGTTCATAATTGATTGCTTGTGTGAGCTTGGATTGCGAAAAGGTAGGGAAATACACTTGACTTATTATCGTTGTTGTTGAAGTGTGTTGACTTGTTTGTGTTTCATATGACCGAACTGTGAACGTGGACTTGATTCGTGGTTGTTGATTTATGTTATGATGCATATCTTTGGAATGTGGTTATTTGAATTGATCGTATTGAGTATGTTATCACAACATTCGGTAACCGAGTATGATTCTATGATTTACCAGTTCAATGATATACATATTGTGTTGCACTAATTTCTTGAGCATTCATATGCATTGGAGATGGAGGATGTTGTGGTGACGTAGTGTGGTGATGATGATGTTGTGATAAGGCCCGGGCGGGTTCTCGGCAGACTTGCCCTGGTGTCCTCAGTGCGGAAGCGGATCGGCTACGGTCGATATATAGTCTCTGGGGATCGGTATGGTGGGCGTTCGGGTTATGAGATATGAGTTGAGATGGAGATGGAGGTGACGGAGGAGCATGCATATCATATTCTGTTGTTTCATTGTATTCCCTACTCAACCTCGTGGTTGACCCTGTGTATTCGTGAACACATGTGATGATCCAAATATTGGGAGAGACTTGACGGGTTTATGAGATAGGATGAGAGCTTGATGGGCGTGAGACACTGGATCAGAAGACTTAGTAGCTAGATCATCATTTAGAAGACTTTCACTTTTGTTTATGTTAGTTCTTTGTAATTTGATTTAAATGAGGTTTTGTAAAAAGTTAAGTTAAAGAAACTATGTAATTTGCCTTGGAGTTTAATTTGTTATTCACTACCTCGGGAAACCGAGATGGTAACAGTCCGGTTTATTAGGGAATGTCTTGTTAGAGGCTCCTTTATAAATCGGGGTGTTACATTCAACTTGACGATTTCCCATTACCACTAAGCGAGCTTTGTACCTTTCGATTGTACCGTCGGCGTTGTATTTAATCTTGTATACCCATTTGGAGCCTATTGCCTTTTTGTTTGCGGGCAACGGCTCGAGAGTCCAAGTCTGATTCTTTTCTAGAGCATCAAGTTCGAGTTGCATAGCTGTCTGCCATTCGGGAACCTGTGCTGCATCAGAAAAAAGAACTAGGCTCGTGATGTTTAGTCACGGCCGACAGAAAAGCTTGGTGTTGAGGAGTAAATTTATCATAATTGACATAGTGAGAAATAGGGTATTTGGTACCTGATGACGGAAATGTTGCGGTGAGCATGTGAGAAGAGACCCGTTTTGGTTGAATAAAGTCTTTGAGATTGGAATTCGGAATTTTGAGTCGGTGGCCGCGGCCCAATATGGGCGGATTGTCGAGAGGTGCATCGTTGGTTGGGGGAGGTGTGTTGGTGGTAGACGTGTTGGAGGGCACGGGGTCGGTGGTGGATATGGAAGTCGGTTGATGTGGGGTGGCTACGGGTGAGGAGTGGCTTATAACGACAGCTTGGTCGATGGGTTGAAGAGTATCACGAAGAAAAGAGCTAGTATGCTCGGTGTCATAAATGTCAAGAGATGCATACGGAAATTCATTTTCAATAAAAATAACATCTCGAGACTCGAAATAAGATCCGGTGTCTAGGTCATATAGACGCCATCCTTTCTTACCAAACGGGTAACCAATAAATACGCACTTTCTACTTTTGGAAGCAAATTTATCGCGGCTACGATTTAAAGTTTTGGCATAAGAAAGACACCCAAAAATTCGAAGATTTTCCATAGGAGGAGGTTTATTAAATAACATTTCGTATGGAGTCTTCCCGTTAAGGAGCGATGTTGGAGTGCGATTGATTAAATGTACCGCAGTAAGAACACATTCGCCCCAAAAAAATAAAGGTAAACTTGCTTGAAAAAGGAGAGCCCGAGCAACGTTCAAAATATGTCTATGTTTTCGTTCAACTCGGCCATTTTGTTGTGGGGTATCGATATTAGAGGTTTGAAAAATTATGCCATTATGATTAAAGAATTTGATTAGGCAACGGAATTCGGTACCGTTATCGCTACGTAAAATTTTGATTTTCTTGTGAAATTGTCTTTCCGCCATAGCAAAAAAATTAAGTAAAGTTTGTTGAGTATCACTTTTATTGCGTAAAAGATAGACCCAAGTGGAACGAGAAAAATCGTCGACGATTGTTAAAAAATATGTGGACCCACACGATGCATTTTCAGAGTATGGACCCCATAAATCGCAATGAATTAAATCAAAAATAGCAGTAGCATTGTTCGAGCTTAAATTAAAATGTCCACGTGTTTGTTTTGCACGTAAGCAAACGTCACAAGTTTTCGAATGAAATTGTTTGCTAGAATTATTGAGAAAAGGTAAATAACTTAAAACATGTGAGGAAGGGTGACCCAACCTTCGATGCCACAACTCGGAAGAGTCAGCCGGTCGCACCATACAAGCTTTCACCGTGTCATTCCGAATTCCAGTTAAATAATAGAGTCCTTCATGCTGCTCACCCGCACCAATCACCGTCTTCGAGGAACGGTCCTGAATAAGACATAATTGGTGTGAGAATTGTATCGTAAGAGTATCGTCCATGAGCAAACTAGATACCGAAATTAAATGACAACTTAATTTGTCCGCATACAGCACATTTTTTAAAATCAAACGTGGTGATAAAATAATGTCTCCAACTTGTGTAGCAAGAGTGAGCTCCCCATTTGGCAGACCCACCGAAAGAGGAGAAATAAGACGGATATTCGAAAAATGTTTTAACGAACCTGGCATATGATGCGATGCTCCGGTATCGATAATCCAATTAAAAAGAGGAGAGTTAGATACATTACCTTGACTAGGAGGAGAAGGAGCGGACTTGTGCTCTTGCCAAAGCCGGGTTATCGTAGCAAGTTCCATAGTATTTAAAGAATTGAAATCCACATTATCCATCACAGGTAAAGAGGTGGACGATGTAGTTATAGGAACTGAACCTGCCTGCTGACCCGAAGCCATATGGGCTCGAGGTTGAGTATTTCCGTTATTGTTTTGACGGGTTCGCTCATAGGCAGCCCGTCCTTGGGTATCCGGAACAAACACCGCTCGACTTAAGTCAGTATCATTGGGATTGACATAAATGCGATCACGGGGACGATCTCCCCACCATTCGGGAAAATTTCCCGTGACTTGGTAACAAGTCTGAAACTTATGTCCATTCCGTTTACAAGCAATACAGTAGGGTCGGCCATTTTCTTTCGGGATATTCGAATTGTGATATTCCCTTCTACCCCTTGTGCTATGGTCAGTAGGTCGAGTATTGTGGTTAACAGCCCCCCCTGTTTGTCGAGAATTATAAAGTCGGGAAGCAAATGCCATGACATCGGGGTTAGACTCGGTTGTAGAACGAGACAAGGAACGTAAACTTTCTTCCTGTAATAGACGATTGTAAATAAGATCTAAAGAAGGAAGGGGAGAGATACCAATAATTTGAGACCTTGCATTGTCGAACCGAGCATCGAGTCCCATGAGGAAGTCCCGTGCTTTCTTCTTTTCCCGTTTCGCATCCATCTTTGTGACCCAGTTACAATTACAAGGATTACAGTCACATGATGGAAGAGGATCGAACATATAGATATCATCCCAAATTTTTATAAGCCTACCGTAATAGGCCATTATCGTTTCTGTCGGGCTTTGGCGACACGCAATAAGATCAGCCTCTAATTGAAAAAGGCGTGGATCATTGCCTTGACAGAAACGGTTTTTGATGTCAAGCCAAATTTGTTTGGCTTCTGGACGCTTGGAAATCGTACGCCGAGTAGCGAGTTCGATAGAATTGTAAATCCAACCCGAGACTAAGGCATTGGTGGCTTTCCATGTGGAGAAGGTAGCGTCAGATTCTACCGGCTTGGAAATCGTGCCATCGATGTAGCCTTCTTTTCCCTTGGCAATGAGAGCAAGGTAAAAAGATTGAGACCATTCGTCGTAATTGGAACCATTAAATGCGATCGGAGTAATATTAAAACCGGTGTTTTCGACATGGATGATGGAGTATTGTGGAGTTTGTGTTGTCGAGACCATTGCGGAGTTTGGTGACCCCGTCATTGAAGGATCGTAGGTTTATTGAATAAACGGAAGAGAGGCAGAGGAAAAAAAAACCCTAGCCTGATACCATGATAAGATTGAGTGATAGGGATTATTGTATTAGGAATGATAATATATCATGCTTTACATAGCTACAAGACTATCTATATATACAAGAGGGTAATCTATCTATTTACGGAATATACGATATAACAGCTATAATATAATGTAAAGGAGGGAGGAAATAAGGGAGAGAGCAACGGCTCTCTAAGCAACGGCTATTATTTTTTTATCTCAATTTCATAAAAAATAAATTTAAGAGGCAGGTTGAAAATATCATTTTTGGGCGCTAAATAATACGAGTAAGAAACAAAATTTGACAGTGTTGAGTTTTATCTCGAGTTTCGTTATTAGTTATTATTAGAGATATATTAGGAGATATGATTAGAGATATGGTTAGAGATATATTAGGGAAATATTGTTAGGAGTATATTATGAGTATCATAATATCTCCGAAATATTCTAGAAATATTACGAGTCATTGTACTATAAATACGGTGACACATTTCATTAATAAAGGTACCCCATTCAGTTATACTCTCCCTTGTATTATTTCCCTAATATATCTCTAACCATATCTCTAATCATATCTCCTAATATATCTCTAATAGTTATTTTTGGTCCAAAACTATTGGACCTCAATTCTTAGGTGCTGTTTGGCCAAGCTTAAAATGTGCTTTTGTAATTGAAAAAGTAGTAGCTTGGCCAAACATTGTAAATTAGAGAGTTTTAAAAGTGCTTTTAAGAAGTCAAAAACTAATTATTCACCCCCAAAAGTACTTCTACTTTTTACATAAAGAACCAAATAAGCAAACAAAAGTTGTATTAAAGTAGTTAGGCCAAACATATAAATTTTATGAGAAACCGCTTTTACAAAAGTATGGTCAAACAACTAAAACTTTTCCGAAAAGTAACTTGTGAATAAACTCCTTTTCAAAAGGAAAAGTCAATTTCAATAAGCAAGGCCAAACATCACCTTAAAAACTTTTGAATTTACTTGTTAACGGCCATGCATGCTGTAAATTGTTAATGCCCACCAAATAATTGCACTTGAGAACACGAAAAATAGTGTTCCCTTTTATAATTTTTTTATACATTGCACGAAATAAAATATAGAGTCAATTAACAATTAGTCTTTTTTACATACCAATCTATTTTTTATATTTTTTTTTAAAAACTACTATCTCAAAATACAATTTCATAAAACGTAATAAGTTCATAAAACAGATGGAATAAGTGACTTAAGTTAGAGTTTGAAGCAATTTTTGTTAAAATTGCATTTTAAGGAAGTAATTTAAAAAAAATTATAAAAAAATTATTTTAAAAAACTGATATGTAAAATGGTGTAATTGTTAATTGACTCTAAAATATACTTAGTAATTTTTGGCTTCTAGAGATGAAATTTGGATAAAAAAAAAAGATTTAGATATCATGGGTCTGTCCATTATAGGTAAGAAAAGTCTATAAATATATCAATGTTATAGAATAAGAATTAGAGACTAAATGATAGAGAGAAAACAAGCAAATAGATTAAGAGAGGAAGGAGGGTTCCGTATTATTCATCTCATATGGGGGTATATATAGTACATAGATGGAGGGTGAATTACAACCTAGTTACATATATATGGACTATACTGGATAGAGGCCCAATGGACATCCATACTAATTAATGTTTCATAACACTCCCCCTTGGATGTACATTATTGAAGAACATGCCTCATTAAAACCTTAATAGAAAAAACCCTGTGGGAAAAACACTAGTAAGGAAAAAGAGTACAATATTCTTCTAACACGCAAACAAATAAGATGCCTCGTTAAAACCTTTCTATGGAAAACCCAGTGGGACAAAACCATAGATAAGGAAAAAGAGTACAACGCGTGCACACTCCCCCTGATGGTTACATCACTTGTAAAACGTCAATGCAACTCATGATGTGACAAAGTTCTCGATCTTTGAAATAGCTGTCATCGTACTTGATCAACTTAATAGATGCCTTCAATTAATAGGACTCGTTGATTGCTTCAAATTTCATAATATGAAGATAGTAATTCATAACGATTTTTGCATCTTCACTTCAAATAATCTTGTCACTTTTGTAATACTGCACCTTTCTTTGAATGATCATATTATCAACAATAATGTGCATGCATATGATATGTGACTAGATTCTAAACTATAAGATATGAAGTAATGAAATGATGTAATAGAAAACAATAGAAAATGTTTAACTTAATCTCTATATATGCACATGCATGATGACTCGATAATGCAAACTGTACAGTTTTATATTCAATATCCATGATTTGAATGGATTTCAGGTTTATGAGCTCGTTAATAACCATATATATGTCGACTGTCAAATGGACTTATAAAGTCCTAATTCAATTGGCAATTGAATATTGCGCGCAAATGTGCATCCGTTTGATATGGATATACTTTTATGATCATATAAGAAATGTCAAGAATCGTCATTCTTCATATATTACACTTTAAGTGTAATTTAATATGATAAAGCTTCTTTTGTTTTACCAACTTTTCACTTACTTACTCCCCCTAAGGTGGTAAAAATAAATTATATTCAAGATAGATTGCAATCATTCACTTGACCACCTTATAATGCGATTTCTCTTGATAAATGAGATTTCATGAGTGGGCATTATTGTAAGATTTTATAAGATATCTGGGGAGTAGTGTATAATGCAATTGGTTATCAATTTGCTGAATAAAAATGCCCACTAAGAAGATCAACTTGTTCACATAATAAGAATAAAATTGTGAATTTTAACGGCACAAAGTACTTGTATTTGTGTTATGCGGCTTTTAAGTCACTGAAGACAATATCAATTTGTACAATTGAACTTACAAGGTCTTTTCTACCTTAAGTACTATTATGCAACTTCAATGTTTAGATCTTCTAAGTATCAATCACACACAATTTTAGTTTAGATACTTGTGAGTAATAAAATGTATATGTTATACTCGAAAGAGTCTATGCACATATGTGCAATTTTGCAGTTACATGCCAATTTGTTGGATGCTAAGCTTATGATTAGCTAGTATATGACATGTGCTCATAATAATTATTTTCATGTTGCCGAATATATGAATTGATATAGAACACCTCTAGTGTCTCATGTAAATTGGCAATATCAGTCATATAATAATTTCTCTTTGGGAAATATGACAATATTATTCCTTTACTTGTCATCCTAATGTATTAACAATTACTCCATATGACGAAAAAAAATGCAAGTCTTAAGTAATTGGAGAATTTGATTTTTCCGTTCGGTAATGAAAAATAAATAATATGGGTAAGATTACTCCATAAATAAACTAGTCTCTCATTCAAATATAGAAGACTAGCTCACATTAAAGTGACAAGCGACCGCCTCACACTGAATTGATGGGAAACATCTCACATTAAATTGATAGGAGACGGAATATATTGATAAGGGACCGTCCTCACATTAAAATGATAGGAGAATTATGTCTCATATTATATTGATAGAAGATCGTCTTAAATTATAATGACGATCGTGTCCCATGTTAAAATAGACATGAGATCGTTTAAAATTAATAGACAAGGTCTCGTCTCAATTAAATAGAGATAGATATGAGATCGTCTCAATTGAATAGATATAGGAGACCGACTCAATTAAATAGATCGATATGAAATTGTCACACATTAAATTAATGGGTAACCTTCTCACATTTAACAGATAAAATACCGTCTCACATTGATTATTAGAAAGGAGACTATAAGTGTACTCGTCAATAATAATATACAAACTTATAGTTCACAGACTACACCATCAATATAAGCGAACATACTATCGGGATTAGAAATGAAAACAAGTGTACAATATCAGAGAAAGTAAGACAATTATAAGTGGATTGAAATCAAATGATTTCAACATGCTGGACTAAGCCCATAACTTAATCGGTGATGTAATACAAACTTAGATAAAAAAAACATATCAGCCGCAATGTCGAAATAAGAATTGAACATGGATGGGAGAAATAAGAAGTTAAGAAAAGAGTGCAAATCGGACACAAAAGGAAAAACACAGGCGTTGATGCCGGAAATTAATTAGGAAATAATACCAGTCAACAAACTATGATGATTGAAATACAATATTTTCAAATTCCAAGGATATAGACAAAGAAACGAGTAATAAGATTGCTTTCGTAACTCAATTTCTATGTATTAATATCTCGCTAAATCCGTATAACTAAAGAATTATCGTATATTTTTCTTCATTATGAAAATACAAGGATTATACTCTTTGAATGAAGATACAAGGATTATAGACTCCTTGATTATAAAGATACAAGGATTCTAAATTCCTTATTATAAAGATAAAGAGATTATAAATTCCTTATTTATAAAGATATAAGGATTATATGAATAATGAAAACTAAAACCATAAGGAAGTATAGTAATATCCTTATGTCTATTAGTTGAAACAAAATAACATAATTATAGTCATTACATCACGAATCGTGACTTAGCAATCCACAAATAAAATCGGGTTTGGCGAGAACTACAATGTTACATACCGCACTGAGGAATGTTTAATCCATAGAATATGTGCGTATGTAATATTGAAACTTTAAGGACACTGCTACAATACAACGTGGCCGTTCATACGATTAGACAAAAGAGGAAGAAATTACGAAATCAAAATCATGTACCATGAATTGTAATTGAAACATAAACGTACCTATATGAGTTGTGTAAGGTAGGAATCATCCGGTTGATGAATTAGTCCTTGAAATTTGATGGACTTTTTCTTTAGTTAATTTAGTTGGTAGAATCTCGTGCTGATAACGTGTTATAGAATAAGAATTGGAGAGGAAAGTGTAGAGAGAAAACAAGCAAATAGATTAAGAGAGGAAGGAGGGTTCCGTATTATTCATCTCATATGGGGGTATATATAGTACATAGATGGAGGGTGAATTACAACCTAGTTACATATATATGGACTATACTGGATAGAGGCCCAATGGACATCCATACTAATTAATGTTTCATAACAATCAAATGCTTTATTATTGAATTCATTAAACTCACAATTCACATGAAAAAAATATAGTTCTTTTACTATCAATTAATAATGCATGGCCTCAATTGTTAGGTGGTCTGGCTTGGCAACAACAAGCATGTTGATCAAGGCAAGCACCGTTTGTCCATCCTCCCGGGGAATGTTGAACACAATATTCCACACACGTTAACTTGTTACATTCTGCAAGATAATATGGGGTGATCGGTCTCATACAATCATCTGCTACGCTCCCTGCCCAAGTTTTCATCAACAAAACACATAGTTGATTATATTATACTACAAGAAATAAAAGAGGATTAACAACAAACAAATTTTGTTACAAATGCTACAAAAATTGGTCATAAAAATTTTTTTTTTTTTTTTTTTTTGGTACACATGAGGGGCAAAGCCCCATAAATTAAGTTCTAGCTATGACACGTGGAATAGCTACTCCAAATATATCTTCTCGGAGGATAGATCGCAAACTACTAGGAGGACTGTCTAGCTGCGTAGGAGTAGTGCTCGAAAAAACCCCTTGATTTGCCAAGAAATCGGCTGCTCGATTTGCTTCTCTATATGTATGTTCTAGCTTGACAATCCAATGCTCTTCCCGAATTAAATCCTTGCAACGTTTGACAATCACCTTTAAGCTGTTGCTGACTAACTGGTCCTCATTAACCAGGCTTACACAAGGGGAGTTATCCATGCGGATTATTAGCTTCTTTATATGCAAAGACTTTGCTCTTTCCAGACCCACAAGGAGAGCTAATAACTCGGCCTTCATAGAGGAGCAATTACCACATGATAGGAAATACGCCGTAATGAAATTACCTGTTTCGTCTCTAATAACACCTCCTCCACCGGCTGGACCCGGGTTCCCTTTCGAAGCTCCATCGGTATTCAACAACATCCATGAATGAGGCGGAGGGATACACACAATCGTTAATTTATTATGTAACCATATTTTTTAGTTGCGATACACACAATCGTTAATTTTAGCTAGGTGTTAATTGACAAATCAGTAAATCACAACAAACTAATAGAAGTACCCTTGACGTATCGATCATGTCATTTTATATCCCAATTAATGCGAGAATAATAATAATAATAATAAAAAAAAAAAAAAAAAAAAAAGATATATCATGCCATAGTATGTGAGATATCTATAATGATATTTATAGGACAAGATGAACAATTACGTCGTATTACGGGTTTATTTATTTGTTTTCATACGAAACAGCTAATAGGAGTTAATTAAATTATATATTTGAGGAAAAAAAGCTACATACCATGGAGCAAAACCAAGGCCATACTAAAGAAGAAGATGAAAGAAATCTTGTTCATAGTTATTTTTTCTTTGAAATTATATCTATATTCACTATTTGAGAATGGTTTATTCTAAATATTAATCCAGTTTATATAGACTTTGGAGTCCGTATTTTTAATATTAAACTATAAAGGCATTAAATATACATAATCCTCTCAAAAATGATTTGGATATGATATCTTGAGTTTATGGGTGTATTATAAAGTTTTAATGTAACTTCGCTTTTAAATACTCCCTCCTATTTTTAGAGCATCCGCAACATTGGGGCTCCCCATATTTTCTCTTTCCTTTTCTTATTCGTCCACCTAATTTTCCACTAACTTTTTCATTTACCCTACCTATTTCATAACTACATCTCTGCAACAATGGGGTTCCCCATTTCAACCCCACTTTACCACTTTACTTTTTTACGTTTGTCAACGCGTGTTTTACGCGATAAATATTGTTAGCTACGTATTTGCAAAAATTATAAAAGTTCGGTATTTTTAATGTACTCGTAAAGACGAATCAAATAAGATCTCACATAAATATATTTGACCCGCTTTTTAATAGAACTTGGCCCACTTTTTCATATGGGAACCTCCCCTACAAATGGTGGAGCCTCTAATTAAGGGGAAGTTTGTGCAATAATGAGGCTCCCCATTTGAGGAGAGAGAGTACATATGGGGAGGCACCTCCCCACCTTTGCGGATGCTCTTAGGGGTCGTTTGGTTACCCACTAAACAACACAGGAATTTAAATTCATGTGAATTGTAAAATTGGCATATTGTTTGGTTACCCCAATTCACATGAATTTGGAGTTCCCATGAATTCCAATTCCTCCATAATGGAGGAAGTGGCTTACCTAGGTCCCCCTAGGTAAGTGGGAATGCCTACATGAATTGAACTTCCTACATGAATTGAACTTCCTACATGACAACCAAACAATATTTTCTAATTCACATGAATTCTAAAATCATGTGTTTTATGACTTCCTAGGCAATACGAATTCCTACATGCAACCAAACGACCCCTTAGAGCATCCGCAAAGGTGAGGCTCCCCATATCTTCTCTTTCCTTTTCTTATTCGTCCACCTCATTTTCCACTAATTTTTCCATTTACCCTCCCCATTTCATAATTACATTTATGCAATAATGGGGTTCCCCAATTCACACACAAAAATTTGGGAACCTCCCCAAAAGTAACACAAATTGTCTTACTTTTTTTTTGGGGAGCTTCTCTAAAAACAGTGGAACCTCAAATGTTGGGGAGCTTTGTGCAACAATGAGGAGCCCCATATGAGGAGAGAGAGGACATATGGGGAGGCACCTCCCCACCTTTGCGGATGCTCTTAATAACCCTCCCCTTTCATGGAGGGCACGAGAATTAAGGGAGGGGAGTATTATATGGTAAAATATTGTAGTGGGGTAGGAGATTGGAGAGAGGGAAGGTATTGTGTGATTAAAATAAGTATTGTTGCGGGGTAAGGTGATTAAAATAAGTATTGTTGTGGAGTAAGGTGATTAAAATAAGATAAAAGATGAGTATTGTGGGGTATTGTTGTGGGGTGGTGTGATTAAAATAAGTATAAAAGTTTGTCAAATAAGGAAATAGAGAGAGTATTGTGAATAGACGAAAAAGGAAATATGGAGAGTTATTTAAAATAGGAGGGAGTACGTTATTTTGCGTTAGCAACTGAATATAAATATTCAAGGCCATACATCCTCCATGCAGTTGAATTCTATAAATTATCTTTTAAAATATGTGAGATGAATTTAGAACCATTTTTGAAATTTAAATTATGGATAACACATTATTCACAAGTCTAAGTTTAGTTATTAAAATAGGAATATTGTGGATAATAAATAAAACTATAGAAATGCCAAACCCCGTTCATCTTTAACTAAAATACTTCTAACAAAGAATAAAACGATATACTATGATTTGTGACTTCATCAAATAATTTTCTTACACATTATTAATTGGATCACAAATACTACTATACAATTGGTTGTACAAGACTACAAGAACATTGTACAACTATAACAAATTTAAATGAGTTTATGTGTATTTTTTCCGAGTTTTTATAATTTTTCATTTATATTTTAGTTTTTTTATGTCAAACATTAAAATCTAATTGAGCTTACATATATTATTTTTGAGTTTTACTATAATTTTTTAAGTTTAATATTTTTATAATAGAGCTCGGATTCTTTCAAATGAAACTCACAATTTATAAGTGTAAGCTCGAGTTATGCTTTATAAAGCTGGGATTTTGTTCTATACAGCAACCAGTGCAATTGGTTTTATAGTCTACTTAGTGTAATTGGATAGGTCATGTATATTCAATTACTAAATCACTATCTACACCGATATTTTTCTTTAGTTATTGTTATTTAGATTTAATTGTAGACAATTCTCAATTAATAAGTTACAAGTTTTATCATAAAATGTGATTGTACATGCTCACCATACTCTTATAGAAGACGAGTGTGCTAATATAATAAATATAAGAACAGATGTGAACTAGTTTAGTTTGTAAAATCATGAGAGTAGGTGTTTATGATCTGGGTTCAAACCCCATTGACATCAAAATCGCCCATGTGCCTCCTTTTTACACCAAAAAATAAATAATAAATATAAGAAAAATTCATCAAACACTCCTTTCTATATATACACACATTTACTGAATATTAATTTTTAACCATCAATTGGTAAAACACTCCCCTTTATATATACTTTTACGTTAATTTATGGGACGTGCTAAATCCCGCGCACAATTTTACTAATTGAATAGTGATAACAACGGTCCTTAGGATTAGGATTTTTTCAAATTATCAACGGCATGAGTTAGTTTTGATTAAGATGTTTAACACTAAATAGTTGTAAAATGAATCTAACGTAGCATTATTAAGGTGCGTTTGTTCTGTATGAGGGTACGAGTTGGAAATTAGAAAATGAATCTAACCTAGAGATTTACAGACGCTCCAGTTAGGAGGTTGGAGGCTTGGAGAACTGAAAAGGTCCCTAGGGGTAGAGGGAGACCGAGACAGACATGGTTGAGAGTGATAGAGCACGATATGAGATTTATGGGGCTTGAGGAGAGTATGGTGACAGAGAGGACACAATGGAAGGAAAAGATACATGTGGATTTTTAGTTTTTGATGTTATTGGACAAATTTTGTTTTTATTTAATTTTTAAAAATTTTATTTGTTCTTCTCTCCTTTATTACACCTTTTTACCAACCACTTTCTTATATATTTTATTTGGTTTACTTTTAAGGTAGTCCGGATCCTTAAATTCAACTTCAGTTTTCAAAATCGTTTTAATCTTTATGCTCGATTTAAATTTTAAGTTTTTATAAATGAAATCCGAAATTTGATTTTAAAACCTATAAGTTTACCCTGACTTTGTATTATGGTTCGCTCTTTTTTCGCATTTTGAGGCGCGCGTTTACCCATGGACGGTTCTAAAGGATGATTCATGTCAGCCAACCCCAAACCATTTTGGGACTAAGGCTCTGATGTTGTTGTTGTTGTGGGGTTATAACTCAATCATGATTAAAAAACTTTAAAATACAATATTTTAAATATTTTTTTTAATATCATAAACTCATGTAAATAAGGATTTATTTAATCTACAAATACATAAAGTATTTCATTTAGAATATGCAGTAATTTTTTCAAAATTTTCTTTGTTTGAAGCTAATTTGATACTCATTATTCTATCAATCTCATATTCACCCCACCTTGGTATGAGAAACCTACGAGTATACTTTATGGGTTTAGGTATATGATTAAACCCATTCTTTTGTCAAACAAAACACGGTATGAGTTTGCCATTTGGCTCATTCAAAACTCATACTTTCTCTGTTTTGGTCATTTTTGCCTTCTTTATTTTGGGGTATGAGTTAATTTTTCCTTTCTATTTTAGGAATGCTTTTAATGAGCAATTGGATACTTCACAATCAATTTGATCCATTTGTCATCTAATAATTGGTTCCCTCCTCGTTCCTTATCTTTGTGCCAAAATTAAAGGTAAACATATGACCAGGACAGAGGGAGTACCTCATACCTTTGTGGAGGAAATCAAGCACCTCGTTAGGGTTACAGTTTCAATGTATAATACTGACGGCACGGGCACGACACGAATACCAGAAGGCTATCAGTCTATCCCATATACGGATATACCCGAAGGCTAAGGCGGGCGGCACGTGTACGGCACGAGTCTAGCACGGACACGAATGAATAATACTGACAGCACATGCACGATACGAACGGGTTGAGGCGGGCCTTTTTAATTATTTAATTAAATCTAGTACATTAAAAATACAAGTAATCAACTAATCAAGACATGAAGTACGTGAATATTTAATGTAGTGTATATTTAATTCATTAATATTCATTATTTATATAAATCAAAAAGTATTTAGAAAAAAATACTAAGGCTATTGGGCCGGTTCACGTACCAGACACGATTAGCCCATGGGCCAGACACGACCCGAGCACCAAAATGGGCGTGCTAGGAGCGGGCCGCGGCGGGGTTTGGGTGAGTGGGCCAAGCGCGGCACGGCACGACCAACCCAATATCCGTGCCTGGGCCGAACCATTTTTTGGGGAAGGCGCGATGGGCCGGCCCAATGGCAACTCTATTCCCTCGTTACCAAAAAAAAAAAAAAAAAAAAAAAAAAAAGCCAAAAATGCTCTTCATAAAAAATAATAATAAAAAAAAAGTACATTGTCTCAACTCTCAAACCCTCCCTAAATTGCAAGACAAATACGAGTATCATTAAAACCTCCCAAAATCGAACACAATAATTTAAGAATCCAAGTTGTATATCGTCAATTGCTTAAGCTGCTACGAAGAATTCGTGTTTAATCGAGCTTTCTCGTTCAAAAATTCAAATTTACAAGGTTTGTTCTTCATAAATTTTTTTCTGTATCAATTGATTGTTTTATTTTTCGGCAATTTCATACTTTGATTATTTCATAGTTTGAAATTAGGTTATCGTTTGAATAACATTTAGTTAGCGCTAATTCTTGTACGAGACTTAATCGTCAATTAGAGCTCTAATTGATGAGTAATGGTGGAATTGAGCTTGATGATGTTGAATTGAATCACATTTTGTTTGTGCAAATGTTGTCCACTTGACATTTATGACCTTCTGTTAAGTTATGTAATCGAGATTTAGGTTGTTATGATCGTCTGCAGAGGTGTGTTTTAACTCGAAAAAGGATTAGGTTACGATAATCGTTGACAATTATTGTATGAGACGGTCTCATGATAAGCTGCTGTAATTTGTAATACTTCTAGCTTATCGCAATACCTCGCACATGCTAATTATGTTATTTGTCACAAATTATTGTAAAGTGAGACGGTTTCTCAGGAGATTTAATCGTCAATCAGAGCTTTAATTGTGGAGTAATGGCAAAATTGAGCTTGATAATGTTGAGCTGAATCACACTTTTTTCTTTTGCAGATTTGGCCACTTGACTTTTACAAATTATCGTAATGTAAGATGGTCTTTTTTTTTTTAGCTCGGGAAAGGATTAGGAAGTATAGTTATTTGTAATTATGGACAGTCATTATGGAATTCCACCTCCTCCCAGGGGTGCAATCTCGCAAACTTATCCGCCTGTTGGGGCAGCACCTGTAGCTTCATTGCAGCCCTATGCCCATTTTCCGAGACCGCTTGACCAATCGTTCTATCAACTTCCTGGTCATCAGTTCTCTGTTCTGCATTATGTTACTCCACCTCCACATGGCCAGGGCATCCCTCCAAATTTCGGTCCACAGTCTCAATTTACTGGTGCTTCTCCGTATTCTCAGTTTCCTGGTCAAATGCCAAATAATTATCAGTATGGTAATGGGGTTCTCGCTCCTATTCCACACAGTCAATAAGCACAACAGTTTCCTGGTACAAGCAACTTCCATGTCGGACCATATGGTGGTCATGTGGCAACTCCATCAGGTTCGGAAATTAGTCAAGAGGAATATAAAGCTGACATGAACTTATCTGGAGTAGAATCCTCTGAACAATCTAATACCATTCAAGCTTCTTTGCGCTATGCCCGTAAACAAGATGATGAGATTGAGACAGTTGTTCAGGCTGCTGTATTGCGTGAACAAGTAATCGTCGTTGGAATTTGGCTTTTTGTCTTTTTTCGAGTTTGTTAAGGGTTTGGTGTGATTGATTATTTTCGTTGTGTAAATTGACCAGGAAAGCGCCACCCAACAAGTTATACAAAGCCAAAGGTTTGCCTATATTGTTTTTGGATTTTTTGTAAGACCAACAGTTGCAATTCTAAACCCATAAATCGCAATCACATTTGTTAGTTATTTTGCTTCAGGGAGGTCAGAGGAACTAGCACGCTGCCTGATGATAAGGACATTTTTTCCGGACAGCAAGATCCAAATGCAATAAAGGTCACTATAGAGATGTGTTGTCTTTTTTGTTTATCGTGCATTCATAATTATTTCAAAGTATCTCATGGCAACTAAGAAAAACCTACTCATTTTACGGAGAGCAGTGAGGATTTATTTTCGCCTTTTTTGCATTTTATGTATATGTAATATTTGTCCTCTAATTTGATGAACCTTTATTCTTATTCTTGTCATATACAGGAGCATCTGCTGAAGCTTACTGCAGAGCATCGGTGAGAAATGGCTGTAAAGCATGGGAAGCCCTCTACTCCAGCAAAAGGTTAATTTTCGACCCCCTTATCACTTAGGAGTTAAAGCTATTAGGAAGATTGTAAACGGTAGGATCATAAGTAATGTAAACATGGCCATATGAGCTATGGGAGAAGGGCGGGTAGGTGGAAAGAACAGTGTTAAGAGAAAAAATTAAAATGGATGCCTTGGGTGTAATCGAAAAAAAACATACATTTACTTTGTTAGTCGTTCGTATAACTCTAAATGAAAGCTATAGTTGTCCGTAAAGTGCTATGTTTCTTAGAATTAGCCTTACATTTTTCGACATCTTTGGCGCATCGCTTGTCAACCCCTTTTCCTCCAGCCCTCTCCTTTCATGTTTGGTTTAAGTTCTTATGACATTTATTAAATTCAAAGAGCGCATTTAAGATGAAATTATACCTTAATTTTTCAAGAACCCAGGGAACAAGTTTTCTTGATTAGGTTTCATTACTGATTTGTGGGCACATCTTATCCCCTGTAGATTTGGGCTTTTAAGATACTTTTCGTGGTATGAAATGCCTTTGTATTTTTCCATCATACAACGGCACAACGCCGTATACGAAATGGGGATATTTTGGCCATGAGAATATATACTTCAAAGTATCGACTATACTTTATCGGTATCGCCATAACTGAACTACTATGCTCCATTATTTTTTGGAAAAAAAAAATTACAGTGAGAAAGGGAAGCGTTTAATGCGTCGTTAATTTCTTCAAGTGAGAATGTGTGGTGTAATTTCTTCAAGTTAGTAGATGAATCGTTGACGGAGTCAAGGACCGAAAATTTGCCTTTTTCCCACTGGAGAGTGAGAATGGGGAGCAATGCATTTACCATGAAAAATGATATAAAAGGGAGTATTTCACAATTAGTTAATTTAAAGGGAGTGTGGCAAATTTTTCATGTATTTCTTAAGAATGAGGTGAAAAAAGAGACTATATAAACTACTATCTTGAAAAATCAACTCGAAAATCATATTTCAAGAAGTTAATATAACCACATACAACTTTGAAATTACACATCGTCCACGGCTTTTAACAGTACTTCAGCTACATTCTGATACTACGACTTCACGATTGGCACCGTGACCGGCAATGCATTTTGTATCATACTCCTTATATGTTATAAGGGTGATAAATCTCTTTCATATGCTTAGGATCTGAGTACACTCCACCAACTATGAGAAAACACTAGCCATTGTTTTTCAATCCTTTCAAACCCTGAAAATGGAACACAATAATTTAAGAATCAAAGTTGTATATTGTAAACTACTAAACTGTGTAAAGCAGCTACGAACAATCATGGTTAATCTATCTTTCTCCTTCAACAAGCTCAAATTATAAGGTCTTTTCTTCCTAAATTTCTCTGTATATTAATTGACTGTTTTATTTTTGGCGAATTTGATATATACTTTCATTACTTCATAGTTTTTAATTAGGTTATCGTTTGAAAACATTCAGCTAGCACTAATTCTTATACGAGATGGTCTAAGGCTCCGTTTGACACGACACTTCAGGTAGCTTATTTGACCAAAGTAGCTTATTTGACCAAAATTTCAGCTACCTGATTTTTTTGCAAGTGTTTGGCAAGTAGCTTATTTGGTCAAATAAGGTACCTGAAATGAAATGCTACCTCAGGTAGCATTCGAGAAATCAGGTACCTGAAATGACTTATTTTTCATTTTTTACCCCTTTATTCTATAATATTAAATAATTTTCATATCCTTTTACGTCATTTTACCAAAATCAGCTACCTTTTCAGCTAATTTGCCAAACACATTTTTATATAATCAGTTCAACTCCTAATTTTCAGCTACCTTATCAGTTACCTTTTCAGGTTTCAGTTAGCTTTTCAGTTTTCAGCTAGCTTTTCAGGTTTCAGCCAGCTACCTTTTCAGGTAGTTTTGCCAAACAGAGCCTAATGATAGCTTTATCGTAATGCTAGTTATTTTTAGTTCCATCTTTAACTTTCTTCTTTTTTGTTCTTTTCTAGAGTGTTACAGACTTGCAGTATATACTTGTCACCAATTATTGTAATGTGAAAAGATCTTTTAGGAGACTTAATCATAAATAAGAGCTCACCAATTATTGTGATGTGAGACGATCTTTTAGGAGACTTAATCATAATGTGAGACGATCTTTTTGGAGACTTAATCATAAATAAGAGCTCACCAATTATTGTAATGTGAGACGATCTTTTAGGAGACTTAATCATAAATAAGAGCTCTAACTGATGAGTAATGGCGGAATTGTGTTTGATGATGGTGAACTGAATCACATTGTTTTGTGCAGATTTTGTTTACTTGATTTTTATAAGATCGTCGATCAAGGCTTAAGGTCAAAAAAAGGCTTTGTATGTCCTTGAATTATGGTAAGTTCTCAAACTTTTGGTACGCATAAGTTTGTTGATCTCACGTTGAAGACTTGAAGTGTATGTCCCTGTCCCTTTCCTGAACTAGAATTATCTGCTAATATATACTGGAAACCAATAATACTTTTTGAGAGTCATGACCCTTGTCTAATACCCATCAACAATGTTACAATGATAATCATCTGTGACTGTCTCCTTACTGTCGTCCAAAAGGAAACTTACGTATTTATTCATACGACTCTTTACCTTGTAGACGTACATCTAGCCAGAATTATTGCACAAGACACCATTCAGATTTCGGACAGTGAGAAAAATGGGCAAAATCACACCAGAAACCATTGATATTAATGACTATTCCAACCCAAATCCTTCTGTATTAGTCATCCTCCTTAAAACTAAAAGATTAAGAGGTTTCAATTATTTTCCCGTCAAATGAAATACTCTATAATTGGTTTTCTCATATTGTGTCATATATTTTCATACCATAAATAATAGGAATAATTAACGAGAATAATCCATACTATGGGTGCCCTTCTTATATTAATCCAAACTATGCATTAACTCACTTTAATCCCAACTATCCTACCACCTTCCCTGATTGCACTCGTCCGATTTTTTACCTTCTAATTCCGGTAATGGGCATTTTTTTTATTAAGAATCAGCCTTCTTCTTCTTCTAACAGTTTCTTTCTCTCTCTTTCTTCCTATTTTTTCTCCATTACTGGTACTTCTTAATTTTTTTCCCCAAATAATCATCTTCATCTCATTACTAGTTCTCCCGCCAACAAGTATTTCTCAGAAGACAGTCGATTTCCATGGATGCAACTACCAAAATATCGCCATCGAAACCACGCAACAAATACCTACCATTGTAAAGTATGCTGAACATCTTACTCTACAACTCCCCAAATTGACGCTTGGCAAATTCCCATCATTTTCAATTCAAACAGCAATTAATAAAAACCCAAAAAATCAAATTACACTGCAAACATGAATATTATAATCATCAACAATTTCAATTAATTCATTAGGTACTAATGAAAAAAAAAGAATCAAATTTTCATGAAAAGGGCACCAACAAAATCGAATTTTGATACCATCATTCATAATACTCCGTGGTGCTTCTGGTGGTGGAGCAGCGCTGAAGTATCTTCAAATGGTGGCTCATGGCTGTGGTGGTGGTCGTTAGTGACGTCGAGAGCAAGGAAACTTCGTGGTGAATCGTGTTTCGCCATTGGTGGTCGAATTGATGACCGGATGTTCTAAATTGTAGCCTTGTAGGTTGGTGGTTTGAGTCGGGATAGAGAAGCAGGTGATGGTCCAAATGGAGCTTGGTGGTGAGATTAAGCAGGTGGATCGATTGAAGAGAAGAGCAGAGGGCGAATTCAGTTTCGGCACCGCATCGAAACTGAACTTATACAGTAGCCATGGTGCAGATTGAATGGTGAAAGTAATGGTGTTTGCTGATGAATTTTGATCCCATCATTCATAGTAAATATTGAATTTCGATGCTATTGGAAGAAAAAGAAAAGGAAAAAAATTGAATTTTGAAGAGAATATAAAAGGAAGAAAGAGTGTGTTAGTGTAGAAGAAGATGAATCTAAACCGTCTGATTTGAATGTTACACATAGGGGCTACCTGTTCTTCAGGTAGCCGGTCAGTTAGGTGCAATATGGGAAGGATGTAGGATAGTTTGGATTAAAGAGAGTTAATGCATAGTGTGGAGTAATATAAGAAGGACACTCATAGTATGGATTATTCTCGTTAATTTTCAATCTTATTAATGAGATACTTTGATTTTGTTACATTGATAGAACTGCAATAATAATATGTATGATATGACTGAATTATTTTGCACAAACTTTTTCCTAATTCTACATTCATGTCTTTTGAAACAAAGGTACTGCAAAGTTGATTATCTCCTCTACAAATTCTCTAATTTTATTGTATAATTAAGTTATTAATTAATATTTTTTTGGTGACCGTAATAGTATAATAATATTTTTTTGGGTTATTTGATAGGAATAATCCAACATATACCCCACCTTCTCATTTTAATCCATCCTATAATTTAACTCGTATTAATCCGAACTATGCACTCATTTTACTCATAATAGACCAGCCTTATTGTTTACCTGTTCTAACAGGTAAAAGTTATTTTTTAGTAGGTTACCTTCTTTATTTATTGGGGGCCCTTATTTATTTCACAAAATCTCATTTGTGACGGCACGTATCCGTCACTTTGGAGTTACGGATACCATTTTCCCTCACAAATGACCCAAATAGAGGAGAGAGGGAAGCACATGGGGTGCCCCCACCTTATCCCCCTATCCGTTTTGTCACTTGCTCCGACCCGTCTTCAGCAAGACTAATTGTATTTATTTAAGGACTTCATCTTCCTCGTTCACTATTTTCTTCGTTCTTCTTGCTACAAAATCAACAACTCAGTCTGTACAAGTGTACAACACCCAACATTGGCCGATTTGGATTTAAATTAATATACAACTCCCTCCCTGTTTGCCTCAGAAATCAAGAACTCCGTTTATACAACACTCAACTCAAAAGTCGCTCTTATCTCTCCTTAATTGACCCCCAAATTCAGCATCTATTCCTTCATTTGTCCAAAAAAAAAATATTGTGTAAAAAATGATGATATCTCGGGGGTTGTTCGGGTGGTCAGTCTGGTCACCACCCCCACATACAACCGCTGACGCAGATGTCTGAGCCGCCAGAGTCACCTTCTCCGTACACGGACATGAACCCCGACGGCACCTTTACCGGTTTGCCTATTGACACTGATGAGGAGATGGAAGATTACGGCGACAACAAGATCGAGCTTCCCTCCACTGCTATCCCCTTTTCCAGGCTCTTTGCTTGCACCGACAGCCTTGATTGGCTTCTTATATCTCTTGAAATAGCCATTTACAAGAGCAAACCCAGAAATATAAGACTAAGGAGACAACGACACAATTGATTTGTGTTTGCCTTGTAAATTAATTGTGTTTCTATAGCTTTTAATTGGGCTTGCTCTTTAATTGAGCATCACAAGTCTGCTCTTTAATTTGGGTTTGCCCAGATGGTAAAGTTAGGAGAAAGAACAATAGAGAGAGACACTGAAAATATAAGGAAAATGAGTGAAAATTTAAAAAGGGAAAAGGGGTAACGATGATCAAAGTTGCCTTTCCAAAATTGCAAAATGAGAAACATGTGTGCATAGTTCAGATTAATATGAGTTAAAACATAGGAGGGATTAAAACGAGAAGGAGGAACATAGGTTGGATTAATCATATCAAATAACCCTATTTTTTTTTAATAATTACGTAATTAGGTGCAGTTATGTCAATCTTATTTGGTGCGAAAATATATGAACTTTTCTCTCTTTTACATCTTAAGCATGTTGTCAAACTATAATAGTTAGCGGTTGTATACGTTTATTGTCTTAAAAACCGTGCATAAATGCACGGGATCTACACTAGTTTAACTATAAGGTGAATGGATTGGTTTTACTGTTTTACATGCAAAACCGTCTCATATAATATAGTGAATGGCGTAACAGATTCGTGAAACTCAATATGCCAAGGGACACAGACCTTAGAGGCTTAGAACTTTGAACCAAGCCATCTCACGATATCACTAGTGCCATCCTTGAAAATTTGATAGCCCTGCAAAATGAAATAAAAAGGTTAGATTGAGAATCTCTAGTGGTTTTACTAAAACACTTGATACAAGAATATATTTGCTCCAAAACTCTTATGTCATTCTCAAAAACTTTGGCCTAAACTTCATGAATGCTTTTCGTGTCATTACTCATTACTCGTTACTCCCTCTTTTGCAATTGGTTTTACAAGTTGGTATAAATAGGTTGGTTAGTTCACATTATTTGTGGATTTTAGTATGGAGTACAAGTGAAAATGATGTAGCAAAGATGTAATAAAGCTTACCCTCCAAGCATTTTGTTGGTCAGAAGAGATTGTTTCTGGTTGATCAATAGGCATGGGTAAACTATTTGAACCAGATGTTTTTATCTCCTCATAGTCAATCTCCAGTTTTGTAATACGATCGACGTTCGGCCAGTACTCACCTCCTTCTGTACAGCGGCTGCTCAATAAATCACTGTCTCTGATTGTGAGTGATTTGAGTGAGATTGGGGTGTCCGGAAGTGACCTCAAGGCTCCACAAGATTCGATTTGCAGCTCTACTAATGCAGTGAGATGGTTAAGAGACGACACATTGACCAAGCTTGGACAATTAATGAACTTAAGAGCACGCAAGCAAGGCATTGCATTCGAATTCACTCCTACGGACCATTCTTGAACTTGTTCGAGGTGGTCCATGTGCTTAAACACAAATGACTCCAATTTCGGGAAATCCCCTTGACCCAAGAAATTGTGATCTACATTTTGTATAGCTTCAGTTTCTTCAAGGACAAGAACTTTAAGGTTAGGGAGAAATCCAAGTTTTGGCAAGCCTTTTATTAACGGACAATTGTGCAAGTGCATCTCCTCGAGCTTTGGTAGCGAAAGAATCATCCAATCAGGAAACTTGTCACCATGATAATTTGTGATCTTCAAGCGTCTCAAGTTTTGATGAGGTTGTAGACATGCCAAAACATCATTGGCAATATTTTTATTTGCCGATGTCATCCATTCTAGTTCTATTCCTTGGAGGTCTGATTTGTCACATAACCGGGCTCTCTTGGCCCTAGCCCAATCCTGAACTTTATCTAAGTTGCTTATGCGTATAGACCCTTGAAGATGGTCCATACTATTCAACTCTGTAATGAAATGTCCAACCTCATCCCCCACGGGAAATAGCGGGAGAGTTTGAAGGCTAGAAAGGTGTCCGATGTTGGATGGTAAGCCCATACACTTAATGTCTGATATTCCCCAATCAATGTATAACATGTTGGTCAACTTGTGGAAAGCTTTGGGCAAATATTCAAGGTTTCCTTTGTCCTTGACAAGCTTAAGAAATTGCAAAGTGTGAAGTTCAGAAAGTGATTCGGGTAATGATTTTATGCGTGTGTGAGAAATATCAAGATAGCGTAGGCGCTTCAAGCACTTAATGGAATCAGGGAGCTTACTGACATCGGTTTGCGTTAATGACAAAACTCGAAGACGAGTGAGAGCCTTAAAAGCAGATGGTGGAATTTTGCCAATGTTGCTTTTAAACACTGACATAAAAGTTCTGAGGCCTCGGAGCTTCTCCAGCTTAATCCACAAAGGTAAGTCAATATCTTTGTAAGACAAATGGCGTATGTTGATATTATACGCTTGCATACCTTGGGCGAGTTGCAGACATGTTCTTGAAGCAGCTAATTGAGCAAACTTGAGACCAAATGGATTCAACTCATATTTTAACATTCCATCTGGTGGTGTCAGATGATCCGTAGGTCGAACGATTGACATCCCTAGCAGATCAGTGAAGTGGTCTTTTGCAGTTTGAACAGCGTTAGTGTACATGGGGGTTCTTGGAGAAATCCTACGGGGTTCTTGGACTTGGAGAAATCCTTCTCCTACCCATAGTTGCACTAAATCATCAATGGTAAAGGCATAATTGAGTGGAAATAGTGAAAAGTATGCAAGACATTGCTTCAATTGTAACTGAATTCTTGCATAGCACGGCTTCAATGATGGGAAAATTTCATCCCAAAACAGAACCGAGTCCCAAAGGTCCTCGTTCAATATATTGCGCACTTCATCTTCATCGTCTTGTGCTAAGAATACCCCCAAGATGCTAGCAACTGAAGGCAAGCCTCCCGATCTGTTAGCTAGCAAAACAGCATGTTGAAAATGCGTATCAGTTAAATTCGGGTTGTGAGACCGTGCCGTTGCAATGATCAGTTCTTTACACTTCTCCTCAGAAAGTGGGTTGAGATAGTGTAAACTTGTGCGAGTGTTCTTTGCAACTCTCGCGTTAAAAGTTGTGATCAACAATTTAACATTAATGTATCTTACTCCACTAATCCCTCTAGTTCCGAGGTGAGACCAAAACGAGTTCCAATCAACAAGTTTCACCTCCAGAAAATTGTCGAAAATGATTAATATACTCTTCTGACCTTGACAAGGAGCCTCGCTGTATGACTCATTAGAGTGAAGTTCATCCAACTGGTTGATTATATGTTCTACATTGAAGCAGCCAATCAGATCAATCCATAATCTACGAGAAAAATGTGCAGCGATTTTTGCCTCATTTTGGATTGTTTGAGCAATCACCGTCTTCCCAAGGCCATCAATACCTACTATGGAAACACCATGAGATTTAGAAGTGTCGGAAATCAACTCCTGCACAATTGCCTCCACATCATTGTTTCTCAAACAGAGAGTTTCCGAGTTTGGTTTCAGATGACCAGTGCTAGTAGACTGCCCAATTCTAGATCCTGGTTGGTTGGTTAGTTCCGCAAGAGCCTCCAGTTCCTTCAGTATATCATCTAGCTTATTTTGCAGCTTGCAAATTATACGTGGCTTTGACCAGTTTCTGAAAGAAGGCAAGATGGCCTTTAGCACAGGTTTGTTACAAAACTCTAAATTGTTGTGATGTGCATCAATAAGAATCGATATGTCGTCTATTATATCTTCTGTTTTATAGCAAAGTTCTGTGAGACTGTCCACCCTCTCTTGGAAAACTTTTTTCATGTTACCCTGCAATTCAAAGGTATCTACTTGATTGAGAAGTTTTTGAGCATGCAGGATTGTAGTTTGGAGTTTCCCTAAGGCTGCATCAGAGCCTGTCATCTTATTGAGTTCAACAGCAATGAAATCTGTCATTCGATTGAACAACACATCAAGTAAGGCGGATGCAAAGCCAGACTGAAACGCGGCATCCATTGCAGAAACTGAATTTCGCTTCTGCATAATCAACTAAATCAATATTAATCAACAGGATTCGACATCAATTGTATAAATCAATATTAATCAACTAAATCAATATTAATATTCAGACCAGTCTTTGTATGAGATATGTTTTACATTCTGCAACTCAACATTCAATTTTAAAGCAATATAACCGCATGGTTGCATGTTTGGATGTAAGCAGCATTACAATGCAAGTAGCACCAAAATGGATACGGACAAGGAAACGGAAACAGAAACGAATACGCGACACGACATCCTAGTAGAACGTGGGACAAGTTTTTAAATTTAATAAAATTTATATATAGTTATTATAGTAGTGTCATGTTGGACACAATTTTGAACACGGGCACACTAGATGGTAGGAATTTCGTGTTTCTAGTGCAGTAGGATGGCCATATTCAACTCAGGTTACGCAAATTCTTGTTTCATACGGGTCATTTTTGTCTGAAACAATAAGATGGGGTTTTGAGACCATTTTATGGTCAAATGTGACCATAATGGTCCAGCTAGTGTTTACACTTTACAGCTAAGTAGTCTCAAAATTCCGTCGTATTGTTTCAGACAAAAATTGTTCATCTTAAGGGAGAGTTACTCGTATTATGTTCAGATTGTAAAGGTTCTTCATTGTGTAGCTAAAAATAAATTACCAATTAATGAGAAGAATATGTCATTATATTTTTTTGGCCGGATTGACTTCTTTTTAGTAAAGAAATATTTGGAGGAAAACTATATACGGCAGACACAAATGTATGGAGTAAGGTTTTATTTTTGATGAAAATATGGGTACTCATCATATGTCGGTGATGCTTGATTTTTAGATAAGACTTAAGAGTAAAGAGTCACTGAGGAAAGAGAAGGTTAAATTATATGCCCGATTCAGAATTAAATGCATGTAGTTCAAGATTCATTAAAAAAAAGAATTTCTAAAAAGTCGGCTTGAAAATTTAATTTTTTACTAACCTTATGGGCTTATGTCTATTTATGAGTCAAAAAATTATCTTGTCAAAAAAAAAAAAAAAAAAAAAAAAAAATTAACTTCATGTCGATTTATAAGTCAAAGAATTCACATAATCAAATAACAATCAAGCTAGATGTTAACGATGTTCACCTCTAATAAATAGATATGTTCACTAATTAAATGCTTACTGAAAAAAAATTGATATCAAAGAACGAATTAGATGCTAGCTTTTAGCATTGATTTGTGTGCAAAATTAGCAGTGAGTATCCTCAATCCTATTTAGTGTCTCATTGTGACACACACTACTTAGCTTCTAACACCTCAACAAATTAGTATATATTGTAATATTTTATTTTATCACAAGTGATGTGTCGAAATATAAGTGCTGTGACATACATAATGGGACACAAAAGTGGGACAGAATATCCTCACTGGCAAAATTAGAGGCTAGCTTAAAAAATACTTCCTCCATCTCGCTCATTTATTTATAATTTATTTATTTTATTTTGGTTGTTTCAATCAGTTATTTATCTTTTTATTTTGGAAATGTATTCGATGAGTAATTTTATCTTACACCCTTAATTTGGTTGCTTATCATCTACTAATTGACCATATTTTTTTTCCTTGGTCATTATACCAAATACAAAAGTAAACAAATGATCGAAACCGATGGAGTAACCAAAAAAAAGTAGCATAAAGGTTTGAACTCAAACCATTTCTAGTTTTACAATTTAACCTCTTACTAGAGTAGGCAATGGGCCGTGCTGGGCCGGCACGCGATCGTGCCTTCCCCAAAAATTGGCCCGGCCCAGGCACGGATATTGGGCTCATCGGGCCGTGCCGTGCCAGGCCCATTGATCCAAACCTACGCCGCGGCCCGCTCAAGGCACGGCCATTTTCGTGCTCGGGCCGTGCCTAGCCCATGGGCTTTTCGTGCTTTGTCCGTGGGCCGGCCCATGTGCTTTAATATTTTTTTTATTTAAAAAAAACGTTGTATAATTGATATATTTTTAGTACTTTTTGTTTAATAAATGATGATTAATGGTTTAAATATATATTTTATTAAATATTAGTGTACTTTTAGTTTAATAAATGATGATTAATGGCTTAAATATATATTTTGTTAAATGTTACTGTACTTTTTATTTAATAAATAATAATAAACGGGTCGTTCTTCGTGCCGGGCCGTGCCAAGCCCGTCGTGCCTGGTGCGTGCCGAGCTCCACCGTGCCTGGGCCGTGCCGTGCCTAGGCACGGATTTTTGATGAAAATCGCGCCGGAGCCCGTCCAAAGCCCATTCGTGCCGTGCCCGTGCTTCCTCGATTTTCTCGTCGTGTCGTGTCGTGCCGTGCTATGGGCCGTGCCGCCCACCGGCCCGCGGCCCTTTATGCCAACTCTACCTCTTACTACCCTTTTTTATTTTTTTTGATAGCAAAGAATAGCATAGCTTACATAAGAGCTTTCTGAGCAAGATTATGAGCTATCCTATTCACCCCCTAGAACAGAAACTAAGAGAGCAACAGTGAAAACGATCATATAAGGTTGTAGCCCATAAAGCTTACCCTGGATCTACCCTTGGGTCAAAGGTGAGTTTCAGATCAAATGCTACAAGCTCTAAGGGGAGAATCGACAAGGATTATTGGTTGAGATTGTCAATAGTGATATTTGCTCGATTGCACGGAGAGACATAGATTCAACTATTTGTGGAGTAGACAGTAAAGTATACTAACTTCATACATATATTCTTCTTCTAATCTGTATTTTTAGGATCAAAGTTATCATACTTTTAACCTTAAATAAGTCTGTCTTCACTTTATCTAGATAAAACGATTTTACATGAGTTTTTGTCAAAATTGAAGATAACAACCACACTTTTTAAACAGCAATCGAAAGCCAGATGAAATGGAAAAAGGTCAAGACAGAGATTACCCGAAAGAATGGCTGGTTTGTGACTTTGAGGATGCTCTTTGAGATTTCAGATGCCGATCTAGTTGCTTTTGCTTTTCAGTCCCAGGATTCAGTAGTCAACCAATTAGGCCTTATATATACTCCCTCCATTCAACTCCACTTTGCAACTTTCTCTTTCGCACACTATTCATAAGCAGACATTTAACTTTAATTTTCTCTCGATATATAAATTAAAATATATTCATGTGGGATCTTATTTGATTCGTCTTTAAGAGTAGATTAAAAATATCTAACTTTTATAATTTTTACAAATACGTAGCTAAAGATATTTACCGCATAAAAATCGCGTTGACAAACGTGATAAAGCAAACATGTAAAGTGGAGTTGAATTGAGGGAGTACTGTCATTTTGAATAAACCTCTCTGTCAAGAATATGGAACGATATAATTGAACGACTTGCCTTTCTCATTAATCATATGAAGGTATTTATAGTAATACATACGACGCCCTAGGTTATACAACCTAGGCCCAATACGACATATAATAGAATCCGACAACATACATATAATAACTCCGTTACCCCCCCTCAAGTTGGAGCATACGGATTGTAAATGCCCAACTTGGACACTAAGGATGTAAATTGAGCAACACCTAAAGCCTTCGTGAGGGCATCCGCGAGCTGGAGCTTGGTAGATACATACGACGGGGCTATAAGGCCATCTTTAATAGCATCACGGACAAAGTGACAGGCAATATCGATGTGCTTTGTCCTTTCGTGAAAAACAGGATTACGAGCAATGTGCAACGCAGACTGACTGTCACAAGATATAGGTACGGCAGCGGAATGTGGAATACCCAAGTCCAGGAGCAAACTAGTTAGCCACTTTATTTCACAAGTAATAGCGGCCAACGACCGGTATTCGGCCTCAGCTGAGGAAAGCGATACTGTGGCCTGTTTCTTTGTTTTCCATGAGATAATAGAAGCCCCTAAGAAAACAATCCACCCAGATAACGAACGACGAGTCATAGAGCACGTGCCCCAATCGGAGTCACACCAACCACACAGTGTCAAATTGGCATCACTCCGTAAAAGAATTCCTTGCCCAGGGGTACCCTTCAAGTACCGTACAGTCCGAAGTGCCGCGTCCCAATGAGCCGTTTGAGGCGCGTGCATGTATTGAGATAGAATATGAACAGCATATGTAAGATCAGGACGAGTAACGGAAAGATAAACTAACCGTCCCACCAAGCGACGATACGGCTCTGGGTCAGCCAGCACCGAACTGGTCGAGTGACCCAATGTATGATTCTGCTCAATGGGAGTGGGAGCAGGCTTGCTGCCGAGATAACCAACCTCGGAGATGACATCCAAGGCGTACTTACGTTGACACAAAAATATTCCCTCGTTGTTACGGGCAACTTCGATGCCAAGAAAATACTTTAAGGCACCCAAGTCCTTCATGTGAAAGCACTCATGAAGGTATGTTTTGAACCGTGAGACAGCATCCACATTATTGCCCGAAACAATTAAATCATCAACATAAATCAGTACATGAAGTTGTACCTCGTCCTGGACCAAAGTGAACAACGAGTAATCAGCATAACTTTGCTTGAAACCATACCCTTTCAACGCAGTTCCCAATTTTGCAAACCAACAGCGAGGTGCCTGCTTAAGGCCATACAACGACTTACGTAACCGACACACCAAGCCTGGAGTAGGAGAGTGAAAACCAGGAGGCAATCGCATATAGACTTCCTCATCCAAGTCACCATGAAGGAACGCATTATGAACGTCCATCTGATGTAGGACCCAATTTCGAGCCGCAGCAACGGCAAGAAATGTGCGCACCGTACTCATCTTTGCTACAGGAGCGAAGGTCTCTGCATAATCAACACCTTCCGTCTGATGGTTACCGAATACAACCAAGCGGGCTTTCAAACGTTCAATCGTTGCATCAGACTTGTATTTAATTTTATACAACCACTTGCTACCAAGAGCTTTCTTTCCTGGGGGCAACTGTTCCAAGGTCCAGGTCCCGTTATCAATTAACGCACGCATTTCCAATTCCATGGCTTTCCTCCACCCGTCATCTTTGACGGCCTCTTTGAACGACCGTGGCTCAATGTGACTCGCCACAGCTGTCATGTAAGTACGATGGGCAACAGAAAATTTAACATTATTTACATAATGAAGAAGAGGATACGGCATACCTGAGAGAGGCGGTGACACAGTGACGCGATTGGAGGAGGATGGACTACTACCATGCAAAGTCTTTTCGACAACGAAATCACGTAGATTAGAATTCGGAATTTTTACGCGATGACCACGACCAAGAGCTGGCTCAGTCACGGCTTGATCAGTGCTCACGGCCTGGTCAGGGCCAAGACCGGGACCCGGAGTGTTGCTAGAAGCCTCCTCGGCTGGACCCGTGGTGACCGTGGGCTGCTCATCACCAGGAGCATCAGTCACAGGCTCACGAGAGTCATCATCAGCCCAATCAATAATAAACCCGTCATCACCGTGGGAAGTGGGCTGATCGTGCACTGCTGAACGGAGCCCATCACGGTACGGAAAACAATCCTCATAAAACGTGACATCTCGGGACACAAAGAAATCACGAGTATCCAGATCATACAGGTACCATCCCTTCTTACCAGACGGGTAACCCAGAAAGACACATTTACGACTCCGACTAGAAAATTTGTCGGACTTTGCCTTCTGATTATGGGCGAAGCACAGCGAGCCAAACACTTTAAGACGGTCAAACGGAGGAGGTGAATTAAATAATACCTCATACGGAGTTATACCACCAAGTAAAACAGACGGAGTACGATTAATAAGATGGGCAGAAGCAAGGGCACACTCACCCCAAAACTCGATGGGCAGTCCAGCATGGAATCGTAATGCGCGCGCCACATTTAATATATGTTGGTGTTTGCGCTCAACCCGCCCATTCTGCTGAGGTGTACCAACACAAGACGAATGAAACAATATTCCTTGCTCCTTAAAGTACGACTGAAGGCAGTTAAATTCAGTACCATTGTCACTCCGGACAACTTTAATTACACCGGAGAACTGACGAGAAATCATAGCCACAAATTGCATAAATTTTGCATATACTTCCGTTTTATTATGTAACAAATAAATCCAAACAGCACGCGAGAAATCGTCAACAATTGTAAGAAAATAACGCGCCCCACACGAGGATGGAGGATCATACGGTCCCCATAAGTCACAGTGAACAAGTTCAAACAAACAGCTGCTTTTATTATTACTTATGGGAAAACTAATACGCACATGTTTTGCACGATGACAAACTTCACACGGTTTTGTCAAAGTGTCTTTGCTAGTACGAACAAACGGAAGTAAATGAACTACTTTAGAGGACGGATGTCCCAATCGATAATGCCATAAATCCACAAGTGAGCCAACAGAAACATTTCTTGTAACAATCTCCGGTTCTTGACGCAGGTAGTATAGTCCATCCAATCGGTCACCCTTGCCAATCGCCGCTCTCGTATGACGGTCCTGTATAATACAATTTTGTGCATTAATAATAAGCTCACAAGCAAGGCTGTCACTTAATTGTGACACGGAGATCAAATTACATCGTAAATTAGGGACATAAAGAACGGAATCAAGAACAATAAGCGGAGTAAGGACAACACGTCCCACTTGAGAGGCGTTTATTTGTGTGCCATCCGGGAGTCCCACAGCACGACTGTCAAACTGATGAGGGTTGAGAAGACAAGAATAATTACCCGTAACGTAGTGCGAGCACCCCGTATCAATAATCCACTTACCAGCAAAAGTATGACTCGGCGTACCATACACGATCACGTCCTCTTTCGCTTTTCCATCAACGGCAGCAGCATGAACCATGCTAGGTGACTCCTGCTTGTGCTCGGCCTGAGCACCATCCCCACGACCAGCACCACGGCCTGCACCAGTGCGCCCTCCACCACGGCCAGAGCCTCCACGATTGCTGCCACCCCCTTTTCCCGAAGCTCCTCTATACGGCTTTTTAATACCTTTCAGATCATACCACCAATCAGGAAGTTCTTCCATTAAATCAAAACACATGCTACGATCATGACCCTTACGATTACAGTTATCGCAAAGGAGTTGTTGACGCTCAGTTCGAGTAAGTTCGGAGGAGGGACGAGGCAGTAGAGGACGAGGCTCAACATTACGAACGGCAAAATTGGAGACAGCTGTGGTGTTTTCAACAGACCGGTCATTAACCCGCACCCGCTCTTCTTGAGAAATTAAATGGAAGGCTCGTTGATGAGTAGGCAGGGGAGTTTGAGATAACAGAACAGACCTCAAATACCCATATCGTGAGGTAAGGAGGCCGAGGAGGAATTGGTGTAGACGATCAGAATCACGCCGTTCAGCATATTGTTTACCAATGTTACAGTCGCACTTACGACACGTGCAGGTGATTATGGGTTCGAATGTATCCAATTCATCCCACAATTGACAAAGTTTACCATAATACGTAGCAACCGGCATCGACTCAGTTTGTCTACATTCATGAAGACCGGACTTAATTTGCTGGATACGGGGACCATCAACAATACTAAATCGATCGTTAATGTCATCCCATAACAATTTTGGATTCTCGTAATTAGGTAGGAGAGATTTTACCTCGGGGTCAATAGTATTCATGAGCCATGACACAAGCAGCGCCTGAACAGTGTCCCAATCCTCCGGAGTACAGGGAGGTTGAGGTTCGTTTATAGTGCCGTTGAGAAAGCCAAACTTGCGCCGTGCTTTGAGTGCAGTACGAACGGAGTACGACCAATCATCAAAGTTATTTAGAGTCAGACGGACATCGGTGATACGGTCTCCAGGTTTGTCGTTCTGACCGACAAAGTAAGGAGAAGAGGGTTCAATTTTTGTGGGTACGGACGAATCAGGAGCATCGCCAGACATGGCGGCTACGATTTTAGGGTTTATGATTTTAATTTTGTTTTGTAACCTGATACCATGTCAAGAATATGGAACGATATAATTGAACGACTTGCCTTTCTCATTAATCATATGAAGGTATTTATAGTAATACATACGACGCCCTAGGTTATACAACCTAGGCCCAATACGACATATAATAGAATCCGACAACATACATATAATAACTCCGTTACTCTCACAAAGGAGAAAAGTGGAGAGGACAAGTAAGGGAGGCTATGAGAGGTTTCTTTGAAGATAAATATTTATTATTAACACTTAACTTCGGCGCCCCATCAACCCCAGTCGTGCTCCGCTAAACAGCCACCACAATTAAATATTTATCGAAAATATGAACACCATTAACTTAACCTTCTTGATGGGAATAGTCTTACTACTTTGGTTGGTGTGTTGATCGATTCTCGTTGAAAAGTGGATTATACAGCTATACAACCTACAAATAATTACCCCTCCGTCCAGGGGCGATCTAGGATTTGATAGATGGAGGTGCGTAAATTTTTTTACAACGAAAAATCAAGTTATACATTAAAAAATCTTATTTAATTGAGCAAAATGTATAGTGCAAGAACATTAAAAAATTTTGCTCAATTGGAGGATTGAACCCATGAGGCCATGACCATTAAGGTGAGAAAACATGTCACAAACCACTAAACCAACATAATTTATAGGCTCCTTTATCAATCAAATTTGTATTTATTTTTGACAAAGAGAGTCCGGGTGAATCCCCTGCAACCCCGTCATAACTGCCACTGCCTCCGTCTCACCCATTTCTTTACATTAATTTTTGGCACTATTCATAAAAGAAGAGAATTTCTAATATAATTTTTAACATATAACATAAAATATAGTCATATAACATATTTTTTGAATAATCTTAATGAGTACTTTAAGAATATCAAAGTTTTATACTCCGTATATAATTTTTAATAATATGTAAATAAAGATATGAACAAAACAAAATGTAGTGACATAATGACTTGTTTACTCAATAATAATACTCAGGGGGCATTTGATTAGGGGTATTTCGGAAAGAGAAAGGGAATCAAAATCCCTAGCTCATTCCTTTTGATGGTGTTTGTTTCATGAATTTTGCCCATTTTCTTTCACCCATTTATTCCCCTCCATACCCCTACAGGCCACAACCTCTATAACCCCATACCCTCACGCCCCCACCTTATCTAAGGTATGAGACTCCCTTTCCCTACCTCATCTTACCTCACATAACTACCACCATGGCCATCACCGCATACGCCACAACAACCATCAATACCACCCAATACTACCACCACTGTTGACGCCACTCCCCGCCCCTTCACCTGTAATAATCCACTGAACCGAATATATCATTCGGGTGGGGTACTCCCTTGAATAAGTCCATTGATAGGCGTAAAATCTGACTAGTGCTTAAATGAATTCAAAGTATTACTCATATTAACAAAGTGCACTTTCTTTTTTGGCTATCCATGCAAAAGAACTTCATAGTAAAGTGTGCTTGACTAGGAGTAATTTTAGGATGGGTGACCTCCTCGGAAGGTTTCCGGGATGCGCATGAGTGAAGACAAAATGCGCTAGAAAAGACCCATGTTGATCTGTGGGCCATGTACACGACCTGACGGGCTACCATGAGTGATCGCTCCCGATTCAGGGCTTGGGCCGAGGTGTTACATTGTCGGTGTCAGGTACAACTCGCCGGCTGCCGACGACCTCATATTTGCCGATGTGGGCCCTGTTGGTGGTCGTTGGTTTGGTTGTTGTTGGTGGTGGTGGATGAGCGTTGGTAGTTCTTGTTTTTGAGTTTTAATTTTTTTTGTGATTCCTTTATATTTTAAACCAAACTGTTCCGGGTGTAATTCCGAAGCAGTTATTTGTTACCACTCGTGGCTTGTAGAATGATCTCTTTGATTGAATCCTCCTTTCGGTCTCCTGAAACAATGAACAAACTGAGGGCTCGGCTTTGCACCGAGCGTACTCACTCCGACGCTCAAGTCAGTAAACTTAAAAGGATTAAGTTGTGTGTTACTTGGCGAAGTATATGTTGTAGAGAGATAAGGAAGATATTACCAGATTATGAGGTGTTTAGGTTATATTTCGGATCCTTTCCTCAATGAGAGTTGAGGAGTATTTATAGACTTTCATCTTTTGTCACGTAGTGGCCAAGTGGCCAAGTGGCTAGCAGGTGGAAAGACTGATCTACCCTCGGCCGAGGGACCCATGGCAGGCCGGCGGGCCCTGTTGACTCCATGCCGAGGGGTCTTGGATATGAGTACGCGGATATGTGCCCCGACTGGCTAGTTGTCCCAGCCGAGGCACAAGAGACAGGCCGACAGGCTGCGTCGGTTAGGCTGTCTAAGTCGTTGACTTCTTTGTGGATATCTTTGACCTTGCTCAATATGTTGACTCGGTCAGCGGGTGCAGAATATGCCCCATCAATTTGCCCCCAGCGTAGTCTATGCCGTGGTATGGACCTTCGATGAGTGTTGAGCGTATTCTGCGCAAGAACAAATTTTCTGCCCCGGCTTCTTCTACCTCGGCTTGGTTCTGCTTAGGCCGTACCGTATCGTATCCCCCCTCCACATGGATGTGTAATGGACATCAGATGTGGAAAAGAAAGTGGTGCTGGCCGAGACCGAGGTTGTGAGTGCCGTGTGCTTTTGATTGCCCCAGTAGGTCTTTGCCAAGCTTGGTTGAATCAGCGGTCCGTTTGGCAAGTAGATACCAAGGGGCGATGTTGAAGAAGATATGTCCATTGGCATTCTGTCAAGGAGCGTGTTGGAGAAGTTTTGTAACTGTTTGTTGATTGACATTCCATGGCTGCATGCTTGACATGTGTCTCGTTGTTGATTGGTTGACGCTTCATGGGCTTTGCCCTGATTGGTCGGATTGAGTGGGCTTTGCCCTATAAATAGGAGAGTTAGCCCCTGAATTTGGCCTTCCAAATTCATTTTCTCAAAAAATTTCTTCTTTCTAGCCCTCTTTGTGAAACTTCTCTCTAGTCTTCTTAATCGTTACTTCGGCGTAGCACTTTTTCTTCCAGGTAAACAAACAAATTCACCAACTTTTAATTGTTAAATTTTTGTTGTGAACATGTCTTCTCATCTGATGCCGGACCTAGTAACCTTGCGCGGGGGTTCCCGTCGCGTCTTGATGAAGAGGAGGCACTAGCCGCCGTTCCGATAAGGTCTGGGGGCCCTAGGTCTCCTTCTCCTAAAGTTGATCCAAAAGCTCTGGAGGATTGGGAGGATGATGATGATGTTGATGATGACGGTGATGATGAGGAAAGGGCTCATCCTAATGAGGAGAGGTCGTACATCATGGATCACGGCGATGCCTGTAAGGTCTGCCCTGACCGTGCTTGGACCCACAAGTTTGCCAGTTGTTCTGGTCCTGACTTTTTCGAACGTCACTTCTCCTTCGGCAGGGAGTATAGTATTGTTATTCCCGGGAAGGTCGGCGGTCTGTTGCCCTCCTCCCGGTCTGATCGGCGTGTACATCGGACACCGGAGTATGGGCTCCGGTTTCCTCTGAATGAACACGTTTTGGCCATAATTAAAGCCATGAACGTCGCCGTGGCCCAACTGCACCCGTTGGCCATTAGGACTATAGTCGGCTTTGTGTGGCTCTGCCTTTTCAAGGGGGAGGTCCCAACGGTTAACTTATTCCGCCGGCTTCATCACCTTCGACCGTCAGCCCCTGGTCGCGTTGGGTGGTACAGCGTGCAGACGGAGCCGGGTTACGTCTCAGTTGATAAGCTTTCTTCCTGCAAGGACTGGAAGGCGCGGTGGGTGTACGTTGAGGTTCCGGAGGATTATCCACTGCCCCGGTCCTTCTAGCACCAAGTCAATTTGCGGTGCGAGAGTAAGGCGGAGCATGACAAATGGGTCTCCCGGAGTAAGCTTAAGATGGACGCCAGCAGGGTCCCTCTTAATGCGGATGAGGAGCGGGCGATGAGGCTGTTTGAGGCTGAGAAGAATGGGACGCCGAAGGGATGGATGCCCCCAACGCAGATCATTCTTCAGGATGAGCTGCTCTGCCACGTCGGCCTCATACCGGCCCTCGAATGGGGTGAGTAAGGTCGGTGTGAGGCCCATCTCTGCTTTTAATGTTTCTGTTATTTGAACTTTTATTTATTTCTTCTACTTAACCCTTCCTTCGTTTCCTTTGCAGACCATTTCGGCCCGGATCTGTCTGAAGATATCCTTAGGAGAATGGGACTTGCTAAGGACAAAACAGTTGTTAATTTGCATCCTAAGGCTCAGACCCGTGATCGCAGACCGCCGCCAAATGATCTCATGGATCAGCAGCTGAAGGCCCTAGATGTGAAGGCGGCCCAGGCGAAGGTTGCTGGTAACATGCCGCGCCGAACGCGGAAAACAAAGTCTTCGGTGACGACGGCGTCGACATCAGTTCCACCTCCCATCCCTTCAGTCCAGAAAGAGACGGTGGAGGTCGTTGATATTACCGCCGACACTACAAGAAAACACGACAAAGGCGACAGACATACTACAGTCGCCAAATTGGCGACAGAAAAAAAGACACGGGCGACCACTATCCATCGCCAATTTGGCGACTATACCTTTTTATCCAAAAATCCGTATGAAATCCACGGGCGACGCAATATTATCCAAATTGGCGACCGAAATCAGTCGCCAAATTTGGCGACCATTACCCGTCGCCTAATTTGGCGACCAAAACGGCGATCGCCAATCGTCGTATATTTTTTTTTTTGCGATTCTTCACCCTGTCCCCTTCATTCACTCTAACATCAACTTAAAAAAAAAAAAAAAACGCCCGAAATCCGACGACCGACGCCACCACCAACTACAACGACCACCGGACGCCACCACTCGCCGCCGCCATCCGCACACTACATCCCTACCGACCCTTTGTTTATAATAAAGGTTTGTTTTCGACTCAAATCGATTTAATTACTTCAATCCTTCATATTTTGTTTAAGTTGTGATGCTTATTTAGTATCTAGTTGTAATTTATACATTAGTGATGCTTATTATTGTATGTAGTTGTAATTTAATTAGCATTTTTGTTAATTAATTTGAGTTAGGGTTAGAAATTGGGGTTTTTGTTAAATTAGTAATGTGATTTGATTAGGGGATTGTATAAGGTAGTATAGTTTTATGAAGGTAGAAATTGGAGTTTTTGTTAAATTAGTAATGTGATTTGATTAGTGATGCTTAGTTTTAGTAATATTGAAGTAGTATTGTTGAAGGTAGTATAGTTTTATGAAGGTAGTATAATGTTAGGATTGTATAAATTTGCCTTATAATTAACCAAATTAAGTTAGAATGATTTAATTAGCATTTTTGTTAATTAATTTGAGTTAGGGTTAGAAATTAGCATTTTTGACAACTTGTATAATTAACCAAATTAATTAAGTTAGATTGATGACAATGAGCTATGGTTTGATCTTGTTGAGGGGTTCCAAAGAGGAGATGTGTATGGAGCCGGGTCGGCAAAGGAGATTTTCTACCCTCCTACAAGAAGAAGAGGGTCAATTTCCTCCCAACAACAACCTTATACCCCAAGTGTCGTGAGTGTGCTCCAAGCTCAATTAGCCGCCAGGGAGAGGCAGGATGCCGAGAGGGAGAGGCGGGATGCCGAGAGAGATGCTGAAATTCGGAGGATGAAGGAGGAAATGGACCGGATGAACTCCTTCTTCGCCAATTGCAACACTGGGTGGCGCCCGCAACCAAAGGATCCTAGAGATCCTAATCATGGAGGTGGTAGTGGAGCGGGAGCAAGTTTCCCTGTTATGTAGTTTTTTAGAAAACATGTTATTCCCGGATAATGTTAGATGACCAAAACTCGTAGAACTCGTAGTTGTGTGTATGGAACATGATTTTCTTTATCAAGTTTGGTTGTGTTGGCTTCCCATGTGTTCTCTGCTGGAAGTGTTGGTTTATTTGCAGGTTTTTACGTATTTGGCTAGGTCAAAAACGATTTTTAGGCTAAAAAAAATGTAAATTTGGCGACGGATACTGGGCATTTGGCGACGGGAAACCGTCGCTAAGCTTCTGACCATGAATTAATTTTATGGACATTGGCGACGGGGAACAACGCTTTTGGCGACCAAAATCTGTCGCCAAATTGGCGACCAACATCTGTCGCCAAAATGGCGACCAAAATCCGTCGCCCATTTTGAAGATTTGGAGATGACGTGGATTTTAGGAAAGCGACTAATAGCAGTCGCCTTTTTAGCGACTAATGACGATCGCCAATTTTGGCGACAATTTGGTCGCCCGCTTTAAAAATTTCGATCGCCAAAATTGGCGATTTAACGCTGTCGCCAAAAGCGACCAAACCTAGCTACGAAGTGCGGGCGACGGGTCTTAGTCGCTTTATTCTTAATGGCGACTGTTCTCAGTCGCCTTATATGGTCGCCAATTACCTTATTTGTTGTAGTGCGAGGAGGTGGTCACCTTGGCAGTGGAATCTCCTCTCTTCCGCAAGAGGAAAGAGCCTACTACCGCCGCTGATGCTTCTGCTTCTACTGCTGCTACTGCTGCCGAGGCCGGCAAAGAAATGCGTCCTCCGACCAAGAAGGCCAAGCCTGGTACAGATCTATCCTGTGGCTCAGACTTAGCCGGTTCATTAGGCGTTCCTGATGACAGGCTCTCTGGTATGTTCATGTATGTTGACACGGATGCTTTGATTGAATTTTTTGTAGATCAACCGCTGCCGTCTACCTGGCACAATGTTGAACGGCGTCCTGAGAAGCGATCTGCGCAGGCAGGTGGTAATAATGACACCGTCGTCTCCTCCTTACCGAAGCCTACCCCCGTCCAGATTAGGTCGGAGGGCCTGAGTTTGGCCAGGATGCTATCGAAGTGGGCTGATACGGCCGGTGCTCTTATTGTGGAGCAAGAAAAGGCCATGGCTAAAGCTGCTCCACAGCTCGAGCGGCTCAGGCTTGAACTCGACGCTGCGAACAAGGAAGCTGAGAGGGCCAAGGCCGAGGTCAAGAGGCATCCGTCGAGAGAAAACTTAGGGAGGACGCCGAAAAGCGATCCTCGCCGAGAGAGCCAAGGCCGAGGTCGCGGCGGCTGAAAAGCCGCTAAGTCTTTGGAGGGGCGTGACCACCTTCAGAAAGTCGCCGACTTTAATACTAAGAAGAGGGACGAATGGAAGGGCATGTTTCAGGCCCAGGGGAAGGTGGTTCGGAATAAGGATGTTATCATCGCCCAAAGGGAGGAGGACATTGAGACGCTCCAAACCGTTATCCTCCCTAACATGTGCGCCCAATACCGGGACCTGGCCGAAGAAGCTGCCAGGGAAGTGATTGGGGAGCTCTTTCCTCTTGATGGCTCCTTTCCGTGGCAAAAATTTGACGAGCTGCTTGATGACAAGCTCGAAGCTAAGGAGAAGACCGCGGAGGCGAAGGCCGCTGAGGAGGCGAGGGTGAAGAAGGAGGAAGAGGAGGCCGCGGAGAAGGCGGCCCTTGCTGAGAAGGCTAAGGCGGCCAAGGAGGAAGCTGAGAGGATGAAGGCAGTTGAGGCTGCTGAGGCTGAGGCTGCCAAGATAGCTTCTGGGTCGTCTACCAAAGATGATACTGCTAACGTCGCCGATGGCGGGCAGCAGCAGGCATAGGGAGACGGACGGTCGTCACCAGGCTCACCGGCATCTCGGATAGCTTCAGATTGTTGGGGGCCAATTATTAAGCCTTTCCTCCCTGCCATCTTTTGGCGCTTCAAATGATATGTCTGTAACCTTTTGTTCTTCTTTTCCTTGTTTTTTGTAAAACTTTGGTAGGTTGTGTTTTGGCTTATCCCTATGGGGACGGCCGTCGTCTGTATTCTCCTTACTTGTAATCATTTTTTAATAAAGCTTGTTTATTGGCCCTCGGCTTGGCCGGGGTTTTGATCACCATCCTTCACTTGTCTTCTTGCGTTATTAATTGAGCGCTTTTTCGTTTTTACCTTCGGCCTGGCCGAGGCAGTTAGAATGCGTATCTCAACTGTGTTTAACGTCTTTTTTCTTAAACATGTTAGCATGTTGGTCGCTTCCTCTTTCACTCTCGGTCTGGCCGAGGCGTCTGATTTGCGTTTTCTAACCGCCGCTGTGAACATGTTAGCGTATTGACCGTTGTGTCCCCTGCCAGGCCTTCGGTTGGCCGAGGCGGCTAGAGGTTACGGCTCGACTTCGTTCGTATCTGTAGACATATTGATCGCTTCCTCTGCCAGGACTTCGGTTGGCCAAGGCGGCTAGAATTGCGTCTCAACTGTACTTATACGTTCCTAAGGCATGTTGGTCGCTTTCGCGAGTATCAATCGCGTTGTTGTGGATCTTTGTGGCGTCTACTTCTTGGGGTGACTGCCCGGCTTGGGCCGTGGCGTCTACCTCGATATGACTACGGAGGGGATAAACACTTTGATGGAAAACTTGGATGATTCTTTATTAGATATAAACACGCGTCGGGGTGACAACAATTGTCTTGGACACCTCCGCCGCTATACAAAGTATTTCCTGAGATCGTCAGTGTTCCAATGGCTCATCAAAGGCACACCCTCCATGTCTGTCAGCCGGTATGTACCCGGCCTCATTTCTTCAACCACTTTGTAGGGACCTTCCCAGTTAGCCGTCAATTTACCATGAATGTTCCCTTTGTTGGTGGCGGCGGACTTTCTTAGGACTAGATCTCCTACTTTTAAGTCTCTTTTGTGGACTCTTTGGTTGTAGGCTCTTCTCATTCGGTTTTGGTATACTGTCAAGTTGAGGCGTGCTGTATCCCGGCTTTCTTCGACCATGTCTAGGGAGGCCTTCAGACCTTCCTCATTTTCAACCGGGTTAAAGGTGGTCGTTCTGAATGTCGGCACCGCTGCTTCAATTGGCAGGACTGCTTCGGATCCGTAGACTAAGTGGAATGGACTGTACCCCGTTGCTTCTTTCTCCGTGGTCCGGAGGGACCACAGGACGCCGGGTAGTTCATCGGCTCATCTTCCCTTTAGGTCTTCAACTGTCTTCTTCAAACCGTTGAGGATTGTTTTATTGGCTGCCTCCGCCTGTCCGTTGCTCTGTGGGTGGCAGACGGAGAAGTATGCAAATTTGATACCAAGTTCCTCCAACCAGTTCATTATTGTGTCACTCCAAAACTCTCGGCCGTGGTCAAATACCTTGACTTGGGGTAACCCAAAACGAGTTATGACATTTTCCCAGATTACCTTTCTTACGGCCGCCGTCGTCTTGGCTGGCACTGCGACAGCTTCAACCCATTTGGTGAAGTAGTCAACGGCGACAATCAAGTACTTTCTTCCTCCGGATGCCGTTGGAAATGGCCCTAGTAGATCCATCCCCCACTGTGCAAAAGGAAGGGGACTAAGTACGGCTGCGAGTCTCGGGAAGGTGCATGTATCACCGGAGCATGCATTTGACAGTTGTTGCACTTTTTGGTTTTGGCTCTGGAATCCTCAAGCATGGTGGGCCAGAAGTAGCCGGCTCGGAGAGCTTTGTGGGCTAGTGTTCTTGCCCCCATGTGATGACCACAGATGCCTTCGTGAATTTGTCACAAGATTAGCTCCGCGTCGGGGTGGCCGACACATTTCAAGAGTGGCCTTATTACGGACCTCCTGTATAATTCTCCTTCAAACACCAAGTACCTTGCTGCGATTCTCTTTATCTTCTGTGAGAGACTGCGGTCCTCCGGTAATTCATTCATCAGTTTGTACTTCATTATCGGAGTCATCCACGTCGTCTCGGCCTCTATGTCGCCCACCATGCCGACGGTCTCAGTAATGCTTTTGGCATTCCTGATGTCCACCAAAGACGGTTCGACCGACATTCTTGATGGTTGAACGGCAAGCTTTGAGAGAGCGTCGGCTCGGTTGTTCTCGACACTGGGAATGCATTGTATACGAAAAGATTTCAATTTTGAAGTGTCGCTTTTACCCTTTCCGGGTATCTTACCATCCCGTCGTCTCGAGTCTCGTACTCTCCTCTGATTTGATTAGCCACTAAAAGTGAATCTGTTTTCAAAATGATGTGTTCCGCCCCGGCAGCTCTAGCTAGCTCGACTTCGGTTATCATCGCCTCGTATTCGGATTCGTTGTTCGAGGCCGAAAAGGTAAATTTCAAGGCGTACTCAAACTCGTCCCCGTTTGGGCTGATGATAAGTATGCCGGCTCCTGAGCTGTTCGCCGTGGAGGACCCGTCGGTGTATACTTCCCATACTCCGGGGTTTTGCTCTTCTTGATATGTACACTCGGTCAGGAAATCTGCAAGTGCCTGTCCCTTTATCGAGGGCCTCGGCTTGTATTGAATGCCGAAGCCGGATAGCTCTACTGCCCATTTGATGAGCCTGCCGGATTGCTCAAATTTTTCCAATGCTTTCTCCAACGGTTGGTCGGTTAAGACCGTCACGGGATGTGCGTCGAAGTAAGGCTTCAGTTTCCTTGCGGCAACGACGACAACAAAGGCTGCTTTTTCAATCAGTGGGTAATTTCTTTCGGCGGGCAACAATGTATGGCTGACAAAGTAGATTGGGTGTTGGTGTTTGTCTTCTTTCTCGATGATCATGGCACCGACCGTGGCCGAGGTAATCGCTATGTATAGGTATAGCGTCTCCCAAAGATCGGCCGGGACAGGGTTGGGAGAGTTTGAAGATGAGCTTTCAGTTGCTTGAAAGCTGTGCTCTGTTCCTCCCCCCAGCTGAAGTCCTTATTTCCCTTCAACACCTTGAAGAATGGGGTGCTCTTGTCGGCTGACCGAGAAATAAAACGGGCTAGAGCCGCCATCCTTCCGGTCAACATCATAACCTCTTTTCGATTCCTCGGCTCCGGCAGGGCCAGGATTGCTTGGACTTTCTCTGGATTGGCATCAATTCCCCTGGCGCTGACAAGCACGCCGAGGAACTTACCTGACCGGACACCGAAGTTGCATTTCATTGATTTAAGTTTCATCTTGTATTTCCTCAGTGAACAAAATGTCTCGTGTAAATCGGCTAAGTGCTCGCTGTCAGACTTGCTTTTTACAATAGCATCGTCGACGTAAGCCTCAATGTTTCGCCCTTTTTTATTTTGGAACACTTTGTCCACCAGTCTTGTGTAAGTTGCGCCGACGTTATTCAAACCGAACGGCATCATTTTATACATGTATGTGCCGTTACCGGTGATAAATGCGCATTTAGGCATGTCTTCTTCAGCCATGAATACCTGATGATACCCTGAGAAGGCGTCCAGCAGGCTCAGCATGGTGTAGCCTGCCGTGGCGTCGATTAAACTATCTATTCGAGGCAAGGGATAACAATATTTGGGGCACACTTTATTAAGATTGGTAAAATCTACACACATCCTCCACGCCCCCAATGATTTCTTCACCATTACAACATTAGCTAAACACTCAGAATAAGTACAAGGCATGATAAAACCCGCCGCTAGTAATTTATCTACCTCGGCTTTGATGGCCTCATCCTTCTCGGCTGAGGAGTTCCTCATCTTCTGCTTGACAGGGTGAGCGGTGGAGAGTACGTTCAGCTTGTGAACAATTACCTCCCGGCTCACGCCTGGCATCTCTGGCCGATTAAGCGAAGACGTCTTTGTTCTTCCTCGCAGGTCTCAGGAGAGCGGCCCCGAATTTTGGCTCCAGGTTGACAGCGATTCACGGTGTGCCCGGGTCAATTTCCCCTTCTCGACTTCTTCGCCACTTTGAGGGATTGCATGTTGCACCCGCGAGATATCCGGACGTTGACCACTTCGTCTTTCTCATCCTTTGAGACGAGCTTATGCGCTTCCCCCCGGTCCGAGACATACATCGCGTCGGGGCCCCGATGGACATTATCGCATCGGCCTCGCTCTCGAGTGACTCGGCCTATGAGAACGTTGTAGGCGGACGAGCCGTCAATGACCACGAACTCAGACGGGGACGTTCTTAGCCGCATTCCCTCGCCGAACATCACCGACGGCTGATTGACCGCGGGGTACCAGGCCGGCCCCGGAAAAATCGTACAACGGATTGGTGCGGGGCTCAAGTCCTCAACCTTCAGACCGAGGTTGAGAAAGCACTCCCTGAACATGATGTTCGTGTAGGCGCTGTGTCAATCGGCACCTCTTGACTGGTGGTTGGCTATGTCCAAGTGGACTACACGTGTCGTATTTGTGCGGGGCGATGACTCCCTCGTAGTCCTTCTTCCCAATAGTCATATCGGGGATGTTGGAAGCGGGGATCGCTGTTTTGGGCACAAAGTTGATGGCCTGATATAGCTCATTCAGGTGCCGTTTGTGCCCATGAGCGGACCCACCGTTCTCGTTGCCCCCGATGACCACATGGATTACTCATATCCGTTCAAAGACGGATTTTTATTTGAGCCGCCGGTATTAGTCTTTTGGCCTCCGGCAACATATTTGCTGAGGCTCCCCTTCCGGATCAGCTCTTCAATGGCATTCTTCAGATGCCGACAGTTGTCAGTTAAGTGGCCGGTGTGGCCGTGGTACTCACAAGATCGCTCGTGTCACCGTCCCCCTCGCCTTGGGAGGCCTTTCCCACTTCTGACCCTCGTTCTTGCTCAGGGCAAAGACCTCGGCAGCAGATACGACCAAGGGGGTGTGACCATTGAACCGCTTTTGGTAGTACGGTCCTGAACTCCCCCCGGCGCCCGCCGAGCTCTATTTCCTGGCGGACTTGTCAGACCGTGACTAGGGATGTCAATGGATCGGGTTCGGGTCGGGTGAAGCCTCATCCGTCATCCATCCGTCTTTTTAAAATCTCATCCAACCCGTCCGTCATCCGTGAAACATATCATCCGTCATCCATCCATCCATCATCCATGGATGAAACGGGTGGATCGGGTGATAAACGGGTGTTGTGCATTTATAATTTCAAGTTTAAAAAAATGATGATTTTTTTCTCTCTACAAAAATAAAGTTAGATAATTAATTTAGTTTAACTTTCTAGTGGGTAGGCTTACAAAATATTTAAGAGTATAAAAATATGAAAATTTAAATATTTTATATCTTAATAATGTGTTATATGTAAAAAAAATTAAATAAAAAATAATAAAATCGGGTGATGGATGGATGGCGGGTGGAATTTCTTCATCCAACCCATCCGCCATCCACATCCGTTTCATCCGTCATCCATCCACCATCCATTTAAATCGGGTTTTCATCCATCTTTTAGGATCGGGTGGATCGGATTTTGATGGATTCGGGTGAAATTGACATCCCTAACCGTGACCTATTATTGTCACGGCGTCCTTCATCCGGGTTGTCCTCCCGGCGGCTCTTTCTCTCTGAGTGCCCGGCCTCGCTGGGGCCTACCCAGGTTTTGTGGTAGTCCTCCACCTTTATGGCTTGGTCGGCCATCTTCCTGGCGGAGTCTAGGTTCAGGCCTCCGCACTTGATGAGCTCGTTTTTTAAGTCTCCTCTCGGGAGGCCTTTCATCGATGCGAAGGCCGCGTTTCATTGTTCACTCACGAATCTGCTGAACCTTGGCGTCGAACCTCTTCACATAACTTCGGAGAGACTCGCTTCCCTCCTGTCTGATAGTCAGGAGATCCGATGTCTCGACGACCCTCCTCTTATTGCAAGAATACTGGGCCAAAAATGTGTCCCTTAGGTCGGCATAACAGTATACCGACCCATCGGGTAGCCCCTTGCACCAACTTTGCGCCATCCCATGCAGAGTCGTTGGGAAGACTCGGCACCAAACCTCATCAGGTTGCTCCCATACCGACATGTAAGACTCGAAAGCCTCGGCGTGGTCGGTTGGGTCGCCTTCTCCTTTGTATGATATGAGTGGCAACTTTAGCTTAGTCGGCACCGGGACCTCTAGGACATAGGCATCGAGGGGCTGTCCGACCACGTGTCGAATGACACGCGGCGATCGGCTCCTCGCATCCTTAGTCCGGCTCCCCTCCCCGTGGCGGGAAGGGCTTCTTCTCCGACTCTGGTGAGTCGGACTCCTTCTCCGACTCTGGTGAGTCGGACTTCTTCTCCGACTCTGGTGAGTCGGACTTCTTTCACTCCTCTGGGGCAGGCCTCGTCGGTGCTGCGGCGACACTGTCCTCCCGCGAGTGCGTGCGGGAAGGACTCAGTCTACCACTTGCACTCTGGGCTCCCCCGGCGTCTTGACATGGTCAGCTTCCTCCAATGCTTCGTTCAAGTTTCTCGGAGTCACATTTTGGGCCCTGGTCTCCTGTGGGGGTGCCGCCGCTCTTGTCGTTGTGACAGTGTGAGTCGGCGTGCTACCCATTAGGTCCAGGAGTAGCTTCAGTTTAGCTGCATCAACCACATGTCCCATGATGGTGACTTGGTCGGCGGACAGCGGTGTATCGGGTATTATTGGCATCCCGTACGCCGGTTGAATTACTCGGCCGGTGGGGGACTGCACGACCCCAGAATTGTGGACGGTATCATCTTGGCAGAATTCGGTTTCGTCGGTCACAATTGCTTCTGGCTGTTTTGACATCCTCTTTGCTTGTTGGGTGGGTTTTGTGTGTGTTTTTTTTTAAAGGGATTTGACTAGCTTCTAGTATGGGACTCCCCACAGACGGCGCCAATTGTTCCGGGTGTAATTCCGAAGCAGTTATTTGTTACCACTCGTGGCTTGTAGAATGATGTCTTTGATTGAATCCTCCTTTCGGTCTCCTGAAACAATGAACAAACTGAGGGCCCGGCTTTGCACCGAGCGTACTCACTCCGACGCTCAAGTCAGTAAACTTAAAAGGATTAAGTTGTGTGTTACTTGGCGAAGTATATGTTGTAGAGAGATAAGGAAGATATTACCAGATTATGAGGTGTTTAGGTTATATTTCGGATCCTTTCCTCAATGAGAGTTGAGGAGTATTTATAGACTTTCACCTTTTGTCACGTAGTGGCCAAGTGGCCAAGTGGCTAGCAGGTGGAAAGACTGATCTACCCTCGGCCGAGGGACCCATGGCAGGCCGGCGGGCCCTGTTGACTCCATGCCGAGGGGTCTTGGATATGAGTACGCGGATATGTGCCCCTTTAGCTAGTTGTCCCAGCCGAGGCACAAGAGACAGCCGACAGTGCGTCGGTTAAATTTGTCTAAGTCGTTGACTTGCTGTGGATATCTTTGACCTTGCTCAATATGTTGACTCGGTCAGCGGGTGCAGAATATGCCCCATCACAAACAAGAAATAAAATTAAAGGATTTTCATTTATTTCCTTTCCTCTCTTTAATTCCCTTTCCAATTCCCTCGTTTGAACCAAACACCATTATATAGGCCCGATTGCACAATGGTTCAATTGTTGTGGCAAGTCGCAATGTGGCATGTGTGTTAAATACGAGTAATTTACCTTAAACTTAAAAAATCAACCTTAAACTTTGAAAATCTCTATCGCCATAGGGACGACCGCCCCTGCTAAACCCCCCAGTTTCACCACTCCATGGGCATAAAATAAGGTACACTTGAAAAATATTATAGAAAATTTGCTTTCTGCTTTAATCTTAGTGATTAATCTTATACTCCTTCCCATTCACTATTTTCTTATCTATTTTTTAAAACGGATTATTCAGCTTTTCTTCCCCTTTTCTTTTTGGGAAAGTTTTTATTAATATTATACTCTTACCTCTCTCTACTCATCAAACCCCACCATATCCTTTATTAATATTTAACTAGTTGGAAAGCTCGTGCGATGCACGGGGCTCCCAATAGGATTATATGTTAAAATATATACTAAAGTTGATAAATAAAAGTTCAACTATGTTGAATCATTGATGAAAAAAAAATCGTGGTTGGTTTAGTTGATCACCGATGAATTATTAGTGTTTTTAACATAAAAGTTTTGTCATTATATAGTATAATATCAAGTGACATAGTTATAGTGTGTTGTTAGTTTTCTCATTGTTACCGGCACAACTGGTTTTTAATTAAAAATGAATGTTATGTAAAACAACTGGTGCCAAGATTATATATACTTAGTATGTTCAAAGAAAATGTTAAATCTCTTACAACATAATTTTTAATTTTACCTTGACTATTTTTACAATTAAGAGTATTTGCTCCCTATATACCTTTTGCAAAATCAAATCCAAAATGAATTTCAACAGAATTAGTAGTCTCTAAACAACAATTAAAAATATTTGTGATTCTATTAAATAGAATGCAGGGGCCAGGGGGTGCTTAGTAGTATCATCTTTGGCAACATTATTTAGTAGTTTATGGCATCACTAAAATCATTGGGTTACCAAGTTATTATTTTATGGCAAAGCTGAAAGTGTTGGTTTAAGTTACCACAGTCTAGTAACAGAAATTTTTTAAATTTAACAAAAAGTAAAATCGTGCCGAAAATGGGAGCAAACAAAATTTTGGGGGTTGATTTAGATGAGGATCGATTAATCATCAGTTCCAATAACAAAAACGCAACGAAAACATTGTAGCATTTGGTATTAACTATATCACTTGTATAGCATTCATAGATATAGTTGGATTTTAGAGTTATCGTTCTTATTGTTTCACGCACCATCAATTTTTTTACCAAAATAGTCTTTGACTTGGTATACTTAAGACTACTTATCCTTTGGAGTTTCATGCAAAATATCTAATACGACACCTAATTTTGTAAATTTGTGAAAATTTCTTTGTAAATAATGTTCTTCGTGTGGCCTTAATACCTTTGGTCTCTATCATCAATAAGAACCTAAATCCCTCGGATAACAATGTTTTTGATGCTTTTACGTAAAGCTGGTCATTACTAAATACTGGTTTCGACACATAAACAAGAGTCCATGACTCTTGTTTATTGTCATGGTGTAGAACAGGTGCAATGTATAGTGTCTCCGCTTAAGAACGAAAGGAATCTTCGCATCCGAGGAAGTCATTACTATCCTCGGGTTAAGTACATTTTGCCGACTTTGAAACCTGTAATTATCTTCCCTTCTACTACGAATTTTCCAAGGCGATTTATAATAAGACATATCCCCTTACATAATCCTCTTACAGAGTTAATGTTCCTAAATTCTCAACAACATAATCGGCATACCGCACTTGGTCTAAGACTCACCTTGCTTCTTAAACAAATAATTATGAGTTATATTAAAAGAAAATCATCATGGATACTCCGTTCCCTTCTTAAACATCTTCCAACTTGTTTTTTAGGGGTCAAATTTTAATAACTTTGACCATTAATATGTCTAAAATAATGGTCAAACTACCCCATTGATGACTGTGTAAAAGCAATACAAACGATCATTGCGAAGAGGATGAAGTACATTTGGTCAATTCCTAAAAGTAATGAATTTTGCTCCCAAAATATAACCCGACTAAAATACTCTGTCAAGTCTCGCAGAACCAAAAAAATGACTCCTAAAAGCAAGGATGTCATACGGGGGAGGGGACATGACGGATGTAGACCTTCTCATACCAGTCTTTCGTATCCTTTTATTAGTATATCGTGGCCCTTTTGTTGTTGATCGTGACATGTAATTTCGTACCTATTTTCATAATAAATGTAGCCATTTTATTTATAATAATGATTTATACCTATTTTATTACCTTTATGAGTACCACTTTTTCTTAAAATTGTAAAATAGCCTCTCAATAAGCTTATTAAGAGACCGTAACTCAGGAAACCTACTCTTGAAACTTTTATTATTTTTATATCACATCTTTCTTTATTAGAATAGTATATTTAAAATTTATTTTAAATAATATTCCTCAAAAATTTATTTTAAATAATAAGTTCATAGAACTTGAACTAAAATCTCAACCTTTAACAGTACAATGAGCTAGAAATTTTCATTTTCACGCGCATAATAATCACCATAACTTCTGAAGAGTATTAAGAATTCTATTTCCTAATCCAATTCATATCTTATATAATAATACAATTTATTATATATCCTAAATAATTTTCTTAATATTAGGTAATTCTATTTCCTACTTTTCTTAGGATAATTTTATTTATTTTATTTATTAATTTTTTTTCGAAATCTACTATTGTTAGGATTTCAATTTATTGGATTTTTTATTTTATTTATCAATTTTTTTTTTCGAAATCTACTCTTGTTAGGATTTCTAAAAAAGTTGGACTCTCTAATATCGCTCGAAAAGTTTCTGCTTTATATATGTATGTATGTATTGATTCTAATTATTCCTACCTCTCTCTATTAACCAAACCTGACCCATCTATTTTATTAATATTTAATTCTAATTATTCATATATTTCTCCAATTACCAAACCTCACCCATATCTTTATAAATATTACTCCTTCTCATCCAAACCAAAGTTTACATTTGACTTTTTGGCACTATTCATGATTGTAGATAATTTTTGGTATTATTAGTAATGTATAAGAGAAAATATAGTCATGTGAGATCTTGTTTGATTCATCGTCATGAATTCTATAAGAATATCAAATTTTTATAATTTTTAATAATGTGTAACTAAAGATATTCACGTTGCAAAACGCACCTCGGCATGCGTAATAAAGTCAAATGTAACATTTGGTTTGAATGGAAGAAAGTATACATTACATTTATACTCCACACCCTTGATCTCCGTTCTCATTTCAAAGGAGAAGAAAAAAGTTGAGGAGACTAGGAGAGGGAGTCCATTTAATATGGATATATACGCGACTTGCCAAAAAAATTAATAAATAAAAAAATAATATTCTCGATGGGATCAAATGCAATTAATGTTGAATCTGAAAAGAAGATCCAACACGTTTGGGTGCCTCTCTATTCTCCAATTTCCCATTTGAAACGCCCAAGTAAATCACAAACCCATCTAAAATCTAAAATCTAAAATCTAAAATCAAAACGCATCCATCCAGCTTCCAATCACCAGTTATTATGGATTTATCAAAGTTAAAAGGATCAATAATCCGACTCAAAAACGAGCAAAATCAGTACTACTTGGTAGCAGATCAAGATGCAGAAACCGTCACGCTAAACCGTGACGGTTCCTCAAAGGACTCGTGTTGGTATGTGGAATTAGTTGACAAAAACCCAGAAATCATAAGACTAAAGAGCTGCGTAAGCGGCAAGTATCTATGCGCGACTGATATCCCATTTAACCCCAAAAAGGAAGGAAAACTTGTTATTCAAATATACTCAGAATCGCAATTAGATATGTATGTAATTGATTGGTTTCCTATCAAAGAATCATACGATCAGTTTATAATGTTTAAGACATATACTGGGAGTTTGTTAAGATCTAATGATTGTCTTCCTCAAATGAAATGTGTCATCACACATGATACTCCTTTACTGTTGACTCGGTTGAGCGGCTTTTTCTGGACTATTGATGTACCAGAGATGCAGATTGAGATTAGCTCTCCATACGCGTTTGTTAACCAGGTTTGTCTATGTTTTCAATTAACGTACGAGTGTTTGGTAATTAGCAAGTTTAGGTTCATAGTTATTGTACTCCTTCGTATTCGGGTTTTCTTCCCCTTTGATATGGGCACAAGATTTTAGGAAATGATTATAGAATGAATAAAAGAAGATGGCGGGGTTTGTGAATTGGAGTGAGGAATGAATAATTAGGAATTAAATAAGGAATTCTGAGTTAGGTGTGGTTTGGTGATAGAGGAGAGGGATGAACAAAATAATAGTAAAAGTTGGGTGAGGTTTGATAATAGGAGAGAGGGAGGGATGAATAAAATAAGAGTAAAAGTTTCTAAAATAAGAAAGAGAAATAAAATCTGAATAATTCGTTTAAGGAAATAGCGAAGAAAATAGTGAATAAGCGGGAGTATTTATGTACATTTGTAGGGCTTGCTTGGAACGTGAGTAATTATTAAGAGAGTAAGGAGAGCTAAAATAAGAAGAAATAGAAAGAGATTGGTGGTTTGTGGACTCTGATGGTTGTGGAGGGTGGAAAGAGGAGGTGAGGGAGGAATTATTACCTTACCTTCATAATTTCATATGGAGGTAATGCATTACTTGGGGAAGACGTAGGGAATAATTACTCTCTTAATGGAGGGAGGGACTATTACACTATATTTTCCCATTTTTATCCATTTCTATCTTCAACATCCATCTCCTTCCCTCCGTTTTTAGTTCATTTTAGCTCTATTACTCCCTTAATAATTACTCTCATTCCAAGCAAGCCCTAAATAGTTAAAGATTCATTTTTTTATAGGGAGTATTTGGTAAACAAGCTGTTGTTTTAGCATATTCGAGCACGTTTGACCAATCAATGAAATATGTTGTTTTACCATATGCTACTTACCCAAGCATATTGGATATTGGTTAGCATATTTCAAAACATGAAATTTTACAAAGAAAATTGTTAATCTGTTAATTACCAAACACTTGAGCTAAACTAATTCTGCTAATTATAATATGCTGGTCAAACCTTTTAATAAAATATGTCATCTATTATCTGCTTTTGCAATATGCTTATGCTGAAATGAATCTGTTAATTTACAAAAAGCATGGAAACCACGTGTGTTTCCCTCCTCTTATCTTTCAATTGACGCAACACCTACTTTCTCGTGGACCACCTCGTTCCTCATCCTATCCTCCTTTCTTGTGTGGTCACACATCCACCGGAGCCGCATCTCAACAACCTTCATCTTTGCCACACACTTAGTTCCATATAGGAGTGCTAGCATGCACATCTTAGGGGAAGTACCCACCTTTTAATCTCTCTTTGTCACTGAAAGGTAAACCCTTCAATGTGGGTACCTTATTGATTTCCTCTAAATAGAAGGCAACCCCTATGCAAAGGGATTGACTTGTCTCATGTGCCCTTTCCACTAATTTGCGTTTTTGCTTTTTTTTTTTCTTTAAGAATGAATTATTTGCTTTGAAGTGTATGAAGTAATGATTTTAAGACATACTCCGTATTATCTATTTGTGCAGATTTTGTATTTAAAAAATAATTTTACATTTTCCTCCCTCTATAAATATAGCCTAATTTTAATCTATTTTTTCATACTTGAACTTCATTTTTATTTTCTCTATCTTCTTAATTAATAGTATTTTGACTTGCACTAATTAACAAACAAAAATATTCACAATAAAAATATTATTTGTTATTATGGCCGACAATAATCGAAATGTATGGAATAATGTTTGTAAAAGTAATTCGGATTTAAAAAATTCGTGTAAGATCGTATCAAGTTAATAAATATTAATGTACGTTTTATTATTTTTTATTATACCATAATAAATTTATATGAATTAATTAATTAATAGTGTTAGGTAAAAGTAAATGGTAAATAGTATATAGTGGGGTCAATTAAAAGGGAAGGGGAAACTTCTCCATTGTAGAGAAATATGGGTAAAACTTTACGGGATAGTGAAAAATGAGTTGGAGGAAAGAGGCGTAGAAAATATAAGAGAGAGAAAACTAAGAGGGGAAGGAGACAACTCTTTGTTGTTCATGCTCTAATTGATAAAATTTGCTCTTTAACCTATAACTCTATAAGGTATCACATAAAAATTAAAAAAATAAGGTTTCAGCTAGCTTATATACTCACATACTTGTAAGCAACTTTTTATTTCAGCCAGATTATTTCGTATAGTATGTACTTGCCAAACACTTACATAAAAGATACGTTAGCTCAAACCTTTGGTCAAATAAGCTAGTTGTAATGGCGTGCCAAACATAGGCTAACACCCTAGCTAACTAGCTTCTGATACGATTCATTGCAAATGTTCTATATTGGTCATGTATAAAAGAGTCGGTGTTGGTCTTATTTTTTTCGTACGCGTCAGATCTTGTTGGATTCAGGTCCACTAGTATGAAAACGGACCTGGATTCAGATCCTGTCACTTCGACCCGGATCCGAGCCGTGGGCACGTTTGCATAATTAAAACATGAAAAAAAATTATATAAAAAAGTAAATAAACCTTGAAAATACCCTTTAATGCAACACTTTCTTCAAATTTAATATGTTACGAAAACTTGTTTAAAAGCTGATACCTTCAAATACACATCCAATCAAGTTTTGGTACCTTAAGTGGCTTTAGGGCCTTGGGCCAAAAAAAGGAACTTACCCATTTCACCCATTTGTATTGTAATCCCTCGGTCAAAGTAACATAAACCTTCTTACTCTACGATATTTGCTCAAATTATCTAATTACGTAAACCTCAAACATATCAATCATACCACAGTTGATCAAAAAGTTAATTACTTCGTACTTCAATCTTAAAATTTGTCGTTGTTCAAGTCAGTATAAGTATCTATACCAAGTTATATGATGACTCATGAGAAAGTCATGTCTCCAATGCCAGGAGTGAAGCACTAAACATTTGGAGAGAGCACTTGGATTTTGGGATAGTTTATAAGTGAGAATGCGGAGAGAAATATGCTTATAGAAGGAAATATTTTGTGATGAAGATATTTGACTTTTGAGTGATACCCAAAGCCTTGGGACTACATGGTATTTATAGGTGATCACATTCACACCCCCTTTCACATTCGAGGATGCATGTATGAATAATCTAGATTTAAATACATGGATTATTCTAGCACTTATTTTGAATAAGGTTCATGAATTTGAATTTACTACATAATTCTAGACACGCCTCCTCCTCCTCCTCCTTGAGACTTTTTGCCATGACTCCTAGCTCGAGTCTTAGAAACTCAAATCTGTTTCTTAGTAGAGCTTTAGTAAAGATATCTCCCGACAAGCTTGACCTCTTTCTCTTGCTTTGCTTCTTGAATGGCATGAAACTTTATCTTCATATGCTTTGTTTCACTGTCTGTACTCTTAGCAATAGTGATTATTGATTTGCCATCCTAGAACCTCTGATGAAATTATCCCCATTGCTTGTGGAGGCGAGGCACAAGGTCGGACCCGTGGTGATCGACATTAAGGTGTCTCTGGCCTAGGTAGAAGAGGAGGCAAGGGTGTGGCTCACTGGTGGCTTGTTGATGGCATGAGTGGTAGTGTTTGTCTTTGTGGGCAGAAGGGTGCGAGGTTGGTGGTGGATAAAAGGCTGTGTAAATGGGTGGTAGCGGTTGAGTATGTTTGTTAATGAAAGTAGAAATGAAAAATGGGTTCCACACAACTTTTTAACCTGATATTATAGGCTAAAAATGAGCTAAGTCAATTATGAGAAGAGTGATCCAATAGTGTAGTTTTTTGGAAGTTAATGTAAAATTTAGAGTATTTTGAGAAGATCCACCATAAATTCATAATTGTCTCATATATGAAAATGGACTCCACACAACATTTTAAACTATACAGGGATATTCTACATGGTACCCCTCAACTTTTCGACTTTCTACGTGGTACCCCTACACTTTTTAAAACATACATGGTACCCCTAATTGTTGTCATTATCACTAAGTGTACCCCTAAACTTTATTTTCCGTCAATTAAACTCAGTTTTAGGCGTTAAGTGATTACTTGGACGCGTAACCAAACTTGTCATTTATCATCCCATGACATAAGGACTCTATTAGGCTCAATATCCATCTTTGGACGTGATAATTTGGCATGGGATCAATAAATTTTCCGTCAAAATTTTTTTAGCCCTTATATATCAATAAATATTAGGATCGAGATGTATTTTGAGCTTAATAGAGTCCATATGTCATGGGATAATAAATGACAAGCTTGGTTACGCGCCCAAGTCATCACTTAACGCCTAAAAACCGAGTTTAATTGACGAAAAAAATAAAGTTTAAGTGCACTTGATAGTGATAATGACAACAATTAGGGGTGCCATATATGTTTTAAAAAATGTATGGGTACCACGTAGAAAGTCGAAAAGTTGAGGGGTACCATGTAGAATATCCCAACTATACATATATTTATTCGACCTCCTATTAATTCCGTTAGTTGTCTCATATATTCTGTAAATGCTTTACAAATTGAGCTAATGGGTAACAGGCAATGCCGTGAGGTGTTTTAGCATATACTGTATTATTTTAAGTGTGTGAAAATATATTGAAATAATATATTTGATTCTAATCTAATATTTAATAATTATTTTTTTTAAAAATGACCTTATCCTTTAGAAAGAATGAACCTTACCTTTTTATTCGTCATTTTACACAAAAGTAAACGGTTGATTGTCAAAAACCTTATACAAATACTGCTAAATGAGTTATGCCTATTCATAAATTATACTACAACTGGATGTGATTGTGTAGTTTCTGAGTTTTATAATAAAATTTTCGAATTTTCGAGTTTCGTTTTAAAGATTATGAGGTTTACTATAAACATCGTGGTCTCGTTCCCTTAAACATTAAGATAATTTTTTTTTTTTTTTGCAATATAACTCAAGAACTATACATATGAATTCAGTTAATTTTGAGTTTTAAAGTCAAAAAATTAACGGAATTACTTTTTCACATACGGATTTTACTCTTTCACATATACTTTTTCATTAACTTTCCATATCATACCCTTTCTCCTAAACCTAACCAAATCAATTCTGATATGTACTTTTTCCTTAAAGTTGAATCTAATTGCTCTACAAACTTGACAATGGATCATAATTCTCCAATTAGTGAAGTGATTTCTTATGTTTATTAATTATTATATGTTTTGTTGAAATTATTAGGGTTTATCAATTAGTTAAATTAATGTCTTAATTTTTATCAATTAGGGTTGGTGAAATGTAAAAACACACTTGTAATCCCCAAGAAGAAAGTTCGTTTACTTGTAGCAGCAATTAAAGATGAAGGACTTGCAACATTGCTCACAGAGTACACCAATTTTACAAACAACCATAAATGCCAAGATAATCGTGCATTGTTACGTGAAAAGTTGAATCTTTTGAATGCTTTTTTTTGAGCATTTTGGGAAAAGGGGATTCTGGTACACGGTAGCCGGAGAAGTAGATGGTGGTTGCCGGATGGTTTGTCGAAGGGTAGGTTGTCGGATGCCGGAGGGTGGGTTGCCGGAGGTGAAGGGAGGGAGATGAAAAAAATCAATGGATTTGTGAGGAAAAAAATGAGAAGGGTAAACTCGTAAAAAGCGTATGTGAAAGAGTAAAATTCTATGTGAAAAAGCACGACCTAAAATTAAATATAACTTATAAACTTTAAAAGCCCAGAAAAAAATATACGTAAACTCAGTTGCTAAAAGGAAAGGGTGCGATACATCAGATGCGTGTTCCTTTTTTCCGAGTTATGCTTGTCAAATCCGCTAACACAATATGCTTTTGCATTTATCCCAAGTAAATATGATTTGTTAACAAACAAGGTCAATTGTAATTTTAAGCTAAATATGGTGTTACAATTATAATTATCATCAGTATCAAAATTTCATTTCAAGTCGTATAAATTACGTTCACGGTCTGAGTGAAATTAAGGGTTGTTCATGCCTCTTATATGAAAAATTGAACTCAAAATAAAAAAATTTACTCATAATTGTTATTACTCCCAATAATACAAGTACTGGTTATTTCTCATGAACTTTCTACATTTGACAATATATGTTTGTTTAACATATCTGTAGGAACCTATCTTTTCAAAGGCAGGAGGCAATTTTTCAGAATTAGGTGATGAAGGAAACTCCTCCGTTCCTATACAAACGATCAAAGCAGGTAAACTTCATTGACATTTGTAAGCATACTTTTACTCACATAGTCTAATACTGGATATAAAAACTGAAAATCCGGCGGTCCAATTATTGACACTTGTCACTTTATATTGTTGACATTTGACATATATTAATATTTTCTTTCGGATAATCTAAGCATGTTAAGTTTATGAACCTACATAGTTTAAAGTTATTATTTGAAGTTTTAAGTGATTTAAAATTTGGAAAGTATATGGCCATATTGCTACCTTGTGAAGAGTGAACTCTCTAGGGGTGTTCACTTCACCAAGTGGTCCGAACTAAAGATCAGACTGGACCGTATTTTATTTGGTCTGGTCCACGGTCCACCTATTTACTTTACTTTCGTGACCGAACTTATATAAGAAAAGAATCTTTAAAATCGTTATATCATTGATTTTATTTTCTACTTTGTTTACATGTATTATAATACTAGATTTCAAGCCCGGGCAACGCCCGGGTCATATCATAACAATGGCTTTTATGTGGTAATACATAAAAATGACCTAAAAATTATATTGCGAGAAGTTGAATACAAATGATATTTTGATAGGCTTAAATAGTGTGATAACGAGTATGTGTACGGGTATGTATGTACACAGTGATCGCGAGTGCATTTGAATAATAAAAAAAAATTAATGATTATTATATATAAAAAACTGGGTTGAAATGTTGTGGATGCGCCACGTGTCCTATACAGCCTTAATGACAAGCATTAATTACAGCTAATCATTAATATGAACATAATAAATGTTGTATAAATCTCAGCAAAATATTAATTATAGTTTAATAAATTTTATTATAAAATTAAATTAAATAATTACGATGATTTGATTCTAAATTTAGTATAAAAAATATTTTGATAAAATTCTAAAAAGTAAATAATTACGTAAAAAAAAATATGAGAAAGTTATAAAACTTACCTCATTAAATCCATTAAGAAAAATATATTTGGAAGAGTTATTGTATTTATTAGCAACGGAAATTAAAGAAAAGTACAAAGAGATAAGTTTTTATAGTGTGGTAATGGAAAAAATTATATTTTGTGATATTGAAAATATATAAGATTTTTAGAGGTTTAAGTAGTGTCATAACGAGTACTCCCTCCGTCCCGGTCATTTGTTGTCCTTTGGTTTTGGCACAAAGACCAAGGAAAGAGGAGGGGGCCTATTAGTAAATGATAAGTGGACCAAATTGAGTGTGAATGATCAAATTGCTTATCAAGTAAATTCTTAAAATAGAAAGGACAATAATTCACTGAGATACCCTAAAATGGAAAAGGACAACAAATGACCGGGACAGAGGGAGTATGTATATACACAGTGATCGCGAGTGCATTTGAATAACAGTGATAACGAGTACAGTACAGTTGAATAATCAAAACAAAAGTAATGATTATTAACTAATATAGTGTTATAAACGACATGAAAAGTAGAAAAAAACAAATTACATTTCCCTTAATATATTCAACTAAATGTGTATACGTCAAGTATAAAATATTGATTATGACTAACTAAATATTATTTTAGTTAAATTTTTTATATCTTATCTTTTAAATACTTTAAAGTTAAATCTCAAAATATAATATTTGAGAAAGTTTAATTTATTTTATTAACAAGTAAACTCTTAAATATCGTTATATATGGTTGTTAAAAAAAAGAAAACGTGCAAATTTATTATAGGTATGTTTGACACATAATACATGCAGGACACAATCAAAACATTTGAAAAACATGAGTTTGGATCATATATGTTTGATGCATAAATATCACACGCTATACATAAAAAACTAAAAATTGTATAAAGTTATATTCACATCATATTGAACAAATATTAATTGATTTGGAACATAACGTATCGTGATATGATATAATTTGAGAGCTTAATGTTGATTGTTGCATTATTCGAATAAATTTTATTTTAAATAATATGATATTTGATCAGTCACAAATTGATTTATAAAACCTTGATCATGCATAATTAACTTTCACTTATTAGTTTTAGTTAAAATTGGATGTATTTTATTTTAAAATATTGTACTTAAAACATAAAAAAAATTAACTTTGAGAAAAATTAATTTATTTTTATTTATAAGTATAAAAATATTAAAGGTCATATATGAATTATATTATTTTTCTTTAATTATAATAATAAAATTTTAAAACAAGTTACGCGAAGCGCGGGATACTACCTAGTGAATGATAAAAATGATTCAATCCAATCTAAATTCCAATCAATGACTAGGTGGTACACCAATTTTACAAAAAAAACGTGACATTGTGTTATTAACATGGAATGCACGTAATGACATAATATGTTTGCCAATTAGAAATCATATCACAACAATACAAAAGCTGTCATTATTTTCTTCCCTTTTTATTCAACATCTCGTATTATTATTACTCCGTATATTATAGTTCATAGACCTATACATCTGAGGTAGTATCTCTTAAGACTCTTATTGTTTATTTTCTGAGTTTTATTTTAAAGTTTTTGAATTATGCTTTAGTATAAAGTTTTTGAGCACATTTACTAAAACATTACACTAAAAAAATATAATATTGCTCAAAAACTATATTTATAATTAGTAATATGCTCAGAAAAAATGTGTATATGCTCAAAAATTACAAGGTCTGAGGTAGTACCTCAGATGCGTAATACTTTTTCTCTTATTATAACACTTCTTTTAACTTTACTTAGTCGTTTTCTGATACCATTTTCTTGTCCTTATCCGCTGATTTTTCCTCTCATTTTCATTAATTTGTCTTAATCATGAACACCCAAGATCACGAAAAGAGTAATCTCTCAGGTTTATCATCTGGGTCTTCAATTTTTTTTCCATTTTTTGCTCTTATTTTTAAGTGTAACAGTTATGTATTCCTGCAATTTTTTCATTTTTTTGCGTAGATTATTCGATGGGTAGTTAAATTTTGATGAATTTGATAATGGGTTTTGTTTATATTTGCTGACATTGTGTTAGTTTTTTTTTCCATTTTTTTTTTATAATTTTGAGTGTAGCAGTTATTTATTCCTGCAAAATTTTCAATTTTTTGTGTTTTTTGGTGTAGATTGTTTATGGGTAGTTAAATTTTGATGAATATGATAATGGGTTTTGTTTGTTTTTATCTGCATTGTGTTAATTTGTTGTTGATGTTGTGTTTTTTGTGTTGACTTGTATATGTTCGACGAAATGCCTGAATGACAATGTGTTTTCTTTTGTTGTTGATTGGTTTTGTGGTGAAAAGGGAATGATGGGAATGGCGGAGTTCTTGTATGTCATAAATGTGGATGGCCGTTTCCGAACGTGCACCCTAGTTCTAAGCATAGGAGGGCTCATAAGAGGGTTTGTGGAACCATTGAAGGGTATAGATTGGATAATGGTGCAAGAGATGAGACGAGACTGGATGGTGACGTTGTTGAGCCGAGCTCTGATGATGATGTCAAAAGCCCTAGTAAATTTTCGCTATTTTACTTTCGTGATTTTGTATTATTGTTACTGTGGTTGGATTGTTTTTAATGTTGTGTGAAACTGTGAATGTGTGGATGATTATTGAAATGAGTGTGTGATTATTTGTTGTTGAAGGCGAAAAAGTTGTGGAGAGGACTATAAGCAGGAGGGCTAGCAGTGGTGTTAGCAGTAAATTAAGTGGATCGACTATATCGGAGAATGATGTTTTCACGGATGCTGGCACCCAGATCAGTGAAAGTTCTGTTACTCTTAGGAGAGAGGAGTCTACTGGTCTCATACAACGGTATGATTCAATGCAAAATAGGAATGAACTTGATGATACTTGGACTTTGGATACAAGTTCCGCAGGTAATTCCATGTACACTTGACTATACATTTATCATGTTTTTTTTTTTTTTTTTTTTTCTTGTAGGGTAGGGGTTTAAGACAAATGCGTCCTCGAACGAGTTTTGGATTATTATGATCAACTCATTTATCACCCTGCGTCCTTGACTGATCATAGTCATGTGATTGTCTTATAAAGATTAGTAATCAGTAGTCATTAGATGTTGATGCAAGTAGCATTAATTAGAAGCTTATTTACTTCATAATTTGAGAGTTAGATTTGGTTTAAATGAATGTAGACCAGTCCTGTGAAATTCCTGTTGATTGTGTTATTGTTGCACTAAGGGCTGGCAATGAATCCTCGAACCGACCCAAATTTGTGGGAGTCAGTATCTCTTTTCTGTGATTCAGATCCGCTTAATAAGGCAGAGATTCGCATGTCCGATCCAGATTCGTTGGACCCTTAGCATTTGGTTGGATCTCGATTCTCGATCTTGAGAATTTGGACCAAATCCTGGAAAATGGATATGGATTTGGGTGTTGCTGGATACTTGAATACAATTGAGATCTGGCTCGTTGTTATCCCTACTTGCACATATTACTTGTCGTCCATTTCTCGGAACATGAGCATTGCAATGTTGTGTGTCGTTTTTAACGGGTCGGTCGGGCAGGTTACGAATTTGGTCCTTTTGGGTTGGGTTTATTCGGGTTTAGAAAATACGAGTTTCGAGTCGAGTTAGGGTTAAAATACTGGTTGATGTAGCCGATTAACAAATGTTTATTTTTTTAATATTTTATATTATATTGTTTTCATAATTATTTGTTTAATACGGAGTATATGATATTAGTAAGAATAAATCGTCATTATTCACATTAAGATTTATATTTGTGTACCCATCGCCCATAGGTGAGCCTAAGAAAATCTTTAACAAATACTTTTACTCTCGTAATAATGAGGGATTGGTTAATGAGTCATGATTTATAATAGTCAACTAGTTTTGTAACCCGTGCAATGCACGGGCCTTTAAAACGCTTCTTGCAAAATGGAAAACTGTTCATATATGTCTTGCTTATCCGACTTCGAAGTTACACCGGCATTAACATCCTTCTCAAAGTCTCCTACATTTATGAACCAACAACATTACCCCAATGCCTTTATACCTCTCCCAAAGTGCCAAAATAGTGAGGTTGAATGTACAAAACTTTACCATTGTGTTAACAACAGAGAGAGATACACTTGAACTCAGCACAAATAGTCAATATGTTTAGGCATCATACTTCATAATTCGTTAATAATTTAAGTGGGATGAATTAATGTTACTTGTCACGATAAATTTAATAAGTGATCCGGACAATTTATACTGGTGCAATGAGTATGATGGGTTTAGTATCTTGGACTCGTTAGCAATCATATAACTTTAATTTTTGTAAAGCTAAACTAATATAAATTTCAGGTGATTACTCATAAGATCATAAGAACATGAGAACATACATATTATAACTAAAATTAATTAACGACACTTTATCAAGTTATAAATTTATTTCAAAGAGCCTTAGCTTGTTCGCCAATTAAAAATTATAGGGTAGATCAAAGCTAAGAATGACCGGCTTCAATTAAGACAACCTTGGGTGGTAGTTGCATATCCAAAGCCAGCACTTACAGAGATCAACGCACTTATCTCCCATCCTCACCCTTCTATTCCATACAGTAAAGTTAAACGTTAGCCGAAACATAATATGGTCAAATAATTAAAATCATAAACGGAGTTTGGTAGTAGCATCCAATTACGCCCTTAATACATTGGACTTATCCCAAATTGCCAATAAACTCCCATAATTCAATGTAAAATTGTTATTGAAATTAATCGAAAACAAAAGAAAATCATGAAATTTAACAAAATAAATTAGACAATGTCAAGTCTGATGATCCTTGTTATGAGAGAAACCACTTATTCCACTGCCTGGAAGTTAGAAGAAACTATCCACCCATATAACAACACCCATATCAATTCTAATGGACAACCTCATTAGTCATCATTCCTGATGTCAAACATCTCCAAAAGACAAGTTGTGTTAACAACAGGTATCATTAACGATGAGTATATATATATAAGATAAGTTGCAACACAAAAGGAAAGAAAGGATTATGTATTTGCTATTGGAGTAGAACATTATATAAGATCAGTTTTAACACAACGACAACAAACAATGAGTAACAGGATAGAAAAGGGGAGTACCAGCTGAAGGCATAAAGATCATTGTGGAATGACATCCTAAAAGTCATCAAAAGGGCACGTGATGTTGTCATTTGATTAAAGAAAAGAGCAGAATCGTGGAGTCTGCTGGCCGCGACTACTTAAACGTGTATCATGCGGCCTATGCTTGTTTTCCTGTTGCGTTGTGGAAATTTACTTGAACACATAATTCGATTAAATTAGCACTTCCGGCAGAGTCTTTTACAGTGACAAAAAACAATTGATGACCACGTAATGCAAAGTGCAAATCACTAATCAATACTAATGTTATTAACCTCCAACAATTAGGAATCAACTTGTCAAAACATGAAAATGAAAAAGAAAACAAATTGAAAACATAAGATACTCCCTATTTCAGTAGAATATTAAAAGTTACCTCACTCGTAAATCCCATATATATCCCTTGATGTCATTGAATATCTACCCCTGCAATTCATTCCAAATATTAGCAAGAGCAATTAAAAAGTACTCGGATATGCATTAGCAAGAGCAATCAAATATATTAGCAAGAGCAATCAAAGAGTTGATAACCACGCAACAAAATAAATTTATGAAAAATTAGGCGTATGCACAATATTGTAGTTAATAATGTATTCGGTATAAAAGAGGGAGATGATGAGATAGAGGGACTTTACCTTGATGTGAAGATAATAAGAAGAGAATAAAGAACGACTTTACTTTAATGTGAGTAAATATGGGGAAGAGAAAAAGACCAAAAGTAAAGGAATTATTTAGCAAGTAAGAATAAACACAGTCAACGGACAAAATGTTTCTCTAGTTTCCTCTAATTGTTGAGATGGCTACTGAGGTTTGTGAAAGATAGGGAGATGCAATAAAACCCCGAAATTTAATCAAATTGTATGGGTAATCCATTTGGGGAGGCAAACAGATGACAATTAATTGTCATCAATGAATGATTTAGTAACTGTAAGAAGTGGGGATTGAAAAGTTCTAAGACAATTAAAGCAATAACAGACCTTCACCAAGAGGCGAAACATAAACCGGAGCCGCCACCAACGCCTCACACAAGGAGCTGACGCTAAACCATGACGGTGGCCATGGGCCTAGTAGAATCGGTATTGGACTGCGCCAAAGGGTCCGGGAAACCGGCCATCTCCGGCAGCCGTATGAAGGGGAGAAATGGGGAAACCATATTGTGAAGGTTGGGTAAGTATCCGGTTTATGTAGCTTCGCGAAATAAGAGTAACCACGGTGTATTTCATTGTGGGTAGGAAGACTGATGAGAGGCGGGGCAATTGTGTTGAGCTGATGACATGGGTTTTTTTGGTGAAAGATGAAATGTCGTTTTGAGAGTACGTGGCATTTTCTAATCCAACGTGGCATTGTCTACGTGGCTTTAATTTTGCAATTTAGCTTAGCCTTTTAATAAGATTTATAGATGGTTAGGTAATACAATGAAACTAGGTAGTATCCCGCGCTTCGCGCGGCTTGTTTTAAAATTTAATTATTATAATTGAACAAAAATAACATAATTTATATATGACCTTTAATATTTTTACTTATAAATAAAAATAAATTATTTTTTCTCAATTTTTTTTTTTTTAGATTTAACTTCAATGTTTTAAAATAAAATACATACAATTTTAATTAAAACTAATAAGTGATAAATGCATGATCAACGTTTTATAAATTATTTTGTGATTGATCAAATATCATATTAATTAAAATAAAATTTATACTTGACTTCAAAGTATTTAAAAGATAACTTTCTCAAATAATATTTTTTGAGGTTTAACTTCAAAGTATTTAAAAGATAACATATAACATGTTTAACTAAAAGTAACATTTAGCTAGTCATAATCAATATTTATACTTGACGTATACATATTTTAATTGAAGATATTAAAGAAAAATGTAACGTTTTTTCTACTTTTTCATGTCATTTATAATACTATATTATTTAATAATCATTACTTTTGTTTTGATTATTCAAATGCACTCGCGATCACTGTGTACATACATAATCGTACACATACTCGTTATCACACTAAACTTATCAAAATCTCATATGTATTCAATTTCTCGTAATATAATTTTTTTCATTACCACATAAAAAATTATCTCTTAGTAGTTTTCTTTAAGTTATGTTTTTAAGAAATACAATGATTCTTCCAAATATATTTTTCTTAGGATTTAATGGTCTAAATTTTATAACTTTTTCAAAATGTCTTTTAACGTAAACATAAAACATTATGAGACACTCACTTTAATCATCTCTAAAAATCAAAATATTTAAATAAATAATGAAAATTATACTCAATTTGAAGCATTTTTCGCAATGAACGTAATTATTTACATTTTAGAATTTTTATCAAAATATTTTTTTTATAAATTTAGAATCAAATCACCGTAATTATTTAATGTAATTTTATAATAAAATTTATTAAACTATAACTAATATTTTTGCTGAGATTTATACAGCATTTATTATGTTTATATTTAATGTTCGGCTCTAATTAATACTTGTATTTAAAGCTGGGTTGACACGTGTCGCAATAAAAATGACCTAAAAGATAAATCCTAAGTATACATTACAAATTCTCATTTAAGACGGACAATATCCGTTTTAAGCTTATGACGGGTCAAACACATATCAAATCACATTACAATTAAGTTGCATAAGAAATGTCAAACACTGCCAAAGTTTTATCTTTATTACCATGCACCATGTGGTAATATTTGACCAATTTTAAATTTAAGACAAACACTCTGTTTTAAGCAGCTCAAAGACTATACATAACAATTGTTCATATATACGGAATGTAGTATCACACATTAATTGTATACCAAGGAAGCATGGGAGGATAATTATCATCATCATCATCATTGACTATTTATTCAACATCCATGTTTAATTATGATAATTCAACTTTATAATGATTCTCCAACTTATATTTTGGGTCTCACCCATGTACTTCATCATATATTTCGTAGTTTATTATTTATTTATGATTTTTTTGGGTCAAAAACCACCTTATATTGATATTTGTAAAAAGGTAACCTTAAATTTTTTGAACCCTCATGTTGACCGGACCAAATATGTTGCACTCACATTCCCCAGCCAAGTCGTGTGGCTCTCCCATTTTGAACCCTCATGTTGCTCTCCCATTTTGAACCCTACTTTGGACCGCATCATTGTTGGCTATCTTCAGTACTTGTCCCTCGGTCTTTCAAATTTTCTCTCTCTGTGCCGGTCATTTGTTTACCTTTACTTTTGGCACAAGGACCGGAAAGAAGAGGGGAGAATTTGAGTTTATTGTTAGTGGATGACAAGTGGATAATAATGGATGTGGTAGATCAAATTACTCATTGAAAACATTCCTAATATAGAAAAGTAAACAAATGAATAGGACACACGGAATAGGTAAACAAATGATCGGACGGACACAGTAGCTTTTACCATGAACAAGGTCACTGATAGTCAATGGAACTCATCAACTCTGCCAACCCTATCGTTTTACCCGTATGAAGCACTTGACTCTTGCCTTTTACTTTGCTCATGATCAAGTTCGGGATACCTGCGAGTTCATCACACTGCAGTGATCAACTTACGGATGCTTTCTCCAAACCCTTTGCATCGACCACGGTGGCAAACGCTCCTTATCAAGATTGGTCCAAGTAGTGGGGGCGTAATAAAGATAATTGGTACTCGTAATTATAATTATAATCTTCTAACATTTTACGTAAAATATTAAAATTGTAGGGGGTAATCAATTGTTGAATCAAGTATTCTGAGTTTTAGTTTTTTGAGTCTTGTAAAACATATGTATATTTGTCAGTCACTGTGAATAAGTAGAATTTATGGTGTTTTCGTATATGATAAATCTTACTATCTCTATATTCATTGATAAGGTAACTTTGTCACCATGTGTCAGGTCCCTTGAATCGTAACAGATGGCGCATTTTGGAGTTGATCATAAACTTCATAGTTAAATTAAGACTCTTGCTCAAGGAAGCATACAAGAACCAAGAAATGATGAAACTCCATTGTTATCTTTTCCCAAGTGACTACGTATTCGAGAGAGAGACATTGGTTCAGTTATGGATGGCGGCAGGCTATTTGAGAAAGAGGCGTATGGAAGAGTATGGTAGACGATATTTTGATATTCTATTAAACAAAGGGCTTATCTTACCATCGAAGAATGATAACATACCAGGGAAGTACGTAACTAATGTTGGTGAAGTTGCAAATGGGCTTAACAGGATTTTGAAATTCAAAGATGTGGATCTTCTTACCGTACTAAAGGAAGAACATATGGAGGCGAAGGGAGCTAAACCATGGCATGTCTCTCTAACGTCTAACGATATCAATCAAACAACTTTTGAGACGCTGAAGAGATTCAATGAATTGAGGACGCTCTTATTTGTCGTCAATTATGGTTCTTCCCTCAGACAACTACCAGCAGACTTGTTTTTAGCTCTACCATGTATGGAAGCACTTGATTTAAGCGGTAGTCACATCACCGAGTTGCCAGGTTCCATAGGGAAGATGAGTCAGCTTCGTTACCTTAATCTTTCGTTTACACTAATTGAGAGCTTGCCTGAAACAATCAGTCGTCTCCAGGAATTACAGACATTAAACCTTGAAGGTTGTAAGCGACTCTATTATCTTCCTAGAGGCTTTAAAAAACTCATCAATCTTCGTCATTTATATTTTGATGTTCTCGGTCAACTGAATTTCATGCCTAGAGGAATAGGAGCCCTTACTGAGTTGCGCACCTTGTCAGCCTTCATTGTGGATGTAGAAAAAGGTTGTAATATCAAGGAGTTAAGGTATATGAATAACCTCATTGGCAGTTGTTGTATCACTGGGTTGGAAAATGTAACGCTCCAGGGTGCAAAGGAAGCTAGTTTGCACTCTAAGCGTCTTAGCCGATTGCAATTAAGATGGAATGAATACGGTGTCAAGGATCAACTTTTTTATATGGAAGCGGCGTCATATCTTGAACCGCATCCATGCTTAGAAGAATTGGAGATGTTACGTTATCCCGACTCAAAATTCCCTTGGTGGATTTGTGCACAAAAGTTTAAGCAACTGGGTAGTATTACACTTCGCCAATGCAAAGTTAGAAGACTCGACATTCGTTTGGGGCAGTTGCCGTATCTCAAGTCTCTTAACATAATTGAGATGGATACAGTTGAAACAATTGATCGTTCAATTCATGCTTATGGAAATAATGTTAGCTTTCCTAAGTTGGAGAAGCTAACAATTGAAGGAATGCTTTATCTGGATAGCTGGACTGAGGTAAAATTCGGAGACTTTCCCGTGCTTGCCGAGCTTAGCATTAAGGATTGTCCCAACCTAACGTTGCTTCCTTTTATTCCCTTTCTTGGTTCCTTGAAACTTCTAGATATAGGCAAGTGCACCGAGCTCGACTCTCTGTCAGACCAAAAATTACCGGACAAGCTAGAGACTTTGATGGTCCATGATTGTCCTTTGTTAATTATGAGCTATTCAGAAAATGGTGCAGAGTGGGACAAAATCAAGCATGTGCCACATATATGGTTTGATCTTGAGGAAATGCACTCAGTGCCTGGTGATGGCACAGACAGTTCATTAATGCGCGAATATCGGTTATTGCTGTCATATTTGACTCAGCTACTTAAGAATGGGAGTGTATCAACTGATCGAATGGAGGACGTGAATGCTCGTATGTTAAGAGAGGAGGCTTGTTTTCTCGAGTATTATGGCCTTGAGGATGAGCAGAAAATGGCAGTATCAGAGCTCAGGAAACTATTGGATTTAGATGACAAAGGTGCCAAGATTTTCTCGATCGAGCCTTCACAGGCTAAAATCACCAAGCTGTTAGCACAGGCTAAAAAGGACTCGGAGATTTTAATGAAATCCCGTTTAGATAATTTTGCGGGTAGGTTCTTCAGTAAAACTGAACGGATCTCAAACTTCGGTCAAATAGGACGAAAGGATGAATTCAAACATAACCAAGAACAGAAATTGGACGTTGTTCAAGACGGAGAAGATGAAATAAGAGGGTCAACTAGCTCAGGGAATGAATAAGCTACCATAAGCTTGCTGAATTTTTTCGCCCCCATTGACTTCAAATCCCGCCTCTCCGTTCCACATAAAAATAAGAAAGAAACTTTCTTTTGCTACGGAGTATTTTTTATTTCCTGCTAATTTTATGATCCTTCTTCTAAATTAAGGATTTAGCTATTCTTAGCATGAAGAAACTATATATTACCGAGTTTTTATTACTTCACGTTGTTTAGATTGTAAAACTACAATTACATTTACGAAAACATTGTACTTTTGTGTGTGTATTTTATTTAAGTTCTCATTTAACATAGAAGATTTTGTTCCTCTCGCCAATTATCTACTCCGTATTTATCATATTTATTAATTTATGTTAATCTTTGGTCGAATTTTATTGCATCTGCACTCTGAACCCCTACACCCTACACGACGAAGATCAAATGTCAGACTTTATGAAAGTAGCAGAGCTGCACTTCCAAGAGCTTGGCGTTTCTCCTGTTAAGCCTGACTATAAAACTATGATGTGCATTCTAATTTTAATGAATTCGAGTGGTCAGAGCAACAAGAGCAAGTGCCACCCTGATCATCTCAGTCTCCACCAGACCTGGCCAACGGCACGGCCGTCCGTGCAGGTCAACAATTGTGCAGCCCACACAGCCCGTGTGCAGCCTGCATGCGTCCCGTTCATTGTCTATGCCAGTTCAAGGCCTAAGAAATAAGGCCCAACTCGCCCAAAAAAATATATGATTCCCGGGTTTGGGCCCTAATATCCCCGGCCCCGGCCTGTCTCACTCAACCAGACGGGCCGGTTTCAGCCTGCCTCGGGCTAGCTCTGCCGGGGCCATTTTTATATTAATACTATAAAAACTAGTTTAGACCCCGTGCATTATACGCACGGTACTTAAAGTTTAATATTTTTATAAAATTACTTAAGTAATATTGGTACCTTATAATTGTTTACATTTCTCATCATTGTATTTTGCTTTGATAAATAAAAGCTAGAACCGAAAATTAGTTAAGAGAATTGACTAATGAGTTGAAATATATTTTAATGAAAATATTTTTATAGCATAAAGTTAATGAGTTTCAATTTTTTTTTGTCACGAAAGTAATAACAACGATTTCTAGTTTTGGTTTTATATAGGATATGAGTGAACTCTTCATCTAATAATAGGATTAATAAAAAATTTAGCAATTTATAATTTTATATTAATATTATTTTATTTTAATTAAAATATTATAATTTAAAGTTCAGTGAAAATAATATAATTTGATGAAAAAATTAATTTTAATGAAAATATAATAGATGAATTAAATTGTAATTGTTAGTTTCCTTATTTAGTGAATGAACATAATTATCATTAGTTTCTTTTTTTGAGTTTTTGGCGGAAAAATGATAGAAATCACTTATTCATTTATTAGTAGATAGGGAATAGGGAATGGACACTAAAGCTTGAATTTGTTTGGTAAATTGCCCTACTTTGAAAAAAAAAATCAGACTATTGTGCAGCTTGAACTAAATCGAGATATCAAGAAAATCTTCCGTGACTTGATTGGAACAAATTAATACAAGATTACGGGCGTCTACGGTCTACCTAATCATATTTGTTACTCTGTGGTGCCATTTTGAGTGTAGCTGTGTAGTGATGCACTCTGTTATCACGTGCTCAAAAACTACAGCACCAAAATGGCGCCGCTGTCGGGGATGGCGTTAGAGTGTACCTAGTTTGCCAAGGTCTTAGATTTAGTCTTAATTAAATTGTTTGTTTGTTTGCTTAGTTTGTGTGCTACTTGTAAAGTGTGTGTGATTTTTGCCTTACCCTAGTGTGTAAAAGCACTAAAAGTCTTACGATTTGTCAAGTTACATGCCTAGGAGGAACCATCGCGCGGGATCTAAACTGGTTGATACATTACAAGATTATGTCAAAGGTTTTAAAAAACAGCCTCGTGGAATTTTGTAGGGAATAAAACTAGTTTCACTTAGGGCTTGATTGGACTGAGGGTAAAATGGGGGAAATGGATAGGGGAGTGAGATGTGAGGTGCATTTTCCGTGTTTGTTATAAGAGTAATTATTCACCTCCCGATTTTATTATTATCATGAAGGGTAATACATTATCCACCCTCCCCCCTTACACGGCACGGCCAACCCAATATTCGTGCCTGGGCCGGACCAATTTTTGGGAAGGCATGATGGGCCGGCCCAATGCCAACTCTATTACCTCGTTACCAAAAAAAAAGGTTGTACTTTTTCACATACGCATTTTACTCTTTCACATACGCCTTTTACAATTATACCCTTATCATTTTTTCCCTATAATTGATTTTTTCATCTCCCTTATAGTCACCTCCCTCTGGCAACCCACCTCGTCCGACCTTATTCCGGCCGATCCAAACTCCGATCGACCTCGCCTTCCCCTTTTTCCGACTACCCTTGTCCGGCCTTCCCTCTCCCGCGCGCTCTTCTCGCGCACTCTACCAACCCAGCAAAGTACTGAATCATAGAACCGACAAAAGTGTAAGAAGGGAACACGATAACTAATTATACATGTTCATTATACACACCATTTTCATTGGCGGCAGATTTCAGAGCTTTGGTTGATTAAGTATACGCTAGAGCACATTTGCCAATCAATCTTGATTTGACATTGCATCATTGCTTCACGTTAAAAGCAGCCGACTATATGAGCAATAAATTAATTGATAATAATTGATAAACCCTAGTAATTTTTAATTGATATTTGATACACAATTAAACATATTATTCTCACTAATTGATAAATCCTAATGATTTTAATAAAACATATTGATAATTGCTAAGGAATTGAATTACTTCACTTATTGCAGAATTACAATCCATTGTTCAAGTTGTTAGAGCAATTAGATTTGATTTTAGAGAAAAAATAAAACTTAATTTTTGTAGGTTTAGGTAGAAGGGTATGATATGAAAAATTAATGAAAAAGTGTATGTGAAAACTTAAAGAGTATAGTTCGTATGTGAAAAAGTAATTCCGAAAAAAAAAGCCAAAAATGCTGTTAAAAAAAAAAAAGAAAAATACATTGTCTCAAACCCTCCCTAAATTGCAAGACAAATACGAGTATCATTAAAACCCTAACAATTGAAGTATTGAACACAATAATTTAAGAGTCGAAGTTATATATTGTAAATTTCTAAAGTAGCTACGAAGAATTTGTGTTTAATCGAGCTTTCTCGTTCAAAAATTCAAATTTACAAGGTTTGTTCTTCCTAATTTTTTTTTCTGTATCAATTAATTGTTTTATTTTCCAGCAATTTGATATACTTTGATTATTTCATAGTCTGAAATTAGGCTCTCGTTTGAATAACATTTAGTTAGCGCTAATTCTTGTATGAGACGGTCTCATGATAAACTCATCGCTATTTATTACAAGTTATCGTTATCATAATGTGGAGACGGTCTTTCAGGAGACTCAATTAGAGCTCTAATTGACGAGTAATGGCGGAATTGAGCTTGATAATGGTGAATTGAATCATAGTTTTTTTGTGCAGATGTTATCCAATTGACATTTATGACCTTTTGTTAAGTTATGTAATCGAGATTTATGTTGATATGATCGTCTGTTGAGGCGTGTTTTAGCTCGAAAAAGGATTAGGTTTCGATAATCGTTGACAATTATTGTATGAGACGGTTTCATGATAAGCTTATTGTAATACCTCTAGCATATCGCAATAGCTCTCACATGCTAGTTATGTTATTTGTCACAAATTATTGTAAAGTGAGACTGTCTTTCAGGAGACTTTGTCGTCAATTAGAGCTTTAATTGACGGGTAAGGGCAGAATTGAGCTTGATAATGTTGAGCTGAATCACACTTATTTTTTTGCAGATGTTGTCCACTTTACTTTTACAAATTATCGTAATGTGAGATGGTCTTATTTTTAGCTCGGGAAAGGATTAGGAAGTATAGTTATTTGTAATTATGGACAGTCATTATGGAAATCCACCTCCTCCCGGGGTGCAATCGTCGCAAACTTATCCGCCTGTTGGGGTAGCACCTGTAGCTTCATTACAGCCCTATGCCCATTTTCCGAGACCGCTTGACCAATCGTTCTATCAGCATCCTGGCCATCAGTTACCTGTTCCGCATTATGGTGTTACTCCACCTCCACATGGCCAGGGCATCCCTCCCAATGTCGGTCCACAGTCTCAATTTACTGGTGCTTCTCCGTATTCTCAGTTCCCTGCTCATATGCCAAATACTTATCAGTATGGTAATGGGGTTGTCGCTCCTATTCCGCACAGTCAACAAGCACAACAGTTTCCTGGTACAAGCAACTTCCATGTGGGACCATATGGCGGTCTTGTGGCAACTCCATCCGGTTCGGGAATTTCTCATGATGGAGGTACTGGCGATACGGAAGCATCACGTACGGAAGGTGCCGTTGATCAGTGGAAGGATAAGAAAGAAGACGATAAAGTTGACGTGAACTTATCCAGAGTAGAATCTTCTGAACCTTTTAATACCAATCAACCTTCTTTGCATCATGCTCGTAAACCAGATGATGAGATTGAGACAGCTGTTCAGGCTGCTTTATTGCGTGAACAAGTAATCGTCATTTGGAATTTGGCTGTCTTTTTTTGAGCTTGTTAAGGGTTTAGACTTTAGCGTGATTGAATATTTTCGTTGTCTATATTGACCAGGAAAATGCCACCCAACAAGTTATACAAAGCCAAAGGTTTGCCTCTATTGTTTTTGGATTTTTTTGTAGGACCGACAACTGTGATTTTAAACCCATAAATCACATCACATTTATTAGTTATTTCACTTCAGGGAGGTCAGAGGAACTAGCACGCTGCCTGATGATAAGGACATTTTTTCCGGACAGCAAGATCCAAATGCGATAAAGGTCAGTTTCGAGGCGTGCTATCCTATTTATTTATTTATTTATCGTGCATTCATAATTATTTCAAAGCATCTCATGGCAACTAAGAGAAACCTACTCATTTTATGGAGAGCAGTGGGGTTCTGTTTTCGCTGTATTTGCATTTTATGTATATGTTTTATTTTCTCTAGCTGATGAACCTTCATTCTTATTCTTGTCGTATGCAGGAGCATCTACTGAAACTTACTTCAGAGCATCGGTCAGAAATGGCTGTAAAGCGTGGGAAGCCCTCTGCTCCTGCAAAAGGTTAATTTCCGACCCCCCTTTTCACTTTGGAGTTAAAGCTATTGGGAATATCATAACCTGTAGCATCATAAATACTGAAAAGATGTCCATCTTAGCTTTGGGAGAGGGGCGGTTAGGTGGAAAGAACAATGTAAGAGAAAATTGAAAATAGATGCCTTGGTTGGTGCAATTGAAAGAAAACATATCCTTTACAATGTTGAAATAGAGCATATGTAGGAGTTACTGAACTATTTCATTTTCTGGGAATTTATGACCATGCAACTCAAGTGCTTTTAAGAGATTGACATGGTCAATATCACTCTATTGCTGAGTTAACGAATTTTTGATTATCATTGGGCATGCTTATTAGCTTTTGTTGTAACTTTGTGAGTAATGATTTGATCATTGGAGTTGGGAGACCTATATTATGTTGGTAGTCGCTCATATAACTCTAAATGCAAGCCATAATTGTCGTAAAACTGCTGTGTTTCTTTGAATTAGCCCTACATTTTCCGACACCTTTGCCGCATCTGCATCGCTTGTCGATCCCCTTTCCTCCAGCACCTCTTTTCATGCTTGGTTTATGTTCTTATGACATTATTAAAATCAAAGAGCATTTGAGATCAAATTATACATTAATGTTTACAAATCCCAGGGAACAAATTTGTTTGATTAGGTTTCATTTCTGACTTGTGAGCACATCTTAAACCCTTAGATTTAGGCTTTTAAGATGCTTTTCGTGGTATTGATATGCCTTATTAATTTTCCATCATACAACGTCCTATACGAAATGGCGATATTTTGGCGTGACACTTTTTACTTCAAAATATTCTGAGCTTAAATGCTCCATCTTTTTCGGGAAGAAAAAATAACAGTGAGAAAGGGAAGCGTGTGATGCGTGGTGTAATTTTTTCAAGTGAGAATGTGTGGCGTAATTTCTTCAAGTGAGTAGATGATTCTATGACAGAGTCGAAGGCCAAAAAATTGTCTTTTTAAATGGAAGAATTTAACATAAAAGTCAATATAAAAGAGAGTATTACATTAATTACAGTTGGTTGATTAAAAAGGAGTGTTTCACAAACGTGGTATAATAAAGGGAGTGTTTGGCAAAGTTTCCATGTTTTTATCAAGAATGAGGTGAAAAAAGAGACAATAAACTACTACCTTGAAAAATCATCTAGAAATTCAGTTTTCAAGAAGTTAATATATATCCACATAAACAACTCTGAAATTGCAACTGCACCAACCACGGCCGTTGATATTACTTCGGCTACATTTCGATTCCACGACTTTGCGATTGGACGGTGACCGATCCCACATTTTGTATCACGGTCCTTATAAGGGTGAGAAATCTCTCATATGCTTAGGACCTGAATACACTCCACCAAATATGAGAGAACACCAGGCCATCGTGATGACAAAAATATTTTTTTAAAAGGGGATGAGAAAGTATGTGTGCATTCCTGTAAGTAAGTAATAGTAAGATTGATGTTCCTTTTGACTGATGAAAGATTAGTATCCTCAGAAAGGGAGGGTCTATTGCAAGGCTCACGGAAAAAAGTTTCCCATTGATGTCTAACTGTTAACGCCAAAAAAAGAAACCAAGGGAAACTCATCTTAAAAGGAAATGTTGAATCTGGAGAAGACTGAGATAACATAAAAATTATTAACTATTTGCTGTTTGATCATGTAAACCAGTAATACACTCTCCTTCTGGGGGTCAGTAGTTGCAAACTTGCATAAACTGTGTCATTTAGGAGTCGCACTCAATGTACTAGTGTACACAATTTATGGCGTTAACACCTGCATCTAAAATTTCATTGTCATATGTTCAGCGTAGTCAAAACGTGCTTACATGTAAAGTGGATTACACCTTACATTTATAATTACACGATCATAACAACTTCTAATTTCTCTTTGCTGACATACGTAGAGAAGTGGGTAATGAATGCTGAATATTGTTGACCAACTGTAGTAGAGACGAGAACATTTACAAAATATGTAGTCATAAATGAAAAAGGGTGCAGAAATTTTTTGATGGAAATTTAGGGCTCTATATATTAGATTTTATTCTTGATGTTGAATTGTAATACCTCTATAAGCGATTCTTCTTGCTTAGTGATGTTATTGTCATTTGTTGTCATAGATGCATATTATACTTGGCATCTCGGAGACTACTTATTGACGTCAAGTAATAATTCATTTTTTGAATTTTTGTTGGATTTATATATTATTGTTTTCACTTTTCAGATAACCTGGAGATAGGTAATGGTTATGGGGTGCCAGGTGGAGGTGCTTATTTTCATTCTGCATCCCTTGGTAAGACTGTTTTTAAATGTTGTTGCTTTTCTATCTAGATTGTCTATTTTTTTTTTTCTAATTGTTGACTGTTTATATTCGTTGATAATCTGATTTGATTATTCAGGAACAGCAGGTATTAGTGGCTTTGGGAAAAATGAGACTAGTGTTGGCCTGGGAGTAGAATCACAGCACAAGCAGGGGGCTAAAGAGTTGCCGGAGTTCCTCAAGCAGAGGCTCAAACAAAGAGGAATTTTAAAAGATGCTTCTTCTAAAGATGACCATGCTGTTCTTGCTTCTGTAAGTTTAGCACCTGTTTGAAGTTTTCATCTGTATGCTACAACGCAAATAATCTTTTTGAAATGGGTTTGCATTTTACCTGACAAATGAGCAGTGTGGTAGTGAGTACAATGTTCTGATAATTTGTTGTACTAAACTGCCTTTGCCCTTTGCTAAATTTAACTGTATTTCAATTATTTTGCAGAAGCAAGACACGCAAGTAACTCAATTATCAGGTTATGGCAACCTAGCGCCTGGATGGGTGAGTTGGAAATCTCAGAATGTCTAAAGTTATAGCAAAATCTAATTACTTGGAACTTGAACCATCAATATTTTACTTTTTCATCGGTCACTTCTGGTTTGTGTATATAAATGTTGCTCCCCTTGTCCCAGAGGGTTAGCATCTTTTTTTACTGTGCACATATGTTAAGCCCTCTCTCAGACTCACATGATTACGTAAAAGGGTTATTTCATGAGAATAATCCAAACTAAGCCTCCTCTTCTTATATTAATCCATCCTAGTGTTTAACTGAGAATAATCTTACCTATTGCATCATTTAACCTGCACTGAAGCCACCCCTTATTTGACCTGTTACAACCGATTTTCTAACAGGTCACATGTGGATCCAATTTTTTTTATTTTTTCTCCCTTATTGCTGAAACTCCCATATCTCAAGAAAAAGAAAGAAAGAAAAAGACGAACATTCAACCCCAAATCAATCAAAACCCTTCCTCTTCTCCATTATCATCTTCCAAAATCAAAATCCCCAAATTGAAATGGACACATTGATTGCAGAGGAAGAACAGATTGCACATCATTTGGCGTATTCATCGCCATTGTTTTCACTGTCATTTTTCTTAATTACATTCAAAGATGCATTCAATCTTACATATCAAACTCCTCGAATCTTCCTTTATACAACAACAACAACAATCAAATCAACAACAATAATGAAAACCCTAATCCCCCAAATACTCCATTATCAGAAGACAGTCCACTTAACCGTTTTGCCCTCAAATCAATGCCCGCAATCCCATACGAACCCAATCCCCAAAACGGTAATTCGACAATGGAGCAGCAGGAAAACGAGAGTTGTGCGATTTGTTTGGGGGAATTTGAAAAGGGGGAAATAATTAGGGTTTTCATGAAAATGTAAACATGTTTATCATGAAGAATGTATTGATCAATGGTTACTAAGGGCATTACATTGTCCAATTTGTAGAACTAGGGTTGTTGATTTTCAACATCATCATCCTAAGATTTTGAATGCTACTGCTGTTCAAATTTTTAACAGTCATTTTCCTGCTGCTAATCTTGTTCTTGTTTACAAATGGTGGTATGTGTGGGTTCAGTTGTGGGTGGTGGTTGGCGTGGGGTTGGGTGAGACGATTGCAGTAGGGTGGTGGTTAGAGGACAGTCTGTTGGAGACTTGGGAGGAGAGTAAGGTTGACTAATTAGGGTTAAATAGTTAAGGAAACCGGTTCTTCAGGTTTCCCTTCCATGGGTTCAATAAAAGTTAAATGATGTAATAGGTAAGATTATTCTCAGTTAAACAGTAGGATGGATTAATATGAGAAGAGGCGACTTAGGTTGGATTATTCCCATGAAATAACCCTTACGTAAAAACTGAACAAGTTGTTCTTGAGCACCCTAAAATTGAACGGAAGATAAACACCATGGACAGGGGGAGCATGGTTAACATTAATTTTGCAACTTCAAATTAGGAAGGATTTTGTTTCCTGCTTTATATATTTCAAGCAAGTTTGAGCCAGGAAAAGTTCATGGATATGCATTGGCATTCACATAGGTTGAAGCAAAGGACCCTGAAAGTGGCGTGTCATATTACTACAATGAAACGTCTGGAAAGACTCAGTGGGAAAGACCAGTGGAGACAAATGCTAGTTCACAAAGCCAATCAAGCTTAACCATGCCTGAAGATTGGGTGGAGACATTAGATGAGACGTCAGGTATAACACAAATGTATTTTAATCTGCTAGAAAATGTTGTGGTGAATATTTTCTCTTTCTCTTCCTTTAAAACCAAGATGCTTCCACAATTAGAAATGCTTGATTAAATGTAATTGGGTGGATACGGGACATTTCTTCCAATAAGTGATCAACGAACTGCCTATTGTCATTTCCACATCTGTTTTATCTTTGCGAGACCCTTCTCTCAAAGCTTTTTAAATTTAACATAACTTAGAAAATTGTACCTCACCTGAAAGCAAAGAATCACTATAATCATATCAAACTATATACGTAGTAGAATTTTTTAGAAGGTGGGTGATGACCCATTAACTTTTTGTGCTGATAATTTCAGAGTCTGTTATTATTTTCTTGAGTCATTTGATTCTCCGCAGCTCGGCAGTTTTTATGTTGAAATAATGATACTACTTGGTCATGGTTTTCACTTTTCATAGTCCCTCCATGGTTCCATCCCATTTATATCATCCCTATCTCACTTGGTGGTCAACCAATATCAAATTTGACTATTACTCCCTCCGTCTCAATAGATTTCTTTACATTTTATTAAAATAGTCCTCAAGTGAATAAAAGTGTAAAGAATCTATTGAGTCGGAGGTAGTACTTTTTTCAATATCTATCAAAATAAACTTTTCATATTATCATTTTGCAGCCTTAGTGCATTAGAGAAAACATTGGTCAATTAAAATGGTGTAGTCACAATGATGAGAGAAAGAGATAGAGACAATCAGAGATTCAGAGTATCGAGTATCGGACAATATAAATGAGAAGGCATATATTATCAATTTGGCATCTGATGTTTATTGAATTGTGAAACCATCGCTGTGTGATTTTTTTTTATCATCACATTTTATAATTTCAGACTTCGGTTTTGTTGAGTCCTAATCCGAAATATCAAGGTCTGGACTGTAATATATCATTTTTTTTAAAACTTAATTCTTCGAATTTATTGAACAATTATGTACGGAGTATAAAAGTTACAGAATTTATTTATTGATAGATGTATATGACTTACAATGCTGATGTTAATTTAGTTACCCTAATACTCGTATATTATATTTAATGATTTAGCCATTTAGGTATTAGATAGGGGCGGACTGAACCAAAAATTAGGTCTGAAACAGGCTGTACCGATCTTTTTAAGGTCTATTAAATTTTCAATTTTTGGTGTTTGATCGGGTCCAATTCGGTCCGGTCCATAATGGTCTCGGACCGATGCATAGCCCTAATAACCGGATTCCTTGACTCTCGATTGTCATATGTAATTCTGTAAGAGAGACAAATTGTTTGTTGATGAACTAGAAAACTTTTATCTCATAGCCTCATATCAAAACATGAACAATTGTTTGAGACGGACTTTTTTCGTCTGAAATAAGACGGACAAAATGTGACCAATTTATGATAAAATGTAAATATTTCTTGATAATATGTTACCATCAGTTTTTTTGTTAAAAAATGATAACTTTAGTTCTAGCATTTTATCATTCAATTGTCTTTCTATTAAAAAAAATGTTGACATTGTGTCGTCTTAAGATAAGATAGTCTTAGGGGAGACCTACTCTTAATTAAACTATAATGCTCAACAGATTCTAGAGGAAATTATCTTCTTGTTTCTCTTATTCTGGTAGCTGGGGTTTGTTTGAATTTTCTTGACCTCTTTTAATATATATATGCTCCCTCTATCCCAGTCATTTGTTTATGGTTTCCTTAAATGGGTCTCATAGTCATTTGTTTACGTTTTTGTTTAGGTATGTAAAAGTTACTTTTTCTTCTTTTGTGCATGTTGCTTTTTCACTTTTTGTAAATCTGAAGGCATAAATCACTCCTTTCGTTGGTCTTTGTGCCATATGTAAACAAATGACCGGGACGTAGGGTACATTTTTCAGAATTCTATTCAATTATGAAACAGAGATTTGTGGTTGAAATATTAGATTAAGTTATCAAGAAAGAAGTCTTAGATCATATGGTTGCCTTTGTTGTCATTAAATTTTGATTATATTGCTCTATTCTCCACAGGTCAAAAGTACTACTTCAACAAGAAAACCCAAGTTTCACAATGGGAACGACCCCATGTGTTGCAACAGGTTGTCTCCCATGTGCAGAGTGCTACCTCCAAGAACCATGATGATATTTGGGCTGAGCTTTCTTCCTTGGCTGAGAGATGCCTGAATTGTGGTGGTTGGGGGGTAGGACTTGTTCAGACCTGGGATTACTGTAATCACTGCACAAGGTAAAACTTGGTTATGCAAGCTATTATTATGCTAAGAACGTAAACATGTCTCAATATTGATACTCTAAATAAGTGGCCCTTCCTGGCTGTGAACTCTGAAAACATATGGCACGCTGTTGACATCACGACTCAATTCAATTTGAACGTAAACATGTCTCACACGTGTTCTCTTATGGACATTGCTTCTGTATTGTCATAAGGTCTCAGACTCCCAGAAAAATATTCATGCCACTTCTCATAATTTGAGGAGGTTATTGGCTTAATGCTTGTTTCTTTTCACGTTCACTGCCTGTTTCTCCATTTCTTACTTTATGTGATATAAAACACAGGACTCTTAAACTTCCTCAAAGCCAATTCTTATTACAAGAACACAAGCAGCAGGGTAACAAAGACCTGAATGGCACACAAGATACAGACGGAAAATACCCCCCTCAAAGGTTTGAGCTACTTTTCATCTTCCAAATGGTTTGATTATCTTCGTTAGAATATACTAACATACACTCTCAAATGTCAATGCTAGCTATAGAGTATAATTAGATGCAAGCTCTATATTTAGGAAAGATGGTTGTTTTTTGGGTAACAGTTGCCAATGATTTAGCCTGCCCATCATATAGAAAAGCCCCTCTTCTTGGAGAAGTTATGAGAACCGAGTTGGGTCTCTATTCAGTTGTTTCCATTAGCTAATGCAATATGACTAGAGGTGTCTAATTTTCTTTTAAGGTTTAGAGAAGTTGTCTTGAGTCTTGCCGTGGCAAGGATCAAGTTTCAAACACTTATCAACTCAGAAAGCTTTTCGCCCAGTTCATTAATTTATGATCTAACACAATGTTTATTGGTTGGGTTTAGTAGATCTAGGGCTTGTATAAGGACAAAAAATGGAAACTAAATAAAAGCAAAATTTAGAAATCAAACCCAAGTGAGAAAGGCTTTCCACCCTTTCCCAGCAGGAACAGTTAGACCAACTTGCAGGGGGGAAGGGTTGGTGCCTCGTGGCAGCCACTAATTGGAGGTGGATTTTTCTGTCAGAATTTTTGTTGCAGCATTTTATAACTTGAAATTGATAACTTAAGTTTTACAACAACAACAAAAAAATCTACAAATTACACCAATGTCACTAGTTTTTCTTTCTCTACAAATAGAGATCACATTTGATATATTTTGGTGATCATTTTAATTCTATTTATTTTATCAATAGGTTATCTTCTATTTGTGAAAAAAAAACAAAAAAAAAAAAGATCTAAAACTTTCATACAAACATTAAAAGTATTAATTTTGAGTATAAATAAATTGGGTTAAAAATCTTATTATTTTGATTAATGTTACTTTTGTGGTATACCAAATATAGAAGAAATGTTGGGTTAAAGTAGGTTAAATAGGGGTTGATAAAACATCAAAAATAAGAATGGTGCTTGTGAGTAGGTTAAGGAAAAGAAGTTAATTTTTAAATTCAAGAATTAGGTCTACGTAGGGTTGCAGGAACTAATGATAAACATAGTTGAAGGCCTGAGTTATTGATAGTCTAAAAAGGAGAAAATACTAACTGTGCGGAATACAAGCTTTTGTTAAGATTCTTGAACCATTTGGTGGAGTGTAGGAGTAGACAGAGTTCTAGGGGGTTGTTGTAAACTTCCTTCCTAGTTCCAGATTCTTCTATGCCGTTTCTTCAAGTTTCATCTCATTTGTATGTATTTGAGTTTTGCACACTGGTAAAGGAAAATCATAGTTTCATTCCATTTCCCAACTTCACCGCAAATGCCCTCAGTCTCTTGCACCCAACCCTATCAAGAGCCTCTCCCACCCCACCATCTAACCAGTCTACTGCCCCTAGATCTCCTCTCTACTAACCCCAACCCATCGGCAATCACTCTGAGTATGGCCCTCTTCACTGGTGTTCTCTCTCCCCTAAATTCAGTCCAATCTCCACCACCCCTGACGATGTCTTGTCTCCCATGTAAACCACCTGATTGACCACCACCAAATCAACGGCTGCAGAGTAGAGGTCAAGTTTGGGTGGGTAGGGGTGAATTCGACTATGGACTGTGGTGGGACGTTGGCGGTGATGTACAATGGTTAAGTGGCGTTGGTGGTGATGTGTGACAGGTGTGGGGCATCAGCTGTGATCCTCCCACTTGCATGAGATACTCCCTTATTAACTTCTTTACCTTGACCACAACAACCAGATCTTCTTTTGGGTCATAGGTTTGTGATGGCTTGGTGAGAGGTAGTATGTTGAGGGATTGTTGATTTTAGGTGATAGAAGGAAGTGGTTGTGGTGACTTTTTGTGGGAAGTGATTGTGCTGGTTGGTGGAAGGTAGTTGTGATAGCCTATGTTACTCCAACTCGGTTGCAAGTGTCGGACACGACACAGTGTCTGAGTGGCGAATACAGTTATTTTGCGCTAATGAAGTGTCACAGTGTCGTTTCGTGTCAGGCACTTCAAGTGTCCGACATGGGACACAACCAAAGTGAAGTATCGAAGTAACATCGGTGGTGTCTGATGTGTTGGTTGTGACTTGTGAGAGACGAGAAAGTGAGAAAGGGGTATAATTATGGGTAAAATTGTCACTTCAGCACTTAAAAATTTACTTCACAAGAAAATGTATATGTATAAGATTGAGTGAAAAGGCCCAAAATTGAACTGTGTATAAATGAGTGGAAAGAAGGTTGTACAATTTAATGGACAGTCAGTCCTTCCCGTTAAAACTTTTAACCACTGCAAGGGTTGGTGTTTGGAAGAGACTCTATGATATAGTCGTCTTGGAGATTTAAAGATTTAGGCAATCACATTGTAAAACTATATTGCCCATATTAAGCGAGATTAGACCACTATGGCCGTGACCGTAACCGTGATTTAGTACTATGTTTCTCAGTGATATCCAGAGAGAATATAATGGATCCTTAACATGCAGACTCTCAATGTGTAAAATGATGGCATTTTAATTTGATACGAGGGTCTTTTAATGCCTGCCTTGTTCATTTGACCTGCTTGAAAGTTCTCTCTTTATTGGGCAGAGGATACAGAATTAGTAACAGAAGAGGAGGGAGGCTACCTCCTCGTCTTTCGATATGCGCTTAAGTTTTTTTGTTCCAAAAACGAATTGGTATCAATATGAATGTTCTAATTTTTTTTCATCTCCAAAACAGGCCAGGTTCACGACCTCCAATTAACAAAGGAGGTGGAAGATCTCATAAGAAACGGTCTTACAGCGAGGATGAAGAATTGGATCCCATGGACCCAAGCGCTTATTCTGATGCTCCTCGTGGTGGCTGGTATGTTGAATCATGTTCCTAACCCCCACGTTCATTGTTGACCTTGTGGCTTGCTGGTGGTGTTGATTTGTGGGATTTCCCTTTCTAGGAATATAGTCTTATTGGTGCTTACTAGTAAGTATTGACTTGATATATTGTTGTTGCGTGTGTGCTCACGCGCCTTTGTGGCAAAACCTAAGGGTGTATAGGGGAAATCTGCATTCATTTGTTTAGTCTTTTCCTATCAGCATGATTATTAGTTACTCTATCCATCCCATCTATCCTGCCCACACTTGACTAGAGGTTGTATTTAACATTTTGTGATGAATTACCATTATTACCCCTTGACTTCATGAATTTACATCTAGATATGCCACATTACCCTTTGCCATTGGGTCTAATTAAGGCCTAATAATATCTTAAGAAGTCCAATTTTTATTTTAATAGATGTAGAAAGGGCCCATTTATATTGTGATGGACTTAAAAGAACACTGAGACAATGTATATTGAATGGAGGGAGTATAAACTATTGTGCAAATTATCAATGTGGCCATTTTAGTAGTGATCTGAAAGAGTGTGCTCCGGCAGTATTGATAAGTTATCTCTGAATTGCTGATCTACAGGGTTGTAGGTCTTAAGGGAGTACAGCCACGAGCAGCAGATACTACGGCGACGGTACGGCACGATTATCTTGTTTCTCTACGACCCCTTAATGAAATCAGTTTTGTTATAGAACTTGTTGACCTTTATTAGAATAATCGTAATATTGAAATCATCTGTGGATAGCGTCAAGCCGTCAAGTACTCTCTAATATGTGATTATCACCTAATAGAAATTTTGAATGGCTCTAATTTGAGTTCGCTTGTCCATCTGCTAAAGAATTAGTAACTATATTTTTTTTTTCTATTTTTCCTGTTTTTTTGTTTTGTTTTACTATTTGTAGTCATTACTCATTACTTCAATGCACAACAATTTCTTTGGTTGGAGCTAATTCATGCAAGTATAGAGAGCATTATTTGCTGAATTTGGGAACTTCTTCAGCTATTAGGTTGCAGGATTCTGACACAGATGTGATATGTTTTTCAGGGGCCACTTTTCCAACAGCGTCCCTACCCGTCTCCTGGAGCCGTACTACGGAAAAATGCTGAAATTGCTTCACAAAAAAAGAAACCGGGGTCTAATTACACAGAAATATCCAAGAGAGGTGATGGAAGTGATGGATTAGGTGATGCTGACTAACATCTCTGAGACTTTGCCACAGCATAACGGATAAGAGATCTTGATATTAGTAAGTCGCCCATGAAAGTGTCTCAATATCATCCGCAAAGGATACATTGCTCCTTGAGAGGCTCGTAGGAGTAGTTGGAAGTCCAAGATGGTATGGGAAACCAGAGCTAATTTTACCCTCGGGCGTGGCTACAAGTGTAAGACTAAACCCATTTTTGAGTGTTGAATGTAGAACGTCAAGGCTGCAACATTTGGAGCATGAGACTACTTTTGTCAGATGTGCAGAATTCGTTCGCTTATTACCATTTTTGAGTGTTGAATGTAGAACGTCAAGGCTGCAACATTTGGAGCATGAGACTACTTTTGTCAGATGTGCAGAATTCGTTCGCTTATTAGACCATTTTCAGGTTGTAGATTATTTTTTGTTTAAGATCCATGTTCATACAAGCTTTATTGGGTCTCTTTGTGGCGAACCGAGTTATGGCAGCATCGCGGCCTTCTCTTTATTAGAAGATGCACTATTATCTTATAGACTCTGCCATGTCGATTTTACTAACATACCCAGAAGGATAGTATGGATAACTTGCTTCTAAGACATCTGAGAAACATGACCTCAAACTCTGTTAATGTAGTTCATCATGGTTACCTTATGAAATATTACGGGTTTCATTTACTGTGTACTCATGTCAGTTTAATGTAATCGCTATTTATCTTTGGCTGCGATTTCTTTCATTTGCACAGCGCCAAAAGTGCCATGTATTTTCTTCTGCAATTTATCCATTTTGCATTTGTAGTGTGTGTTCTTGAAAAGCCTATGAGAATGTTCGATCCAACTTTAAGAATCACATAATAGTGATCACTAAATAATTACTTATGCGTTGTCCGTTAATTGAATGCAAGTGAACTGAATACAAGCGTCTCAAAACCCAACTTTCAGCAAGTTTCCGTCGGTTAATACAGGAAGGCATGTTTCTGCAGACAGCTTTCAGCATAAGCGCAGCAGTAAAATTTGCAGGCCTCAATTTTAGCAGTGTCGACGAAAAGTACAGGTATATATCGAACATTTATTATATATATACGACACTAAAACACCACGTAAAAAGGATTATAGCATGCTAAAATGCCTGCAATTTCATGTAAAATTTGAAACTACTAAGATACATATTTGCAAAGATGGTAGTGTTATTAAAAACATTTCTGCAACCTACAAAATCAAAATATAAGAATACAAGAAAGGATCTTTGTTATGACATAATTATGTCATTTAGCCGGGCGCAAGCGATTGGATGGATTACCATCCACTGCCTCCGCCAACACCACCACCGCCACTACCATCCCTTAGAGCTGCCTTTAGTACTAGGTTCATCTCCCTCCCAACCCCCACTGCCACCTCCACCTCCACTCACATCGTTGGTGTCTCCCCAACCACCAACTCCCGCTCCTCCACCGACATCGCTACTACCTCCCCAAGCTCCATCTCCACTACTACTTCCACCGACACCGCTACTGCCTCCCCAACCACCCGGAAATGCCTCCTCACCGGGGGCGTTCTGTACTTTGGCACCTGGGAAGGTTTCCCAATTCTTGTTCACTTCTTTGTTGTCTGAACTCCATCTCGATCCACCATAGCCAGAATCTCGCCGATCTGAGTGGTCACGCCCACGTGCTCCACGTTCACGCCCTGCATCATATGGCCTTGGCGCACCACTAGGATGCCCATCTCGCCCACTGCTTCTGTTATCATTTCGACCTACAAAATAAGAAACGTCATTACTCATATATCAAGCAAAGATTTTTGAAAATTTTGAAATGTGTTCAATTTGTTTGTATCAGAGGGAGACAGCTCTGGTTATCCGATTCACTCGATCGCCCAACGAATATGAACATAACACTCTTTTTATAAGAGCATATCCCTTATCGGATGTGTGCCGTATTCATAATGAATTAGGCTACTCTTGGTTGATCCCCATCATTGGATTGTATAAAGCGAGCTTACGCCTCCAAAGGAGGCAATAAAAATCAAATAAAGAAAACAGTGCCATCTATTTTGGACTCTGGTCAATAGGGGAAGAATAATACTCGTAACATTTAACACCAATGTTAATTGAAGATCTTGCACTAACAAAGGCAATATATGCAACGATCTACATGGTACGGTAAATGCTATAGCAAGAAGACAATAAAAAGAGTTGGAAGTCATAATTGATCTGAGATGAGTACCTGATCTACCCCCATGAGAAGAATGATCTCTGTCTGAAGATCCTCGATATCCACCATCCCTACCACCAGAGCCACCCCGTCCACCAGAGAAACCACTGGTTGCAGGACTACGCATTGGCACCATAGCAGCAACTGATTGGATAGATAATGACTCATGGACTGGTGGGTCATTAATATGCCTCTGGAAATATGCCACAAGCCTGTTAATGTCCTCAAACATCCTCTTGCGGAATTTAAATCCTTTAGGGTATAGACCAATATACTCATGGTGAGGATTAGAGCTTCGTATGTAAGTAAGAATAAAGGTGCCAGGATGCTCATGAGAAATGCCAAAGCAGTAAGCTATCATATTTGGGTGCTTAAACTTGTAAGTCTTAAGGTCCTCGTCGACTTCTGCTTTTGTCCCCGTCCGAAACTTCCTATAACTCAGCATTGCTTTTAGATGCCCGACTAAGGGATCAATGTAACGGTCCATAACCTGTAGAACAAAGAAACAAACACAATATGTTCAAGGTGATGTGAACAAACGGACAAATCAGCTTAAAAATCCAGTGTACATATAATATACCTGTTCCAGAACCCCAAAAAAAAAATACCCAGTGACAGGTGAATATTTTACTAGCTAACACCAAATTAGAAACCCGTCTCATAAGAGGAGATGATGTTACGCCCAGAAGTTATGAAAAAACATGGTGACAAACTGACAGCTAGACATCAAAAAATCTTCCCAGCAAAATTACAAGTGTCAAGGAATATGATCAGAGGGCCAAATGAAATATGAGCAGATTTTACCATAAACCTTTACTAACCTCGTCCAAATCCTCAAAAATGTCGTCCCCTATTTTCAAAGTTTTCCCTATGCGAAGCAAGCTTGTGATATCTTTGTGATCTTTTCCGCCCTCAATTATATCCTTGTGAGCAAACACGCCTTCGTAAATCTTGAGAGTCAGCGTCAAATAAGATGGACCACGAGAACTTGGACGAATTATGCTTTCACCAGGATCCTTGTCTGCTAATAACTGTACACAGATGAAGGGAGGACAATTAAGAGCGATGGGACAAAAAGAGAGATGCATCTGAACTCGGTTTAATGAATAAGATTACTGTCCGAAAATAAGATAGCAAAAAAGAGGATATCTTGGAGCACTTGACAAAATTGGGCTTTCACGTCGAACATACATTTATATCAAGAAGCTCAAAATTAATTTAGAAGTTTGACTGATTCAGCAAAAAGATAGTATGTCAAAGAAACGAGAGACTACAAACCACAAGGGCGCACAGAACAACGCTACATGCTATTTTCCTGCACACATACCTTCATTGCTTCATCAGCTGTGATATTCTGAAAGCGAGGATGGACGATCATCCTTGGCTTAAAACGTTTTACTGCAAGCTCTTTATCTTTACGTGCCTTTTCTTGTTCACTTTGTAAGCTGCTTCGATCTTCATGATAGTAAGGATCAAGGACTACATTATCATGTATATTATTTCTCATATCCTTCTCTCTGCAGGTTAAGAACACCTGATACCTATTTTTCAGGATTGATTTGATCTTACAAGTAAGAACGTCACCCTCATGCAACTTCTCAGTTAAATCATCCCTCCAATCATCTGAATATTCCTCCCTTGTAAGCATACCGGTTAACCCTGATTCCATGCCACATATGGCTCGCTGCGGTTGCACCCTGCGAACAGTAGCTTGGACAATTCGTCCTTCACAAAGAGTATCATCAGTCTCACCAGATATCAGATAAAACTCCTCTTCCTGGGAAAGCTCTTCATATTTCTTACGCCACTCTTGGAACCCTTGCATCAACTCCAGTTTAATAGCATGCAAGGTCTCTATCTTAGACTCTCGATCTGTATCCCTAGCATACAAATCAACATTAAAAGACTTAAGGGCAACTGGTTTATCTCTAAGATGCTCAATTGCCATCTCGATTGCATCATCATCATCCAAATTATCATCACCAATTATTACCCTGTATATATCTTTTGCCATTTCCTGTGCGAGAGCATAGGACTCCGGATGTATTCTTGTATCATCCAAGACATCAACAAATTGGTTGCTACTAACAACTAGACCACTGCGTCTAACACGCAGGAAACCAGCCGCACTGATGAATACCTTTCTTCCAAGTCCATGATTAGTCAGTAAGTCTTTTCGAGTGACAATTGCCCCGGACCTAACCAATGACCTCTGTAAGGAGGCTGCTTTACACGGTCCAAGACCAGAGATAAACTGCAATGGGGTAAATAACCATTCATGATTTGCAGCCAAATTGAGATCAATGCCCACCTGATTAGTAACATCAACCATTATCTGTTCCACCATCCCGTATTTCTCATCATTATTAAGAAAGCTCTCTAGAGGATTGAGTTTCCATGACAATACTTCCTGTTCAGTACCACAGAGTGAAGCAACCATAGCTAATGGATTTTGAAGATACCGTCCTAAAGCAACAGCTCGTTTTACAATGCCTGAGATGGAAAGAGGTGAAAAGTTTGACTTTGTCAAGAGCTAAAAATAGGAATTCACATAACAATTTTGGCTATATTTACCTCGCTGACCAGGGATCTGCTCAGAGGATATTTGAGAATTTTCATAGAGACGAGGCAAAGATTCATCTCCGTAGAGAACACTCAATCCATCCATGTCCTGGCCGACATCCCTAGGATTTTCTTCAACCATCTTAAAAACAATCTGAAGAGAAGACAAATAGGTTAAAAGACAGTCTGAAGAGAAAACAAATATGATATTAAGTAACAGAAAAAATCAGCAAGAGTAATATCTCCGTCAGCGGACAAAACGGACAGCTTCGTATGTCATTGATCACAAAAGTGTGAAGCTACTTAGCAAAGCTAAACTATCATTAGCTTTGCCGCATAGCAACAAAGACAAAAAAAAATGTCTTGAAACAATGTTATAATTTCACAAGCTGGATGATAGTTTTAGACTTTTAACTAGATCCGCTAATCCTCTACTTAGATGAACGAATTTTTAGAAAAAGAGACTAAATTTCCTTGTTTAGTTATCAAGTTGGGTAGAAGTAATTTAGCGAGGAGGGAAATGAAGAAATCCGTTTACACTCCTACAAATTAAAATAGGAAAGATTTGGAGGACGAACTTCATTGCTTCATTCTTTTTCGCCATCCCTTCCCTACAAACCCCTCCATGTTTGCTATCCAAACCAAGGGTAAAGACACTTCAAAAAAAGGGTGAATAGATTTCTAAACTTTCATTATTCCATGATCCTATTCCAAATTTTCAAGAAAAAATTTCATCAGGATTAATCGACAAGAGGAACAACACTAATCTTCGCATTTACATTCACCAAGGTACAGTCTATCAACTGAACAAAGCGTACCTCATAAATATCATCCTTCAGCCTAGTGCAAGACAAATTCACAGCACCCAAGACAACAACCTCAGGTTGGTGTTCTGTCATAAACCGTAACAGATTTTGCTGGTCATGTTTTTTACGCTGCTGGTCAGCTGCATTATGAGACTTCAAGCTTATTGAACCAGCCTCTAGCACATCAACAATCTCTCCAAATGAATCCAACATCACAAAAGTGTTTGCTGGCTTTCCAGGACCCCAACAACAAGCCATGACCCTAGGAGCTACCTCATCATCTGAGCTCATCTCTCTCTCTTTACGACGATATGGAGCCACAGATACTTTATCCCACAACCGTTTGCCATATTCCATTAGCAAGCGGTTCTTGGACCTGCTAGTCAAAAGCAACCTTGCTTCCTTTTCAAGCGCTGGCAGAATAAAATTAAAAATTGCGTCCTCTAGTATCAGTTTCCTCTGCTCATTCCACAGCTGAGCAGACCTGCTTACACCACAACTAAGGTACTTCTCCTGAGAATCGTTTACTAGTTTATTAAGTATTTCCTCTGGCAATTTGATAGTGACTTGCAGAAGCTTTTCCTCTTCTGCCTTTTGGATAAGAAGCCATTGGGCATCCTCAAATTTGTTTAAAGGTTTGTTTCGTAACCACTTCACACCAGCAAATTGATGGAAAGCATCTATGACAGTATTCCCATCAGTTGTAGGACATGTTGACACCGTCACATTGTCAAAGTATATACTACGAAAATGTTTTTTCACACGAGGCTCACAGCTTATCTCCACTGCTGCCTGGCATAGTCACAAACCATTTAGTATACAGCCGAGGTGTAATAAACTTTTTTTACAAAGATATAAAGACCTGACAAAACTGAACAACCCAAATAAGTCGACCCAATACTATGAAGTAACCCAACCTGAAATCTCAATTGACCCGACATGGCCAAGACATATATAGACCCTAAATTAACCCGGCCTGAAATGACCCAGCCAGAGAGCATCCTACCCGCAATTGATCAGATCATAAAGGGCCGAACTTATCCGAAACGACTAAATTTAAGTCATGTTTAACATTAACCACATTTAAATAAAGAACCCATTGCCAAACCCTCGTTTTTATATGTAATTTTGCCAAACACTTTATTTTTATCCATACATCTAAAATAGACCTGATCCAAAACGTATAATAAACCCGAAATGACCTGACCGTAATAACCTTTTGCTACGCCCAATAAATTATCCATACACATACCATGTGTCTTGCACCTTTTAAGACACTTTGAGGAGAGTCAAACATGGCACAGGTAAAATTTGAAGCCACCTCTTCAGGTGTCTCCTTCCGGTCCTCAGGTTCATCCACTCTCTGCAAGCAGCAGAAAAATAGAATTTCAGAAACAAAAAAAAAAAAAAAAAAAAGAAACAAAAAAACGAATTCGAAGGCCAAATTAGTATTCACCAATGTTGAAGCTTACCGTTGATTCCAACGAGATCTGCATCCCAAACTGCTCAGAACTGCAGCCGAACTTGCTGGCAACCTCCCACAAACCAGCTTTATTGCATATAGCATAAATGGATTTTCGCTTAGGTTTTTTCTGCTGTCCCTCATCCACTCCTGCCTCTCCAGAAGGAAAATGCAAATTGAATTTCGCGTCAACATCGTCAACTTCCCTTTCAGATTCTGCTTCCTCCAACATATGAAGAATCGAGACAAAGAGCTGCTGGTTCAAACTAAGTCTAGTCTCATCATATATTCTACGAGATTCTTCCTCGAACCTTTTATTGTAGTACGCCAACAGAGCAGTCTTTCGCTTTTGAAGAAGCAGCCACTTTGTATCCAAATCTCGAACAGCCCAAAGCACCTGCAAACTCAACAGTCATTTACTTCAGCACAAAAGAGGCGCAAAAACTACAATCGTAACTGTTCTGATTGAATATTTACCTTGTGCCACTTCAGTCCATCACGACTAAAGTTTTCACCTTTTTCTGGATCTTTCAACAAACTGAAAATGTCCTCCTTGCGATACATGGAAATGAAAGGGAGCTAAAGAAGCAAAACAGAAACAGTTAGCCACCTAAGTAAACAAGAACAGACAATTATGAAAGAAGCTGCTAGTTCTGCCACTCACATCAAGTTTCTGAACATGTACGAAGTTCAAAAAATTTCTAATATGATCCTCCAACTCTTCAACCTCCTGCTCTCCAAGTGCTGACATCTTCACTAAAACAGGAACTACAGCAGATTCCAGCTGCTTCCTAATCCATGTGGCCTCTGCTTTGATTGCACCAACATCAGTGGAAGGAGGACCTGTACTCTTCTCACTCACCTATCATCAAGTGCAGTGATCAGAAGACCCAATAGTATTATACAGGTTGACAGTGTGAACAGCACAAGCGGACATCAATATAAACAAGGTTGATGTGAGTTTACAAACCTGAATTCTCTCTGGTATATCAATCTCCCTGATTAGTTCATCCTCCGGTCTCATTTTATTTCTTATGAGAACGCTGGGTTCGAACTCATCTTCAAGTCTCCTTCCGCTAGTCTCATCATAAATCATAGATCTATCCAGGTTCAGCCGTCGCTGATTGAGAAGTTCCTCGACATCTCCAAAAATCTCCTGGGCTTCCTGAATAGCGGATGATGAAACCCCAGTAGATGGGTTAAATTTCTTCTTCTTCACCTTACGCCGCCTAAATGTTAATCAGTGGAGGTCAACCACGACTTGGTCAAAGGTATACACAACCAGTCTAAACATAGAAAAATAAGCATAGTTTTAATGATAAGCCACAAAACCAATGAGCAACTGAGTTATGAAGGTTTGGGAGGTTACTCCAACCACGTTTGGTAGATTATTGTCCAAAGCAAGCGAGATTAGACAGCGACAACCGATATCGCAACCGTGACCTTCGCTGAGATTCAATACAATAGAAATAAGAGATAACCCCATACCTCACGGGGGCCCCCGTCTCATCAACATCTTCTTCTTCAACAATAAAATCAGCCATATCATCTTCATCAACCATGTCTACGTCCTCCTCCTCTTGCTGCTCATCATACTCTTCACGGATATCCTCAATGGCATCTCCTGTGACACAGATAACACATCACAACATTTTTAAAGAAATAACAAATAAAAAAAGAAAGCTACAATGTCCAAGTTGAGAAGAAATTTCACCATCATCATCATCAAATAAGGAACGGTGAACCTGCTCCTCCCCTCTCCCTCCACCTTTTTTAGAACCAGCAAACTCCTCTTCATCAGAAAACCCAGAATGCCCACCCTCAGCATCCCCACGAGCTTTCTTCAGTCTTTTAAACTTTTTGTCCTGTTAAAATCCAAATCATATTTCATAGATTTGAAAAAGTAAAAAGAAAAAAGAAAAAAAAAAAGAGGACAACAGAAGTAAAATTAACTAGCACCCGTCAAAAAGGCTAAGCACAAGAAAACGTCGCTTACACTAGCAGCTTTACGAGAAACAGGAATATTGGCATCCTCCAGTAGTTGCAAGTCATCCTCATCAAGTTGAAAATCCCTGAAATGAGTTAAAAGATCTACTGAGCAAAGATAGGGTGACGAAAGATCGCAATACTTGAATTTTCTCAAAGAACCATTTACTTCTTTTTTCTTTTCTTCTTTTTACGCCTCTCATCATCATCGTCATCTTCCCTATCTTCTTCACCAGGCTGATCCTCATCTTCGTCCTCCTCAACAATAAAGTCGTCTTTTTCATACTCATCTGGCCCTTCTTCTGCCAGAGCAAGTTATTGTCCGTCAAGACAAACGCAATACCAAACACAGGTTCAATAAAGTACGTTAAAGACAGGCAAAACACAATACATTAAAGACAGGTCAAACACAATACAAAACAAGGGTTTGAGAAAGCGCATAACATTGAAGAGCCTCTTACCTGGGGAAAAAAAGCTCAATTTACAGTTCTACAAATATCAGAAAAATCAGAGAACGCCTAAATCATTTACTAGAAGTATATTTTATCCAAAAATACCATGCCATGTAAAGAAAACTAATATCAAAGGATGTTAAAGAATACAATCCAAACTTCTCCATACTTCATACTTCGGTAGACAACTTCTTTAGGTCAAAGTGTTGAACATTTAAGCTAGTCACCAATTCAATAGTTAGCTTGTTGAATACTCGAATGCATTTTATGAGTTAGTTAACTAGGTCAGATAAGACCATCGAGGGAATTTAATGCAACTTTATTAGGTCAAAGTGCTATATATTTTCAATTTTATCGAGACAAAACTGTGTTAGTTACTGAACCACTTCTGTGACTATACAAATCAATTATTTGCCCCTCCAAAAACTTTTTTGGGCAGTTAAGCCCTTATGCGCATAAACCCCACATTCTTAACAAACGAAACCCTCACATGAATCACATAGGCTTGCTTCGCTCGTAACAAGAGTTGCACCAGTCAAACCTGAAAAAAATGACCTCTTTCCACTCAAATCGTGGAAATCAAATAAAAATTTACATGCTAATGGAGTCAGGTCCGCCAACCATGAAGTTTTCATCTTTCAACCCAAATCATGAAACAAAAATGTTCCGACCTTGTAAAACTTACGAAAGAGCCACTAATCCCTATAGATTAGTACTACAACGAATAAATCAATTATAGACGGAGCACACAAATCATCTATAATCACTGATTTACCCAGTCCACCCAAAAAAAAACCTATTATCCAAGTAGAACCCTAAGTCCCTAACCAAGACAATCATAATCAAATGCAACTTCAAAAACTCAAAAATCATTAAAAATCACACAAAAAACCCTCAAATACATCAAAGATCACACAAAAGCACCTAATTATTAAATTAGAAACCACCAAAACAATCATAATCAAATGAAACTGCGGAAACTCAAAAATTCATACAAAAACCCCTCAAATGCATCAAGAAACATACAAAAGCACCTAATTATTAAATGAAAAACCCTAACAAAAACAATCATAATCAAATGAAACTGCAAATACTCAAAACTCATACAAAAACCCCTAAATTAAACAAAATTAAAGCAAAATCAATAGAAAACCCTAACCGTCTTCGTCGTCGTCGTCCTCATCACCACCACCGCCACCGCCTCCAACATCGCCGTCTTCGAGATCCTCCGCGTCCTCCTCTTGCTCTCTCTCATCATCCTGAACCTCGAATTCCTCTACACAAATTTCATCAATCCATTCATCAATTCATTCATATAATCGAACAATACGATAAATTAGGGTTTCAAAACACCAACAATAACAACAAAAACATAAAACAAAATCGCAGAAAAATTGAGAAAAATTCATACCTTCGTCATCGGAAACTACAGCTCTTCCGCCCATGATTTCGCAAAACGAACACTAAAATGACGAACAAAAATTGAAGAAATTGAGGAATTTGATCGAAAATTTTGAAGGTAGAATGAAAGAGAGAAGTTCGTGAGCTTACGAATAGAGTGGGGAAAATTTTGAGGGGTTTATATAGTAGTTGTAGACTTAATTTAGATTTAAAAAAAAAAATTATTTATCTACGTGGCAGATATAGTGGGTAAAAATAGGATTAAAATAATATATGGGTTCGGTCCGGTGGGTTGAGAAATGGGTTGGGTTTAGATGGTTCATGATTCATTGACTGTGATTAAGGCCCATGTTGAAATTACTACAATACAAATATTAGAGGTGGTCACGGGTCGGATTTAGGTTGGGCTAGGCCGAAATGGGGGTAAGTGGGAAGGGCCGGTCGTATTGGTTCGTGCTTGATTCTGAATCGGCATGTGCCTAGGTCAAGTCGAGTTGGGCATATCGAATTGGACCTTTTTTTTGGAGGCTAGGGTAGTTTGGTTTAGGAATGGGTCAGGTGGCTATGCCGCTGGCGACCCAGCTGTCGATTTAGGCAAACCTTGGCCGACTTGTTAGAGTGGCTACCTCTAACTGCAATTGACACATGAACTAACCACGTGAGACACTTTTTTTAGTGCATTTTTCTAACACAACAAATTAATGTATAGGTTAGTTTTTTGTATAGATATTTTAGTTCGGTCTATACAATACGATGATTTTACATGAGAGCTTTTGATATGAATTTGTTTTATAAGTCATTTTTAAGTTTTACCATAAACTTATACAACTAATTATAACGTATACGATAAGCCTAATCCAATTGGTCGGAAAGAAACCTATGGACATTCTTCATTACCTCAAAAAGTAATGGTTCATTACCTCTAACAGATACGGAGTACATTTTAGTATATTATTTCGACTACAAAACATCATTCATTACTTAATATTGTGACCGTTAAATTATTTTGGGATAATATCTAAAAATTATAAACTGTTGAGAGTTAATGGAGAAGATTCAGATTGATTTGTTTGTTCCTTCAACATAAGGTATCTGAGCTCATGATTGGGCTAAGTTTGGACGTGTATTGTTCTATAGTTTTGTTTTGCCATGTAGGCCCACCGGTAGTACATATGGGTGATAACGAGTCTAAATTCTACACGAGCATGGGGCTGATCAACTCAAGCTCGAACTAGTCGGCCTTGAGAATCATGGGATACAATTCGAGCTCGACATTGGAAATGTGGCTCGCGCTCGGCTCGCAAATTGTTTTCACCCGACAAGAAGCTAGGAGGACTTTTTTAGATTGTTTCTTCTTTTATAAATTAAATGTAAAATAAATCAATGCATTATTGATTGTATTATGGGGGAACATAAAAATCAAACTACAAAATACCGCAATACATGTCTAGCTATGATATTGAAATCCTCATTGACTTGCTAATCAAGGGGTTTTAGAGCATAAATATATGCATTATTGATTGTATTATGCGGGAAAATGTAGGTGGCGCCCTCTTATTGGTTAATAAATAATAATTGAAAAAATATGAGAGTTTTTGGCGGGGTATGAATTGGAAAATGATTGAAAAGTGAAAAAATGATTTCGTTGGTGACCTAGGTCGTGACCTTCTGCTTGAGAGAGTGAAAGTGGGTCAAAATAAATAAGGAGAGATTAAGGGTTAAAATGTCGGTGACTCAGTTAGCGTGACCTTCTGCTTGGGGATGGTCTTAAGATTCTATAGTGTTGTTTGTTGATCCTATCTTAGTTTAGGAGTTAATTACTGAAGTTACACATATCATGGTAATTGTCTTAACTATCGATACGAGATACTCAGATACTCCTTATCAGACCAAAATAACATATCATGATGATTTTTGTCAATAAGGATCCTCTGCATTTATTTTCTCTCCATTTCCTCTGCATTTATTTTCTCTCCATTTCCTCTCACAAACCCATTTAATAATATTATCTCATCTATATTTTATTAACCCTTTATTTTTATGCAGAAATCGTGAACCGTTCGATGTTGATAGGATACAAACTGGGCCGTTGATAGGTAATGGCCTCTTCATTTCTTTTTAGGAAATGGAGAGAATTTTGGCTCGATTTTTGTAGGCATTTTTTAAACTTTTAGGATGACACAACTTATATAAGAGTATTAATAAATCACTACCATATTGACTTTTATGATGGAAGTCTTTCTATTATTGAACAAATTTTAAATCTACATGTATGGTAAAAATGAAAATGAAAGCTAATTACGAGGAACATTACGAGGGAAAAAGCACCAATTCTCATTTGTGACGGGTACTATTCCGTCACAAACACTATTCACATTTGCGACGGGCCAAATATCACCAGTTTCTGAAAAAATGTGACCATTTTTTTATAAAAAAAAAAGTGACAGTTTTTGAACAGTAATTAAGTGGTTACATTTTATCAAAAAGTGGTCACATTTGTCCGTCGCAAATTGTGACCGTCACAAGGGAGAATTGATGGGGAAAATGATAAGTTACTTTTGTCAAACTAGATGCAAAAGATAAGATATCAAATGAGTGCCCATTGTTGGTCGCCTGCCTACTGTTCTTCAATCTTCACATTGTCACATATACCAATGCCATCTCAATTACTTTTCAATACCCAAATTCTTATTTTTAATATCATGTCAACTAATTAAAAGTTATCATTTGGGTTGTTTTGAATTAAATTTCATGTAGAATCGGATGTTAAAATGTACTCAATTGATTATTGTATTCCATTTCAGAATGGTTAGAGACCACAATATTTAACTTTATTAATTACTCCGTATATTTATTTTCGTATTCATTCTTAAGCATATGTTAATGTTAGTAGCTACTAGCTACTCCGAGTACTATATACTACAACCATTTTTTAACACTTCAAGAAGCACACAAAGGCTCGATAGATGTTATTCTCCCTTCAACGGTTCAACCCATTCATTTTTAGCCGATCTCAAGCTCTCCCTCGCTACAATTCATTACCTTGTTTTTTTGGTTGAAAAGAGAAGAACTGAATTGACATAAATTTAATGGAGCTGAAAAATAGATGGAACTGAACTGAATCGTACCTGAAATTAAGTACTCCCTCCCATCCAAATCAAAGGTTACATTTGACATTATTACGCTTGCCGAGACGCGTTTTGCAACGTGAATATCTTTAGTTACGCATTATTAAAAATTATAAAAACTTGATATTCTTATAACATTCAAACGATGAATCAAACAAGATCTCGCATGACTATGTTTTTTCTTGTACATTACTAATAATACAAAAGATTCTATACAATCATAAATAGTGCAAAAAAGTCAAATGTAACCTTTGATTTGAAAGAAGAGAGCATAAAAAATGGTCTTCAAATTTCACTCCATTAAAACCGAAACTAACCCGTTTCATATCATTTCCAATACGGAAAATTCACGTGGTACCCTCGAACTTTGCCATTTTGCACGTGGTACCCAACTTTTTAAGTTTGTGCACATGATATCCTTGAGATTTGATTTTTTAAGCACAACGTGCCCTTTTTATCGTTCTTAAAATTTTCAATTGAGCATAAATCATAGACCAGAAATCGGAATTGACTATTTTTTTTTTCAAATTGATTACCTCTTCGAGATCTATAAAATGATAAAACGAATATGGTTATTTGGAAATTTAAGATCGAAGATATGGTTGATTTGATATTTTCGTTAAAAAAAGCCCTATAAAATGTCAGTCGACAATTTTTTTTTCACAAATCGTAGATTATGACGAGATAATCATTTTAGGAAAAAAATTGGCCGATTCTAAATTCCGGTCTAAGGGTTATGCGCAATCGAGTTTTCTAATAGTGACAAAAGGGCATGTTGTGCATGAAAATCAAACATGAAGGGTATCATGTACACAAACTTAAAAAGTTGGGTACCACGTACAAAATGGCAAAGTGTTAGGGTACCACGTGAATTTTCCGTTTCCAATATCATATCATACCATATCATATCGACTATCATCACTCATCAATTCACGACACACAACAAACCACTTGTCCCTTTCCCGTGATTACAATCAACAACAAACAACAATTTGTAATATTCATTTGGTTGATGATACTATTTCCCTCACTTCTAGGAGTATCACACTCTCACTAGTCATTATTATTTCCACAAAATTCATGCTATCACATGAAAAAATATCTTCAACCAAGTTGAGTATTATTTGTGTTTTTTCCCTTAATTTTGTGTGATTGCTAATTTTGCACCTTTCACTCGTTTCACTGTCAACCTTTTTGAGTTTTTATGCCTACTTTTTGCTATAATTATACTTTTTTTGCTCATAAAAATCTTGCATTTTTGTGTTCAGGTTCGAAAGTTGAGAACTTGATCATAAAGCTGTCAACTTTGAGTTGGGTTCTGCTCCAATTAACAGGTACTTTAATTATAAGACGCTTTTACATTATGAGACGGTATTTTTATTGGTTAAACATTCATTTGTCACTATTAATAAATGAGTATTTTTATACATAGAATGAGACGATCTTACACGATAATTACTGCTTATTTGTAATAATTGGGCATCTTCTGCATCATTTTGGGATTTTGAACTTTTTCACTTTTTTTTGCCACCTTTTCTGGGTAATCAAGATTACTAGTGTCATTCTGTGCATAAGTTGGTAAAAGTTGTAATCTTTGTATAGTTTGTGTATTATTGGGGTTTTTTAATTGTTGGAATTTTAGCAGCGGAATGTAATGAGACTGGAATTCCCAAACATGGTTATTTTATTGATAAATCAATATTTTTAACCTTTTTGTTAAGTGGGTATTTTTCAGTCTTTTGCTACCTTTTTCTGGTGAAATTGTGATTTTTTTAATATGGTTTGATCAATGTTAGATTTTCTTATCTTTGCTATGATTGGATAGCTTTATAGAATGCCCAATTTCCCAAAATTGTTGTTAGTTTATCATTTGTTCTTAGTTTGCTGTAATTAAGCTTATTGATTCAAGTTTGAGAACAGTTTCAAGATTTGCATTTACTGGCAGAGTGGCAGTCCATGTTACTCCGACTCGGCTTCAATATCAGACACGGCGATATTGAAGTATCTGATATGGGACACGCAACATGTGACCAAAGTGAAGTGTCGGAGTAACATAGCTGGCGGTCTGTAGCCGCTGAAAGGGTAGGACTTAGGAGTATACTTAATTAACCATGTTTCTTTTGTGTAAATGCTAGATTATTGTTATTGAAGCCCCCATATATTTGAAAAGATGGTGAATTTCGGATTGTTTTCCGATGACAATGCAATCAAATCAGTGACTGTTAGCTTCAGAATACCATACTTTACTCACTGGGGTCAGAGCCTACTTGTGTGTGGTTCAGTTCCATTGCTTGGTTCATGGAATGTCAAAAGGGGGTTTGTGTTGACTCCAACAAATCATGGAAGTGAGCTCATTTGGCATGGAAGTGTCGAAGTTCCAAGCGGGCTTGAATGTGAGTACAGTTATTATGTGGTGGATGATGATAAAAATGTGCTGAGATGTGAAATGGGACAAAAGAGGAAATTTATATTGCCAGAGAGTGTTCAGGATGGGGAGATAGTAGAGCTTCATGACCTCTGGCAGGTAAAGTTCTCCGTGAACCTTTTCGGTCTCCATCCTTTCGTTGATGGCATCGTTGTTTCATATAGCTGAATTAGGTTTATTCAAGTCAAAATCATCTATAGACATTGGAGGTGAAATTTGTGTTAACAGCTCCTATAATGAAATGGCTGCCTTCATGCGGGTGTAGTTTTGTTATATTGATATGGACAACAGCCAAATTGATGCAAGCTTGCAGATTAGGCCAATTGCTTACATAACCAGATATGTTACTGGTAGATGACTATGCTCGTGTGACATTTGAGTGTCAGATTGCATTTTCGGGGTTTATCTTGGACTTGTGAATGTATGAATAAGAATTTAAGACTCTAGAGAGAACTAAACATGTGAAAAGAAAACCAACAATTGAAAGACTGAATGTTACAGGATACCGCCTGTTATACTTGTTAGATTGTTCCACTTTTCAGCAAGTGTGTTCTACGTGTAGTTAGTCTAATATATGTTGCTCATGCTTGCTTGGTTTTGCTGGTGGATGCTCTTTAAAATTTACCGCCTTTGTTAAGGAGAGCTGTGTCTTCTACCGGGCTGATTAATGGTGTAGATTATATGATGATCGAGATTACTGGAACTGATTAATTGACTATAATCTAAAACTATGCCTTGGCATTGGGAACACAGACTGCTTCAGATGATCTACCTTTCAGAAGTGCATTTAAGAACGTCATTTTTCGCAATACTTCTAAACTGGCCATAGAGAGACCCGTTGGTGTCTTACAGAACAAGTTAGGGCTTGAAGGTAATTTCTTTCTCGTGCACATTGTGTTTGTCAATTTGCTATTAGCTACCGCCTACCGGTCTCTAATTTCTGTTAAATTAATTGTTTAATTATCTTGGACAGATTCATTCCTTGTGCATTTCAAGATTCGCTGCCCCAATATAGAAGAAGGAACAACTGTAAGTCTACCATTCTCTTCCTTTCTCTGCTGTCGGGGCTGCAGTTGAAATTGACAGTGTGTGTTTAATATTCGCAGGTTTCTGTGATCGGAAGTTCTCAAAAGCTTGGACAATGGAAGGCTGAGGATGGAGTTAGACTTAGCTACGCTGGAGATTCTGTATGGCAAGCTGACTGTGTCATGGAAGTAACAGATTTTCCTTTAAAATATCCTTTTGAGGTCTTTAGAAAGGACATCTTTAGCTCTTGTCAATATTGGTTTACCCACCTCAGTTTTATTGGCTTGTTTAAGTTATAGGTGGTTTTTTTTACTCCTCTCTTCTGGTATTATCGTTCGGTTCCTTTACTATTTTACACATACAGATACGGCAAATATGATAAGGCTGGGAAGTTCTCTATTGAAATCGGTTCAAATAGGGAGCTGTCATTGGAAACCTTGAACAACAAAGCAAGATACATCTTTCTCTCGGATGGGATGCTTAGGGTAAGCTATCGAATAAAGAAATTATGGCGTATCATTTTGGCTCGTTGGTCTAGAGATTAAGCGGATTGATTCTAATTTTAGGAAATGCCATGGCGTGGTTCGGGCATGGCAATTCCTATGTTCTCCCTCCGATCAGAAGAAGATGTTGGTGTGGGGGAGTTTCTTGACCTGAAGTTACTTGTTGACTGGGCTGTTGCATCAGGCTTTCACTTAGTGCAACTTCTACCAATCAATGATACGTCTGTGAATGGGATGTGGTGGGATTCATACCCCTACAGGTAAACTTGAAACTAAAGCTGCACAAATAATCACTTTGAAGTCCTTATGTTTTCTGCCATTTATGGAGGAAGAACATTACGCTTAAGATGATTACTATTCCATTCTTTCGTTTATTTCCGTGTCACTAAGTTTAATGTACTTTATTTGAGACTAAATATTGTGCCACTATAAGCTGATAATATTTTCATGGCTCCTTTCGTAACATAAGGAGTAGTTAGTTGGCAATTTAGCATTCATTAATTTCATTTTCCCAGAGAAGCTTACTTTTTTGCCTCTTGGTCTTGCAGCTCTTTGTCTGTATTTGCATTGCATCCCTTGTACCTGCGAGTCCAAGCACTTTCAAAGAATATCCCTGACGAAATCAAGGTCCTCTTAAGTCCATTTTCTTTACGTTCTTGCAACAAAATTTAGTTTTAAATGTAATTATAATGATATAGCCGCTTGTCCCCTTCACATCCTACTTCGTTTGGAAATTTCTTACTTGGTCAACTTGTTATTCTATTCCTGCAGCAAGAGATAGAGAAGGAAAAGCAGAGACTGGATTTAAAGGTACCCTTTTATGTATTAACTATTTATCATATGTAACTCAGAAGCTTCTGTGTAGTTTATTTTTCCTTGTTTTTTTTTGACACACGGCGTGAAATTAATTTAAATGAAAATCAAGTTCCTTATGGAAGTTATAATTGATAACTCCACAGGATGTTGATTATGAGGCGACAATGGCCACCAAACTCGCACTTGCTAAGAAAATTTTCTCCTTGGAGAAGGACCAAATACTCAAGTCCGAGTCTTTTCTGAAGTACTTTTCTGAAAATGAGGTTATCCTTGTTACTCTTTAGTCATTTCATTTGAATGTAAAAGTTAGAAGGTTAAATTGCATGCTCTCAATTTTTTTGGTCCTCTCATCCTAACTCATTACCTTTGATGTAAAGGAATGGCTAAAACCTTATGCAGCCTTCTGTTTTCTGCGTGATTTCTTCGAAACCTCAGATCATAGTCAGTGGGGCCGCTTTTCACATTTTACAGAAGATAAGGTAATATACTACGGGTATTTCTTTTTGCTTCCTGGTTCTATTGTTTCTAATATAGGGGCGTGCTGCTTCATAAAGCAGCAGCTCAGCTAGTTTTAAGCAAATCGCATGATTTAGGTGAAAAACTGATGAAGTTTTCATCTTGCACAGCTGGAGAAGCTAGTTTCAGAAGACAGTCCCCAATACAACATCATCTGTTTTCACTATTACATTCAATACCACCTGCACTCACAGGTGAACTAAAAGGCTTGAACTTTATTTGATAGAATATTGTTAGCTACGTTCGGATCTAGCTATATAATGTGGAAATGTCGTTGCAGTTGTCAGAAGCAGCTGAATATGCAAGGAGAAAAGGAGTAGTGTTAAAAGGAGACCTCCCAATTGGTGTTGACAGAAATAGTGTTGATACCTGGGTCTATCCGAGCTTGTTTCGGATGAACACGTCAACTGGAGCACCTCCTGATTATTTTGATAAGAATGGGCAGAATTGGGGTTTCCCAACCTACAACTGGGAGGAGATGTCAAAAGACAACTATGCATGGTGGCGAGGACGGCTGACTCAGGTTTATGGGAAACCTAATAATTATTTCACTGTCTGTCTGTATATTTTTTTTTTCACTTACAATCATAAATTTCTGTTTCTTCTCCTTTCTATGCTTAGATGGCAAAATACTTCACAGCATATAGGATCGATCACGTACTGGGTTTCTTTCGAATTTGGGAACTCCCAGAACATGCTTTGACTGGTCTTGTTGGAAAGTTTCGACCATCGATACCTTTAAGCCAGGTTAGAGCAATTTTGTGCTTGTTCTTCCAAGGATGATATTATGTTACATTATTACACACCTAACTTCAGTGACAAGATAATAAAATTAGGAGCTAGCTAATTAACTAATGCTGTTGGCTTACAGGAAGAGCTTGAACAAGAGGGAATATGGGATTTTGATAGGCTAAGTCGTCCTTACGTACGTCAAGAATTTTTGCAGGTTATGATTTCTGATGGGCCTAGTCTTTGATTGTTTTCATGCATTTCATGTTCTTTTGGTCCATTGGATTGTGTCTTGTTGTAATACTTAGTTCTTAATCTTCATTTGTTTCTTTTTACAGGAAACTTTTGGTTCGACTTGGACAGTTATCGCGTCTCTTTTCCTAAATGAATGCCAGAAGGGGCTATATGAGGTATAGCTGTCAGCGTTGTAGTTTATGTCAGTCAGTCAGTGTTAATATTTCAATGACGAACATGTCCAGAGACAGCAGTCACTCATCCAATTAGTACAGCAGAATTAACTTGTCGAGGGACTCAGGAACAGATAAATTGATGTAAAAAATTTAAACAGGTGTAGTTCGTAGTTTATTTGTATCTTTGTCAGTTTTTGTAATCAAGATGATGCTGATAATTATTTTGACCTTTCAGTTCAAGGAAGATTGCAACACTGAAAAGAAGATTGCTAACAAGCTTAAGGAGTGTGCAGAGAAATCGTTGCTATTAGGAAATGAAGCCAAGCTGAGACTCGGTCTTTTTGATCTTTTGCGGGTATGAAGCGCAATAATAGGCTGAAAATTTCATTGCTATATAGTAATTCTTTTGAGTTTATATAAATATCAGTTTTTTGAAAAATATCTTGCAGAATGTTGTTCTGATCAAAGATCCTGAAGATGCTAGGAAATTCTACCCTCGGTTCAATCTCGAGGACACTACTAGTTTCAAAGATCTAGATGATCACAGGTAATTTAGTTCCATAAGTTGAAATTTCTAATCATTTTTTAATTGTACTCTAAAAATTTCATCTTTCAAGGACATTTAATGATAGCTTTCCTTCTAGTTAAGGTTTGATCATTCATAAATGTTAAGCTGATGACCAAATTGAGGTACGTTCGAGTGATTCAACAACATGAAGCCTTAATCTTAAAATAATTGGGGTCTACGTACATGTATGAAGGCATTGCTTGTGAGGTGAGACAACAATGAAAAAGAGGAGATAATGGAGAACATAAATAGTACATTGAAGCACGGTTGCTGAAAAACTGAGAAGCGTAAAAAAAAGGGATGGCAAAAATCAGGAAGACTTTTTTGAGTGAGAGATAGGAAGAGACATAAACAATTGTGTTATCTGGATTGAGAAGGCTTGAAAATTATCGTCGTATGTAGTGTTGCACTGTCGTGAATTAGAGAAGAAATCAATGTTGCATTTCTTGAGCGTGGTTGGATAGTTTTAATCGTGATGTTCAACACCATGATGATGAGTGATGACCATTCATAACTTTTTTCTTTTTTCTTTTTCTTACAGCAAAAATGTATTAAGAAGATTATATTATGATTACTATTTCCATCGCCAAGAAAACCTTTGGCGACAGAATGCTCTGAAGACTTTGCCAGTCCTCCTTGATTCATCAGATATGCTTGCATGTGGTGAAGATCTTGGCCTAATTCCTTCATGTGTTCACCCTGTAAGTTATTTAAACCTGCTGAGTTGAAATCCTCTCTCTTTCAGCTTTTATCAATGTGGTCTTGAACAAGTTCTAAAACTTCTAATGCTGCAGGTTATGCAAGAGCTTGGCTTAATAGGCTTACGAATTCAACGTATGCCAAATGAATCTGATCTGGAATTCGGTATCCCTTCCCAGTATGGCTACATGACAGTAAGTTGTCCACACTTATTATCATTTCCCATGATGCTCATTGCTCGAGTACGGAGTCATATTAAGTTTAGTTGTTATTTGTTTTCTTTTTTTATTATGAGGCCTTGGACAAATGTAGCTACGTAAACGTCATTGTATTTTCAACACTATGAGGTCTCAAGACCTCATTAGTTACATTGTCCTCGTTGCCTGTTATTTTCTCACGACAGACAGTACTTACAGCTTTCTTAATAAGATAATAGGAAAATTGTTGCTCGGATAAATAAAACATGGCAGATTTAACATTGTACATGTATGTAGAGAGATTAATGGTGAAAAACCTCGACCAAGCTGCTTATTCAAATATAATTCACAATTATTATCAGGTGTGTGCTCCATCATGCCATGATTGCTCCACTTTGCGCGCTTGGTGGGAAGAAGATGAAGATAGGAGGCGGAGATTCTTTAAGACAGTGGTAGGGTCAAATAAGCTTCCACCTAGTCAATGTCTTCCAGAGATAGCTCATTTCATCTTGCGTCAGCATTTCGAAGCTCCTTCAATGTGGGCCATTTTCCCCCTTCAGGTACACACAAATCCGTCTTTCAAGTTTCAACTAAAGGGAAAATAACATAGGAAAAATAGAATGACTTATGAAACTCCCTCTTTGTTCTCCACAGGACTTGCTGGCCTTGAAGGAGGATTACACAGATCGGCCTGCTAAAGAGGAGACGATCAATGATCCCACTAATCCTAAGCATTACTGGAGATACCGTAAGTTGAAGCTCTCTTACCGTTTGGTTTCAGAAAACTCCTTAGCTGTTAAGGAAAGTGATATGCGCCATCGTGTAGTATTGAGTTTCAATGTTATAGTTCACAAACGTTAAAGACAGACGGGTATGGCTACATACTCCTGTTTTTGAGGCACGTATTCAGAAATCACGATATGGGTATGGCCATACGAGTACATGGATACTTGAAATACGTCTTCAAAGCATACGTTTAGATAAAAGTTTGAAATATTTAGTTTTTTTTTTTTTTTTTTTTTTTTTTTTTTTTTTAAAGTGAAATATTCCTGACTATCTCACTTTTAAATTGTTAGGTGCCCATGTTACATTAGAGTCTTTGCTAAAGGATCAAGAGCTGAAGGACGCCATCAAAGATCTCGTACGTGGCAGTGGGAGATCATACCCTCCTTCAGAAGAAGAAATTGTTTATGCTCCGAACAATGGGAAGCAGCCGCCAGCTTCAAATATAGTCCAGACCAACGGCGTCTCACAAAAAGCTGCATCAGTTGCATTATAAAGAAAGATACATCATGTTGAAGCAGCTGGCCCTTGAGCTCTATAAAATCTAGGCAATGGTACACATCCGTCTTGTTGTATTAAGTTGTTTTGATTCAACAGTGATACTCCGGAATTGCTGTTACTTTACGAACTTCCCACATTTCTGTTTTCTCTCATTTATTCGGTAATTCAATAAAATGCCCGGTCATAGATACACGATATCCTTCTGTTTTTCTGTATATGTCGCAATGTCAGTAGTACATTCATGTTGGTCGGAAAACCAAGGTGCGTTCGTCAATTTGTCAAGAGGGTGATTTACTCTGAGCTGCCTGGTCTGACATAATTTTGAACCGCCTCATTTGCTCTGAGAAAATTCACATACTCACTCGGAGAAATTATGTTCTAGAGTAAACTGGAAGACGATTCACACAAAATTGCGAGGTTTTTAATTATAAATAAATAAATGTTTTTAGCTTGGATGCATGCGTTTAGATTCACGTAGAATCGGAAATTTTCTGAACTGGTTTGGATGCAAGCCGCTTAGTGATTGAGCGATTTCACACGCGAGATGACATAATCGTTCCAAGGATAGTAATGACGACCAATCTTGGATCGTGTTTTAATCAAGTATTACTGACTCGTCTCAATATGGATTATCTCTACGTGAACCCATTTCGATATATTTCAACCCAACTCGATTCTCATAATTAGTCGATTTTTTAGCGTTAAAATAAATGCCTACTGAATTAATAGTTATTAATTTACAATAATTTGCTGTAAATTTCTTTAAAAAGCAAAAATATGAAAAAATGCCATCAAAAATTCAAAATTGCCTACTCAATTCTTATTTTTCTACCTTTTGCTGTAAATTTCTTAAAAGGCAAAAAAATGGAAAAATGCCATCAAATTGACAAAATAATAAAAAAACCCAAAAATAGAAATTCGAAAAGCGAGGGAAATGGGGACAGGTGGGCTCAAAAATGGAGGACAGAGAAAAAATAGGTTAAAAAGAAGGACGAAAAATGAGGAAGAAGAAAAAAGGAAAATAAAAAAAAAATGGGGGGAAAGTTTTCCCTAGGAATAAAGGGGGGATAGAAGGGAAGAAAAAAGGGGAGAAATTTGATTTTGTTGTAACAAACAAAACAAAAAAAAAGTTCAAAGAGGGGAGACGAGAGATTTTTTTATAGTCTCGCGCTCTCTTTGACCTTGTTTTCGTCTCCCTGAATGCCTTTCCCAGTGTTCAGGGTTCGTTTTCTTTTATTCTCGTTCTTATTCTTCTTATTTGTCGGATTGTCATGGTCGCGGTATTGGTTGTCATGACCTAATCTCGCTAAACGTAGTTAATATTGCCTTAAAATGTTTGTATCGGGTAGTTACGTGCATTTGATACCTCATTGGACAATGTGAGGCAGCATTGAGACACTAGGGCGATGTCGTAAATGTTTTTTATGAAATTTTACGATCATGTCATTTTATGTTAGATGTAGGAAGAGTATGAAATGTTATGGTACCTGTTCTTCTTCATTGTCACCGAATTTCACTGCATCTTGACGCAATATTTGGCTGTTTACTAGATTGTTTTGTTGATGTTATGGCTGTTTTTTCCGTGTGTCGATTATTTTCTCATAGTTTGATTGATTTTTGCAGAAATTCCGGCGAGATATGTGTATAGGGGCGAGGGACAAAAAAATTAGATAGGTAAGCATGAATCATAACTTGCAGGATGCTGTTCAGTTGTTTTGACGGTTTTACAGGAGACCAACTGAATTTTCTCGTCTTTCAATGAGTTGTTCTGTGCCTATGAAATGGTCGGAATTTACAAGAGACCAGTTTCATAACTTGCAGGATGAATCATCGGGTTCACTCGTTTCATATGTTTTCTATATGGCTAATGCTGTAGACCAGTTTCATAATTTGCAGGATGCTGTACAGTTGTTTTAACGATTTTACAGGAGACCAACTGAAATTTATCGTCTTTCAATGAAATAGTCGGAATTTGATGATTATTGTTTTTGAACAGGCTAACATTTGAAAGAAGTATCATTTGCTAACATTTGGACCAAACTCAGTTGCATTTGGTGAGCAAAATGGCAGTAGCTGCTGTTGGTACACTTCATGGCTTCAAATCGCATGACCGATCCCAGAGATGCCGGCTTCTGTCTTTTACCCACCTTGATTTTTTAACTTTCGAACCCAACCCAATTGACATGTCTCATTCCAAACAACACCCAAATCTGACTACCTCCTCCTCAGGCTTCCATAGAAGTATTTCTACTCCTTGTTTAACCCTAACTCCTAAACCAGAAGAAGATTCCAAATTTCGTCCGAGGATTGATCTCATTGGTGGCCGTAGCGCTCCAAGGGCGCGAGCATTAGCTGTAGAGGTTGCAATAGCTACTGCTTCTGGTATTGACCCGGAACTCCTCTCAAACGGCCTTGGCGGGGCTTATTTGCTGCGTGGCCGAAATGGGGATAATCTTGCAGTGGCTAAGCCTATTGATGAAGAACCTTTAGCATTGAATAACCCGAAAGGATTTACTGGAAGAATGTTAGGTCAACCCGGCTTGAAACGGTCTGTTAAGGTAGGCGAGACTGGCATGAGAGAACTGGCTGCTTATCTTCTTGACCATGGTGGATTTGCCAAGGTACCACCGACAGCACTCGTGAAATTCTCTCATGTCGTCTTTAATGTAAACGATTCATCTTTTGTTGATCCTCCGCTCTATAAGATTGCTTCGCTTCAGCGCTTTGTAGACCATGATTCCGATGCAGGGGATTTAGGCCCGTCGGGATTTTCCGTCTCCTCGGTCCACCGTATTGGGATCCTTGATGTTCGCCTTCTCAACATTGACAGGCACGCCGGAAATATGCTCGTTGGGAAATACCAACATGATAGGCAGTCTCTTGGAGCTGCAGAGCTTGTTCCGATTGACCATGGACTTTGTTTACCCGAATGGCTAGACGACCCGTATTTTGAGTGGCTTCATTGGCCTCAAGCTTTAGTCCCCTTCTCGGACGTGGAAATGGAGTACATAATGAATCTTGATCCGTTTGAAGATGCTAAACTTTTGAGAACCGAACTCCATGGCCTTGGGGAGGCCTCGATTCGTGTGCTTGTGGTTTGTACTATCTTCCTCAAAAGAGCGGCGTCTGCTGGGCTTTGCCTTGGAGATATAGGCGAGATGATGACTCGAGATTCCCATGGTGGGGAAGAAACTATGAGTGTATTAGAGAGCGTTTGTGCTAGGGCAAAGGACACCGTCTTTATGCTATCTAAAGACGTTGATTGTGGAATCGACGTAGGAGAAGAGATACAGGACGACGAAGAACAGGGTTCAGAAATGTTCTGTTTCGATGAGGAATTCGAAGACAGCTCGATGTTTCTGTTCAATGAATCTAAGGTCATGCAAAGTTCAACATCGGTAGGGAAGCCACCGCTTCCTCCAAAGCCCCAACCCGGTAAACGAGCAAAACTAGGCTCATTCCCGGAAAATGAATGTCATGAAATCAAGAAGAACGAAACATTACTGAAACACAGTGATGCGGTTGAGATAAAGGAACACGACGACAGTCTAGCCAAGACCGGGAACTTGTTTAAGAGCATTAGTTTTGCAGCTCCAGGTAGAAAGGATGAGATTGAAGGAGTTTCATTTGGGGATATGAAGGAAGATGAGTGGGAATTTTTCCTCGAGATGCTCGAGAGGCTTTTGCCAGAGGTGTTCGAGGAGCGTAAGAACACCGGCATGATCCAAAGGGTGGGGTCAGCTTGATTTACTGTAATGGTTTATCAATAGCTAACTAGGAAATGAAATAATATTATTACAGTTAGGAAATTATGTTTGTGTCATTAGCTGTAAATTACCCTTAATTTGGAAGAAGACATGACAGACACTGTAGATATAAACAAACTAGTTTTCTAATGCCTACTACGAGGGGAAAAGAGATCGAGAACGAGATCAAGATCGAGATCGACCGCTAAGTTAGCATCCTTTCCCTTCTATCTTCTACCCTCTACTCTTATTTTTTTCCATTTTTTTGAGTTCTTATTATAAACCTTGTATACAGTTGTAGAGAGATCTTGCTTATAATTGTAATTTTTTTGTAAGGACCGTCTTATCATGCACGGAGATGGAAATTTGTACTGTGATATCGAATAATAATAATAAATGATAATAATAATAATAACAACGATGGTGATGGTGATATTTCATCGCCTTGAATCCCTTTCGGGATATGCAATTAACTTATTTTGTGTTTAACTGAACTTTGCACCTTCTGCATTTAATTTTCTACTGACTATGTTGCTTCAAGGTGCTCCTTTTGCAGCATTTTTGAGTCGGCATGACTAAAGATACATTGATACACATCAGATTCGTGAATAATGGATGCGACTCTAACAAATTAGCAGAGAGAACAGATCATGGTTGAAAACTCGAAACAAATTAGCAGAGAGAACAGAAGCATGGCTGAAAACTTGAAACCAGACTGACAAGCAGAACGATGCAATGTCGTCTCACCAGCAAATTAGACTATCATTATTTTGTGTTTACTGAACTTTCTGTATTCAAGTTTCTACCATCTATTTGCTCAAGGCGCTCTTTCTGCAGCGTGCTGTGTGTCGACACAACTCGCAAGCTGAAATGACTCATTATACGGGTCAGTCATGAATAATGGACACGATTCTGCCCTGTTAGCAGACGACAAAATACAATCATGGTTACAACCAGACTGTCAAGCGGAACAATGCAATGTCGTCCAACCAGCAAATTACACCATCATTTCAGCAATTTAGGAGGGAATAGAATCATGGTTATAACCAAACTGACAAGCGGAACAATGCTATATCGTCCCACCAGCAAATTACACCATCATTTCAGCAATTTAGGCGCAATTTAGGAGGGAATAGAATCATGATTATAAGCAGACTGACAAGCGGAACAATGCAATGTCGTCCTACCAGCAAATTAGACGATCATTTCAATTAATTTACGAGTAAAACATCCGACAATCAAGTCGATATCATTGCAAATTTGCAACTAACCAAACACAATCATAGATTATAAATCAGCAATATTCACAACACAAAATATTATTACCAATTAAACATCAAAACATCACAATTAACTTAATAGTACGTCCAATTCAAACTCGAAATCCAATCCAATCCAAAACATCAAATTACTTACTCCTAGTATTTAACTAATTACATTACTTGAAAATACCGAAACATCAGATGCACGCAGTCTTACCCTTACCCCTACTAACTTACGAACCAACTACACTCCACCCCATCCTGTCAGATGTACGCAGTCTTACCCCTAATAATAATTCGCGCCAAGCCTCGCCCCAACCTCGTAACTCAAGTAAGCATCAATACAAGCATACTGAACCTGACCATAACTCAACCATTCCTGATCCCACCTACTCATTGTAATACTTTTCGGCTTTTGAACCTCCACACCTAACAAAACCCTAGTCAATTCCTTCAATCCAATCGTCGACGAGGCGGGATTCAACCCAGTAACTCCCCTCCTCCTAGCCAATTTCCCCAAATCCTCCGTCTTCGCCACCGTCAATCCATAATCACCAAGCAGTCTCTCCACATCCGCTTCGATTCCCGTGCCGACAAACGTGTTCATACGATCCCCTAAGAATTCAATCAATTTCCTCGGAATCGGTCCCTGACAATGAATTATATGGAAAATTAAGCAGGAATTGTTGGTGCAGAGTTGAAGCGTGGCGACCGCGTTGTCGTGGGAAACGTGCCGATTTGGACGCCATTCGACGTCGAGACCGATGATTCGAGGTTGTGGTGTGGTGGTTGTTAGGGTTGTTAGCCAGTTGGTTACGGTGGCTGGGTCGGCGGTGACGGTGGTTGTTATGGTGGTGGAGAAGTTGAAGGTGGTGAAAGTGACGTCGTAGACGTTGTTGTTTGGGTTTGGGAAGTGGTCGTTAATGGTGATTGTTGCTGATGGTGTTGTGGTTTGTGGAGCCGCCATTGTTGTGATTGGAAGAAAGGGAAAGTAGGTTTATGGGATGGGGAAAATGGGACTGCGGGAGTTTGAAGCTATATAGGTTGAAGAATGGACCGATTAAAAGCGGGTTTGGGCCGAATATGTACTTGTTTGATTAAGTGGATTAAGCGGGTGAGTAATACTTGACTCATTTTATCTAAAAATCGGACATCTCCGTCCTAAACACGGATTTGTGCAATCTAGTATTCATGAATCTCATGTTGAGTATGGATTTCCAGGAACCAACTTAGTTATCACTTAAAATTAAAAGGAGCTAAACTGAACTGAATGGAGTTTTGAAGTAAGAATTAATTTATGAAAATATGAGCTAAACTAAACTTTGAAAAGCAACATAGGACATTTGAGTCAAGTCTTATTTTGGGTCTCGAGATAAAAGCATCCGTAAATCATGCGGATGGTTCCCCGAGTTAGACAAAACAGCCACACAAATTTTGAGAAACAACATAGGATATTTGAGTGTGCCGGTAGGCGATAAACTAATCTCGAACGAAAATCGTGTACTGCTTAAAAATACATGATAACTTGTTATTTAGGGTTGAAATTGAATACGGTCACTCATGAAGCGACTATAGACACGTGGCGGAAAAACTAGGAGGAAAAGGAACATAACCCCGTATGACCTCCCAAACGGCTTAAATATAAGTGTATAAAACACGATTTTCGAGTTTTCAGGGTCCAAGAACATAAATGTCCGTAAATAATACGGACGCTTTCTCGGGTCAGATAAAGCAATCACACAAATTTTAAGAAGAAACATAGGACATTTATAATCCGGTACGCGATAAACGAGTCTCGGACGAAAATCGGGTACTTCTTAAAATAGAAATACTTGTTATTTAAGGCTGAAATAAAATACGGTAACTCATGAAGTGACCCCAGACACGTGGTGGCAAAATTGGAAGGAAAAGAAACGTGACACTGTACGAGCTCCCAAGCGGCTCAAATTTAAGTATAAAATACATGGTTTTCGGAATTTCAGGGTCACGGAACAAAAATGACTCAAAATTATTCGGACGGTTCCTCGAGTCAGATAAAGCAGCCACACAAATTTTGAGAAGCAATAGAGGACATTTTAGGGTGCATGTACGCGAGAAACAAGTTTCAGACGAAAATCAGGTATTTCTTAAAAATAAATGAATACTTCTTATTTAGGGCTTATAAATGAATACGGTAACTCATGAAGCGACTCCTAACACATAGTAGAAAAAGTGGGAGGAAAAGAAACATGGCCCGATACGACTTCCCAAAAGATCAAAATTAAGTGTATAATACACGGTTTTCGGGATTTCAGCGTCCCAGAAAAAAAACGTCCGTAAATCATACAGACGGTTCCTCGGGTCAGCTAAAGCAGGATCATAAATTTTGTGAAGAAATAGAGGTCATTTGAGTGTGCCGGTACGCGATAAACGAGTTTCGGATGAAAATCAGTCAATCCTTAAAAACAGATGATTACTTCTTATTTAGGTTGAAAATCGATTATGGTACTTCATGAAGCAACCCTTGAGACGTGGTAGAAAAACCGGAAGGAAAAGAAACATGACCCGATACGACCTCTCAACGGCGCAAATTTAAGTGTATAATACACGATTTTCGGGATTTTAGGGCCCCGAAACAAAAATGTCCGTAAAGGAAGCCATACGAGGTTGTACTTCTTTTTCTCCCGGTTTTTCTACCACGTGTTAAGGATCACTTCAGGAGTTACCTATTTGATTTAAGCACCAAATAACAAGTATTAAAATATTTTTAACGAGTCGCCGATTTCCGCCCATGACTAGTTTATCGCACACCGGATGCCTCAAATGTCCTCTGTTGCTCCTCAAATTATGTGATGCGATTTGTCTCACCCGAAAAATCATCCGTGTGATTTACGGACATTATTGTTCCGGAACCTTAGAATTCCGAAAAACGTGAATTATATACACTTCAATTTAAGCCGTTCTAGAGGTCGTTCCAGGTATTGTTTTTTTTTTCTCTCTTGGTTTTTCTATCACGTGTCCGAGGTCGCTTCAAGAGTTACATTATTCATTTTCAACTCCAAATAAATAGTATTAAACCATTTTTAATGAGTATCTGACTTAAGTCTCTCACTTAATTGGCGCACAACACCGGCAACTTGAAATGCCATTCGTTATTGCTTAAAAATTGTGAGGCCGTTTTATCTGACCTTAGAAGCCGTCTGTGAGATTTACGGACATTTTTGTTCCGGGACCCTGAACTTTCAAAAACCGTGTATTATACACTTCAATATACAATTCAATTTGAGCCGTTTGGGAGGTTGTGTTGGGTCGTGTTTCTTTTTCTCCCGGTTTTCTACCACGTTTTCGGGTCGTTGCAAGAGTTACCCAATTCAATTTCAGCCCCAGATAACAAGTATTAAACCATTTATTAACGAGTATCCGATTTTCGCCTGAGACTTGTTTATCGCACATTGGTAGGCCATGTTCTTTTGGACTGAAACTTATCTGATCTGAACTGAACTAAACTTATAGAATCTGAATTGAACTGAACTGAACTTATAGGATCTAAACTGAACTTATTGGATCTCGAATCGAATCGAACTTACAGGATCTCGAATCGAATCGAACTTATAGGATCTCGAATCGAACTTATAGGATCGAATCGAATCGAACTTAACTTATAGGATCGAAGTTAACTTAAAATAAGTGAGGTATAGGATCGAATCGAACTTATAGGATCGAATCGAATCGAATCGAACTTATAGGATCGAATCGAACTTATAAGATCGAATCGAATCGAACTTATAGGATCGAATCGAATCGAACTTATTGGATCTGAACTGAACTTATAGGATCTGAACTGAACTGAACTGAACTTATAGGATCTGAAGTGAACTTAAATTAAGTGACTTGAAGTCCAAAAGAACAGGGCCGTAGTCTCAAATGTCCACTGTTCTTTCACAAAGTTGTGAGGTCGCTTAATCTGACCCGATGAACCGTCCTTGTGATTTACAAACAATTTTGTTCTGAGACCCTGGAATCCCGAAAACCGTGTATTAAACACTTAAATTACACTTCAATCTGAGCCGTTCGTGAGACCGTACCAGATCGTGTTTCTTTTTCTCCCGGTTTTTCTACCACGTGTCCATGGTCACTTCAGGAGTTACCTTAATCGATCTCAGCCCCAAATAAAAGTTTTAAAACATTTTTGATGTGTCTCCGATTTTCGCCAAGACTGGTTAATCGCAAACCGACAGCATCAAATGTTCTCTGTTGCTCCTCAAAGTTTATGAGGCCGCTTTATCTGACCCGAAAAAAGATTATAATAGTACGTCGATATCTACCATCAAATTTTTCGGATTCTTAGTACAAAGTGTTGAGATCTCTTCCCATATGTGTGTGAGGGACATTGTCCCACATCGGTAGAATAATAGTGAAGGGACTAGCTTATAAGTAAGTGGGCTACTCCTCCTATCACCAATTGGTTTTAGGATGGAACCTCACTTGCTTGTAGGCCGGTCTCATACACCTAATTCTATAAGCCCGCTGCGCAGGACTCAACACAACGTTGAAAAATAGGCCTCTCATGGCAAAATAAGGTTGAACTAATATGTAATTTCTTTAATTTTTATTGTAATTTTCTTTTGATTTGACTTTTTTGTCCAGATTTTGACATTTGACCTTAAATATCGTAAAAACTAGGTTTTTTTATAACTACTACCTTTGTACTACACGGTTTTAAGAACTACTATCAAAATAATTTTCGTTTAAAAACTACTACCTGTAAGTTTGATGTTTTTTAAAAACACTACCAAATCTCATCCAAACCAAATAAAACACAATTTTAACCATTTATTTTTGAATTTCCATCTTAAGTTGTAAACTTTATCCCTTTAACACTACCAATACTACCGTTTGCCAATCATTTTGGGGCAAAATCACTTTAAATTAGCTTAATCTAATTCACCTATCTAACGTAATTAAGGTAAAAAAAGTTGCTTAAACTTCATCAAATTAACTAGTTTAAGGGATAAAATTAACAACTTAAGATGAAAATTCAAAAATAAATGGCTAAGATTGTGTTTTATTGAGTTTGGATGAGATTTGGTAGTGTTTTTTTAAAAAAATTTAAACTTATTGGTAGTAGTTTTTAAGCGAAAATGATTTTGGTAGTAGTTCTTAAAACAGGGTAATACAAAGGTAGTAGTTAACAAAAAAACTCTAAAAACTATAATAAAATGTTATAGTTTTTTTATATATTTACATTCATTTAAAGTCTTTTCCATAAAAAAATATTTTCAACGATAAAATTAACATAAAAACGCACCAAAAACGTGATCAAACTAATGCATTGAGAAATAAAAAATTGGAGAGTAAAAGATTTGAACTTGCGTATCAAATATTTTCTCTATTCACTATATATCATTTCCATATGACATATTTGCTTTTTACATAGCAGAAGGTAAATACTTCATATTAGACGACTGTAATTATTAAGTCACAAATTCTCATTGAAAACGGACTCTTTTTGTCACAAGCGAAAGACGGGCTAAATGTTGTCATTTTAACTACAAAATGTGCATGACCATTTTAATAACAAACTATTACTCCGTATAACTTAAAAAATCGTTCGGATAACCTCTTATCTATAAATGATTACATTTTCATTTTAAATAAATCATATTTTACCCCTTGTTAAGAAATATTACCCATCTTCAAGACTTCAACAAGACTTCACTTTGGAGTCATTATATTAAGTTTTCAACGGTATAACGTGTGAATGATTAAAAGTAGATATAGCTTAGAAAGCAAATAAACAAATAATGAGCAACACATTAAATAAAACACAAACCCTTAAAATATACGAGTAGTCAATTAATAGCCTCCAAAAGTCGTAATATTATTGAATAAACAATTTCGTAACTACACCATTCTAATCCGTATATATGACCGATTGTCCAGCACTAACGAGTGGAAGTCAACCCTACAATGAATAACAACAAAACACAAAAAGAAATGCCAATAATCTCCCAAGAAGAACTTGAAGAGATAAAAAAAGCCCTTCCAAAATCTACGTTGGTGGGCAACGAAAATCAAGAATTACTACTTTACCAAGGATTTTGGATCTATGAATCGGTTTTGGCCCGGATTCTTTCGTTTCAAAGGCATTTCATTGCCAGAGATACTGATCTCATTATTACCGGTTTACCAAAAACTGGCACTACATGGCTAAAATCTCTACTTTATACAATTGTCAACCGTACCGTTTACCCTATTGATAAAAACCCTCTATTTAAAAATCACCCACAAGAGCTTGTATTTAACCTAGAGAATGACATTTACAAGGACACATTTGTCTACCCTTGCCCTCAGCATCTTGATGAGCTTCCCTCCCCAAGGCTACTTAGTACACATTTGCCCTATGCCTCGCTGCCTGAGTCGATCAGGACATCTAATTGTCGACTTTTATATATTTGTCGAAATCCCTTAGACACGCTCACGTCATTTTTTCACTTTTTTACGAACTACTACGTAATGAATTCAAATACGAGAGACCCACCTCGTTTCGAGGATTTACTTGACGGTTATTGTGCAGGAGAGTCCTTATACGGTCCTTTTTTCGAGCATGTTATTGCGTATTGGAAGATGAACATAGAACACCCCAATAAGGTGTTGTTTCTAATGTACGAGGATTTGAAGGACGATCCAGTTCCTCAATTGAAGAGGTTGGCTGAATTTATAGGTATGCCGTTTACTTCATTGGAGGAAAGTCAAGGTGTTATTAATCAAATAATCGAGTTTTGTAGCTTTGGAAATATCAAGGAATTGGAGGTTAATAAGAGTGGAGTTATTCATGAGTTCTTTGAAAAGAAAAGTTTCTTTAGAAAAGGAGAGGTCGGAGAGTGGAGAAATCATTTTACACCGGACATGGAGGAAAAGATGACTAAAATTATAGAAGAAAAACTTCGAGGAACTGGATTATCCTTTAAATTGATCCCGTAATCAATGTTTAATTACGACTTATGATCAATTATCATTCTTCATTATCATGGAGAGTTCCAGTTGTTATTTATTTTTATTTTTATATTATGGTGTATTTCTTAAATCTTACTTGATTCATGTTGTTTGAATAATGATTCATGTTATTACCTGAACAAAATTATGTTGGGATTAACATTCTGTTGTTATATCATTTGAATTTGTCAAAGTGACTTTTATCGATATTGTCAAGAGTATTTACTTATTCAGATGATAACAAATAGGTTGAGGCTTATGGCGTTTATATATATAGTGCTCTGTAAAACTTAATACAGAATGACCATATCATAGTTGTTCAAATCGGCGACTAACAAATTCAAGGCACAAAGATTCAACATTTGAGTATGTGGAAATATATATAAGTGCTAAAGTAGCCTGATACTCCCTCCACTTTTTTATATATGACGTTTTGCATTTACGAGGTAAGCCTTTGACTTTAATATTTATAAAAATATATTTGTTCAAAAAATATAAAAATGGTACCATTAAATTCCTTACGAAAAACTCTTTCATATGAGTATACATATCATAATATTTAGTTTTATATTTTAAGAGATATTGAAGAGAGAAGGGAGTGTCTCGAAATGTGAGAAAGTCATATATGAAAAAATAGAGGGAGTAATATACTTCAACTTTGAATTATTAATTATTTAGTTAGTTTTGTTATCTTCGTTGATTGTTTGAAACGAGTTTTGTCATGGGCCAAACTTGAAACTTGTTGTCTATTCTTATAACATAACGTTTATTAATTACTTGTTAGAGTTTTAGAGAGTCCCAAGTTTTTTAAACTACTCGTAAATCCGTAGTAAAATATAAACAGGAGTTGATTACAAGATCAATAGGTCTTGGTATAGACGGGTGGGGCGAACAGACGGGTAAAAACCTCTAATAAAATGGGTAGGGGGGACAAGGTGGGGCACCCCCCATGTGCTTCCCATTTTATAATAAATGGGTATTTTGTGAGGGAAAATGGTATCCGTCTATACGTATAGACGGATAGTGTCCGTCTATAATGAGAATTTGTGTTACAAGATTAACAAATTATAAGATAAGATAATCGTAATTATTTACAATCACCTAAATGAACGTAGAAGATTATTTATAGAACAACAACTATAACTCTATAACTGCCGAAGCTTGATATTGGTTAACCGGTTGATTTTACGTTCTAAACAAGAATGGTCCGCGGCTTACATACCTTATGTCGAAATACAATTAATATATCAACTCGAGTTTTGTGATCTTAAGAATTTGCATTTTAGATTAATTTTAGATATTGAAATGCAATTAATATATCAGATCAATTTTAACATGTCGAACATCAAATATTTTGCAAAATACAATTTAGTAATAAGCAAGCACATACCGTGACCATAACACAAGTATTATTAGTTTTTTCAAGGAAAAAAAATTCTATGCAAAATACTTTCAAACCGCTATTTTGAAATTACCGGGCAACGCCCAGGGTGAAATCTACAGTAATATTTGGTGAAAGAAGAGGAGAGAAGATACGCTATAGTTTACGAAGTCATAGTTTGCTGTAACTAAACTATACAATCTAATAGGAATATGAAGAAAACGTAGATGAAGAGATGACTAATGATCTTATTGAATGAATGAGAATACAGAAGCTCAAGATATATACAAAACCTATGCCTATAAAAAAGGAACTACAACTAAGCATATCTCCTAAATATAGGAAACCAAATATCCTAAACACGATACAACACCTAAATACAATGTGAACAAGATAATATGATACATGTGTGATAATATCTTCATTACTCCCCCTCAAGTTGGAGCGGTTGGTAACACGACTCCCAACTTGGACTGAAGATAATGAAAAACGTTCCCGGGCAAGGCTTTGGTGAAAAGATCGGCAATTTGCTCCTTACTTCGTATATGGGACGTGATAATCGTGCCTTGGACGAGATGGTGTCGGATAAAATGACAATCTATCTCAATATGTTTAGTCCGATCATGAAAAACCGGATTTTTTGCAATATGTAAAGCCGCTTGATTGTCGTGATAAAGAGTCATAGGTCGAGAATGATCAATACCTAATGACTTAAGGAAAGACTTCACCCAAAGAACTTCACTAGTAAGAGGCGCCAAAGCTCTATACTCGGCCGGTACCGATGACTTCGCAACCGTCGTTTGCTTACGAGCTTTCCACGAAATAGGCGAAACACCCAAGGATACATAATAACCACTGATGGAACGTCTAGTTAAAGGACATTTCGCATGATCAGAATCCGAAAAACCTCGAACATGTAAGTCACATTCCCGCCTTAGAATAATACCTTTATTAGGTGCACCCTTGATGTAACGCACAGCACGCAAAACCGCATCAAAATGTTCTTGGCGTGGAGCATGAACAAATTGCGAGAGTATGTGGACTACATAAATTAAGTCGGGTCTCGTAATTGTTAAGTAAATAAGCTTTCCGACCAAACGCCTATATTTTATAGGATCACGCAAAAGTTGACCTGTGGCGAGTGACAAATTATGGTTTGGCTGAATAGGTGTGTCGACCGGCTTTGCACCTTCTAAGCCTGCTTCTTTAACTATGTCAATAGCGTATTTACGCTGACTAAGAAATAGTCCCTTTGATCCCGTCGCAACTTCGATCCCCAAGAAATATTTAAGTCTACCGAGGTCCTTTATGCCAAAACTACGGTCTAGGAAATTTTTGAGACGAGTACTAGCTTCCTCATTATTACTTACGATGATCATATCATCCACATAGACAAGAATGCCAAGAAAAACTCCATTTTTGTTGTAAGTAAAAAGAGAATAATCAGCCATGGATTGCTCAAAACCATACCTTGTCAAGGACGTTGTCAATTTTTCAAACCAATTCCTTGATGCTTGCTTTAGACCGTATAATGACTTCTTGAGCTTACATACTTTATTTGTTCCCTCTTTGTCAAACCCCGGTGGCAATTTCATGTACACTTCTTCATTCAAATCTCCATGAAGAAAAGCATTATTCACATCTAATTGTGCAATGGACCATCCCTTCGTAAGAACAAATGCTAATAAACATCGAACACTCGTCATCTTTGCAATCGGTGCGAAAGTTTCATGATAATCGACACCTTCCACTTGAGTGTAGCCTTGCGCAACTAATCGAGCTTTATATCTTTCGATGGTTCCATCCGCCTTATACTTGATCTTGTAGACCCATCGACACCCTATGGGTCGTTTGTTTTTCGGCAATTCAACAATTGACCATGTTTCATTATTTTCAAGAGCTTTGTATTCTCGTAACATGGCTTCTCGCCATTCTTGGATGGGTGCGACCTCGGCATAACTTTGAGGCTCAACAATCTCATCAATTTTACTTAAAAAATTCTTGTGAGTATTAGAGAAACAATTAGTAGTTATATAATTAACCAAGGGATAACGAGTACCTTTTGTGGATTTCGATTGGTCGGGTGAGTGAAGTTCGGGGTCTATGATTCGCGTCGACTTGCAAATATAATCCTTCTTCCAGTATGGTTCAATTTTCTCCCTCGCACCACGCCCCATGGGCTCGACATTTTCGACATTGTCTTGATTCTCCTGATCTGACGCGGGTTCAAGCACACGGTCTTCAACATTTTCAGGTGGATTTTCATTCTTTCCCGAAGTGTTCTGATGGTCTTCAACATATCCAGGAACAACTTCTTCCAAGGAGTAATTTTGTAGCTCCTCCAATTGTGACGTGTTTGGCTCATTATGAACTTGATTCTCATGAATGGTATTTATTTCAACAAAGGGAAAAACATGTTCATAAAAGGTCACATCTCGACTTTCAAACACACGTCGTTTTTTAAGATCATATACTCTCCACCCTTTCTTACTTGCCGGATATCCAACAAACACACATCGTGTCCCTCGCTCTTTGAATTTATCTTTGGGTCTCTCCTTATTGTGCACATAACATAAACTACCGAAAACACGTACGTTATCAAGGTTTGGTTTATTTCCATGTAATACCTCGTAAGGTGTTTGGCCATTTAATACATGTGTGGGAGTCCTATTTATCAAGTACGCAGCGGTAACAACACACTCCCCCCAAAATTCAAGTGGTAAATTCCCTTGAAAGCGTAAGGCCCGTGCTTTCTCTAAAATGTGTCTGTGTTTCCGTTCTACTCGCCCATTCTGCTGAGGTGTATCAACGTTACTAGTTTGAAAGACAATTCCATGTTCACCATAATATTCTTTTAATGTCCCCGAGAGAAATTCCGTTCCATTATCGCTTTGGACAATTTTAACTTGTCTATCAAACTGGGTTTTAACCATATTGCAAAAATTAATAATCAACTGATTCACCTCACCTCGGTCTTTCATAAGGTAGACCCAGACAGCTCTACTTTTATCGTCTACAATAGTAAGAAAACACTTTGCTCCACTCAAACTCTTAACATGATAATTACCCCATATGTCACAATGGATGAGACCAAACAAAACATTATTACGTTTATTATTCAACTTAAAAGGGGATCGTGTTTGTTTAGCACGACAACACGGATCACAAATGTCTTTCAAATTCCAACTCAAATTAAAACCAAGTAAACTAGAGAAAAGGGGTAAAATACTACTGGAAGGGTGGCCGAGTCGCTTGTGCTTGTGCAGTCTCGCATCACCATCGCATTCACCCGTGCAACTGTTTTGACTAGACTCGACTTGAAATAATAGACCCCGTCTTGATGCTCACCCCGTCCAATCTTCATCCTCGTAGACAGGTCCTGTATCACACAATGGTCAGTATAAAAAGTGACTACACAATTGTTCTCTTTGACTAATTGCTGAACCGAAATCAAGTCACAAGTCAAGGACGGGACATAAAGAACATCCTGAAGAATGAAATTTTCACACAAAACAACTTTCCCATGTTCGTGTGCCATAATTTGAGAACCATTTGGGAGACCTATCAGACGGCTTACGGACTACGAATATTTTCTAGCAAATCTCGTCGACCCGTCATGTGGTGTGAAGCACCACTATCGAGTAGCCAATTTTCACAATTTTTATTATTCATACCTGCATTCTTATTGCTACCTTCATGTTTTGCCAAGAGAGTACGGAGTTGTGTTAATTCATCTAAAGTCAGGTTCGCATCGCCACGATTTCCTTCATCTGCAACTCCTGCCGCGTTTGCTCTTTGATAATTCCCGCGGCCTCCTCGACCTCTGCCACCGCGCCGTCCTCGGCCTCTCCCCCTGTTCTGATTTCCCGGCTTGTTCCAACAGTTTTCCTCAGTGTGCCAGGGCTTTCCACAAGCACCGCAATGAAAAATCTCTTTCTCATCTTTTTCGAACGTACCATCATTACCTCGACCACGCGAAGTGCCTTCTGTGATTTTCGTTGCCATGGCCGTGGCTGGTTCGATGGCTTCTTCTTTGCCCTTTGTCACGGCTTTGTGTCGTTCTTCCCTTAACACTAGAGCATAAGCCTTGCTCAAAGAAGCAACCTCATCTTCCATCAAGAGATTGGATCGAATGTGCCCATAAAGCGTCGTATCGAGACCCATGAGAAACTGGTGGACCTTTTCTTCCTCACGCTCCTTGAGCATTTCGTTTGCCGCTCCGCAAGTACAAGCAGGAACCTTGCTATAACTTGCTAGCTCGTCCCATATGGTCTTTAAACTCGTGTAATACTGAACCACAGATTGGTCTTTTCTTTGTTTACATTCGTTTAATTCGGCCTTCAACTGATGTACTCGAGGAGCATTACCGGCAGCATACCGCTCTTTCAATTCCTTCCAAACTTCCATGATTGTTCCAGAAAAATTGATACTAGCGTGTAAATCGTCGTCGATCGAGCACCTTATCCACGCTTTTAGCATAGCATTGCACTGATGTCGCCGCCACGCTATCGCTTCTAGAGACTCGTCTTGTCCCTCGGCGTGTGAGGTTTCTTGATTTTGCCTTCGACAAAAGCCGGTTTGTTTTTCGCATCAAGGGCATTCCTTACTGCATCGGCCCACAAATCATAATTTTCTCCATTAAATTTCTTGGGAGTCAATGACAAACTCGTGCTTTCATTCGGGTGAAGATAAAGTGGAGAAGATGGTGGAATAAATTCCACCTTTGGTGGTCCATCCACCTTTGGTGATCCGGATGCAGTTGCCCCTGTCATGATTTTGTATTTGATTGATTTTTTTTTTTTTTTTTTTTTTTTTTTTTTTTTTTATTTTGTCAGGATCAAAATCCCTGCTCAGATGCCATGAAGAAAACGTAGATGAAGAGATGACTAATGATCTTATTGAATGAATGAGAATACAGAAGCTCAAGATATATACAAAACCTATGCCTATAAAAAAGGAACTACAACTAAGCATATCTCCTAAATATAGGAAACCAAATATCCTAAACACGATACAACACCTAAATACAATGTGAACAAGATAATATGATACATGTGTGATAATATCTTCATTAGAATATTTATAATAGTTGGGCCTTAACCATCACCTAAGGCTTTAGACAAAATTTGTCGTCTGAGATGAGAATTTGAGATTCAGTACTTGTTAACAAAGGAAATATAACCTTTAAGTACCTTTATGCAAAAAAAGTAATATTGAGTATCAATATGCAAAGTGACTAATTGGGTATCTTTGACAAAAAAATTTCACAATTTAAATCTCATACTCATTCGAGATCCGTCACTACCACTACCTAGACCAACAAATGGTTTGGGCTTTTTTGAAATGAGCAAGACACTCAGACATTAGGCTTTTTCCGCCTAGTAAAAAACTGAAGCCCGTGAAAAAATCGGGTTAAGCCGGGTCGGGGCAACGACCTGGAGTCATTTGAACAAATCGACTTATAACTGACACGACACCTTATACTGAAGTGTGAATAAACAATTCGATGCTCAACTGACAACTCTATATGAACGAATACACAAATGTACGCTGTCTGTGCATCAGTGCATGCAATTGTGTTTGCCTTTGGAATTCATGAATTACGTGGTTTGGTGGCGGGAGCAGCTAGTGGCGGAGCCAGGATTTGAACTTAGGGGGCGAAAAATTTTAGGGGGGGCGAACGACTAATTTCATAAAGTACATTTGAAAAAAATTCGAAAATTTAACTAAAAAATTCGAAAATTTCATCCGTCAGGGGGGACGACCGCCTCTGCTAGCCCCCCAGCTCCACCACTGGGAGCAGCGGGCCCAGACAAGAATTATGCACTTCTATGTCGTTTTGAAGTGGTAAGTTCTCCACTTGGCAAACGATACAATTAATTGATTAGCACGTCTCGTTTTAGACGGCCTGTTTTAACCGAAGGTTTTAGATGAACTTTATTTGACTATTTTTATGATTAAAAAATGTGAATATTTGACCATTTTTAATTTAAAAATAGTTATATTTGACCATAAAAAAAAAAAAAAACCATCCATCCACCCGTATATTATTTATGCGGCATCAACAAGTGAAAGGTCATCCCTGTTCTTTCCACAATGAACAACGAAACACAAAAAGAGTTATCAATAATCTCCCAAGAAGAAGTTGAAGAGATTAAAAATGCCCTTCCAAAATCTACTTTTGGGGGCAACAATGTTAAGCATACGATTTTGTGAATATTATTTGGTTGCTATCTTTGACCAAATAACTAACATATTGTGTAAATATTTTGTTCCTTCTTTTACGTCATCTAATTAGGAACTTATTAGCTAGGTTTTCCTAATAGCTAGCTAGGGTATCTTGTATATAAACGGAGAGCATCGTAATACAAAGCACACAATTCATTCACAAAATACTCACTTCTCTATATCGTTCTATAAGTTCTACATGGTATCGTGAGCAAGGTCTTTCTTGCGGATTTTTCGATTCTTCTTTTACGTTGATCTGTCACTATGGTTGATGATAAATCAATTGGTGGTGATGGGAAGTCGATTGGTGGTGACGGCAGTGGCAATAACCATCCTATCAATCCGGTGTATGCTCTCTCGAACCAGGATGGGACGGGAGCTCGCATAACCCATGTTCAACTCACTGGTCCGAAAACCTATGCCGAGTGGGCTAAGGGTTTTCGCGTCGCGCTGGGAGCCAAGCGAAAGCTTGGTTTTATTGATGGTACTCTCAAGCATAAACCTTCTAATCCAACGGAATGCGCGGATTGGGAGGCTGTTAATTACACTATTATCGCTTGGATTTTTAACACGATTGGACCGGGTATCCGTTCATCGATTTCTTATCGTGAAACAGCCTTCGATCTTTGGGAGGATATTCGAAAGCGCTTCTCGGTGGCCAACGACATCAAAATCTATCAACTCCAAGGTGATTTGGCCGCCTGCAAACAAAAGCCCGGTGAGTCTTTGATGGATTATTTTTGTCGTATAAAATTACTTTGGGACGACATCAATGATTATGATGTCCTACCCAATTGTGCATGCTGTTCGAATTGCGACTTGCAAGGAATCATTCGCAAGCGCAGGGAGGTTGAACAAGTGCGTGGCTTTCTTATGGGTCTTGATCCCGTTTATGCAAATGTACGGTCTAGCATCCTCGGCTCTCCTCCTCTGCCTGATATACACGTTGTATATTCTCGCATTGCTCAAGAGGAGGATGTTCGTACTATTGCTCAGGCCCGTGAGGAAGTCGCTTCCCCTATGGCGTGCGCGATTAATGGAAGAGGTCAGCAGGCCAAAACCGAGAATGGTACCCGTCCTCGGTTCAAGTGCACTCATTGCAATAAGGATGGACATACTGTGAGCCGTTGTTGGGAGAAAATTGGCTTTCCGGTTGGTCATCCTCGCCACATACCAAAGACAGGGGATTCGTCGGTTCCAACTACCGCATCCAAAACGAATGCCGTGCTTGGTGAGCCTACTGTCCTCGCTAATATGGTTCGCTTGAGTGGTAAGTCTTCTGTTCGGTGGATCCTTGACACGGGTGCATCGACTCATGTTTGCGGTGACGAAAAATTATTTGATTATTGTTATCCTATTACTCCAATTAATATTGGTTTGCCTAATGGTACGAATTTGATTACTCAACAAGCTGGGACGATTACTATCAATTCGTGTTTTGCTTTATATAATGTCCTTTTGGTTCCAACATTCAAATGCAACTTGTTATCCATCTCGCAGCTGCTAGCTTCGCATAATTTCCATGTTCAATTTAATAATTTGCAATGTGTGATACAGGACCATGCACTGACGACGATTGGTGTGGGTGAACTTGTGGATGGGCTCTACTACCTGACAATGGAGGAACCGGTGCGTGTTAATGTGGTGACTGATGCGGCTAATATGGAACTTTGGCATCAAAGAATGGGACATCCTTCTCATCGGGTTTGGGAGCATCTTCCATCTATTTCTCGTTTTAATAGCAATTTTATTCCGGAACATTGTGATATTTGTTTACGTGCCAAACAATCTCGCACTCCTTTTCCTTTGAGTAATAATAAGGCTGCCAGTCGTTTCGATTTGATACATTGTGACGTATGGGGTCCCTATGCGCCTAATCGTGCCTGCAATTCTCGTTATTTTTTATCGATAGTTGATGATTTTTCACGGTGTGTATGGGTTTTTCTCATGAAAACCAAAGATGAGGTACCTCGGCTTATGCTCGAATTCTTTGCCTTAATTAATCGACAGTTTAATGCTCATGTGAAAATAGTCCGGAGTGACAATGGGACGGAATTTCGTGGCTTGTTTTCATACTTTAAAGACCAAGGGATTATACACCAAACCTCTATGATAAAAACACCCCAACAAAACGCAAGGGTCGAGCGAAAGCATAGACACATTTTGAATGTTGCTCGGGCTCTCCGTTTTCAAAGTTCTCTACTCATTGATTTTGGGGTGAATGCGTTTTGACGGCTGCTTTTCTTATTAACCGCACGCCCACACGGCTTTTACAAAACAAGACCCCTTTTGAATTACTCTCTGGTTGTGTCCCCGACCTTAGTTTGGTTCGTGTTTTCGGGTGTTTGTGCTATGCCAAAAACGCTCATATCACCGATAAATTTGACTCTCGTAGTAGGAAGTGTCTTTTCCTTGGGTACCCTTTTGGTAAGAAGGGTTGGCATCTTTATGATATGGAAACGGGGACCTATTTCCAGTCTCGGGATGTTCATTTTGTTGAGAACATTTTTCCGTACGCTGCAATTGATGAGCCACAGGAAAATGACAATGGCTTTGATGATTCTTGTGACACGGAGTATGTTCCATCTTCTTCCTTTTTTCCTTCGTCTGGTGTGTCGAATCCCGCCACTGATGGTCCATCCTCCACTGCTGCGGATTCTTCTAGTGCTAGCAGTGAGGGGGGGTCGGTTTCTACAAGCGAGCCCGATGTTCATATTGCCCAAAATGACGACGACGGTAATATACATACCGAGCAGAATGATACTCCTCAAGGGCATGATCATGCTCTTTTAGAGGACACTGTCCCAGGAGCTGAAATGGGACGCGGGAAACGCGACAAATTTGAGAATACTCGACATAAAGATTTTGTTCGATGGGAGACTCTTCGAAACCACATTAACACCACTTTTGCTCCAGTTCCTTCGAGTCCATCCTCATCCACACCATCTCACGTCTCAGGTACTCCGTATCCTATTGTTAATTATGTAAATTATGCTAAATTTTCTTCTGCCCATAAAGCATATCTTGCAGCTATCTCTACCGACGTCGAACCCACCTCCTTTAAGGACGCGGTTCGTGATCCACGTTGGAAACAGGCCATGGAGGCCGAAATCGAGGCATTAGAAGCAAATAATACATGGACCATTGACGAATTACCCGCTGATAAAAAGGCGCTTGATTGTATGTGGGTTTATAAAATCAAACGTAATTCCGACGGGTCTATTGAACGTTATAAAGCTCGTCTTGTCACTTTTGGTAATCATCCAATAGAAGGAGTTGATTTTGTCGAAACCTTCGCACCCACTGTTAAAATGGTTACTGTTCGAGCCTTTCTTACTATTGCAGCTATTAATAATTGGGAATTACATCAAATGGACGTTCATAACGCCTTTCTTCATGGGGATTTGGATGAGGAGGTCTATATGCGACTTCCCCCTGGTTTTGGTCACGGTTTACAAGGCAAGGTTTGTCGTCTTCGTAAATCGCTATATGGTCTCCGTCAAGCGCCTCGTTGTTGGTATGCTAAACTTGCTCAAGCCTTATGCTCGTATGGTTTCTCCTTTAGTCCTTCTGATCATTCTTTATTCATCTATCGAAAGGGCGATGTCGTCATTAACATTCTCGTCTATGTCGATGATTTGGTTATTGCTGGTAATAATGGTGAAGCTATTGACAAATTTAAAGCATACTTAAATCAATGCTTTCGCATGAAGGATTTGGGTAAGCTCAAGTACTTCTTGGGTCTTGAGGTAGCACGAAATTCTACTGGGATTTTCCTATGCCAACGCAAGTACACTCTTGACTTGCTAAGTGAGACGGGTCTTCTCGGGTGTAAGCCGGTCACTGTTCCTATGGACGAGAAACATAATTTGGAGTCCTCTTTGACACCTTTGTTAGCTGATCCTACTCAATATCGTCGTCTCGTGGGCAAGCTTATTTATCTTACTCTCACTCGACCGGAGATTAGCTACTCTGTTCACCTTCTTTCTCGGTTTATGAAGGCTCCCTCTCAATGTCACTGGGATGCCGTTCTTCGCGTCCTTCGATATTTAAAGGGCCAACCAGGACAAGGTATTCTTTTGCGTGCTAATGCTCCCTTAGAATTGACGGCTTTTTGTGATGCTGATTGGGGAAAGAGTCCCACAAATCGTCGTTCCCTTACCGCCTATTACATTTTTCTTGGTGGGTCTCCGATTTCTTGGAAGACTAAACAACAAGCTACAGTGTCTTTATCTTCAGCTGAATCGGAGTATCGTGCTATGGCTTCCGCTACTTGTGAAATTCTTTGGCTCAAGGGGCTCCTTCGCAGTTTGGGTATCGATCATTCGAAACCTGTTCCGCTGCATTGCGATAGTCAAGCTGCATTGCATATTGCCAATAATCCCGTCTTCCATGAACGAACAAAGCACATTGAAATTGACTGTCATTTCGTTCGTGACGAGATTATCAAGGGAACTCTCGCCCCTTCGTACGTCAATACCAAGTGTCAGCTCGCTGATATTCTCACGAAGGCTCTCGGACGATCTCAATTCCATACGATTTTGGCCAAGTTGGGCATTTCGAATCTCCATGCTCCAACTTGAGGGGGGGTGTTAAGCATACGATTTTGTGAATATTATTTGGTTGCTATCTTTGACCAAATAACTAACATATTGTGTAAATATTTTGTTCCTTCTTTTACGTCATCTAATTAGGAACTTATTAGCTAGGTTTTCCTAATAGCTAGCTAGGGTATCTTGTATATAAACGGAGAGCATCGTAATACAAAGCACACAATTCATTCACAAAATACTCACTTCTCTATATCGTTCTATAAGTTCTACAAACAAAGATCATCCACTACTACACTACCAGGGATTCTGGATCCGTGAATCGTTTTTGGCCCGGATTCTTTCGTTCCAAAGGCATTTCATTGCTCGAGATACAGATCTCATTATTAGTGGTCTACCAAAAACCGGCACTACATGGCTAAAATCTCTACTTTACACAATTGTGAACCGTGCAATTTACCCTGTTAATCAAAACCCTCTACTCAGAAATCACCCACAAGAGCTTGTATACAACCTAGAGAATGACATTTACGGGGAAGCATTTGCTTACCCGCGGCCTCAGCATCTTGACGAGCTTCCCTCCCCAAGGCTTCTCAGCACCCACTTGCCTTATGCCCCTCTCCCTGAATCAATTAGGACATCTAATTGTCGACTTTTATATATTTGTCGAAATCCCTTAGACAAATTCACGTCTAACTTTCACTTTATTACAAGCTTCGTTAAGAATTCCAATATCGGAGAGATGCCTCATATCGAGGATCTGTTTGACGATTATTGTGAAGGGAAGTCCCTATATGGGCCTTTTTTCGAGCACGTGGTTACTTATTGGAAGATGAGCATAGAACAACCTAATAAGGTGTTGTTTCTAAAGTACGAGGATTTGAAGGACGATCCAGAGCTTTATTTGAAAAGGGTGGCGGAATTTGTAGGTATGCCATTTACTCCATTAGAGGAAAGTCAAGGTGTTATTAGTCAAATAATAGAGTTTTGTAGCATTGGAAATATTAAGGAATTGGAAGTTAATAAGAGCGGAGTTATTAATAAGTTCTTTGAAAAGAAAAGTTACTTTAGAAAAGGAGAGGTTGGAGAGTGGAGAAATCATTTCACGCCTGCCATGGCCGAAAGGATGACCAGACTTATGGAAGAAAAGCTTCGAGGAACTGGATTATCCTTTAAATTAATCCCGTGATTAATTGTTAATTTAATCAAAACTTAATTATGATCAATTATCTTTGATCATGATGACGAGTTAGCTAGTTTTTTTCATTCTAATAAGTTATTTTAAACTATGTTTCTATTTTTGTTATATGTTTGTACATACGTACGTACGTGTTCTTTGTATGCATTGGATCGAATTGTTGGATTTTCACAATGCGAACATATATCATATATGCACTATTTTCAATTTCCATTTTTATTTTACTTTGGACTTTTGTAATTGCTATTTGATGATGTTATCTCATTTTTTTTTTTGTGTCGACTCAATGTGCGAACTGTGAAGCCGTTAGAGTATCTCATTTTGGATGTAGGTTGCGGAGCCAAACAAGTAATGGTTTAACAAAAACTCGAAAAATATTAAAAAAATTTAAATAAAAACTGAAAATTTTTCAACCGTCCGCGTAAACGAGCGTCCCTACTAATCCCCCCGGCTCTACGGTGCCTCAACCACTATGTCCCTTCAACTTTTGGAAATGTGAATTATTTAGAGGTTGAGGTCTTAAGGACCATCTTGCTGAATTTTATATTCACTACGTTTAACTTTATTAAAAAAAAAACACCACCGCTTTCTCGCCCCTTCTTTCCCTCTCTTCTTTTTCTTCACCCCTAAGGATCTGACTGCTACCACCGCCGTCCCCCTACCATACCTGCCTTCCACACGGGTTCCGCCAGGGGTTTGGCTCTTCACAGCCGGTCTCTGACAGTTTCCGTCGCTCGATCTACATTTAATTTTTAATTTGATCGGAGCCACTTATATTTCCTCCTTTTACCTGTCGGTGGCTCCTTTTGCCTCCGCCCCAACCTCAGTATCCGTTTTCAGTTAGTCCCCATCATCTCGGGTCCGTTGATCTTTGTTGGTATGTACCTAATTGGATTTATCTTTGTCCGTTGATGGTTTTCTGTTTGCTCATAATTTCAATTCAAGCTTGTTTATGATTCTTGAACTAGATGATTCATGTAACTAGTTGAGTGGGATGGATGTTTTTGGACTCTTCTGAATCTGTGTGCTCAGATTGATTCCAAGTTTTTTGTTCGTCTTTTGGGCTTCGCCTGATTGGTGGGCATGGTCTTTTCTCTTTGTTGATTTAATGGCCATCCTTTTCGTTTTTTAGTGGCTCAAGTGTTCGGTTGACTGTTTGTTATCAGTAGTTCAAGGAGGTTGCTGGTTTTTTTATCTTTGGGTTGGAGTTTTTCCTGCCTAATTCTGATCTTTGTCTGGAGGTTAGAGGGTTCGTTTCTCTGGTTGTGGCTGTCAGTTTGACCTTTGGTCCCGTAATCGAGCATTTTTTGGGTGGTTGGCCTGGCCTTGTAGTGGTGGCACTGGTTTGGTTGTAGTAGTCCTTTTCGTCAATTTCTGCTATCGTTTCGTTTCTCGCCTGCTTGGTCATCCCTTGTTCACTTCTGTGTACTTGTTCTCAAGCTCTTGCTTCTATGGATTATCAATCGTTTCTTCTCAATCTTAGTGAGTTGTTTATTTTCGATGACAATGATGTGGAGGATGAGGACTTAATTAGGTGGATTATGAGTATGAGGGAGCCATCTATATACAGTATTCAGATGATAAAAGATAGGGGCAATTCTCTGTTCAAGGAAGAAATTTCTCCCTAGCAGTCAGCCTTTACAAACAAGCCCTTAGCCTTTTAAGTTTTCTTGGCCTTTCGCCTTTTCATGATCAGCATACTACCTCTTCACTAGCCCTTTCTCTTATCCTTAATCTTGCAGCTTGCGAATTGAAACTCTCTCATTATAATCAAGCCTGTTCTTACTGCAACTTTGTCTTAAAATTTGATCCCTGCAATGTTAAAGCTTATTATCGCAGAGGCTTTGCTTATAAACAGTCGAATTTCCTTAAGGAGGCTATGAAGGACTTTGAGCAGGTTGTTCGTCTTGACCCGAACAATAAAGAAGCAAATCGTGAGCTTCTTGCCGTGGTTAACAGATTGGTAGTGTACCCTAACGGAAATCGCGTTGCTTCTGTTTTTGACCCGTTGAACACTCTAATAAAGGTAAGAAAGCTCTTTTTAGTGCTGCTGCGATTGACAAGTGTGAAGTAGCATCTTGTAGTAATGTGACAATGCTTAGCAATGCGGTTGTTGATACTCATAGAGGAGATGAGATTAGTTCTGTTGGTACCATGGATTTTGATAGCAATTATGAAGCTGACCCGTCTTTGCGAGCAGAAGATAAAGACAGTACCTCCCATTCCTTTACCGTAAAATCTACAACTTACACTTTCTCCAAGAAAAAACAATCCGGAAACAAATTACATCTTTCATCTGAAGACTATGAAAATTTGTTGCTCGGGAGGAATCTGCAGTTTTTTCACCCAGGATCCTTGTCTTATTTGAGGGTTCGCCCCCTATCTCTAAAAACTCTATCCAGACGGGAATTCCCCATGAAGAAAACTCAAGGGAAGCAGTAGTTCCTTCTTCTGTTCCTTTGTATGAGGAGCAATTTAAGAATACCGATTTTAAACCCAAGCGTACTGAGTTGGTCCAAGAAGAGGTTATTCTTCAAGTGGATAAGAAAATTCGACTTTCACCAGACCTTTCTTTAGTTAGTAAGGTCTCCTTGGTCCAGTTTCATTTTGCTGCGCTCAAATTAAAGAAAATTTTAGCAAGAGTTGTAATCGTAAGGTGGTTCACCCCTATTACCATGGTCGTGTGGCTCGAGATGGTGTCAATTTTAGGAAAAGATCTCAGGTTACTTCTGTCAACCATTCTGTTTTTCTTTGCAGGTACTTCAACATTGTTGCAGCGGCTAAATCGACTAAACGAAAGGAGGCTGATATGATTCAGTTTGAAGACTATTTCCTTCCCCCATTTAAAAAGTGTCGTCTTTCTGTTAATAGCTCTTGTGATATTAGTAGCTCGGTTTGTTGTACTTCCAGTAGCTATGGGGTTTCTAGTTACCCCCAGTTTGTTTGGTAGCTTGATTATGTAATGTTTGTTTTTATAGTTTCTATAAAATAGTACACGTTTATCTAAAAAAAATTTATTAAAAATAATCTTGTTCACCTAGTGCATATCGATTGTCGACAATTATTCTATGGTCACTCAATGGCAATGAAGAAAGTAATAATAAATAGATGTTGGTCACTTTGAATTGAATTCCAGCAGAGATCATCTGTTTCACTTTTATGTCCCATCTTATGTGATCATTTCATTAAGATCTTGACATATCACATTTAAAATAATAAAAATCGTAATATTATATTTTAAAGGACTAATGTGTTATTATGAGAGGTAATGAGACACAAGATGAGACATGAAATAAGACAGAGAATTACACTTGAGAATTACACAAGAAAGTATCTCTTACTTCCTACCCATTCAATGAGGGCCGGATGGGAGATTTTCGAGGCCCTGTACAAAATTTTAAAAGTGACCTCTAATTATTTTATATATTATATATAAAACATTTTAAAAAAAAATTATTTGATATGCATTATATTTATCTAAATTTTAGAAGATAATAAATTTTGGAGGGCCTTACTTTATGTTAATTCGCCTCACAAACTATGGAACGCTTACAACATGTGACACCATTACTTTTAAAATAAAATCATTCATTTGTTGTATCAATAGAAAAAATGATTCTTATATATATAAATGGATCGTGTTACCGTGCAAGACCGTCTCACACTACGATTTCTTAATTTTTTTTTTTTTTGTTAATATCGATCTGATAAATATACTATTGGCCAATTAATTAAGTTAAAACCTTGTGTAGTATGTCAATTCCATAAATTAAACAAAAGGAGAAAGAAGAAAATATCAAATTACTATATTTTCTTTTTAAAAACAGAAGTAACCATAAAAAAAAAAAAAAAAGCAATGTTGCTATTTGCTAAGGTGGTCTTACACTCTTACCGACTTACCCTCACACGTAAAATGTCAGTATGAAGAGTCGAACCCAAAACTTACGCAAGAGTGAAGATTGTCTTGTGCTAGCGCTGTTACCGGCTAAGATAAATGGATCAAATGATATCATGCTGCGCTGACTTTTATATAAGGTATATAACTACTGGATTTCCAGAAAATTGGGCCCCAAAAATTCGGGGCCCTGTTCAAATAAACGGGTTGAACCCGCTTATAAACGGCCCTGCATTCAATCACACTTGAAAATACACAAAAAAATTAAACTCTATAAATATTGTGCATTCATTACACGTATTCATACTAGTATTTACATAAATCATTAAAATTCTCCTCAAAGGGAATTGAACTTCTTCTCCCATAGGAATTGTTGGTGTTGAGGATTTTTTCCGGTAACAAGAGAAACGGCGACAAGATCAAGCTACATATCTTTAATTTGCCCGAGATAAAACGGTCCTTGATCTAGAAGGCGTGTTGTTTTATCAAGGGTCGCCCTTCATTCACTCTCCTCTGGTTCTAAGGTCTCCCAACTTCCCATGGCACAAGTTTGAAGCAATTTCCATGATAACATAGGAGAAGGACAATGTGCATCGAGACAAATCGTATTGCGCCAAAGCCATTCTAAACAAGAAGAAAAGAAAGTATATTAAGTAACTGAGAAGAAATGGCAAGTATCCATGGATTAATAATCTAACAAAAACTCCTTTTAAAGACGTAGATGTCCGTTTTATAGTTAAAACAGGTTAGTAGCAGAAATTCAGAGGGGAGAGAAAGCATAAATCGTATTGTATTTTATCGATGTTCTTGTTTCTAACGATTACAACGATCCGCATTTGTAATACTGAAAATATTTAAACACAATAATAATATCTTCCTAATATCGGTAATATAATAACTTATTCAATCATTCGATATTATTCTGATTACATACAGTATATTACAATATACTGTAATCTTCTCTAACATTAACTATTACTCTCTCCATCTAGGTTATTTATTTACTTTTGATTTCGGCACAAAGATTAACTTTTGTTCTTGGAAGTACCGAACCCTCAACAAAAATGAGATTCCACCACTATGTCCCTTCAACTTTTGGAAATGTTAATTATTTAGAGGTTGAGGTCTTAAGGACCATCTTGCTGAATTTTTTTATTCATTACGTTTAACTTTATTAAAAATAATCATGTTCACCTAGTGCATATCGAATATCAATTATCGATAATTATTCTATGGGGCACTAAATGGCAACAAAGAGAGCAATAAGAAATAGATGTTGATCACCTCGAATCCTTGATGCGATTGTACTACCATCCTTGAACGAATACGAATAATAATAAAATTGGATTTGCGTAAGTTTTGCCGGTACTAGGCCTGAATTAATCACGTGGGTTTGGACTTAGATCCAATCTAGAGACAAGGAAATAAAAATGCGATTCTACGTCCATGTTACCCAATAAAGTCTTTGCTACTTTCACCAAATTCCTACCATTCCTATGGTAGAATCAAAAGCCAATGCCAAGGTGACACCCTAGTCTTCCACCGTTCTCAACCACCGCATCATCGCCTCTATAACCACCTTTGTTCCCGTCGTTTGTATCGACCAAGGTCACAACTAGAGCTGGTAAGTCTTACCACCTGACTCGACATAACCTGAGAATATTGCAACCCGAAACCGACCCGACCTGATGACGACCCGAGTTTAACCGGAACCCGAATTGAACCGACCCAATATAACCCGACCCAAATGTTTATTGTTGCAAACTGATTATTATCCATTTATCCATAAATAAATTGATAATAGTGGACCCGAAAATAACCCCAACCAGATGGGGTCTGAGCGGAACTCTTACGAACCCGAAATTGACATGCTGAACCAGACCCGTTTGCCAAATTTAGCTTTAAATAATCACAAGGATATGCAATCACTCGTTCCAACCGTTACGTCCATGAATGATTTATTAGAGATATATTAGGAGTATCTCATTAGAGATATGATTAGGAAATATAGAATTACAGAATATTATTGGATGCATACTCCTAATATATCTCTAATATGATGGATGAACGAATAATGGATAATAGATAGGTTGGATAAGGTTTTAAACCGACGAATGGATGACTGACGAAGGTTCACAGTCTTCACACGACTCAAACCCGATCCGTTGCCATCCTAGTAAAAATAAAAAAATTGCTATTAAAACAATCTATGTTTCACAGGGTAAGAAACTTACGTAAGACTTTCTTACAAAATTCAAGTATTTGTGCTCGTAGCAGTGGCAGAGTCAGGATTTGAACCCAGTGGGGGTGAAATTTTCATCGGGAGCGAACGGGTAATGGTATAAGGAAAACTCGAATTTTTTTTCGAAAAGTCTAACTAAAACTTTTACGATTTCCATCCGCCAGCGGGGGCGAGCGCCCCTGCTAGCCCCCTAGCTCCACCACGGGCTTGTAGTATTATTGAATATATTATGTACGAGTAATAAACAATTTCGTAACTAGCCCATCAACCTGTATATATATTATGCGGTATCAAGAAGTGAAAGGTCACACTCATATTCACAATGAATAACAACGCAACACAAAAAGAGTTGCCCATTATCTCCCAAGAAGAACTTGAAGAGATAAAAAAAGCCCTTCCAAAATCTAGTTGGGGCGTCAATGGCCGTGAACTACTATTCTACCAAGGATTCTGGTTCTCCGAGTCTATGTTGGCCCGAACGCTTTCGTTCCAAAGACATTTCATAGCTCGAGATTCCGATCTCATTATTACCGGTCTCCCAAAAACCGGCACTACATGGCTAAAATCTCTACTTCACATGATTGTCAACCGTGAAATTTCCCCCGTTACTCAAAATGGTTTACTCAAAAATCACCCACATGAGCTTGTATACACCCTCGAGGGTGACATCTACGGGGAGGCATTCGCCTACCCGCAACCACAACATCTCGACGAGCTTCCCTCCCCAAGGCTTTTGAGCACCCACTTGCCTTACGCTCCGCTTCCTGAATCGATCAGGACATCCAATTGTCGACTTTTATATACTTGTCGAAATCCATTCGACGCGCTTACGTCTCTTTTTCACTTTGTTACAGCAATGGTTGAGAAATCAAATGTCGGTGAGCCACCTCGTTTCGAGGACATATTTGAAAGTTTTTGTCAAGGGAAAACCCCAAATGGGCCGTTTTTCGAGCATGTGCTTACGTATTGGAAAATGAGCTTAGAACAACCCGATAAGGTGTTGTTTCTAAAGTACGAGGATTTGAAGGACGACCCTGTGTCTCATTTGAAGAGGGTGGCTGAATTTGTAGGTATGCCATTTACTTTATTCGAGGAAAGTGAAGGTGTTATTGATCAGATAATCGAGTTTTGTAGCTTCGGAAATATTAAGGAATTGGAGGTTAATAAAACTGGAGATCTCAAAACATTTTTCGAAAAGAAAAGTTTCTTTAGAAAAGGAGAGGTGGGAGACTGGAAAAATCATTTCACACCCGCTATGACAGAAAAGATGACCGAACTTATGGAAGAAAAACTTCGAGGAACTGGATTATCCTTTAAATTAATCCCATAATTAATCAATTCTTGATTAAGGCGTATGATCAATTATCATTGATCATAAATAAAGTTGCTTGCTTTTCATTTTACTTAAAACTTTGGAGAAACGGTCTTTCAATAAGAGCAATAGCAATAGTAGTTCTTAGCATTGTGGTTGTCAACAAGAACTTTATTTTAAAAGTTCTTCTATTGCATTTAAAAGTTGTTCTTATTTTTAAGAACCAAGTTCTAAAATAAGAACCAAGTTCTAAAATATTGGAAAATGTACAACCAATAAATATAACTTTGTAAAATGTGAGAAACCATTTTACATTATTTATTTTATGGTTTTTTTCCATCTAAGAACTTCATATAAAGTTCTTCTATTGTGAACAAAAGTTCTTAAAAATTGGGGTTGGTGCATTGTGACATGGCATATGAAGAACTTTATATAAAGTTCTACTATTGCTATTGCTCTAAGTTATTGAGAGACCGGTCTTTCGTATCCTTTTATTTGTATTTCGTGACTCTTTTGCTGTTGTCGTGACATAGTAATTTCGTACTTATTTACATAATAAATGTATCAAATTTATCTTTAATCATAATTTTTACCTATTTTATTACCTTTAGTACCACCTTTTTTTTATGATTGTAAAATAGTCTCTAATTAACTGGAGTACTATAAATATCGTGCATTCATTCCACGAATTCATACTAGTATTACATAAATCATTAAAATTATCCTCAAAGGGAATTGAACTTCTGCTCCCATAGGAATTGTTGGTGTTGAGGATTCATTCCGGTAACAAGAGAAACGGCGACAAGATCAAGCTACGAATCTTGAATTTGCCCGAGATAAAACGGTCCTTACTGAATTTTCTGGTATTTACGAATCTTTGCTCGAGATAAGAATGTCCTTACCGAGTTTGTTTTACCAGATTTAGTAATTCAGTTGGATCATTGTTTCCTGCGGACAAATGATCTAAAAGGCGTGTTGTTTTACTCGAGTTATCCATAGCAATGGCAAGATGGAAGTTGCATACAGTAATGGGTCGTCGGTCGTCCTTTATTCACTCTCATCTGGTTCTAAGGTCTCCCAACTTCCCATAGCACAAGTTTGAAGCAATTTCCATGACATCATAGGATAAAGGCAATGTGCATAGAGACCGATTGATAACGTCTCTGTATTGCGCCAAAGCCATTCTAAACAAGAAGAAAAGAAAGTATATTAAATAACTGAGAAAAACAGACCCTCATTATCAACGGCGGATTCAGAAAATTTTGTTTACGACGTTTCTGAAAATATTTCATGTCATGTACATACAAAATACTGATTTTTTTTAGCCCAAATATAGGTAACATGCACAAAACAATGTATCTTTTCCGGTGTCTTTCGAACACGGAACCAACAAGGTGGATCTACAATGGCCATACTTCAGAGTTTTGGCTATCTTGTGAAATTAATTCTAATTAAAATGAGAAGGAGAAATAGTATTGAAGATATTACTTCCTCCAAATAAGATTATCTAATCCTATATCTCCTATCCTATATCTCGGCTGTTTAGGAGTATATACTTGCACATATCTTCTTGTTAGTTTGTTCCTATTTTCATGTGGTTGTTAGCTAATTTATCTAGGTTAAGTTACTTCCTAATTTTGTATATATACTCTTGTAATTCATATTAACATTATCAATACAAATACAATTCTTATATGGTATCATCGTCTTTATCGATCCTCAACCTTCTTCTCCATCTCGTTATACTTGGCATTCAATCACCCATGGCAACCCAATCCAACACCCTCATACCCAATGCCGATGAACCCAACCACCCTTTAATCTCCATATCTTTTCCTACCTGCACCAAACTCACGCCCACCACCTATCGCTCATGGCGTTTTCAAATCACCCGTCTCCTTCAAGGTTTCGGTCTATTTTGTTTCCTTGATGGCTCGTCCAACCCTCCACCCAAAACAATCACACCTGCCGCCACCACAGCTAAACCCAACCCCGACCCCATCCCGAACCCCGCCTATAACACTTGGTTCAAACAAGACCAACTTATCCTCGGAGCACTCGCTGGCACGCTCCATGAAACCGTTGCACCATTAATTCTTGATTGCACCACCTCTCAAGCAGCCTGGAATCTCCTCGCCACAACCTACGCAAACCCCTCCCGTGGCCATATTCTCCAATTGAAAGACCGTCTTAAACATATAACCCTTGGTGACAAATCCATCACCGACTATATGCTAGCTATCAAAACTTGTGCCGCCAATCTCGCCCAATTAGGTAAACCAGTCGATGATGAGGACATCACTAGTCAAATCCTCGAAGGTCTCGATGAGAAATTATACAAACCCGTCATCGATGCCGTTCGTGCTCGTGATGTCCCTATCACCTTCGAAGACCTCCATGAAAAATTGATTAACCATGAACTCATCGTCCAAAAACAACCACCTGCCACCCCTTTCACCCCTACGGCCAATGCGGCCTCTGCCCGTCCCTATACCCCATCCCAGCCACGCTACCACTCCCACTCTTACCAACCCCGTCCTCAATACAACACCCACAACCAAGCCCACAACCGTTATTCGCCTCAATCTCAGCCTACTAACCAAGAACCAAAACCCTTTCTCGGTCGTTGCCAATACTGTCGAAGCAAAGGTCACGTGATTAGTGATTGTCCCGATTTCAAACGAGACTATCTGTAACACTACGGATTTCCTTTGGAGCCTACTCGACCGAGTAGAGCCTACTCGGCCGAGTAGTGCTCTGAATGCGTGTTATTTCGGTTCTGCCGAAGAACACTCGGCCGAGTATAGTGAATACTCGACCGAGTGTAGGTCACTCGGCCGAGTGTCCTTACACTCGACCGAGTGTCCGGTTTGGCGAAGTTATATTTCGACGGTTTGATTAAGGAATGATTAGGGTATTTTTATATTCGCGTCGGTTTCTAATATCATATTTCACGGCGTTATCATTGCTACGTTACCCTAATCCTACCCAAATCATTCCCTAATCATCCCTTTTGAGCATTTCGTAGCATCTTTGTGTCGATAATTTGCGGTGATTCTTGCGTAAAGGTTCTTGTTGCACTGTTGGTAAGTACATCTTTGTAATTATTGCATCGTTTCGGGTTGCTATACATTCATATGGAAGGGGATGTTGGGAATTGTTCAAAGTGTAATTGTGTTGTATGATCTTTGTATAGGAGAAGACTTCGTAGAGGAGCCTTTTTGATTGTCCGTGTTGCTTCTCTTTGTGATTGCTAAGGTAGGGTTTCCTACTCGATTCTTTGTGCTTTACATGACATATTATTGTATTTATCGTTGTCTATTGATCATCGTAATATGGAGATTGTTGTGACAGTGTTGGTGTGAGGGGATTGAGATGACAGTAATGTCATGTGATTGTGATTGTGGTGGAGTCACTTGCGGGAGTGGCTTCACACCCTAGTTCGCCCTCCGTGGAACCCGCCACGGGAGGGGATGTGCACATTAAGGGACAGGGATTATTGTCGCTCGTTGAGGAGCTGGACTAGGTGGGATCGGCTGCGGTCACCCACTGGCGGCGAGGATTACCTGTTGCGATGGGTAATCTGGCAGGGCTACACACTTTAGTGTGTAGTCGGTTACTATGTGAGACAGGGTGATTGGGAGTTGACGATGATCAGGCGAGTATTGCATTTGTTTGTCTTGTTGTTGCATAATACTGACCCCGTTGTTGTTTGTGTAATCTGCGGTGATCCATTCGGGGATGGTGAGCAGGCTTGACAGGTTTTGCTAGTGAGAGCTTGGGGATTATCTTGGGAGAATCGCCATCACGAGTCTTAGCATCACTTCTCGAGTTCTTAGCGAGTTTTCTTTTGTTATTAAGACCTTGAAGTTGTAGTTCAAGAAATGATTTGGTTTTGGATATTGTAAACTTTACTTTTACATTACCTTAATAAATGTGCTCGGTTCGAGACGCTTTTGATATGTACTAACCTCGGGCAACCGAGATGGTAACGCACTCTCATGGTAGGGTGGTCCTGGTAAGGCACCTTGGTATGAGGGGGTGTTACAAAGTGGTATCAGAGCCGAAGATTCCGGCACCTAAACAAAATGAATTAATGAACCTAGGGAGTCTAAATAAAATGAACCCGGGGAGAGTTGTCTGGAGCTACCGCAAAGACTCGGGAGACGTCCCGGAGTCGCAACTTGGCCCTCACTAACTCAAACCGGTAACATGGGGACAAGTGGTGAGAGTAGGTTTTGCATGTACGTGTGTGTGATGATGAAGGCTAGTAAAAGTTGATAGTTGAATATATATATGTGTTAAAGTTGTGAAGGTGATGAAGGGAGAAATGATAGAAGAGATGGATTGTAAATGATTGTTATGTTAGAAATCGAATAAGCATGAATAGTATGCTGATATATTTACAATGTGGCATTAAAATTTTGATATATGCATTGCATGTTGATATGTTTATAACATGGCTTTTGCTTCCTTACGTATTGTTATGAGAATAGTGAGCATGATAGAGGAATCGTAAACCGCTAACCTTTGTTTATAGTGTTACTCGGCCGAGCAGTGTAGGCACTCGACCGAGTATGGAGTACTCGGCCGGCCGAGCAGACAAGAACTCGACCGAGTGTTGTTTGACAGAAAGTAGCCATCGCTCATCGTTTATGATAACTCGACCGAGTATGGGGGTATACTCGACCGAGTATGGTCCACTCGGCCGAGTGTTGCTACACTCGACCGAGTGCTTCTTTTTGTGTTTTGATGTTTGTCTCTGGAGTCGACACTCGACCGAGTATCTGAGAGGATACTCGACCGAGTGCTCTATACTCGACCGAGTATGATGTATACTCGGCCGAGTGTTCTTATGGCGGAAGAGTATTATATTTTGAGCATGTGTTTACGTTTCTTTCATTCTTATCAGCTCAAAATGCCGCCCAAAAGAACTCCCGCACAGATCCAAGCTTCGGAGATGTCTATTGATGAGGTTGCTCGCATGATTGAGCAACAAGAGGCTCTCCTTGAAGCTCTCAAAAATGTGGGAAAAGGAAACGAGAAGACGATGGATGCAACCCAGCTTAGCATCAACATTGCTCGTTTCCACCCTCCCACATATGACGGGGTAGGTGAACCAAAGTCGCTCGAGAAGTGGCACCGTGAGATTGAAGCTCTCATGGAAATGGTTAAGTGCCCCGAGGATATGATTGTTGAGCAGGTAGTGTACTACCTAAGAGGAGAAGCTGCGGTTTGGTGGCAGAATGTCAAGGACGATGCTAGAGCTTACTACCAAGAGGAAGGGGCCATTCCGTGGTCCAGGTTGAAGAGTGCTATGAGGGAACAGTTTGTGCCGGAGCATATCCGACACAAGATGAGATCCGACTTTGAATCTTTCACTATGTCCGAGGAGATGACGAGTCACGATTACTATCATCGGTTTATGGAGCTATCTCGTTATGTGGAAGATTTGCAGCTCGGACAGAGAGGTTTGGCTCTCCGATTTGAGAGGGGTTTGTCTGCTAAGATCGTGAGTCGTATGCCGGCTGGGGTTGCTACCGACCTCAAGGAAGTGTATCTGAGAGCGGGTCAAGCCGAGAGAATGGTGGATCTCTCAAGGGAGATTGAGGAGAGGATCGCTACCGAAAGAGGAAGGCCGATAGTGGGAACAACAATCGCCCAACCAACAAGAAAGGGAATTTCAACCATGCTAAAGCTTTCTCTAGTGGAGTGGTTTCTCCGGGAGGTTCTCGTGGGTCGGGGAAAGAATGGAGGTCGGGTGTAAGTGACAACACCAACCTTACGTGCTTCAACTGTGGTGGTATAGGCCACAAAAGGCGGGAATGCACGAGCTACAAGCCCGCAATGGTTCGGGAGCTCGATCGGAAATTTCTCTCGGGGCCGACTCGAGTTTTGCTAGTAGCCGACCGGGAGGTTCATGGGGCAACAGAGGTGGACGGGGTAACCAGGGCGGTTACAACCGCGGTGGTGGTGGATCTTATCGTCGAATAAAGTGTCACCCGGATTCGGCAGCTAAGCCTAGTACCTCCAATGCTTGATTCGGGGGTGGAGGACGGAAGAATAGTGGAAAGCTCTTCATGATGGATAAGCGGGAAGCACAGGATGATGCTCATGTAGTTACGGTATCTTTCTTGTTAATAATGTACCGTCCTTTGTTTTGTTTGATTGGGGCTACACATTCTTTTGTGTCTAAAAGTCATGTTGTGTCTATGGGTTTGGGTAAGTTTGAGGTTGTAAAAGATGATGTGTTCATACCTTCGGGGAGTCGTGTCGTGTCTCAAGTTATATAAGGGTATATCCATGGTGATTGGAGGGTAGATTTACCAAGTAAACTTGTTAGAGTTTCCTAAGGATGGGTTTGAGGTGATCGTTGGGATGGATTGGCTAGGTAGGTATGATGCCATGATAGATTGTAGACAGAAGAGAGTGTCTTTAAAGAGTCCCAAGGGTGTTATGGTGTCCTATAGAGGGTTTGTGGTAAAGCCTAAGTGTAGGTTTATAGCGGTTATGACTTTAAAGTCATGTTTAAGGAAAAAGTGTCCCTTAATCCTTTGTCATGTGAGAGATCACCGAGTAGAGCCGCCGACAACTTCTGAGATTTCTGTGGTGAAAGAATTTGAAGATGTATTTCCTGAGGAAATACCGAGTTTGCCTCCCAAGAGGGATGTCGATTTCAGCGTGGAGCTTAAGCAGGGAACGGGTCCTATATCTAAAGCACCTTATCGTATGGCACCTAAAGAGTTGGCCTGAGTTGAAGAAGCGATTACATGAGTTGTTAGACAAGGGTTATATCAGGCCTAGCGTGTCACCGTGGGGAGCTCCAGTTCTTTTTGTAAAGAAGAAAGATGGGAGTATGAGATTGTGCATTGACTACAGAGAGCTCAATCGGGTTACAGTGAAGAACAAGTATCCGTTGCCGAGGATTGATGATTTGTTCGATCAGCTAAGTGGAGTGGTGTATTCTCTAAGATTGATGCGAGGTCGGGGTATCATCAATCGAGGATAGCAGACGAAGATATTCCTAAAACAGCGTTCGATCTCGCTATGGTCACTACGAGTATGTAGTGATGCCTTTTGGGTTGACTAATGCGCCAATGACTTTTATGGATTTGATGAACCGGATCTTCACACCGTTTTTGGATAAGTTTGTGGTTGTTTTCATCGACGATATCCTGGTTTATTCCAAGACTAAAGAAGAGCACGAAGAGCACTTGAGGATAGTTTTGCAGACCTTGAGAGCAAATCAGCTCTATGCCAAGTTATCCAAGTGTGAGTTCTGGTTAGAGGAAGTGGCTTTTCTAGGCCATGTAATATCCAAGAAGGGGTATCTGTGGATCCTAGTAAGATTGAGGCCGTTACCAAGTGGGAATCGCCGAAGAATGTTGCTGAGATTCGGAGTTTCTTAGGCCTTGCCGGCTACTACCGGAGATTTGTGAAGGATTTCTCTACCATAGCACGGCCTATGACATCCTTGATGAGGAAAGAAGTCAGATTTGTTTGGGATGAGAGTTGTGAAACGGCGTTTGGACCTTAAAAGAACGCTTGACCACGGCTCCTATCCTAGCCTTGCCGGAGGGTTGTGAGAACTTTGAGGTCTATACCGACGCTTCAAAGAACGGTTTGGGTTGTGTCTTGATGCAGGGAGGAAGAGTGATAGCCTATGCTTCGAGGCGGTGAAGCAATATGAGGAGAACTACCCTACTCATGATTTGGAGCAGGTGCGGTTGTGTTCGCACTTAAGATTTGGAGGCACTACCTTTACGGCGCAACTTTTAAGGTGTTCTCTGATCATAAGAGTCTAAAGTATATCTACACTCAGAAGGAGCTTAACATGCGACAGAGGCGGTGGATGGAGCTGATTGGAGATTATGATATGGAGATCATCTATCACGAGGGTAAAGCTAATGTTGTCGCATATGCTTTGAGTAGGAAGAGCGTTCATTCGCTATGTACTGACTATGTCCTTCTTTGAAGTTGAGAGATGAGATGTCTAGGTTGGGGATCTTTATGATTCGAGAAGGGAATACCATCGGGGATTTGACGATCGAGCTAGAGTTGTATGAAAACATCAAAAGTAAGCAAGAGCTTGATCCTAAGATCCAAGAGTGGAAGTCAAAGGTAGAAAGTGGAGCGACTTCCGGGTTCTCTATACATCCCGATGGGAGTGTTCGTTTTGATGGGAGATGGTGTGTTTCCGACGATGCGAGTTAAGGAGAATGATCTTGTCGAGGCTCATTGCACTCCTTATTGAGTTCACCCGGGTGGTGACAAGCTTTGAGAGACCTTAAGAGGACTTTTTGGTGGCCGAACATGAAGAGGGATGTAGCTGAGTTTGTGGCTAGATGTTTGACTTGCCAAAGGGTCAAAGGTGAACAAAGGAGACCTCAAGGTAAGATTCGGTCCCCGACGGTGCCGAGTGGAAATGGGAGTCGATCTCTATGGACTTTATTGTGGGGTTACCTAGGTCACAACAAGGTAACAACATGATTTGGGTGATTGTGGATCGGTTAACCAAGTCACCCATTTTGTTCCAATGAAAGATACCTGGTCTAAGATGCAGCTGGCTTTGGGTTACAGAAAGCATGTGGTTCGGTTACATGGTATTCCGAAAGATATTGTTTCCGATCGTGATGCGAGGTTCATATCAAAGTTTTGGCAAGAACTGCAAGAGTTGATGGGTACAACATTGAAGATGAGTACGACTTTTCATCCGCAACCGATGGTCGACAGAGTGGACCATCAAGACCTTAGAAGACATGCTAAGGGCATGTGTTATGGACTTTGGAGGATTGGGAAGACAGACTTGATTTGATCGAGTTTTCATACAATAATAGTTATCATACAAGTATTGGGATGGCACCATTTGAAGCTTTGTATGGCCGGAAATGCCGAAGTCCAGTTTGTTGGGATGATAGTTCCGAGACAGTGGTTTTAGGGCCACAATTGGTTCAGGATATGGTTGAGCAAATCCAGTTGATTCGCCAAAAGATGAGAGCAGCTCAAGATCGTCAAAAGAGCTACGCCGACTTACACCGCAGAGACATCGAGTTCGCGGTAGGTGACAAAGTGCTTTTGAAAGTGTCACCTATGCGAGGTGTTATGAGGTTTGGGAAAAAGGGTAAGCTAAGCCAGAAGTTTATAGGTCCTTATGAAATTCTGGACCGTGTTGGCGAGGTAGCCTACAGGTTAGCTTTACCACCAGCTTTGGATAGAGTTCACAATGTTTTTCATGTGTCTCAACTCCGGAAATATGTGAGTGACCCGTCGCACATCCTCGAGATGGAGAACATCGAACTTGATGAATCCTTGTCCTATGCCGAGATTCCTAAGGAGATTCTTGATCGCAAGGTTCGTAAGACCCGGAATGGTGAGACGGTCTTACTCAAGGTCCTTTGGTCTAATCATAATGTGGAGGAAGCAACATGGGAACCCGAGGAGGCTATGCGAGACCGCTTTCCTAACCTTTTTGATCAGGTATGTTTGGTTACGGGGACGTAACCGTTGTCTTTTTAGGGGGGTAGGAGATGGTCGCGATAGTGTTTTGTGTTTTCTTTGCTTTGTTTGATTCGAGTCGGGAGATGCGTTTGGGGTAACTTGTTGTGATGTGTGTATAGTTCCTTGGAGTTGTCTCATGTAATTGTTAGAGTCTTGTGTTAGAGTCTTGTGTCGTGGTGTTGTGCTTGCTGATAGTAGGGTGTGAACTTCGGGACGAAGTTCTTTTTAGGGGGAAAGATTGTAACACTACGGATTTCCTTTGGAGCCTACTCGACCGAGTAGAGCCTACTCGGCCGAGTAGTGCTCGAATGCGTGTTATTTCGGTTTGCCGAAGAACACACGGCCGAGTATAGTGAATACTCGACCGAGTGTAGGTCACTCGGCCGAGTGTCCTTACACTCGACCGAGTGTCCGGTTTGGCGAAGTTATATTTCGACGGTTTGATTAAGGAATGATTAGGGTATTTTTATATTCCGCGTCAGTTTCTAATATCATATTTCACAGCGTTATCATTGCTACGTTACCCTAATCCTACCCAAATCATTCCCTAATCATCCCTTTTGAGCATTTCGTAGCATCTTTGTGTCGATAATTTGCGGTGATTCTTGCGTAAAGGTTCTTGTTGCACTGTTGGTAAGTACATCTTTGTAATTATTGCATCGTTTCGGGTTGCTATACATTCATATGGAAGGGGATGTTGGGAATTATTCAAAGTGTAATTGTGTTGTATGATCTTTGTATAGGAGAAGACTTCGTAGAGGAGCCTTTTTGATTGTCCGTGTTGTTTTCTCTTTGTGATTGCTAAGGTAGGGTTTCCCTACTCGGTTGTTGTGCTTTACATGACATATTATTGTATTTATCGTTGTCTATTGATCATCGTAATATGGAGATTGTTGTGTGTGTTGGTGTGAGGGGATTGAGATGACGGTAATGTCATGTGATTGTGATTGTGGTGGAGTCACTTGCGGGAGTGGCTTCACACCCTAGTTCGCCCTCCGTGGAACCCGCCACGGGAGGGGATGTGCACATTAAGGGACAGGGATTATTGTCGCTCGTTGAGGAGCTGGACTAGGTGGGATCGGCTGCGGTCACCCACTGGCGGCGAGGATTACCTGTTGCGATGGGTAATCTGGCAGGGCTACACACTTTAGTGTGTAGTCGGTTACTATGTGAGACAGGGTGATTGGGAGTTGACGATGATCAGACGAGTATTGCATTTGTTTGTCTTGTTGTTGCATAATACTGACCCCGTTGTTGTTTGTGTAATCTACGGTGATCCATTCGGGGATGGTGAGCAGGCTTGACAGGTTTTGCTAGTGAGAGCTTGGGGATTATCTTGGGAGAATCGCCATCACGAGTCTTAGCATCACTGTCTGAGTTCTTAGCGAGTTTTCTTTTGTTATTAAGACCTTGAAGTTGTAGTTCAGTAAACAGTATTTGGTTTTGGATATTGTAAACTTTACTTTTACATTACCTTAATAAATGTGCTCAGTTCAGACGCTTTTGATATGTACTAACCTCGGGCAACCGAGATGGTAACGCACTCTCATGGTAGGGTGGTCCTGGTAAGGCACCTTGGTATGAGGGGGTGTTACACTATCCCAATGTCACCTTTCCTCCTCCCACCCCACGCCAAAACCGAGCCTATGCACACACGGCTACTGCCTCATCCAACCCCTCCTCGTCCTATCTTATTGACAGTGGTGCTTCCCACCATGTAGTCAATGACCTTGCTACACTCTCCCTCCATGCTCCTTATGATGGACCCGATGATCTCGTCATAGGAGATGGTTCATCTCTTCCTATTACCCATCATGGTTCATTCTCTTTTCAATCTCTTATTTTTAATAATGTTTTAGTTGTGCCCACCATATCTCGCAAACTAATTTCTGTCTCACAATTCTGTAAAGACAATAATGCAATTGCTTTATTCTCACCCTCCTCTTTTTGTTTTAAGGCCATCTCGACGGGAGCAACCCTTCTTCAGGGACCATTCCGTGAAGGCACCTACGAGTGGCACCCATCACCAATGACCCATGCCTATTCCGCAACCTCAAGCTCTTGGCACCACCGTCTAGGCCATCCGTCAAATGCAACCCTCAAATTACTTAATTCCCAGTTTAATTTCCGTATTTCAAATTTCAGTCATTGTACTTCATGTTTAATGAATAAAAGTCAGAAACTCCCTTTCTCTGTCTCGACCCTCATCTCGACTGCACCTCTCGACATAGTCTATTCGGATGTTTGGACCGCTCCAATTCTTTCCCACGACAAATTTAAATATTACATTATTTTTGTCGATCATTTTAGTCACTATTTTTGGCTATACCCTATTAAAAATAAATCCGACACATTTACTGTCTTTCACCAATTTAAATCAATTGTCGAGAAGTATTTTAATAAACCTATCCGTCAATTTTATTCCGACAATGGCGGTGAGTACAAGAAACTAACCCCTGCTCTTCTAAACGATGGCATCACGCACCTCACCTCGCCGCCACACACACCTGAACATAACGGTTTTGCAGAGCGACGTCATCGACACATTGTCGAAACCGGACTCGCTCTTCTTACCCAAGCCCACCTCCCGACCTCATTCTGGCCTTATGCCTTCTCCACTGCAGCTTATCTCATCAACCGATTACCCACACCAACCCTTCAAAATAAATCACCATATGAAGTCCTCCACCATAAGCCACCAAATTATCATAAACTCCGTCCCTTTGGTTGTCTTTGTTTTCCATGGCTCCGACCCTATACGGCTCACAAATTGGAGCATCGATTCACCCCATGTATTTTTGTCGGCTATTCCATGACCCAAAGCGCCTACCTGTGTTATGACCCATCCTCGAGTAGATTATTTACCTCTCGTCATGTTCGTTTTGTTGAAACCGATTTCCCTTACCTCACCCTTACCAAATCGACCCAATCTGTTCCTCCTACCCCCGATCAGTGGTGCACACTTTCCCTACCCATCCTTGACCTTACCATTCCTCAAACCAACCCCACGCCCCCTGACCAAAACCCTCCAACCACGCCTCCTACCTCTCCTCGACACACTGCCTCCCCTTCACCTCCTTCGTCTGCTCCCTCTTCACCCACGAACCCCACTCCGTCTACTGCCTCTCCTTCCCCACCCCCTCCACCACCACCACCTCCACCTCCCCCCTCACACCGTGTTGCAACTCGGCTCTCTCACAACATCATCAAACCCAACCCTCGCTATGCCAAAACAGCCGTGTCCCCTCTCACCCATACCACACCAACTACAACAAAACAAGCCCTTATTGACCCCCGTTGGAGGGCAGCCATGGTTGATGAATATGAAGCCCTCCTCCGCAACCAAACATGGACTCTTGTTCCTCGCTCCCAAGCCCCCAACATTATTGGGTGTAAATGGGTGTATCGTGTCAAGTATAACCCGGATGGAAGCCTCAAACAACACAAAGCTAGGTTAGTTGCGAAAGGATTCCATCAACGACCCGGTATTGATTACTCGGAAACCTTCAGTCCCGTAATCAAACCCACTACCATTCGTCTTGTCCTCACCATCGCCATATCGCAAGGATGGCACCTCCGTCAACTTGATGTCAATAATGCGTTTCTCCAAGGTACCCTTCATGAGACCGTGTTTATGACTCAACCATCTGGTTTCGTGGATCCCGACAAACCCGAGCATGTCTGTCAATTACACAAAGCTCTCTACGGCCTCAAACAAGCCCCGAGAGCCTGGTACACCGAGCTCAAATCCTACTTACTTCACTACGGTTTCACGAGTTCAGTCTCTGACCCTTCTCTTTTTATCTACACCACACCCACTACCAAGCTGCTTGCCCTCATTTACGTCGACGATATTATTATCACTGGCCCTAACCATGATCATATCCAAGCTTTTATCACCCAAATTGCCACCAAGTTTTCCCTCAAGGACCTTGGTCCACTCTCCTTTTTTCTTGGTGTTGAAGTCACACCCACCACGACTGGGCTCCACCTAAACCAAACCAAGTACCTCTCGGATTTATTGCACAAATTTAACTATCATGAGTGCAATCCAGCCTCTACACCTATGCTTCCTCATCCACCATTGACCGCAAACCGAGCTTAACCTATTCAAGATGAGACCGACTATCGTGCTATTATTGGCAGCCTCCAATACCTCTCCCTTACCCGGCCCGATATCTCCTTCTCTGTTAATAAACTTGCTCAATTCGTCACCCACCCGACCACCCTCCATTGGACGGCTCTAAAGCGACTACTTCGCTATCTTCGCGGTACTCTTCATCATGGCATTCACCTCAATAAAACCACACCTCTCCGTCTTCATGCCTACTGCGATGCAGACTGGGGCGGTGACACCTCGGACTACATTTCTACCTCTGGTTACCTTGTTTATCTTGGTTCTAATCCCATCAGTTGGTCCTCGCGTAAGCAGCGTGCCTTATCACTCTCATCCACTGAAGCTGAATTCCGAGCTGTCTCTGCTACGACCTCTGAACTTTTATGGTTGATTTCTCTCTTGCACGAGCTCGGTATCCGTGTTCCTCGGCCCGCCTTGACTATTTATGTGACAACTTATCTCGCCACGCATTACTCCGCTTAACCCCGTTTTTCATTCGCGAATGAAACATTTAGCACTCTCGTTTCACTTTGTAAAGGAACAAGTTCGTCTTGGTCATATTCGAGTGCAACACATCCATGGCAGTGATCAATTGGCTGACGCACTTACCAAGCCTCTCCACAAACCGCGCTTTCTTGAGTTAATGTCCAAGATTGGCTTTCGTCTACGACCGTCCATCTTGAGCGGGAATACTGAAGATATTACTTCCTCCAAATAAGATTATCTAATCCTATATCTCCTATCCTATATCTCGGCTGTTTAGGAGTATATACTTGCACATATCTTCTTGTTAGTTTGTTCCTATTTTCATGTGGTTGTTAGCTAATTTATCTAGGTTAAGTTACTTCCTAATTTTGTATATATACTCTTGTAATTCATATTAACATTATCAATACAAATACAATTCTTATAAATAGAAGGGAAAATGCATCATGAAACAACAACTTGACCTTGATCTAAACTCTTTCCATGGATTAATTATCTAACTAACAAAAACTCCTTTTAAAGACGTAGATGTTCGTTTTATAGTTAAAACAGGTTAATTATTACTCTCTCCGTCTTGTTTATTTGTTTACTTTTGATTTCGGCACAAAGATTAACTTTTGTTCTTGGAAATACAGAACCTTCAACAAATTACACATTATTTTGATCTCTCACGACCAAATGTGAGACTAGAGGCGGCCATAGGCCGACCGGAGACGTGTCAAGGTTGGCCAATCAAACCACGACAACCGGGGTAAGGCAAGCCGTGGGGCAAGGGTCGAGTTGCCTTGGCGTATCCTAACTTTGCTAGCTTTGTAGCACCTGTGAGATGAAGGGCTAGACCTTTATTTAAGATTTCGGATAGGTTGGGGGCGGTGAGATTGGCCGGGAAAGTTTGATAATGACTTGACTCGAGTCAGGATGGGTCATGTCAGGCTAGGTTGCAGATGTTCGGGCGCAACGATTGGGCCATGTATATTAGGTATACATGCCGTGTTTTTTTTTTCTTTTTCTTTTTTTTTTGATAAGGAAAGAAAACTAGGTTGAATGAACTTAGCCTATAACATCCTCGCGGATGAGAACGGTAAAAAAAGTCCTTTAATTTACCAAGTAAAACATCCTCTATCTACTAAAACAATAGGTGAACTCACAAATTTTCCCTCCAAAAAACATCTTTTTAAATAAGGAAGTTATTTAATAATTTAATTGTATTCACTAAATAAGAAAATTAATAATTATAATGTATTTCATCATATAATTCTTTTCAATAAAATTAATCTTTTCATCAAATTATATAATTTTCACTAAACACTAAACTATAGTATTCTAATTAAAGTATTAATAATATAAAACTATAAATTATTAAATCTTTTATTGATGATATTATTTGACAATGACTTGACTCATACTATGTATAAACAAAACTATAAATCGTTTTGATTACTTTCATAAAAAAAATTGATAGAATTTATAAATTGGAACCATTAACTTTGTGGTAGAATAAAAATACTTTTTACAAAAATACATTTCAGCATATTACTCAAATATCTGGGATTAGTTTTCAATTTTTTTTTCTCGAAACAAAATACAATAACGAAAAAAATGAACAATTAATGCATGAGATACCAGTGTTATTTTAGAGTTTAATTTTACTCAATTTTATTGAATAATTTTACAGTTCAATTTTTTTCTCATATAAAAAAATAATGACATGAAATATGAAAAATTAATGAGGTGTTAATTTAGCATGATTAAGTAATACAAAAATAAAAACTCTATAAATATCGCGCATTCATTGCACGGGATCTAAACTAATAAAACAACATACAATTAAGAAAGATGAAGGATAAAGAGAAAGCCAAACTTCAAGACACCGAGGCCCAAGAGGAAAAAACATTAACCTCACAACAAGAAGAACCAGAATAAGAGCAACAACATATGGAAAATAAGACCAAAGATCAAAACTCTTACAAAAATACAAGAAATTAATGTTATGAAATTTAAGCCTATCTAAAATTCCAAAGAAGGAAAATAAATTTCCAATCTCCAGAAAACTTGCTAAGAAAGAAGATTTGTGAAATCAAATCCTCCCAATATTAACATTATTTTGCTAAAATTAGTATATGATATTAAGATAAAAAAAATTCTATTTCAATTCTTGAATTAAACCTTCATTTTTAAGATAATGACTGAAAAAACTCTCCTAGGCTAAAACGGAGAGGAATTAAAGTCGGGCTTATAGAAGGTAGAACTCAAGAAGGGTGACAAGAAAAAAATTCTAGCAAAACAGATGGAGAAAAGATTGGAAGAAGCCAGGGATTTAACCCCATTTTTATTTCTGGGTTTATTTTTGCTTTTTAGAGAGGATTTTCTCTCTCTAAGTATTTAGAGAGAGAGCTCTTTTTTCAGCTTTTGGTGTCTTGTTGGCATACGTGTCGTGTTGGTCACCTTTATGTGAGACTATATACATTAGAAAGTACATACTTGTAGCTTGGTTACCAACGCGATTTTGATCGACATTATCTAACATTCAAGCTGCTAAGTGAAAAATATAACACACAAACACACAAAAAAAGGGACAAATCGAGAGAAAAAAAACTCAATCAAAATAATAAAAGGAAAAAAGTATGTAAAACAAAAGGCATATGAGAACGAAACAAAGAAAAATTGAAAAATGAAAAACTAAACATAAACAAGTAAAGAAAAAGGAACTTGAAAAACTAAACATAAACAAGAAAAAAAAAGGAACTTACACGGTAATTCTCTGATTTGATGACTTGAACGACTTGAATATAAATATCCCATCATCATCTTCGGCATCTTCATCATTTGATGTAACATCAGATGACATTGCCATATTTAGTACTAGATGAAAGCACCAATTAATGAGTATGAGATTAATCACACTAGGATTAGGCTTAAATACACTAGCTATCTAAGTTTACTTGACTAAATTTTCGATGTGGTACTCAAGTTAGGATATAAAATGTCTTCAATTAGTATGAGAAGGTTATATAATAACTTCTTACATCTCGATGTGGGATAAACATAAAAAAAACATAATTTATACAACTAATGCGCAAATGAAAGAAGCTTCATTTATTGTATTCGTAATCTAATCCATTTATTATTACTAGACGGAGTTTCCCTGCACCATTACATATAATTCTTACGGAAGATTTAACAAGTACGTACGTTCCAAAGTATGCAAACAAGAGCGTCACAATTGGTATCTCGTCAAGTATATGGATGGAGTTGTAATATACAACTAATTAGTAATTATTATCTTATATATCTCCCTCTCAAATCCTAAGATTAATGCACCTTTTAAATTATAATCCTCTTATTCAGGTAACATGAGCGGCATAAATGATGTCAAGTTCTCCTGAGATCAATGCACCATTTTAATTACAATAATACTTCCTCCATCTCACTCATAGTTATCAATTCAATTCCGCTAGATTAAAGAAATATGAGAGAAAGTTTTAATAATAAAAATATTGCACCGCAAATTTACCACTTGTACATGGGCATTTTACAAGGTAAAGTTTACAATGAATAGAAATGATAACTTTATTTACATTACAATCTTATTAAGTCTTATTAAGAAATTAGTTTAGATCTCGCATAATCAATGCTCGATATTTATAGAGTAAAATTGAACTGTAAAATAATAGTGGTATCTAATTAACTGTTCATTTTTCTCGTTACTATATTTTGTTTCGAGTAAAAAAAAAATTAAAACTGAAAAATAATCCAAGAGAACTGAGTAATGTGCTGAAACATATTTTTTTAAAAAATTATTTTTTATATCACAAAGCTAATGATTCCAATTTATAAATTCTCTCAATTATTTTTTTTTTGTTATGAGAGTAATCATAACGATTTATAGTTTTGTGTATACATAGTATGAGTCAAGTCATTATTAAATAATAACATCAATAAAAGATAATAGTTTATAGTTTTATATTATAAATACTTTAATTAAAATATTATAGTATAGTGTTTAGTGAAAATTATATAATTTAATAAAAACACTAATTTTAATGAAAAGAATTATACAACGAAATACATTATAATTATTAGCTTCCTTATTTAGTGAATACAATTAAATTATCAATAACTTTCTTATTTAAAAAGATCTTTTTTGGAGGAAAAATTTGTGAGTATCTATTCTTTTAATAGATAGGAGATTGTCATTGAATAAGCAAATTATATATTCCTCTATACTTCTATAATTGGATGTTCAAATGGTCCCTAGTGGGCTGGACTGGTCTAACGTTCTCCAGAAGCTCAACTCATGCCCAATCCATTAAAAGTTTTGGGCTTCCTTGGGTCGAGTTGGGCCTGACTTTGTTTGCCCTAATAAAAGGTCGGTCAAGAACCCGCAACAAATGTCAGCTAGCTTACCGACCCTTTATTTTATTCGCACTTTTAGCTCTACTCCTTTATACGGAGTACCAAAAACAACTTGTAACCCATCATACGATATCTAGAATAAGGTACTGTATAAATAAATGAACAATTAGTCTTACTCAAGATGAACATATTCATCTTAGTCTAAAACGAGCCAAATAATATCTCATTTGCGTAAATTAGATGAGCTTTTTAGCTAATTACAAAATTTTTCCTTTGTTTTATCCGTCATATTTACACGTTTTAAGATTAAGACTAATATTTCCGTCATAAACAATAATTTGTGATAACACTATTTTTATATATGATCTTTGTGCAAACGGATATAGAAATGTCTCGGGACATTGTGAATTAAGTATTGGAAAATCATAAATAACGTGATTTGGTGGTGCGGGGCCTGCCGCCTAGATAAACAAAGAATATAAATATCCAATCATCATCTTCGGCATCTTCATCATTTGATATAACAATAGATGACATTGCTATATATATTTGGTACTAGATGAAAGCACCAATTAATGAGTATGAGATTAATGACACTAAGATTAGGCTTAAGTACACCAATTATCTAAGTTTACTTGCCTAGATTTTCGATGTGGTACTCAAGTTAGGATATAAAATGTCTTCAATTAGTACGGGATGGTTATATAATAACTTCTTATATCTCGATGTGGAACAAACATAAAAAAAAAAAAAAGAAAAAAAAAAAAGAAACATACATTATACGATTGATGCTCAAATGAAAGAAACTTCATTTCTTGTATTCGTAATCCAATTCATTTATTATTACTATAGACGATGTTTCCCTGCACCATTACATATAATTCCTACGGGAAATTTAACAAGTACATACGTTTCAAAGCATGCAAACAAGAGCGTCACAGTTGGTATCTCGTCAAGTATATGGATGGAGTTGTAATATACAACTGATTAGTAATTATTATCTATATATATATAGCTCGCTCTCAAATCCTAAGATTAATGCACAATTTAAATTATAATCCTCGTATTCAGGTAACATGAGCGACATAAATAATGTCAAGTTCTCCTGAGATCAATGCACCATTTTAATTACAATAATACTTCTTCCGTCTCAGTCATACGTGATTACGTATTGGAATATGAGCATAGAACACCCCAATAAGGTTTTGTTTCTAATGTACGAGGATTTGAAGGACAATCCTAGCGTCCATCTAAGGAGGGTGGCCGAGTTTGTAGGTATGCTATTTACTCCATTAGAGGAAAGTCAAGGTGTTATTGATCAAATTATAGAGTTTTGTAGCATAGGAAATATTAAGGAATTGGAGGTTAATAAGAGTGGAGTTATCCCCAAAAACCGTGTATTATATATACACTTCAATTTGAGCCGTTCGGGAGGTCGTACCAGACCCTGTTTGTTTTTCTCCCGGTTTTTCAATCACGCGTCCGGGGTCATTTCAGGAGTTGACCTATTCGATTCAGCCTCAAATAACGAGCATTAAACGAGCATTAATCCATTTTTCACAATTATCCGAGGTTCGACGAATGCGGGTTTATGGCATACCGGCACCCCCAAATGTCTTCAGTTGCTACTCAAATTTTGCGTGGCCGCTTTATCTGAGCCGAGGAACATTTTAAGTGATTTCCGGAGAATTTTGTTCCGGGACCCTGGAATCCCGAAAAACCGTGTATTATACACTTGAATTTGAGCCTTTCGGGAGGTCATACCGGACCCTGTTTCTTTTTCTCCCCGTTTTTCAATCACGCGTCCGAGGTCATTTCAGGAGTTAACCTATTTGATCCAGCCTCAAATAACGAGCATAAAACGAGCATCAATCCATTTTTCACGATTATCCGAGGATTGACGTATACCGGTTTATGGCATACCGGCACTCCCAAATGTCTTCCGTTGCTACTCAAATTTTGCTTGACAGCTTTATCTTAGCCGAGGAACTTTCATGTGATTTCCGGAGAATTTTGTTCCAGAATTCTGGAATCCCCAAAAACCGTGTATTATATATATACTTCAATTTGAGCCATTCGGGAGGTCGTACCGGACCCTGTTTGTTTTTCTCCCGGTTTTTCAATCACGCGTCCGGGGTCATTTCAGGAGTTAACCTATTCGATTCAGCCTCAAATAACGAGCATTAATCCATTTTTCACGATTATCCGAGGTTCGACGAATGCGGGTTTACGGCATACCGACACCCCAAATGTCTTCCGTTGCTACTCAAATTTTGCGTGGCCGCTTTATCTGAGCCGAGGAACTTTTTATGTGATTTCCGGAGAATTTTGTTCCAGGACTTTGGAATCCCGAAAAACCGTGTATTATACACTTCAATTTGAGCCGTTCGGGAGGTCGTACCGGACCCTGTTTTTTTCTCCCGGTTTTTCAATCACGCGTCCGAGGTCATTTAAGGAGTTAACCTATTCGATTCAGCCTCAAATAACGAGCATTAAACCAGCATTAATCGATTTTTCACGATTATCCGAGGTTCGACGAATGATGGTTTATGGCATTTCGGCACCCCCAAATGTCTTCCGTTGCTACTCAAATTTTGCGTGGTCGCTTTATCTGACCTGAGGAACCTTTTATGTGATTTTTGTAAAATTTTGTTCCGGGACCCTGGAATTCCGAAAAACCATGTATTATAATACACTTCAATTTGAGCCGTTTGGGAGGTCGTACCAAACTCAGTTTCTTTTTCTTCCGGTTTTTCAATCACGCGTCCGAGGTCATTTCAGGAGTTAACCTATTCGATTCAGCCTCAAATAACGAGCATTAAACGAGCATTAATCCATTTTTCACGATTATCTGAGGTTCGACGAATGCTGGTTTATGGCATACTGGCACCCCCAAATGTCTTCCGTTGCTAGTCAAATTTTGCGTGGCCGCTTTATCTGACCCGAGGAACTTTCTATGTGATTTCCGGAGAATTTTGTTCCAGGACCCTGGATTCCCGAAAAACCGTGTATTATATATATACACTTCAATTTGAGCCGTTAGGGAGGTCGTACCGGACTGAAGAGTCTATCGATCCGAAATACTCAAGGGGGGGGGGGGGGGGGAATTGAGGATTTAAAACTTTTGAAAGCTTTTTAGATTGTTTGAATATGATTGATTATTTAAAGTTTATTGATTAAACTTTAAATAATTAACAAATGAACAAATAAAACAAAGTAAACGAACGAATGAAAGAGAGGAGACACACGGTTTTTGAAGTGGTTTAGTTTCACAATTCGAAACCTACGTCCACTATTCTCGATTAATAAATTTAGTACCTTTCTACGGATTACAAATTAACTAACCCAACTCGTATAACTAACTCTAGCTGTAACTCAATGAGTACCGTTAAATACTCGAGTGACTAACTTACGCTAATAAGAAAGCACTCCAGAAATGAGCTCCGACGCGTGATTGAAAAACAGGGAGAAAAAGAAACAGGGTCCGGTACGACCTTCCGACCGGCTGAAATTGAAGTGTATAATACACGGTTTTTCGGGATTCCGGGGTCCAGGAACAAAATTCTCCGGAAATCACATAGAAAGTTCCTTGGGTCAGATAAAGCGGCCACGCAAAGTTTGAGCACCAACGGAAGACATTTGGGGGTGCCGGTGTGCCACAAACCAGCATTCGCCGAAACTCGGATTATCGTGAAAAATGTGTTAAAGCTCGTTATTTGAGGCTGAAATCGAACAGGTTAATTCCTGAAATGAGCTCAGACGCGTGATTAAAAAACAGGGAGAAAAAGAAACAGGATCCGGTACGAGCTTCCGAACGGCTGAAATTGAAGTGTATAATACACGGTTTTTCGGCATTCCGGGGTCCCGGAACAAAATTCTCCGGAAATCACATAGTAAGTTCCTCGGGTCAGATAAAGCGGCCACGCAAAATTTGAGCACCAACGGAAGACATTTGGGGATGCTAGTGTGCCAGAAACCAGCATTCGCCGAAACTCGGATTGTCGTGAAAAATGTGTTAAAGCTCGTTATTTGAGGCTGAAATCGAACAGGTTAATTCCTGAAATGAGCTCAGACGCGTGATTAAAAAACAGGGAGAAAAAGAAACAAAGATCCCGCACGAGCTTCCGAACGGCTGAAATTGAAGTGTATAATACACGGTTTTTCGGCATTCCGGGGTCCCGGAACAAAATTCTCCGGAAATACCATAGAAATTTTCTCGGGTCAGATAAAGCGGCCACGCAAAATTTGAGCAGCAACGGAAGACATTTGCGGGTGCTGGTGTGCCACAAACCAACATTCGCCGAAACTCGGATTATCGTGAAAAATGTGTTAAAGCTCGTTATTTGCGGCTAAAATCGAACAGGTTAATTCCCGAAATGAGCTCGGACGCGTGATTGAAAAAAAGAGAGAAAAATAAACAGGGTCCGGTACGACCTTCCGAACGGCCGAAATTGAAGTGTATAATACACGGTTTTTCGGGATTCCCAGGTCCCGGAACAAAATTCTCCGGAAATCACATAGTAAGTTCCTCGGGTCAGATAAAGCGGCCACGCAAAATTTGAGCACCAACGGAAGACATTTGGGGATGCTAGTGTGCCAGAAACCAGCATTCGCCGAAACTCGGATTGTCGTGAAAAATGTGTTAAAGCTCGTTATTTAAGGCTTAAATCGAACAGGTTAATTCCTGAAATGAGCTCGGACGCGTGATTGAAAAACAGGGAGAAAAAAAAACAGGGTCCGGTACGACCTTCCGAACGGCTGAAATTGAAGTGTATAATACACGGTTTTTCGGGATTTCGGGGTCTCGGAACAAAATTCTCTGGAAATCACATAGAAAGTTCCTCGGGTCAGATAAAGCGGCCACACAAAATTTGAGCACCAACGGAAGACATTTGCGGGTGCCGGTGTGCCAGAAACCAGTATTCGCCGAAACTCGGATAATATTGAAAAATGTGTTAAAGCTTGTTATTTGAGGCTGAAATCGAACAGGTTAATTCCTAAAATGAGCTCGGACGTGTGACTAAAAAACAGGGAGAAAAAAAACAGGGTCCGTTAGGACCTTCCGAACGGCTGAAATTGAAGTGTATAATACACGGTTTTTCGGGATTCCGGGGTCCCGGAACAAAATTCTCCGGAAATCACATAGAAAGTTCCTCGGGTCAGATAAAGCGGCCACACAAAATTTGAGCACCAACAGAAGACATTTGGGAGTGCCGGTGTGCCACAAACCAGCATTCGCCGAAACTCGCATTATCATGAAAAATGTGTTAAAGCTCGTTATTTGAGGCTGAAATCGAACAGGTTAATTCCTGAAATGAGCTCGGACGCGTGATTGAAAAACAGGGAGAAAAAGAAACAGGGTCCGGTACGACCTTCCGAACAGCTAAAATTGAAGTGTATAATACACAGTTTTTCGGGATTCCGGGGTCCCGGAACAAAATTCTCCGGAAATCACATAAAAAGTTACTCGGGTTAGATAAAGCGGCCACGCAAAATTTGAGCACCAACGGAAGACATTTGCGGGTGCCGGTGTGCCAGAAACCAGCATTCGCCGAAACTCGGATTATCGTGAAAAATGTTTTAAAACTCGTTATTTGAGGCTGAATTCGAACAGGTTAATTCCTGAAATGAGCTCGGACGTGTGATTGAAAAACGGGAGAAACGAAATGTGGTCCGTACGACCTTCCTGTGGGCGGGCGCGCCACGGGGCGCTTGGTGAGAATCGAAAACAAGCGTTTGCATTTTGTATGGAGTCGCCACCAATTTTTATGGGAAATTGGAACCGTTCGAGTACCTCGTGTCATGTCAAGACACAAAGTAGTGACATGAACACTAAGCAATCGTTACCCTTAGCATTCTATGTCTAGAATGACTCTCGTGGATGCCAATGAACACGGGTGCTCACGGAGATCTGGAGTAAGGGGTGAGGGTACGTATTAGGAAGCTCTTTTGATCGAACACCTAATCCCGCCCGCCTCGATAGCGGCCTCTACTAATGATTAGGGAAGTTATTCGTACTTGATATATCGTCGGCTACATGCATGCAATGCAACATCCAAGTTTTAATCCTAGCATGTGAGATTAGACTAAGTCGGTTGAACAATTAATTTAACAAACAATTGGGTCGAAATAGGATTTAATATTGATTTACATGTGAAAACATACAAACAATAAAAGGAATATGATAACGATAAATTACAATAATGAAAATTACAATAATTTGATTAGAATAGGCGATTTATGTCGAAAATACCTTTAAAACGGATAATTTGAGAAAAAGAAATAAAAGAAATTAACGAACAGGAATTAGAAGGTGATAATACGGATATTAGTTAATTACGAAAGCTAATTAATTAGGTCAAGGCAGAAAAGGGGTTCAGAGGCGAACTCATCTCGGAACAGCGCAGCAGATCGCGCCCTGGAAGAGGCGCAGCGATTCTTGCGTCATTCCAAGGGTGAGCTCGTCGTGAAGCCGAATCGCAAAACCGTTAATGTCGATTGGTGATTTAAAGGATTAATTAAAATTATTTACTCGGATGGAAGTGTTTAATGATTAATTACATGTGAATGATGGTCATAAAAGCGATAAAACACGGATGAGACGGAATATAACGAATTATCTACATGATGAAGCGATGTTAATGAATGAGTCCTCTGTTGAAATCAATTAACTAGTCTAAACATGATGAATGTACAACGAATATACGACAAACATGTGAATAAACAAACGAAAACTATATCAATGACGAATCCCAGAAACCCAATATGAACAAATCGAATCTCTGAAATCCGGGTTTGAATTTAATGACGAAAACCCGTAAATATGGATTATTTAGGATTTAAGTCGGACTTATGATGATTGAAACATGTGGATGAATGATGAATTATATACATGTGATTATTAAACTATCATGTGAAAGAATTAAAGAACAAACAAATACAAATCAAATACGAACAAGAACGAATTACGAGAGATTTAAGAAGAAGAAAAGAAGCAGGAACTGCGGCAGCCTCACGAAGAGGCGCAGCAGGAACTGCGCTCCTTCGAAGAGGCGCAGCAGTTGCTGCGTCTTTTCTCGACTGTCAGTCTTCTGAAGATCCGTGAAAAAGGTTTTAAAGACGGTTTTAGAAATCGATTTTAATGAGGTATTTTCGACGTAAACCTTACAATAATGATACAATAATTAAAATACAATAAATAAAAGAGGAATTATACACCCTTAGACTTACATGTTGACGAAACGAGATGTACTAAGATATCGACTAGTGATGCTCGACGCGAATGCAAAGAGAGTGCCCTCGTAAGAGGAAAACGATTGATTAATTAAAGTTGATTAAGTGTAGTTGGTCAAATTGGTCGGTCATGCAACGGAGAGGCTGGTACCCGAAAAGATCCGAGCTTACGTGGTCGGAAGTCCAAGCACGTAGGCGCCAATTAGTAAGAACAAAGTCTAGAATGCAAAGGGAGAAGAGAAGGGCGGACACTCGCGTGAGAAATATGAGGAACGAAGGCTCCTATTTATACTAATCACGTGAAGGAATAGGGTTTCGGAGACTCTTTGGAAGTGAATCTCGGAAAGATATGAAAAAGATACGTAAATCATGCAAACAAGGGCCTGGGAAGAGGCGCAGCAGCCACTGCGTCTCTTGGAAGAGGGCAGACGGCCGTTGCGTCTATTCCCGGAGGTTTCCTCTCTTTGAAGAAAGATTTCCGCGTTTGAGCTATGGTAGGACGGAAATAATTCGATTATCTTATGAATATTACGGGATATTATTTGCCAAAAGATAAAATTTATGAAATATGGAATAGAAATATCCGGAACATTCCAGAACATTCCGACTCGGGATTTACTTGATTATCGAGAAAATGGAGACGGTTTTTGACCCGGACTCGAATGTACTCTAATTCGCCAAAACGACCGTATCGGGACGTAGATGACAACTATGAGGTTGACATTAATATTTGAGCGATCACTTGACGATAATCTTACGAATTGTCACAAATCGTTCGCGTATCAAACATGCGGCCCAATCATCACCGGGTGGTTTGCGGGAGGTGCAGAAACGAGGTGTCTACAGAGCCCCCACTTTGACTGAGGCTTGGACAAGGCGAAAGTCAAAGTATAGCCATCAGGTCAATCGAAGATTACAACCTGACGACTATGGCGACGCGAGGCGGCTCAAGGGGTCGAACCAAGGACTGTCGTCGGGAACATTTTAGAGTGTCGACTTAGGGAGGGTCGTTTAAAGTCCATTAGACTACGTAAGGAAGCTCGCTTGACCATGAGAAGAGACCATATCCGAGATACCCCTGGGTGAAGCGGGATCAAGACGCTTCGGCAAAACTCTTTGGTCCGAAGATAACTTGGTGTCTCGAAGACATTAGGGGTCACTGAGGAACTTTGGTCGAACTCTGCGGGGAAACAAGAAATATTGAAAGCGCAGGACGTCGTAGAAACTGCTGGGGAATCCGCTGCTGCGTCGGTCTCAAGCGAACTCGCGAAACTTGAGGTTGAATCGCTTGCGTCGGTCTCAAACAAACTCTTCTTGGGTAATATTGACGACTAGGAACATCTTGATCGTCGTGGGAGAAATCTCGAATGAGCGATCGCAAAATACTACTCTGCGCCGGATATAATGATCTTGAGCAATACTTGCAAAATAATGTCTTATTTGGGTGATAAAATGGATTTGGACAACATGCAAAAAATCGCCATTGGCTGAAATGTGGGCGGAACGAAAGAAGATCATCGAAACGGACCAAAAAGAATATAATAGCGTTGAAGAAAAGGCGCACCAAAGATGGGCCCACAAATAACGAACTCATAACGAATTTTTGAAAATCCGTATGGAGGGAACACAAGGAAGAGGCGCAGCAAGAGCTGCGTCTCTTGGAAGAGGCGCAGCACCTGCTGCGTCTTTTTCCCAATTTGGCTTTCCCTGCGTAAAAACGCGAATTCAGAAGGATTGCATTTCATTATTTCGAAACATAATTCTTGCATTTCTCTCTCAAATCTTCACCATTTCCGTCAAGGTTTGATCAAAAGCTTGCTTTAAAGATGACTAATCGAGGTATGTGTTCTAATCTTGCATTAATCATCTTCATTTGTTGAATTTTGAGCCGCGAAAATTAGGGTTTTCGACCCTTTTGATCGAAAATTTGGGGCTTTTCCCCCAAATGGATTTGCCATGCCAAATTGACGTTAGAAACGGATAGTAGGCAATATTAGGAATATAACCATGTGTTTGCTTCGAATTTTTGTCGAATTTTGAGCTCTTGAGTGAAATTTGAGACAGTTTTTGACTAAATCAGTAAATTGCTTGAAAATGGCCTTAGGATTGCCCATTTGCGATGAAATTTGATATTTGGAATCCTTGAATGATGGGTAAACTTCCTACCATCTCGGAATTTTGGTTTGTGACAACTTTTTCAGGACACCTTTTAGGGTATAATCGCCGTTATAGCGAAATGCTGCCGAATTTTCGACTTGAACCCAGAACTAGGCTTTGACTTGGACTTGACTTGACCCAATTTATCACATGAGTGATTGGGTTGGCGGGAATATGGCCAAAGATGGCCGGAAAGGGGTGTTTTCAGGGCTTCGAAGGCTCGAAAACCCCTTAACAAAGGCTTGTCGTCATGGGACGCGGCCTGAATTTACTTTAATGTTGCAGGTGATGAGGCTTCTACTTCTGGGAGGACTCCCATGGAGATAGATGCCACTACTATTGAGGAGGCTTTAGAGCAGGCCTTCACTGCTGCGGTGATGGCTGCTGAGTTTCACGAGGAGGAGGCTGTCGAGGAGGAGGAGATCCCGAGACGAGCCAACGTCGGGCGAGGAGGTCGTCAGCTGAGGGGAGCTCCTGCGTGGGCCGAGACCTGGGAGAGTAGGCACCTGGTGTGGGGGCAGAGGGTCACCGTCCTACGGGACGGTGAAGAGTCCAGTAAATAGGAATTCACTACTCACTACCTATCCTCTTTCATTCTTTTAGTTCAAATTTCTTTCAAATTTCAGCCGAAACTAAAGATAGCTTTGTTCCAAATCATAATAGGAGGCCGGGAACATCAGGTCGTTCTCGGGTTACACGACAGCGATGGAGCACTACGAGCGGCTGTCAGCGGAGGAGAGGGCCATGATCGAGCGTGGAGCGTTCGGTCCTCTGGTTCAGGTCTGGAGGGATATCGTGAAGAGGAAGTTGCGGGCTAACCTTAGCCTGGTCCGCGCTTTCTTGGATCGGTTCTGGGACACGACTTCCACGTTTCACCTGCCTTTCGGTGAGGTGGGAGTTACTTTGGAGGATTACGGCATGATTTCTGGTCTACCGTGCGGGACCGAGGAGATGGTGTGGCCGGAGACTGCTATGAGGGCGGATTCGGCCGAGGCGAGGAGATTGATCGGCTGGAACTTGTCGCCGAAGGCTGTTGCAGTGCCGGGTTTGGTACCCAGTACCTACGTTCGAGACTACTTCGCGGGGAAGACCCCGGTGCTGGTGACGATCGATGGGAGGGAGACGGCTCCTCCTCCCTGCACAGCTGAGCAGAGGGCTCGTCTGTGGCTTTGGTGGTTTTTGTCTTCGATTTATCTCGGAGACAAGGGCGAGAGGCTGTCGACGAAGCTTCTTCCCTTTCTTTCGACCGAGTTCCCCGGGGGACGGGACCGGGTCATCTTGCTTGGTTTTGCGGTCCTCATCCGCTTTATGAGGGCCATGGTTCGTCCAGAGCTGATGGAGAAGGGGACTTCTCCAGGTGCTGTCGGACCTGGACTACTGTTGGAGGTATGAACCTTCCTTTTAACAGCAAATTCCTTTCTTTATCGAATTACGAAAGATCGTTATTGATTATTCTATTTTACAGGCGTGGGTGTACTCCTACTTTCCGGGCCTCGCGCCCAAGAGGACGGAGCCGCTGGAGAAGGTCTATCCCGTGGTGAGGGATTGGGTGATGTGCCGGACGAAGAGCAAGCGTTCTTCTCACAACGTATGCCGGCGGGACGTGAACGCCCTTCAGCTGAGCGGCGTGCGTATCTCACTCGTATTCATTTACTCTTCTTATACTTTGTTTTTAATTGATCGTAGGAATGATCTTTGCCTTATCTTGTCGCAGTGGGTGCCCAGACCTTGGGCGGAGTACGCTGGAGCGCCTCCTTTTGTCGCTGAGGTCCTTCGACCTGGGAGCCCGAGTCAGCTGCTGTTGTGGACGTCGATGGGTCCTGTGTGGTATCTGGGCGAGCGTTTGGCTCGTCAGTGCTCTCGGGATGCATTGACGGTTCCCGTTGATCCTCCGAGGACGATGTTCAGGGAGCCTACTGAGGTTGAGAGGGAGGCGGATCTGGCTGGTGCCAGTGGCGACGACCTTCTTCTCCCTGGCGAGGACTACTCGGCGTTCCTTTACGGGAGGTTGGCGTACTGGCCAGTAGTGGTGAGTATCTTTACTTTTCCTTGATCTGATTTTGAGAATTACGACGAAAGATCATCGATTAATGAGAGTTATTTGTCTTTGCAGGAGGTTGAGGCGGCGGGCATCGAGCCCCCAGCGTACCCCGAGACTCTTGAGTACACTGACGCGACCGGGAGGACGACGATTTCCGAGCTGCGTGACTTTGACGTAGTGGTGACGGATCTTTGGCCCTAGACGCGGCAAAGATCATCGATTCGGAGGGTGAGCCTCCAACTTATATATCTTTTGTGTAAGAACACATTTGATTGAACTTGTTCAATTTACTAATAATTTCTTTTGAAATGCAGGTCGCGCCATCTCGGTTCGTGGCACTATGGAGGGTGGCCAACCGGCTACGAGCTACCGCCATCGAGGCACTCGTTGGTGGTCGAGGTCGTCAGGTATGAACCTCATTTGATTTCTTTTGATTTTTGATTTTGGTTTTGATTCCCGATCTTGCTTGAATTGATTGACATGAGCCAATTTGTTCTTTGTTTTCTGGGGTGACCGCGAGTGGAGCGAGAGTTGGCCCGATCCGGGAGGAGACGGCTCGCTTGTTGAGGGAGCTCGAGTTTCGGGATGCCGAGAATGCCGTTCTTGCGGCAAGAGTTCTTGGTGGAGGGCGCCAGCGGTAGTTTTGTGTAGTTTTGTAGATTTGTACATTTGGACATCCGATTTGAACATTTTTGGACTTTGTTTGGGGCGCAAGCCCCCGGTTGCTTGGACTTTTGGATTTTGTTGGGCGCAAGCCCCGGTTGCTTGTTCATTTGTATATACGATGGCCACGAGTGCCTTTTTTCTTTGGGTTGTGTTGCTTGTACCGCAGTTAGTTCTTGAACAGTTTGGTAGACAACGGTTTATGCCGTCACGCTGCCGAAATTTACATAGAAATCACATAAAACATACATTTTAATACACATATGGCTTTAATTAGCGCAAAATGAGACTCAAAAGGATACGAAAAATGCAAAAATTTTGCCGGAAATGACCGGACGGTAGGGAGGGTTACCCCCTAAAAAAAGAAAAAAGAGAAATCTGTAAGTGTAGAAGTGAAATGTTGAAATTTGTTAAAAATGAAAACAAAAGAAAATTTTTTCCGAAAAAGGAAATGAAATTTATTTCCTAAAAATAAATAAATTTATTTACTAAAAATAAATAAATGAAATAAAAAGAATCAAGTGTGATGAAAATGGCGAAGGTATCGACGTCGCCTCGAAATGCGTGCCCGCGAATTTAGGAAACTTGAAACATGGTAAACTGCTCGTATTTACCAAAATAAAACCCCGCAGGAATAGGAAATCGTGCGTTTATAGAATTAGGAAAGATCCAAACGCGGAAATCACAAAAAGTGAGCCTGGGGAAGAGGCGCAGCATGAGCTGCGTCCCTTTGAAGAGGCGCAAGAGGCCGTCTTGCCTGTTCCCTGTGCTTGTCCGTTCTGACGGATTTTTGGAAACAGCAATTAGTATAAATAGAAGCGTCGATGGAGTTTTAATTCACATAAATCTTCCGTCTTTTCTTCGTCTATTAACATAAAATTCCCAAAATAAATTTTTAAGAGAAAATTATCATGAATACTTTGGAGATCCGCTTGAAGGAATGGACTAATGAATTTTCGAATATGGAGAAGCATGACATGGGTGCTTATAACTTTGGGTCTTTATTGAGTTTGAAACTCATCAAAACTGTAAGACCGTTCTTGGATGCTTGCCTTGACTATTGGGACCCGAATTATCATGTTTTCGCGTTCCCGGGAGGTGACATTTGCCCGTTTCCCGAAGAAATAGCTGCTATTGGTGGGTGGGATCCCGAACACTTACCTGCCATTCCTTCCACTTCACAAGGGTATAAGAGCAAATTCAGAGACTTGCTTGGACTGACCAAACTTGAGGTGGATCGCTTAGTTACCCCGAAAGGCGTGAGAATGTTGGACTTTATTGATCGATTCATCAACAGGGCCGACCCTACTGTTTCCTATGTTGCCAGGAGGAGAGCATTCGGCTTTTGTTTGCTGCATGTGTACGTCTTCCAAGGGCATGTTGATGAAGACTTGAGAGGTGATCCTCGTCTTTTGTGCCTTATCGAGCAAATGGAGCTGCGCAGGAGCCCAGCTTACTTATGCTTAGGGGAGATTATCTTGGGCTTGGATAATAGGAAATCCAACCGCGATCTGCCAATTTTGGGGAGTCCCGTCATCTTACAGGTAAAAGACACCTTTGCTTTTCTTATATTTTTCTTGTTTGTTTTTTTTTTTTTTTTTTTTTTTTTTTTTTTTTTTTTTTTTTTTTTTTTTTTTGGTGTCTAATACCTGCTTTGGTAGGTTTGGCTTATGGAACGGCTCCGATTGATCGAGCCCCCAGTGCATGCACTTTCCTATCATTCCCGTATGATTGCGATGAGGACGCGGTTGTACATGGTGGACTTTACCCGGGTCTGCGATTATTGGAAGAACAAGCTGAAGAATGACGATGGCCCGTTGATTAGGTGGGTCGTACCGTGGTGGCACCTCAAGTCTGTCACTGGAGTGTCTTCTTTGGATCCCACTAGGTCCGTGCGCATTCCGGGATTGGAGTTCATGGTATGCATCTTTCCGGAAAGATTGATGAGGCAAGTTGGGTTGAAGCAGACGATCCCGAGGCTTGACACCGTCTCGCAGACTGCTATGGCGCTTACTACCGAGAGCCGAAGAGAGTGGGCTATTAAATAGGCCCAAAGAAACATGTGGTTCTTGAGCTTCTCTGCCAATGCTTTATGGGTGTCGGATTCCTACCTGATGTGGAGAAAGGCTACAACTTCGGAAGAGCGTGAGAGACTGAGAAAGCGCGAACCTGTCGACTACAAGGTGCGCGAGGGAGAGAAAGAGAAGGAGAAGCATCTGACAGAGGGAGAAGAAGAAGCCGGGCTTCAGGTCATTCGCCCTTCAAAGAAATCAAAGACTACTCCTGTTGCGGAAATGGTGGTTGGCAAGAATGGAAGAGTCAGGCCTCGAGAAAGACCGTTGGTGATTAGGTCTGAAGTGGCGCATGAGCGCCCGGCTCGAGGTCGTGACAAGAAGTATGACAAGAATGACAAGGGGAAGATGGAGGAATAGCCCGAGTCCTTATTTATTATTTGATTATTATTATTATTGTTGTAATAAAAAGGAGGGATTTTTAGAATCCTAGCCTATTCTATTTTTATTATGTATCGTATTATTATTATTTAGAATTTGAATGGAATAAAAAAGGTTGAACGGTTATGAAACCGTTGTGATTTTCTTTTATTATTCTTGTCGAATTTCAAATGCAATGCAAATGTCCTTCTATTTACATTTTAGATATAATGGGTTGAATCCTGTGAAGGATTGCCTACGTATTCACTTAAAAAAAGCGAAATCAAACCCTTGCGCGTAGTTCGAGTAAATGTAAAAGAATAATTGTTCTAAGCAAGAGCTTGTAATGAACATAGAAAATAAGCATGAGCTTTTGCTTGTTCTCAAGGTGCGAATTTAGTTTATTTGATGATATGAGGACGACAATCTTGTCAAAATGCAAGAGCATGGTGACACTTAGCTTATTTCAGCTTGGCCAGGGGCCGTTTATTTAGTGCCACAAGAGCGACACAAGGGTTTACGCGAGGCGCGTGTGTGGCCCTATTCTAGGCATAGTATCGTTTCAATTGGTCAAGGTTTGTGGGATTTGAAAACTCATTCCCATATAGGTCTGTGATTCTAACCGCACCCCCTGGGAGTATGGATTTGACTAGATATGGTCCGGCCCAATTAGGTTTGAATTTTCCTCTTGGGTCGACAGGTAAAAGAGCTCTAACCGATTTGAGTACTAAGTCTCCTTCTTTGATGTTTCTTGGCCTAACCCTTTTGTTGAAAGCTCGTTTGATACGTGCTTGATATGTTTGGACATTATGTAAGGCGCGTAGCCGACGTTCATCTAGGAGGATGAGTTCTTCGTATCTATCCCTCTTCCAATCGGCTTCAGGGATTTGGCTTTCGAGTAGAATACGCAAGGATGGTATTTCTAGTTCGACTGGTTGTACGGCCTCCATGCCGTAGGTCAAATAGAAAGGAGTAGCCCCAGTGGGCGTCCTGACTGATGTACGATACCCCCATAAAGCAAAGGGTATCTTGCTTGGCCAATCTCTGTAGTTGTCAGTCATTTTCTTGAGAATTGTGACAACATTCTTGTTTGCCGCCTCTACCGCGCCGTTAGTCTGTGGTCTATAGGGCGAAGAGTGGTGATGCTTAATCTTGTATTTGGCTAGCAATTGCTCGGTTTCAGCTTGGAAGTGTGACCCATTATCACTAAAATGATCTCATGTGGACAACCATATCGACAGATGATGTTGTTTTGTATGAACTTTGCCACATTTTTAGCCGTAAGACCAGTGTAGGAAGCCGCTTCTACCCATTTGGTGAAGTAGTCAATTGCCACTAGAATGAAACAGTGACCTCCCGTTCCGGCTGGGGTTATCTTCCCGATTATGTCAATTCCCCATGCAGAAAATGGCCAAGGAGATGTCATCGTATAGAGCAATGAGGGAGGGACATGTTGTACATTCCCGAAGATTTGACAATTATGGCAATGTCTTACGTATTTGATACAATCAGATTCCATTGTGGTCCAATAATATCCTAAACGTGTGATTTTCTTTGCCATCATGGGCCCACTCATGTGGGGACCGCATTCTCCGTCGTGGACTTCTTCCATCACCTTTCGTGCTTGTGAATGATCGAGGCAACGTAGGACTACACCAAGAGGTGTTCTTTTGTATAATTCTCCTTGCATCAGAATGTATTGGGAAGCTAGTAGGCGTATAGCACGTTGTCCCCTCTTGTCCATATCCGGTGGATAGGTACCATTAAGCTTGAAATTCAGGATTGCTTGGAACCAGGGTTCCTGCGTGATTTCCTCTTCATTGGTGATTTGGTGGACATAAGCCGGTTCTGACCGTCGTTCGATGCACAAAGGCATGTCCATCATGTGGTCTGGTATATTTATCAAAGATGCAAGTTTCGCAAGAGCGTCTGCAAATTGATTTTCTTCCCGAGGTAGGTGTAAGTAGGTTACGTGATCAAAGAATTGAGCCACTTGGTCTATCCTAGCCTGATAGGGTGCGAGGCTTTCACTTCGGATTTTCCAAGATCCTGTAACTTGGTTGATGATCAGTGATGAATCCCCATGTACTCGAAGGTTTTTGATGCCTAAGCTTACTGCCGCTTGTAGTCCAATGAGACAAGCTTCATACTCTGCGGCGTTATTTGTCACCTCGAAGTCGAGTTTGACAGAATCGGTGTATGCTCACCTTCAGGAGAAATGAGCAACACTCCTATTCCGAATCCTCTTAAGTTTGATGCTCCGTCAAAGTATAAATCCCAGGAGTCTACATCTGTTTGAAGTATATCCTCGTCGGGAAATGACCAAGTATCTATGGTTTGTGCGTCATTGATAGGATTTTCTGCGAAGAATTCGGCGACAAGCGCGACCTTTATAACTTTCGGTGGCACATATTTGAGGTCGAATTCTGAGAGCATCAGAGTCCACCTTGCCAGACGTCCGTTGAGGACAGGTTTCTCGAAGAGGTATTTGACTGGATCCATTTTGGAGTATATCTTGACGGAGTAGCTAAGCATGTAGTGACGTAGCTTCTTCGTTGCCCACACAAGAGCGAGGCATGTCTTTTAGAGTTGTGAGTATTTGCACTCATATTCCAAGAACTTCTTACTTAGGTAGTAAATTGCTCTTTCTTCACTTCCTACTCTGAGTTTGAGCAAAGATAGCACCCATGGCGGTTTCGATTCTTGTGAGATATAAACCAAGAGGTTGATCTTGTTGTGGCGGCATGAGCACCGGTGGTTTAGCCAATATCTCCTTGATTCGGTCGAATGCCTTTTGACAATCATCATCCCACATGGTGTGGTCTGTTTTCTTGAGTTTCTTGAAGATAGGCTCACAAATCATTGTAAGTTTCGATATGAATCGACTTATGTATTGTACCTTTCCTAGGAATCCCTCGACTTCTTTTTTCTGTTTGGGGTTGTGGCATTTCGATCAGAGCTTTGATTTTGGAAGGATCTATTTCTATTCCTCTTTGACTAACCACGTATCCCAGGAGTTTGCCAGATGTCACCCCGAATGTGCATTTCTGAGGATTGAGTCTCATGTTGTACTTTCGTAGCCTTGCGAGGAATTTGCGAAGGTTTGCAATATGTCCCTCTCTTTCTTTGGATTTGACGATCATGTCATCTACGTATACCTCAACTTCTTTGTGCATCATATCATGTAAGAGTGTAGTTGCGGTGCGTTGGTATGTAGCTCCGGCGTTGATTAATCCAAACGACATTACTGTATAGCAATAGGTTCCCCATTGGGTGACGAATGCGGTCTTATGCATATCTTCCATGGCCATTTTGATTTGGTTATAACCCGCATATCCATCCATGAAGGATAGTAATGCGTGGTCTGCAGTATTGTCCACCAATATGTCGATATGAGGTAGAGGAAAGTCATCCTTTGGACTTGCTTTGTTCAGATCCCTAAAGTCAACACAAACACGGATCCTCCCATCCTTTTTGGGTACGGGTACTATGTTGGCTACCCAGTCAGAATACTCGGAAACTTTGATGAACCCGGCTTTGAATTGCTTGTCAACTTCTTCCTTAATCTTTAGAGCCCATTCCGTTCTCATTCGTCGAAGCTTCTGTTTCACAGGTTTGAAACCTGGCTTAATCGGAATCCTATGTTCGGCAATATCCCTGTCGATCCCTGGCATGTCTTTGTAGGACCAAGCGAAAACGTCTTTGAATTCATTTAGGAGGTCTATGAAATCGGCCCTTTCGGTAGAGCTCAAGGTAGTCCCTATCCTAAGTTCTTGGGGTTCTAGTTCGGTTCCTACGTTGATGGGTTCGGTATCCTCTATTACTGGTCCCCCTTCCCCTTCCTGTAATATTTCTTTGGCTACGTAGGGAGGTATTTCGGTCAAGTCTGGGTCTTGGTCATCCTCAGTATCATCATAAACAGAATTGCACTCGAAAGAACACAGAGAGTAAGCAGAACCTGATTTATTCATATTAAGATTTGAGTAAAGTTGAAACAAATGAGCCAACCGATCCATGGTCGGTGGCGGCAAAGGAACGATAATTGGGGCATTTCCGAACTACCGTGACTACTTGAGGCTAAGCTAGGAGAAACAAAGGGAGTGGGGGTGACAACAGGGGTAGATTCTCTAATGACTCCTCTAGACTCCGACCCGACTCGGACTCCGACTCCGACTCGAACTCGTCGTCTTCTGGTTCTCCTTTGAACATCTCTCCTTCTCCGAGAGTGAGCTTGAAGAGTCTTCCTTGGTTGTTGGTCCACTTGATTGATTTTCTCCATCCTTTTTGTTGCTTTGTGTCGGTTTTCGTGATCAACGCGGTGGGGTTGAAGCGATCGTCTGAAGTATCATAGTAATGATCTCATCTCGCGCGGCCCTAATGAATCGGTCCTCTCCAAACAATAGGCTAACAGCTTGTTCGTCTAAGCAAGGTGCTTGACGGGTTTTGACGGTAGGAACCGTTTCGGGAGGAATGAAGTAGCAATCGTGAAAGATCTCGATTCCGGCTAGCTTCCTCTCAAGATAATGCCAAGGTTCGGGAAATCCGTGAAAGAGTTCTGAACTTCCTTCTTGAACGAAGTACCCATTTAGAGTGGGGAGATATGGCCTCATTTGGACTCCCACGTGCTTGCGATTTTGGACTTGAGCGAGCATTTCGAGAACTTCTTCTTTTGTGGGTTTATACCCTAGCCCAAGTGGTATCCTTGTCGAGTTGCCTTCCTTGTATGGTGCGAAGGTATTCTTCCGAATTGGGTTCAAAGGCATTCCAGGGAAGTATCCCTGGGATTTGAGTATGTGGTTGACCACTAAGTTGGAGTAGGGATTATAATATAGAGGTGCCAACTCACTTTCTATGACGTTCACACTTTGGAAGCCCCCAAGTTCGTATATGGGATCCGCAAGGACTTGATTGTTTGATTGTTTCTCGATTATTGCCTTGATGGGTGACGAGGTGATCGTCACTACTTTGCCATTTAGTGGGATCTTGATCTTTTGGTGGAGGGTGGATGTTACCGCTTTGGAAGCATGAATCCAAGGCCTTCCCAAAAGTATATTGAATGAAGCTTCGATGTCCACTATTTGGAAGTTAACCTTCCGTTCGATTGGTCCCGTGGCTATGGTTAGGTTAGCAAGTCCAACCACTTTTCGTCGTGTACCGTCATATGCACGTACACCTTGATTGGTGGGAGTCCAATCCGACTCTTTCATGCCTAGTTTGTATGCCGTTTTGAGGGGTATGACGTTGACCGCAGAGCCATCATCTACCAAAGTCATTGGCACATTCTTCTTTAGACAAATGACGGTGATGTATAGAGAAAGGTTGTGACTAGCGCCAAAAGGTGGCAAGTCTTCGTCCGAGAAAGTAATAGGATTACTTAGCTTAGGTGATTCTTGGAAGACCAAGTTGACTACATCTTCAGGAGTGGAGTTATGTGCTACATTTAGCTGGGCCAAAGCTTGTAGTAAAGCTTGGCGATATGGAAATGAGCTTGCCACTAGTTGCCAGACTGAGAGATCAGCCTTGGTCTTTTGTAATTGCTTGAGCAAATGATCAGTGGGGTCATCTTCGTTGTCATTTGGTGTGATGACATTGGTTGGACCGTTTTGAGTAGTGCTTTGATATGGGCGACCCGAACGAGTTAGGTGATCCACATCTTGGTCTTCACCATTTTGGACTATTTCCTTGACTAAGGAGTTTTCAATGAGATATTCGTCTTCATCATCATCAACCCAAACCCCATTGACCGCAGCTAGTTCCTTCATTCTCATGATATCATTTTCTAGTCGTATGATTTGATCGACTAGTTTATCGACCACAGTGACTACTTCTTTCATAGTGGCATTTTGAGAGAAGATCAATGGTACGCGTTCCTTAGGTATTGCATTGGGATTGCGCAAGGCCGTTACCATGTTTTCTAGTTCCCACACTTGTCTATCCACGTTCCTTGCCCATGTGATGAAGTCGGAAATGGTAGGGGAGATAGTAGAGTAGAACCCCTCTTTCTCAATTGCATGAATTTCATTCTCGGTGGGAGAAATGAGGTGTGAGCAATCTAAGGTAGATTCATCACTGTGGACAGCGGGCCGCCCACGGGGGCGCTTGGTGAAGGGGCTCGAAAACAAGCGTTTGCATTTTGTATGGAGTCGCCACCAATTTTTATGGGAAATTGGAACCGTTCGAATACCTCGTGTCATGTCAAGACACAAAGTAGTGACATGAACACTAAGCAATCGTTACCCTTAGCATTCTATGTCTAGAATGACTCTCGTGGATGCCAATGAACACGGGTGCTCACGGAGATCTGGAGTAAGGGGTGAGGGTACGTATTAGGAAGCTCTTTTGATCGAACACCTAATCCCGCCCGCCTCGATAGCGGCCTCTACTAATGATTAGGGAAGTTATTCGTACTCGATATATCGTCGGTTATATGCATGCAATGCAACATCCAAGTTTAATCCTAGCATGTGAGAATTAGACTAAGTCGGTTGACATGTAATTAGCAAACAATTAATGTCGAAGTTGGGATTTAAGGTTCATTTACATGTGAAAGCATACAAGAAATAGGATAAATAAAAGAAAATTACAACAATGAAAATTACATTAATTACATTGGATTAGGCGATTTATGTCGAAAATACCTTTAAAACGGATAATTTGAGGAAAAGAAATAAAAGAATAAAACAAAGAAATACGAACAAGTCAGAAGGTGATAATACGATTATTAGTTGATTAATACGCTTACTAACTAAACTACGTCAAGGCAGAAAAGGAGTTCAGGGACAGAATTCATCCTGGAACAGGCGCAGCAGAAACCGCGCCCTTTGGAAGAGGCGCAGCAGTTGCTGCGTCTGTTCCAAGGGTGAACTCTGGCTGTGAAGCCGGAACTGCAAACCGTTAATGTTAATTGGTAAATTAATGGATTGATTACGATTTTAGACTCGGATGAAAGTTATTAGCAGATTATTTACATATGATTGAGGTCATAAAACAGTAAAACATGGATGAGACGGAAACAAGACAGATTAATTATGTGAAGGGTCGATGTTAATGAATGATTAATTAAACTAACTAACTAAACGAATTATTAACTAAACATGATGAATGACGACGGATTAATGACTAAACAGATGAAAATATATCAACAATGAATCCCAGAAACCCAACATGAACGAATTGAATCCCTAAAACTCGAATTGAATTTAATGACGAAAACCCGCAAATATTGATTATTAGGGATTTGAGTCGGATTTATGACGATTTAAACATGTTAATGATGATGGTTAATATACATATGAATTATTAAACTATCATGTGAACGAATTAACGACGAACAAACCAAAGGAAATAAATTTGATACGAATTACAGAGGACGGAGGAAGAAGAAAAGAAGCAGAAACTGCGGCAGCCTCACGAAGAGGCGCAGCAGTGCGCGCTCCTCAAGAGGCTTCGAAAGAGGCGCAGCGGTTGCTGCGTCTTTTCTCGACGTCTGTCTACTGGAAATCCGCAAAAAAGGTTTTAAAGACGGTTTTAGAAATCGGTTTTAATGAGGTACTTTCGACATAAACCTTACAATTGTTATACAATAATTAAAATACAATAAATAAAAGAGAGATTAATACACCCTCAGACTTACATGTTGACGGAACGAGATGAACTAAGAAGATCGATTAGTGATGCTCGACGCGAATGCAAGGAAAGAAGTGCCCTCGAAAGAGGAAAACGATTGATTAATTAGATTGATTGAGTGTAGTGGTCAAATTGGTCGGTCATGCAACGGAGAGGCTGGTACCCGGAAAGATCCGAGCTTACGTGGTCGGAAGTCCAAGCACGTAGGCGCCAATTAGTAAGAACGAAGTCTAGAATGCAAAGGGAGAAGAGAAGGGCGGACACTCGCGTGAGAAATATGAGGAACGAAAGCTCCTATTTATACTAATCACGTGAAGAAATAGGGTTTCGGAGACTCTTTGGAAGTGAATCTCGGAAAGATATGAAAAAGATACGTAAATCATGCAAAGAAGGGCCTGGGAAGAGGCGCAGCAGCCACTGCGTCTCTTGGAAGAGGCGCAAAGACTCTTGCGTCTATTCCCGGAGGTTTCCTCCGCTAAGAAAGATTTCCGTGTTTAAGTTATGGTAGGACGGAATTAATTCGATTATCTTTAATATCTTATGTAAATATTACGGGATATTATTTGCCAAAAGATAAAATTTGAGAAATATGGAATAGAAATATCCGGAACATTCCGAACATTCGACTCGGGATTTAACGATTATCGAGAAAATGGAGACGGTTTTTGACCGGACTCGAATGTACTCTAATTATCGCCAAAACGACCGTATCGGGACGTAGATGACATTTAAGAGGTTGACATTAATATCTGAGCAATCACTTGACGATAATCTTACGAACTGTCACAAATCGTTCCGCGTACCAAACATGCGGCCCAATCATCACCGGGTGGTTTGCGAGGGGTGCGGAAACGAGGTGTCTCTGAGCCCCCACTTTGACCGAGGCTTGGACAAGGCGAAGTCAAAGTATAGCCATCAGGTCAATCGAAGATTACAACCCGACGACTATGGCGACGCGAGGCGGCTCAAGGGGTCCGAGCCAAGGACCTATCGTCGGGAACATTTTAGAGTCTGTCGACTATCGGGGAGGGTCGTTTAAAGTCCATTAGACTACGTAAGGAGGCTCGCCAGCCATAAGAAGAGACCATACCTGAGATTTAATCGGACTTCGCGGGGAAACAAGAGATATTAGAAACAGCAGGACGTCGGTAGAAAGCTGGCGGGGATCCGCTTGCGTCGGTCTCAAGCGAACTCGGCGAAATTTGGAGGTTGAATCGCTTGCGTTGGTCTCAAGCGGACTCCAGGTTGGAGAATATGTCGACGACTAGGAACATCTTAATCGTCATGAAAGAAAGTCTTGAGTGAGCAGTACTGCAAAATACTACTGCGCTAGGGACAGACGACTAGGAATATCTTAATCATCGCGAAAGAAAGTCTTGAGTGAGCGAAGATCGCAAAAATACTCTGCTTGGACATAAAAATTGAGCAATATCACGAAATATGCTGCGCGGGATAAAATGAATTCGGACAATCGCAAAATACTTGTCATTACTGGATAAAACGCGGGCGGAACGAAAGGAAATCGTCGAAACGGACCAAAATGATAAAATGTCATCGAGGAAGAGGCGCACCAAAGATGGGCCCACGAATAACGAACTCATAACGGATTTTTGAAAATCCATATGGAGGGAAACAAAGGAAGAGGCGCAGCAAGAGCTGCGTCTCTTGGAAGAGGCGCGCACACTGCCTGCGTCTTTTCCCCAATTCAAAGAATTTCGCGAAAAACGCGAAATCAGAAGAGATTTATTTCATTATTTCGAAACACAATTTTTGCAATTTCTCTCTCAAATCTTCACCATTTCCGCCAAGGTTTGATTCAAAAGCTTGCTTTAAACATGACTAATCGAGGTATGTGTTTTAATCTTGCATTAATCTTCCATATTTGTCGAATTTTGAGCCGCGAACATTAGGGTTTTTGACCCTTTTGATCGAAAATTTGGGGCTTTTCCCCCAAATGGATTTGTCTTGCCAAATTGATGCTAGGAATGGATAATAGGTAATGTTAGGAACATAACCATGTATTTACTTCGAATTTTCATCGAGTTTTGAGCCCTTGAGCGAATTTTGAGACGGTTTCACAGCTAGATCGTAAATTGCTTCGAAAATGGCCTTAGGATTGCCCATTTGTGATGAAACTTGATATTTGGGATCCTTGGGTGATGGGTAAACTTTCTACCATCTTGGAATTTTGGTTTGTGACAACTTTTTCAGGACACTTTTTAGGGCATAACCGCCATTATAGCGAAATGCTGCCGAATTTTCGACTCGAACCCGAGACTAGGCCTTGACTTTGTCTTGACTTGACTCAACTCATCACATGAGCGATCGGGTTGGTGAGAACATGGCCAAGGATGGCCAGAAATGGGGAATTCCGGGGCCTTGAAGGCACGAAAACTTCTTAACAAAGGCTTGTCGTCATGGGACGCGGCCTGAATTTGCTTTAATGTTTGCAGGTGACGATGCTTCTACTTCTGGGAGAGATCCCATAGACATAGACGCCGCTGTTGTTGAGGAGGCGCTAGAGCAGGCCTTCACCGCTGCGGTGATGGATGCTGCGGACGAGGTTCCCGAGGAGGAGGCTGCTGAGGAGGAGGAGATTCCGAGACGGGCCCACCTCGGACGAGGAGGTCTTCAGCTGAGAGGTGCTCCTGCATGGGCCGAGACCTGGGAGAGTAGGCACCTCGTGTGGGCTGCAGAGGGTCACTTGTCCTACAGGACGGTGAAGAGCTTGGTAAATAGGAATTCCCTAACTCATTACCTATCCTTTTCTATTTTTGTTCAAATTTCTTTTAAATTTACTCAAAACTAAAGATAGCTTTGTTTCAAATCATAATAGGAGGCCGGGAACATCCGGTCGTTCTCGGGGTACACGACGGCGATGGAGCACTACGAGCGGCTGTCGGCGGAGGAGAGAGCCATGATCGAGCGTGGAGCGTTCGGTCCTCTGGTTCAGGTCTGGAGGGATATTGTGAAGAGGAAGTTGCGGGCCAACCTTAGCCTGGTCCGCGCTTTCTTGGATCGATTTTGGGATACGACTTCCACGTTTCACTTGCCTTTTGGTGAGGTGGGAGTCACTTTGGAGGACTACGGCATGATTTACGGTCCGTGTGGGGACCGAGGAGATGGTGTGGCCGGAGGCGGCATGAGGGCGGATTCGGCCGAGGCGAGGAGGTTGATCGGTGGAACCCGTCGCCGAAAGGTTGCGGTCCGGGTTTGGTACCCAGTACCTACGTTCGAGATTACTTTGCGGGGAAGACCCCGGCATCGGTGGTGATCGATGGGAGGGAGACGGCTCCTCCTCCTTGTACAGCTGAGCAGAGGACTCGTCTGTGGCTTTGGTGGTTCTTGTCTTCAATTTACCTCGGAGACAAGGGTGAGAGGCTGTCGACGAAGCTTCTTCCCTTTCTTTCTGACCTGAGTTCCCTAGGGCGTTAGGACTGGGTCACTGCTGGTTTTGCGGTCCTCCTCCGCTTTATGAGGGCCATGGTTCGTCCGGAGTTGATGGAGAAGGGGACTTCTCCTGGTGCCGTCGGACCTGGGCTACTGTTGGAGGTATGAACCTTCCTTTAGGCCAGAGTCAATTTCTTTCTTTATCGACGACCGACAGATCGTCATTGATTATTATGCTTTACAGGCGTGGGTTTACTCTTACTTTCCGGGCCTCGCGCCCAAGAGGACGGAGCCGTTGGAGAGGGCCTATCCCGTGGTGAGGGATTGGGTCATGTGCCGGACGAAGAGCAAGCGTTCTTCTCACAATGTCTACCGGCGGGATGTGAACGCTCTTCAGCTGAGCAGCGTGAGTATCCTATTTGTATGCATTTCGCACCTTCTTATACTTTGTTTTAAATTGATCATAGGAATGACCTTTGCCTTTATATTGTCGTAGTGGGTGCCCAGACCTTGGGCGGAGTACGCTGGAGCGCCTCCTTTCGTCGCTGAGGTCCTTCGACCTAGGAGCTCGAGTCGGCTTTCTTTGTTGTGGACGTCGATGGGTCTGTGTGGTATCCGGGCGAGCGGTTAGCTCGTCGGTGCTTTCGGGCGCGTTGACGGTTCCGTCGATCCTCCTAGGACGATGTTTAGGGAGCCTTCGAGGCCGAGAGGAGGCGGACTTGGCGGCGCTAGTGGCGACGACCTTCTTCTCCCTGACGAGGATTACTCGGCGTTCCTTTACGGGAGGTTGGCGTATTGGCCGGTAGTGGTGAGTATCTTTTGTTTTCTTGTTGGATTTTGATTTTCGAGAATTGCGACGAAAGATCATCGATTAACGAGGGCCATTTGTCTTTGCAGGAGGTTGAGGCGGCGGGCATCGAGCCCCCAGAGTACCCGGAGACCCTTGAGTACACTGACGCTACTGGGAGGACGACGATCTCCGAGCTGCGTGACTTTGACGTGGCTGTGACGGATGCTGGCCTAGATGACTGGCAGCATCTGATTCGGAGGGTGAGTTCTTATTTTGCATAGTTTTCGTGTAAGAAGACATTTGATTGAATTTGTTCAATTTTGCTGAGAATTCTTTTGAAATGCAGGTCGCGCCATCTCGGTTTGTGGCACTATGGAGGGTGGCCAACCGGCTACGAGCTACGGCCATCGAGGCACTCGTCGACGGTCGAGGTCGTCAGGTATGAACCTCATTTGTTTTTCCTTGATCTTTGGTTTTTCAGTTTTGTTTGAATTGATTGACATGAGCCAATTTATTGCCGTCCACAGGCCGGTCGTGAGCTGGAGCGAGAGTTGACCCAGTCTCGGGAGGAGACGGCTCGTTTGTCGAGGGAGCTCGAGTTTCGGGACGCCGAGATTGCCGCTCTTATGGCGAGGGTTGCCGAGCTGGAGGGTGCCCAGCAGTAGCTTTTGTGTAGATTTGGACATCTGTTTTTGAAACATTTTTTGGACTTGTTTTGGGGCGCGAGCCCCCAGTTTACTTGGATTTGGATTTGTTTGGTGCGGAGCCCCCAGTTGTACATTTGGACCTGTTTGGGGCGAAGCCCCCAGTTTGCTTGTATATTTGCTTTTTTGTTGTATATACGATGGCCTGAGTGCCTTTTGCTGCTGGGTTGTGTTGTTTGTACCTGCGGGTTAGCTTTTGAACAGGTTTGGTAGACAACGGTTTATGCCGTCATGCTGCCGGAATTTACATAGAAGATCACGTAACACATACATTTTTATATACACATAAGGCCTTTAATTAGTGCAAAATGAGACTCAAAAGGAACGCAAAAAATGCAAAAATTTTGCCGGAAATGACCGGACGGTAGGGAGGGTTACCCCCTAAAAAAAGAAAAAAGAGAAATCTATAAGTTAGAAAATGGAGAAATATAAATATTGAATTTTATTAAAATGAAAACAAAAGAAAATTAAATTAAAAAAAGAAACGATTTAAAGTGTGCTGAAATGGCGGAGGTGTCGATGTCGCCTCGAAATGCGCGTCCGCGGATTAAGGAAACCTGAAGCATGGTAAATTTCTCGGATTTACCAAAATAAAATCCCGTAGGAATAGGAAATTATTCGTTTATAGAATTAGGAAAGATCCAAACGCGGAAATCACGAAGTGAGGTGGGAAGAGGCGCAGCATGAGTGCGTCCCTTTGAAGAGGCGCGCAGTGCGCCTGTTCCCAAGCAGTCGGTTCGACGGATTTTTGGAAACAGCAATTAGTATAAATAGAAGCGTCGACGAAGCTTTAAATCATATAATTCTTCCGTCTCTTCTTCGTCGATTCACACATAAAAACTCCCAATAAATTTTCAAGAGAAAATTATCATCATGAATACTTTGGAGATTCGCTTGAAGGAATGGACTAATGAGTTTTCGAACATTGAGAAACATGATATGGGTGCTTATAACCTTGGGTCTTTATTGAGTTTGAAACTCATTAAGGTTGTAAAACCGTTCTTGGATACTTGCCTTGATTATTGGGACCCAAATTATCATGTTTTTGCGTTCCCAGGAGGTGATATTTGTCCTTTTCCGGAGGAAATTGCTGCTATTGGCGGGTGGGACCCCGAACATTTACCTGCCATCCCTTCTACTGCTCAAGGGTATAAGAGCAAGTTTAGAGATTTGCTTGGACTTACTAGACTTGAGGTGGATCGCTTAGTTACCCCGAAAGGCGTGAGAATGTTGGACTTTGTAGACCGATTCATCAACAGGGCCGACCCTACTGTCTCTTATGTTGCCAGGAGGAGAGCATTTGGCTTCTGTTTGCTTCATGTTTATGTCTTTCAGGGACATGTTGATGAAGAACTGCGAGGTGATCCCCGTCTATTGGGTCTTATTGAGCAAATGGAGCTGCGCAGGAGCCCAGCTTGTCTATGCTTAGGGGAGATTATCTTGGGTTTGGATAATAGGAAATCCAACCGTGATCTGCCGTTCTTGGGAAGTCCCGTTATTTTGCAGGTAAAAGACATCTTTCTTTTTTTTTTTTTTTTTTTTTTTTTTTTTTTGATGTCTAATGCCTGTTTTTTGGTAGGTTTGGCTTATGGAACGGCTCCGACTACTCGAGCCCCCAGTTCATGCCCTGTCCTATCATTCCCGTTCGATTGCGATGAGGACGAGATTGTACATGGTGGTCTTCACTCGGGTCTGCGATTATTGGAAGAACAAACTGAAGAGTGATGATGGCCCGTTAATCAGGTGGGTCGTACCGTGGTGGCACCTCAAGTCTGTTACTGGAGTGTCTTCTTTAGATCCCACTAGGTCCGTGCGCATTCCTGGATTGGAGTTTATGATATGCATCTTCCCTGAGAGATTGATGAGGCAAGTTGGGTTGAAGTAGATGATTCCTAGGCTTGACACCGTTCCGCAGACTGCTATGGCACTTACTACAGAGAGCCGAAGAGAGTGGGCTATGAAGTGGGCCCAAAGAAACATGTGGTTCTTGAACTTCTCCTCCAATGCCTTGTGGGTGTCGGACTCTTATCTGAGGTGGAGGAAGGCTGCAACTTCGGAAGAGCGCGAAAGACTGAGGAAGCGCGAGCCCGTTGACTACAAGGTGCGCGAGGGAGAGAAAGAGAAGGAGAAGCATCTGACTGAAGGAGAAGAAGAAGCCGGGTTTCAAGTAATTCATCCTTCGAAGAAATCGAAGACTACTCCTGTCGCAGAGATGGTGGTTGGCAAGAATGGAAGAGTCAGGCCTCGAGAAAGACCGTTGGTGATTAGGTCTGAAGTGGTGCAAGAGCTCCCGGCTCGAGGTCGTGACAAGAAATATGACAAGAACGACAAGGGCAAGGGAAAGATGGAGGAATAGCCCAAGTCTTATTTATTATTTGATTATTATTATTATTGTTGTAATAAGAAAGGAGGGATTTTTAGAATCCTAGCCTAGTCTATTTTTATTATTTGCCGTATTATTATTATTAGAAATTGAATGAAATAAAAAGGTTAAGTGGTTATGAAACCGTTGTGATTTTCTTTAATTATTCTTGTCGAATTTCAAATGCAATGCAAATGTCCTTCTATTTACATTTTAAATATAATGGTGGGTTGAATCCCGTGAAGGATTGCCTACGTATTCACTTAAAAAAAGCGAAATCAAACCCTTGCGCGTAGTTCAAGTAAATGTAAAAGAATAATTGTTCGAAGCAAGAGCTTGTAATGAACATAGAAAATAAGCATGAGCTTTTGCTTACTCTGGAGGTGCGAATTTTAGTTTGTTTGATGATATGAGGATGACAAGTTTGCCAAGATGCAAGAGCATAGTGACATTCAAATGGGCCAGGGGCCGTTTATTTAGTGCCACAAGAGCGACACGTAGGTTTACGCGAGGCGCGTTTTTGTTCCTATTCTAGGCATAGTATCGTTTCAGTTGGTCGAGATTCGTGGGGTTTGAGAACTCATTCCCGTCTAGGTCTGTGATTCTAACCGCACCCCCTGGGAGTATTGATTTGACTAGATATGGTCCGGCTCAGTTAGGTTTGAATTTTCCCCTTGGGTCGACAGGTAAAAGAGCTCTGACCGATTTGAGAACTAAATCTCCTTCTTTGATGTTTCTTGGCCTAACCCTTTTGTTGAAAGCTCGTTTGATACGTGCTTGATATGTTTGGACATTATGTAAGGCACGTAGCCTACGTTCATCCAGGAGGATGAGTTCTTCGTATCTATCTTTCTTCCAATCGGCCTCCGGGATTTGACTCTCTAGTAGGATGCGCAGGGATGGTATTTCTAGCTCGACTGGTTGTACGGCTTCCATGCCGTAAGTCAAATAGAAAGGAGTAGCCCCAGTGGGCGTCCTGACGGATGTTCGATACCCCCACAAAGCGAAGGGTATTTTGCTTGGCCAATCTCTATAATTGTCAGTCATTTTCTTGAGGATCGTGACGACATTTTTGTTAGCCGCTTCTACCGCGCCGTTAGTCTGTGGTCTGTAGGGCGAGGAGTGATGATGCTTGATCTTGTACTTGGCTAGCAATTGTTCGGTTTCGGCTTGAAAGTGGGACCCATTATCGCTAATGATCTCATGTGGGCAACCATATCGGCAGATGATGTTATTTTGTATGAATTTTGCCACATTTTTAGCCGTGAGAGCGGTGTAGGAAGCCGCTTCTACCCATTTGGTGAAGTAGTCAATTGCCACTAGGATGAAACAGTGACCTCCTGTTCCGGCTGGGGTTATTTTCCCGATTATGTCAATTCCCCATGCGGAGAATGGCCAAGGAGATGTCATTGTGTATAGTAACGAAGGAGGGACATGTTGTACATTCCCGAAGATTTGGCAATTGTGGCAATGTCTCACATATTTGATGCAATCGGATTCCATTGTGGTCCAATAGTACCCTAGACGTGTGATTTTCTTTGCCATCATAGGTCCACTCATGTGAGGACCGCATTCTCCGTCGTGGACTTCTTCCATCACCTTTCGTGCCTGTGAATGATCAAGGCAACGTAGGACTACACCAAGAGGTGTTCTTTTGTATAATTCTCCTTGCATGAGAACGTATTGTGAAGACAATAGGCGTATAGCTCGTTGTCCCCTCTTGTCCATATCTGGTGGATAGGTACCATTAAGCTTGAAGTTCAGGATTGCTTGGAACCAGGGTTCCTGTGCGATTTCTTCTTCATCGGTAATTTGATGGACATAAGCCGGCTCCTACCGTCGTTCGATGCACAAAGGCATTTCCATCATGTAATCTGGCATGTTTATCAAAGATGCAAGTTTCGCAAGAGCGTCTGCAAATTGATTTTCTTCTCGAGGTAGGTGTAAGTAGGTTACGTGATCAAAGAATTGAGCGACTTGGTCTATCCTAGCCTGATAGGGTGCTAGGCTTTCACTTCGGATTTTCCAGGATCCTGTAACTTGGTTGATGATCAGTGATGAATCTCCATGCACTCGGAGGTTTTTGATGCCTAAGCTTACTGCCGCTTGTAGTCCAATTAGACAAGCCTCATACTCTGCGGCGTTGTTTGTCACCTCGAAGTCGAGTTTTGGCGATCGGTGTATGCTCACCTTCAGGAGAAATGAGCAACACTCCTATCCCAAATCCTCTCAGGTTTGATGCTCCATCGAAGTATAGATCCCAGGAGTCTACATCTGTTTGAAGTATATCCTCGTCGGGAAATGACCAAGTATCTATAGTTTGTGCGTCGTTGATAGGATTTTCTGCGAAGAATTCGGCGACGGCGCGACCCTTTATAACTTTCAGTGGCACATATTTGAGGTCAAATTCTGAGAGCATCATGGTCCATCTTGCCAGACGTCCGTTGAGAACGGGTTTCTCGAAGAGGTATTTGACTGGATCCATTTTGGAGAATATCTTGACAGAGTAGCTAAGCATGTAGTGACGTAGCTTCTTTGTTGCCCACAAAAGAGCGAGGCATGTCTTTTCGAGTTGTGAGTATTTGCACTCGTATTCCAAGAACTTCTTACTTAGGTAGTAAATAGCTCTTTCTTCACTTCCTACGGTTTGAGCTAGCATGGCACCCATGGCGGTTTCGGTTACCGTGAGATACAAACCAAGAGGTTGATCTTGTTGTGGTGGCATGAGCACTGGTGGTTTAGCCAATATCTCCTTGATTCGGTCGAACGCCTTTTGACAATCGTCATCCCACATGGTGTGATCTGTTTTCTTGAGTTTCTTGAAGATAGGCTCGCAAATCATCGTAAGTTTCGATATGAATCGACTTATGTATTGAACTTTTCCCAGGAATCCTCTGACTTCTTTTTCTGTTTGAGGTTGTGGCATTTCAATCGAGCTTTGATTTTGGAAGGATCTATTTCTATACCTCGTTGGCTAACGACGTATCCTAGGAGTTTGCCAGACGTTACCCCAAATGTGCATTTCTGAGGATTGAGTCTCATGTTGTACTTCCGTAGCCTTGCGAAGAACTTGCGAAGGTTCGCAATATGTCCCTCTCTCTCCTTGGATTTGACGATCATGTCATCTACATATACCTCAACTTCTTTGTGCATCATGTCATGTAGGAGTGTAGTTGCGGTGCGTTGGTATGTAGCTCCGGCGTTGATCAATCCGAACGGCATTACTGTATAGCAATAGGTTCCCCATTGGGTGACGAACGCGGTCTTATGCATGTCTTCCATGGCCATTTTGATTTGGTTATAACCCGCATATCCATCCATGAAGGATAGTAACGCGTGGTCTGCAGTATTGTCCACTAATATGTCGATGTGAGGCAGAGGGAAGTCATCTTTTGGACTCGCTTTGTTCTAATCCCTAAAGTCAACACAAACTCGGATTCTCCCATCCTTTTTGGGTACGGGTACTATGTTAGCTACCCAGTCAGAATACTCGGAAACTTTGATGAACCCGGCTTTGAATTGTTTGTCAACTTCTTCCTTAATCTTTAGAGCCCACTATGTTCTCATTCGTCGAAGCTTGCATTTCACGGGTTTGAAACCTGGCTTAATCGGAATCCTATGTTCGGCAATATCCCTGTCGATCCCTGGCATGTCTTTGTAGGACCAAGCGAAGACGTCTTTGAATTCATTTAGGAGGTCTATGAGGTCGGCCCGTTCGGTAGAGCTCAAGGTAGTCCCTATCCTAAGTTCTTTGGGTTCTAGTTCGGTTCCTACATTGATGGGTTCGGTGTCCTCAATTCATCGGTCCCCCTTCCCCTTCGTAGTATTTCTTTGGCTACGTAGGGAGGTATTTCGGTCAAGTCTGGGTCTTGGTCATCCTCAGTATCATCATAAACAGAATTGCACTCAAGATAACGCAAAGAGTAAACAGAACCTGATTTATTCATATTAAGATTTGAGTAAAGTTGAAACAAAGAAGCCAACTGATCCATGGTCGGTGGCGGTAAAGGGACGATAATTGGGGCATTTCCCGAAACTCGTGGCTACTTGAAAATAAGCTAGGAGAAACGAAGGGAGTGGGGATGACGACGGGAGTAGACTCTCTAATGACTTCTCTAGACTCGACTCGACTCGACTCCGACTCTGATTCTGATTCGAACTCGTCGTCTTCTGGTTCTTCTTTGAACATCTCTCCTTCTCCAGTGGTGAGCTTGAAGAGTCTTCCTTGATTGTTGGTCCATTTGATTGATTTTCTCCATCCTTTCTGCTGCTTTGTGTCGATTCCTGTGATCAATGCGGTGGGATTGAAGCGATCGTCTTGAAGTATCGTAGTAATGATCTCATCCTGCGCGGCCCTAACAAATCGGTCCTCTCCAAACAGGAGGCTCACAGCTTGCTCGTCTAAGCAAGGTGCTTGACGGGTTTTGACGGTAGGAACCGTTTCTGGAGGGATGAAGTAGCAATCGTGAAAGATCTCGATTCCGGCTAACTTCCTCTTGAGGTAATGCCAAGGTTCGGGAAACCCGTGAAAGAGTTCTGAACTTCCTTCTTGAACGAAGTATCCATTCAAGGTAGGGAGATATGGCCTCATTTGGACTCCTACATACTTGCGATTTTGGACTTGGGCAAGCATTTCGAGAACTTCTTCTGTTGTGGGTTTGTACCCTAGTCCAAGTGGTATTCTCGATGAGTTGCCTTTCTTGTATGGCGCGAAGGTGTTCTTCCGAATCGGGTTCAAAGGCATTCCAGGGAAGTATCCCTGATTTTTGAGTATGTGGTTGACCACCAAGTTAGAGTAGGGATTATAGTATAAGGGTGCCAACTCACTTTCTATGACATTTACACTTTGGAAGCCCCCAAGTTCGTATGTGGGATCCGCAAGGACTTGATTATTTGATTGCTTCTCGATTATGGCCTTGATGGGTGACGAAGTGATCGTCACAACTTGGCCATTTAGTGGGATCTTGATCTTTTGATGAAGGGTGGATATTCTTGCTTTGGAAGCATGAATCCAAGGCCTTCCCGAAGTATGTTGAATGAAGCTTCGATGTCCACTATTTGGAAGTTAACCTTTCGTTCGATTGGTCCTGTTGCTATGGTTAGGTTAGCAAGTCCTACCACTTTTCGTCGTGTACCGTCATATGCACGTACACCTTGATTTGTAGGGGTCGATCCGACTCTTTCATGCCTAGTTTGTATGCCGTTTTGAGGGGTATGAGGTTGACCGCGGAGCCATCATCTACCAAGGTCATTGGCACATTTTTCTTTAGACAGATATGAGTGATGTATAGAGCAAGGTTGTGGTGGCGCCGAAAGGTGGCAAGTCTTCGTCGAGAAAGTAATAGGATTACTTAGCTTGGGTGATTCTTGGAAGACCAAGTTGACTACATCTTCAGGAGTAGAGTTATGTGCTACATTTAATTTGGCCAAAGCTTGCAGTAAAGCTTGGCGGTGTGGAAAGGAGCTTGCCACTAGTTGCGGTGAAAGATCAGCCTTGGTTCTTTGTAATTGCTTGAGCAAATGATCAGTGGGGTCATCTTCGTTGTCATTTGGTGTGATGACGTTGGTTGGACCGTTTTGAGTAGTGCTTTGGTATGGACGACCCGAGCGAGTTAGGTGATCCACATCTTGGTCTTCACCATTTTGGACTATTTCCTTGACTAAGGAGTTTTCGATGAGATACTCGTCCTCATCATCATCGGCCCAAACCCCATTAACTGCGGCTAGTTCCCTCATTCTCATGATATCACTTTCTAGTCGTATGATTTGATCGACTAGTTTATCGACCACGGTGACTACTTCTTGCATAGTGGTATTTGGAGAGAAGATCAATGGTACGCGTTCTTTAGGTGTTGCATTGGGATTGCGTAAGACTATTACCATGTTTTCTAGTTCCCACACTTGCCTATCTACACTCTTTGCCCATGCGATGAAGTCGGAGATTGCAGGGGAGATAGTGGAGTAAAGCTTTTCTTTCTCAATTGCATGGATTTCGTTTTCGGTGGGAGAGATGAGGTGTGAGCAATCTAAGGTAGATTCGTCACTTGTAATCACTAGAACTCCAAGAGGATTCTCAGTGTTGTTGGGCTTACCTCCTGGTGGGATTGGAAGTCGACCATCTTCAATCATATCTTGAAGCACATGTTTCAATTTGTAGCATTTTTCTGTGTCGTGCCCTTTGCCCCTATGGTATTCACAGTAGGAATTTTCATCCCAAAACTTGGACTTCCTTTCGGGTTCGGGAGTAGGTCCAATGGGTTGGAGTTTGCCTTGCTTCATTAGCCTTTTTAGAGCATTGGAGTATGTATCCCCAAGGTTTGTGAACTTCCTTGGTGGGCTAGTTTTCTTGGATGGCTCGAGAAGGTTAACTTCGTCGGTCTTGCTAGTAGAGCCGTATGAACGACTCGTGGACCCTTGGTATCCTCGACCTACTATTTTGGACAAGAGTCCTTTGCGGATGTCATCTTCAATTCGTGTCCCTAACACGGTTAAGTCTTTGAAAGTCTTGATATTTTGATATCTCAAATGGTTGGCATATATGGGCTTGAGATTGTCCACGAACTTCTCCACAAGAGTGGCCTCATCTGGGCGTTCTACTAATTGAGTACTAGTCTTCCTCCACCTACTTAGGAAGTCGGTGAATCCTTCCTTGTCATTTTGGGTAAGAACCTCTAGAGTACGCATATTGACTTGGATTTCGGCATTATCCGCATATTGCTTTGAGAACTCGATTGCGGCATCTTCCCAAGTAGCGACCTTCTTGTTATCTAAAGTGTAGAACCATTGCTTCGGGATGGTGTCAAGAGATGAAGGAAAGATCCTTAAGAACATCTCAGGTTTGATGCCTTTGATAGACATGTAGTCCTTGAAAGCTCGGATGTGGTTCAAAGGGTTCTCGTGCCCCTTGAACTTAGGGATATCCGTCATGCTAAAGTTAGTTGGCAACTTGGAATTGACGGCCTCATACTTGCGATTGTTTTCCCTATATATGTCATCCCCCTTAAGGTACATCAATTGCTCCTCTAGGTATTGGAGCCTTTTCTCAGCTGCAGTCGTCCCTATGATAAGATTCTCGTCTTTAGACTCGTCATCGGAAAAGCGTAGTACTTCACTTTTGAGGGGAGGCAACCTTCCCTCTACATCAAAGATACGGCCTTCGATGAGCTCAAGGCGGTCATAGGTTTGGTTTTGGGTAATTTGCATTTGGGCTATCGCGGCTAGGATTCGATCATTACTTTCTTGAATTTGCTGGAGGTTCGTATCATCACTTGACTCAGGCATCTTGGAAACTGGATAAGAGATCGGCGACGAATCAAAACACGATCGACCATTCCATCACACTTGCTAAAAGAGGAAAAATTTTGACTCGTGAAGTGGGTGTGTGCCACTTGTGTTGAGTGAGTTTTGAAGAAAGACAAGGTCTTTGAAAATGTGTGTCCTAGCCAACTGTAGTGTAGTTGTAGGAGTGGACTCGAAGTGAGGTTTGAAATGGGCTTGTGGCCCGAATTTTGACACGACAAACGGACAGAGTTTTGACCGGATTTTGTGCTAATTAAAGGCCCTATTTCGAAATTCTTGATTGAAATTGGGTTTTGATTTTTGAAAATTCGTCATGATTTGTTTTGAAATGGTGATCACGTAAGGTTTACATATTATAACGGGATGCTGAGTGCATTTAGAAGGGTCTTGGTTTAAAGGGTGGGTTGCCATACCGAACCATCAAACCCGAAGTCTGTGGAGAGGCTCGCGCCAAACAAGAGTAAGGCCGATTCCTAGTCCATTTCCTCAAGTAGTGAAGGCCCTTGATACAAACAAGAGTAAGCATCATGGTATGGATGACGTCAATCGCTATCCATCTTTAGGCCCAAATAAGAATTAGGACCGTTTAGACGGGACGATTGGTCGAATGGGTTGGGTTGGGCCTAGGAAGGCCGAATTAAACGGTCTAGGAAGACCGAGTTATGAAAACCGACAATTGTCTTGTACAAACTTATTCCCTAACCTTGTTCAAGTTTCACCCTTAGCTACACGTAAGTGTATATTCCCATGAGTCGCCAAAGCGTGGACAGCGGGCCGCCCACGGGGGCGCTTGGTGAAGGGGCTCGAAAACAAGCGTTTGCATTTTGTATGGAGTCGCCACCAATTTTTATGGGAAATTGGAACCGTTCGAATACCTCGTGTCATGTCAAGACACAAAGTAGTGACATGAACACTAAGCAAACGTTACCCTTAGCATTCTATGTCTAGAATGACTCTCGTGGATGCCAATGAACACGGGTGCTCACGGAGATCTGGAGTAAGGGGTGAGGGTACGTATTAAGAAGCTCTTTTGATCGAACACCTAATCCCGCCCGCCTCGATAGCGGCCTCTACTAATGATTAGGGAAGTTATTCGTACTCGATATATCGTCGGTTATATGCATGCAATGCAACATCCAAGTTTAATCCTAGCATGTGAGAATTAGACTAAGTCGGTTGACATGTAATTAGCAAACAATTAATGTCGAAGTTGGGATTTAAGGTTCATTTACATGTGAAAGCATACAAGAAATAGGATAAATAAAAGAAAATTACAACAATGAAAATTACATTAATTACATTGGATTAGGCGATTTATGTCGAAAATACCTTTAAAACGGATAATTTGAGGAAAAGAAATAAAAGAATAAAACAAAGAAATACGAACAAGTCAGAAGGTGATAATACGATTATTAGTTGATTAATACGCTTACTAACTAAACTACGTCAAGGCAGAAAAGGAGTTCAGGGACAGAATTCATCCTGGAACAGGCGCAGCAGAAACCGCGCCCTTTGGAAGAGCGCGGCGATTCTTTGCGTCTGTTCCAAGGGTGAACTCTCGTAATGAAGCCGAAGCGCAAACCGTTAATGTTAATTGGTAAATTAATGGATTGATTACGATTTTAGACTCGGATGAAAGTTATTAGCAGATTATTTACATATGATTGAGGTCATAAAACAGTAAAACATGGATGAGACGGAAACAAGACAGATTAATTATGTGAAGGGTCGATGTTAATGAATGATTAATTAAACTAACTAACTAAACGAATTATTAACTAAACATGATGAATGACGACGGATTAATGACTAAACAGATGAAAATATATCAACAATGAATCCCAGAAACCCAACATGAACGAATTGAATCCCTAAAACTCGAATTGAATTTAATGACGAAAACCCGCAAATATTGATTATTAGGGATTTGAGTCGGATTTATGACGATTTAAACATGTTAATGATGATGGTTAATATACATATGAATTATTAAACTATCATGTGAACGAATTAACAGACGAACAAACAAAGGAAATAAATTTGATACGAATTACAGAGGACGGAGGAAGAAGAAAAGAAGCAGAAACTGCGGCAGCCTCACGAAGAGGCGCGGCAGTGCGCGCGCTCCTTCAAGAGAGCGCGGCGGTTGCTGCGTCTTTTCTCGACGTCTCTCACCGGAAATCCGCAAAAAAGGTTTTAAAGACGGTTTTAGAAATCGGTTTTAATGAGGTACTTTCGACATAAACCTTACAATTGTTATACAATAATTAAAATACAATAAATAAAAGAGAGATTAATACACCCTCAGACTTACATGTTGACGGAACGAGATGAACTAAGAAGATCGATTAGTGATGCTCGACGCGAATGCAAGGAAAGAAGTGCCCTCGAAAGAGAAAAACGATTGATTAATTAGATTGATTGAGTGTAGTGGTCAAATTGGTCGGTCATGCAACGGAGAGGCTGGTACCCGGAAAGATCCGAGCTTACGTGGTCGGAAGTCCAAGCACGTAGGCGCCAATTAGTAAGAACGAAGTCTAGAATGCAAAGGGAGAAGAGAAGGGCGGACACTCGCGTGAGAAATATGAGGAACGAAAGCTCCTATTTATACTAATCACGTGAAGAAATAGGGTTTCGGAGACTCTTTGGAAGTGAATCTCGGAAAGATATGAAAAAGATACGTAAATCATGCAAAGAAGGGCCTGGGAAGAGGCGCAGCAGCCACTGCGTCTCTTGGAAGAGGCGCAAAGACTGGGCCTTTGCGTCTATTCCCGTGGAGGTTTCCTCCGCTTAAGAAAGATTTCCGTGTTTAAGTTATGGTAGGACGGAATTAATTCGATTATCTTTAATATCTTATGTAAATATTACGGGATATTATTTGCCAAAAGATAAAATTTGAGAAATATGGAATAGAAATATCCGGAACATTCCAGAACATTCTGACTCGGGATTTAACAGTTATCAGAAAATGGAGACGGTTTTTGACCCGGACTCCGAATGTACTCTAATTACTGCCAAAACGACCATATCGGGACGTAGATGACATTTAAGAGGTTGACATTAATATCTGAGCAATCACTTGACGATAATCTTACGAATTGTCACAAATCGTTCCGCGTACCAAACATGCGGCCCAATCATCACCGGGTGGTTTGCGAGGGGTGCAGAAACGAGGTGTCTACAATCACTTGTAATCACTATAACTCCAAGAGGATTCTGAGTGTTGTTGGGTTTACCTCCTGGTGGTATTGGGAGTCGACCATCTTCGATCATATCTTGAAGCACGTGTTTCAACTTGTAGCATTTTTCTGTGTCGTGCCCTTTGCCCCTATGGTATTCACAGTAGGAATTTTCATCCCAGAATTTGGACTTCCTTTCGGGTTCGGGAGTAGGTCCAATGGGTTGGAGTTTACCTTGCTTCATTAGCCTCTTTAGAGCGTTGGAATAAGTATCCCCAAGGTTTGTGAACTTCCTTGGTGGGCTAGTTTTCTTGGATGGCTCGAGAAGGTTAACTTCATCGGTCTTGCTAGTAGAGCCGTATGAACGACTTGTGGACCCTTGATATCCTCGACCTACCGTTTTGGACAAGAGTCCTTTGCGGATGTCATCTTCAATTCGTGTCCCTAGTACGGTTAAGTCCTTGAAAGTCTTGATGTTTTGATATCTCAAATGGTTGGCATAGATGGGTTTGAGATTATCCACGAACTTTTCCACAAGAGTAGCCTCATCCGGGCGTTCAACTAGTTGAGTACTAGTCTTCCTCCACCTACTTAGGAAGTCGGTGAATCCTTCTTTGTCATTTTGGGTAAGAACCTCTAGAGTACGCATGTTGACTTGGATCTCGGCATTATCCGCATATTGTTTCGAGAATTCGATCGCGGCGTCCTCCCAAGTAGCGACCTTCTTGTGATCTAAAGTGTAGAACCATTGCTTCGGAATGGTGTCAAGAGATGAAGGAAAGATCCTTAAGAACATCTCGGGTTTGATGCCTTTGATAGACATGTAATCCTTGAAGGCACGGATGTGGTTCAAAGGGTTCTCATGTCCTTTGAACTTAGGGATATCCTTCATGCTAAAGTTAGTTGGCAATTTGGAATTGACGGCTTCATATTTGCGATTATTTTCCCTATAAATGTCATCCCCCTTAAGGTACATCAATTGCTCCTCTAGGTATTGGAGTCTTTTCTCAGCTGGAGTCGTCCCTATGATAGGATTCTCATCTTTAGACTCGTCATCGGAAAAACGTAGTACTTCACCTTTAGGGGGAGGCAACCTTCCCTCTACATCAAAGATATGGGCTTCGATAAGTTCAAGGCGGTCATAGGTTTGTTCTTGAGTGATTTGCATTTGGGCTAGCGCGGCTAGGATTCGATCACTATTCTCTTGAAGTTCTTTGGAGATTTGTTTCATCGCTTGATCGGGCATCTTGAAAACTGGATAAGAGATCGGCGACGAATCAAAACACGATCGACCCTTTCGACACACTTGCTAAAAGAAGAAAAGTTTTGACTCGTGAAGTGGGTGTGTGCCACTTGTGTTGAGTGAGTTTTGAAGAAAGACAAGGTCTTTGAAAATGTGTGTCCTAGTCAACTGTAGTGTAGTTGTAGGAGTGGACTCGAAGTGAGGTTTTGAAATGGGCTTGTGGCCCGAATTTTGACAGAGTTTCGACTGGATTTTACGCTAATTGAAGGCCTATTTTTTTCGAAATTCTTGTTAAAAAAGAATTTTGATTTTTTGAAAATTCGTCATGGTTTTGTTTAGAAATGGTGATCACGTAGGGTTTACACATTTATACAAGCATTATAACGGGATGCTGAGTGCATTTAGAAGGGTTTTGGTTTAAAGGGTGGGTTGCCATACCGAACCATCAAACCCGAAGTCTGTGGAGAGGCTCGTGCCAAACAAGAGTAAGGCCGATTCCTAGTCCATTTCCTCAAGTAGTGAAGGCCCTTGATACAAACAAGAGTAAGCATCATGGTATGGATGACGTCAATCGCTATCCATCCTTAGGCCCAAATAAGAATTAGGACCGTTTAGACGGGACGATTGGTCGAATGGGTTGGGTTGGGCCTAGGAAGGCCGAATTAAACGATCTAGGAAGACCGAGTTATGAAAACCGACAATTGTCTTGTACAAATTTATTCCCTAACCTTGTTCGAGTTTCACCCTAGCTACACGTAAGTGTATATCCCCAGCGGAGTCGCCAAACTGTGGACAGCGGGCCGCCCACGGGGGCGCTTGGTGAGGATCGAAAACAAGCGTTTGCATTTTGTATGGAGTCGCCACCAATTTTTATGGGAAATTGGAACCGTTCGAGTACCTCGTGTCATGTCAAGACACAAAGTAGTGACATGAACACTAAGCAATCGTTACCCTTAGCATTCTATGTCTAGAATGACTCTCGTGGATGCCAATGAACACGGGTGCTCACGGAGATCTGGAGTAAGGGGTGAGGGTACGTATTAGGAAGCTCTTTTGATCGAACACCTAATCCCGCCCGCCTCGATAGCGGCCTCTACTAATGATTAGGGAAGTTATTCGTACTTGATATATCGTCGGCTACATGCATGCAATGCAACATCCAAGTTTTAATCCTAGCATGTGAGATTAGACTAAGTCGGTTGAACAATTAATTTAACAAACAATTGGGTCGAAATAGGATTTAATATTGATTTACATGTGAAAACATACAAACAATAAAAGGAATATGATAACGCTAAATTACAATAATGAAAATTACAATAATTAGATTAGAATAGGCGATTTATGTCGAAAATACCTTTAAAACGGATAATTTGAGAAAAAGAAATAAAAGAAATTAACGAACAGGAATTAGAAGGTGATAATACGGATATTAGTTAATTACGAAAGCTAATTAATTAGGTCAAGGCGAAAAAGGGGTTCAGAGGCGAACTCATCTCGAACAGCGCGGCAGATCGAGATGCGCCCTGGAAGAGGCGCGGCGATTCTTGCGTCTGTTCCAAGGGTGAGCTCTGGCTGTGAAGCCGGAACTGCAAACCGTTAATGTCGATTGGTGATTTAAAGGATTAATTAAAATTATTTACTCGGATGGAAGTGTTTAACAGATTAATTACATGTGAATGATGGTCATAAAAGCGATAAAACACGGATGAGACGGAATATAACGAATTATCTACATGATGAAGCGATGTTAATGAATGAGTCCTCTGTTGAAATCAATTAACTAGTCTAAACATGATGAATGTACAACGAATATACGACAAACATGTGAATAAACAAACGAAAACTATATCAATGACGAATCCCAGAAACCCAATATGAACAAATCGAATCTCTGAAATCCGGGTTTGAATTTAATGACGAAAACCCGTAAATATGGATTATTTAGGATTTAAGTCGGACTTATGATGATTGAAACATGTGGATGAATGATGAATTATATACATGTGATTATTAAACTATCATGTGAAAGAATTAAAGAACAAACAAATACAAATCAAATACGAACAAGAACGAATTACAGAGGACGAAGAAGAAGAAAAGAAGCAGGAATTGCGGCAGCCTCACGAAGAGCGCGGCAGAGGCTGCGCTCCTTCAAGAGGCGCGGCGATTCTTTGCGTCTTTTCTCGACTGTCAGTCTTCTGAAGATCCGTGAAAAAGGTTTTAAAGACGGTTTTAGAAATCGATTTTAATGAGGTATTTTCGACGTAAACCTTACAATAATGATACAATAATTAAAATACAATAAATAAATGAGGAATTATACACCCTCAGACTTACATGTTGACGAAACGAGATGTACTAAGATATCGACTAGTGATGCTCGACGCGAATGCAAAGAGAGTGCCCTCGTAAGAGGAAAACGATTGATTAATTAAAGTTGATTAAGTGTAGTTGGTCAAATTGGTCGGTCATGCAACGGAGAGGCTGGTACCCGGAAAGATCCGAGCTTACGTGGTCGGAAGTCCAAGCACGTAGGCGCCAATTAGTAAGAACAAAGTCTAGAATGCAAAGGGAGAAGAGAAGGGCGGACACTCGCGTGAGAAATATGAGGAACGAAGGCTCCTATTTATACTAATCACGTGAAGGAATAGGGTTTCGGAGACTCTTTGGAAGTGAATCTCGGAAAGATATGAAAAAGATACGTAAATCATGCAAAGAAGGGCTGGGAAGAGGCGCGGCGACCACTGCGTCTCTTGGAAGAGGCGCGGCCCTGCTTGCGTCTATTCCCAGGAGGTTTCCTCTTTGAACAAAGATTTCCGCGTTTGAGCTATGGTAGGACGGAAATAATTCGATTATCTTATGAATATTACGGGATATTATTTGCCAAAAGATAAAATTTATGAAATATGGAATAGAAATATCCGGAACATTCCAGAACATTCCGACTCGGGATTTAACGATTATCGAGAAAATGGAGACGGTTTTTGACCCGGACTCCGAATGTACTCTAATTACTGCCAAAACGACCGTATCAGGACGTAGATGACAACTATGAGTTTGACATTAATATTTGAGCGATCACTTGACGATAATCTTACGAACTGTCACAAATCGTTCCGCGAATCAAACATGCGGCCCAATCATCACCGGGTGGTTTGCGGGAGGTGCAGAAACGAGGTGTCTACACTTCCGAACGGCTGAAATTGAAGTGTATAATACACGGTTTTTCGGGATTCCGGGGTCCCGGAACAAAATTCTCCGGAAATCACATAGAAAGTTCCTCGGGCCAGATAAAGCGGCCACGCAAAATTTGAGCACCAACGGAAGACATTTGGGGGTGCCGGTGTGCCACAAACCAGCATTCGACGAAACTCGGATTATCGTGAAAAATGTGTTAAAACTCGTTATTTGAGGCTGAAATCGAACAGATTAATTCCTGAAATGAGCTCGGACGCGTGATTGAAAAACAGGGAGAAAAGAAATAGGGTCCGGTACGACCTTCCGAACGGCTAAAATTGAAGTGTGTAATACACAGTTTTTCGGGATTCCGGGTCTCGGTACAAAATTCTCCGGAAATCACATAGAAAGTTCCTCGGATCAGATAAAGAGGCCACACCAAATTTGAGCACCAACGGAAGACATTTGCGGGTGCCGGTGTGCCAGAAACCACCATTCGCCGAAACTCGGATAATATTGAAAAATGTGTTAAAGCTCGTTATTTGAGGCTGCAATCGAACAGGTTAATTCCTGAAATGAGCTCGGACGCGTGGTTGAATAACAGGGAGAAAAAAAAACAGGGTCCATTACGACCTTCCGAACAGCTGAAATTGAAGTGTATAATACACGGTTTTTCGGGATTTCGGGGTCCCGGAACAAAATTCTTCGAAAATCACAGGGGCCACGCAAAATTTGAGCACCAACAAAAGACATTTGGGGGTGCCGGTGTGCCACAAACCAACATTCGCCGAAACTCGGATTATCGTGAAAAATGTGTTAAAGCTCGTTATTTGCGGCTAAAATCGAACAGGTTAATTCCCGAAATGAGCTCGGACGCGTGATTGAAAAAAAGGGAGAAAAATAAACAGGGTCCGGTACGACCTTCCGAACGGCCGAAATTGAAGTGTATAATACACGGTTTTTCGGGATTCCGGGGTCCCGGAACAAAATTCTCCGGAAATCACATAGAAAGTTTCTCGGGTCAGATAAAGCGGCCTCGCGAAATTTGAGCACCAACGGAAGACATTTGGGGATGCCAGTGTGCCAGAAACCAGCATTCGCCGAAACTCGGATTGTCGTGAAAAATGTGTTAAAGCTCGTTATTTAAGGCTGAAATCGAACAGGTTAATTCCTGAAATGAGCTCGGACGCGTGATTGAAAAACAGGGAGAAAATAAAACAGGGTCCGGTACGACCTTCCGAACGGCTGAAATTGAAGTGTATAATTCACAATTTTTCGGGATTCCGGGGTCCCGGAACAAAATTCTCCGGAAATCATATAGAAAGTTACTCGGGTCAGATAAAGCGGCCACGCAAAATTTGAGCACCAACGGAAGACATTTGCGGGTGCGGTGTGCGAAACCGGCGATTCGCGAAACTCGAATTATCGTGAAAAATGTGTTAAAGCTCGTTATTTAAAATTTGAAATGAGCTCGGACGCGTGATTGACAAACAGGGAGAAAAAAAAATAGGGTCCGGTACGACCTTCCGAACGGCTGAAATTGAAGTGTATAATACACGGTTTTTCGGGATTCCGGAGTCTCGGAACAAAATTCTCCGGAAAACACATAGAAAGTTCCTCGGTTCAGATAAAGCGACCACGCAAAATTTGAGCACCAACGGAAGACATTTGGGGGTGCCGGTGTGCCACAAACCACCATTCGCCGAAACTCGGATTATCGTGAAAAATGTGTTAAAACTCGTTATGTGAGGCTGAAATCGAACAAGTTAATTCCTGAAAGGAGCTTGGACGCGTGATTGAAAAACAGGGAGAAAAGAAACAGGGTCCGGTACGACCTTCCGAACGGCTAAAATTGAAGTGTATAATACACGGTTTTCGGGATTCCGGGGTCCCGGAACAAAATTCTCCGGAAATCACATAGAAAGTTCCTCGGGTCAGATAAAGCGGCCACACAAAATTTGAGCACCAACGAAAGACATTTGCGGGTGCCGGTGTGCCACAAACCACATTCGCCGATATCGTGAAAAAAGTGTTAAAGCTAGTTATTTGAGGCTGAAATCGAACAAGTTAATTCCTAAAATGATCCCGGACGCGTGATTGAAAAACAGGGAGAAAAAAAAAAGGGCCCGGTACGACCTTCCGAACGGCTGAAATTAAAGTGTATAATACCCGGTTTTTCAGGATTCCGGGGTCCCGGAACAAAATTTTCCGGAAATCACATAGAAATTTCCTCGGGTCAGATAAAGCGGCCACGCAAAATTTGAGCACCAACGGAAGACATTTGGGGGTGCCGGTGTGCCACAAACCACATTCGCCGATATCGTGAAAAATGTGTTAAAGCTCGTTATTTGAGGCTGAAATCGAACAGGTTAATTCCTGAAATGAGCTCGGACGCGTGATTGAAAAACAGGGAGTAAAGAAACAGGGTTCGGTACGACCTTCCGAACGACTGAAATTGAAGTGTATAATACACGGTTTTTCGAGATTCCGGGGTCTCGGAACAAAATTCTTCGGAAATCACATAGAAAATTCCTCGGGTCAGATAAAGCGGCCACACAAAATTTGAGCACCAACGGAAGACATTTGCGGGCGCCGGTGTGCCAGAAACCAGCATTCGCCGAAACTCGGATAATATTGAAAAATGTGTTAAAGCTCGTTATTTGAGGCTGAAATCGAACAGGTTAATTCCTGAAATGAGCTCGGACGCGTGATTGAAAAACAAGGAGAAAATAAAAAGGGTCCGGTACGACCTTCCGAACGGCTGAAATTGAAGGGTATATAATACACAGTTTTTCGGGATTCCGGGGTCCCGGAACAAAATTCTCCGGAAATCACATAGAAGGCTACTCAGGTCAGATAAAGCGGCCACGCAAAATTTGAGCACCAACGGAAGATATTTGCGGGTGCCGATGTGCCAGAAACCAGCATTCGCCGAAACTCGGATAATATTTAAAAATGTGTTAAAACTCGTTATTTGAGACTGAAATCGAACAGATTAATTCTTGAAATGAGCTCGGACGCGTGATTGAAAAACAGGGAGAAAAACAAACACGGTCCGGTACGATCTTCCGAACGGCTGAATATGAAGTGTATAATACAAGGTTTTTCGGGATTCCGGGGTCCCGGAACAAAATTCTCCGGGAATCACATAAAAAGTTCCTCGGGTTAGATAAAGCGGCCACGCAAAATTTGAGCACCAACGGAAGACATTTGCGGGTGCCGGTGTGCCAGAAACCAGCATTCGCCGAAACTCGGATTATCGTGAAAAATGTGTGAAAGCTCGTTATTTGAGGCTGAAATCGAACAAATTAATTCCTGAAATGAGCTCGGACGCGTGATTGAAAAACAGGAGAAAAAAACGAGGTCCGATACGACCCGAACGGCAATTTGAAATTGAAGTGTATAATACACGGTTCGGGATTCGGAGTCCGGAACAAAATTCTCCGGAAATCACATCGAAACTTCCTCGAGTCAGATAAAGCGGCCACACAAAATTTGAGCACCAACGGAAGACATTTGCGGGTGCCGGTGTGCCAGAAACCAGCATTCGCCGAAACTCGGATAATATTGAAAAATGTGTTAAAGCTTGTTATTTGAGGCTGAAATCGAACAGGTTAATTTCTGAAATGAGCTCGGACGCGTGATTAAAAAACAGGGAGAAAAAAAACAGGGTCCGTTACGACCTTCCGAACGGCTGAAATTGAAGTGTATAATTCACAATTTTTCGGGATTCCGGGGTCCCGGAACAAAATTCTCCGGAAATCATATAGAAAGTTACTCGGGTCAGATAAAGCGGCCACGCAAAATTTGAGCACCAACGGAAGACATTTGCGGGTGCCGGTGTGCCACAAACCACATTCGCCGATATCGTGAAAAATGTGTTAAAGCTCGTTATTTGAGGCTGAAATCGAACAGGTTAATTCCTGAAATGAGCTCGGACGCGTGATTGAAAAACAGGTAGAAAATAAACAGGGTCCGGTACGACCTTCCGAACGGCTGAAATTGAAGTGTATAATACACGGTTTTTCGGGATTCCGGGGTCCCGGAACAAAATTCTCCGGAAATCACATAGAAAGTTACTCGGGTTAGATAAAGCGGCCACGCAAAATTTGAGCACCAACGGAAGACATTTGCGGGTGCGTGTGTAAACCGCATTCGCGAAACTCGGATTATCGTGAAAAATGTGTTAAAGCTCGTTATTTGAGGCTGAAATCGAACAGGTTAATTCCTGAAATGAGCTCGAACGCGTGATTGAAAAACAGGGAGAAAAACAAACGGGGTCCGGTACGACCTTCCGAACGGCTGAAATTGAAGTGTATAATACACGGTTTTTCGGGATTCCGGAGTCCCGGAACAAAATTCTCCGGAAATCACATAAAAAGTTCCTCGGGTTAGATAAAGCGGCCACGCAAAATTTGAGCACCAATGGAAGACATTTGCGGGTGCCGGTGTGCCAGAAACCAGCATTCGCCGAAACTCGGATTATCGTGAAAAATATGTTAAAGCTCGTTATTTGAGGCTGAAATCGAACAGGTTAATTCCTGAAATGAGCTCGGACGCGTGATTGAAAAACAGGGAGAAAAAGAAACAGGGTCCGGTACGACCTTCCGAACGGCTGAAATTGAAGTGTATAATACACGGTTTTTCGGGATTCCGGGGTGCCGGAACAAAATTCTCCGGAAATCACATAGAAAGTTACTCGGGTCAGATAAAGCGGTCACGCAAAATTTGAGCAGCAACGGAAGACATTTGCGGGTGCCGGTGTGCCAGAAACCAGCATTCGCCGAAACTCGGATAATATTGAAAAATGTTTTAAAGCTCGTTATTTGAGGCTGAAATCGAACAGATTAATTCCTGAAATGAGCTCGGACGCGTGATTGAAAAATGGGGAGAAAAACAAACAGGGTCTGGTACGACCTTCCGAACGGCTGAAATTGAAGTGTATAATACACGGTTTTTCGGGATTCCGGGGTCCCGGAACAAAATTCTCCGGAAATCACATAGAAAGTTACTCGGGTTAGATAAAGCGGCCACGCAAAATTTGAGCACCAACGGAAGACATTTGCGGGTGCCGGTGTGCCAGAAACCAGCATTCGCCGAAACTCGGATTATCGTGAAAAATGTGTTAAAGCTCGTTATTTGAGGCTGAAATCGAACAGGTTAATTCCTGAAATGAGCTCGAACGCGTGATTGAAAAACAGGGAGAAAAAGAAACGGGGTCCGGTACGACTTTCCGAACGGCTGAAATTGAAGTGTATAATACACGGTTTTTCGGGATTCCGGGTCCCAGAACAAAATTCTCCGGAAATCACATAGAAATTTCCTCGGGTTAGATAAAGCGGCCACGCAAAATTTGAGCACCAACGGAAGACATTTGGGGATGCCGGTGTGCCAGAAACCAGCATTCGCCGAAACTCGAATTATCGTGAAAAATGTGTTAAAGCTCGTTATTTAAGGCTGAAATGAGCTCGGACGCGTGATTGAAAAACAGGGAGAAAAAAAAATAGGGTCCGGTACGACCTTCCGAACGGCTGAAATTGAAGTGTATAATACACGGTTTTTCGGGATTCCGGAGTCTCGGAACAAAATTCTCCGGAAATCACATAGAAAGTTTCTCGGGTCAGATAATGCGACCACGCAAAATTTGAGCAACAACGGAAGACATTTGGGGGTGCCGGTGTGCCACAAACCACCATTCGCCGAAACTCGGATTATCGTGAAAAATGTGTTAAAGCTCGTTATTTGAGGCTGAAATCGAACAAGTTAATTCCTGAAATGAGCTCGGACGCGTGATTGAAAAACAGGGAGAAAAGAAACAGGGTCCGGTACGACCTTCCGAACGGCTAAAATTGAAGTGTATAATACACGGTTTTCTGGATTCCGGGGTCCCGGAACAAAATTCTCCGGAAATCACATAGAGAGTTCCTCGGGTCAGATAAAGCGGCCACACAAAATTTGAGCACCAACGGAAGACATTTGCGGGTGCCGGTGTCCCAGAAACCAGCATTCGCCGAAACTCGGATAATATTGAAAAATGTGTTAAAGCTAGTTATTTGAGGCTGAAATCGAACAGGTTAATTCCTGAAATGATCCCGGACGCGTGATTGAAAAACAGGGAGAAAAAAAAAGGGCCCGGTACGACCTTCCGAACGGCTGAAATTAAAGTGTATAATACACGGTTTTTCAGGATTCCGGGGTCCCGGAACAAAATTTTCCGGAAATCACATAGAAATTTCTTCGGGTCAGATAAAGCGGCCACGCAAAATTTGAGCACCAACGGAAGACATTTGGGGGTGCCGGTGTGCCACAAACCACATTCGCCGATATCGTGAAAAATGTGTTAAAGCTCGTTATTTGAGGCTGAAATCGAACAGGTTAATTCCTGAAATGAGCTCGGACGCGTGATTGAAAAACAGGGAGTAAAGAAACAGGGTTCGGTACGACCTTCCGAACGACTGAAATTGAAGTGTATAATACACGGTTTTTCGAGATTCCGGGGTCTCGGAACAAAATTCTCCGGAAATCACATAGAAAATTCCTCGGGTCAGATAAAGCGGCCACACAAAATTTGAGCACCAACGGAAGACATTTGCGGGCGCCGGTGTGCAAGAAACCAGCATTCGTCGAAACTCGGATAATATTGAAAAATGTGTTAAAGCTCGTTATTTGAGGCTGAAATCGAACAGGTTAATTCCTGAAATGAGCTCGGACGCGTGATTGAAAAACAGGGAGAAAATAAACAGGGTCCGGTACGACCTTCCGAACGGCTGAAATTGAAGTGTATATAATACACAGTTTTTCGGGATTCCGGGGTCCCGGAACTAAATTCTCCGGAAATCACATAGAAGGCTACTCAGGTCAGATAAAGCGGCCACGCAAAATTTGAGCACCAACGGAAGATATTTGCGGGTGCCGGTGTGCCAGAAACCAGCATTCGCCGAAACTCGGATAATATTTAAAAATGTGTTAAAGCTCGTTATTTGAGACTGAAATCGAACAGATTAATTCTTGAAATGAGCTCGGACGCGTGATTGAAAAACAGGGAGAAAAACAAACACGGTCCGATACGATCTTCCGAACGGCTGAATATGAAGTGTATAATACACGGTTTTTCGGGATTCGGGGTCCCGGAACAAAATTCTCCGGGAATCACATAAAAAGTTCCTCGGGTTAGATAAAGCGGCCACGCAAAATTTGAGCACCAACGGAAGACATTTGCGGGTGCCGGTGTGCCAGAAACCAGCATTCGCCGAAACTCGGATTATCGTGAAAAATGTGTGAAAGCTCTTTATTTGAGGCTGAAATCGAACAAGTTAATTCCTGAAATGAGCTCGGACGCGTGATTGAAAAACAGGGAGAAAAGAAACAGGGTCCGGTACGACCTTCCGAACGGCTGAAATTGAAGTGTATAATACACGGTTTTTCGGGATTCCGGAGTCCCGGAACAAAATTCTCCGGAAATCACATCGAAACTTCCTCGAGTCAGATAAAGCGGCCACACAAAATTTGAGCACCAACGGAAGACATTTGCGGGTGCCGGTGTCCCAGAAACCAGCATTCGCCGAAACTCGGATAATATTGAAAAATGTGTTAAAGCTCGTTATTTGAGACTGAAATCGAACAAGTTAATTCCTGAAATGATCTCGGACGCGTGATTGAAAAACAGGGAGAAAAAAAACAAGGCCCGGTACGACCTTCCGAACGGATGAAATTGAAGTGTATAATACACGGTTTTTCAGGATTCCGGGGTCCCAGAACAAAATTTTCCGGAAATCACATAGAAATTTCCCCGGGTCAGATAAAGCGGCCACGCAAAATTTGAGCACCAACGGAAGACATTTGGGGGTGCCGGTGTGCCACAAACCACATTCGCCGATATCGTGAAAAATGTGTTAAAGCTCGTTATTTGAGGCTGAAATCGAACAGGTTAATTCCTGAAATGAGCTCGGACGCGTGATTGAAAAACAGGGAGAAAAGAAACAGGGTTCGGTACGACCTTCCAAACGACTGAAATTGAAGTGTATAATACACGGTTTTTCGAGATTCCGGGGTCTCGGAACAAAATTCTCCGGAAATCACATAGAAAGTTCCTCGGGTCAGATAAAGCGGCCACACAAAATTTGAGCACCAACGGAAGATATTTGCGGGCGCCGGTGTGCAAGAAACCAGCATTCGCCGAAACTCGGATAATATTGAAAAATGTGTTAAAGCTCGTTATTTGAGGCTGAAATCGAACAGGTTAATTCTTGAAATGAGCTCGGACGCGTGATTGAAAAACAGGGAGAAAATAAAACGGTCCGTACGATCTTCCGAACGGTGAAATTGAAGTGTATATAATACACGATTTTCGGGATTCGGGGTCCGGAACAAAATTCTCGGAAATCACATAGAAGGTTACTCATGTCAGATAAAGCGGCCACGCAAAATTTGAGAATCAACGGAAGACATTTGCGGGTGCCGGTGTGCCAGAAACCAGCATTCGCCGAAACTCGGATAATATTGAAAAATGTGTTAAAGCTCGTTATTTGAGACTGAAATCGAACAGATTAATTCTTGAAATGAGCTCGGACGCGTGATTGAAAAACAGGGAGAAAAACAAACACGGTCTGGTACGATCTTCCGAACGGCATTTGAATATGAAGTGTATAATACACGGTTTTCGGGATTAGGGGTCCCGGAACAAAATTCTCTGGGAATCACATAAAAAGTTCCTCGGGTTAGATAAAGCGGCCACGCAAAATTTGAGCACCAACGGAAGACATTTGCGGGTGCGGTGTGTGAAAACCGCATTCGCCGAAACTCGGATTATCGTGAAAAATGTGTTAAAGCTCGTTATTTGAGGTTGAAATCGAACAAGTTAATTCCTGAAATGAGCTCGGACGCGTGATTGAAAAACGGGGAGAAAAGAAACAGGTCCGTACGACCTTCCGAACGGCTGAAATTGAAGTGTATAATACACGGTTTTCGGGATCAGGGGTCCGGAACAAAATTCTCCGGAAATCACATAAAAAGTTCCTCGGGTTAGATAAAGCGGCCACGCAAAATTTGAGCACCAACGGAAGACATTTGCGGGTGCGGTGTGCGTAAACCAAAGCATTCGCGAAACTCGGATTATCGTGAAAAATATGTTAAAGCTCGTTATTTGAGGTGAAATCGAACAGTTAATTCGAAATGAGCTCGGACGCGTGATTGAAAAACAGGAGAAAAAGAAACAGTGGTCCGTACGACCTTCCGAACGGCCGAAATTGAAGTGTATAATACACGGTTTTCGGGATTCCGGGGTCCCGTAACAAAATTCTCCGGAAATCACATAGAAAGTTCCTCGGGTCGAGATAAAGCGCCACGCAAAATTTGAGCACCAACGGAAGACATTTGGGGGTGCCGGTGTGCCACAAACCAAAGATTCGCGAAACTCGGATTATCGTGAAAAATGTGTTAAAGCTCGTTATTTGAGGTGAAATCGAACGGGTTAATTCTGAAATGAGCTCGGACGCGCGATTGAAAAACGGGAGAAAAAGAAACGGTCGTACGACCTTCCGAACGGTGAAATTGAAGTGTATAATACACGGTTTTCGGGATTCCAGAGTCCCGGAACAAAATTCTCCGAAGATCACATAGAAAGCTCCTCGGGTCAGATAAAGCGGCCACGCAAAATTTGAGCAAAGAACGAAAGACATTTGGGAGTGCGGTGTGCCACAAACCAAAGATTCGCCGAAACTCGGATTATCGTGAAAAATGTGTTAAAGCTCGTTATTTGCGGCTGAAATTGAACAGGTTAATTCCTAAAATGAGCTCAGACACGTGATTGAACAACAGGGAGAAAAATAAATAGGGTCCGAGACGACCTTCCGAACGGCTGAAATTGAAGTGTATAATACACGGTTTTCGGGATTCGGTGTCCCGTAACAAAATTCTCGGAAATCACATAGAAAGTTTCTCGGGTCAGATAAAGCGCCACGCAAAATTTGAGCACCAACGGAAGACATTTGGGGGTGCGGTGTGCCACAAACCAATACATTCGCGAAACTCGGATTATCGTGAAAAATATGTTAAAACTCGTTATTTGAGGCTGAAATCGAACAGGTTAATTCCAGAAATGAGCTCGGACGCGTGATTGAAAAACAGGGAGAAAAAGAAACAGGGTCCGGTACGACCTTCCGAACGGCCGAAATTGAAGTGTATAATACACGGTTTTTCGGGATTCCGGGGTCCCGTAACAAAATTCTCCGAAAATCACATAGAAAGTTCCTCGGGTCAGATAAAGCGGCCACGCAAAATTTGAGCACCAACGGAAGACATTTGGGGGTGCCGGTGTGCCACAAACCAGCATTCGCCGAAACTCGGATTATCGTGAAAAATGTGTTAAAGCTCGTTATTTGAGGCTGAAATCGAACAGGTTAATTCCTGAAATGAGCTCGGACGCGTGATTGAAAAACAGGGAGAAAAAGAAACAGGGTCCGGTACGACCTTCCGAACGGCTGAAATTGAAGTGTATAATACACGGTTTTTCGGGATTCCGGAGTCCCGGAACAAAATTCTCCGAAGATCACATAGAAAGTTCCTCGGGTCAGATAAAGCGGCCACGCAAAATTTGAGCAGCAACGGAAGACATTTGGGGAGTGCCGGTGTGCCACAAACCAGCATTCGCCGAAACTCGGATTATCGTGAAAAATGTGTTAAAGCTCGTTATTTGCGGCTGAAATTGAACAGGTTAATTCCTAAAATGAGTTCAGACGCGTGATTGAACAACAGGGAGAAAAATAAATAGGGTCCGGTACGACCTTCCGAACGGCCGAAATTGAAGTGTATAATACACGGTTTTTCGGGATTCCGGTGTCCCGTAACAAAATTCTCCGGAAATCACATAGAAAGTTTCTCGGGTCAGATAAAGCAGCCACGCAAAATTTGAGCACCAACGGAAGACATTTGGGGGTGCGGTGTGCCCAAGCGGCGCATTCGCCGAAACTTCGGATTATCGTGAAAAATGTGTTAAAGCTCGTTATTTGAGGTGAAATCGAACAGGTTAATTCCTGAAATGAGCTCGGACGCGTGATTGAAAAACGAGGAGAGAAAAAAACGGGGTCCGTACGACCTTCCAAACGGCCGAAATTGAAGTCTATAATACACGGTTTTCGGGATTAGGGGTCCCGGAACAAAATTCTCGGAAATCACATAAAAAGTTCTCGGGTTAGATAAAGCGGCCACGCAAAATTTGAGCACCAACGGAAGACATTTGCGGGTGCGGTGTGCGTAAACCAAAGATTCGCGAAACTCGGATTATCGTGAAAAATATGTTAAAGCTCGTTATTTGATTTGAAATCGAACAGTTAATTCGAAATGAGCTCGGACGCGTGATTGAAAAACAGGAAAAAAAGAAACAGAGTGCAGTACGACCTTCCGAACATTTGAAATTGAAGTGTATAATACACGGTTTTCGGGATTCGGGTTCCCGGAACAAAATTCTCCGGAAATCACATAAAAAGTTCCTTGGGTCGAGATAAAGCGGTCACGCAAAATTTGAGCAGCAACGGAAGACATTTGGGGGTGCGGTGTGCGCAAAACCAAGATTCGCCAAAACTCGGATTATCGTGAAAAATGTGTTAAAGCTCGTTATTTGCGGCTGAAATCGAACAGGTTAATTCCTGAAATTAGCTCAGACGCGTGATTGAAAAACAGGGAGAAAAATAAACGAGGTCCGCACGACCTTCCGAACGGCGAAATTGAAGTGTATAATACACGGTTTTCGGGATTAGGGGTCCGGAACAAAATTCTCGGAAATGACATAGAAAGTTCCTCGGGTCATATAAAGCGGCCACGCAAAATTTGAGCACCAACGGAAGACATTTGGGGATGCCGGTGTGCCACAAACCAACATTCGCCGAAACTCGGATTATCGTGAAAAATGTGTTAAAGCTCGTTATTTGAAATTGAAATCGAACAAAGTTAATTCTGAAATGAGCTCGGACGCGTGATTGAAAAACAGGGAGAAAAAAAAACGTGGTCCGATACGACCTTCCGAACGGCCGAAATTGAAGTGTATAATACACGGTTTTCGGGATTCCGGGGTCCCGTAACAAAATTCTCTGGAAATCACATAGAAAGTTCCTCGGGTCGGATAAAGCGGCCACGCAAAATTTGAGCACCAACGGAAGACATTTTGGGGTGCCGGTGTGCCACAAACCAAAGATTCGCGAAACTCGGATTATCGTGAAAAATGTGTTAAAGCTCGTTATTTGAATTTGAAATCGAACGGGTTAATTCTGAAATGAGCTCGGACGCGTGATTGAAAAACAGGGAGAAAAAGAAAAGGGTCGTACGACCTTAGAACAATTTGAAATTGAAGTGTATAATACACGGTTTTTCGGGATTCGGAGTCCCGGAACAAAATTCTCCGGAAATCACATAGAAAGTTCCTCGGGTCAGATAAAGCGGCCACGCAAAATTTGAGCAGCAACGGAAGACATTTGGGGAGTGCCGGTGTGCCACAAACCAGCATTCGCCGAAACTCGGATTATCGTGAAAAATGTGTTAAAGCTCGTTATTTGCGGCTGAAATTGAACAGGTTAATTCCTAAAATGAGCTCAGACGCGTGATTGAACAACAGGGAGAAAAATAAATAGGGTCCGGTACGACCTTCCGAACGGCCGAAATTGAAGTGTATAATACACGGTTTTTCGGGATTCCGGTGTCCCGTAACAAAATTCTCCGGAAATCACATAGAAAGTTTCTCGGGTCAGATAAAGCAGCCACGCAAAATTTGAGCACCAACGGAAGACATTTGGGGGTGCCGGTGTGCCACAAACCAGCATTCGCCGAAACTCGGATTATCGTGAAAAATGTGTTAAAGCTCGTTATTTGAGGCTGAAATCGAACAGGTTAATTCCTGAAATGAGCTCGGACGCGTGATTGAAAAACAGGGAGAAAAAGAAACAGGGTCCGGTACGACCTTCCAAACGGCCGAAATTGAAGTCTATAATACACGGTTTTTCGGGATTCCGGGGTCCCGGAACAAAATTCTCCGGAAATCACATAAAAAGTTCCTCGGGTTAGATAAAGCGGCCACGCAAAATTTGAGCACCAACGGAAGACATTTGCGGGTGCCGGTGTGCCAGAAACCAGCATTCGCCGAAACTCGGATTATCGTGAAAAATATGTTAAAGCTCGTTATTTGAGGCTGAAATCGAACAGGTTAATTCCAGAAATGAGCTCGGACGCGTGATTGAAAAACAGGGAGAAAAAGAAACAGAGTGCAGTACGACCTTCCGAACGGCTGAAATTGAAGTGTATAATACACGGTTTTTCGGGATTCCGGGGTCCCGGAACAAAATTCTCCGGAAATCACATAGAAAGTTCCTCGGGTCAGATAAAGCGGTCACGCAAAATTTGAGCAGCAACGGAAGACATTTGGGGGTGCCGGTGTGCCGCAAACCAGTATTCGCCAAAACTCGGATTATCGTGAAAAATGTGTTAAAGCTCGTTATTTGCGGCTGAAATCGAACAGGTTAATTCCTGAAATTAGCTCAGACGCGTGATTGAAAAACATGGAGAAAAATAAACGGTCAGTACGACCTTCCGAGAACGGCCGAAATTGAAGTGTATAATACACGGTTTCGGGATTCGGGGTCCGGAACAAAATTCTCCGGAAATGACATAGAAAGTTCCTCGGGTCATATAAAGCGGCCACGCAAAATTTGAGCACCAACGGAAGACATTTGGGGATGCCGGTGTGCCACAAACCAACATTCGCCGAAACTCGGATTATCGTGAAAAATGTGTTAAAGCTCGTTATTTGAGGCTGAAATCGAACAGGTTAATTCCTGAAATGAGCTCGGACGCGTGATTGAAAAACAGGAGAAAAAGCGGGTCAGTCGACCTTCCGAACGGCCGAAATTGAAGTGTATAATACACGGTTTTTCGGGATTCCGGGGTCCCGTAACAAAATTCTCCGGAAATCACATAGAAAGTTCCTCGGGTCAGATAAAGCGGGCACGCAAAATTTGAGCACCAACGGAAGACATTTGGGGGTGCCGGTGTGCCACAAACCAGCATTCGCCGAAACTCGGATTATCGTGAAAAATGTGTTAAAGCTCGTTATTTGAAATTTGAAATCGAACAGTTAATTCTGAAATGAGCTCGGACGCGTGATTGAAAAACAGGCAGAAAAAAAACAGGGTCGTACGACCTTCGAGCATTTGAAATTGAAGTGTATAATACACGGTTTTCGGGATTCGGAGTCCGGAACAAAATTCTCGAAGATCACATAGAAAGTTCCTCGGGTCAGATAAAGCGGCCACGCAAAATTTGAGCACCAACGGAAGACATTTGGGGGTGCCGGTGTGCCACAAACCAGCATTCGCCGAAACTCGGATTATCGTGAAAAATATGTTAAAGCTCGTTATTTGAGGCTGAAATCGAACAGGTTAATTCCAGAAATGAGCTCGGACGCGTGATTGAAAAACGGGAGAAAAAAAGCAGGGTCGGACGACCTTCCGAACGGCCGAAATTGAAGTGTATAATACACGGTTTTTCGGGATTCGGGGTCCGTAACAAAATTCTCGAAAATCACATAGAAAGTTCCTCGGGTCGGATAAAGCGGCCACGCAAAATTTGAGCACCAACGGAAGACATTTGGGGGTGCCGGTGTGCCACAAACCAAGATTCGCCGAAACTCGGATTATCGTGAAAAATGTGTTAAAGCTCGTTATTTGATTTCTGAAATCGAACAGGTTGATTCTGAAATGAGCTCGGACGCGTGATTGAAAAACAGGGAGAAAAAAAACGGTCGGTCACGACCTTCCGAACAGTGAAATTGAAGTGTATAATACACGGTTTTCGGGATTCGGAGTCCGGAACAAAATTCTCCGAAGATCACATAGAAAGTTCCTCGGGTCGGATAAAGCGGCCACGCAAAATTTGAGCACCAACGGAAGACATTTGGGGGTGCCGGTGTGCCACAAACCAGCATTCGCCGAAACTCGGATTATCGTGAAAAATGTGTTAAAGCTCGTTATTTGCGGCTGAAATTGAACAGGTTAATTCCTAAAATGAGTTCAGACGCGTGATTGAACAACAGGGAGAAAAATAAATAGGGTCCGTACGACCTTCGAGCATTTGAAATTGAAGTGTATAATACACGGTTTCGGGATTCGGTGTCCCGTAACAAAATTCTCCGGAAATCACATAGAAAGTTTCTCGGGTCAGATAAAGCAGCCACGCAAAATTTGAGCACCAACGGAAGACATTTGGGGGTGACGGTGTGCCACAAACCAGCATTCGCCGAAACTCGGATTATCGTGAAAAATGTGTTAAAGCTCGTTATTTGAGGTGAAATCGAACAGGTTAATTCTGAAATGAGCTCGGACGCGTGATTGAAAAACAGGGAGAAAAAAAACAGGGTCAGGTACGACCTTCCAAACGGCGAAGAAATTGAAGTCTATAATACACGGTTTTTCGGGATTCGGGGTCCGGAACAAAATTCTCCGGAAATCACATAAAAGTTCCTCGGGTTAGATAAAGCGGCCACGCAAAATTTGAGCACCAACGGAAGACATTTGGGGGTGCCGGTGTGCCTTTACAAACCAACATTCGCGAAACTCGGATTATCGTGAAAAATATGTTAAAGCTCGTTATTTGAAATTTGAAATCGAACAGGTTAATTCTGAAATGAGCTCGGACGCGTGATTGAAAAACGAGGGAAAAAAAGCAGAGTGCGGTACGACCTTCCGAACGGTGAAATTGAAGTGTATAATACACGGTTTTTCGGGATTCGGGGTCCCGAAACAAAATTCTCCGGAAATCACATAGAAAGTTCCTTGGGTGGATAAAGCGGTCACGCAAAATTTGAGCAACAACGGAAGACATTTGGGGGTGCGGTGTGCCGCAAACGATTCGCCAAAACTCGGATTATCGTGAAAAATGTGTTAAAGCTCGTTATTTGATATTTGAAATCGAACGAGGTTAATTCTGAAATTAGCTCGGACGCGTGATTGAAAAACATGGAGAAAAATAAACGGGGTCAGTACGACCTTCCGAGCGGCCGAAATTGAAGTGTATAATACACGGTTTTCGGGATTAGGGGTCCGGAACAAAATTCTCGGAAATGACATAGAAAGTTCCTCGGGTCATATAAAGCGGCCACGCAAAATTTGAGCACCAACGGAAGACATTTGGGGATGCCGGTGTGCCACAAACCAACATTCGCCGAAACTCGGATTATCGTGAAAAATGTGTTAAAGCTCGTTATTTGCGGCTGAAATCGAACAGGTTAATTCCTGAAATGAGCTCGGACGCGTGATTGAAAAACAGGGAGAAAAAGAAACAGGGTCCGGTACGACCTTCCGAACATTTGAAATTGAAGTGTATAATACACGGTTTTCGGGATTAGGGGTCCGTAACAAAATTCTCCGGAAATCACATAGAAAGTTCCTCGGGTCAGATAAAGCGGCCACGCAAAAGTTTGAGCACCAACGGAAGACATTTGGGGGTGCCGGTGTGCCACAAACCAGCATTCGCCGAAACTCGGATTATCGTGAAAAATGTGTTAAAGCTCGTTATTTGAGGTGAAATCGAACAGGTTAATTCCTGAAATGAGCTCGGACGCGTGATTGAAAAACAGGAGAAAAAGAAACGAGGGTCGTACGACCTTCCGAACATTTGAAATTGAAGTGTATAATACACGGTTTTCGGGATTCGGGTTCCCGGAACAAAATTCTCCGGAAATCACATAGAAAGTTCCTCGGGTCGGATAAAGCGGCCACGCAAAGTTTGAGCACCAACGGAAGACATTTGGGAGTCCGGTGTGCCACAACCCGCATTCGCAGAAACTCGGATTATCGTGAAAAATGTGTTAAAGCTCGTTATTTGATTTGAAATTGAACGGAGTTAATTCTAAAATGAGCTCGGACGCGTGATTGAACAACGGGGAGAAAAATAAATAGGGTCGTACGACCTTCCGAAGCATTTGAAATTGAAGTGTATAATACACGAGTTTTCGGGATTCCGGGGTCCCGGAACAAAATTCCCCTGAAATCACATAGAAAGTTTCTCGGGTCAGATAAAGCGGCCACGCAAAATTTGAGCACCAACGGAAGACATTTGGGGGTGCCGGTGTGCCACAAACCGGCATTCGCCGAAACTCGGATTATCGTGAAAAATGTGTTAAAGCTCGTTATTTGAGGCTGAAATCGAACAGGTTAATTCCTGAAATGAGCTCGGACGCGTGATTGAAAAACAGGGAGAAAAAGAAACGGGGTCGTACGACCTTCCAAACGGCGAAATTGAAGTCTATAATACACGGTTTTCGGGATTAGGGGTCCGGAACAAAATTCTCGGAAATCACATAAAAAGTTCCTCGGGTTAGATAAAGCGGCCACGCAAAATTTGAGCACCAACGGAAGACATTTGGGGGTGCCGGTGTGCCACAAACCAGCATTCGCCGAAACTCGGATTATCGTGAAAAATGTGTTAAAGCTCGTTATTTGAGGCTGAAATCGAACAGGTTAATTCCAGAAATGAGCTCGGACGCGTGATTGAAAAACGGGGAGAAAAAAAACGAGTGTCAGTACGACCTTCCGAGCATTTGAAATTGAAGTGTATAATACACGGTTTTCGGGATTCGGGGGTCCGGAACAAAATTCTCCGGAAATCACATAGAAAGTTCCTCGGGTCAGATAAAGCGGCCACGCAAAATTTGAGCACCAACGGAAGACATTTGGGGGTGCCGGTGTGCCAGAAACCAGCATTCGCCAAAACTCGGATTATCGTGAAAAATGTGTTAAAGCTCGTTATTTGATTCTGAAATCGAACAGGTTAATTCCTGAAATGAGCTCGGACGCGTGATTGAAAAACAGGGAGAAAAATAAACGGTCGTACGACCTTCCGAGCGGCGAAATTGAAGTGTATAATACACGGTTTTCGGGATTCGGGGTCCGGAACAAAATTCTCGGAAATGACATAGAAAGTTCCTCGGGTCATATAAAGCGGCCACGCAAAATTTGAGCACCAACGGAAGACATTTGGGGGTGCCGGTGTGCCACAAACCAGCATTCGCCAAACTCGGATTATCGTGAAAAATGTGTTAAAGCTCGTTATTTGAGGCTGAAATCGAACAGGTTAATTCTGAAATGAGCTCGGACGCGTGATTGAAAAACGAGGAGAAAAAAAACGGGGTCGTACGACCTTCCGAACGGCAGTTGAAATTGAAGTGTATAAACACGGTTTTCGGGATTCGGGGTCCGTAACAAAATTCTCAGGAAATCACATAGAAAGTTCCTCGGGTCGAGATAAAGCGGGCACGCAAATTTGAGCACCAACGGAAGACATTTGGGGGTGCCGGTGTGCCCAAACCGACATTCGGCAGAAACTCGGATTATCGTGAAAAATGTGTTAAAGCTCGTTATTTGAAATTGAAATCGAACAGGTTGATTCTGAAATGAGCTCGGACGCGTGATTGAAAAACAGGGAGAAAAAGAAAAAAGGGTCAGTACGACCTTCGAGCGGTGAAATTGAAGTGTATAATACACGGTTTTCGGGATTCGGAGTCCGGAACAAAATTCTCGAAGATCACATAGAAAGTTCCTCGGGTCGAGATAAAGCGGCCACGCAAAATTTGAGCACCAACGGAAGACATTTGGGGAGTGCCGGTGTGCCACAAACAAACATTCGCCGAAACTCGGATTATCGTGAAAAATGTGTTAAAGCTCGTTATTTGAGGAAATTTGAAATGAACAGGTTAATTCCTAAAATGAGCTCGGACGCGTGATTGAAAAACGGGAGAAAAATAAATAGGGTAAGTACGACCTTCCGAACATTTGAAATTGAAGTGTATAATACACGGTTTTCGGGATTCGGTGTCCGTAACAAAATTCTCCGGAAATCACATAGAAAGTTTCTCGGGTCGAGATAAAGCGCCACGCAAAGTTTGAGCACCAACGGAAGACATTTGGGGGTGCCGGTGTGCCCAAACCAACATTCGCGAAACTCGGATTATCGTGAAAAATGTGTTAAAGCTCGTTATTTGATTTCTGAAATCGAACAGGTTGATTCTGAAATGAGCTCGGACGCGTGATTGAAAAACAGGGAGAAAAAAAAACGGGGTCCGGTACGACCTTCCAAACGGTGAAATTTAAGTGTATAATACACGGTTTTCGGGATTCGGGGTCCGGAACAAAATTCTCGGAAATCACATAAAAACTTCCTCGGGTTAGATAAAGCGGCCACGCAAAATTTGAGCACCAACGGAAGACATTTGGGGTGCGGTGTGCGAGAAACCGGCATTCGCGAAACTCGGATTATCGTGAAAAATATGTTAAAGCTCGTTATTTGAGGCTGAAATCGAACAGTTAATTCTGAAATGAGCTCGGACGCGTGATTGAAAAACAGGGAGAGAAAAAAAAACGGGGGTCGGTACGACCTTCGAGAAATTTGAAATTGAAGTGTATAATACACGGTTTTTCGGGATTCGGGGTCCCGAAACAAAATTCTCCGGAAATCACATAGAAAGTTTCTCGGGTCGGATAAAGCGGCCACGCAAAGTTTGAGCACCAACGGAAGACATTTGGGGGTGCCGGTGTGCCACAAACCAGTATTCGCCAAAACTCGGATTATCGTGAAAAATGTGTTAAAGCTCGTTATTTGCGGCTGAAATCGAACAGGTTAATTCCTGAAATGAGCTCGGACGCGTGATTGAAAAACGGGAGAAAAATAAACATGGTCGTACGACCTTCGAACGGCTGAAATTGAAGTGTATAATACACGGTTTTCGGGATTAGGGGTCCGGAACAAAATTCTCGGAAATCACATAGAAAGTTCCTCGGGTCATATAAAGCGGCCACGCAAAGTTTGAGCACCAACGGAAGACATTTGGGGATGCCGGTGTGCCCAAACCAGCATTCGCCGAAACTCGGATTATCGTGAAAAATGTGTTAAAGCTCGTTATTTGAAATTGAAATCGAACAGGTTGATTCTGAAATGAGCTCGGACGCGTGATTGAAAAACAGGGAGAAAAAAAAATAGGGTCAGTACGACCTTCGAGCAGTTGAAATTGAAGTGTATAATACACGGTTTTTCGGGATTCGGGGTCCGTAACAAAATTCTCGGAAATCACATAGAAAGTTCCTCGGGTCGGATAAAGCGGCCACGTAAAATTTGAGCACCAACGGAAGACATTTGGGGGTGCCGGTGTGCCACAAACCAGCATTCGCGAAACTCGGATTATCGTGAAAAATGTGTTAAAGCTCGTTATTTGAAATTGAAATCGAACAGGTTGATTCTGAAATGAGCTCGGACGCGTGATTGAAAAACGAGGAGAAAAAAAACGGGTCGTGCGACCTTCCGAGCATTTGAAATTGAAGTGTATAATACACGGTTTTCGGGATTCGGGGTCCGGAACAAAATTCTCGGAAATCACATAGAAAGTTTCTCGGGTCGGATAAAGCGGCCACGCAAAGTTTGAGCACCAACGGAAGACATTTGGGGATGTGCCGGTGTGCCCACAAACCAACATTCGCAGAAACTCGGATTATCGTGAAAAATGTGTTAAAGCTCGTTATTTTGGTGAAATCGAAAGGGTTAATTCTGAAATGAGCTCGGACGCGTGATTGAAAAACAGGGAGAAAAAAAACGGGGGTCAGTACGACCTTCCGAACATTTGAAATTGAAGTGTATAATACACGGTTTTCGGGATTAGGGGTCCGGAACAAAATTCTCCGGAAATCACATAGAAAGTTCCTCGGGTCAGATAAAGCGGCCACGCAAAGTTTGAGCACCAACGGAAGACATTTGGGGGTGCCGGTGTGCCACAAACCAGCATTCGCAGAAACTCGGATTATCGTGAAAAATGTGTTAAAGCTCGTTATTTGATTTGAAATCGAACGGGTTAATTCTGAAATGAGCTCGGACGCGTGATTGAAAAACAGGGAGAAAAGAAACGGGGTTCGGTACGACCTTCCGAGCAGTTGAAATTGAAGTGTAACACGGTTTTTCGGGATTAGGGTCCGGAACAAAATTCTCACCGGAAATCACATAGAAAGTTCCTCGGGTCAGATAAAGCGGCCACGCAAAGTTTGAGCACCAACGGAAGACATTTGGGGATGCCGGTGTGCCACAAACCAGCATTCGCTGAAACTCGGATTATCGTGAAAAATGTGTTAAAGCTCGTTATTTGAGGCTGAAATTGAACAGGTTAATTCCTAAAATGAGCTCGGACGCGTGATTGAAAAATAGGGAGAAAAAGAAACAGGGTCAGTACGACCTTCCGAATGGGCGAAATTGAAGTGTATAATACACGGTTTTCGGGATTCGGGGTCCGTAACAAAATTCTCGGAAATCACATAGAAAGTTCTCGGGTCGAGATAAAGCGGCCACGCAAAAGTTTGAGCACCAACGGAAGACATTTGGGGGTGCCGGTGTGCCACAAACCAACATTCGCAGAAACTCGGATTATCGTGAAAAATGTGTTAAAGCTCGTTATTTGAAATTGAAATCGAACAGGTTGATTCTGAAATGAGCTCGGACGCGTGATTGAAAAACAGGGAAAAAAAAAACGGGTCGGTACGACCTTCCAAGCGGCTGAAATTGAAGTGTATAATACACGGTTTTCGGGATTCGGGGTCCGGAACAAAATTCTCGGAAATCACATAAAAGTTCCTCGGGTTAGATAAAGCGGCCACGCAAAGTTTGAGCACCAACGGAAGACATTTGGGGGTGCGGTGTGCCCAAAACCGGCATTCGCGAAACTCGGATTATCGTGAAAAATGTGTTAAAGCTCGTTATTTGATTTCTGAAATCGAACAGGTTGATTCTGAAATGAGCTCGGACGCGTGATTGAAAAACAGGGAGAAAAAAAACGGGTCAGGTACGACCTTCCGAACGGTAAATTTGAAATTGAAGTGTATAATACACGGTTTTCGGGATTAGGGGTCCGGAACAAAATTCTCGGAAATCACATAGAAAGTTTCTCGGGTCAGATAAAGCGGTCACACAAAATTTGAGCACCAACGGAAGACATTTGGGGGTGCGGTGTGCCACAAACCAGCATTCGCCAAACTCGGATTATCGTGAAAAATGTGTTAAAGCTCGTTATTTGAGGCTGAAATCGAACAGGTTAATTCTGAAATGAGCTCGGACGCGTGATTGAAAAACAGGGAGAAAAAAAACGGGGTCGTCGACCTTCCGAGCATTTGAAATTGAAGTGTATAATACACGGTTTTTCGGGATTCCGGGGTCCCGGAACAAAATTCTCCGGAAATCACATAGAAAGTTCCTCGGGTCATATAAAGCGGCCACGCAAAGTTTGAGCACCAACGGAAGACATTTGGGGATGCCGGTGTGCCACAAACCAGCATTCGCCGAAACTCGGATTATCGTGAAAAATGTGTTAAAGCTCGTTATTTGGTGAAATCGAACGGGTTAATTTCTGAAATGAGCTCGGACGCGTGATTGAAAAACAGGGAGAAAAAAAAACGGGGGTCGGTACGACCTTCCGAGCAATTTGAAATTGAAGTATAATACACGGTTTTCGGGATTCGGGGGGTCCGGAACAAAATTCTCCGGAAATCACATAGAAAGTTCCTCGGGTCAGATAAAGCGGCCACGCAAAGTTTGAGCACCAACGGAAGACATTTGGGGGTGCGGTGTGCCACAAACCGGCATTCGCCAGAAACTCGGATTATCGTGAAAAATGTGTTAAAGCTCGTTATTTGAGGTGAAATCGAACAGGTTAATTCCTGAAATGAGCTCGGACGCGTGATTGAAAAACGGGAGAAAAAAAACGGGGTCAGTACGACCTTCGAGCAGTGAAATTGAAGTGTATAATACACGGTTTTTCGGGATTCCGGGTCCGGAACAAAATTCTCCGGAAATCACATAGAAAGTTTCTCGGGTCAGATAAAGCGGCTACGCAAAGTTTGAGCACCAACGGAAGACATTTGGGGATGCGGGTGTGCCACAAACCAGCATTCGCCGAAACTCGAATTATTGTGAGAAATGTGTTAAAGCTCGTTATTTGATTTGAAATCGAACGGAGTTAATTCTGAAATGAGCTCGGACGCGTGATTGAAAAACAGGGAGAAAAAAAACGGGGGTCAGTACGACCTTCCGAAGCTTTGAAATTGAAGTGTATAATACACGGTTTTCGGGATTCGGGGTCCGTAACAAAATTCTCGGAAATCACATAGAAAGTTCCTCGGGTCGGATAAAGCGGCCACGCAAAGTTTGAGCACCAACGGAAGACATTTGGGGGTCGGTGTACCAAAACCGGCATTCGCCGAAACTCGGATTATCGTGAAAAATGTGTTAAAGCTCGTTATTTGAAATTTGAAATCAACAGGTTAATTCTGAAATGAGCTCGGACGCGTGATTGAAAAACAGGGAGAAAAAAAACGGGGTCAGTACGACCTTCCGAATTTGAAATTGAAGTGTATAATACACGGTTTTCGGGATTCAGAGTCCGGAACAAAATTCTCGAAATCACATAGAAAGTTCCTCGGGTCAGATAAAGCGGCCACGCAAAGTTTGAGCACCAACGGAAGACATTTGGGAGTGCGGTGTGCCAAATCCGACATTCGTCGAAACTCGGATTATCGTGAAAAATGTGTTAAAGCTCGTTATTTGAGGCTGAAATTGAACAGGTTAATTCTAAAATGAGCTCGGACGCGTGATTGAAAAATAGGGAGAAAAATAAATAGGGTCGATCACGACCTTAGACATTTGAAATTGAAGTGTATAATACACGGTTTTCGGGATTCGGGGTCCGAACAAAATTCTCGGAAATCACATAGAAAGTTTCTCGGGTCGGATAAAGCAGCCACGCAAAGTTTGAGCACCAACGGAAGACATTTGGGGTGTCGGTGTGCCACAAACCGGCATTCGCCGAAACTCGGATTATCGTGAAAAATGTGTTAAAGCTCGTTATTTGAAATTGAAATCGAACAGGTTGATTCTGAAATGAGCTCGGACGCGTGATTGAAAAACAGGGAGAAAAAAAAACGAGGGTCGTCGACCTTCCAAGCATGGAAATTGAAGTGTCTATAATACACGGTTTTTCGGGATTAGGGGTCCGGAACAAAATTCTCGGAAATCACATAGAAAGTTCCTCGGGTTAGATAAAGCGGCCACGCAAAGTTTGAGCACCAACGGAAGACATTTGGGGGTGCCGGTGTGCCTCAAACCGGCATTCGCCGAAACTCGGATTATCGTGAAAAATGTGTTAAAGCTCGTTATTTGAAATTGAAATCGAACAGGTTGATTCTGAAATGAGCTCGGACGCGTGATTGAAAAATAGGGAGAAAAAAAACGGGGTCGGTACGACCTTCGACATTTGTGAAATTGAAGTGTATAATACACGGTTTTCGGGATTTAGGGGTCCGGAACAAAATTCTCGGAAATCACATAGAAAGTTCTCGGGTCAGATAAAGCGGCCACGCAAAGTTTGAGCACCAACGGAAGACATTTGGGGGTGCCGGTGTGCCACAAACCAACATTCGCAGAAACTCGGATTATCGTGAAAAATGTGTTAAAGCTCGTTATTTGATAATTTGAAATCGAACAGGTTAATTCTGAAATGAGCTCGGACGCGTGATTGAAAAACAGGGAGAAAAAAAGAAACGGGGTCGATGCGACCTTCCGAAGCAAGTGAAATTGAAGTGTATAATACACGGTTTTCGGGATTCGGGGTCCGGAACAAAATTCTCGGAAATCACATAGAAAGTTCTCGGGTCAGATAAAGCGGCCACGCAAAAGTTTGAGCACCAACGGAAGACATTTGGGGGTGCCGGTGTGCCAAACCAACATTCGCAAGAAACTCGGATTATCGTGAAAAATGTGTTAAAGCTCGTTATTTGAAATTTGAAATCGAAACAGGTTAATTCTGAAATGAGCTCGGACGCGTGATTGAAAAACAGGGAGAAAAATAAAACGGTCAGTCGACCTTCCGAGCGGCGAAATTGAAGTGTATAATACACGGTTTTCGGGATTCCGGGGTCCGGAACAAAATTCTCCGGAAATCACATAGAAAGTTCCTCGGGTCGGATAAAGCGGCCACGCAAAGTTTGAGCACCAACGGAAGACATTTGGGGGTGCGGTGTGCCCAAACCGACATTCGCTGAAACTCGGATTATCGTGAAAAATGTGTTAAAGCTCGTTATTTGAATGGCTTTGAAATCGAGCAAGAGGTTAATTCTGAAATGAGCTCGGACGCGTGATTGAAAAACGGAGGAGAAAAAAAACAGGGTCAGTACGACCTTCGAGCATTTGAAATTGAAGTGTATAATACACGGTTTTCGGGATTCAGTCCGGAACAAAATTCTCGAAATCACATAGAAAGTTCCTCGGGTCGGATAAAGCGGCCACGCAAAGTTTGAGCACCAACGGAAGACATTTGGGGGTGTCGGTGTGCCACAAACCCGGCATTCAACGAAACTCGGATTATCGTGAAAAATGTGTTAAAGCTCGTTATTTGATTTGAAATTGAACGGGTTAATTCTGAAATGAGCTCGGACGCGTGATTGAAAAACGAGGAGAAAAATAAAAGGGTCAGTCGACCTTCGAGCGATTTGAAATTGAAGTGTATAATACACGGTTTTCGGGATTCGGGGTCCGGAACAAAATTCTCCGAAATCACATAGAAAGTTTCTCGGGTCGGATAAAGCGGCCACGCAAAATTTGAGCACCAACGGAAGACATTTGGGGGTGCCGGTGTGCCACAAATCGGCATTCGCCGAAACTCGGATTATCGTGAAAATTGTGTTAAAGCTCGTTATTTGAAATTTGAAATCGAAGGTTAATTCCTGAAATGAGCTCGGACGCGTGATTGAAAATAGGGAGAAAAAAAACGAGGGTCGGTACGACCTTCCAAGCGGCTGAAATTGAAGTGTATAATACACGGTTTTTCGGGATTCGGGGTCCCGGAACAAAATTCTCCGGAAATCACATAAAAGTTCCTCGGGTTAGATAAAGCGGCCACGCAAAATTTTAGCACCAACGGAAGACATTTGGGGGTGCCGGTGTGCCTGCAAACCGACATTCGCGAAACTCGGATTATCGTGAAAAATGTGTTAAAGCTCGTTATTTGAGGCTGAAATCGAAGAGGTTAATTCTTGAAATGAGCTCGGACGCGTGATTGAAAAATAGGGAGAAAAGAAAAACGGGTCGTCGACCTTCGAAACCATTTGAAATTGAAGTGTATAAATACACGTTTTCGGGATTCGGGGTCCGGAACAAAATTCTCAGGAAATCACATAGAAAGTTCCTCGGGTCGGATAAAGCGGCCACGCAAAGTTTGAGCACCAACGGAAGACATTTGGGGGTCCGGTGTGCCACAAACGACATTCGCGAAACTCGGATTATCGTGAAAAATGTGTTAAAGCTCGTTATTTGCGGTTGAAATCGAACAGGTTAATTCTGAAATGAGCTCGGACGCGTGATTGAAAAACAGGGAGAAAAAAAAAGGGTCAGTACGACCTTCGAGCATTTGAAATTGAAGTGTATAATACACGGTTTTCGGGATTCGGGGTCCGGAACAAAATTCTCGGAAATCACATAGAAAGTTCCTCGGGTCAGATAAAGCGGCCACGCAAAGTTTGAGCACCAACGGAAGACATTTGGGGGTGCGGTGTGCCCAAACCAACATTCGCGAAACTCGGATTATCGTGAAAAATGTGTTAAAGCTCGTTATTTGATTTGAAATCGAGCAGGTTAATTCTGAAATGAGCTCGGACGCGTGATTGAAAAACAGGGAGAAAAAGAAACGGGTCCGGTACGACCTTCCGAGCATTTGAAATTGAAGTGTATAATACACGGTTTTCGGGATTCGGGGTCCGTAACAAAATTCTCGGAAATCACATAGAAAGTTCCTCGGGTCAGATAAAGCGGCCACAAAAGTTTGAGCACCAACGGAAGACATTTGGGGGTGCGGTGTACCTGAAACCGACATTCGTAGAAACTCGGATTATCGTGAAAAATGTGTTAAAGCTCGTTATTTGAAATTGAAATCGAACAGGTTGATTCTGAAATGAGCTCGGACGCGTGATTGAAAAACAGGGAGAAAAAAAACGGTCGTACGACCTTCGAGCAGTGAAATTGAAGTGTATAATACACGGTTTTTCGGGATTCGGGGTCCCGGAACAAAATTCTCGGAATGTAATCACATAGAAAGTTCCTCGGGTCGGATAAAGCGGCCACGCAAAGTTTGAGCACCAACGGAAGACATTTGGGGGTGCGGTGTACCCAAACCGACGTCGCCGAAACTCGGATTATCGTGAAAAATGTGTTAAAGCTCGTTATTTGAAATTTGAAATCGAACGGGTTAATTCTGAAATGAGCTCGGACGCGTGATTGAAAAACAGGGAGAAAAAAAACGGGGTCGTCGACCTTCGAACGGCGAAATTGAAGTGTATAATACACGGTTTTCGGGATTCGGGGTCCGAACAAAATTCTCGGAAATCACATAGAAAGTTCCTCGGGTCGGATAAAGCGGCCACGCAAAGTTTGAGCACCAACGGAAGACATTTGGGGGTGCGGTGTGCCCAAACCAACATTCGCGAAACTCGGATTATCGTGAAAAATGTGTTAAAGCTCGTTATTTGAAATTTGAAATCGAGGTTAATTCTTGAAATGAGCTCGGACGCGTGATTGAAAAAAAGGGAGAAAAAAAAAGCAGGTCGGTACGACCTTCCGAGCATTTGAAATTGAAGTGTATAATACACGGTTTTTCGGGATTCGGGGTCCCGAAACAAAATTCTCCGGAAATCACATAGAAAGTTCCTCGGGTCGGATAAAGCGGCCACGCAAAGTTTGAGCACCAACGGAAGACATTTGGGGGTGCTGGTGTGCCACAAACCAGCATTCGCCGAAACTCGGATTATCGTGAAAAATGTGTTAAAGCTCGTTATTTGAAATTTGAAATCGAACGAGTTAATTCGAAATGAGCTCGGACGCGTGATTGAAAAACGGGGAAAAAAAAGCGGGTCGTTACGACCTTCGAGCAATTTGAAATTGAAGTGTATAATACACGGTTTTCGGGATTCCGGGGTCCCGGAACAAAATTCTCGGAAATCACATAGAAAGTTCTCGGGTCAGATAAAGCGGCCACGCAAAGTTTGAGCACCAACGGAAGACATTTGGGGGTGCCGGTGTGCCACAAACCAGCATTCGCCAAAACTCGTATTATCGTGAAAAATGTGTTAAAGCTCGTTATTTGAGATTGAAATCAAACAGGTTAATTCCTGAAATGAGCTCGGACGCGTGATTGAAAAACAGGGAGAAAAAGCAGGGTCGTACGACCTTCCGAGCAGTGAAATTGAAGTGTATAATACACGGTTTTCGGGATTCGGGGTCCGGAACAAAATTCTCGGAAATCACATAGAAAGTTCCTCGGGTCGGATAAAGCGGCCACGCAAAGTTTGAGCACCAACGGAAGACATTTGGGGGTGCCGGTGTGCCACAAACCGACATTCGCCGAAACTCGGATTATCGTGAAAAATGTGTTAAAGCTCGTTATTTGAAATTTGAAATCGAACGAGGTTAATTCTGAAATGAGCTCGGACGCGTGATTGAAAAACGGGGAGAAAAACAGGGGTCGGTACGACCTTCCCGAGCATTTGAAATTGAAGTGTATAATACACGGTTTCGGGATTCGGGGGTCCGGAACAAAATTCTCCGGAAATCACATAGAAAGTTTCTCGGGTCAGATAAAGCGGCCACGCAAAGTTTGACCACCATCGGAAGGCATTTGGGGGTGCCGGTGTGCCACAAACCAGCATTCGTAGAAACTCGGATTATCGTGAAAAATGTGTTAAAGCTCGTTATTTGATGCCGAAATCGAACAGGTTAATTCCTGAAATGAGCTAGGACGCGTGATTGAAAAACAGGGAGAAAAAGAAAACGGGTCAGGTACGACCTTCCGAGCATTTGAAATTGAAGTGTATAATACACGGTTTTTCGGGATTCGGGGTCCCGAAACAAAATTCTCCGGAAATCACATAGAAAGTTTCTCGGGTCGGATAAAGCGGCCACGCAAAGTTTGAGCACCAACGGAAGACATTTGGGGGTGCCGGTGTGCCACAAACCGACATTCGCCGAAACTCGGATTATCGTGAAAAATGTGTTAAAGCTCGTTATTTGAGGCTGAAATCGAACGAGGGTTAATTCTTGAAATGAGCTCGGACGCGTGATTGAAAAACGGGGAGAAAAAAAACGGGTCGTTACGACCTTCCGAGCATTTGAAATTGAAGTGTATAATACACGGTTTTTCGGGATTCGGGGTCCCGGAACAAAATTCTCAAGAAATCACATAGAAAGTTTCTCGGGTCGGATAAAGCGGCCACGCAAAGTTTGAGCACCAACGGAAGACATTTGGGGGTGCTGGTGTGCCACAAACCAACATTCGCCGAAACTCGGATTATCGTGAAAAATGTGTTAAAGCTCGTTATTTGAATTTGAAATCGAACGGGTTAATTCTGAAATGAGCTCGGACGCGTGATTGAAAAACAGGGAGAAAAAAAACGGTCGTCAGTACGACCTTCCGAAGCAGTTTGAAATTGAAGTGTATAATACACGGTTTTTCGGGATTCGGGGTCCCGGAACAAAATTCTCAAGAAATCACATAGAAAGTTCCTCGGGTCAGATAAAGCGGCCACGCAAAGTTTGAGCACCAACGGAAGACATTTGGGGGTGCGGTGTGCCAAACCGACATTCGCGAAACTCGGATTATCGTGAAAAATGTGTTAAAGCTCGTTATTTGAGGTGAAATCGAACAGGTTAATTCCTGAAATGAGCTCGGACGCGTGATTGAAAAACGAGGAGAGAAAAAAAGACGGGGTCGTACGACCTTCAAGCAACTTTGAAATTGAAGTGTATAATACACGGTTTTCGGGATTCGGGGTCCGGAACAAAATTCTCAGGAAATCACATAGAAAGTTCTCGGGTCGAGATAAAGCGGCCACGCAAAGTTTGAGCACCAACGGAAGACATTTGGGGGTGCGGTGTGCCACAAACCAGCATTCGCCGAAACTCGGATTATCGTGAAAAATGTGTTAAAGCTCGTTATTTGAAATTTGAAATCGAACGAGGTTAATTCTGAAATGAGCTCGGACGCGTGATTGAAAAACGAGGGAAAAATAAAGAGGGTCCGGTACGACCTTCGAGCATTTGAAATTGAAGTGTATAATACACGGTTTTCGGGATTAGGGGTCCGGAACAAAATTCTCGGAAATCACATAGAAAGTTCCTCGGGTCGGATAAAGCGGCCACGCAAAGTTTGAGCACCAACGGAAGACATTTGGGGGTGCCGGTGTGCCACAAACCGGCATTCGCCGAAACTCGGATTATCGTGAAAAATGTGTTAAAGCTCGTTATTTGAAATTTGAAATCGAACAGAGTTAATTCTTGAAATGAGCTCGGACGCGTGATTGAAAAACGAGGAGAAAAGAAACGGGGTCGTACGACCTTCCGAGCATTTGAAATTGAAGTGTATAATACACGGTTTTCGGGATTCGGGGGGTCCGGAACAAAATTCTCGGAAATCACATAGAAAGTTCTCGGGTCGGATAAAGCGGCCACGCAAAGTTTGAGCACCAACGGAAGACATTTGGGGGTGCCGGTGTGCCGAAACCGGCATTCGCCAGAAACTCGGATTATCGTGAAAAATGTGTTAAAGCTCGTTATTTGATATTAATTGAAATCGAATGAGGTTAATTCTTGAAATGAGCTCGGACGCGTGATTGAAAAACGGGGAGAAAAAAAACGGGTCGTTACGACCTTCCGAACAGTGCGAAATTGAAGTGTATAATACACGGTTTTTCGGGATTCCAAGGTCCGGAACAAAATTCTCCGGAAATCACATAGAAAGTTCCTCGGTTCAGATAAAGCGGCCACGCAAAGTTTGAGCACCAACGGAAGACATTTGGGGGTGCCGGTGTGCCTACAAACCGGCATTAGAAACTCGGATTATCGTGAAAAATGTGTTAAAGCTCGTTATTTGAAATTTGAAATCGAACGGGTTAATTCTTGAAATGAGCTCGGACGCGTGATTGAAAAACGAGGAAAAAAAAGAAAGAGGGTCGTACGACCTTCCGAGCGGTTGAAATTGAAGTGTATAATACACGGTTTTCGGGATTCCGGGGTCCGGAACAAAATTCTCCGGAAATCACATAGAAAGTTCCTCGGGTCGAATAAAGCGGCCACGCAAAGTTTGAGCACCAACGGAAGACATTTGGGGTGCCGGTGTGCCACAAACCAGCATTTGCCGAAACTCGGATTATCGTGAAAAATGTGTTAAAGCTCGTTATTTGATTTCTGAAATCGAACAGGTTGATTCTGAAATGAGCTCGGACGCGTGATTGAAAAACGGGGAAAAAAACGGGGTCGGTACGACCTTCCGAGCAAATTTGAAATTGAAGTGTATAATACACGGTTTTCGGGATTCGGGGTCCGGAACAAAATTCTCAGGAAATCACATAGAAAGTTCCTCGGGTCGGATAAAGCGGCCACGCAAAGTTTGAGCACCAACGGAAGACATTTGGGGGTGCCGGTGTGCCACAAACCGGCATTCGCCGAAACTCGGATTATCGTGAAAAATGTGTTAAAGCTCGTTATTTGAGGGTGAAATCGAACAAGTTAATTCTGAAATGAGCTCGGACGCGTGATTGAAAAACGAGGAGAAAAAAAAGGGGGTCGTACGACCTTCGAGCATTTGAAATTGAAGTGTATAATACACGGTTTTCGGGATTAGGGGTCCGGAACAAAATTCTCAGGAAATCACATAGAAAGTTCCTCGGGTCGGATAAAGCGGCCACGCAAAGTTTGAGCACCAACGGAAGACATTTGGGGGTCGGTGTGCCAAACCGACATTCGCGAAACTCGGATTATCGTGAAAAATGTGTTAAAGCTCGTTATTTGAGGTGAAATCGAACAGGTTAATTCCTGAATGAGCTCGGACGCGTGATTGAAAAACAGGGAGAAAAAGAAACGGGGTCGTCGACCTTAAAAAAATTTGAAATTGAAGTGTATAATACACGGTTTTTCGGGATTAAGGGGGTCCGGAACAAAATTCTCGGAAATCACATAAAAGTTCCTCGGGTTAGATAAAGCGGCCAGCAAAGTTTGAGCACCAACGGAAGACATTTGGGGGTGCCGGTGTGCCACAAGCCGACGTTCGCGAAAGCTTCGGATTATCGTGAAAAATGTGTTAAAGCTCGTTATTTGAATCTGAAATCGAACAGGTTAATTCTTGAAATGAGCTCGGACGCGTGATTGAAAAACGAGGGAAAAAAGCGGGGTCGTCGACCTTCCGAGCAGTGAAATTGAAGTGTATAATACACGGTTTTCGGGATTAGGGTCGGAACAAAATTCTCCGGAAATCACATAGAAAGTTCTCGGGTCAGATAAAGCGGCCACGCAAAGTTTGAGCACCAACGGAAGACATTTGGGGGTGCCGGTGTGCCTATAAACCGGCATTCGCGAAACTCGGATTATCGTGAAAAATGTGTTAAAGCTCGTTATTTGATTTGAAATCGAAGCAGGTTAATTCTGAAATGAGCTCGGACGCGTGATTGAAAAACAGGGAGAAAAATAAATAGGGTCGGTCACGACCTTAGAGCATTTTGAAATTGAAGTGTATAATACACGGTTTCGGGATTCGGGGTCCGGAACAAAATTCTCGAAATCACATAGAAAGTTCCTCGGGTCAGATAAAGCGGCCACGCAAAGTTTGAGCACCAACGGAAGACATTTGGGGGTGCCGGTGTGCCACAAACCGACATTCGCCGAAACTCGGATTATCGTGAAAAATGTGTTAAAGCTCGTTATTTGGTGAAATCGAATAGGTTAATTCTGAAATGAGCTCGGACGCGTGATTGAAAAACAGGGAGAAAAAAAACGCGGGTCGTATGCGACCTTCCGACGAGCATTTGAAATTGAAGTGTATAATACACGGTTTTTCGGGATTCGGGGTCCCGGAACAAAATTCTCAGGAAATCACATAGAAAGTTCCTCGGGTAGATAAAGCGGCCACGCAAAGTTTGAGCACCAATGGAAGACATTTGGGGGTGCCGGTGTGCCACAAACCAGCATTCGCCGAAACTCGGATTATCGTGAAAAATGTGTTAAAGCTCGTTATTTGAGGCTGAAATCGAACAGGTTAATTCTGAAATGAGCTCGGACGCGTGATTGAAAAACAGGGAGAAAAAGAAACGGGGTCCGTACGACCTTCCGAGCAGGAAATTGAAGTGTATAATACACGGTTTTCGGGATTCGGGGTCGAACAAAATTCTCGGAAATCACATAGAAAGTTCCTCGGGTCAGATAAGCGGCCACGCAAAGTTTGAGCACCAACGGAAGACATTTGGGGGTGCCGGTGTGCCACAAACCGACATTTCGCGAAACTCGGATTATCGTGAAAAATGTGTTAAAGCTCGTTATTTGAAATTGAAATCGAACAGGTTGATTCTGAAATGAGCTCGGACGCGTGATTGAAAAACAGGGAGAAAAAAACGGGGTCAGTACGACCTTCCGAGCAATTTGAAATTGAAGTGTATAATACACGGTTTCGGGATTCGGGGTCCGGAACAAAATTCTCCGGAAATCACATAGAAAGTTCCTCGGGTCGGATAAAGCGGCCACGCAAAGTTTGAGCACCAACGGAAGACATTTGGGAGTGCCGGTGTGCCACAAACCAGCATTCGCCGAAACTCGGATTATCGTGAAAAATGTGTTAAAGCTCGTTATTTGATTTGAAATCGAACGAGGTTAATTCTGAAATGAGCTCGGACGCGTGATTGAAAAACAGGGAGAAAAAGAAACGGGGTCGTACGACCTTCGAACGGTTGAAATTGAAGTGTATAATACACGGTTTCGGGATTAGGGGTCCGGAACAAAATTCTCCGGAAATCACATAGAAAGTTCCTCGGGTCAGATAAAGCGGCCACGCAAAGTTTGAGCACCAACGGAAGACATTTGGGGGTCCGGTGTGCCACAAACCAGCATTCGCCGAAACTCGGATTATCGTGAAAAATGTGTTAAAGCTCGTTATTTGAAATTTGAAATCAAACGAGGTTAATTCTGAAATGAGCTCGGACGCGTGATTGAAAAACAGGGAGAAAAATAAACAGGGTCGGGTACGACCTTCCGAGCATTTGAAATTGAAGTGTATAATACACGGTTTTTCGGGATTCGGGGTCCCGGAACAAAATTCTCCGAAATCACATAGAAAGTTCCTCGGGTCGGATAAAGCGGCCACGCAAAGTTTGAGCACCAACGGAAGACATTTGGGGTGCCGGTGTGCCACAAACCAGCATTCGCGGAAACTCGGATTATCGTGAAAAATGTGTTAAAGCTCGTTATTTGAATTTGAAATCGAACGAGGTTAATTCTGAAATGAGCTCGGACGCGTGATTGAAAAACAGGGAGAAAAAAAACATGGTCGGTACGACCTTCGAGCGATTTGAAATTGAAGTGTATAATACACGGTTTTCGGGATTAGGGGTCCGGGAACAAAATTCTCCGGAAATCACATAGAAAGTTCCTCGGGTCAGATAAAGCGGCCACGCAAAGTTTGAGCACCAACGGAAGACATTTGGGGGTGCCGGTGTGCCCTGAAACCGGCATTCGCGAAACTCGGATTATCGTGAAAAATGTGTTAAAGCTCGTTATTTGAAATTTGAAATCGAACGGGTTAATTCTGAAATGAGCTCGGACGCGTGATTGAAAAACAGGGAGAAAAAAACTCGGGGTCGTACGACCCGGGCAGGTGAAATTGAAGTGTATAATACACGGTTTTCGGGATTAGGGGTCGGAACAAAATTCTCGGAAATCACATAGAAAGTTCCTCGGGTGAGATAAAGCGGCCACGCAAAGTTTGAGCACCAACGGAAGACATTTGGGGGTGCCGGTGTGCCACAAACCGGACATTAACAGCTAAAACTCGGATTATCGTGAAAAATGTGTTAAAGCTCGTTATTTGAATCGGTGAAATCGAACAAGTTAATTTCCTGAAATGAGCTCGGACGCGTGATTGAAAAACGAGGAAGAAAAAAGAAACGAGTGGACGACCTTAGAGTTTGAAATTGAAGTGTATAATACACGGTTTCGGGATTCGGGGTCCGGAACAAAATTCTCGGAAATCACATAGAAAGTTCCTCGGGTCAGATAAAGCGGCCACGCAAAGTTTGAGCACCAACGGAAGACATTTGGGGGTGCCGGTGTGCCACAAACCGGCATTCGCCGAAACTCGGATTATCGTGAAAAATGTGTTAAAGCTCGTTATTTGAAATTTGAAATAAAATAGGTTAATTCTTGAAATGAGCTCGGACGCGTGATTGAAAAACGGGGAGAAAAAAAAAACGAAAATTCTGTACGACCTAAAACGAGTAGTGAATATGAAGTGTATAATACACGGTTTTGGGATCAAAGGGGAAACAAAATTCTCCGGAAATCACATAAAAGTTCCTCGGGTTAGATAAAGCGGCCACGCAAAATTTGAGCACCAACGGAGAACATTTGGGGGTGCCGGTGTTAGCAAACGCATTAGAAACTCGGATTATCGTGAAAAATGTGTTAAAGCTCGTTATTTGATTGCTGAAATCGACAGGTTAATTCTTGAAATGAGCTCGGACGCGTGATTGAAAAACGGGGAGAAAAAGAAACGGGGGTCCGTACGACCTTCCAGCATTTGAAATTGAAGTGTATAATACACGGTTTTTCGGGATTCGGGGTCCCGGAACAAAATTCTCCGGAAATCACATAGAAAGTTCTCGGGTCAGATAAAGCGGCCACGCAAAGTTTGAGCACCAACGGAAGACATTTGGGGGTGCCGGTGTGCCTGATAAACCGGACATTCGTAGAAACTCGGATTATCGTGAAAAATGTGTTAAAGCTCGTTATTTGGTGAAATCGAACGAGGTTAATTCTGAAATGAGCTCGGACGCGTGATTGAAAAACAGGGAGAAAAAAAATAGGGTCCGTTACGACCTTCCGAACGGCTGAAATTGAAGTGTATAATACACGTTTTTTCGGGATTAGGGGTCCGGAACAAAATTCTCCTAGAAATCACATAGAAAGTTCTCGGGTCGGATAAGCGGCCACGCAAAGTTTGAGCACCAACGGAAGACATTTGGGGGTGCGGTGTGCCACAAACCAGCATTCGCCGAAACTCGGATTATCGTGAAAAATGTGTTAAAGCTCGTTATTTGAAATTTGAAATCGAACGGGTTAATTCCTGAAATGAGCTCGGACGCGTGATTGAAAAACAGGGAGAAAAAAAAACGGGGTCGAGTACGACCTTCGAGCAGTGAAATTGAAGTGTATAATACACGGTTTTCGGGATTCGGGGTCCGAACAAAATTCTTGGAAATCACATAGAAAGTTCCTCGGGTCGGATAAAGCGGCCACGCAAAGTTTGAGCACCAACGGAAGACATTTGGGGGTCGGTGTGCCTGAAACCGGCATTCGCGAAACTCGGATTATCGTGAAAAATGTGTTAAAGCTCGTTATTTGAGGTGAAATCGAACAGGTTAATTCTGAAATGAGCTCGGACGCGTGATTGAAAAACAGGGAGAAAAAGAAACGGGGTCCGTACGACCTTCGAGCAACTAGAAATTGAAGTGTATAATACACGGTTTTCGGGATTCGGGGTCCGGAACAAAATTCTCGGAAATCACATAGAAAGTTCCTCGGGTCGGATAAAGCGGCCACGCAAAGTTTGAGCACCAACGGAAGACATTTGGGGGTGGTGTGTCCTGAAACAAGCATTCGCGAAACTCGGATTATCGTGAAAAATGTGTTAAAGCTCGTTATTTGAGGCTGAAATCGAACCGGGTTAATTCTGAAATGAGCTCGGACGCGTGATTGAAAAACAGGGAGAAAAAAAAACGGGTTCGGTACGACCTTCCGAGCATTTTTTTGAAATTGAAGTGTATAATACACGGTTTTCGGGATTAGGGTCCGGAACAAAATTCTCGGAAATCACATAGAAAGTTCTCGGGTCGGATAAAGCGGCCACGCAAAGTTTGAGCACCAACGGAAGACATTTGGGGGTGCCGGTGTGCCTGAAACCGACGTTCGCAGAAACTCGGATTATCGTGAAAAATGTGTTAAAGCTCGTTATTTGAGGTGAAATCGACGAGTTAATTCTGAAATGAGCTCGGACGCGTGATTGAAAAATAGGGAGAAAAAAAACAGGGTCAGTGCGACCTTCCCGAACACTGAAATTGAAGTGTATAATACACGGTTTTCGGGATTAGGGGTCCGGAACAAAATTCTCGGAAATCACATAGAAAGTTCTCGGGTGGATAAAGCGGCCACGCAAAGTTTGAGCACCAACGGAAGACATTTGGGGGTGCCGGTGTGCCACAAACCGCATTCGCGAAACTCGGATTATCGTGAAAAATGTGTTAAAGCTCGTTATTTGAAATTTGAAATCGAACGGGTTAATTCCTGAAATGAGCTCGGACGCGTGATTGAAAACCAGGGAGAAAAAGAAACTAAGGTCGGTACGACCTTCGAGTAAATTTGAAATTGAAGTGTATAATACACGGTTTTCGGGATTATGGGGGTCCGGAACAAAATTCTCGGAAATCACATAGAAAGTTCCTCGGGTCGGATAAAGCGGCCACGCAAAGTTTGAGCACCAACGGAAGACATTTGGGGGTGCGGTGTGCCACAAACCAGCATTCGCCGAAACTCGGATTATCGTGAAAAATGTGTTAAAGCTCGTTATTTGATTTGAAATCGAACAAGGTTAATTCTTGAAATGAGCTCGGACGCGTGATTGAAAAAGGGGAAAAAAAAACGGGGTCGGTACGACCTTCGAGCATTTGAAATTGAAGTGTATAATACACGGTTTCGGGTTCGGGGTCCGGAACAAAATTCTCAGGAAATCACATAGAAAGTTCCTCGGGTTAGATAAAGCGGCCACGCAAAGTTTGAGCACCAACGGAAGACATTTGGGGGTGCGGTGTGCCACAAACCAGCATTCGCCGAAACTCGGATTATCGTGAAAAATGTGTTAAAGCTCGTTATTTGAACGGTGAAATCGAACGGGTTAATTCTGAAATGAGCTCGGACGCGTGATTGAAAAACAGGGAGAAAAGAAACGGGGTTCGGTACGACCTTCCGAGCATTTGAAATTGAAGTGTATAATACACGGTTTTCGGGATTAGGGGTCCGGAACAAAATTCTCCGGAAATCACATAGAAAGTTCCTCGGGTCGGATAAAGCGGCCACGCAAAGTTTGAGCACCAACGGAAGACATTTGGGGGTGCGGTGTGCCCTAAACCAACATTCGCGAAACTCGGATTATCGTGAAAAATGTGTTAAAGCTCGTTATTTGAAATTTGAAATCGAACGGGTTAATTCTGAAATGAGCTCGGACGCGTGATTGAAAAACAAGGAGAAAAAGAAACGGGGTCCGTCGACCTTCGAGCAGTGAAATTGAAGTGTATAATACACGGTTTTCGGGATTCGGGGTCCGGAACAAAATTCTCAGGAAATCACATAGAAAGTTCCTCGGGTCGGATAAAGCGGCCACGCAAAGTTTGAGCACCAACGGAAGACATTTGGGGGTGCCGGTGTGCCACAAACCGACATTCGCCGAAACTCGGATTATCGTGAAAAATGTGTTAAAGCTCGTTATTTGATTTCTGAAATCGAAAGTTAATTCTGAAATGAGCTCGGACGCGTGATTGAAAAACAGGGAGAAAAAGAAATAGGGTTTTACGACCTTCCGAGCATTTGAAATTGAAGTGTATAATACACGGTTTTCGGGATTAAAGTCAGGAACAAAATTCTCGGAAATCACATAGAAAGTTCCTCGGGTCAGATAAAGCGGCCACGCAAAGTTTGAGCACCAACGGAAGACATTTGGGGGTGCGGTGTGCCAGAAACCAACATTCGCCGAAACTCGGATTATCGTGAAAAATGTGTTAAAGCTCGTTATTTGAGGCTGAAATCGAACGGGTTAATTCTTGAAATGAGCTCGGACGCGTGATTGAAAAACGGAAGAAAAAGAAAAAAGGGTCGTGCGACCTTCCGGCATTTGAAATTGAAGTGTATAATACACGGTTTTCGGGATTCCGGGGTCCCGGAACAAAATTCTCCGGAAATCACATAGAAAGTTCCTCGGGTCAGATAAAGCGGCCACGCAAAGTTTGAGCACCAACGGAAGACATTTGGGGGTGCCGGTGTGCCACAAACCAGCATTCGTCGAAACTCGGATTATCGTGAAAAATGTGTTAAAGCTCGTTATTTGAGGCTGAAATCGAACAGGTTAATTCCTGAAATGAGCTCGGACGCGTGATTGAAAAACGAGGGAAAAGAAAAATAGGGTCAGTACGACCGACCGAGCATTTGAAATTGAAGTGTATAATACACGGTTTTTCGGGATTCCGGGGTCCCGGAACAAAATTCTCCGGAAATCACATAGAAAGTTCTCGGGTCAGATAAAGCGGCCACGCAAAGTTTGAGCACCAACGGAAGACATTTGGGGGTGCCGGTGTGCCACAAACCAGCATTCGCCGAAACTCGGATTATCGTGAAAAATGTATTAAAGCTCGTTATTTGAGTCTGAAATCGAACAGGTTAATTCTTGAAATGAGCTCGGACGCGTGATTGAGAAACATGGAGAAAATGAAACAGGATCCGGTACGACCTTCCGAGCATTTGAAATTTGAAGTGTATAATACACGGTTTTTCGGGATTCCCGAACAAAATTCTCCGGAAATCACATAGAAAGTTCCTCGGGTCGGATAAAGCGGCCACGCAAAGTTTGAGCACCAACGGAAGACATTTGGGGGTGTGCCTTGGGTGTGCGAAAACCGGCATTTAGAAACTCGGATTATCGTGAAAAATGTGTTAAAGCTCGTTATTTGGTGAAATCGAACAGGTTAATTCTGAAATGAGCTCGGACGCGTGATTGAAAAACATGGGAAAAAAAGGGTCGATTAAACGACCTTGAGTATTATACATTTTGAAATTGAAGTGTATAATACACGGTTTTGGGATTCAAGTGGTCGGGAACAAAATTCTCCGGAAATCACATAGAAAGTTCCTCGGGTCGGATAAAGCGGCCACGCAAAGTTTGAGCACCAACGGAAGACATTTGGGGGTGCCTAGGTGTGCCGAGGAAGAAAACGGCATTAATTGAAACTCGGATTATTGAAAAATGTGTTAAAGCTCGTTATTTGAGGCGAAATCGAACGAGGTTAATTCTGAAATGAGCTCGGTTGTAGCGTGATTGAAAACGGGGAAAAAAAGAAACGGGTCGTACGACCTTCGACAGTGAAATTGAAGTGTATAATACACGGTTTTCGGGATTCCAGGGTTCCGGAACAAAATTCTCCCGGAAATCACATAAAAGTTCCTCGGGTCGGATAAGCGGCCACGCAAAGTTTGAGCACCAACGGAAGACATTTGGGGGTGCCGGTGTGCCACAAACCGAAAGCATTCGTAGAAACTTCGGATTATCGTGAAAAATGTGTTAAAGCTCGTTATTTGAGGTGAAATCGAACAGGTTAATTCCTGAAATGAGCTCGGACGCGTGATTGAAAAAGAGGGAGAAAAGAAAAGGGGGTCGTCACGACCTTCCGAGCGGTGAAATTGAAGTGTATAATACACGGTTTTCGGGATTCGGGGTCCGGAACAAAATTCTCGGAAATCACATAGAAAGTTCCTCGGGTCAGATAAAGCGGCCACGCAAAGTTTGAGCACCAACGGAAGACATTTGGGGGTGCCGGTGTGCCACAAACCAGCATTCGCCGGAACTCGGATTATCGTGAAAAATGTGTTAAAACTTGTTATTTGAGGTGAAATCAAAAGGTTAATTCACTTAGAAATGAGCTCGGACGCGTGATTGAAAAACGGGGAGAAAAAAATAGGGTCGGTGCGACCTTCGAGCATTTGAAATTGAAGTGTATAATACACACGGTTTTCGGGATTCAAGGGTCCGGAACAAAATTCTCCGGAAATCACATAGAAAGTTTCTCGGGTCGGATAAAGCGGCCACGCAAAGTTTGAGCACCAACGGAAGACATTTGGGGGTACCGGTGTGCCACAAACCAACATTCGCCAAAACTCGGATTATCGTGAAAAATGTGTTAAAGCTCGTTATTTGCTCCTGAAATCGAACAAGTTAATTCTGAGAAATGAGCTCGGACGTGTGATTGAAAAACGAGGAGAAAAAGAAACGAGGGTCGTGCGACCTTCGACAGTGAAATTGAAGTGTATAATACACGGTTTTTCGGGATCCGGGGTCCCGGAACAAAATTCTCCGGAAATCACATAGAAAGTTCCTCGGGTCGGATAAAGCGGCCACACAAAGTTTGAGCACCAACGGAAGACATTTGGGGGTGCGGTGTGCCAGAAACCAGCATTCGCGAAACTCGGATTATCGTGAAAAATGTGTTAAAGCTCGTTATTTGAAATTTGAAATCGAACGAGGTTAATTCTGAAATGAGCTCGGACGCGTGATTGAAAAACAGGGAGAAAAAGAAGCGAGTCGGTCGACCTTCCGAGAGTTTTGAAATTGAAGTGTATAATACACGGTTTCGGGATTCGGGGTCCGGAACAAAATTCTCGAAATCACATAGAAAGTTCCTCGGGTCGGATAAAGCGGCCACGCAAAGTTTGAGCACCAACGGAAGACATTTGGGGGTGCGGTGTGCCCACAAACCGGCATTCGTGAAACTCGGATTATCGTGAAAAATGTGTTAAAGCTCGTTATTTGGAGCTGAAATCGAACAGGTTGATTCTGAAATGAGCTCGGACGCGTGATTGAAAAACAGGGAGAAAAAGAAACGGGGTCGGTGCGACCTTCCGAGCAGTTTGAAATTGAAGTGTATAATACACGGTTTTCGGGATTAGGGGTCCGGAACAAAATTCTCCGGAAATCACATAGAAAGTTCCTCGGGTCAGATAAAGCGGCCACGCAAAGTTTGAGCACCAACGGAAGACATTTGGGGGTGCCGGTGTGCCACAAACCGGCATTCGCGAAACTTCGGATTATCGTGAAAAATGTGTTAAAGCTCGTTATTTAGGCTGAAATCGAACAGGTTAATTCCCGAAATGAGCTCGGACGCGTGATTGAAAAAAAGGAGAAAAAAACGGTCGTACGACCTTCGAGCATTTGAAATTGAAGTGTATAATACACGGTTTTCGGGATTCGGGTTCCCGGAACAAAATTCTCCGGAAATCACATAGAAAGTTCCTCGGGTCGAGATAAAGCGCCACGCAAAGTTTGAGCACCAACGGAAGACATTTGGGGTCTTGGGTGTGCCTGAAACCAACATTCGCGAAACTCGGATTATCGTGAAAAATGTGTTAAAGCTCGTTATTTAATTTGAAATCGAACAGGTTAATTCTGAAATGAGCTCGGACGCGTGATTGAAAAACAGGGAGAAAAAAAACGGGTCAATTCGACCTTCCGAGCATTTGAAATTGAAGTGTATAATACACGGTTTTCGGGATTCGGGGTCCGGAACAAAATTCTCGGAAATCACATAGAAAGTTCCTCGGGTCAGATAAAGCGGCCACGAAAAGTTTGAGCACCAACGGAAGACATTTGGGGGTGCCGGTGTGCTACAATCCGGCATTCGCGAAACTCGGATTATCGTGAAAAATGTGTTAAAGCTCGTTATTTGAAATTTGAAATCGAGCAGGTTAATTCACGAAATGAGCTCGGACGCGTGATTGAAAAAAGGGAAAAAAAAAGCGGGGGTCAGTGCGACCTTCCGAGCAGTGGGGAGTGAAGTGTATAATACACGGTTTTTCGGGATTAGGGGTCCGGAACAAAATTCTCGGAAATCACATAGAAAGTTCCTCGGGTCAGATAAAGCGGCCACGGAAAGTTTGAGCACCAACGGAAGACATTTGGGGGTCGGTGTACCCAAAAACCCGACATTCCTCGAAACTCGGATTATTGAAAAATGTGTTAAAGCTCGTTATTTGATTTGAAATCGAACAGGTTAATTCTTGAAATGAGCTCGGACGCGTGATTGAAAAACGGGGAGAAAAAATAACGGGTCGCTCGACCTTAGAGTAATTTGAAATTGAAGTGTATAATACACGGTTTTTCGGGATTAAAGGGGTCCGAACAAAATTCTCCGGAATCACATAAAAGTTCCTCGGGTTAGATAAAGCGGCCATGCAAAGTTTGAGCACCAACGGAAGACATTTGGAGGTGCCGGTGTGCACAAACTGACATTGCCGAAACTCGGATTATCGTGAAAAATATGTTAAAAGCTCGTTATTTGGTGAAATCGAACAGTTAATTCTTGAAATGAGCTCGGACGCGTGATTGAAAAACGGGAGAAAAAGAATCGGGGTCAGTACGACCTTCGACAATTTGAAATTGAAGTGTATAATACACGGTTTTCGGGATTACGGGTCAGGAACAAAATTCTCGGAAATCACATAGAAAGTTCCTCGGGTCAGATAAAGCGGCCACGCAAAGTTTGAGCACCAACGGAAGACATTTGGGGGTGCCGGTGTGCCACAAACCCGCATTCTCCGAAACTCGGATTATCGTGAAAAATGTGTTAAAGCTCGTTATTTGTTGGTGAAATCGAAGGGTTAATTCTGAAATGAGCTCGGACGCGTGATTGAAAAACAGGGAAAAAAAACGGTCGGTACGACCTTCCGAGCAGTGAAATTGAAGTGTATAATACACGGTTTTCGGGATTCGGGGGTCCGGAACAAAATTCTCCGGAAATCACATAGAAAGTTCATCGGGTCGGATAAAGCGGCCACGCAAAGTTTGAGCACCAACGGAAGACATTTGGGGGTGCCGGTGTGCCACAAACCCGGCATTCGCGAAGCTCGGATTATCGTGAAAAATGTGTTAAAGCTCGTTATTTGGAGCTGAAATCGAACGGAGTTAATTCTGAAATGAGCTCGGATGCGTGATTGAAAAACGAGGAGAAAAAGAAAGGGGTCCGTACGACCTTCGAGCATTTGAAATTGAAGTGTATAATACACGGTTTTCGGGATTAGGGGTCCGGAACAAAATTCTCCGGAAATCACATAGAAAGTTCCTCGGGTTAGATAAAGCGGCCACGCAAAGTTTGAGCACCAACGGAAGACATTTGGGGGTGCCGGTGTGCCAGAAACCAGCATTCGCCGAAACTCGGATTATCGTGAAAAATGTGTTAAAGCTCGTTATTTAAATTTGAAATCGAAACGGAGTTAATTCGAAATGAGCTCGGACGCGTGATTGAAAAACGGGGAGAAAAAAAACGAGGGGGTCGTACGACCTTCCGAGCATTTGAAATTGAAGTGTATAATACACGGTTTTCGGGATTAGGGTCTCCGGAACAAAATTCTCGGAAATCACATAGAAAGTTCCTCGGGTCGGATAAAGCGGCCACGCAAAGTTTGAGCACCAACGGAAGACATTTGGGGGTGCCCCGGTGTGCCAAACCGGCATTCGCCGAAACTCGGATTATCGTGAAAAATGTGTTAAAGCTCGTTATTTGATTTTGAAATCGAAGCAGGTTAATTCTAAAATGAGCTCGGACGCGTGATTGAAAAAAAGGGAGAAAAAAAACGGGGTCGTCGACCTTCCGAGCAGTTTGAAATTGAAGTGTATAATACACGGTTTTGGGATTCCGGGGTCCGGAACAAAATTCTCAGGAAATCACATAGAAAGTTCCTCGGGTCGGATAAAGCGGCCACGCAAAGTTTGAGCACCAACGGAAGACATTTGGGGGTGCCGGTGTGCCCACAAACCGGCATTCGCTGAAACTGGATTATCGTGAAAAATGTGTTAAAGCTCGTTATTTGAAATTTGAAATCGAGCAGGTTAATTCTGAAATGAGCTCGGACGCGTGATTGAAAAACGAGGGGAGAAAAAAAGAGGGTCCGTACGACCTTCGAGCAGCTGAAATTGAAGTGTATAATACACGGTTTTCGGGATTCAGGGGTCCCGGAACAAAATTCTCCGGAAATCCCATAGAAAGTTCCTCGGGTCAGATAAAGCGGCCACATAAAGTTTGAGCACCAACGGAAGACATTTGGGGGTGCCGGTGTAAAACCCATTCGCAAGAAACTCGGATTATCGTGAAAAATGTGTTAAAGCTCGTTATTTGAAAGTGAAATCGAACGGGTTAATTCTGAAATGAGCTCGGACGCGTGATTGAAAAACAGGGAGAAAAAAAACAGGTCCGTACGACCTTCCGAGCAGTGAAATTGAAGTGTATAATACACGGTTTTTCGGGATTCGGGGTCCCGGAACAAAATTTCTCGGAAATCACATAGAAAGTTCTCGGTCGGATAAAGCGGCCACGCAAAGTTTGAGCACCAACGGAAGACATTTGGGGGTGCGGTGTGCCTGTAAACGACGTCGCCCGAAACTCGGATTATCGTGAAAAATGTGTTAAAGCTCGTTATTTGAAATTTGAAATCGAACGGGTTAATTCTTGAAATGAGCTCGGACGCGTGATTGAAAAACAGGGAGAAAAAGAAACGGGGTCCGGTACGACCTTCCGAGCAGTGAAATTGAAGTGTATAATACACGGTTTTCGGGATCCAGGGGTCCCGGAACAAAATTCTCCGGAAATCACATAGAAAGTTCCTCGGGTCATATAAAGCGACCCACGCAAGTTTGAGCACCAACGGAAGACATTTGGGGGTGCGGTGTGCTAAACCAACATTGCGAAACTCGGTTTATCGTGAAAAATGTGTTAAAGCTCGTTATTTGATTTGAAATCAACAGGTTAATTCTGAAATGAGCTCGGACGCGTGATTGAAAAACAGGGAGAAAAAAAAAACGGGGTCGCTACGACCTTGAGCATTTGAAATTGAAGTGTATAATACACGGTTTTCGGGATTAAGGTCCGGAACAAAATTCTCCGGAAATCACATAGAAAGTTCTCGGGTCAGATAAAGCGGCCACGCAAAGTTTGAGCACCAACGGAAGACATTTGGGGTCTTGCCGGTGTGCGGAAAACCGGCATTCGCAGAAACTCGGATTATCGTGAAAAATGTGTTAAAGCTCGTTATTTGAGTCTGAAATCGAACAGGTTAATTCCTGAAATGAGCTCGGACGCGTGATTGAAAAACAGGGAGAAAAAAAACAGGGTCCGGTACGACCTTCCGAACGGCTGAAATTGAAGTGTATAATACACGGTTTTTCGGGATTCCGGGGTCCCGGAACAAAATTCTCAGGAAATCACATAGAAAGTTCCTCGGGTCAGATAAAGCGGCCACGCAAAGTTTGAGCACCAACGGAAGACATTTGGGGTGCCGGTGTGCCACAAACCAGCATTCGCAGAAACTCGGATTATCGTGAAAAATGTGTTAAAGCTCGTTATTTGAGGCTGAAATCGAACAGGTTAATTCTAAAAATGAGCTCGGACGCGTGATTGAAAAATAGGAGAGAAAAACGGGTCGATCGACCTTCCGAAGCATTTGAAATTGAAGTGTATAATACACGGTTTTGGGATTCGGGGTCCGGAACAAAATTCTCGGAAATCACATAGAAAGTTCCTCGGGTCAGATAAAGCGGCCACGCAAAGTTTGAGCACCAACGGAAGACATTTGGGGGTGTCGGTGTGCCACAAACCAGCATTCGCCGAAACTCGGATTATCGTGAAAAATGTGTTAAAGCTCGTTATTTGAGGCTGAAATCGAACAGGTTAATTCTGAAATGAGCTCGGACGCGTGATTGAAAAACAGGGAGAAAAAAAAAGCGGTCAAATTCGACCTTCCGAGCAGGTGAAATTGAAGTGTATAATAATACACGGTTTTTCGGGATTACGGGGTCCCGGAACAAAATTCTCAGGAAATCACATAGAAAGTTCCTCGGGTGGATAAAGCGCCACGCAAAGTTTGAGCACCAACGGAAGACATTTGGGGGTGCCGGTGTGCCACAAACCAGCATTCGCCGAAACTCGGATTATCGTGAAAAATGTGTTAAAGCTCGTTATTTGAGGTTGAAATCGAACAAGTTAATTCCTGAAATGAGCTCGGACGCGTGATTGAAAAACAGGGAGAAAAAGAAACAAGGTCAGTACGACCTTCGAGCATTTGAAATTGAAGTGTATAATACACGGTTTTTCGGGATTCGGGGTCCGGAACAAAATTTCTCCGAAATCACATAGAAAGTTCCTCGGGTCGGATAAGCGGCCACGCAAAGTTTGAGCACCAACGGAAGACATTTGGGGCGGTGTGCCTGAAACCGGCATTCGCGAAACTCGGATTATCGTGAAAAATGTGTTAAAGCTCGTTATTTGAAATTTGAAATCGAGCAGGTTAATTCACGAAATGAGCTCGGACGCGTGATTGAAAAACAGGGAGAAAAGAAACGGTCGTTCGACCTTCGAAGCAATTTGAAATTGAAGTGTATAATACACGGTTTTTGGGATTCAGGAGGTCCGGAACAAAATTCTCCGGAAATCACATAGAAAGTTCCTCGGGTCGGATAAAGCGGCCACGCAAAGTTTGAGCACCAACGGAAGACATTTGGGGGTGTTGGTGTGCGAAAACCAACATTCGCGAAACTCGGATTATCGTGAAAAATGTGTTAAAGCTCGTTATTTGAGGCTGAAATCGAACAGGTTAATTCTGAAATGAGCTCGGACGCGTGATTGAAAACGGGAGAAAAAAACGGTCGGTACGACCTTTCGAGCATTTGAAATTGAAGTGTATAATACGGTTTCGGGATTCGGGTCCGGAACAAAATTCTCCGGAAATCACATAGAAAGTTTCTCGGGTCAGATAAAGCGGCCACGCAAAGTTTGAGCACCAACGGAAGACATTTGGGGGTGCCGGTGTGCCACAAACCAGCATTCGCAGAAACTCGGATTATCGTGAAAAATGTGTTAAAGCTCGTTATTTGAGGCTGAAATCGAACAGGTTAATTCCTGAAATGAGCTCGGACGCGTGATTGAAAAACAGGGAGAAAAAGAAACAGGGTCCGGTACGACCTTCCGAAGCAAGTGAAATTGAAGTGTATAATACACGGTTTCGGGATTCGGGGTCCGGAACAAAATTCTCGGAAATCACATAGAAAGTTCCTCGGGTCAGATAAGCGGCCACGCAAAGTTTGAGCACCAACGGAAGACATTTGGGGGTGCCGGTGTGCCCACTGAACCGGCGTTCGCCGAGAAACTCGGATTATCGTGAAAAATGTGTTAAAGCTCGTTATTTTGGTGAAATCGAAACGGGTTAATTCTGAAATGAGCTCGGACGCGTGATTGAAAAACAAGGAGAAAAAGAAACGGGGTCCGTCGACCTTCCGAGCAGTGAAATTGAAGTGTATAATACACGGTTTTCGGGATTCGGGGGTCCGGAACAAAATTCTCAGGAAATCACATAGAAAGTTCCTCGGGTCGGATAAAGCGGCCACGCAAAGTTTGAGCACCAACGGAAGACATTTGGGGGTGGTGGTGTGCCACAAACCGACGATTTGAAACTCGGATTATCGTGAAAAATGTGTTAAAGCTCGTTATTTGGTGAAATCGAACGGGTTAATTCTGAAATGAGCTCGGACGCGTGATTGAAAAACAGGGAAAAAAAACGGGGTCGGTACGATTTCGAGCAGTGAAATTGAAGTGTATAATACACGGTTTTCGGGATTCGGGTTCCCGGAACAAAATTCTCCGGAAATCACATAAAAAGTTCTCGGGTCAGATAAACGGCCACGCAAAGTTTGAGCACCAACGGAAGACATTTGGGGGTGCTGGTGTGCCACAAACCGACATTCGTGAAACTCGGATTATCGTGAAAAATGTGTTAAAGCTCGTTATTTGAAATTTGAAATCAAAGCAGTTAATTCTGAAATGAGCTCGGACGCGTGATTGAAAACGAGGGAGAAAAACCGGGTTAAGTCACGACCTTCCGAGCATGTTAAAAATTGAAGTGTATAATACACGGTTTTCGGGATTCGGGGTCCGGAAAAAATTCTCGGAAATCACATAGAAAGTTCCTCGGGTCAGATAAGCGGCCACGCAAAGTTTGAGCACCAACGGAAGACATTTGGGGGTGCCGGTGTGCCTAAATCCGGCATTCGCGAAACTCGGATTATCGTGAAAAATATGTTAAAGCTCGTTATTTGAGGCTGAAATCGAACAGGTTAATTCTTGAAATGAGCTCGGACGCGTGATTGAAAAACAGGGGGAAAAAGAAATAGGGTCGTCACGACCTTCCAAACGAGTTGAAATTGAAGTGTATAATACACGGTTTTCGGGATTAGGGGTCCGGAACAAAATTCTCCGGAAATCACATAGAAAGTTCCTCGGGTCAGATAAAGCGGCCAGCAAAGTTTGAGCACCAACGGAAGACATTTGGGGATGCCGGTGTGCCACAAACCGGCATTCGCGAAACTCGGATTATCGTGAAAATGTGTTAAAGCTCGTTATTTAAATTTGAAATCAAACGAGGTTAATTCTGAAATGAGCTCGGACGCGTGATTGAAAAACAGGGAGAAAAAAACAGGTCGGTAGGACCTTAGAACAATTTGAAATTGAAGTGTATAATACACGGTTTTCGGGATTAGGGTCCGGAACAAAATTCTCAGGAAATCACATTAGAAAGTTCCTCGGGTCGGATAAAGCGGCCACGCAAAGTTTGAGCACCAACGGAAGACATTTAGGAGTCGGTGTACCTAAACGGCATTCGCGAAACTCGGATTATCGTGAAAAATGTGTTAAAGCTCGTTATTTGAGGTTGAAATCGAACGGAGTTAATTCACGAAATGAGCTCGGACGTGTGATTGAAAAAGCAGGGAGAAAAAAACGGGTCAGTCGACCTTCGAGCATTTTGAAATTGAAGTGTATAATACACGGTTTTCGGGATTAGGGGTCCGGAACAAAATTCTCGGAAATCACATAGAAAGTTCCTCGGATCAGATAAAGCGGCCACGCAAAGTTTGAGCACCAACGGAAGACATTTGGGGGTGCCGGTGTGCCACAAACCGCATTCGCAGAAACTCGGATTATCGTGAAAAATGTGTTAAAGCTCGTTATTTGAGGTTGAAATCGAGCAGGTTAATTCTGAAATGAGCTCGGACGCGTGATTGAAAAAGCGGGGAGAAAATAAAAAACAGGTCGATACGATTTCCGAGCATTTGAAATTGAAGTGTATAATACACGGTTTTCGGGATTAGGGGTCGAACAAAATTCTCAGAAATCACATAGAAAGTTCCTCGGGTCAGATAAAGCGGCCACACAAAGTTTGAGCACCAACGGAAGACATTTGGGGGTGCCGGTGTGCCACAAAACGACATTCGCGAAACTCGGATTATCGTGAAAAATGTGTTAAAGCTCGTTATTTGAGGCTGAAATCGAACAGGTTAATTCTGAAATGAGCTCGGACGCGTGATTGAAAAATAGGGAGAAAAGAAACGGGTCGTCGACCTTCCGACATTTGAAATTGAAGTGTATAATACACGGTTTTCGGGATTCAGGGGTCCCGGAACAAAATTCTCCGGAAATCACATAGAAAGTTCTCGGGTCAGATAAACGGCCACGCAAAGTTTGAGCACCAACGGAAGACATTTGGGGTTACGGTGTACTGGGAAAACCAACGTTCGCGAAACTCGGATTATTGAAAAATGTGTTAAAGCTCGTTATTTAAATTTGAAATCGAACGGGTTAATTCTGAAATGAGCTCGGACGCGTGATTGAAAAAGCAGGGGAAAAAAAACGGGGTCGGTACGACCTTCAGCATTTGAAATTGAAGTGTATAATACACGGTTTTTCGGGATTCAGGGGTCCGGAACAAAATTCTCGGAAATCACATAGAAAGTTCTCGGGTCGAGATAAAGCGGCCACGCAAAGTTTGAGCACCAACGGAAGACATTTGGGGGTGCCGGTGTGCCACAAACCGACATTCGCAGAAGCTTCGGATTATCGTGAAAAATGTGTTAAAGCTCGTTATTTGAAATTTGAAATCGAACAAGTTAATTCTGAAATGAGCTCGGACGCGTGATTGAAAAACAGGGAGAAAAAGAAGGGTCAGTACGACCTTCGAGCATTTGAAATTGAAGTGTATAATACACGGTTTTTCGGGATTCGGGGTCCCGGAACAAAATTTTCCGGAAATCGCATAGAAAGTTCCTCGGGTCAGATAAAGCGGCCACGCAAAGTTTGAGCACCAACGGAAGACATTTGGGTGTCTTGCGGTGTGCCTGAAAAACCGCGTTCGCGAAACTCGGATTATCGTGAAAAATGTGTTAAAGCTCGTTATTTGAGGTGAAATCGAACAGGTTAATTCCTGAAATGAGCTCGGACGCGTGATTGAAAAACGGGAGAAAAGAAAAGGGTCTTATACGACCTTTAGAGCATTTGAAATTGAAGTGTATAATACACGGTTTTGGGATTAGGTGTCCGGAACAAAATTCTCGGAAATCACATAAAAGTTCTCGGGTCAGATAAAGCGGCCACGCAAAGTTTGAGCACCAACGGAAGACATTTGGGGGTGCCGGTGTACCCTGAAACCAGCATTAGAAACTCGGATTATCGTGAAAAATGTGTTAAAGCTCGTTATTTGAAATTTGAAATCGAACAAGTTAATTCTGAAATGAGCTCGGACGCGTGATTGAAAAACAGGGAGAAAAAAAAAGGGGTCGGTCGACCTTTCGAACGGCTGAAATTGAAGTGTATAATACACGGTTTTTCGGGATTCGGGGTCCCGGAACAAAATTCTCCGGAAATCACATAGAAAGTTCCTCGGGTCGAATAAAGCGGCCACGCAAAGTTTGAGCACCAACGGAAGACATTTGGGGGTGCCGGTGTGCCACAAACAACCATTCGCCGAAACTCGGATTATCGTGAAAAATGTGTTAAAGCTCGTTATTTGAGGTGAAATCGAACAGGTTAATTCTGAAATGAGCTCGGGACGCGTGATTGAAAAACGGGGAGAAAAAAAACGGGGTCGTACGACCTTCCGAGCAAGCTGAAATTGAAGTGTATAATACACGGTTTTCGGGATTAGGGGTCCGGAACAAAATTCTCGGAAATCACATAGAAAGTTTCTCGGGTCAAATAAAGCGGCCACGCAAAGTTTGAGCACCAACGGAAGACATTTGGGGGTGCCGGTGTACCCGAGCAGCATTCGCAGAAACTCGGATTATCGTGAAAAATGTGTTAAAGCTCGTTATTTGAAATCGAAACGAATCGAAGTTAATTCACGAAATGAGCTCGGACGCGTGATTGAAAAACAGGGAGAAAAAGAAACGATGTCAGATACGACCTTAGAGCATTTGAAATTGAAGTGTATAATACACGGTTTCGGGATTAAGGGGTCCGGAACAAAATTCTCCGGAAATCATAGAAAGTTCTCGGGTCGGATAAAGCGGCCACGCAAAGTTTGAGCACCAACGGAAGACATTTGGGGGTGCCGGTGTGCCACAAACCGGCATTCGCAGAAACTCGGATTATCGTGAAAAATGTGTTAAAGCTCGTTATTTGAAATTTGAAATCGAGCAGGTTAATTCTGAAATGAGCTCGGACGCGTGATTGAAAAACAGGGAGAAAATAAAAGTCAGTCGACTTTCGAGCAGTGAAATTGAAGTGTATAATACACGGTTTTCGGGTTCGGGGTCGGGAACAAAATTCTCGGAAATCACATAGAAAGTTCTCGGGTGGATAAAGCGGCCACACAAAGTTTGAGCACCAACGGAAGACATTTGGGGTGTCGGTGTGCCTAAACCGACGCATTGTTGAAACTTCGGATTATCGTTAAAAATGTGTTAAAGCTCGTTATTTGAGGCTGAAATCGAGCGAGGTTAATTCTGAAATGAGCTCGGACGTGTGATTGAAAAATAGGGAGAAAAAGAAAGGGTCGTGCGACCTTCCCGAACATTGAAATTGAAGTGTATAATACACGGTTTTTCGGGATTCGGGGTCCCGGAACAAAATTCTCCGGAAATCACATAGAAAGTTCTCGGGTCAGATAAAGCGGCCACACAAAGTTTGAGCACCAGCGGAAGACGATTTGGGAGTGGGGTGTGCCTAAACCGGCATTCGCAGAAACTCGGATAATATTGAAAAATGTGTTAAAGCTCGTTATTTGAGGCTGAAATCGAACAGGTTAATTCTGAAATGAGCTCGGACGCGTGATTGAAAAACAGGGAGAAAAAAAAAGGGCCGATGCGACCTTCCGAAGCAGTGAAATTGAAGTGTATAATACCGCGGTTTTTGGATTAGGGGTCCGGAACAAAATTCTCAGGAAATCACATAGAAAGTTCCTCGGGTCAGATAAGCGGCCACGCAAAGTTTGAGCACCAACGGAAGACATTTGGGGGTGCCGGTGTGCCACAAGCGGCATTGCAAAACTCGGATTATCGTGAAAAATGTGTTAAAGCTCGTTATTTGAAATTTGAAATCGAACAAGTTAATTCTGAAATGAGCTCGGATGGCGTGATTGAAAAGCAGGAAGAAAAAGAAAGGTCGTCGACCTTCGAGCATTTAAAGTGAAGTGTATAATACGGTTTTCGGGATTAGGGGTCCGGAACAAAATTTCTCGGAAATCACATAGAAAGTTCCTCGGGTCAGATAAAGCGGCCCACGCAAAATTTGAGCACCAACGGAAGACATTTGCGTGGCGGTGTGAAACCGATATTCGCCGAAACTTCGGATAATATTGAAAAATGTGTTAAAGCTCGTTATTTGAGGCTGAAATCGAATAGATTAATTCCTGAAATGAGCTCGGATGGCGTGATTGAAAAGCGAGGAGAAAAACAAACGAGGGTCTTATCACGACCTTGAGCCCAGTGAATATTGAAGTGTATAAACACGGTTTTGGGATCCGGGAGTCCATAGAACAAATTCTCAGGAAATCACATAAAGTTCCTCGGGTTAGATAAGCGCTACGCAAAATTTGAGCACCAAGGAGAAGACATTTGCGGGCCCGGTGTGTGGCTCGGCGTGCTTGGCTTCGGATTATCGTGAAAAATGTGTTAAAGCTCGTTATTTGAGGCCGAAATCGAGCAGTTAATTCTGAAATGACGAGATGGCGTGTGATACCGCGTCGTTTAGTACAAAAGATAAAATTTATAAACTCCTATTAAGACTAACCTAGTAGTAATGCCGAGTCGATCCCGAAAGAGAGCGATTTGTAAACTTTAGTTGTCCTATGATCGATCTAAAGGTAACTATTATGGGGTTAGTTGAATGGTCATAACTAATAACAATGAAAAGAAATTTAACTAAAAATACGAATTAAACCGAGATAAAAGAAAGGTACTAGGATGTTGGTCATTCTGACGGCGCTGACAAACTAGGTCGATCAAATCAAACCACGAGTAAAGGCGGAAATAAGAGGTCTCTCGGTCCACTCTAACGAGATAGCATCTCTCGATCTCGCTATAGGGTCCTTAATGTCTATCTGACTCTCGTCTGGCGACTAATGGTCTAAACTATACCTATCTTTCGATCTTAGCCTTTTGTTGATCGAATTAATTGTGATCATAACCTACACCTTTCGGTCTAATGGTGATCACAAAAGAAGTATCTAGCTGGTGCGTGCATTCGGTTCCGTTAAATACAAGTTTAAAAACAATTAAAAGCGAAGTAAGTAACCTTACGAGGTCGGGTCGATCGACCAACAATATCGGTCGATCGGCCGACCTGTGAACCGATCCGTGTCTATCCTATTCTTGCGCCTAGCCATAAATCGCCTCATCCTAGCACTATGAGTTTAGCTACTCAGCGAAGGTAAAAACAACAATAAGACTAATGACAATTATGGAATTCATGTTTGATGTAAATAATAACGATGATGAAACGATAATTGGCTTGGGATCGCTAACTATCAATTCTAATCTAACAATGAAAGCAATAAACGATAAACTTAAGATTAGGGCAAAACAATAAGAAAATTCGGAGAAGCGATTAAGAATAAGCGGAATTCCAAGCAAGAATCGATATCCAAACCCTAATTGTCCGAAATAAACTAAAACCAATAATTTGTGAAACTTGATGTAAAATTACTCCTAAAAGACTTGATGATACCTTCTCTGATAGTTATGTTACGTTATATAGAAAATAAACACAACAACTATTTCCTAAACCTAAAACCTCACGGGCTTTGAGTTTCTAAATCTTTTAATTCTAAATAAGGTCTCGAAATATGGTCGATGTTGAAGATGCAGGTCGATCGACTGAATACTCAACAAGTGGTAACCACGGGATCCGATGGGTGGTCGATCGACCAAAGATGCTAGTCGATCAATAGGATTAGCGCTACTTGACTCCTTTAGACTCGTGGATTCGTCTTCGGGCCTTGGATTGCGCGCAAGCTTGTTCCTTAAGCGGTTCCTTACGTCATTTGCAATACGAGCTTACTTTCGGGGATGGATTGAAACGATTTCCGCTAAATTCTCACATTTCTGCAATAAAGTACAAAAGCACGAAAGTAGAGGAAAATAGAGAAATATGGGCATATATGGCACAATGAAGCTACGAAATGCGTGTAAAGGATGTAAAACATCATATAAATGACACGCATCAAATCTCCCCCAACCAAACCTTGCTTGTCCCCAAGCAAGAACTAGACTCGATCTAATGACCTAATGGAGCAGAGTTAAATCTGGAAGAATTGCAAGCTGTAAGACCGAACCAATTTAATGCACAACCAACAATCAACTAGTAACATGAATCATGCAAGCGAATTATAAAGGCGTCAAAAGCTGTGAGGCGAGTCAGTATGCAGACTTATCAAATTGGACTCTCACGAATTCGCTCAAATCACTCAATTAAACACGGTGATATATTTGTAAGATAGAAAGAATTAATATTGTAGTGACCCTCACCTAACTACGACCTATGAAAACATGCGGCAATAAATTATGAAACGACCTCTATGACCGTACATCGCATTCCAACCAAGCAGATGACCATTGACACATGAAGGTATAATTATGGAAATGTGAGGTATGGGTAAGAGAAGGCAAAACATTTTATGGTAAAGTGGAGATGCGGGTGATCAAGCTAGTACCAAAAGCGGAACCAAAGGAACAACATCAACTTCTTGCTCATAATCAAGCGAAAGCGGTGCTATAGCAAGCACAAAACTCACAAACTCAAACTATTAAATCAATAAACTCCCATATGATATAAATGGAACATGGGAGCAAAAATCGCAAAAGATAAGGATAAAACATGCGAATGATTGATTTTTCTTTCACGAATCTCCGTCGTCGACCATATTTGTGATCGATGTTATAAACTGATCTGAGGACCCTCTTTTTTTTTCTTTTGAATCATTTTTTTCATTCAACTTTTTCCTTTTTCTTTCCTCCTTTATTTCACTCTCCCAACAAACATCTCAATAGAGCATATACTACCAAAAATGAGTAACAAATCCGAAAACACGGACTACTAGCTTGACAAAGGACAGGCCAAATGTAGGATGTAGTAGATAGGACAAAAAGGATATTTTGGCATAGTGAAACTTATGGGTAGAATGAGAAAAACCTCTACCACATGTGTCAACTAACCACTAACCCTGATAAATGCGTACGGTATTAAGTAGATCAAATTCATAATTATGCAAATTAAGAAACATGCCTCATAAGAATTACTACTCACATTCCTAGATGAACTGGTCATGAATGACACCAGTTATAAGCTCTAAAAACTCAGAATATATGATGTAGCTTGCCAATAATCTAAATCGAGTCTCAAGTTCAGCAAATAATTAACGAAAACTTCGTAGATATGCACTTTACGATTCTACTAATAACATGTAAGTCTAGCAAGGCTCGAGGCAAAGCAGATGCAAATGCTAAATCATCATTTGAAATACTACCGTTCGGCTAAGCCTATATCTTTGAAATAAACGTGCATTTTGTGGAAATTTTTGAAATTTTTCAATTTTTTTTTTTGAATTTTCTGTATATATATGGCGAATATTAAACAAAGCGATGCAAAAAAAAAAAGTAAGCGTGAATCAAACAAATGAATGAAGTGCGGCCCAAAACCCTTCCCCAAACCAAATGCACAATGTCCCCATTGTGCAAAATCATGTAATGAAGAGAAATGGAAAACGGGAATTTGCGAGAAAAAGGGAAATAAAAACAAAGACGTAAAGTAGAGGCGTAGGAACTCACAAGACTTTAAAGCGCGGCAAAAAACCTCCCAAACGGGCGTGAGCTAGGAGGTTTGATGGCAGCGTGATGCTACAAACAAAGTGCTGAAGAGGCGAGAGAAAGCAACGCATAAGACCATGAAGAAAGCAATTTTGGGGCGTAAAAATTGTACGGTGAGATAAAGGAAGAAATAGACAATTCGGCCGGAAAAATAAAGTAGGTGAAAACTCCCTTAAATCATTTCGACCCCCTGGGGAGAAGCCGTGAGCGAACATAGCGGCGGCTGTCGATCGACCTAAAAAAGCGATCGTCGACGGATAATGTCGTGAAGCGGTAGCTCTGTAACCACGCCTTTCGGTCGATCGACCAAGAAACTAGTCGATCGGCCCTCTTCTTGCGATGTCTAATTTCTCGTAATTGCTCAATGATTGAGCTAGTAAGCTCACGAATACCTGCAAATGCACAATAATGCGCCCCAAGAATTACGCAAAACCGAAAGCGAAGTCTAAAGTACTTAAAAATCTAAGCAAACAAAATAAAAGCGAAGTTTTAGCGCACACAAAAGCAATAAAAAAAATAGTTGAAAGCGATAAAATGAAGTTTATAACGAAATTTGATCAACTAATAGTTGATCAAAAGGACAAGGGATGGCCTTCGCGACCACGGCTACTAGAGGTAGCCTCAATAGTGCTCATCTTATCGGTTGCACCCTTCTCGGCTTCTTGATCGGAGAGTTGGTGTCGGCGTCGTCTCTCCCGATCAGAGGCTCCTCGGAATCGTCGGACTCCAAATCCCCCATCTCACTTTAGTGGCTCATCTTCCACTTCCTCGTCGGTCCATAACTTAGGCATCAAGACCTCTCTCAGCTTGATGGGTTCTGTCATTTTGGAGCATCGGCGGTTCTTCCTTCCCAGGCAGCTCTGCCATTATCTAAAACAACAAAAGTCTTCCTCCTTTTGCTCCCAACGGGGCGGGAGTTATCTGGCGATAGTAATAGGGGCGGTCGGTTCGGGGAAGCACAAAAATGCGATCTCTTTTCGGGAACCGTATTCAGGTGTGAGCCACATGGCATCCTTCTTTTTGCGAGTTGGGCAAAAACGATAGAATGTTTCCAACCTTGAAGGTCAATGTTCCTAAAGCGTCAATAAGCGCACCGTGAGTGTGCGAAAGCAGCCTACCCAAAATGATGGGAATATGGTCATCCTCGGGCATGTCAAGGACAACAAAGTCAACAGGGAAGAAAAACTTCCCCTATGCGGGCGGAGTATGTCCTCTAGGACTCCTATAGGAAGCTCGACCGCGGATCGGTCGACCATCTGACTATCATTTGTGATAGCAAACCGGGTCAACTTAGAGTCTCTAGCTAAACTCAAGGGCATGACACTTATCTTGGCCCTAAGTCGCACAATGCCTTCTCAATTGAAAAGGCACCTGCTTTGCAAGGGCGCAGAAAAACTACCGGATCTTCTAATTTAAGGCGCGGTGTGAGGCAGATAAAGAACAAGACTCCTTTGTAAGTGCGGCCGGTGTGCCTTGTTTCAAGTGACAGCTTTTTTGACAACAATTGTTTCATAAATTTAGTGTAAGCGGGTACTTGGTTAACCAACTTCAAGGAAGGGACTTGCACATTAAGACTACGGATAACTTTCTCAAACTTATTGAAAGATACCTGTTCTTTGGTCGACACAGAGTCTCTCCGGGTATGGGGTGTAAGGAGCACCTTAGCCCTCTCTTCTAATTGCGCGCGCGTCCTTGGACTTTGGCTGAAAGGCCGTCACCTTCTCTTTGTTGAAGCTAGACCCTTCCTCGGGCCCGTCTCAAATGAGACCCGTTGGCCGTCATTGGATCGAACTTGGGCCGGGGTGACCCATCGGCATTCAGTACGCCCCTAAAAAACCAAGGATCGTGGTACCGAAACAAGTGGTCTCGTAAATTATTTGGCATTAAAGGACGAGACTCTTCAATATCGGCTGATGAAAGTGGTCGATCGACCACCTTCCTCGATCGATAAATTTGGAATGTCTGATTCGAAGCTCTTTGTAACTTCGTCGCTCGGTCGATCGACTAGGGATATCGATCGATCATTGAGATTCTGTGACGCCTTTTTCTTGGTGTTCGTTGAAGCTTTCCCTTTGCTTGTTTCTGGTTCATCTTTCCCAATGACATCTCGACCATAGCGGGACCCGTCAAGGATGGACCCGCTCCTCAATGTGATGGCATTTAGGGTCTCCTTTTGTTCGGGTTGAGTGGGTAAGTGCAAAGGAGCTCAGTGTTATTCTTACTAGCCAATTGAGCAATTTGGCTTTCTAATAGCTTCATCCAGCCTCTCTTGCTTGGGACTCCTTGACAACAGATTCTTAAGCTCTGCAAACTCGGAATTTTGTGATTGTTGTTGCGGCACATAAGGAGGCTTTAATCTGTTGTTGCTTTTGATGAGCGGCACATATGGTTCTGCTGTGGCGGAGGTTGAAGTGGGGTTTTGGACATTCTGGCTCCTCCAACTCGAGGTTCGGATGTGGTGGCTCGTAGTAGGTGTTTGTACTGCCTATAGTATTTGAAAAGGCCACATGATTCAAAGGACTAGGGCAGGGTTTTCGAGACATAGCCCTCAACTCCACACCTTTCTGAGGCAGGAAGGACCGTCTGCACAGCAGTGACTTGGTACATCCCACCTTTAGATGCTCCCCTAGCTCATATTTGTCGAATCTCGCGGTAAGAGCCTGGTGCGACGAGAGGAGGATTTATGACTCCCCTCTGGTTCCCTCTCGAATTCCCATACTCGGCCTTGTGGGTAGCTAGATCGTCAATGATCTTCCACCCCTTGGTTGCTCCTAGATTTTACCAAATCTCCCGTTGCTGCGACATCAAAATAGCCCCTCGATGCGTCGTACAACCCATTGTAGAAATGATTGCACAAACTCCACTTAGCAAACCCATGATGCGGTATGGTTCGCACCAACTTCTTGAATCGGACCCATGCCTCATGGAAATTTTCATCTGGCCCTTGTTTAAAACCCGTGATTTGGGCTCTAATAGCGATCGTCCTCGAAGCAGAAAAGTACTTCTTGTAGAACGCCAATGCTAATGTATTCCAATCATAATCTAAAGCGGCTCGGTCGGATCTCTATACCATTCCCTTGCTGACATCAGCGAAGGAGAAGATAAACATAGTCTCCTTGATCTGGTCTGGGTCACACCGTGGTGGGGGAATGGAAGCACGATGAGTCAATGAAAGGTCTCCATATGTTTGGCTGCATCTTCATTTCAGCTCCCCAATGGTTTTCTCTACCATAGTGATGTAGGTGGTTTTGGTTGAATTTTCAGCCTCCCGGGAGTTCGAACCCTTTATACAAGATTCGCGGCTGTTGGCTCGGAAAAACTAGCTATACTCGCTTCCTCGGCCATGACTGAAAACTCTGGAGAAGTAACTGTCTCACTGAAGATATAAAAGCGGGTGAAGGGTGGATTCTCCTCGAGCAGCTCGTTCTCGTAAAAGCTCGAATGAGAACTCGGCCCTTCATTTGTTGTTCTTGAAATAACCTCCTCTTAGCGTGCAAAGATCTCTCAATCTACGGATCAAGCGGCGTAATGGACCACCACTGAGACCTGCGCATAGAGGAAACTACAACAAAATATAAATACAGTTTGAGAGCGGATGTTCCTTAAACTAGAAAACTAAAAATAAAGACAACTAAAATTAGGACTATTGCCTCCCGTGGCAGCGTAAAATTTGATACCCGTCGTTGTAGTACCAAAGATAAAATTTTATAAACTCCTATTAAGACTAACCTAGGCTAGTGGTAACGAGAGTCGATCCTGAGAAGCGATTTGTAAACTTTAGTTGTCCTATGATCGATCTAAAGGTAACTATTATGGGGGTTGGTTGAATTGGTCTATAACTAATAACAATGAAAGAAATTTAACTAAAAATACAATTAAGCAGATAAAAGAAAGGTACTAGGATGTTGGTCATTCACGACTTGGCGGCAGCAAACTGGTCGGTCTAAATCAAACACGGGTAAAGGCGGGAAATAAGAGTCCTCTCGGTCCACTCCCTATGAGATAGCATCTCTCGATCTCGCTATAGGTCCCTAATGTCACTATCTTGACTCTCGTCTGGCGACTAATGGTCTAAACTATACCTATCTTTCGATCTTACTTGATTCGATCGAATTAATTGTGAAGCATAACCTACCCTACCTTTCGGTCTAATGGGTCGATCCAAAAAGTATCTAGCTGGTCGCATGCATTGGTTCGTTAAATACAAGTTTAAAAACAATTAAAAGCGAAGGTAACCTTACGAGGTCGGTCGATCGACCAACAATATCGATCGATCGGACACGCGAGTTCGATCCGTGTCTATCCTATTGCGCCTAGCCATAAATCGCCTACATCCTAGCACTATGAGTTTAGCTACTCATGACGAAGGTAAAAACAACAATAAGACTAATGACAATTATGGAATTCATGTTTGATGTAAATAATAACGATGATGAAACGATAATTGGCTTGGGATCGCTAACTATCAATTCTAATCTAACAATGAAAGCGATAAGCGATAAACTTAAGATTAGGGCAAAACAATCGAGAAATTCAGAGAAGCGATTAAGAATAAAAAGCGAAATTCAAGCAAGTCGATATCAAAACCTAATTGTCGAAATAAACTAAAACCAATAATTTGTGAAACTTGATGTAAAATTACTCCTAAAAGACTTGATGATACCTTCTCTACGATAGTTATATTCGTTATATAGAAAATAAACACAACAACTATTTCCTAAACCTAAAACCTCACGGGCTTTGAGTTTCTAAATCTTTTAATTCTAAATGCAGGTCTCGAAATATGGTCGATCACTGAAGATCTGAGTCGATGTTGAATACTCAAACAACAGTGGCACGGGATCAGATAGGTGGTCGATCGACCAAAGATGCTAGTCGTCGAGGATTAGTTTTGCTACTTGACTCCTTTAGACTCGTGGATTCGTCTTTGGGCCTTGGATTGCGCACGAGCTTGTTCCTTAAGCGGTTCCTTCGTCATTTGCAATCGGCTTACTCGGGGATGGATTGGCTTGATTTCGCTAAATTCTCCACATTTACGCAATAAAGTACAAAAGCACGAAAGTAGAGGAAAATAAAGAAATATGGGCATATATGGCACAATGAAGCTACGAAATGCGTGTAAAGGGATGTAAAACATCATATAAATGACACGCATCAGCGTGATTGAAAAAGCAAAGGAAGAAAAAGAAAGCGAGGGGTCGTCACGACCTTAGAGGCAATTTGAAATTGAAGTGTATAATACCACGGTTTTGAGGATTCGGTCGGAACAAAATTCTCGAAATCACATTGAAAGTTCCTCGGGTCAAATAAAGCGGCCGCTTAATTTGAGCACCAGCGGAAGATATTTGGGGTGCGGTGCCCAAACAAGCTTGACCCGAAGCTTCGGATTATCGTGAAAAATGTGTTAAAGCTCGTTATTTGAAATTTGAAATCGAAACAGGGTTAATTCAAAATGAGCTCGGACGTGTGATTGAAAAGCGAGGAGAAAAGCGGGTTAAAGTCACGACCTTGAGCATTTGAAAGTGAAGTGTATAATACGGTTTTGAGATTAGTAGTCCGGAACAAAATTCTCGGAAATCACATAGAAAGTTCCTCGGGTCGGATAAAGCGGCCACACAAAATTTGAGCACCAACGGAAGGCGATTTCTGGTGCGGTGTGCGAAACCGGCATTGGCAGAAACTTCGAATAATATTGAAAAATGTGTTAAAGCTCGTTATTTGAAATTTGAAATCGAAGCAGGTTAATTCACGAAATGAGCTCGGAGGGCGTGATTGAAAAAGCAGGGGAGAAAATAAAGAAAAGGTCGTACGACTTTCCGCGTTTGAAATTGAAGTGTATAATACACGGTTTTTAGGATTTGGGGTCCCGGAACAAAATTCTCAGGAAATCACATAGAAAGTTCCTCGGGTCGGATAAAGCGGCCACACAAAATTTGAGCACCAACGGAAGACATTTGGGGGTGTCGGTGTACCACAAACAAGCGTTCGTAGAAACTTCGGATTATCGTGAAAAATGTGTTAAAAACTCGTTATTTGAAATTTGAAATCGATTGAAGGTTAATTCACGAAATGAGCTCGGACGTGTGATTGAAAAACGGGGAAAAAAAAAGTCAATTACGACCTTCGAGCAGTGAAATTGAAGTGTATAATACGGTTTTCGGGATTAAGTGGTCCGGAACAAAATTCTCAGGAAATCACATAGAAAGTTCTCGGGTCGGATAAGCGGCCACACAAAGTTTGAGCACCAACGGAAGACATTTGGGGTCGGTGTGCGAGAAACCGGCGTTCGCGAAACTCGGAATAATATTGAAAAATGTGTTAAAGCTCGTTATTTGGTGAAATCGAGCAGGTTAATTCTGAAATGAGCTCGGACGCGTGATTGAAAAGCAGGGGAAAAAACGGGCCATGTCGACCTTCGAGCGGCTGAAATTGAAGTGTATAATACACGGTTTTTCGGGATTCCGTGGTCGCGGAACAAAATTCTCCGGAAATCACATAGAAAGTTCCTCGGGTGGATAAAGCGACCCCGCAAAGTTTGAGCACCAACGGAAGACATTTGGGGGTGCGGTGTACCCAAACAAAGCATTCAGCAAAACTCGGATTATCGTGAAAAATGTGTTAAAGCTCGTTATTTGAAATTTGAAATCGAACAAGTTAATTCTGAAATGAGCTCGGAGCGTGATTGAAAAACAGGAAGAAAAAAAACAGGTCAGAATACGACCTTGAGCAGTTGAAATTGAAGTGTATAATACACGGTTTCGGGATTCAGGGGTCCGGGAACAAAATTCTCCGGAAATCGCATAGAAAGTTCCTGGGGTCACATAAAGCGGCCACGCAAAATTTGAGCACCAACGAGAAGACATTTGCGAGTGCGGTGTGCCTCGAAACCGACATTCGCAGAAACTCGGATAATATTGAAAAATGTGTTAAAGCTCGTTATTTGAAGTGAAATCGAATAGATTAATTCTTGAAATGAGCTCGGACGCGTGATTGAAAAACGAGGGAGAAAAACAAGCGGGGTCTTGTGCGACCTTCCGGCCTGAATATGAAGTGTATAATACACGGTTTTGGGATTAGGGGTCCGAACAAAATTCTCGAAATCACATAAAAGTTCCTCGGGTTAGATAAAGCGGCTCACGCAAAATTTGAGCACCAACGGAAGACATTTGCAGTCTTAGGGTGTGCAAAAACCAACGATTCGCGAAACTCGGATTATCGTGAAAAATGTGTTAAAGCTCGTTATTTGAAATTTGAAATCGAGCGAGGTTAATTCTGAAATGAGCTCGGACGCGTGATTGAAAAAGCAGGAGAAAAAAAAGCGGGTCGTCGACCTTGAAGCAATTTGAAATTGAAGTGTATAATACACGGTTTTGGGATTAAGGTCCGGAACAAAATTCTCGAAATCACATAGAAAGTTCTCGGGTCGGATAAAGCGGCCACGCAAAGTTTGAGCACCAACGGAAGACATTTGGGGAAGCGGTGTGCGAGAAACCTTGCATTGCAGAAACTCGGATTATCGTGAAAAATGTGTTAAAACTTGTTATTTAAGGTGAAATCAAACGGGTTAATTCTGAAATGAGCTCGGACGCGTGATTGAAAAGCGGGGAGAAAAAAAAAAAGCGGGGTCGGTAGGACCTTCCGAACGGCTCAAATTGAAGTGTATAATACACGGTTTTTCGGGATTCAGGGTCTCGGAACAAATTCTCAGGAAATCACATTGAAAGTTCCTCGGGTGGATAAAGCGGCCACGCAAAGTTTGAGCACCAACGGAAGACATTTGGGGGTTCGGTGTGCCACAAACCATCATTCGCCGAAACTCGGATTATCTTGAAAAATGTGTTAAAGCTCGTTATTTGAAATTTGAAATCGAACAGAGTTAATTCTGAAATGAGCTCGGACGTGTGATTGAAAAACATGGGGAAAAAAAGCGGTCCGTCGACCTTAGAGCGGTGAAATTGAAGTGTATAATACGGTTTTCGGGATTGGGGTCGGAACAAAATTCTCGGAAATCACATAGAAAGTTTCTCGGGTCGGATAAAGCGGCCACACAAAATTTGAGCACCAACGGAAGACATTTAGGGGTGCCGTTGTACCGAAACCAGCATTCGCCGAAACTCGGATAATATTGAAAAATGTGTTAAAGCTCGTTATTTGAGGCTGAAATCGAACAGTTAATTCTTGAAATGAGTTAGCGTGATTGAAAAACAGGAGAAAAAAAAGCAAGTCGGTGCGACCTTCGAGCAGTGAAATTGAAGTGTATAATACACGGTTTTCGGGATTAGGGTTCGAACAAAATTCTCGAAATCACATAGAAAGTTCCTCGGGTCAGATAAAGCGGCCACGCAAAGTTTGAGCACCAACGGAAGACATTTGGGGGTGCGGTGTTCCACAAACCAGCGTCGGAAACTCGGTTTATCGTGAAAAATGAGTTAAAGCTCGTTATTTGAAATTTGAAATCAAACAGGTTAATTCTGAAATGAGCTCAGGACGCGTGATTGAAAAAGCGGGAGAAAAATAAAGAGGTCGAGGTCGAAACCGAGCGACCGAAATTGAAGTGTATAATACACGGTTTTCGGGATTCCGGGGTCCGGAACAAAATTCTCCGGAAATCACATAGAAAGTTCTCGGGTCAGATAAAGCGGCCACGCAAAATTTGAGCACCAACGGAAGATATTTGGGGTAGGTGTGCCACAAACCGACGTCGCCAAAACTCGGATTATCGTGAAAAATGGGTTAAAGCTCGTTATTTGGTGAAATCGAACGGGTTAATTCTGAAATAAGCTCGGACGCGTGATTGAAAAATAGAGGAAAAAAAGGGGGTCGTACGACCTTCGAGCAGTGAAATTGAAGTGTATAATACACGGTTTTTCGGGATTCAGGGGTCCGGAACAAAATTCTCGGAAATCACATAAAAGTTCCTCGGGTGAGATAAAGCGGCCACGCAAAAGTTTGAGCACCAACGGAAGACATTTGCGGGTGCGGTGTGCCTGAAACCAGCGTCGCGAAACTCGGATTATCGTGAAAAATATGTTAAAGCTCGTTATTTGAAATTTGAAATCGAACAGGTTAATTCTGAAATGAGCTCGGACGCGTGATTGAAAAGCGGGAGAAAAAAAACAGGGGTCGTACGACCTTCAAGCAATTTGAAATTGAAGTGTATAATACACGGTTTTTCGGGATTCCGGGGTCCGGAAACAAAATTCTCCGGAAATCACATAGAAAGTTCCTCGGGTCGGATAAAGCGGCCACGCAAAATTTGAGCACCAACGGAAGACATTTGGGGATCGGGTGTGCCACAAACCAACATTCGCGAAACTCGGATTATCGTGAAAATGTGTTAAAGCTCGTTATTTAAGGTGAAATCAAACGGGTTAATTCTGAGAAATGAGCTCGGACGCATGATTGAAAAACAGGAGAAAAAAAAGGGGTCGGTAGGACCTTCCGAGCAGCTGAAATTGAAGTGTATAATACACGGTTTTCGGGATCAGGGGTCTCGAACAAAATTCTCGGAAATCACATTGAAAGTTCCTCGGGTCAGATAAAGCGGCCACGCAAAATTTGAGCACCAACGGAAGATATTTGGGGTGCCGGTGTGCCCAAACCAGCATTCGCAGAAACTCGGATTATCGTGAAAAATGTGTTAAAGCTCGTTATTTGGTGAAATCGAGCAGGTTAATTCTGAAATGAGCTCGGACGTGTGATTGAAAAAACGAGGAGAAAAAAACGAGTCGTGCGACCTTGAGCAGTGAAATTGAAGTGTATAATACACGGTTTTCGGGATTCGGGGTCCGGAACAAAATTCTCGGAAATCACATAGAAAGTTCTCGGGTCGAGATAAAGCGGCCACGCAAAAGTTTGAGCACCAATGGAAGACATTTGGGGTGCGGTGTGCCACAAACCGGCATTCGCAAAACTCGGATTATCGTGAAAAATGTGTTAAAGCTCGTTATTTGAGGCTGAAATCGAAGCAGGTTAATTCTGAAATGAGCTCGGACGCGTGATTGAAAAACGAGGAGAAAATAAAAGAGGTCGTACGATTTTGAGCAGTGAAATTGAAGTGTATAATACACGGTTTTCGGGATTAGGGGTCCGGAACAAAATTCTCGAAATCACATAGAAAGTTTCGGGTCGAGATAAAGCGGCCACGCAAAGTTTGAGCACCAACGGAAGACATTTGGGGGAAGCGGTGTGCGAGAAACCAGCATTCGCCGAAACTCGGATTATCGTGAAAAATGTGTTAAAACTCGTTATTTGAGGCTGAAATCAAACAGGTTAATTCCTGAAATGAGCTCGGACGCGTGATTGAAAAACAGGGAGAAAAAAAAATAGGGTCGGTAGGACCTTCCGAGCATTTGAAATTGAAGTGTATAATACACGGTTTTTCGGGATTCAGGGGTCTCGGAACAAATTCTCGGAAATCACATTAGAAAGTTCCTCGGGTCGAGATAAAGCGGCCACGCAAAGTTTGAGCACCAACGGAAGACATTTGGGGTTCGGTGTGCCTGAACCGACATGCAAAACTCGGATTATCGTGAAAAATGTGTTAAAGCTCGTTATTTGAAATTTGAAATCGAACAAGGTTAATTCTGAAATGAGCTCGGACGTGTGATTGAAAAACGGGAGAAAAAAAGGGGTCGTCGACCTTCCGAGCATTTGAAATTGAAGTGTATAATACACGGTTTTCGGGATTAGGGGTCCGGAACAAAATTCTCGGAAATCACATAGAAAGTTCCTCGGGTCAGATAAAGCGGCCCACAAAGTTTGAGCACCAACGGAAGACATTTGGGGTTGCCGGTGTGCCTCAAACCGACATTCGCTTAGAAACTCGGATTATCGTGAAAAATGTGTTAAAGCTCGTTATTTGGAAATCGAAACGCAGTTAATTCTTGAAATGAGCTCGGACGCGTGATTGAAAAACGGGGAGAAAAAAAAACAGTGGTCAGTACGACCTTCCGAGCATTTGAAATTGAAGTGTATAATACACGGTTTTGGATTCAGGGGTTCCGGAACAAAATTCTCAGGAAATCACATAGAAAGTTCCTCGGGTCAGATAAAGCGGCCACGCAAAGTTTGAGCACTAACGGAAGACATTTGGGGGTGCCGGTGTTCCCTGAAACCGACATTCGTCGAAACTCGGTTTATCGTGAAAAATGTGTTAAAGCTCGTTATTTGAAATTTGAAATCAAACAGGTTAATTCTGAAATGAGCTCGGACGCGTGATTGAAAAACAGGGAGAAAAAAAAGGGGTCCGGTACGACCTTCCGAGCAGGTTGAAATTGAAGTGTATAATACACGGTTTTCGGGATTAGGGGTCCGGAACAAAATTCTCGGAAATCACATAGAAAGTTCTCGGGTCAGATAAAGCGGCCACGCAAAGTTTGAGCACCAACGGAAGACATTTGGGGAGTGCTTGGGTGTACCTGAAACCAGCATTCGCGAAAACTCGGATTATCGTGAAAAATGTGTTAAAGCTCGTTATTTGAGGCTGAAATCGACGAGGTTAATTCTGAAATGAGCTCGGACGTGTGATTGAAAAACGGGAGAAAAAAAACGGGTCGGTCGACCTTCCGAGCAGTGAAATTGAAGTGTATAATACACGGTTTTTCGGGATTCCAGGGTCCGGAACAAAATTCTCGGGAAATCACATAGAAAGTTCTCGGGTCGGATAAGCGGCCACGCAAAGTTTGAGCACCAACGGAAGACATTGGGGGGGTCGGTGTGCCCAAACCGGCATTCGCGAAACTCGGATTATCGTGAAAAATGTGTTAAAGCTCGTTATTTGAGACTGAAATCGAGCAGGTTAATTCCTGAAATAAGCTCGGACGCGTGATTGAAAAACAGGGAGAAAAAAAGAGGGTCGTGCGATTTCGAGCAGTGAAATTGAAGTGTATAATACACGGTTTTCGGGATTAGGGTCCGGAACAAAATTCTCCGGAAATCACATAGAAAGTTCCTCGGGTAGATAAAGCGGCCACGCAAAGTTTGAGCACCAATGGAAGACATTTGGGGGTGCGGTGTGCCTGAAACCAGCGTTCGCGAAACTCGGATTATCGTGAAAAATGTGTTAAAACTCATTTTTGAAGGTGAAATCAAACAGGTTAATTCTGAAATGAGCTCGGACGCGTGATTGAAAAACAGGGAAAAAAAAAATAGGGTCGGTAGGACCTTCGAGCAATTTGAAATTGAAGTGTATAATACACGGTTTTTCGGGATTCGGGGTCTCGGAACATAATTCTCAGGAAATCACATTGAAAGTTCCTCGGGTCAGATAAGCGACCCACGCAAAGTTTGAGCACCAACGGAAGACATTTGGGGGTTCGGTGTGCCACAAACCGACATTCGCGAAACTCGGATTATCGTGAAAAATGTGTTAAAGCTCGTTATTTGAGTTTGAAATCGAACAAGGTTAATTCTGAAATGAGCTCGGACGCGTGATTGAAAAACAGGAGAAAAAAAGCGGTCGTACGACCTTCGAGCATTTGAAATTGAAGTGTATAATACGGTTTTCGGGATCGGGGTCCGGAACAAAATTCTCGGAAATCACATAGAAAGTTCTCGGGTGGATAAAGCGGCCACACAAATTTGAGCACCAACGGAAGACATTTGGAGTGCGTTGTGCCTAAACCAGCATTCGCAAAACTCGAATTATTGAAAAATGTGTTAAAGCTCGTTATTTGAGGCTGAAATCGAACGGGTTGATTCTTGAAATGAGCTCGGACGCGTGATTGAAAAACAGGAAGAAAAAGAAACGGGGTCGATGCGACCTTCGAGCAGTGAAATTGAAGTGTATAATACACGGTTTTGGGATTAGGGGTTCGGAACAAAATTCTCGGAAATCACATAGAAAGTTCCTCGGGTCAGATAAAGCGGCCACGCAAAATTTGAGCACTAACGGAAGACATTTGGGGTGCGGTGTTCACAAACCGGCATTCGTCGAAACTTCGGTTTATCGTGAAAAATGAGTTAAAGCTCGTTATTTGAGGCTGAAATCAAGCTGAGTTAATTCTGAAATGAGCTCGGACGCGTGATTGAAAAACGAGGAGAAAAAAAACGGGGTCGATCGACCTTCCGAACGCTGAAAGTGAAGTGTATAATACACGGTTTTCGGGATTCGGGGTCCGGAACAAAATTCTCGGAAATCACATAGAAAGTTCTCGGGTCGAGATAAAGCGGCCACGCAAAGTTTGAGCACCAACGGAAGATATTTGGGGTGCCGGTGTGCCACAAACCAACATTCGCCAAAACTCGGATTATCGTGAAAAATGTGTTAAAGCTCGTTATTTGAAATTTGAAATCGAACAGTTAATTCTGAAATAAGCTCGGACGCGTGATTGAAAAATAGGAGAAAAAGCAGTCAAGTCGTCCTTCGAGCAGTGAAATTGAAGTGTATAATACACGGTTTTTCGGGATTCAGGTCCGGAACAAAATTCTCAGAAATCACATAAAAGTTCCTCGGGTGGATAAAGCGGCCACGCAAAATTTGAGCACCAACGGAAGACATTTGGGGTGCGGTGTGCCAGAAACCAGCATTCGCCGAAACTCGGATTATCGTGAAAAATATGTTAAAGCTCGTTATTTGGCTGAAATCGAGCAGGTTAATTCTGAAATGAGCTCGGACGCGTGATTGAAAAACAGGGAGAAAGAAAAAGTCGGTACGACCTTCCAAGCGGTGAAATTGAATTGTATAATACGGTTTTTCGGGATTACGGGGTCCGGAAAGAAAATTCTCGGAAATCACATAGAAAGTTCCTCGGGTCGAGATAAAGCGGCCACGCAAAGTTTGAGCACCAACGGAAGACATTTGGGGATCGGTGTGCGACAAGCCGACATTCGCCAGAAACTCGGATTATCGTGAAAATGTGTTAAAGCTCGTTATTTGGTGAAATCAAACGAGGTTAATTCACGAAATGAGCTCGGACGCGTGATTGAAAAACGAGGGGAAAAAAAAAACGGTCGGTAGGACCACCGAGCAGTGAAATTGAAGTGTATAATACACGGTTTTCGGGATTAGGGGTCTCGAGAACAAAATTCTCGGAAATCATTGAAAGTTCCTCGGGTCGGATAAGCGGCCACGCAAAGTTTGAGCACCAACGGAAGATATTTGGGGGTGCCGGTGTGCCACAAACCCGGCATTCGCGAAACTCGGATTATCGTGAAAAATGTGTTAAAGCTCGTTATTTGAGGTGAAATCGAACAGGTTAATTCCTGAAATGAGCTCGGACGTGTGATTGAAAAACAGGAGAGAAAAACGAGGGGTCGTCGACCTTGAGCAGGCTGAAATTGAAGTGTATAATACACGGTTTTCGGGATTAAGGGTCGGAACAAAATTCTCGGAAATCACATAGAAAGTTCCTCGGGTCAGATAAAGCGGCCACGCAAAGTTTGAGCACCAATGGAAGATATTTGGGGGTGCCGGTGTACCCCACAAACCGGCATTCGCCAAAACTCGGATTATCGTGAAAAATGTGTTAAAGCTCGTTATTTGAGGCTGAAATCGAACAGGTTAATTCTGAAATGAGCTCGGACGCGTGATTGAAAAGCGAGGGGAGAAAAAAAGAAGGGTCGAGTGACGATTTCGAGCAGTGAAATTGAAGTGTATAATACACGGTTTTGGGATTCGGGCTCCGGAACAAAATTCTCGGAAATCACATAGAAAGTTCCTCGGGTCAGATAAAGCGCCACGCAAAGTTTGAGCACTAACGGAAGACATTTGGGGGTGCCGGTGTTCCACAAACGGCATTAAATCGAAACTCGGTTTATCGTGAAAAATGAGTTAAAGCTCGTTATTTGGTGAAATCAAACGGGTTAATTCTGAAATGAGCTCGGACGCGTGATTGAAAAACAGGGAGAAAAAAACGAGTCGGGTCGATGCGACCTTAGAGCAGCCCAGAAATTGAAGTGTATAATACACGGTTTTCGGGATTCGGGGTCCGGAACAAAATTCTCGGAAATCACATAGAAAGTTCCTCGGGTCAGATAAAGCGGCCCACAAAGTTTGAGCACCAACGGAAGACATTTGGGGGTGCGGTGTACCCACAAACCAGACATTCGCCAAAACTCGGATTATCGTGAAAAATGGGTTAAAGCTCGTTATTTGAGGCTGAAATCAAACAGGTTAATTCTGAAATGAGCTCGGACGCGTGATTGAAAAATAGAGAAAAAAACGGGGTCAGTCGTCCTTCGAGCAGTGAAATTGAAGTGTATAATACACGGTTTCGGGATTCGGGGTCCGGAACAAAATTCTCGGAAATCACATAAAAGTTCCTCGGGTCGGATAAAGCGGCCACGCAAAGTTTGAGCACCAACGGAAGACATTTGGGGGTCGGTGTGCCTGAAAACCGGCATTCGCGAAACTCGGATTATCGTGAAAAATATGTTAAAGCTCGTTATTTGATTTGAAATCGAACAGGTTAATTCTGAAATGAGCTCGGACGCGTGATTGAAAAACAGGGAGAAAAAAAAACGGGGTCGTACGACCTTCGAGCATTTGAAATTGAAGTGTATAATACACGGTTTTCGGGATTAGGGTTCGGAACAAAATTCTCGAAATCACATAGAAAGTTCCTCGGGTCAGATAAAGCGGCCACGCAAAATTTGAGCACTAACGGAAGACATTTGGGGGTGCCGGTGTTCCACAAACCAGCATTCGTCGAAACTCGGTTTATCGTGAAAAATGAGTTAAAGCTCGTTATTTGCGGCTGAAATCAAACAGGTTAATTCCTGAAATGAGCTCAGACGCGTGATTGAAAAACAGGGAGAAAAATAAACAGGGTCGAGTCGACCTTCGAGCACAAGAAATTGAAGTGTATAATACACGGTTTTCGGGATTCGGGGTCCGGAACAAAATTCTCGGAAATCACATAGAAAGTTCCTCGGGTGAGATAAAGCGGCCACGCAAAATTTGAGCACCAACGGAAGATATTTGGGGAAGTGCGGTGTGCCTAAACCGGCATTCGCCAAAACTTCGGATTATCGTGAAAAATGGGTTAAAGCTCGTTATTTGGTGAAATCGACAGGTTAATTCTGAAATAAGCTCGGACGCGTGATTGAAAAATAGAGAGAAAAAAGCGGGGTCGTCACGTCCTTCGAGCAGTGAAATTGAAGTGTATAATACACGGTTTTCGGGATTCGGGGTCCGGAACAAAATTCTCGGAAATCACATAGAAAGTTCTCGGGTCGGATAAAGCGGCCACGCAAAATTTGAGCACCAACGGAAGACATTTGGGGGTGCGGTGTGCAGAAACCAGCGTTCGCGAAACTCGGATTATCGTGAAAAATGTGTTAAAGCTCGTTATTTAAGGCTGAAATCGAACAGGTTAATTCTTGAAATGAGCTCGGACGCGTGATTGAAAAACGGGGAGAAAAAAAACGAGTCGTTACGACCTCCCGAGCATTTGAAATTGAAGTGTATAATACACGGTTTTTCGGGATTCGGGGTCCCGGAACAAAATTCTCCGGAAATCACATAGAAAGTTCCTCGGGTCAGATAAAGCGGCCACGCAAAATTTGAGCACCAACGGAAGACATTTGGGGTGCCGGTGTGCCACAAACCAGCATTCGCCAAAACTCGGATTATCGTGAAAAATGTGTTAAAGCTCGTTATTTGAGGCTGAAATCAAACAGGTTAATTCCTGAAATGAGCTCGGACGCGTGATTGAAAAAGGGAGAAAAAAACGGGGCCAGTACGACCTTCGAGCAATTTGAAATTGAAGTGTATAATACACGGTTTTTCGGGATTCGGGGGTCTCGGAACAAAATTCTCGGAAATCACATAGAAAGTTCCTCGGGTCGGATAAAGCGGCCACGCAAAATTTGAGCACCAACGGAAGACATTTGGGGGTGCCGGTGTGCCACAAACCGGCATTCGTAGAAACTCGGTTTATCGTGAAAAATGAGTTAAAGCTCGTTATTTGGTGAAATCAAGCAGGTTAATTCTGAAATGAGCTCGGGCGTGATTGAAAAACGGGGAGAAAAATAAGCGGTCGGTCGACCTTCCAAAGACCGAAATTGAAGTGTATAATACACGGTTTATCGGGATTCGGGGTCCGGAACAAAATTCTCGGAAATCACATAGAAAGTTCCTCGGGTCGGATAAAGCGACCACGCAAAATTTGAGCACCAACGGAAGACATTTGGGGATGGTGTGCGAAAACCGCATTCGCAGAAACTCGATTATCGTGAAAAATGTGTTAAAGCTCGTTATTTGAAGGTGAAATCGACAGGTTAATTCTGAAATGAGCTCGGATCGTGATTGAAAAAGCGAGGGAAAAAAAAACGGGTCCGTTACGACCTTCCGAGCATTTGAAATTGAAGTGTATAATACACGGTTTTCGGGATTAGGGGTCCGGAACAAAATTCTCGGAAATCACATAGAAAGTTCCTCGGGTCGGATAAAGCGGCCACGCAAAATTTGAGCACCAACGGAAGACATTTGGGGGTGCGGTGTGCCGAGAAACCGACATTCGCGAAACTCGGATTATCGTGAAAAATGTGTTAAAGCTCGTTATTTAAAAATTTGAAATCGAACAGTTAATTCTGAAATGAGCTCGGACGCGTGATTGAAAAACGAGGAGAAAAAAAACGAGGGTCGTTACGACCTCCCGAGCAAAGTGAAATTGAAGTGTATAATACACGGTTTTCGGGATTAGGGGTCTCGGAACAAAATTCTCGGAAATCACATAGAAAGTTCCTCGGGTCGGATAAAGCGGCCACGCAAAATTTGAGCACCAACGGAAGACATTTGGGGGTGCCGGTGTGCCACAAACCCACATTCGCAAAACTCGGATTATCGTGAAAAATGTGTTAAAGCTCGTTATTTGAAATTTGAAATCGAGCGGGTTAATTCTGAAATGAGCTCGGACGCGTGATTGAAAAACAGGGAGAAAAAAAACGAGGGGTCGTTCGACCTCCGAGCATTTGAAATTGAAGTGTATAATACACGGTTTTCGGGATTCAGGGGTCTCGGAACAAAATTCTCCGGAAATCACATAGAAAGTTCCTCGGGTCAGATAAAGCGGCCACGCAAAATTTGAGCACCAACGGAAGACATTTGGGGGTGCCGGTGTGCCACAAACCAGCATTCGCCAAAACTCGGATTATCGTGAAAAATGTGTTAAAGCTCGTTATTTGAGGGTGAAATCGAACAGGTTAATTCCTAAAATGAGCTCCGACGCGTGATTGAAAAGCAGGGAGAAAAAAACGGGGCCCGTGCGACCTTCCGAGCAGTGAAATTGAAGTGTATAATACACGGTTTTCGGGATTAGGGGTCTCGGAACAAAATTCTCGGAAATCACATAGAAAGTTCCTCGGGTCAGATAAAGCGGCCACGCAAAATTTGAGCACCAACGGAAGACATTTGGGGTGTCGGTGTGCCCAAACCGCATTCGCGAAACTTCGGTTTATCGTGAAAAATGAGTTAAAGCTCGTTATTTAAATTTGAAATCAAACGGAGTTAATTCGAAATGAGCTCGGACGCGTGATTGAAAAGCGGGAGAAAAATAAACGAGGGTCGTCGACCTTCCAAGCAAAGAAATTGAAGTGTATAATACGGTTTATCGGGATCAGGGTCCCGGAACAAAATTCTCGGAAATCACATAGAAAGTTCTCGGGTCGAGATAAAGCGGCCACGCAAAATTTGAGCACCAACGGAAGACATTTGGGGGTGCGGTGTGCGAGCTCGACATTCGCAGAAACTCGAATTATCGTGAAAAATGTGTTAAAGCTCGTTATTTAAAAATTTGAAATCGACAGGTTAATTCCTGAAATGAGCTCGGACGCGTGATTGAAAAAGCGACGGGGAGAAAAAAAACGGGGTCCGTTCGACCTTAGAGCATTTGAAATTGAAGTGTATATATACACGGTTTTCGGGATTCGGGGTCCGGAACAAAATTCTCGGAAATCACATAGAAAGTTCCTCGGGTCAGATAAAGCGCCACGCAAAATTTGAGCACCAACGGAAGACATTTGGGGGAAGTGCCGGTGTGCGAGAAACCGCGCATTCGCGAAACTCGAATTATCGTGAAAAATGTGTTAAAGCTCGTTATTTAAAGGTGAAATCGAACGGGTTAATTCTGAAATGAGCTCGGACGCGTGATTGAAAAACGAGGGGAGAAAAAAAGCAGGGTCGTTCGACCTCGAGCAATTTGAAATTGAAGTGTATAATACACGGTTTTGGGATTAGGGGTCTCGGAACAAAATTCTCGGAAATCACATTGAAAGTTCCTCGGGTGAGATAAAGCGGCCACGCAAAGTTTGAGCACCAACGGAAGACATTTGGGGTGCGGTGTACCACAAACCCGACATTCGTAGAAACTTCGGATTATCGTGAAAAATGAGTTAAAGCTCGTTATTTGAAATTTGAAATCAAACAGGTTAATTCTGAAATGAGCTCGGACGCGTGATTGAAAAAGCGAGGGGAGAAAAATAAAGGGTCGAGTCGACCTTCCGAGCGCCGAAATTGAAGTGTATAATACACGGTTTTCGGGATTAGGGGTCCGGAACAAAATTCTCTGAAATCACATAGAAAGTTCCTCGGGTCGGATAAAGCGGCCACACAAAATTTGAGCACCAACGGAAGACGGTTGTGGGTGCGGTGTGCGAAAAACCGATTCGCCAGAAACTCGAATAATATTGAAAAATGTGTTAAAGCTCGTTATTTGAGGCTGAAATCGAACATGTTAATTCTGAAATGAGCTCGGACGCGTGATTGAAAAACAGGGAGAAAAATAAACGCGGGTCGTCGACCTTAGAGCAGTGAATATGAAGTGTATAATACACGGTTTTCGGGATTAGGGATCCGGAACAAAATTCTCGGGGAATCACATAAAAGTTCCTCGGGTTAGATAAAGCGCCACGCAAAATTTGAGCACCAACGGAAGACATTTGGGGGTGCGGTGTGCGAAACCGACATTCGCGAAACTTGGATTATCGTGAAAAATGTGTTAAAGCTCGTTATTTGAATTTGAAATCGAAACAGGTTAATTCTGAAATGAGCTCGGACGTGTGATTGAAAAACAGGGGGAAAAAAAGCGGTCAGTCGACCTTCGAGCATTTGAAATTGAAGTGTATAATACACGGTTTCGGGATTAGGAGTCCGGAACAAAATTCTCGGAAATAACATAGAAAGTTCCTCGGGTCGGATAAAGCGGCCACACAAAATTTGAGCACCAACGGAAGGCGATTTGCGGGTGCGGTGTGCGAGAAACCGACATTGCGAAACTTGGATTATCGTGAAAAATGTGTTAAAGCTCGTTATTTGAAATTTGAAATCGAACGGAGTTAATTCTTGAAATGAGCTCGGACGCGTGATTGAAAAGCGGGAGAAAAATAAACGGGGTCGGTACGACCTTCCGAGCAGTGAATATGAAGTGTATAATACACGGTTTTTTCGGGATTAGGGATCCGGAACAAAATTCTCACAGGAATCACATAAAAAGTTCCTCGGGTTAGATAAAGCGGCCACGCAAAATTTGAGCACCAACGGAAGACATTTGCGGGTGCGGTGTGCGAAAACCGGCATTCGCGAAACTCGGATTATCGTGAAAAATGTGTTAAAGCTCGTTATTTGAAATTTGAAATCGAGCAGTTTAATTCTTGAAATGAGCTCGGACGCGTGATTGAAAAATAGGAGAAAAACAAATAGGGTAAGTACGACCTTCCGAGCAGTGAAATTGAAGTGTATAATACGGTTTTTCGGGATTAGGGGTCCGGAACAAAATTCTCCGGAAATCACATAGAAAGTTCCTCGGGTCAGATATAAAGCGGCCACGCAAAGTTTGAGCACCAACGGAAGACATTTGCGTGTGCGGTGTGTCGAGAAACCGCATTCGCGAAACTCGGATTATCGTGAAAAGTATGTAAAAGCTCGTTATTTGAAATTTGAAATCGAACGAGTTAATTCACGAAATGAGCTCGGACGCGTGATTGAAAAACAGGGAGAAAAAGAAACGAGGGTCAGACGACCTTCGAGCAGTGAAATTGAAGTGTATAATACACGGTTTTCGGGATTAGGGGTTCGGAACAAAATTCTCGAGAAATCACATAGAAAGTTCCTCGGGTCGGATAAAGCGGCCACGCAAAATTTGAGCACTAACGGAAGACATTTGGGGGTGCCGGTGTGCCACAAACCAGCATTCGTCGAAACTCGGTTTATCGTGAAAAATGTGTTAAAGCTCGTTATTTGAGGCTGAAATCGAACAGGTTAATTCCTGAAATGAGCTCGGACGCGTGATTGAAAAATAGGAGAAAAACAAAGCTGGGTCGATCGACCTTCGAGCAGTGAAATTGAAGTGTATAAATACACGTTTTTCGGGATTAGGGGTCCGGAACAAAATTCTCGGAAATCACATAGAAAGTTCCTGCAGTGAGATAAAGCGGCCACGCAAAATTTGAGCACCAACGGAAGACATTTGCGTGTGCGGTGTGTCGAAACCTTGACATTCGCGAAACTCGGATTATCGTGAAAAATATGTAAAAGCTCGTTATTTGAGGTGAAATCGAACGAGGTTAATTCTGAAATGAGCTCGGACGCGTGATTGAAAAATAGGAGAAAAACAAACGGTCCGTCGACCTTCGAGCGGTGAAATTGAAGTGTATAAATACACGGTTTTTCGGGATTCCAGGGTCCGGAACAAAATTCTCGGGAAATCACATAGAAAGTTCCTCGGGTCGGATAAAGCGGCCACGCAAAATTTGAGCACCAACGGAAGACATTTGGGGTGCCGGTGTGCCACAAACCGGCATTCGCCGAAACTCGGTTTATCGTGAAAAATGTGTTAAAGCTCGTTATTTGCGGCTGAAATCAACAGGTTAATTCTGAAATGAGCTCGAGGGACGCGTGATTGAAAAACAGGAGAGAAAAATAAGCGGTCGTCGACCTTCCGAAGCAAAGAAATTGAAGTGTATAATACGGTTTATCGGGATTCCGGGGTCCGGAACAAAATTCTCGGAAATCACATAGAAAGTTCCTCGGGTCGAGATAAAGCGCAGCCACGCAAAATTTGAGCACCAACGGAAGACATTTGGGGATGCGGTGTGCGAAACCGACATTCGCAGAAACTCGAATTATCGTGAAAAATGTGTTAAAGCTCGTTATTTAAAATTTGAAATCGAGCAGGTAAATTCTGAAATGAGCTCGGACGCGTAATTGAAAAACGAGGGAAAAAAAACGGGGGTCGTTACGACCTTCCGAGTTTGAAATTGAAGTGTATAATACACGGTTTTCGGGATTAGGGGACTCGGAACAAAATTCTCGGAAATCACAAAGAAAGTTCCTCGGGTCGGATAAAGCGGCCACGCAAAATTTGAGCACCAACGGAAGATATTTGGGGGTGCCGGTGTGCCACAAACCAGCATTCGCCGAAACTCGGATTATCGTGAAAAATGGGTTAAAGCTCGTTATTTGATTTGAAATCGAACGAGGTTAATTCTGAAATGAGCTCGGACGCGTGATTGAAAAACAGGGAGAAAAAAACGTGGAGTCGATCACGACCTTCGAGCAGTGAAATTGAAGTGTATAATACACGGTTTTCGGGATTCGGGTTCCCGGAACAAAATTCTCGGAAATCACATAGAAAGTTCCTCGGGTCAGATAAAGCGGCCACGCAAAATTTGAGCACCAAAGGAAGACATTTGGGGGTGCGGTGTGCGAAACCGACATTCGCCCAAACTCGAATTATCGTGAAAAATGTGTTAAAGCTCGTTATTTAAAAATTTGAAATCGAGCAGGTTAATTCTGAAATGAGCTCGGACGCGTGATTGAAAAACAGGGAGAAAAACAAAGGGGTCAGTCGACCTTCGAGCGACCGAAGAAATTGAAGTGTATAATACACGGTTTTTCGGGATTAAAGTCTCGGAAAAAAATTCTCCGGAAATCACATAGAAAGTTCCTCGGGTCGGATAAAGCGGCCACACAAAATTTGAGCACCAACGGAAGGCGATTGCGGGTGCGGTGTGCGAGAAACCGATATTCGCGAAACTCGAATAATATTGAAAAATGTGTTAAAGCTCGTTATTTGAAATTTGAAATCGAAGCAGGTTAATTCTGAAATGAGCTCGGACGCGTGATTGAAAAACGGGGAGAAAAATAAACAGGGTCGGTACGACCTTCGAGCAGTGAATATGAAGTGTATAATACACGGTTTTCGGGATTAGGGGTCCGGAACAAAATTCTCGGGAATCACATAAAAAGTTCCTCGGTTGGATAAAGCGGCCACGCAAAATTTGAGCACCAACGGAAGACATTTGGGGGTGTCGGTGTGCGAAACCGGCATTCATGAGCTCGGATTATCGTGAAAAATGAGTTAAAGCTCGTTATTTAAAATTTGAAATCAAGCAGGTTAATTCTGAAATGAGCTCAGACGCGTGATTGAAAAAGCGAGGGAGAAAAATAAACGAGGGTCCGTCGACCTTCGAGCGACCAGAAATTGAAGTGTATAATACACGGTTTTCGGGATCAGGGTCTCGGAAAAAATTCTCGGAAATCACATAGAAAGTTCCTCGGGTCGGATAAAGCGGCCACGCAAAATTTGAGCACCAACGGAAGACATTTGGGGGTGCCGGTGTGCCACAAACCAGCATTCGCCAAAACTCGGATTATCGTGAAAAATGTGTTAAAACTCGTTATTTGAAGCTGAAATCGAACAGGTTAATTTCTGAAATGAGCTCGGACGCGTGATTGAAAAACAGGAGAAAAAAACAGGGCCCGATCGACCTTCCGAGCGGTGAAATTGAAGTGTATAATACACGGTTTTCGGGATTAAAGGGGTCTCGGAACAAAATTCTCGGAAATCACATTGAAAGTTCCTCGGGTCAGAAAAAGCGGCCACGCAAAATTTGAGCAACAACGGAAGACATTTGGGGGTGCCGGTGTGCCACAAACCGGCATTCGCAGAAACTCGGATTATCGTGAAAAATGTGTTAAAGCTCGTTATTTAATTTGAAATCAAACGGGTTAATTCTGAAATGAGCTCAGACGCGTGATTGAAAAACAGGGAGAAAAATAAACGGGTCGAGTACGACCTTCCGAACGACCGAAATTGAAGTGTATAATACACGGTTTTCGGGATTAGGAGTCCGGAACAAAATTCTCGGAAATCACATAGAAAGTTCCTCGGGTCGGATAAAGCGACCACACAAAATTTGAGCACCAACGGAAGGCGATTGCGGGTGCGGTGTGCGAAAACCGCGATTCGCCAAAGCTTCGGATTATCGTGAAAAATGTGTTAAAGCTCGTTATTTTGGTGAAATCGAACAGGTTAATTCCTGAAATGAGCTCGGACGCGTGATTGAAAAACAGGAGAAAAATAAACGAGGGGGTCGTGCGACCTTGACAGTGAATATGAAGTGTATAATACACGGTTTTCGGGATTAGGGATCCGGAACAAAATTCTCAGGAATCACATAAAAGTTCCTCGGGTTAGATAAAGCGGCCACGCAAAATTTGAGCACCAACGGAAGACATTTGCGGGTGCGGTGTGCGAAACCGAGCGATTCGCGAAACTCGGATTATCGTGAAAAATGTGTTAAAGCTCGTTATTTGAAATTTGAAATCGAGCGAGGTTAATTCTGAAATGAGCTCGGACGCGTGATTGAAAAATAGGAGAAAAACAAGCAGTGGTCGTGCGACCTTCCGAGCGGTGAATATGAAGTGTATAATACACGGTTTTTGGGATTAGGGATCCGGAACAAAATTCTCGGGAATCACATAAAAAGTTCCTCGGGTTAGATAAAGCGGCCACGCAAAATTTGAGCACCAACGGAAGACGATTGCGGGTGCGGTGTGCGAAACCGTATTCGCCGTGTAACACCCCCTCATACCAAGGTACCTTACCAGGACTACCTAAGCATGAAAGGTTCATTACCATCTCGGTTGCCCGAGGTTAGTATAGATCAAAAGCGTCCGTCCCAAACACATTTTATTAGAAATCTTGTAAAGTATTAATGTTTACAACAAACCAAACCCAAACCAAAACCAATACGGTGAATATAAGCGAGGACAATTACAAAATCATAGCTAGGACTCGTGGTTGTGATACTACAACTATTTAGTGATGACGACTTCCCATGACCGCCCAAGCTCATCAAATGCAATACCTGTCAAGTCTGCTCACCATCCCGAATGGATCACGCGGGTTTACAAAACAACAACAACGGGGTCGGTACCACTCAATCAATATAAGACACAAACAATAACACCGGTGATCATCGATCTCACTCGATAGAACCGACTACACACCGAAGTGTGTAGCCCGCCATTACCCATCGCAACGAAGTAATCCTCGCCGCCGGTGGGTGACCGCAGCCCATCCCCACCTAGTCCAGCTCATCACGAGCGACTAACAATCCCTGTCCCTTAATGTGCACATCCCCTCCCGTGGCGGGTTCCACGGAGGGCGAACTAGGGTGTGAAGCCACTCCCGCAAGTGACTCCACCACAATCACACAAACCACGACATCACGGTTGTCTCAACACCACAGTCACCACACAATCACATCACCACCGTCACCACAACACCCATAATCCGATGATCGTGAGATAACAACAAATACAACATAACTACGGTCTTAAATCAATTAACGATGGCGAGTAGGGAAACCCTACCTTTTCGCAATCCTCTTACGCTGCAATCAATCATACAATAAGCATAACAATTACCACATCGTCACCTACAACAATGATAATCAACAATCACATAACGCACACACTATATGCAAAACCCCATTTCCCCAAAATTCATAATCAAAGACAAACCCTAGGACAATCATCAACAAGCATGGGGAAAAAAGACTTACCGACGAAAGGATGAATGATTGAATGCGGTTGCTAAGATTGTCCATACATACACAGAGGAGAGATTGGGAATGATTAGAGCGTCGTAGGTTTTGATTAGGTTTACAAACCGTGTTTTAGAAACTGATTTCTCAAATTTTATAATCTCTAAAAACACTCCCATCAACATTTGAATTAATACTCGTCGGACCAGGATACTCGGTCGAGTATGATGTATACTCGGCCGAGTATCCTCTACTCGGTCGAGTATTCATCTTACTCGGCCGAGTATTCCTCGTGAAGCCAAACAGAACATACACTTAGCACTACTCGGCCGAGTAGGCTCTACTCGATCGAGTACTTAGCTTAATAAAATCCGTAGTGTTACAATCTTCCCCCTTAAAAAGAACTTCGTCCCGAAGTTCCAACCCAACCTATAAAACATGGACACCTAACACTAAGTCTACCAACAACACTTACTTCCACAACATGACTCACGGTATCATCCCAACTACAGCATAGCCTCTCGACACTAACTCCATAATATTATCGAATAACCACAATATAACGTTGCCAACCTTGTCTCACTTCCATAACACTCGAGCACTCAATCCACAAAAGAAGATCAATCATCAAAACGGAGTGTTACATTCTACCATCCTTAAAGCGAACTTCGTCCTCGAAGTTTACTCAAATACATAAACATCATCTTCCAACTGTCAAAACTATCGGACTCATAATCATTATCATACAACTGTCAACACTGTTGAAATATTCTCTCATTGCTAAACATCGAACTACTACAAGCACGGTCATGACCTTTAATCAAATCAATTAAAACAAATATCCGTCCTCTATGCTACACCAACACTCTACTTCCAATAATATTACGACATGCACAATCCTCAAACGCTATTTGCCGCATCCTACTCCTCTTAAGACACATGTTACGTCCTCGTAACTCATTAGTACTAAATCCTCAGCTATACCTCTCATTATCTTCATTGCCACCACATGTGAAAGATACACGTGTATAATCTAAACACTTACTATTCCTATATCCAAGGCTCTCTTACTTAAACAGTTATCATACCTCAACTCATTTTGCACTCCATTTAACCAATACCACACAATCCTGATCAAAACAAACACTCTAACTCTTCCACATTACCGCAACACGACATACCTCTCTATATAAACTATATAAAACTCTTATCGCCAAAAGCATAACTCACGATCCACACTTTTTACGTACACTCACACGAGATCCTCATGTTCTTTCCTTCATTACCGCAAAACTCATACATAACTTAACATGACACTAATTCCCCAACACTCTACACTCACTATCTCAACCCAGGATTATGAACCACCTGCATCTTTCAGGTCATTACCACACATGTTTTACGAATCACTAACCATTACCATTTCTACCAAAGCCTCATCTAGAACAAGATCAAAATTTATCAGTAACAACCTATCACTGTTGTGTCTCATCAATGATTATCGCTATACCATGACAACAACGAAAACATATACAACTCTCTTTCATATCATCCTCTACCCTCATTCCCAAACCGAAAGCGGTAAGAAACATCAACAAACAAAACAACGAGTCTACATGTCTAACCGAAACTCACTTAAAACAACAAAGCAACAAAATAACGATCTGTGCATAACTGGCTGGTCTGTACTTTGAAACTCAATCGTAACCACCCCGTATACTCCACCACAACCGGTGACGGCATCGCAACCCCGCAACCAACAGCCGCACCGCGTGCAAAAATGCCCGCATCACAATACGAAATACCGTGCCCGGATCACCACCCGAGGCACAACAACTACATCGATAAACATCACGCCTACATATAATTCCCACAAACACTGACTCAGTATAACTCTCCGGACAAGAAAACTTACTCAAAACCGCTTTACTCGATCATAACACAACATTTTATACGGAATAAACATACAAGAATCTCATGCACATCATTCTTACCATTTCACGGAATAAACATGTATCATCAATACACATACAATTTTAACTATCCATGTCAGATCAATCAAATTATTACCTTTTGAACCTTATTCCATTATATTGTCGTACCCAACATATATCACAAACATTCCTATAACAACTTTATGACTATCACACCATACCGCTTCTCGTGAGGTCAGAACCTCACACAAACATTTATACACATCATAGACCCATAATCACATCCAACCAGTCAATCCTGATCACGTAAGTTACCACTTGACAATGAATACCTCTCATCGGATTTAACCAGGTGCCTTTCATAACATATCCTCTCATACCCACAATTATCACTCCTCCGAAAATTGTAGCCATAACATCGATTACCCAACTTGAGCGAATACCTCACATATCTACATCTTATACTCCCTCACAACCAAACATATTAATTACCCCCACAAAATCAACCTCATTAAAACAACTAACTTCCCTAAAGTAACATCATCCTCAACCACTAGTGACAATACGATGGCACCAACATCCTTCATGTGATCACTCTCTTACTAACACTTCGTAATATCACAATCCGTTTTCTCTCTTTGGTTATCATCCCAAATAAAGAACATCCAATCCATCAACAAGATTTACCTCAATATTCTTCCCAATACTATGCTTAATTGTCATATTACCCGATTCCCCACCAAGATTTCATATCGTGCAAATTCTCTACCCAACTTTTACTTTACTTAGTTCCTCGAAACTCCTGACTAATCATGTTGTTCTGAAACTCCTATATAACCATTAACTCAAATCCTCATGCTAGTATCATACATCTCGACGATTATTTCTTACTTTATATCACATAACTCCGGTGAACATTTTCTTAGTTTTACTCCCCTCATTCTTTTCTTTTTACACTCGACAAAAGCAATTAACCACTCAACTCCTTATTACTTCTTACCTAACTCTTAAGTAATTTGTTTATTTCTCCCATAGCTCCACAACTCTAATTCCATTAATTCATATAAATATCTTATCATTCTTCTTATCATTTATCCTCTCTCATCTTGCTTCTCACTCACCCTTGTCACATCAAGTCTACACACTAATGGTTACTCTTCCATTAGTCGTATCTCCCTTTCGTATCTCTAGGAAACCAAAAATTTATGTCATACCGTTAATTTTCCATAGAATTACACACTAGGCTCACCCCTTAATATTCCAACTTCCCAAACTTAGCCACTATCTACAAATCCACATCGCGACATCACTTCCTTTAAGTTCACTATATACCTCTCTTTCCTATCTTCTTACAACAACCTTCCATTACATATATCCTTAAGCAACTCTATCCTATTTTGTCTTCCTCCCTAAATCCTTACACATCCAAATATGCCACTATTCTTGTCCCATATCTCAATCTTTCATTCTCATGCTTCTTTACACTTACATCACCCTTGTCCATATACACTTACTTTTATACTACTCAACACACCGACTATATCACTCATCATATCTCATAAAAACATGCTCTTTGCCTCAATTAGCTCACATTCTTTTTTTTTTTTTTTTTTTTTTTTTTTCTTTTTCCACTATCTCTCACATGTCTTCCTTATCCAACACATGTCCCTCATAAGCGGCATTCCCCTATCATAGTATTTGGTAACTTACGTATCAAGACCGTCTCACATATAAGAGAATGCGTTAAAACTCAAAACATACATGTGTATATACCCTATGACTCAAACAATGTAAAAACATAGCCATAGGCTCAAAATAAAAGTAAGAACATAGCCACCGACTCAAAGTGGCCGCCCAATGAGGTACTCGGTCGAGTACATAACATACCAGGTCGAGTATAAGGTACTCGGTCGAGTAACTATATTACTCGGTCGAGTTTCGACTCCAGAAGCAAACTCAATTGTCGCAGAAGGATTACTCGGTCGAGTATTGGGAATACTCGGCCGAGTGGACCTTACTCGGTCGAGTATGAGACTACTCGGCCGAGTTCAGGACTCCAGACGCTAAACAGTATTATCACAGAGAGATTACTCGGCCGAATATGGAACACTCGGTCGAGTACAAAAGACACTCGGCCGAGTAGGGACTACTCGGTCGAGTATCGGCGCAGTTCTCAGCACCGTCCAGTTTTCGTAAAACAGTCATATCTCACTCGTTACTTGGTCATTTTGGGCGTGTGACCTATCGTTAGAATCGTAAGAGGACAAGCTATCACCTCAACTTGGAATTACAGCAATATCATTTCTAGAACTCGACTTATGACAGTTTTAAGACAACCCTTCCAAAATCGGTTTGTATACAAATCAAAATTTCTTAACAAAACAACTTAAACATGCATAAAGCAAACAATAACCACTCAATACTTCTAAAAACCAGTACATAGGTGAACTTTCATCATACTCACATTAGAATTAAACACGACATTCACATATGTAGACGTATGACCTTAACCACATGCTACGACCAACAACCAAACATTAACATCATCATGATTATGTAGACACATCCTACCTCACATTACATATACTCCAATTTCACATTTCGTTAGCACAATTACACAAAATTTTCCATCTATATATGACACTTCACACCCCATTTCAAAAGCCTAGCAGTAACCACATAACATGCTTCAGATTCTGTCACACACAACTACGCAATTCCTTTATCATATACCACCATGGTCAAATTCTTTCATTTCATCCAACAACTACACAAGGCTCAAGTTACAAGTATTACACACACATGACTCAAACATACAAAATTTCACCCCATGTGACCGGCTTGAGATCGTAAGGGCCTTAGTGCGACTCCGGGACGTCTCCCAAGTCTTTGCGGTAGCTCCAAACAACTCTCCCCGGGTTCATTTTATTTAGACTCCCTAAGTTCATTGGGTTCATTTGTTTTAGGTGCCGGAATCGTCGGCTCTGATACCACTTTGTAACACCCCCTCATACCAAGGTACCTTACCGGGACTACCTAAGCATGAAAGGTCATTACCATCTCGGTTGCCCGAGGTTAGTATAGATCAAAAGCGTCCGTCCCAAACACATTTATTAGAAATCTTGTAAAGTATTAATGTTTACAACAAACCAAACCCAAACCAAAACCAATACGGTGAATACAAGCGAGGACAATTACAAAATCATAGCTAGGACTCGTGGATCGTGATACTACAACCGGTGATGACGACTTCCCATGACCGCCCAAGCTCATCAAATGCAATACTGTCAAGTCGCTCACCATCCCCGAATGGATCACCGCGAGGTTTTACAAAACAACAACAACGGGGTCGGTACCACTCAATCAATATAAGACAAAGACAAACAATAACACCGGTGATCATCGATCTCACTCAAGAACCGACTACACACCGAAGTGTGTAGCCCCGCTGATTACCCATCGCAACAAGTAATCCTCGCGCGGTGGGTGACCGCGACCCATCCCCACCTAGTCCGGCTCATCAACGAGCGACTAACAATCCCCTGTCCCTTAATGTGCACATCCCCTCCCGTGGCGGGTTCCACGGAGGGCGAACTAGGGTGTGAAGCCACTCCGCAAGTGACTCCACCACAATCACACAAACCACGGACATCACGGTGTCTCAACACCACAACCGTCACCACACAATCACATCACCACCGTCACCACAACACCCATAATCCGATGATCGTGAGATAACAACAAATACAACATAACTACGGTCTTAAATCAATTAACAAGATCGGTAGGAAACCCTACCTTTTCGCAATCCTCTTCTGGCTGCAATCAATCATACAATAAGCATAACAATTACCACATCGTCACCTACAACAATGATAATCAACAATCACATAACGCACACACTATATGCAAAACCCCATTTCCCCCAAATTCATAATCAAAGACAAACCCTAGGACAATCATCAACAAGCATGGGGAAAAAAGACTTACCCAACGAAAGGATGAATGATTGAATGCGGTTGCTAAGATTGTCCATACATACACAGAGGAGAGATTGGGAATGATTAGAGCGTCGTAGGTTTTGATTAGGTTTACAAACCGTGTTTTAGAAACTGATTTCTCAAATTTTATAATCTCTAAAAACACTCCCATCAACATTTGAATTAATACTCGTCGGGCCAGGATACTCGGTCGAGTATGATGTATACTCGGCCGAGTATCCTCTACTCGGTCGAGTATTCATCTTACTCGGCCGAGTATTCCTCGGCAGAAGCCAAACAGAACATACACTTAGCACTACTCGGCCGAGTAGGCTCTACTCGGTCGAGTACTTAGCTTAATAAAGTCTGTAGTGTTACACGCCGAAACTCGAATAATATTGAAAAATGTGTTAAAGCTCGTTATTTGAGGCTGAAATCGAACAGGTTAATTCCTGAAATGAGCTCGGACGCGTGATTGAAAAACAGGGAGAAAAATAAACAGGGTCCGGCACGACCTTCCGAGCAGTGAATATGAAGTGTATAATACACGGTTTTTCGGGATTCCGGGATCCCGGAACAAAATTCTCCGGGAATCACATAAAAAGTTCCTCGGGTTAGATAAAGCGGCCACGCAAAATTTGAGCACCAACGGAAGACATTTGCGGGTGCCGGTGTGCCAGAAACCAGCATTCGCCGAAACTCGGATTATCGTGAAAAATGTGTTAAAGCTCGTTATTTGAGGCTGAAATCGAACAGGTTAATTCCTGAAATGAGCTCGGACGCGTGATTGAAAAATAGGAGAAAAACAAACGGTCGTCACGACCTCCCGAACGGTGAAATTGAAGTGTATAATACACGGTTTTCGGGATTAGGGGTCTCGGAAAAAATTCTCCGGAAATCACATAGAAAGTTCCTCGGGTCAGATAAAGCGGCCACGCAAAATTTGAGCACCAACGGAAGACATTTGGGGGTGCGGTGTGCCACAAACCAAAGATTCGCCAAAACTCGGATTATCGTGAAAAATGTGTTAAAGCTCGTTATTTGAGGTTGAAATCGAACAGGTTAATTCATGAAATGAGCTCGGACGCGTGATTGAAAAACGAGGAAAAAAAAACGGGGCCGTACGACCTTCCGAACGGTGAAATTGAAGTGTATAATACACGGTTTTCGGGATTAGGGGTCTCGGAACAAAATTCTCGGAAATCACATAGAAAGTTCCTCGGGTCAGATAAAGCGGCCACACAAAATTTGAGCACCAACGGAAGACGATTTGCGGGTGCGGTGTGCGAGAAACCAAGATTCGCAGAAACTCGAATAATATTGAAAAATGTGTTAAAGCTCGTTATTTGAGGCTGAAATCGAACAAGTTAATTCTGAAATAAGCTCGGACGCGTGATTGAAAAACAGGAGAAAAATAAACGAGGGTCGATCGACCTTCCGAACGGTGAATATGAAGTGTATAATACACGGTTTTTCGGGATTAGGGATCCCGGAACAAAATTCTCAGGAATCACATAAAAAGTTCCTCGGGTTAGATAAAGCGGCCACGCAAAATTTGAGCACCAACGGAAGACATTTGCGGGTGCGGTGTGCGAAAACCAAAGATTCGCGAAACTCGGATTATCGTGAAAAATGTGTTAAAGCTCGTTATTTGAGGCTGAAATCGAACAGGTTAATTCTGAAATGAGCTCGGACGCGTGATTGAAAAATAGGAGAAAAACAAACGGTCGATACGACCTTCCGACACTTGAATATGAAGTGTATAATACACGGTTTTCGGGATTTAGGGATCCGGAACAAAATTCTCAGGAATCACATAAAAAGTTCCTCGGGTTAGATAAAGCGGCCACGCAAAATTTGAGCACCAACGGAAGACATTTGGGGGTGCGGTGTGCGAGAAACCAAAGATTCGCCCAAACTCGAATTATCGTGAAAAATGTGTTAAAGCTCGTTATTTAATTTGAAATCGAACGGGTTAATTCTGAAATGAGCTCGGACGCGTGATTGAAAAACAGGGAGAAAAAAAAACGGGGTCCGTTACGACCTCCCGACGGCAAATTGAAATTGAAGTTTATATATAATAAACGGTTTTCGGGATTCGGGGTCCCGGAACAAAATTCTCGGAAATCACATAGAAAGTTCCTCGGGTCGGATAAAGCGGCCACGCAAAATTTGAGCACCAACGGAAGACATTTGGGGTGTGTAGGTGTGCGAGAAACCAAAGATTCGCCCAAACTCGAATTATCGTGAAAAATGTGTTAAAGCTCGTTATTTAATTTGAAATCGAACAGGTTAATTTCTGAAATGAGCTCGGACGCGTGATTGAAAAACGGGGAGAAAAAAAAACAGGGTCCGTTACGACCTCCCGAAATTTGAAATTGAAGTGTATAATACACGGTTTTTTCGGGATTAGGGGTCTCGGGGAAAAATTTCCGGAAATCACATAGAAAGTTCCTCGGGTCGATAAAGCGGCCACGCAAAATTTGAGTAGCAACGGAAGACATTTGGGGTGTGCGGTGTGCCAAACCAAGATTCGCCAAAACTCGGATTATCGTGAAAAATGTGTTAAAGCTCGTTATTTGAGGTTGAAATCGAACAGGTTAATTCATGAAATGAGCTCGGACGCGTGATTGAAAAACAGGAAGAAAAAAAACAGGGGCCGTACGACCTTCCGAAGCATTTGAAATTGAAGTGTATAATACACGGTTTTCGGGATTCGGGGTCTCGGAACAAAATTCTCCGGAAATCACATTGAAAGTTCCTCGGGTCAGATAAAGCGGCCACGCAAAATTTGAGCAACAACGGAAGACATTTGGGGGTGCGGTGTGCCACAAACCAAAGATTCGCCGAAACTCGGATTATCGTGAAAAATGAGTTAAAGCTCGTTATTTGCGGAAATTTGAAATCAACAGGTTAATTCTGAAATGAGCTCGAGACGCGTGATTGAAAAACAGGGAAAAAAAAACAGTGGTCGTACGACCTTCCGAACGGCTGAAATTGAAGTATATAATACACGGTTTTTTGGGATTCCGGGGTCCCGGAACAAAATTCTCCAGAAATCACATAGAAAGTTCCTCGGGTCAGATGAAGCGGTCACGCAAAATTTGAGCACCAACGGAAGACATTTAGGGGTGCCGGTATGCCACAAACCAGCATTCGCCGAACCTCGGATTATCGTGAAAAATGAGTTAAAGCTCGTTATTTGCGGCTGAAATCAAGCAGGTTAATTCCTGAAATGAGCTCAGACGCATGATTGAAAAACAGGGAGAAAAATAAACAGGGTCCGGTACGACCTTCCGAACGGCCGAAATTGAAGTGTATAATACACGGTTTTTCGGGATTTCGGGGTCCCGGAACAAAATTCTCCGGAAATCACATAGAAAGTTCCTCAGGTCAGATAAAGCGGTCACGCAAAATTTGAGCACCAACGGAAGACATTTGCGTATGCCGGTGTGTCAGAAACCAGCATTCGCCGAAACTCGAATAATATTGAAAAATGTGTTAAAGCTCGTTATTTGAGGCTGAAATCGAACAGGTTAATTCCTGAAATGAGCTCAGACGCGTGATTGAAAAACAAGGAGAAAAATAAACAGGGTCCGGTACGACCTTCCGAACGGCTGAATTTGAAGTGTATAATACACGTTTTTTCGCGATTTCGGGATCCCGGAACAAAATTTTCCGGGAATCACATAAAAAGTTCCTCGGGTTAGATAAAGCGGCCACGCAAATTTGAGCACCAACGGAAAACATTTGCGGGTGCCAGTGTGCCAGAAACCAGCATTCGCCGAAACTCGGATTATCGTGAAAAATGTGTTAAAGCTCGTTATTTGAGGCTGAAATCGAACAGGTTAATTCCTGAAATGAGCTCGGACGCGTGATTGAAAAATAGGAGAAAAACAAACAGGGTCCGGTACGACCTTTCGAACGGCTGAAATTGAAGTGTATAATACACAGTTTTTCGGGATTCCGGGCTCCCGGAACAAAATTCTCCGGAAATCACATAGAAAGTTCCTCGGGTCAGATAAAGCGGCCACGCAAAATTTGAGCACCAACAGAAGACATTTGCGTGTGCCGGTGTGTCAGAAACCAGCATTCGCCGAAACTCGGATTATCGTGAAAAATATGTAAAAGCTCGTTATTTGAGGCTGAAATCGAACAAGTTAATTCCTGAAATGAGCTCGGACGCGTGATTGAAAAACGGGAGAAAAAAAAAGAGGGTCGAGACGACCTTCCGAACGGTGAAATTGAATTGTATAATACACGGTTTTTCGGGATTCCGGGGTCCCGGAACAAAATTCTCCAGAAATCACATAGAAAGTTTCTCGGGTCAGATAAAGTGGCCACGCAAAATTTTAGCACCAACGGAAGACATTTGGGGGTGCCGGTGTGCCACAAACTACCATTCGCCGAAACTCGGATTATCGTGAAAAATGAGTTAAAGCTCGTTATTTGCGGCTGAAATCAAACAAAGTTAATTCTGAAATGAGCTCGGACGCGTGATTGAAAAACAGAGAGAAAAATAAACAGGGTCCGGTACGACCTTCCGAACCACCGAAATTGAAGTGTATAATACACGGTTTTTCGGGATTCAGGGGTCCCGGAATAAAATTCTCCGGAAATCACATAGAAAGTTCCTCGGGTCAGATAAAGCAGCCACGCAAAATTTGAGCACCAACGGAAGACATTTGGGGATGCGGTGTGCGAAAACCAAGATTCGCGAAACTCGAATTATCGTGAAAAATGTGTTAAAGCTCGTTATTTGAGGCTGAAATCGAACAGGTTAATTCTGAAATGAGCTCGGACGCGTGATTGAAAAACAGGGAGAAAAATAAACAGGTCCGGTACGACCTTCCGAACTATTTGAATTTGAAGTGTATAATACACGGTTTTCGCGATTCGGGATCCCGGAACAAAATTTTCAGGAATCACATAAAAAGTTCCTCGGGTTAGATAAAGCGGCCACGCAAATTTGAGCACCAACGGAAAACATTTGCGGGTGCCAGTGTGCCAGAAACCAGCATTCGCCGAAACTCGGATTATCGTGAAAAATGTGTTAAAGCTCGTTATTTGAGGCTGAAATCGAACAGGTTAATTCCTGAAATGAGCTCGGACGCGTGATTGAAAAATAGGAGAAAAACAAACAGGGTCCGGTACGACCTTTCGAACGGCTGAAATTGAAGTGTATAATACACAGTTTTTCGGGATTCCGGGCTCCCAGAACAAAATTCTCCGGAAATCACATAGAAAGTTCCTCGGGTCAGATAAAGCGGCCACGCAAAATTTGAGCACCAACAGAAGACATTTGCGTGTGCCGGTGTGTCAGAAACCAGCATTCGCCGAAACTCGGATTATCGTGAAAAATATGTAAAAGCTCGTTATTTGAGGCTGAAATCGAACAAGTTAATTCCTGAAATGAGCTCGGACGCGTGATTGAAAAACAGGGAGAAAAAGAAAGAGGGTTCGGTACGACCTTCCGAACGGCTGAAATTGAATTGTATAATACACGGTTTTTCGGGATTCCGGGGTCCCGGAACAAAATTCTCCAGAAATCACATAGAAAGTTTCTCGGGTCAGATAAAGTGGCCACGCAAAATTTTAGCACCAACGGAAGACATTTGGGGGTGCCGGTGTGCCACAAACTACCATTCGCCGAAACTCGGATTATCGTGAAAAATGAGTTAAAGCTCGTTATTTGCGGCTGAAATCAAACAGGTTAATTCCTGAAATGAGCTCAGACGCGTGATTGAAAAACAGAGAGAAAAATAAACAGGGTCCGGTACGACCTTCCGAACCACCGAAATTGAAGTGTATAATACACGGTTTTTCGGGATTCAGGGGTCCCGGAATAAAATTCTCCGGAAATCACATAGAAAGTTCCTCGGGTCGAGATAAAGCGACCACGCAAAATTTGAGCACCAACGGAAGACATTTGGGGATGCCGGTGTGCCAGAAACCAGCATTCGGCGAAACTCGAATTATCGTGAAAAATGTGTTAAAGCTCGTTATTTAAGGCTGAAATCGAACAGGTTAATTCCTGAAATGAGCTCGGACGCGTGATTGAAAAACAGGGAAAAAAAAAAAAAAGGGTCCGTTACGACCTTCCGAACAGTGAAATTGAAGTGTGTAATACACGGTTTTCGGGATTAGGGTCTCGGAACAAAATTCTCGGAAATCACATAGAAAGTTCCGCGGGTCAGATAAAGCGGCCACGCAAAATTTGAGCACCAACAGAAGACATTTGCGTGAGCCGGTGTGTCAGAAACCAGCATTCGCCGAAACTCGGATAATATTGAAAAATGTGTTAAAGCTTGTTATTTGAGGCAGAAATCGAATAGATTAATTCTTGAAATGAGCTCGGACGCGTGATTGAAAAACAGGGAGAAAAACAAACAGGGTCCGGTACGACCTTCCGAACGACTGAATATGAAGTGTATAATACACGGTTTTTGGGATTAGGGGTCCGGAACAAAATTCTCGGAAATCACATAGAAAGTTCCTCGGGTCAGATAAAGCGGCCACGCAAAATTTGAGCACCAACGGAAGACATTTGGGGGTCGGTGTGCGAAACCAAGATTCGCCCAAACTCGAATTATCGTGAAAAATGTGTTAAAGCTCGTTATTTAATTTGAAATCGAACGGGTTAATTCCTGAAATGAGCTCGGACGCGTGATTGAAAAACAGGGAGAAAAAAAACAGGGTCCGTTACGACCTCCTGAACGGCTGAAATTGAAGTGTATAATACACGGTTTTTCGGGATTCAGGGGTCTCGGAAAAAAATTCTCCGGAAATCACATAGAAAGTTCCTCGGGTCAGATAAAGCGGCCACGCAAAATTTGAGCACCAACGGAAGACATTTGGGGGTGCCGGTGTGCCACAAACCAGCATTCGCCAAAACTCGGATTATCGTGAAAAATGTGTTAAAGCTCGTTATTTGAGGCTGAAATCGAACAGGTTAATTCCTGAAATGAGCTCGGACGCGTGATTGAAAAACAGGGAGAAAAAAAACAGGGCCCGATACGACCTTCCGAACGGCTGAAATTGAAGTGTATAATACACGGTTTTTCGGGATTTCGGGGTCTCGGAACAAAATTCTCCGGAAATCACATTGAAAGTTCCTCGGGTCAGATAAAGCGGCCACGCAAAATTTGAGCAACAACGGAAGACATTTGGGGGTGCCGGTGTGCCACAAACCAGCATTCGCCGAAACTCGGATTATCGTGAAAAATGAGTTAAAGCTCGTTATTTGCGGCTGAAATCAAACAGGTTAATTCCTGAAATGAGCTCAGACGCGTGATTGAAAAACAGGGAAAAAAAGAAACAGGGTCCGGTACGACCTTCCGAACGGCTGAAATTGAAGTATATAATACACGGTTTTTTGGGATTCCGGGGTCCCAGAACAAAATTCTCCAGAAATCACATAGAAAGTTCCTCGGGTCAGATAAAGCGGTCACGCAAAATTTGAGCACCAACGGAAGACATTTAGGGGTGCCGGTATGCCACAAACCAGCATTCGCCGAACCTCGGATTATCGTGAAAAATGAGTTAAAGCTCGTTATTTGCGGCTGAAATCAAGCGAGTTAATTCTGAAATGAGCTCGGACGCATGATTGAAAAAACGGGAGAAAAATAAACAGGGTCGTACGACCTTCCGAACGGCGAAATTGAAGTGTATAATACACGGTTTTCGGGATTTGGTCCGGAACAAAATTCTCCGGAAATCACATAAAAAGTTCCTCAGGTCAGATAAAGCGGTCACGCAAAATTTGAGCACCAACGGAAGACATTTGCGTGTGCCGGTGTGTCAGAAACCAGCTTTCGCCGAAACTCGAATAATATTGAAAAATGTGTTAAAGCTCGTTATTTGAGGCTGAAATCGAACAGGTTAATTCCTGAAATGAGCTCAGACGCGTGATTGAAAAACAAGGAGAAAAATAAACAGGGTCCGGTACGACCTTCCGAACGGCTGAATTTGAAGTGTATAATACACGGTTTTTCGCGATTCCGGGATCCCGGAACAAAATTTTCCGGAAATCACATAAAAAGTTCTTCGGGTTAGATAAAGCGGCCACGCAAATTTGAGCACCAACGGAAAACATTTGCGGGTGCCAGTGTGCCAGAAACCAGCATTCGCCGAAACTCGGATTATCGTGAAAAATGTGTTAAAGCTCGTTATTTGAGGCTGAAATCGAACAGGTTAATTCCTGAAATGAGCTCGGACGCGTGATTGAAAAATAGGAGAAAAACAAACAGGGTCCGGTACGACCTTTCGAACGGCTGAAATTGAAGTGTATAATACACAGTTTTTCGGGATTAGGGCTCCGGAACAAAATTCTCGGAAATCACATAGAAAGTTCTCGGGTCGGATAAAGCGGCCACGCAAAATTTGAGCACCAACGGAAGACATTTGCGTGTGCGGTGTGTCGAAACCAAAGATTCGCGAAACTCGGATTATCGTGAAAAATATGTAAAAGCTCGTTATTTGAGGCTTAAATCGAACAAGTTAATTCCTGAAATGAGCTCGGACGCGTGATTGAAAAACAGGGAGAAAAAAGAAAGAGGGTCCGGTACGACCTTCCGAACGGTGAAATTGAATTGTATAATACACGGTTTTTCGGGATTAAGGGGTCCGGAACAAAATTCTCGAAATCACATAGAAAGTTTCTCGGGTGAGATAAAGTGGCCACGCAAAATTTTAGCACAAACGGAAGACATTTGGGGGTGCCGGTGTGCCACAAACTACCATTCGCGAGAAACTCGGATTATCGTGAAAAATGAGTTAAAGCTCGTTATTTTTAAATTTGAAATCAAACAGGTTAATTCTGAAATGAGCTCAGACGCGTGATTGAAAAATAGAGAGAAAAATAAACAGGGTCCGGTACGACCTTCCGAACCACCGAAATTGAAGTGTATAATACACGGTTTTTCGGGATTCAGGGGTCAGAAACCAGCATTCGCCGAAACTCGGATAATATTGAAAACTGTGTTAAAGCTTGTTATTTGAGGCAGAAATCGAATAGATTAATTCTTGAAATGAGCTCGGACGCGTGATTGAAAATAGGGAGAAAAACAAACAGGGTCCGGTACGACCTTCCGAACGACTGAATATGAAGTGTATAATACACGGTTTTTGGGATTCGGGGTCCGGAACAAAATTCTCGGAAATCACATAAAAAGTTCCTCGGGTTAGATAAAGCGGCCACGCAAAATTTGAGCACCAACGGAAGACATTTGCGGGTGCGGTGTGTGAAACCAAAGATTCGCGAAACTCGGATTATCGTGAAAAATATGTTAAAGCTCGTTATTTTGAAATTTGAAATCGAACAGTTAATTCGAAATGAGCTCAGACGCGTGATTGAAAAACAGGGAGAAAAATAAACATGGTCCGGTACGACCTTCCGAACGGCCGAAATTGAAGTGTATAATACACGGTTTTTCGGGATTCCGGGGTCCCGGAAAAAAATTCTTCGGAAATAACATAGAAAGTTCCTCGGGTCAGATAAAGCAGCCACGCAAAATTTGAGCACCAACGGAAGACATTTGGGGATGCCGGTGTGCCAGAAACCAGCATTCGCCGAAACTCGAATTATCGTGAAAAATGTGTTAAAGCTCGTTATTTAAGGTTGAAATCAAATAGGTTAATTCCTGAAATGAGCTCGGACGCATGATTGAAAAACAGGGAGAAAAAAAAACAGGGTCCGGTACGACCTTCCGAACAACTGAATATGAAGTGTATAATACACGGTTTTTTGGGATTCCGGGGTCCCGGAACAAAATTCTTCGGAAATCACATAAAAAGTTCCTCGGGTTAGATAAAGCGGCCACGCAAAATTTGAGCACCAACGGAAGACATTTGCGGGTGCCAGTGTGCCAGAAACCAGCATTCGCCGAAACTCGGATTATCGTGAAAAATATGTTAAAGCTCGTTATTTGCGGCTGAAATCGAGCAGGTTAATTCCTGAAATGAGCTTAGACGCGTGATTGAAAAACAGGGAGAAAAATAAACAGGGTCCGGTACGACCTTCCGAACGGCCGAAATTGAAGTGTATAATACACGGTTTTTCGGGATTCCGGGGTCCCGGAACAAAATTCTCCGGAAATCACATAGAAAGTTCCTCGGGTCAGATAAAGCGGCCACGCAAAATTTGAGCACCAACGGAAGACATTTGGGGATGCCGGTGTGCCAGAAACCAGCATTCGCCGAAACTCGAATTATCGTGAAAAATGTGTTAAAGCTCGTTATTTAAGGTTGAAATCAAACAGGTTAATTCCTGAAATGAGCTCGGACGCATGATTGAAAAACAGGGAGAAAAAAAAAACAGGGTCCGGTAGGACCTTCCGAACGGCTGAAATTGAAGTGTATAATACACGGTTTTTCGGGATTCCGGGGTCTCGGAACAAAACTCTCCTGAAATCACATTGAAAGTTCCTCGCGTCAGATAAAGCGGCCACGCAAAATTTGAGCACCAACGGAAGACATTTGGGGGTGCCGGTGTGCCACAAACCAGCATTCGTCGAAACTCGGATTATCGTGAAAAATGTGTTAAACCTCGTTATTTGAGGCTGAAATCGAACAGGTTAATTCCTGAAATGAGCTCGGACGCGTGATTGAAAAACAGGGAGAAAAGAAACAGGGTCCGGTACGACCTTCCGAACATTTGAATATGAAGTGTATAATACACGGTTTTTCGGGATTAGGGTTCGGAACAAAATTCTCAGGAATCACATAGAAAGTTCCTCGGGTCGGATAAAGCGGCCACACAAAATTTGAGCACCAACGGAAGACGATTTGCGGGTGCGGTGTGCGAGAAACCAACATTCGCCGAAACTCGGATAATATTGAAAAATGTGTTAAAGCTCGTTATTTGAGGCTGAAATCGAACAGGTTAATTCCTGAAATGAGCTCGGACGCGTGATTGAAAAACAGGGAGAGAAATAAACAGGGTCCGGTACGACCTTCCGAACGGCTGAATATGAAGTGTATAATACACGGTTTTTCGGGATTCAGGGGTCCCGGAACAAAATTCTCCGGAAATCACATAAAAAGATCCTCGGGTTAGATAAAGCGGCAACGCAAAATTTGAGCACCAACGGAAGACATTTGCGGGTGCCGGTGTGCCAGAAACCAGCATTCCCCGAAACTCGGATAATATTGAAAAATGTGTTAAAGCTCGTTATTTGAGACTGAAATCGAACAGATTAATTCTTGAAATGAGCTCGGACGCGTGATTGAAAAACAGGGAGAAAAACAAACAGGGTCCGGTACGACCTTCCGAATGGCTGAATATGAAGTGTATAATACACGGTTTTTCGGGATTCCGGGGTCCCGGAACAAAACTCTACGGGAATCACATAAAAAGTTCCTCGGGTTAGATAAAGCGGCCACGCAAAGTTTGAGCACCAACGGAAGACATTTGCGGGTGTTGGTGTGCCAGAAACCAGCATTCGCCCAAACTCGGATTATCGTGAAAAATGTGTTAAAGCTCGTTATTTGAGGCTGAAATCGAACAGGTTAATTCCTGAAATGAGCTCGGACGCGTGATTGAAAAATAGGGAGAAAAACAAACAGGGTCCGGTACGACCTTCCGAACGGCTGAAATTGAAGTGTATAATACACGGTTTTTCGGGATTCCGGGTTCCCGGAAAAAAATTCTCCGGAAATCACATAGAAAGTTCCTCGGGTCAGATAAAGCGGCCACACAAAATTTGAGCACCAACAGAAGACATTTGCGTGTACTGGTGTGTCAGAAACCAGCATTCGCCGAAACTCAGATAATATTGAAAAATGTGTTAAAGCTCGTTATTTGAGGCAGAAATCGAACAAATAAATTCTTGAAATGAGCTCGGACGCGTGATTGAAAAACAGGGAGAAAAACAAACAGGGTCCGGTATGACCTTCCGAACGGCTGAATATGAAATGTATATACACGGTTTTCGGGATTCCAGGGTCCCGGAACAAAATTCTCCGGGAATCACATAAAAAGTTCCTCGGGTTAGATAAAGCGGCCATGCAAAATTTGAGCACCAACGGAAGACATTTGCGGGTGCCGGTGTGCCAGAAATCAGCATTCGCCCAAACTCGGATTATCGTGAAAAATGTGTTAAAGCTCGTTATTTGAGGCTGAAATCGAATAGGTTAATTCCTGAAATGAGCTCGGATGCGTGATTGAAAAATAGGGAGAAAAACAAACAGGGTCCGGTACGACCTTCCGAACGGCTGAAATTGAAGTGTATAATACAAAGTTTTTCTGGATTCCGGGTTCCCGGAAAAAAATTCTCCGGAAATCACATAGAAAGTTCCTCGGGTCAGATAAAGCGGCCACGCAAAATTTGAGCACCAACAGAAGACATTTGCGTGTGCTGGTGTGTCAGAAACCAGCATTCGCCGAAACTTAGATAATATTGAAAAATGTGTTAAAGCTCGTTATTTGAGGCAGAAATCGAACAAATAAATTCTTGAAATGAGCTCGGACGCGTGATTGAAAAATAGGGAGAAAAACAAACAAGGTCCGGTATGACCTTCCGAACGGCTGAATATGAAGTGTATAATACACGGTTTTTTGGGATACCGGGGTCCCGGAACAAAATTTTCCGAAAATCACATAAAAAGTTCCTTGGGTTAGATAAAGCGGCCACGCAAAATTTAAGCACCAACGGAAGACATTTTGGGGTGCGGTGTGCGAGAAACAGAGTGTCGCGAAACTCGGATTATCGTGAAAAATATGTTAAAGCTCGTTATTTGAGGCTGAAATCGAACAGGTTAATTCCTGAAATGAGCTCGGACGCGTGATTGAAAAATAGGGAGAAAAAGAAACAGGGTCCGGTACGACTTTCCGAACGGCTGAAATTGAAGTGTATAATACACGGTTTTCGGGATCGGGTCCGGAACAAAATTCTCCGGAAATCACATAGAAAGTTCCTCGGCTCAGATAAAGCGGCCACGCAAAACTTGAGCACCAACGGAAGACATTTGGGGGTGCCGGTGTGCCACAAACCAGCATTCGCCGAAACTCGGATTATCGTGAAAAATGTGTTAAAGCTCGTTATTTGTGGCTGAAATCGAACAGGTTAATTCCTGAAATGAGCTCAGACGCGTGATTGAAAAACAGGGAGAAAAATAAACAGGGTCCGGTACGACCTTCCGAACGGCCGAAATTGAAGTGTATAATACACGGTTTTCGGGATTCCAGGGTCCCGGAACAAAATTCTCCGGAAATCACATAGAAAGTTCCTTGGGTCAGATAAAGCGGCCACGCAAAATTTGAGCACCAACGGAAGACATTTGGGGATGCCGGTGTGCCAGAAACCAGCATTCGCCGAAACTCGAATTATCGTGAAAATGTGTTAAAGCTCGTTATTTAAGGCTGAAATAGAACAGGTTAATTCCTGAAATGAGCTCGGAAGCGTGATTGAAAAACAGGGAGCAAAAAAAAACAGGGTTTGGTACGACCTTCCGAACGGCTGAAATTGAAGTGTATAATACACGGTTTTTCGGGATTCCGGGGTCTCGGAACAAAATTCTCCGGAAATCAAATAGAAAGTTCCTCGGGTCAGATAAAGCGGCCACGCAAAATTTGATCACCAACGGAAGACATTTGGGGGTGCCGGTGTGCCACAAACCAGCATTCGCCATAACTCGGATTATCGTGAAAAATGTGTTAAAGCTCGTTATTTGAGGCTGAAATTGAACAGGTTAATTCCTGAAATGAGCTCGGACGCGTGATTGAAAAATAGGGAGAAAAACAAACGAGGTCCGTCTGACGACCTTCCGAATGGTGAAATTGAAGTGTATAATACACGGTTTTTCGGGATTCCGGGGTCCCGGAACAAAATTCTCCGGAAATCACATAGAAAGTTCCTCGGCTCAGATAAAGCGGCCACGCAAAATTTGAGCACCAACGGAAGACATTTGGGGGTGCCGGTGTGCCACAAACCAGCATTCACCGAAACTCGGATTATCGTGAAAAATGTGTTAAAGCTCGTTATTTGAGGCTGAAATCGAACAGGTTAATTCCTGAAATGAGCTCGGACGCGTGATTGAAAAACAGGCAGAAAAATAAACAGGGTCCGGTACGACCTTCCGAACGGCCGAAATTGAAGTGTATAATACACGGTTTTTCGGGATTCCGGGGTCCCGGAACAAAATTCTCCGGAAATCACATAGAAAGTTCCATGGGTCAGATAAAGCGGCCACGCAAAATTTGAGCACCAACGGAAGACATTTGGGGATGCCGGTGTGCCAGAAACCAGCATTCGCCGAAACTCGAATTATCGTGAAAATGTGTTAAAGCTCGTTATTTAAGGCTGAAATCGAACAGGTTAATTCCTGAAATGAGCTCGGAAGCGTGATTGAAAAACAGGGAGAAAAAAAACGAGTCCAGTACGACCTTCCGAACATTTGAAATTGAAGTGTATAATACACGGTTTTCGGGATTCGGGGTCTCGGAACAAAATTCTCCGGAAATCAAATAGAAAGTTCCTCGGGTCAGATAAAGCGGCCACGCAAAATTTGAGCACCAACGGAAGACATTTGGGGGTACCGGTGTGCCACAAACCAGCATTCGCCATAACTCGGATTATCGTGAAAAATGTGTTAAAGCTCGTTATTTGAGGCTGAAATCGAACAGGTTAATTCCTGAAATGAGCTCGGACGCGTGATTGAAAAACAGGGAGAAAAAAACAGTGGTCCGACGACCTTCCGAACAGCTGAAATTGAAGTGTATAATACACGGTTTTTCGGGATTCGGGGGTCCGGAACAAAATTCTCCGTAAATCACATAGAAAGTTCCTCGGGTCAGATAAAGCGGCCACACAAAATTTGAGCACCAACGGAAAGCGATTTGCGGGTGCGGTGTGCAAGAAACCAAAGATTCGCCAAAACTCGGATAATATTGAAAAATGTGTTAAAGCTCGTTATTTGAGGCTGAAATCGAACAGTTAATTCTGAAATGAGCTCGGACGCGTGATTGAAAAACAGGGAGGAAAAGAAACAGTGGTCCAGACGACCTTCCGAACTATTTGAAATTGAAGTGTATAATACACGGTTTTTCGGGATTCCGAGGTCCCGGAACAAAATTCTCCGGAAATCACATAGAAAGTTCCTCAGGTCAGATAAAGCGGTCACACAAAATTTGAGCACCAACGGAAGACAGTTGCGGGTGCCGGTGTGCAAGAAACCAGCATTCGCCGAAACTCGGATAATATTGAAAAATGTGTTAAAACTCGTTATTTGAGGCTGAAATCGAACAGGTTAATTCCTGAAATGAGCTCGGACGCGTAATTGAAATACACGGAGAAAAAAAACAGGGCCCGGTACGACCTTCCGAACGGCTGAAATTGAAGTATATAATACACGGTTTTTCGGGATTCCGGGGTCCCGGAACAAAATTCTCCGGAAATCACATAGAAAGTTCCTCGGGTCAGATAAAGCGGCCACGCAAAATTTGAGCACCAACAGAAGACATTTGCGTGTGCTGGTGTGTCAGAAACCAGCATTCGCCGAAACTTAGATAATATTGAAAAATGTGTTAAAGCTCGTTATTTGAGGCAGAAATGGAACAGGTTAATTCCTGAAATGAGCTCAGACGCGTGATTGAAAAACAGGGAGAAAAATAAACAGGGTCTGGTACGACCTTCCGAACGGCCGAAATTGAAGTGTATAATACACGGTTTTTCGGGATTCCGGGGTCCCAGAGCAAAATTCTCCGGAAATCACATAGAAAGTTCCTCGGCACAGATAAAGCGGCCACGCAAAATTTGAGCACCAACGGAAGACATTTGGGGATGCCAGTGTGCCAGAAACCAGCATTCGCCGAAACTCGAATTATCGTGAAAAATCTGTTAAAGCTCGTTATATAAGGCTGAAATCGAACAGGTTAATTCCTGAAATGAGCTCGGACGCGTGATTGAAAAACAGGGAGAAAAAAAAACAAGGTCCGGTACGACCTTCCGAACGGCTGAAATTGAAGTGTATAATACACGGTTTTTCGGGATTCTAGGGTCTCGGAACAAAATTCTCCGGAAATCACATAGAAAAAACCTCGGGTCAGATAAAGCGGCCACGCAAAATTTGAGCACCAATGGAAGACATTTGCGTGTGCCGGTGTGTCAGAAACCAGCATTCGCCGAAACTCGGATAATATTGAAAAATGTGTTAAAGCTCGTTATTTGAGGCAGAAATCGAACAGATTAATTCTTGAAATGAGCTCGGACGCGTGATTGAAAAACAGGGAGAAAAACAAACAGGGTCCGGTACGACCTTCCGAACGGTTGAATATGAAGTGTATAATACACGGGTTTTTGGGATTCCGGGGTCCCGGAACAAAATTCTCCGGAAATCACATAAAAAGTTCCTCGGGTTAGATAAAGCGGCCACGCAAAATTTGAGCACCAACGGAAGACATTTGCGGGTGCCGGTGTGCCAGAAACCAGCATTCGCCGAAACTCGGATTATCGTGAAAAATGTGCTAAAGCTAACTATTTGAGGCTGAAATCGAACAGGTTAATTCCTGAAATGGGCTCGGACGCGTGATTGAGAAATAGGGAGAAAAAGAAACAGGGTCCGGTACGACCTTCCGAACGGCTGAAATTAAAGTGTATAATACACGGTTTTTCGGGATTCCGGGGTCCCGGAACAAAATTCTCCGGAAATATAGAAAGTTCCTCAGATCAGATAACCCGGCCACGCAAAATTTGAGCACCACCGAAAGACATTTGGGGGTGCCGGTGTGCCACAAACCAGCATTCGCCGAAACTCGGATTATCGTGAAAAATGTGTTAAAGCTCGTTATTTGCGGCTGAAATGTAACAGGTTAATTCCTGAAATGAGCTCAGACGCGTGATTGAAAAACAGGGAGAAAAATAAACAGGGTCCGGTACGACCTTCCGAACCGCCGAAATTGAAGTGTATAATACACGGTTTTTCGAGATTCCGGGGTCCCGGAACAAAATTCTCCGGAAATCACATAGAAAGTTCCTCGGGTCAGATAAAGCGGCCACGCAAAATTTGAGCACCAACGGAAGACATTTGGGGATTCCGGTGTGCAAGAAACCAGCATTCGCCGAAACTCGAATTATCGTGAAAAATGTGTTAAAGCTCGTTATTTAAGGCTGAAATCGAACAGGTTAATTTCTGAAATGAGCTCGGACGCGTGATTGAAAAACAGGGAGAAAAAAACAGGGTCCGTTACGACCTTCCAAACGGCTGAAATTGAAGTGTATAATACACGGTTTTTCGGGATTCCGGGGTCTCGGAACAAAATTCTCCGGAAATCACATAGAAAGTTCCTCGGGTCAGATAAAGCGGCCACGCAAAATTTGAGCACCAACGGAAGACATTTGGGGGTGCGGTGTGCCACAAACCAAAGATTCGCGAAACTCGGTTTATCGTGAAAAATGTGTTAAAGCTCGTTATTTGCGAAATTTGAAATCGAATAGGTTAATTCTGAAATGAGCTCGGACGCGTGATTGAAAAACAGGCAGAAAAATAAACAGGGTCCGGTACGACCTTCCGAACGGCCGAAATTGAAGTGTATAATACACGGTTTTTCGGGATTCCGGAGTCCCGGAACAAAATTCTCCTGAAATCACATAGAAAGTTCCTCGGGTCAGATAAAGCGGCCACGCAAAATTTGAGCACCAACGGAAGACATTTGGGGATGCGGTGTGCGAAACCAAAGATTCGCCGAAACTCGAATTATCGTGAAAAATGTGTTAAAGCTCGTTATTTAAGGTGAAATCGAACAGGTTAATTCACGAAATGAGCTCGGACAAGTGATTGAAAAACAGGAGAAAAAACGGGGTCCGATCGACCTTCCGAACGGCTGAAATTGAAGTGTATAATACACGATTTTTCGGGATTCCGGAGTCTCGGAACAAAATTCTCCGGAAATCACATAGAAAGTTCCTCGGGTCAGATAAAGCGACCACGCAAAATTTGAGCACCAACGGAAGACATTTGGGGGTGCCGGTGTGCCGGTGTGCCAAAAACCACATTCGCCGATATCGTGAAAAATGTGTTAAAGCTCGCTATTTGAGGCTGAAATCGAACAGGTTAATTCCTGAAATGAGCTCGGACGCGTGATTGAAAAACAGGGAGAAAAAAACAGGGTCCAGTACGACCTTCCGAACGGCTGAAATTGAAGTGTATAATACACGGTTTTTCGGGATTCCGGGGTCTCGGAACAAAATTCTTCTGAAATTACATAGAAAGTTTCTCGGAGTCGATAAAGCGGCCACGCAAAATTTGAGCACCAACGGGAAGACATTGGGAAGTGCGGTGTGCCACAAACCAAAGATTCGCGAAACTCGGATTATCGTGAAAAATGTGTTAAAGCTCGTTATTTGAGGTGAAATCGAACAGGTTAATTCCTGAAATGAGCTCGGACGCGTGATTGAAAAACGGGGATAAAAAACGGGGTCCAGATTTCGACCTTCCGAACGGCCGAAATTGAAGTGTATAATACACGGTTTTCGGGATTCCAGGGTCCCGGAACAAAATTCTCGGAAATCACATAGAAAGTTCCTCGGGTCAGATAAAGCGACCACGCAAAATTTGAGCACCAACGGAAGACATTTTGTGGTGCCGGTGTGCCACAAACCAGCATTCGCCGATTCTCGCATTATCATGAAAAATGTGTTAAATCTCGTTATTTGAGGCTGAAATCGAACTGATTAATTCCTGAAATGAGCTCGGACGCGTGATTGAAAAAAAGGGAGAAAAAAACAGGGTCCAGTACGACCTTTTGAACGGCTGAAATTGAAGTGTATAATACACGGTTTTTCGGGATTCCGGGGTCCCGGAACAAAATTCTTCGGAAATTACATAGAAAGTTCCTCGGGTCAGATAAAGCGGCCACACAAAATTTGAGCACCAACGGAAGACATTGGGGGTGCCGGTGTGCCACAAACCAGCATTCGCCGAAACTCGGATTCTCGTGAAAAATGTGTTAAAGCTCGTTATTTGAGGCTGAAATCGAACAGGTTAATTCCTAAAATGAGCTCGGACGCGTGATTGGAAAACAGGAGAAAAAACGGGGTCCAGATTCGACCTTCCGAACAATTTGAAATTGAAGTGTATAATACACGGTTTTTCGGGATTCCAGGGTCTCGGAACAAAATTCTCCGGAAATCACATAGAAAGTTCCTCGAGTCAGATAAAGCGACCACACAAAATTTGAGCACCAACGGAAGACATTTGGGGGTACCGGTGTGCCAAAAACCACATTCGCCGATATCGTGAAAAATGTGTTAAAGCTCGTTATTTGAGGCTGAAATTGAACAGGTTAATTCCTGAAATGAGCTCGGAAGCGTGATTGATAAACGGGGAGAAAAAGAAACAGGGTCCGGTACGACCTTCCGAATGGCTGAAATTGAAGTGTGTAATACACGGTTTTTCGGGATTCCGGGGTCCCGGAGCAAAATTCTTCGGAAATCACATAGAAAGTTCCACGGGTCAGATAAAGCGGCCACGCAAAATTTGAGCACCAACGGAAGACATTTTGTGGTGCCGGTGTGCCACAAACCAGCATTCGCCGATTCTCGCATTACCGTGAAAAATGTGTTAAAGCTCGTTATTTGAGGCTGAAATCGAACAGATTAATTCCTGAAATGAGCTCGGACGCGTGATTGAAAAACAGGGAGAAAAAGAAACAGGATCTGGTACGACCCGGTTTTTTAAAGGGCTTGGGCCTTTAGTTTTGGCCCAAAAAAGCCCATGGGCCGGCCTAAAAAGGCCCAAAATATTTTGGGGCCGGATTTGGGCCAAACGTTTGGCCCAAATTTTAGCCCGGCCCGGCCCATATTTATTAATAATGAATATTTTTTCGAATAAAACCTATTAAAGTAGCGTTAAAGGTATACTCAACTCTTTACAAACTCAAGTATATTTTTTTAGATTTATAAAACAAAGTATACATAACATAAATCATATCTAAGAATGCATGATTAAGCATTCTAAAGTGGCGATTTGTGTCATTATTTTATTTTTAAAGAGCAATTCATATGCATTTCATCATATTTTGTGCAATTTTATACACTATGTATGTTTTAAAAGTTGTAACTGAAGGTATTACAATAGTTATTTCCTAGGGTAAGTCGTAAATTTTAGGGCCCGAAAAAGCCCATTTAGGCCCAAAAGCCCGTCATTAGCCCATAAGGGCCGAGTTTGGGCTTGCTAAATAAGCCCAAGCATCTGGGCCGACCCGGCCCGGCCCACACAAATGGGCCGTTTTTGTTAGAAAGGCCCGGCCCAAGCCCGCATTGGCCCGGCCCATGATCACCTCTAGTGCCGGTGTGCCACAAACCAGCATTCGCCGAAACTCGGATTATCGTGAAAAATGTGTTAAAGCTCGTTATTTGAGGCTGAAATCGAACAGGTTAATTCCTGAAATGAGCTCGGACGCGTGATTGAAAAACAGAGAGAAAAGAAACAGGGTCCGGTACGACCTTCCGAACGGCTGAAATTGAAGTGTATAATACACGGTTTTTCGGGATTCCGGGGTCCCGGAACAAAATTCTCCGTAAATCACATAGAAAGTTCCTCGGGTCAGATAAAGCGGCCACACAAAATTTGAGCACCAACGGAAGACATTTGCGTGTGCCGGTGTGCAAGAAACCAGCATTCGCCGAAACTCGGATAATATTGAAAAATGTGTTAAAGCTCGTTATTTGAGGCTGAAATCGAACAGGTTAATTCCTGAAATGAGCTCGGACGCGTGATTGAAAAACAGGGAGAAAAGAAACAGGTCCGATTTACGACCTTCCGAACTAATTTGAAATTGAAGTGTATAATACACGGTTTTTCGGGATTCCGAGGTCCCGGAACAAAATTTTCCGGAAATCACATAGAAAGTTCCTCGGGTCAGATAAAGCGGTCACACAAAATTTGAGCACCAACGGAAGAAAGTTGCGGGTGCCGGTGTGCAAGAAACAAGCATTCGCCGAAACTCGGATAATATTGAAAAATGTGTTAAAGCTCGTTATTTGAGGCTGAAATCGAACAGGTTAATTCCTGAAATGAGCTCGGACGCGTAATTGAAAAACACGGAGAAAAAAAACAGGGCCCGGTACGACCTTCCGAACGGCTGAAATTGAAGTGTATAATACACGGTTTTTCGGGATTCCGGGGTCCCGGAACAAAATTCTCCGGAAATCACATAGAAAGTTCCTCGGGTCAGATAAAGCGGCCACGCAAAATTTGAGCACCAACGGAAGACAATTGGGGGTGCCGGTGCGCCACAAACCAACATTCGCCGAACCCGGATTATCGTGAAAAATGTGTTAAAGCTCGTTATTTGAGGCTGAAATCGAACAGGTTAATTCCTGGAATGAGCTCGGACGCGTGATTGAAAAACAGGGAGAAAAGAAACATGGTACGGTACGACCTTCCGAACAGCTGAAATTGAAGTGTATAATACACGGTTTTTCGAGATTCCGGGGTCCCGGAACAAAATTCTCCGGAAATCACATAGAAAGTTTCTCGGGTCAGATAAAGCGGCCACACAAAATTTGAGCACCAACGGAAGACATTTGGGGGTGCCGGTGTGCCACAAACCAGCATTCGCCGAAACTCGGATTATCGTGAAAAATGTGTTAAAGCTCGTTATTTGAGGCTGAAATCGAACAGGTTAATTCCTGAAATGAGCTCGGACGCGTGATTAAAAAACAGGGAGAAAAGAAACAGGGTCCGGTACGACCTTCCGAACGGCTGAAATTGAAGTGTATAATACACGGTTTTTCGGGATTCCGGGGTCCCGGAACAAAATTCTCCGGAAATCACATAGAAAGTTTCTCGGGTCAGATAAAGCGGCCACACAAAATTTGAGCACCAACGGAAGACATTTGGGGGTGTCGGTGTGCCACAAACCAGCATTCGCCGAAACTCGCATTATCGTGAAAAATGTGTTAAAGCTCGTTATTTGAGGCTGAAATCGAACACGTTAATTTCTGAAATGAGCTCGGACGCGTGATTGAAAAACAGGGAGAAAAAGAAACAAGGTCCGGTACGACCTTCCGAATGGCTGAAATTGAAGTGTGTAATACACGGTTTTTCGGGATTACGGGGTCCCGGAGCAAAATTCTTCGGAAATCACATAAAAAGTTCCTCGGGTCAGATAAAGCGGCCACGAAAAATTTGAGCACCAACGGAAGACATTTTGGGGTGCCGGTGTGCCACAAACCAGCATTCGCCGATTCTCGCATTATCGTGAAAAATGTGTTAAAGCTCGTTATTTGCGGCTGAAATCGAATAGGTTAATTCCTGAAATGAGCTCAGACGCGTGATTGAAAAACAGGGAGAAAAATAAACAGGGTCCGGTACGACCTTCCGAACGGCCGAAATTGAAGTGTATAATACACGGTTTTTCGGGATTCCGGAGTCCCGCAACAAAATTCTCCTGAAATCACATAGAAAGTTCCTCGGGTCAGATAAAGCGGCCACGCAAAATTTGAGCACCAACGGAAGACATTTGGGGATGCCGGTGTGCCAGAAACCAGCATTCGCCGAAACTCGAATTATCGTGAAAAATGTGTTAAAGCTCGTTATTTAAGGCTGAAATCGAACAGGTTAATTCCTGAAATGAGCTCGGACAAGTGATTGAAAAACAGGGAGAAAAAAACAGGGTCCAGTACGACCTTCCGAACGGCTGAAATTGAAGTGTATAATACACGATTTTTCGGGATTCCGGAGTCTCGGAACAAAATTCTCCGGAAATCACATAGAAAGTTCCTCGGGTCAGATAAAGCGACCACGGAAAATTTGAGCACCAACGGAATACATTTGGGGGTGCCGGTGTGCCAAAAACCACATTCGCCGATATCTTGAAAAATGTGTTAAAGCTCGCTATTTGAGGCTGAAATCGAACAGGTTAATTCCTGAAATGAGCTCGGACGCGTGATTGAAAAACAAGGAGAAAAAAACAGGGTCCAGTACGACCTTCCGAACGGCCGAAATTGAAGTGTATAATACACGGTTTTTCGGGATTCCGGGGTCTCGGAACAAAATTCTTCTGAAATTACATAGAAAGTTTCTCAGGTCAGATAAAGCGGCCACGCAAAATTTGAGCACCAACGGAAGACATTGGGGGTGCCGGTGTGCCACAAACCAGCATTCGCCGAAACTCGGATTATCGTGAAAAATGTGTTAAAGCTCGTTATTTGAGGCTGAAATCGAACAGGTTAATTCCTGAAATGAGCTCGGACGCGTGATTGAAAAACAGGGAGAAAAAAACAGGGTCCAGTACGACCTTCCGAACGGCCGAAATTGAAGTGTATAATACACGGTTTTTCGGGATTCCGGGGTCTCGGAACAAAATTCTCCGGAAATCACATAGAAAGTTCCTCGGGTCAGATAAAGCGACCACGCAAAATTTGAGCACCAACGCAAGACATTTTGTGGTGCCGGTGTGCCACAAACCAGCATTCGCCGATTCTCGCATTATCATGAAAAATGTGTTAAATCTCGTTATTTGAGGCTGAAATCGAACTGATTAATTCCTGAAATGAGCTCGGACGCGTGATTGAAAAAAAGGGAGAAAAAAACAGGGTCCAGTACGACCTTTTGAACGGCTGAAATTGAAGTGTATAATACACGGTTTTTCGGGATTCCGGGGTCCCGGAACAAAATTCTTCGGAAATTACATAGAAAGTTCCTCGGGTCAGATAAAGCGGCCACACAAAATTTGAGCACCAACGGAAGAAATTGGGGGTGCCGGTGTGCCACAAACCAGGATTCGCCGAAACTCGGATTCTCGTGAAAAATGTGTTAAAGCTCGTTATTTGAGGCTGAAATCGAACAGGTTAATTCCTAAAATGAGCTCGGACGCGTGATTGGAAAACAGGGAGAAAAAAACAGGGTCCAGTACGACCTTCCGAACGGCTGAAATTGAAGTGTATAATACACGGTTTTTCGGGATTCCAGGGTCTCGGAACAAAATTCTCCGGAAATCACATAGAAAGTTCCTCGAGTCAGATAAAGCGACCACACAAAATTTGAGCACCAACGGAAGACATTTGGGGGTACCGGTGTGCCAAAAACCACATTCGCCGATATCGTGAAAAATGTGTTAAAGCTCGTTATTTGAGGCTGAAATTGAACAGGTTAATTCCTGAAATGAGCTCGGAAGCGTGATTGATAAACGGGGAGAAAAAGAAACAGGGTCCGGTACGACCTTCCGAATGGCTGAAATTGAAGTGTGTAATACACGGTTTTTCGGGATTCCGGGGTCCCGGAGCAAAATTCTTCGGAAATCACATAGAAAGTTCCACGGGTCAGATAAAGCGGCCACGCAAAATTTGAGCACCAACGGAAGACATTTTGTGGTGCCGGTGTGCCACAAACCAGCATTCGCCGATTCTCGCATTACCGTGAAAAATGTGTTAAAGCTCGTTATTTGAGGCTGAAATCGAACAGATTAATTCCTGAAATGAGCTCGGACGCGTGATTGAAAAACAGGGAGAAAAAGAAACAGGATCTGGTACGACCTTCCGAACGGCTGAAATTGAAGTGTATAATAGTATAATACACGGTTTTTCGGGATTCCGGGGTCCCGTAACAAAATTTTCCGAAAATCACATAGAAAGTTCCTCGGGTCAGATAATGCGGCCACGCAAAATTTGAGCACCAACGGAAGACATTTGGGGGTGCCGGTGTGCCACAAACCAGCATTCGCCGAAACTCGGATTATCGTGAAAAATGTGTTAAATCTCGTTATTTGAGGCTGAAATCGAACAGGTTAATTCCTGAAATGAGCTCGGACGCGTGATTGAAAAACAGGGAGAAAAAGAAACAAGGTCCGATACGACCTTCCGAACGGGTGAAATTGAAGTGTATAATACACGGTTTTTCGGGATTCCGGGGTCCCGGAACAAATTTCTCCGGAAATCACATAGAAAGTTCCTCGAGTCAGATAAAGCGGCCACGCAAAACTTGAGCACCAACGGAAGACATTTGGGAGTGTCGGTGTGCCACAAACCAGCATTCGCCAAAACTCGCATTATCGTGAAAAATGTGTTAAAGCTCGTTATTTGAGGCTGAAATCGAACAGGTTAATTTCTGAAATGACCTCGGACGCGTGATTGAAAAACAAGGAGAAAAAGAAACAAGGTCCGGTACGACCTTCCGAACGGCTGTAATTGAAGTGTATAATACACGGTTTTTCGGGATTCTGGGGTCCCGGAACAAAATTCTCCGGAAATCACATAGAAAGTTCCTCGGGTCAGATAAAGCGGCCACGCAAAATTTGAGCACCAACGGAAGACATTTGGGGGTGCCGGTGTGTCAGAAACCAGCATTCGCCGAAACTCGGATAATATTGAAAAATGTGTTAAAGCTCGTTATTTGAGGCAGAAATCGAACAGATTAATTCTTGAAATGAGCTCGGACGCGTGATTGAAAAACAGGGAGAAAAACAAACAGGGTCCGGTACGACCTTCCGAACGGCTGAATATGAAGGGTATAAAACACGGTTTTTTGGGATTCCGGGGTCCCGAAAAAAATTCTTCGGAAATCACATAATAAGTTCCTCGGGTTAGATAAAGCGGCCACGCAAAATTTGAGCACCAACGGAAGACATTTGCGGGTGCCGCTGTGCCAGAAACCAGCATTCGCCGAAACTCGGATTATCGTGAAAATGTGTTAAAACTCGTTATTTGCGGCTGAAATCGAACAGGTTAATTCCTGAAATGAGCTCAGACGCGTGATTGAAAAACAGGAGAAAAATAAACGGGGTCCAAGTCGACCTTCCGAACGGCCGAAATTGAAGTGTATAATACACGGTTTTTCGGGATTCCGGGGTCCCGGAACAAAATTCTCCGGAAATCACATAGAAAGTTCCTCGGGTCAGATAAAGCGGCCACGTAAAATTTGAGCACCAACGGAAGACATTTGGGAATGCCGGTGTGCCAGAAACCAGCATTCGCCGAAACTCGAATTATCGTGAAAAATGTGTTAAAGCTCGTTATTTAAGGCTGAAATCGAACAGGTTAATTCCTGAAATGAGCTCGGACGCATGATTGAAAAACAGGGAGAAAAAAAAACAGGGTCCGGTACGACCTTCCGAACGGCTGAAATTGAAGTGTACTTCCTCCATTCAACTCCACTCTACCACTTCCCTTTTTCAAGTTTGCCAACGGGTGTTTTACGCGCTAATTATCGTTATCTACGTATTTGCAAAAATTATAAAAGTTAAATATTTTTAATGTACTCGAAAAGACGAATCAAACAAGATCCCACATGAATATATTTTCACTTACGTATCGAGAGAAAATCGAAATTGAATACACAATTGTGAATAGTGTACAAAAGTGAAATAGGTAGAGTGGAGTTGAATGGAGGACGTATAATACACGGTTTTTCGGAATTCCGGGGTCTCGGAACAAAATTCTTCGGAAATCACATAGAAAGTTCCTCGGGTCAGATAAAGCGGCCACGCAAAATTTGGGCACCAACGGAAGACATTTGGGGGTGCCGATGTGCCACAAACCAGCATTCGCCGAAACTCGGATTATCGTGAAAAATTTGTTAAAGCTCGTTATTTGAGGCTGAAATCGAACAGGTTAATTCCTGAAATGAGCTCGGACGCTTGATTGAAAAACAGGGAGAAAAGAAACAGGGTCCGGTACGACCTTCCGAACGGCGGAAATTAAAGTGTATAATACACGGTTTTTCGGGATTCCGGGGTCCCGGAACCAAATTCTCCGGAAATCACATAGAAAGTTCCCCGGGTCAGATAAAGCGGCCACGCAAAATTTGAGCACCAACGGAAGACATTTGGGGGTGCCGGTGTGCCACAAACCAGCATTCGCCGAAACTCGGATTATCGTGAAAATGTGTTAAAACTCGTTATTTGCGGCTGAAATCGAACAGGTTAATTCCTGAAATGAGCTCAGACGGGTGATTGAAAAACAGGGAGAAAAATAAACAGGGTCCAGTACGACCTTCCGAACGGCCGAAATTGAAGTGTATAATACACGGTTTTTCGGGATTCCGGGGTCCCGGAACAAAATTCTCCGGAAATCACATAGAAAGTTCCTCGGGTCAGATAAAGCGGCCACGTAAAATTTGAGCACCAACGGAAGACATTTGGGAATGCCGGTGTGCTAGAAACCAGCATTCGCCGAAACTCGAATTATCGTGAAAAATGTGTTAAAGCTCGTTATTTAAGGCTGAAATCGAACAGGTTAATTCCTGAAATGAGCTCGGACGCATGATTGAAAAACAGGGAGAAAAAAAACAGTGGTCCGCACGACCTTCCGAACGGCCGAAATTGAAGTGTATAATACACGGTTTTCAGATTCGGTCCGGAACAAAATTATCCGGAAATCACATAGAAAGTTCCTCGGGTCGGATAAAGCGACCACGCAAAATTTGAGCACCAACGGAAGACATTTGAGGGTGCCGGTGTGCCACAAACCAAAGATTCGCGAAACTCGGATTATCGTGAAAAATGTGTTAAAGCTCGTTATTTGCGGTTGAAATCGAACAGCTTAATTCCTGAAATGATCTCGGACGCGTGATTGAAAAACAGGGAGAAAAAGAAACAGGGTCCGGTACGACCTTCCGAACGGCTGAAATTGAAGTGTATAATACACGGTTTTTCGGGATTCCGGGGTCCCGGAACAAAATTATCCGGAAATCACATAGAAAGTTCCTCGGGTCAGATAAAGCGACCACGCAAAATTTGAGCACCAACGGAAGACATTTGAGGGTGCCGGTGTGCCACAAACCAGCATTCGCCGAAACTCGGATTATCGTGAAAAATGTGTTAAAGCTCGTTATTTGAGGCTGAAATCGAACAGGTTAATTCTGAAATGAGCTCAGACGCGTGATTGAAAAACAGGGAGAAAAGAAACAGGGTCCGGTACGACCTTCCGAACGGCTGAAATTGAAGTGTATAATACACGGTTTTTCGGGATTCCGGGGTCCCGGAACAAAATTCTCCAGAAATAACATAAAAAGTTCATCGGGTTAGATAAAGCGGCCACGCAAAATTTGAGCACCAACGGAATACATTTGCGGGTGCAGGTGTGCCAGAAACCAGCATTCGCCGAAACTCGGATTATCGTGAAAAATGTATTAAAGCTCGTAATTTGAGGCTGAAATCGAACAGGTTAACTCCTGAAATGAGCTCGGACGCGTGATTGAAAAACAGGGAGAAAAATAAACAGGGTCCGGTACGACCTTTCGAACGGGTGAAATTGAAGTGTATAATACTCGGTTTTTCGGGATTCCGGGGTCCCGGAACAAAATTCTCCGGAAATCACATAAAAAGTTCCTCAGGTTAGATGAAGCGGCCACGCAAAATTTGAGCACCAACGGAAGACATTTGCGGGTGTCGGTGTGCGAAACCAAAGATTCGCGAAACTCGGATTATCGTGAAAAATGTGTTAAAGCTCGTTATTTGAGGTGAAATCGAACAGGTTAATTCCTGAAATGAGCTCGGACGCGTGATTGAAAAACGGGGAGAAAAAAGACGGGTCCCACGACCTTCCGAACATTTGAAATTGAAGTGTATAATACACGGTTTTCGGGATTTCGGGGTCCGGAACAAAATTCTCCGGAAATCACATAGAAAGTTCCTCGGGTCGGATAAAGCGGCCACGCAAAATTTGAGCACCAACGGAAGACATTTGGGGGTGCCGTGTGCCACAAACCAAAGATTCGCTAAAACTCGGATTATCGTGAAAAATGTGTTAAAGCTCGTTATTTGAGGCTTAAATCGAACAGGTTAATTCCTGAAATGAGCTCGGTCACGTGATTGAAAAACAGGGAGAAAAAGAAACAGGGTCCGGTACGACCTTCGAGAACGGTGAAATTGAAGTGTATAAATACACGGTTTTTCGGGATTAGGGGTCCGGAACAATATTCTCGGAAATCACATAGAAAGTTCCTCGGGTCGAGATAAAGCGGCCACGCAAAATTTGAGCACCAACGGAAGACATTTGGGGATGCCAGTGTGCCAGAAACCAGCATTCGCCGAAACTCGAATTATCGTGAAAAATGTGTTAAAGCTCGTTATTTAAGGTGAAATCGAACAGGTTGATTCCTGAAATGAGCTCGGACGCGTGATTGAAAAACGGGAGAAAAAAAAGGGTCGCACGACCTTCCGAACGGCTGAAATTAAAGTGTATAATACACGGTTTTTCGGGATTTAGGGGTCCCGGAACAAAATTCTTCTTGAAATCACATAGAAAGTTCATTTGGTCGATAAAGCGGCCACGCAACATTTGAGCACCAACGGAAGACATTTGGGGGTGCCGGTGTGCCACAAACCAGCATTCGCCGAACCTCGAATTATCGTGAAAAATGTGTTAAAGCTCGTTATTTGAGGCTGAAATCGAACAAGTTAATTCCTGAAATGAGCTTGGACGCGTGATTGAAAAACAGGGAGAAAAGAAACAGGGTCCGGTACGACCTTCCAAACGGCTGAAATTGAAGTGTATAATACACGGTTTTTCGGGATTCCGGAGCAAAATTCTCCGGAAATCACATAGAAAGTTTCTCGGGTCAGATTAAGTGGCCACACAAAATTTGAGCACCAACGGAAGTCATTTGGGGGGGTGCAAGACGCCACAAACCAAAGATTCGCGAAACTCGGATTATCGTGAAAAATGTGTTAAAGCTCGTTATTTGAGGCTGAAATCGAATAGGTTAATTCCTGAAATGAGCTCGGACGCGTGATTGAAAAACAGGGAGAAAAGAAACAGGGTCCAGTACGACCTTTAGAACGGCTGAAATTGAAGTGTATAATACACGGTTTTCGGGATTAGGGGTCCGGAACAAAATTCTCGGAAATCACATAAAAAGTTCCTCGGAGTTAGATAAAGCGGCCACGCAAAATTTGAGCACCAACGGAAGATATTTGCGGGTGCGGTGTGCGAAACCAAAGATTCGCCGAAACTCGGATTATCGTGAAAAATGTGTTAAAGCTCGTTATTTGAGGTGAAATCGAACAGGTTAATTCCTGAAATGAGCTCGGACGCGTGATTGAAAAACGGGAGAAAAGAAACACGGGGTCCGTACGACCTTCCGAACGGTGAAATTGAAGTGTATAATACACGGTTTTTCGGGATTTCGGGGTCCCGGAACAAAATTCTCCGGAAATCACATAGAAAGTTCCTCGGGTCAGATAAAGCGGCCACGCAAAATTTGAGCACCAACGGAAGACATTTGGGGGTGCCGGTGTGCCACAAACCAGCATTCGCCGAAACTCGGATTATCGTGAAAAATGTGTTAAAGCTCGTTATTTGAGGCTGAAATCGAACAGGTTAATTCCTGAAATGAGCTCGGACACGTGATTGAAAAACAGGGAGAAAAAGAAACAGTCCCAGACGACCTTCCGAACGGCAGAAATTGAAGTGTATAAATACACGGTTTTTCGGGATTCCGGGGTCTCGGAACAAAATTCTTCGGAAATCACATAGAAAGTTCCTCGGGTCAGATAAAGCGGCCACGCAAAATTTGAGCAACAACGGAAGACATTTGGGGGTGCCGGTGTGCCACAAACCAGCATTCGCCGAAACTCGGATTATCGTGAAAAATGTGTTAAAGCTCGTTATTTGAGGCTGAAATCGAACAGGTTAATTCCTGAAATGAGCTCGGACGCGTGATTGAAAAATAGGGAGAAAAACAAACAGGGTCCGGTACGACCTTCTGAACGGCTGAAAGTGAAGTGTATAATAATACACAGTTTTTCGGGATTCAGGGGTCCCGGAACAAAATTCTCCGGAAATCACATAGAAAGTTCCTCGGGTCAGATAAAGCGGCCACGCAAAATTTGAGCACCAACGGAAGATATTTGGGGGTGCCGGTGTGCCAGAAACCAGCATTCGCCGAAACTCGGATTATCGTGAAAAATGTGTTAAAGCTCGTTATTTGAGACTGAAATCGAACAGGTTAATTCCTGAAATGAGCTCGGACGCGTGATTGAAAAACAGGGAGAAAAACAAACAGGGTCCGGTACGACCTTCCGAACGGCTGAAATTGAAGTGTATAATACACGGTTTTTCGGGATTTCGGAGTCCCGGAACAAAATTCTCTAGAAATCACATAGAAAATTCCTCGGGTCAGATAAAGCGGCCACGCAAAATTTGAGCACCAACGGAAGACATTTGGGGTGCCGGTGTGCCATAAACCAGCATTCGCCGAAACTCGGATTATCATGAATAATGTGTTAAAGCTCGTTATTTGCGACTGAAATCGAACAGGTTAATTCCTGAAATGAGCTCAGACGCGTGATTGAAAAACAGGAGAAAAATAAACAGGGTCCGGTACGACCTTCCGAACGGCTGAAATTGAAGTGTATAATACACGGTTTTTCGGGATTCCGGGGTCCCGGAACAAAATTCTCCGGAAATCACATAGAAAGTTCTTCGGGTCAGATAAAGCGGCCACGCAAAATTTGAGCACCAACGGAAGACATTTGGGGGTGCCGGTGTGCCACAAACCAAAGATTCGCGAAACTCGGATTATCGTGAAAAATGTGTTAAAGCTCATTATTTGAGGCTGAAATCGAACAGGTTAATTTCTGAAATGAGCTCGGACACGTGATTGAAAAACAGGGAGAAAGAGAAACAGGGTCCGGTACGACCTTCCGAACGGCTGAAATTGAAGTGTATAATACACGGTTTTTCGGGATTCCGGGGTCCCGGAACAAAATTCTCCGGAAATCACATAGAAAGTTCCTCGGGTCAGATAAAGCGGCCACGCAAAATTTGAGCACCAACGGAAGACATTTGGGGGTGCCGGTGTGCCACAAACCAGCATTCGCCGAAACTCGGATTATCGTGAAAAATGTGTTAAAGCTCGTTATTTGAGGCTGAAATCGAACAGGTTAATTCCTGAAATGAGCTCGGACGCGTGATTGAAAATCAGGGAGAAAAAGAAACAGGGTCCGGTACAACCTTTCGAACGGCTGAAATTGAAGTGTATAATACACGGTTTTTCGGGATTTCGGGGTCCCGGAACAAAATTCTCCGGAAATCACATAGAAATTCCTCGGGTCAGATAAAGCGGCCACGCAAAATTTGAGCACCAACGGAAGACATTTGGGGGTGCCGGTGTGCCACAAACCAGAATTCGCCGAAACTCGGATTATCGTGAAAAATGTGTTAAAGCTCGTTATTTGAGGCTGAAATCGAACAGGTTAATTCCTGAAATGAGCTCGGACACGTGATTGAAAAACAGGGAGAAAAAGAAACAGGGTCCGGTACGACCTTCCGAACGGCTGAAATTGAAGTGTATAAATACACGGTTTTTCGGGATTCCGGGGTCCCGGAACAATATTCTCCGGAAATCACATAGAAAGTTCCTCGGGTCAGATAAAGCGGCCACGCAAAATTTGAGCACCAACGGAAGACATTTGGGGATGCCAGTGTGCCAGAAACCAGCATTCGCCGAAACTCGAATTATCGTGAAAAATGTGTTAAAGCTCGTTATTTAAGGCTGAAATCGAACAGGTTAATTCCTGAAATGAGCTCGGACGCGTGATTGAAAAACAGGGAGAAAAAAAAAGGGTCCGGTACGACCTTCCGAACGGCTGAAATTAAAGTGTATAATACACGGTTTTTCGGGATTCCGGGGTCTCGGAACAAAATTCTTCGGAAATCACATAGAAAGTTCATTTGGTCAGATAAAGCGGCCACGCAACATTTGAGCACCAACGGAAGACATTTGGGGGTGCCGGTGTGCCACAAACCAGCATTCGCCGAACCTCGAATTATCGTGAAAAATGTGTTAAAGCTCGTTATTTGAGGCTGAAATCGAACAAGTTAATTCCTGAAATGAGCTTGGACGCGTGATTGAAAAACAGGGAGAAAAGAAACAGGGTCCGGTACGACCTTCCAAACGGCTGAAATTGAAGTGTATAATACACGGTTTTTCGGGATTCCGGAACAAAATTCTCCGGAAATCACATAGAAAGTTTCTCGGGTCAGATTAAGTGGCCACACAAAATTTGAGCACCAACGGAAGTCATTTGGGGGTGCCGGCACGCCACAAACCAGCATTCGCCGAAACTCGGATTATCGTGAAAAATGTGTTAAAGCTCGTTATTTGAGGCTGAAATCGAATAGGTTAATTCCTGAAATGAGCTCGGACGCGTGATTGAAAAACAGGGAGAAAAGAAACAGGGTCCAGTACGACCTTTAGAACGGCTGAAATTGAAGTGTATAATACACGGTTTTTCGGGATTCCGGGGTCCCGGAACAAAATTCTCCGGAAATCACATAAAAAGTTCCTCAGGTTAGATAAAGCGGCCACGCAAAATTTGAGCACCAACGGAAGATATTTGCGGGTGCCGGTGTGCCAGAAACCAGCATTCGCCGAAACTCGGATTATCGTGAAAAATGTGTTAAAGCTCGTTATTTGAGGCTGAAATCGAACAGGTTAATTCCTGAAATGAGCTCGGACGCGTGATTGAAAAACAGGGAGAAAAAGAAACAGGGTCCGGTACGACCTTCCGAACGGCTGAAATTGAAGTGTATAATACACGGTTTTTCGGGATTTCGGGGTCCCGGAACAAAATTCTCCGGAAATCACATAGAAAGTTCCTCGGGTCAGATAAAGCGGCCACGCAAAATTTGAGCACCAACGGAAGACATTTGGGGGTGCCGGTGTGCCACAAACCAGCATTCGCCGAAACTCGGATTATCGTGAAAAATGTGTTAAAGCTCGTTATTTGAGGCTGAAATCGAACAGGTTAATTCCTGAAATGAGCTCGGACACGTGATTGAAAAACAGGGAGAAAAAGAAACAGGGTCCGGTACGACCTTCCGAACGGCAGAAATTGAAGTGTATAAATACACGGTTTTTCGGGATTCCGGGGTCTCTGAACAAAATTCTTCGGAAATCACATAGAAAGTTCCTCGGGTCAGATAAAGCGGCCACGCAAAATTTGAGCACCAACGGAAGACATTTGGGGGTGCGGTGTGCCACAAACCAAGATTCGCCGAAACTCGGATTATCGTGAAAAATGTGTTAAAGCTCGTTATTTGAGGTGAAATCGAACAGGTTAATTCCTGAAATGAGCTCGGACGCGTGATTGAAAAATAGGAGAAAAACAAACAGTGGTCGGTGACGACCTTACGAACTAGTGAAAGTGAAGTGTATAATACACAATTTTTCGGGATTCGGGGTCCGGAACAAAATTCTCTCCGGAAATCACATAGAAAGTTCCTCGGGTCGATAAAGCGGCCACGCAAAATTTGAGCACCAACGGAAGAAATTTGGGGTGCGGTGTGCGAAACCAAAGATTCGCCGAAACTCGGATTATCGTGAAAAATGTGTTAAAGCTCGTTATTTGAGACCGAAATCGAACAGGTTGATTCCTAAATGAGCTCGGACGCGTGATTGAAAAACAGGGAGAAAAACAAACGTGGTCCTGACGACCTTCCGAACATTTGAAATTGAAGTGTATAATACACGGTTTTTCGGGATTTCGGAGTCCCGGAACAAAATTCTCTAGAAATCACATAGAAAATTCCTCGGGTCAGATAAAGCGGCCACGCAAAATTTGAGCACCAACGGAAGACATTTGGGGTGCCGGTGTGCCATAAACCAAAGATTCGCGAAACTCGGATTATCATGAATAATGTGTTAAAGCTCGTTATTTGCGATCGAAATCGAACAGGTTAATTCGAAATGAGCTCGGACGCGTGATTGAAAAACAAGGAGAAAAATAAACAGTGGTCCCAGACGACCTTCCGATCTGAAATTGAAGTGTATAATACACGGTTTTTCGGGATTCCGGGGTCCCGGAACAAAATTCTCCGGAAATCACATAGAAAGTTCTTGGTCGATAAAGCGGCCACGCAAAATTTGAGCACCAACGGAAGACATTTGGGGGTGCGGTGTGCCACAAACCAAGATTCGCCGAAACTCGGATTATCGTGAAAAATGTGTTAAAGCTCGTTATTTGAGGTGAAATCGAACAGGTTAATTTCGAAATGAGCTCGGACACGTGATTGAAAAACAGGAGAAAGAGAAACAGGGTCAGACGACCTTCCGAACGGTGAAATTGAAGTGTATAATACACGGTTTTTCGGGATTCCGGGGTCCCGGAACAAAATTCTCCGGAAATCACATAGAAAGTTCCTCGGGTCAGATAAAGCGGCCACGCAAAATTTGAGCACCAACGGAAGACATTTGGGGGTGCCGGTGTGCCACAAACCAGCATTCGCCGAAACTCGGATTATCGTGAAAAATGTGTTAAATCTCGTTATTTGAGGTTGAAATCGAACAGGTTAATTCCTGAAATGAGCTCGGACGCATGATTGAAAAACAGGGAGAAAAAGAAACAAGGTCCGATACGACCTTCCGAACGGGTGAAATTGAAGTGTATAATATACGGTTTTTCGGGATTCCGGGGTCCCGGAACAAAACTCTCCGGAAATCACATAGAAAGTTCCTCGGGTCAGATAAAGCGGTCACGCAAAATTTGAGCACCAACTGAAGACATTTGGGGGTGTCGGTGTGCCACAAACCAGCATTCGCCGAAACTCGAATTATCGTGAAAAATGTGTTAAAACTCGTTATTTGAGGCTGAAATCGAACACGTTAATTCCTGAAATGAGCTCGGACGCGTGATTGAAAAACAGGGAGAAAAAGAAACAGGGGTCCGGTACGACCTTTCGAATGGCTGAAATTGAAGTGTGTAATACACGGTTTTTCGGGATTCCGGGGTCCCGGAACAAAATTCTCCGGAAATCACATAGAAAGTTCCTCGGGTCAGATAAAGCGGCCACGCAAAATTTGAGCACCAAAGGAAGACATTTGGAGGTGCCGGTGTGCCACAAACCAGCATTCGCCGAAACTCGGATTATCGTGAAAAATGTGTTAAAGCTCGTTATTTGAAGCTTAAATCGAACAGGTTAATTCCTGAAATGAGCTCGGACACGTGATTGAAAAACAGGGAGAAAAAGAAACAGGTTCCGGTACGACCTTCCGAACGGCTGAAATTGAAGTGTATAATTACACGGTTTTTCGGGATTCCGGGGTCTCGGAACAAAATTCTTCGGAAATCACATAGAAAGTTCCTCGGGTCAGATAAAGCGGCCACGCAAAATTTGAGCACCAACGGAAGACATTTGGGGGTGCCGGTGTGCCACAAACCAAAGATTCGCTAGAAACTCGGATTATCGTGAAAAATGTGTTAAAGCTCGTTATTTGAGGCTGAAATCGAACAGGTTAATTCCTGAAATGAGCTCGGACGCGTGATTGAAAAATAGGGAGAAAAACAAATAGGTTCCGGTACGACCTTCTGAACGGCTGAAAGTGAAGTGTATAATACACAGTTTTTCGGGATTCCGGGGTCCCGGAACAAAATTCTCCGGAAATCACATAGAAAGTTCCTCGGGTCAGATAAAGCGGCCACGCAAAATTTGAGCACCAACGGAAGACATTTGCGTCTGCCGGTGTGTCAGAAACCAGCATTCGCCGAAACTCGGATAATATTGAAAAATGTGTTAAAGCTCGTTATTTGAGGCAGAAATCGAACAGACTAATTCTTGAAATGAGCTCGGACGCGTGATTGAAAAACAGGGAGAAAAACAAACCGGGTCCGGTACGACCTTCCGAACGGCTGAATATGAAGTGTATAATACACGGTTTTTTGGGATTCCGGGGTCCCGGAACAAAATTCTCCGGAAATCACATAAAAAGTTCATCGAGTTAGATAAAGCGGCCACGCAAAATTTGAGCACCAACGGAAGACATTTGCGGGTGCCGGTGTGCCAGAAACCAGCATTCGCCGAAACTCGGATTATCGTGAAAAATGTGTTAAAGCTCGTTATTTGAGGCTGAAATCGAACAGGTTAATTCCTGAAATGAGCTCGGATGCGTGATTGAAAAACAGGGAGAAAAAGAAACAGTGGTCCGCACGACTTTCCGAAGCATTTGAAATTGAAGTGTATAATACACGGTTTTTCGGGATTCCGGGGTCCCGGAACAAAATTCTCCGGAAATCACATAGAAGTATTCTCGGTTCAGATAAAGCGGCCACGCAAAATTTGAACACCAACGGAAGACATTTGGGGGTGCCGGTGTGCCACAAACCAGCATTCGCCGAAACTCGGATTATCGTGAAAAATGTGTTAAACCTCGTTATTTGAGGCTGAAATCGAACAGGTTAATTCCTGAAATGAGCTCGGACGCGTGATTGAAAAACAGGGAGAAAAAAAACAGGGTCCGGTACGACCTTCCAAACGGCTGAAATTGAAGTGTATAATACACGGTTTTTCGGGATTCTGGAACAAAATTCTTCGGAAATCACATAGAAAGTTCCTCGGGTCAGATAAAGCGGCCACGCAAAATTTGAGCACCAACGGAAGACATTTGGGGGTGCCGGTGTGCCACAAACCAGCATTCGCCGAAACTCGGATTATCGTGAAAAATGTGTTAAAGCTCGTTATTTGAGGCTGAAATCGAACAGGTTAATTCTTGAAATGAGCTCGGACGCGTGATTGAAAAATAGGGAGAAAAACAAACAGGTCCGACGACCTTCCGAACAGTGAAAGTGAAGTGTATAATACACAGTTTTTCGGGATTCCGGGGTCCCGGAACAAAATTCTCCGGAAATCACATAGAAAGTTCCTCGGGTCAGATAAAGCAGCCACGCAAAATTTGAGCACCAACGGAAGAATTTGCGCCTGCCGGTGTGTCAGAAACCAGCATTCGCCGAAACTCGGATAATATTGAAAAATGTGTTAAAGCTCGTTATTTGAGGCAGAAATCGAACAGATTAATTCTTGAAATGAGCTCGGACGCGTGATTGAAAAATAGGGAGAAAAACAAACAGGGTCCGGTACGACCTTCCGAACGGCTGAAATTGAAGTGTATAAATACACGGTTTTTCGAAATTCCGGGGTCTCGGAACAAAATTCTTCGGAAATCAAATAGAAAGTTCCTCGGGTTAGATAAAGCGGCCACGCAAAATTTGAGCACCAACGGAAGACATTTCGGGGTGCCGGTGTGCCACAAACCAGCATTCGCCGAAACTCGAATTATCGTGAAAAATGTGTTAAAGCTCGTTATTTGAGGCTGAAATCGAACAGGTTAATTCCTGAAATGAGCTCGGACGCGTGATTGAAAAACAGGGAGAAAAGAAACAGGGTCTGGTACGACCTTCCAAACGGCTGAAATTGAAGTGTATAATACACGGTTTTTCGGGATTCTGGAACAAAATTCTTCGGAAATCACATAGAAAGTTCCTCGGGTCAGATAAAGCGGCCACGCAAAATTTGAGCACCAACGGAAGACATTTGGGGGTGCCGGTGTGCCACAAACCAGCATTCGCCGAAACTCGAATTATCGTGAAAAATGTGTTAAAGCTCGTTATTTGAGCCTGAAATCGAACAGGTTAATTCCTGAAATGAGCTCGGACGCGTGATTGAAAAACAGGAAGAAAAGAAACAAGGTCCGGTACGACCTTCCAAACGGCTGAAATTGAAGTGTATAATACACGGTTTTTCGGTATTCCGGAACAAAATTCTCCAGAAATCACATAGAAAGTTCCTCGGGTCAGATAAAGCGGCCACACAAAATTTGAGCACCAACGGAAGACAGTTGCGGGTGCCGGTGTGCCAGAAACCAACATTCGTCGAAACTCGGATAATATTGAAAAATGTGTTAAAGCTCGTTATTTGAGGCTGAAATCGAATAGGTTAATTCCTGAAATGAGCTCGGACGCGTGATTGAAAAACAGGGAGAAAAAAAACAGGGCCCGGTACGACCTTCCGAACGGCTGAAATTGAAGTGTATAATACACGGTTTTTCAGGATTCCGGGGTCCCGGAACAAAATTTTCCGGGAATCACATAGAAAGTTCCTTGGGTCAGATAAAGCGGACACACAAAATTTGAGCACCAACGGAAGACATTTGGGGGTGTCGGTGTGCCACAAACCACATTCGCCGATATCGTGAAAAATGTGTTAAACCTCGTTATTTGAGGTTGAAATCGAACACGTTAATTCCTGAAATGAGCTCGGACGCGTGATTGAAAAACAGGGAGAAAAAGAAACAGGGTCCGGTACGACCTTCCGAATGGCTGAAATTGAAGTGTGTAATACACGGTTTTTCGGGATTCCGGGGTCCCCGAGCAAAATTCTTCGGAAATCACATAGAAAGTTCCTCGGGTCAGATAAAGCGGCCACGCAAAATTTGAGCACCAACGGAAGACATTTTGTGGTGCCGGTGTGCCACAAACCAGCATTCGCCGATTCTCGCATTATCGTGAAAAATGTGTTAAAGCTCGTTATTTGAGGCTGAAATCGAACAGATTAATTCCTGAAATGAGCTCGGACGCGTGATTGAAAAACAGGGAGAAAAAGAAACAGGATCCGGTACGACCTTCCGAACGACTGAAATTTAAGTGTATAATACACAGTTTTTCGGGATTCCGGGGTCCCGTAACAAAATTCTCCGGAAATCACATAGAAAGTTCCTCGGGTCAGATAATGTGGCCACGCAAAATTTGAGCACCAACGGAAGACATTTGGGGGTGCCGGTGTGCCACAAACCAGCATTCGCCGAAAATCGGATTATCGTGAAAAATGTGTTAAATCTCGTTATTTGAGGTTGAAATCGAACAGGTTAATTCCTGAAATGAGCTCGGACGCGTGATTGAAAAACAGGGAGAAAAAGAAACAAGGTCCGATACGACCTTCCGAACGGGTGAAATTGAAGTGTATAATACACGGTTTTTCGGGATTCCGGGGTCCCGGAACAAAATTTTCCGGAAATCACATAGAAAGTTCCTCGGGTCAGATAAAGCGGCCACGCAAAATTTGAGCACCAACGGAAGACATTTGGGGGTGTCGGTGTGCCACAAACTAGCATTCGCCGAAAGTCGCATTATCGTGAAAAATGTGTTAAAGCTCGTTATTTGAGGCTGAAATCGAACAGGTTAATTCCTGAAATGAGCTCGGACGCGTGATTGAAAAACAGGGAGAAAAAGAAACAGGGTCCGGTAGGACCTTCCGAACGGCTGAAATTGAAGTGTATAATACACGGTTTTTCGGGATTTCGGTGTCCCGGAAAAAAATCTTCCGGAAATCATATATAAAGTTCCTCGGGTCAGATAAAGCGGCCACGCAAACTTTGAGCACCAACGGAAGACATTTGGGGATGCCAGTGTGCCACAAACCAGCATTTGCCGAAACTCGCATTATCGTGAAAAATGTGTTAAACCTCGTTATTTGAGGCTGAAATCGAACACGTTAATTCCTGAAATGAGCTCGGACGCGTGATTGAAAAACAGGGAGAAAAAGAAACAAGGTCCGATACGACCTTCCGAACGGGTGAAATTGAAGTGTATAATACACGGTTTTTCGGGATTCCGGGGTCCCGGAACAAAATTCTCCGGAAATCACATAGAAAGTTCATCGGGTCAGATAAAGCGGCTACGCAAAATTTGAGCACCAACGGAAGACATTTGTGGGTGTCGGTGTGCCACAAACCAGCATTCGCCGAAACTCGCATTATCGTGAAAAATGTGTTAAAGCTCGTTATTTGAGGCTGAAATCGAACACGTTAATTCCTGAAACGAGCTCGGACGCGTGATTGAAAAACAGGGAGAAAAATAAACAGGGTCCGGTACGACCTTCCGAACGGCCGAAATTGAAGTGTATAATACACGTTTTTTCGGGATTCCGGGGTCCCGGAACAAAATTCTCCGGAAATCACATAGAAAGTTCCTCGGGTCAGATAAAGCGGTCACGCAAAATTTGAGCATCAACGGAAGAGATTTGGGGATGCCGGTGTGCCAGAAACCAGCATTCGTCGAAACTCGAATTATCATGAAAATGTGTTAAAGCTCGTTATTTAAGACTGAAATCGAACAGGTTAATTCCTGAAATGAGCTCGGACGCGTGATTGAAAAACAGGGAGAAAAATAAACAGGGTCCGGTACGACCTTCCGAACGGCCGAAATTGAAGTGTATAATACACGTTTTTTCGGGATTCCGGGGTCCCGGAACAAAATTCTCCGGAAATCACATAGACAGTTCCTCGGGTCAGATAAAGCGGCCACGCAAAATTTGAGCACCAACGGAAGAGATTTGGGGATGCCGGTGTGCCAGAAACCAGCATTCGGCGAAACTCGAATTATCGTGAAAATGTGTTAAAGCTCGTTATTTAAGACTGAAATCGAACAGGTTAATTCCTGAAATGAGCTCGGATGCGTGATTGAAAAACTGGGAGAAAAAAAAACAGGGTCCGGTACGACCTTCCGAAAGGCTGAAATTGAAGTGTATAATACACGGTTTTTCGGGATTCCGGGGTCTCGGAACAAAATTCTTCGGAAATCGCATAGAAAGTTCCTCGGGTCAGATAAAGCGGCCACGCAAAATTTGAGCACCAACGGAAGACATTTGGGGGTGCCGGTGTGCCACAAACCAGCATTCGCCGAAACTCGAATTATCGTGAAAAATGTGTTAAAGCTCGTTATTTGAGGCTGAAATCGAACAGATTAATTCCTGAAATGAGCTCCGAAGCGTGATTGAAAAACACGGAGAAAAGAAACAGGGTCCGATACGACCTTCCAAACGGGTGAAATTGAAGTGTATAATACACGGTTTTTCGGGATTCCGGGGTCCCGGAACAAAATTCTCCGGAAATCACATAGAAAGTTCCTCGGGTCAGATAAAGCGGCCACGCAAAATTTGAGCACCAACGGAAGACATTTGGGGGTGTCGGTGTGCCACAAACCAGCATTCGCCGAAACTCGCATTATCGTGAAAAATGTGTTAAAGCTCGTTATTTGAGGCTGAAATCGAACACGTTAATTCCTGAAATGAGCTCGAACGCGTGATTGAAAAACAGGGAGAAAAAGAAACAGGGGTCCGGTACGACCTTTCGAATGGCTGAAATTGAAGTGTGTAATACACGGTTTTTCGGGATTCCGGGGTCCCGGAGCAAAATTCTTCGGAAATCACATAGAAAGTTCCTCGGGTCAGATAAAGCGGCCACGCAAAATTTGAGCACCAACGGAAGACATTTGGGGGTGTCGGTGTGCCATAAACCAGCATTCGCCGAAACTCGCATAATCGTGAAAAATGTGTTATTGCTCGTTATTTGAGGCTAAAATCGAGAGGTTAATTCCTGAAATGAGCTCGGATGCGTGATTGAAAAACAGGTAGAAAAAGAAACAGGGTCCGGTACGACCTTCCGAACGGCTGAAATTGAAGTGTATAATACACGGTTTTTCGGGATTCCGGGGTCCCGGAACAAAATTCTCCGGAAATCACATAGAAAGTTCCTCGGGTCAGATAATGCGGCCACACAAAATTTGAGCACCAACGGAAGACATTTGGGGGTGTCGGTGTGCCACAAACCAGCATTCGCCGAAACTCGCATTATCGTGAAAAATGTGTTAAAGCTCGTTATTTGCGGCTGAAATCGAACAGGTTAATTCCTTAAATGAGCTCGGACGCCGTGATTGAAAAATAGGGAGAAAAAGAAACAGGGTCCGGTACGACCTTCCGAACGGCTGAAATTGAAGTGTATAATACACGGTTTTTCGGGATTTCGGTGTCCCGGAACAAAATCTTCCGGAAATCATATATAAAGTTCCTCGGGTCAGATAAAGCGGCCACGCAAAATTTGAGCACCAACGGAAGACATTTGGGGGTGCCAGTGTGCCACAAACCAGCATTCGCCGAAACTCGCATTATCGTGAAAAATGTGTTAAACCTCGTTATTTGAGGTTGAAATCGAACACGTTAATTCCTGAAATGAGCTCGGACGCGTGATTGAAAAACAGGGAGAAAAAGAAACAAGGTCCGATACGACCTTCCGAACGGGTGAAATTGAAGTGTATAATACACGGTTTTTCGGGATTCCGGGGTCCCGGAACAAAATTCTCCGGAAATCACATAGAAAGTTCCTCGGGTCAGATAAAGCGGCCACGCAAAATTTGAGCACCAACGGAAGACATTTTGTGGTGCCGGTGTGCCACAAACCAGCATTCGCCGATTCTCGCATTATCGTGAAAAATGTGTTAAAGCTCGTTATTTGAGGCTGAAATCGAACAGATTAATTCCTGAAATGAGCTCGGACGCGTGATTGAAAAACAGGGAGAAAAAGAAACAGGATCCGGTACGACCTTCCGAACGACTGAAATTGAAGTGTATAATACACAGTTTTTCGGGATTCCGGGGTCCCGTAACAAAATTCTCCGGAAATCACATAGAAAGTTCCTCGGGTCAGATAAAGCGGCCACGCAAAATTTGAGCACCAACGGAAGACATTTGGGAGTGCCGGTGTGCCACAAACCATCATTCGCCGAAACTCGAATTATCGTGAAAAATGTGTTAAATCTCGTTATTTGAGGCTGAAATCGGACAGGTTAATTCCTGAAATGAGCTCGGACGCGTGATTGAAAAACAGGGAGAAAAATAAGCAAGGTCCGGTACGACCTTTCGAACGGGTGAAATTGAAGTGTATAATACACGGTTTTTCGGGATTCCGGGGTCCCGGAACAAAATTTTCCGGAAATCACATAGAAAGTTCCTCGGGTCAGATAAAGCGGCCACGCAATAATTGAGCACCAACGGAAGACATTTGGGGGTGTCGGTGTGCCACAAACCAGCATTCGCCGAAACTCGCATTATCGTGAAAAATGTGTTAAAGCTCGTTATTTGAGGCTGAAATCGAACACGTTAATTCCTGAAATGAGCTCGGACGCGTGATTGAAAAACAGAAAGAAAAAGAAACAGGGGTCCGGTACGACCTTTCGAATGGCTGAAATTGAAGTGTGTAATACACGGTTTTTCGGGATTCCGGGGTCCTGGAGCAAAATTCTTCGGAAATCACATAGAAAGTTCCTCGGGTCAGATAAAGCGGCCACGCAAAATTTGAGCACCAACGGAAGACATTTGGGGGTGTTGGTGTGCCATAAACCAGCATTCGCCGAAACTCGCATAATCGTGAAAAATGTGTTAAAGCTCGTTATTTGAATTTGAAATCGAGAGGTTAATTCTGAAATGAGCTCGGATGCGTGATTGAAAACAGGTAGAAAAAGAAACAGGGTCCGGTACGACCTTCCGAACGGCTGAAATTGAAGTGTATAATACACGGTTTTTCGGGATTCCGGGATCCCGGAACAAAATTCTCCGGAAATCACATAGAAAGTTCCTCGAGTCAGTTAATGCGGCCACGCAAAATTTGAGCACCAACGGAAGACATTTGGGAGTGTCGGTGTGCCACAAACCATCATTCGCCGAAACTCGAATTATCGTGAAAAATGTGTTAAATCTCGTTATTTGAGGCTGAAATCGAACAGGTTAATTCCTGAAATGAGCTCGGACGCGTGATTGAAAAACAGAGAGAAAAATAAGCAAGGTCCGGTACGACCTTCCGAATGGCTGAAATTGAAGTGTATAATACATGGTTTTTCAGAATTCCGGGGTCCCGGAAAAAAATTCTCCGGAAATCACATAGAAAGTTCCTCGGGTCAGATAAAGCGGTCACGCAAAATTTGAGCACCAACGGAAGACATTTGGGGGTGTCGGTGTGCCATAAACCAGAATTCGCCGAAACTCGCATAATCGTGAAAAATGTGTTAAAGCTCGTTATTTGAGGCTGAAATCGAACAGGTTAATTCCTGAAATGAGCTCGGACGTGTGATTGAAAAACAGGGAGAAAAAGAAACAGGGTCCGGTACCACCTTCCGAACGGCTCAAATTGAAGTGTATAATACACGGTTTTTCGGGATTCCGGGGTTTCGGAACAAAATTCTCCGGAAATCACATAGAAAGTTCCTCGGGTCAGATAAAGCGGCCACGCAAAATTTGAGCACCAACGGAAGACATTTGGGGGTGCCAGTGTGCCACAAACCAGCATTCGCCGAAACTCGCATAATCGTGAAAAATGTGTTAAAGCTCGTTATTTGAGGCTGAAATCGAACAGGTTAATTCCTGAAATGAGCTCGGACGCGTGATTGAAAAACAAGGAGAAAAAGAAACAGAGTCCGGTAGGACCTTCCGAACGGCTGAAATTGAAGTGTATAATACACGGTTTTTCGGGATTTCGGTGTCCCGGAACAAAATCTTCCGGAAATCATATATAAAATTCCTCGGGTCAGATAAAGCGGCCACGCAAAATTTGATCACCAACGGAAGCCATTTGGGGGTGCCAGTGTGCCACAAACCAGCATTTGCCGAAACTCGCATTATCGTGAAAAATGTGTTAAAGCTCGTTATTTGAGGCTGAAATCGAACAGGTTAATTCCTGAAATGAGCTCGGACGCGTGATTGAAAAACAGGGAGAAAAAGAAACAAGGTCCGATACGACCTTCCGAACGGGTGAAATTGAAGTGTATAATACACGGTTTTTCGGGATTCCGGGGTCCCGGAACAAAATTCTCCGGAAATCACATAGAAAGTTCCTCGGGTCAGATAAAGCGGCCACGCAAAAATTGAGCACCAACGGAAGACATTTGGGGGTGTCGGTGTGCCACAAACCAGCATTCGCCGAAACTCGCATTATCGTGAAAAATGTGTTAAAGCTCGTTATTTGAGGCTGAAATCGAACACGTTAATTCCTGAAATGAGCTCGGACGCGTGATTGAAAAACAGGAAGAAAAAGAAACAGGGGTCCGGTACGACCTTTCGAATGGCTGAAATTGAAGTGTGTAATACACGGTTTTTCGGGATTCCGGGGTCCTGGAGCAAAATTCTTCGGAAATCACATAGAAAGTTCCTCGGGTCAGATAAAGCGGCCACACAAAATTTGAGCACCAACGGAAGACATTTGGGGGTGTTGGTGTGCCATAAACCAGCATTCGCCGAAACTCGCATAATCGTGAAAAATGTGTTAAAGCTCGTTATTTGAGGCTGAAATCGAGAGGTTAATTCCTGAAATGAGCTCGGATGCGTGATTGAAAAACAGGTAGAAAAAGAAACAGGGTCCGGTACGACCTTCCGAGTGGCTGAAATTGAAGTGTATAATACACGGTTTTTCGGGATTCCGGGGTTTCGGAACAAAATTCTCCGGAAATCACATAGAAAGTTCCTCGGGTCAGATAAAGCGGCCACGCAAAATTTGAGCACCAACGGAAGACATTTGGGGGTGCCGGTGTGCCACAAACCAGCATTCGCCGAAACTCGCATAATCGTGAAAAATGTGTTAAAGCTCGTTATTTGAGGCTGAAATCGAACAGGTTAATTCCTGAAATGATCTCGGACGCGTGATTGAAAAACAGGGAGAAAAAGAAACAGGGTCCGGTACGACCTTCCGAACGGCTGAAATTGAAGTGTGTATAATACACGGTTTTTCGGGATTCCAGAGTCCCGGAACAATATTCTCCGGAAATCACATAGAAAGTTCCTCAGGTCAGATAAAGCGGCCACGCAAAATTTGAGCACCAACGGAAGACATGTGGGGGTGTCGGTGTGCCACAAACCAGCATTCGCCGAAACTCGGATTATCGTGAAAAATGTGTTAAAGCTCGTTATTTGAGGCTGAAATCGAACAGGTTAATTACTGAAATGAGCTCGGACGCGTGATTGAAAAACAGGGAGAAAAAGAAACAGGGTCCGGTACGACCTTCCGAACGGCTGAAATTGAAGTGTATAATACACGGTTTTTCGGGATTTCGATGTCCCGGAACAAAATCTTCCGGAAATCATATATAAAGTTCCTCAGGTCAGATAAAGCGGCCACGCAAAATTTGAGCTTCAACGGAAGACATTTGGGGGTGCCGGTGTGCCACAAACCAGCATTCGCCGAAACTCGCATAATCGTGAAAAATGTGTTAAAGCTCGTTATTTGAGGCTGTAATCGAACAAGTTAATTTCTGAAATGAGCTCGGACGCGTGATTGAAAAACAGAGAGAAAAAGAAGCAAGATCCGGTACGACCTTCCGAACGGCTGAAATTGAAGTGTATAATACATGGTTTTCCGGGATTCCGGGGTCCCGGAAAAAAATTCTCCGGAAATCACATAGAAAGTTCCCCGGGTCAAATAAAGCGGCCACGTAAAATTTGAACACCAACGGAAGACATTTGGGGGTGTCGGTGTACCACAAACCAGCATTCGCCGAAACTCGCATTATCGTGAAAAATGTGTTAAAGCTCGTTATTTAAGGCTGAAATCGAACAGGTTAATTCCTGACATGAGCTCGGACGCGTGATTGAAAAACAGGGAGAAAAAAAAACAGGGTCCGGTACGACCTTCCGAACGGCCGAAATTGAAGTTTATAATACACGGTTTTTCGGGATTCCGGGGTACCGGAACAAAATTCTCCGGTAATCACATAGAAAGTTCCTCGGGCCAGATAAAGCGGCCACGCAAAATTTGAGCACCAACGGAAGACAATTGGGGGTGCCGGTGTGCCACAAACCAGCATTCGCCGAAACTCGCATAATCGTGAAAAATGTGTTAAAGCTCGTTATTTGAGGCTGAAATCGAGAGGTTAATTCCTGAAATGAGCTCGGACGCGTGATTGAAAAACAGGTAGAAAAAGAAACAGGGTCCGGTACGACATTCCGAACGGCTGAAATTGAAGTGTATAATACACGGTTTTTCGGGATTCCGGGGTCCCGGAACAAAATTATCCGGAAATCACATAGAAAGTTCCTCGAGTCAGATATTGCGGCCACACAAAATTTGAGCCCCAACGGAAGACATTTGGGGGTGCCGGTGTGCCACAAACCAGCATTCGTCGAAACTCGGATTATCGTGAAAAATGTGTTAAATCTCGTTATTTGATGCTGAAATCGAACAAGTTAATTCCTTAAATGAGCTCGGACGCGTGATTGAAAAACAGGGAGAAAAAGAAGCAAGGTCCGGTACGACCTTCCGAACGGCCGAAATTGAAGTGTATAATACATGGTTTTTCGGGATTCCGGGGTCCCGGAAAAAAATTCTCCGGAAATCACATAGAAAGTTCCTCAGGTCAGATAAAGCGGCCACTCAAAATTTGAGCACCAACGGAAGACATTTGGGGGTGTCGGTGTACCACAAACCAGCATTCGCCGAAACTCGTATTATCGTGAAAAATGTGTTAAAGCTCGTTATTTGAGGCTGAAATCGAACAGGTTAATTCCTGAAATGAGCTCGGACGCGTGATATAAAAACAGGGAGGAAAAAAAACAGGGTCCGGTACGACCTTCCGAACGGCCGAAATTGAAGTGTATAATACACGGTTTTTCGGGATTCCGGGGTCCCGGAACAAAATTCTCCGGTAATCACATAGAAAGTTCCTCGGGCCAGATAAAGCGGCCACGCAAAATTTGAGCACCAACGGAAGACAATTGGGGGTGCCGGTATGCCACAAACCAGCATTCTCCGAAACTCGCATAATCGTGAAAAATGTGTTAAAGCTCGTTATTTGAGGCTGAAATCGAGAGGTTAATTCCTGAAATGAGCTCAGACGCGTGATTGAAAAACAGGTAGAAAAAGAAACAGGGTCCGGTACGACATTCCGAACGGCTGAAATTGAAGTGTATAATACACGGTTTTTCGGGATTCCGGGGTCCCGGAACAAAATTCTCCGGAAATCACATAGAAAGTTCCTCGAGTCAGATATTGCGGCCACGCAAAATTTGAGCCCCAACGGAAGACATTTGGGGGTGCCGGTGTGCCACAAACCAGCATTCGTCGAAACTCGGATTATCGTGAAAAATGTGTTAAATCTCGTTATTTGATGCTGAAATCGAACAAGTTAATTCCTTAAATGAGCTCGGACGCGTGATTGAAAAACAGGGAGAAAAAGAAGCAAGGTCCGGTACGACCTTCCGAACGGCCGAAATTGAAGTGTATAATACATGGTTTTTCGGGATTCCGGGGTCCCGGAAAAAAATTCTCCGGAAATCACATAGAAAGTTCCTCAGGTCAGATAAAGCGGCCACGCAAAATTTGAGCACCAACGGAAGACATTTGGGGGTGTCGGTGTACCACAAACCAGCATTCGCCGAAACTCGCATTATCGTGAAAAATGTGTTAAAGCTCGTTATTTGAGGCTGAAATCGAACAGGTTAATTACTGAAATGAGCTCGGACGCGTGATTGAAAAACAGGGAGAAAAAGAAACAGGGTCCGGTACGACCTTCCGAACGGCCGAAATTGAAGTGTATAATACACGGTTTTTCGGGATTCCGGGGTTCCGGAAAAAAATTCTCCGGAAATCACATGGAAAGTTTCTCGAGTCAGATATTGCGGCCACGCAAAATTTGAGCATCAACGGAAGACATTTGGGGGTGCCGGTGTGCCACAAACCAGCATTCGCCGAAACTCGGATTATCGTGAAAAATGTGTTAAATCTCGTTATTTGAGGCTGAAATCGAACAAGTTAATTCCTGAAATGAGCTCGGACGCGTGATTGAAAAACAGGGAGAAAAAGAAGCAAGGTCCGGTACGACCTTTCGAACGGCTGAAATTGAAGTGTATAATACATGGTTTTTCAGGATTCCGGGGTCCCGGAAAAAAATTCTCCGGAAATCACATAGAAAGTTCCTCGGGTCAGATAAAGCGGTCACGCAAAATTTGAGCACCAACGGAAGACATTTGGGGGTGTCGGTGTACCACAAACCAGCATTCGCCGAAACTCGCATTATCGTGAAAAATGTGTTAAAGCTCGTTATTTGAGGCTGAAATCGAACAGGTTAATTACTGAAATGAGCTCGGACGCGTGATTGAAAAACAGGGAGAAAAAGAAACAGGGTCCGGTACGACCTTCCGAACGGCTGAAATTGAAGTGTGTTGAGTTTATGGATTCAAGTACCTAAGAGGGGGAGGGGGTGAATTAGGTACTCTTTTAAAAATTTTAACTTCAACTTTATTGGATTAAAGTAAGTTAAGTGAACAAAAGAGATCTAGAGGATACTTTGAATAATATTGAAAGATTGAACAAGTATCACGATGAATGTTTGCTGAAGTATGAAAGCAACAATCGTTCTGACTGTATCTATTTGTCTCAGTTTGTGGAGTATTACTGCAGACCAAATACGACAGTATGATGAACTGTTACTTCTAAGTTTAAGCGAAACAAAACAAACAAACAAAGTAAATAAACAGCGGAAATAAAATGATAAGCAATGAACACGAGATTTTGAATTGGTTCGGCAAATACTAAAGTGCCTACGTCCAATCTACCTTTTTATTACTTTCCTTTAGTGATCTACTCCGACAACTAAAAGACCCTTGTAATAAAAGACGCCAACCTACTCCGGTTGCAAAGCTAGTACAAGAACTACTCCGTTCTTATGACAAGCTAACTCGCAATCTACTCCGATTGCCAAGAGTTAAAGGACTACTCCGTCCTAGAACTCAATACTCACAACCTACTCCGGTTGTCAAGAGTAAAAGACTACTCCGTCCTAAACTCTTCTAACACACTTAAAATGTAAAGGATCAAGTTTCCACTAACACATTCTTAACAAAGAATAGAGGTGGACAACTTTTACAAGATCAACACTTTTAAGCAAGAGAGTTTAGTATATAAAAGCAACAGTGGCCACGACTGTAGAAACTGAAAGACACTTGAAGACTTATAAACTATTTTGCAAAGACACGGTTTTAAGCTTTTGAAAACACTTTGCAAATATGGAAGAATTAAATCAGAAAAGTCTTGGGGATTTATGGAGGAGGGACACGGTTTATATAGAGGAGGTGAGTGAAGGGATTGCTAGGGTTTTGAAGGGCTTTGAAGGGTCAAAGGCTTTGCATGTGAGGAGCAATAGTAGCCACCCAAACACTTGCACCAAAGAGGAGTCTTTTGCAAAGGTGAGAATAGAGAAAGAAGGTTTGAAAGACAACCTTAAATGCTCATGTAATTTCAGAAAACAAAGGATGTGAGACAAGTCACACAAAGACAAGTTATCATCAAAATGGCAAAAAGGAACTTTTGTTTTCTTAAAAACCAAGGGATTGAATTTGCACAAAGAGGAAACATTTTGAATAATTCAAACCATTCTTTATTGGATACTACCTCTTTAAATAAAAATCTGAATTTCTCTCTTTGAAAAAATAAGTCACGTGAAAGCATTTGAAAGAGAGAAAGGAAGCTTCAAGTTCTACGAGTTGTGGCCTAGTCCACTCAGCTGTTTGCTTGTTGAAGCAACAGTCATCTGGACTGTTTCTATTACTCTGCTATACTTAACTTTCTCACTTGTACATTAGATGACACACGACTAATTACAAAGGGATTAGTAACAACTTCAATACTTCTTAATCCAAGCTTGATTACGTCATTAATCCTGAAAAGGTAAACTAAGATAATACAAATCAAATGGGCATGTTATCATCAACATAAGGAACCCAACAAATTCCCCCTTTGATGATGACAAGCCCCAAACGAATGTATAAGCAATGTAACACACCTTAATTCAAGATTTTAGCAAGCAAGATCAAATGATAGAGAAGGGACAATATTACCTTACCTTACCTTGACAATTTTACATTGCCCCAAAACAAGAATCAAGCTAAGAAGGTTAGACAAGCCATTAGTTTAATCAATAAGCAAGGAGATTTAAACATGAGTTTACCTTTTCCCCCTCTTGACATCATCAAAAGGATAGGGATGTCACAAGCATTAGAGTGCAAATATTTCATAAGAAAACACAAAAAGACACATGGAAGTGTGACAAGGTAACAAGGTCAACATCAACAAGGATTAAGCAAGTTAATCAAAGTTCAACAAAGCTAAATAGAGTTTAACATACACCACCAAATGTTCAAAATAACAAGCAAGAAAACAAGTTTTAGAAAGGCACAACCAAGGTGGAACAAAATGAAGGGGCACGGGTGAGGGTTAATAGGCCGAGAGGAAGTGGAAAGGCTAAGGAGAGGAGGCTTGTTCACCATCCGAGCCACTACCCAATGGATCATCATCCACAATAGCATCTTCACCAATCTCTTTTGTTGACACAAGGGTGGAAATAATATCCACCTCTCCACGGATAAGGTCCAAAGAAGAAGCAAGAGCTGAAATAGCCAAGTCCTTTTGGCGAGCATCTTCCCTAATCCATGCACCTAACTCAGCCACGGCATTAAGCACATCCCGCATATTACCCGTGTTCCCTTGACTAGATGACCCAACTTCCGGGTCCTTCTTAATTTTCACAGCAATTAACTCATCATTCTCGATTTTGAGCAACATCTTCCCCATTTGCCCATCACTCATGGTATCACACATATCCAACGAACCCAAGCTAGTATTCACCAACACCCCTTGTGCCTTGAGCACAACCGATAACCACATGCCATAGGGTAGGTAAATCACACTAGAAGAAGGTCGACGAAGCTTGTTCGAAATGAGTTGAAAACGTTTAAACATTAACCCGACTAGGTTCACCTTCTTATGGGTAGCAATGTGGTAGATTAAATATTGTAAAGCAATGGTGAGTTTTCCTCTATCACCCGAAGGGTAAATTGTCCTACAAAGCATATTGAAAATAATTCGAAGAGGAGGTGGGATTTTGGTGTTGCTCACGGGTCCGGGGGAGACGGTTTTGGGACAAACAGTTTGAGCAATGCTAAGAGGGGAGGCATATGGTAGGGCTACCCAAGTTTCAGAGGGGAGGTTGTCATAGCCTCCAACTGGAATATTAAGAGCGATGAGCGAAATCGATTGAGTCGTTTTAGAGGCTTACCGTTCACCTTAGTCAGTAACAAATTCACCCGACTTATCAACCCGCACCGTTGCAAAAAAAAATTGAATCACTTCGCTCACAAATACCGGCTCACGCATTTCCAACAACTTCTCCCAACCTTGAGCTAAAACCATGTCACGGACAGAGTGGAAAGCCGGTGGCTCGAACGATTTTGATTATACACCCGAGGAGAGTGAATAGCTTTGATGTTCATCAACCTCTCACAATTTTTGTAAATAGAGGTAGGAAGGTCGAGACTCTCAAGGTGAGCCCAAACAATGGCTAGATCCCACTTCGAGGTTAGGGAGACCGGATCAGAGGGAGCAAGGTAAACAAGCTTTTTCTTTGAAGGTTTCGATTTTTTCTGGGTAGGTTCATTCGGATTTTCAATTGGGATTTCATCAATGGGATTATCAATGTTACTTTGTTCAAGATTTTCGGAGATTGGGGGTAATTGAGAGGAAGAGGCTTTTTCTTTTCTTTTGTTGTTCTTTTTCGCCGGAGTCGAGTCAGGCTCGCCGGATTTCGACGGATTTTCATTCAAGTCAAATTCGGTTTCATCTTCAACATCTTCAACCAAAACAGTAACCGGTTCAGAGGAGGAGCTCGGAACAGTGGAGCTTTTCTTCCGACCACCACGAGTGCGTCGTCCTACCATTGTGGAGATGGGTATGTCATCGGATGATGGAAGGTCAGTGGGTTTTGGTGATGGTTGAGGGCTAGGTGGATCTGGGTTTGTTGATGTCGGGTTTGAGGTTTGTGGAGGAAAGGCGTAAGATGTTTTGACAGGAGGCATGGTTGGAGTTGGTGATGTAGGCGGGTTGGATGTGACAGGGGAGGTAATTTTTGTGGGTTTAATGGGTGTGTTAAATGAAGTTTTTACCATGGTGGATTAAGGTAGGTGATATGAGGGAGTTGTGGATTTGGGAGATGAAGGGTTAGTGGGTTTAGGTGGTTTGGACGGGTAGTTGTAGGTGATGGGTTGTTAAGTTTTAATGGCCCATTAAATGATGTAGGAGAGGTGGTTGGCCCGACTTAAACAAATTCAATTACTCGACATAAAAACGCAAGGTAGCATATAATAAACGTAAATTTAGATATGAGGTTGAGTGATTACCGACTCACAAATACGGTGTCAATTTTGGTCCAAACATGATGTCAATGCACTTAGAACACTTAATAACATATTTCCAATTTTAATTTAATCAATTAAGGAATTTTGTAAAACTCGCACCAAAAATCACAAGCTATTAATTAATCCAATTTCAAGTCTAAATTTCTCAAAATGTTCTCTTGCAAGTGGCTTAGTAAAAATATCGGCAATTTGATTTTCGGTCTTGCAAAAGATAAGTTTAATATGCCCTTTTTCCACATGATCACGAATAAAATGGTGACGTATATCAATATGCTTGGTTTTAGAGTGTTGAATAGGATTTTTGGAAATATTTATTGCACTCGTATTATCACACATTAAAGGAATGGAGTCAAAAATAATACCAAAATCCAAGAGTTGTTGTTTTACCCAAAGGAGTTGAGAACAACAATGTGCCGCGCTAACGTACTCACTTTCGGCCGTAGAAAGAGCTACCGTGTTTTGTTTCTTTGAGGCCCAAGAGGTCAAGCAAGGACCCAAGAACGTTGCAATTCCGGAGGTACTCTTTCTATCAATCGTGCACCCCGCATAGTCCGCGTCCGAAAAACCTATAAGATCAAAAGGACAATGTAAAGGGTACCATAGGTAAAGATTTTGTGTTCCAATCAAATACCGAAGAATTCGTTTAACGGCTTTGAAATGTGATTCTTTCGGATTTGCTTGGAACCTAGCACATAAGCACACACTAAAGAGAATGTCGGGACGACTTGCGGTTAAGTAAAGAAGTGAGCCTATCATACCTCTATACACCTTATCACTAACATTCTTACCGAGTTCATCTTTGTCCAATTTGGACCCGGCTACCATAGGTGTATCATGAGGCTTACCATTAGTCATCCCAAATTTCTTAAGCATTTCTTTGATGTACTTTTGTTGATGGATCATGATTCCATCCTTTGATTGCTTAATTTGGAGCCCAAGGAAGAATCCTAGCTCACCCATCATGCTCATTTCAAACTCCGATTTCATTAGTTCCGAAAAATATAAGTAAAGGAGTTCATTTGTTGCACCAAATATAATGTCATCAACATATACTTGTACAACCAACAGTTGATTCTGATTGTTGCTTCAAGAACAATGTTTTGTCAACGGAGCCTCTTTTAAAACCATTTTCAATAAGAAATTTAGACAATCTATCATACCAACATCTTGGTGCTTGTTTTAAACCATAAAGAGCTTTGTCTAATTTGAAAACATGGTTAGGCAAATCATTGTTCTCAAAACCCGGTGGTTGCTCTACAAAGACATCTTCTTCCAAATATCCATTTAAGAAAGCGGTTTTGACATCCATTTGGAAGAGTTTAATGCCTTTGTGAGCCGCAAAAGCTATAAGTAATCGTATGGCCTCAAGTCTAGCTACCGGTGCATAGGTTTCATCGTAATCAATACCCTCTTGTTGGTTATAACCTTGCACCACTAGTCTAGCCTTGTTCCTTACGATTTCTCCCAAGTCATCAAGCTTGTTGCGAAAGACCCACCTAGTACCAATGACGGTACGATTAGGCGGTCTAGGGACTAAGTGCCATACCTCATTTCTTTTGAATTGATTGAGCTCATCTTGCATGGCAAGCACCCAATCCGCATCCATCAATGCGGTTGTTACATTTGAAGGTTCAATTTGAGAAAGAAACGCATTGTGGGCACAATACTCATTGAGGTGAGCGAGATTGTTGAGGGATGATCTTGTTCTAATTCCCGAGTTGAGATCACTTGTGAGATTAGTGAGTGGATGAGAGCTTTGATGTTTCCACTTCTTTGGAACAATAGTTTCTTGTTCCCCCTCAGCTGCATCAGTCTCGGTGACTGTTACTATTGGCCTGGAAGGTTCTTCATCCTCACTGTTTTGGTTTTCTTCAGTTCTGGAGGTAGAAGCAACAGTCGTTGGGTCTGTTGCTTCCAGAGAGGAATCAGAAGTACTCCGTGTTCCCCCGAGTTCTTTGCTCTCCTTTGAAGGTGACAGTCTCGTGTCTGTTGCAATTGAGTCTTTGGGAGCTTCTTCATCCGTGAACACGAAGTCTTTTCGAACAAGACCAATCTCAAACTCATCGTCATCGTCCTCATCATCATTATCCATGTTTTGTACCTGTCCAAGCACACTAGATTCATCAAAAATGACATGGATGCTTTCTTCAATTAATAAGGTTCGTTTATTGTAAACTTTATAGGCCTTGCTATGATCGGAGTACCCAATAAATACTCCTTCATCACTACGTGGATCGAACTTGCCCAAATTGTTTTTACCATTGTTGTGAACAAAACATTTGCTTCCAAAACATCTAAAATATGAAATGTTGGGTTTTCTTCCACGCAATGATTCATAAGGGGTTTTATTTAAAATACTCCTTATCATGACACGATTATAAATGTAGCAAGCGGTATTTACCGCTTCGGCCCAAAAGTTCTTAGGCAACTTACTAGTTAATAACATTGTTCTAGCCATTCCTTCAAGGGTTCTATTCATCCTTTCAACCACACCATTTTGTTGTGGGGTTCTAGGAGCCGAGAAGTTATGGTCTACACCATTGTCATCACAATAAGCACCAAATGATGAGTTTTCGAATTCGGTTCCATGATCGGTTCTCATTGAAACAAGTTTTAAGCCAAGTTTATTTTGAATCTTTTTTAACCAAATTAGAAACTCATCAAATGTCTCATCCTTAGAGCTTAGGAAGAGTGCCCAAACAAACCTAGAGTAATCATCAACAATGACACACACATAACGACTACCACCTCTACTTCTAGTTCTCATTGGTCCACACAAGTCGATATGTAAAAGTTGCAAAGGTTGAGATGTACTCATAATTCTTTTGGATTTGAAGGAACTTTTAACATGTTTACCTCTAGCACATTCATCACATACTTTATCAATTTCAAATTTTATATTAGGAATGCCTTCAACCAAATCAAGTCTTTTAAGGGTATTAAGAGTTTTTGTACTAACATGACCAAACCTTTTATGCCATAACCAAGGATCATTGTTCATTACACTCATGCAAGACATGGTGTGACCGGATAGAGAGTTCAAATTAGTTAAGTAAACATCTTTGACACGTCTTCCTTCGAGTATTAGTTCATTAGTAGTGGCATCAAAAATTCGACACACATTAGCATGAAATTCAACAACATTACCCTTATCACAAAGTTGAGAAATACTAAGGAGATTATGTTTCAAACCTTTGACAAGCCGCACATTGTCGACACAAAGTAAGGATGACTTACCAACTTTTCCAATACCAATTACTTCACCTTTCTTGTTGTCACCAAACCTTACCGTGCCACCATCATATGCTTTAAGTGAGAGGAATTGGCTTCTATCACCCGTCATGTGACGAGAGCATCCACTATCCAAGTACCAATTGCGGCCGCCTCTCACCAAGCCCTACACAAGATTAGTTTTTGAGTTTAGGAACCCAAATGAATTTGGGTCCCTTTTTGTGATCAACATAACTTGTGGTGTCTTTCTTAATGTTCATTTCATTTAATGCTTTGGTGTTCTTATCAATGTCATCAAATCGTTTAGTACATGCATTAAAAACGTGACCATTGTCACCACAATAATTGCAAATGATGTACTCGGGAAGACCTACATACTTCCTTCCTCTAAAATCGTTTTTAGGCTTCTGGATGCAACAGTCAGTCTGACTGTTCCATTTGAACCCCAAACCGGCAGTTTTATCACATTTCTCGGTTTGATTCGTGAGGAAGTTTAACACGGTTTGACTTCCTTCCCATTTTTCAGTGATGTTCTTAGCATTAACAAGTTCATTGGTCAAGTCATGGACACGTGAGAGAAGATGCAAATTCTTTTCTTTTTCTCTTTTAAGTTCATCATCGTTGTCACTTTCTATAGACAACCTTTTCTCAACAATGAAGTCATGGGTGTGGTTGTTGAGCTTAGACACAAGATATATGATTTTTTCTTTGGACTCTTCATATTTACATGTCATCTTGTCAAGTCTTTTGTTTAGATCAACGACTTCATCGGATCTAAGGTGAGGAGAAGAGTTAGAAGTGCTACATTCGGGCATACCTTTTTGAAAGAAAGCAAGCCTATCATGGAGAACTTCTATTTCATTTTTGAGACAAACAACCTCACTTTTAAGACACTCATTTTCATTTTCCAACCATTCACCTTTTCTTTTAAACTTGTCTAAATCATGGTCGAAGCAACATGATCTTAGAGATCTGTTTCTCTTAAGTCAACAACTTCAACAACAAGGTCATAGATCTCATTTTCAAGATCGTCTTTGTCCTTCAAAAGATCATCACGTTCCTTGGTTAGTGAGGAAACTTGCATCACCAAGGTAGTGTTGACATTTTCAAGGTCAGAGACGTCCGTGGGTGTCGACCTAAGACGCTCTAGTTCTTTAGTCAAATGTTTGTTTAACTTGTTGACTCTTTTGACTTCATTGTATGCCTCGGATGTGATGTGACGAGCATCTGTTGCTTTTAGTTCATTTTTCGATTAAAGTTCTCTTGAGCAATTTCTTCAATCTCATTTTGCATTATATCAAGCTTATTAGTTTGAGACCGACACTTATCAAAAAGTTGATCAAGAAGCTTACATACTTTCTCTTTGGAGTAAGTTCTAGCCTTGGCCTTTAGATGATTTACCTCGTTGTCGGAATCGGAGTCGGAATCGTCGGGGTTAGCCATGAGGCATCTTAAGTGTTCAATTTTTGAGGTTTTTGAGACTTTTTCTTTATCATGATTTGCAAGACACATTTTAGCCTCAAGTTCCTCCTCGATGAGTTCCTCATCTTCCTCGGAGTCGGACATTCCCCATATAGCACTCATGACTCTATGTTTATAGTCCTTTTTAACCTTTTCTCTTCTTTCCTTAGATTTGATTTCTTCCCACTTGGGACATTCTTTAATTTGATGAGTTTTATCACCACATTTAAAGCATCCCACGGTGGAAGTAGGTCGTCTCTTAGGAAAGCGTTTTTTCGAGTAATTATTAGTGAACCTTTTGTTACCTTGTCCATTGACCAACCCGGCTAAGTTTCTTGTGAACATAGCAAACTCGTCTTCCTCCTCATCTTCTTCATCACTTGGAGAAGATGTGAGGGCGAGACTCTTTCCCTTTGATGACTCACTAGAGTGCTTATCGAGATTAAACTCGTGAGCCATTAGTGATCCCATTAGTTCATGAAGAGATAGGGTTGACAAGTCTTTGGCTTCCTCTATGGCGGTGACTTTAGGTTGCCATTTAGGAGTTAGACTACGAAGGATTTTTCGAATGATGTCCTCGGACTCGAAATTCCTTCCTAGACTTTGAAGCTCATTAATAATACAAGAAAAACGTGAAGAGAAACTATTTAAAGACTCGTCCTTTGACATTCTAAACATTTCATATTGTTGCATGAGAAGGTCAATACGGTGTTTTCTTACTTGGGACGTCCCTTCATATGCAAGTACAAGAGAATCCCAAATAGATTTAGCCGTAGGACACCCGGAGATTCGACTAACTTCCCCCTCACCAACACAACGTTGAAGAATCGACATTGCTTTGGAATTCTTTTCGGCAATCTTGAAGTCGTTCTCATCGTAGTTTCTTTCCTCTTTTGTCTTGGTGAAACCGTTAAGAATATCGGTTTCCTCAATGACAAGAGGTCCATTTTGGATGATGTTCCAACATTGATAATCGATACTTTTGATGTAATGTTCCATCTTGAGTTTCCACCAACCAAAATTCGAACCGGTAAAGACCGGGATCTTGGAGTGTTTCTCGGAATCCATTACCCACGAATCAAACTCTAAGGGGATTAGCCTCTATCAAGAGCACGAGGCTCTGATACCAATTGTTGAGTTTATGGATTCAAGTACCTAAGAGGGGGAGGGGGTGAATTAGGTACTCTTTTAAAAATTTTAACTTCAACTTTATTGGATTAAAGTAAGTTAAGTGAACAAAAGAGATCTAGAGGATACTTTGAATAATATTGAAAGATTGAACAAGTATCACGATGAATGTTTCTTTCAAGTATGAAAGCAACAATCGTTCGATCGTATCTATTTGTCTCGTTTGTGGAGTATTATCTGCAGACCAAATACGAAATATGATGAACTGTTACTTCTAAGTTTAAGCGAAACAAAACAAACAAACAAAGTAAATAAACAGCGGAAATAAAATGATAAGCAATGAACACGAGATTTTGAATTGGTTCGGCAAATACTAAAGTGCCTACGTCCAATCTACCTTTTTATTACTTTCCTTTAGTGATCTACTCCGACAACTAAAAGACCCTTGTAATAAAAGACGCCAACCTACTCCGGTTGCAAAGCTAGTACAAGAACTACTCCGTTCTTATGACAAGCTAACTCGCAATCTACTCCGATTGCCAAGAGTTAAAGGACTACTCCGTCCTAGAACTCAATACTCACAACCTACTCCGGTTGTCAAGAGTAAAAGACTACTCCGTCCTAAACTCTTCTAACACACTTAAAATGTAAAGGATCAAGTTTCCACTAACACATTCTTAACAAAGAATAGAGGTGGACAACTTTTACAAGATCAACACTTTTAAGCAAGAGAGTTTAGTATATAAAAGCAACGTGGCCACGACTGTAGAAACTGAAAGACACTTGCAGACTTATAAACTATTTTGCAAAGACACGGTTTTAAGCTTTTGAAAACACTTTGCAAATATGGAAGAATTAAATCAGAAAAGTCTTGGGGATTTATGGAGGAGGGACACGGTTTATATAGAGGAGGTGAGTGAAGGGATTGCTAGGGTTTTGAAGGGCTTTGAAGGGTCAAAGGCTTTGCATGTGAGGAGCAATAGTAGCCACCCAAACACTTGCACCAAAGAGGAGTCTTTTGCAAAGGTGAGAATAGAGAAAGAAGGTTTGAAAGACAACCTTAAATGCTCATGTAATTTCAGAAAACAAAGGATGTGAGACAAGTCACACAAAGACAAGTTATCATCAAAATGGCAAAAAGGAACTTTTGTTTTCTTAAAAACCAAGGGATTGAATTTGCACAAAGAGGAAACATTTTGAATAATTCAAACCATTCTTTATTGGATACTACCTCTTTAAATAAAAATCTGAATTTCTCTCTTTGAAAAAATAAGTCACGTGAAAGCATTTGAAAGAGAGAAAGGAAGCTTCAAGTTCTACGAGTTGTGGCCTAGTCCACTCAGCTGTTTGCTTGTTGAAGCAAATCATATCCGGATCTGCTTTCTATTACTCGCTTATACTTAACTTTCTCACTTGTACATTAGATGACACACGACTAATTACAAAGGGATTAGTAACAACTTCAATACTTCTTAATCCAAGCTTGATTACGTCATTAATCCTGAAAAGGTAAACTAAGATAATACAAATCAAATGGGCATGTTATCATCAACATAAGGAACCCAACAAAGTGTATAATACACGGTTTTTCGGGATTTCGATGTCCCGGAACAAAATCTTCCGGAAATCATATATAAAGTTCCTCAGGTCAGATAAAGCGGCCACGCAAAATTTGAGCACCAACGGAAGACATTTGGGGGTGCCAGTGTGCCACAAACCAGCATTCGCCGAAACTCGCATTATCGTGAAAAATGTGTTAAATCTCGTTATTTGAGGCTGAAATCGAACACGTTAATTCCTGAAATGAGCTCGGACGCGTGATTGAAAAACAGGGAGAAAAAGAAACAAGGTCCGATACGACCTTCCGAACGGGTGAAATTGAAGTGTATAATACACGGTTTTTCGGGATTCCGGGGTCCCGAAACAAAATTCTCCGGAAATCACATAGAAAGTTCATCGGGTCAGATAAAGCGGCCACGCAAAATTTGAGCACCAACGGAAGACATTTTGGGGTGTCGGTGTGCCACAAACCAGCATTCGCCGAAACTCGCATTATCGTGAAAAATGTGTTAAAGCTCGTTATTTGAGACTGAAATCGAACAGGTTAATTCCTGAAATGAGCTCGGACGCGTGATTGAACAACAGGAGAAAAAGAAACAGTGGTCCGCACGACCTTCCGAACGGCTGAAATTGAAGTGTATAATACACGGTTTTCGGGATTAGGGGTTCGGAAAAAATTCTCCGGAAATCACATGGAAAGTTTCTCGAGTCAGATATTGCGGCCACGCAAAATTTGAGCATCAACGGAAGACATTTGGGGGTGCCGGTGTGCCACAAACCAGCATTCGCCGAAACTCGCATTATTGTGAAAAATGTGTTAAATCTCGTTATTTGAGGCTGAAATCGAACACGTTAATTCCTGAAATGAGCTCGGACGCGTGATTGAAAAACAGGGAGAAAAAGAAACAAGGTCCGATACGACCTTCCGAACGGGTGAAATTGAAGTGTATAATACACGGTTTTTCGGGATTCCGGGGTCCCGAAACAAAATTCTCCGGAAATCACATAGAAAGTTCATCGGGTCAGATAAAGCGGCCACGCAAAATTTGAGCACCAACGGAAGACATTTTGGGGTGTCGGTGTGCCACAAACCATCATTCGCCGAAACTCGCATTATCGTGAAAAATGTGTTAAAGCTCGTTATTTGAGACTGAAATCGAACAGGTTAATTCCTGAAATGAGCTCGGACGCGTGATTGAACAACAGGGAGAAAAAGAAACAGGTCCGCACGACCTTCCGAACAATTTGAAATTGAAGTGTATAATACATGGTTTTTCGGGATTCCGGGGTCCCGGAAAAAAATTCTCCGGAAATCACATAGAAAGTTCCTCAGGTCAGATAAAGCGGCCACTCAAAATTTGAGCACCAACGGAAGACATTTGGGGGTGTCGGTGTACCACAAACCAGCATTCGCCGAAACTCGTATTATCGTGAAAAATGTGTTAAAGCTCGTTACTTGAGGCTGAAATCGAACAGGTTAATTCCTGAAATGAGCTCGGACGCGTGATTGAAAAATAGGGAGAAAAATAACGGGGTCCGGTACGACCTTCCGAACGGCTGAAATTGAAGTGTATAATACACGGTTTTTCGGGATTCCGGGGTCCCGGAACAAAATTCTCCGGAAATCACATAAAAAGTTCCTCGGGTCAGATAATGCGGCCACGCAAAATTTGAGCACCAACGGAAGACATTTGGGGGTGCCGGTGTGCAACAAACCAGCATCCGCCGAAACTCGGATTATCGTGAAAAATGTGTTAAATCTCGTTATTTGAGGCTGAAATCGAACAGGTTAATTCCTGAAATAAGCTCGGACGCGTGATTGAAAAACAGGGAGAAAAAGAAGCAAGGTCCGGTACGACCTTCCGAACGGCTGAAATTGAAGTGTTATAATACACGGTCTTTCGGGATTCCGGGGTCCCGGAAAAAAATTCTCCGGAAATCACATAGAAGTTCCTCGGGTCAGATAAAGCGGCCACGCAAAATTTGAGCACCAACAGAAGACATTTGGGGGTGTCGGTGTGCCCTAAACCAGCATTCGCCGAAACTCGCATTATCGTGAAAAATGTGTTAAAGCTCGTTATTTGAGGCTGAAATCGAATAGGTTAATTCCTGAAATGAGCTCGGACGCGTGATTGAAAAACAGGGAGAAAAAGAAACAGGGTCCGGTACGACCTTCCGAACGGCTGAAATTGAAATGTATAATACACGGTTTTTCGGGATTCCGGGGTCTCGGAACAAAATTCTCCGGAAATCACATAGAAAGTTCCTCGGGTCAGATAAAGCGGTCACGCAAAATTTGAGCACCAACGGAAGACATTTGGGGGTGCCGGTGTGCCACAAACCAGCATTCGCCGAAACTCGCATAATCTTGAAAAATGTGTTAAAGCTCGTTATTTGAGGCTGAAATCGAACAGGTTAATTCCTGAAATGAGCTCGGACGCGTGATTGAAAAACAGGGAGAAAAAGAAACACGGTCCGGTACGACCTTCCGAACGGCTGAAATTGAAGTGTATAATACACGGTTTTTCGGGATTCCGGGGTCCCGGAAATTTTTTTTCCGGAAATCACATTGAAGTTCCTCGGGTCAGATAAAGCGGTCACGCAAAATTTGAGCACCAACAGAAGACATTTGGGGTTGTCGGTGTGCCACAAACCAGCATTCGCCGAAACTCGCATTATCGTGAAAAATGTGGTAAAGCTCGTTATTTGATTCTGAAATCGAACACGTTAATTCCTGAGCTCAGACGCGTGATTGAAAAACAGGGAGAAAAAGAAACAGGGTCCGGTACGACCTTCCGAATGGCTGAAATTGAAGTGTGTAATACACGGTTTTTCGGGATTCCGAGGTCCCGGAGCAAAATTCTTCGGAAATCACATAGAAAGTTCCTCGGATCAGATAAAGCGGCCACGCAAAATTTGAGCACCAACGGAAGACATTTGGGGGTGCCGGTGTGCCACAAACGAGCATTCGCCGAAACTCGCATAATCGTGAAAAATGTGTTAAAGCTCGTTATTTGAGGCTGAAATCTGATACCGTCGTTTAGTACCAAAATTAAATTTATAATTCCAAACTAAAACTATAGCTAGTGATAGTAAGGGTCGAACCACAGAGAGACAAGGTTGATTTTGTTTGCTATTTTTCAGCCTATAAAAGTAACAATTATTTGGGGGTTTTGAATTTGGTTGATTAACTGGCTAATTGCTAAAATGAATATTCTTAACAAGATAAAAAGAGGATCGGGAACTTCGGTTCACCATGGCAAATAACAGGTCAGTCAAGCAGCAGAGGTCTCATAATACGGTCTCAGGGAAGATAAGCTAGTCTTTCGATCAAAGCTCAAATAACCTCACGGTCTAATAATTCCCTAGAATTTATCAAAGCTTTCACTCAAGAGAAATTCTAAATCTAACGATAAATCAAATTACCAATATTTCAATCTAGCAAAGAAATCTATCAAAAGATAACAAGACCAATATGGAAGAACTCATGCTACACAACAATCCTAATTTAATACCATGGCTCACCTTATTCCCAATCAAAGGAATTACCTACACATAATCATAACTACACTAATTGCGAAATTAATAATAAAGAACAAATTTGACATGATGGAACTAACTAGAACAAAGGAGAGAAATTCAATTGCTGAAATTAATTGATGAAACAAGAATCAAAATAACAAGGAAAAATAATAAAGAGGAAGAATTGCATAAAAAGCTTACTAATTAAATTTCAAGGACAAAGTATTTGAATCAAAGGTTTCCGTCTCAAGCTAGATCTGAAAACTAAGTTTTTTTCAGAATGAAAAGCATAACCTAAAAGTTGCTGCGTTCTCCTGATAAAAAGATACCCAAAGTTAATTACAAGTTGGGCTTTTAAAAGTCTAACACGGAGAAATAATTATCAGCTCGAAATCAGGTCAATCGACCGTCAAGACGGGTCGATCGATCAAAACGCGAACAAGAGCATCTGATGAGCTCCAGTGGTCGATCGACCTCAGAGTCTAGTCGATCGACCGAGAATGCTGTGCAGTGGCTCCTTGTTGCTTCCAATCAACTCTTCACCCCTTGCACGCATCCCAAGGGGAGTGAATACGACTCTCCTTCTATTTGGCTTCCTTGAACTTGCTTCCGGAGGACGAATTTGGCTTGATTTAGCCTACTTCCACGCATTCCTACAATAAATCATAGAAAATGCAAAGTAAACCGTTTCGGGAGAAATAGCAGCCTTAAGCTAACAATTATGCATAGAAATACGTGCCAAAACCACAGATAAAGTGTATAGAATATGCACGTATCAAAATCGAACAGGTTAATTTCTGAAATGAGCTCGGACGCGTGATTGAAAAACAGGGAGAAAAAAAAGGGGTCCGGTACGACCTTCCGAACGGCTGAAATTGAAGTGTATAATACACGGTTTTTCAGAATTCCGGGGTCCCGGAACAAAATTCTCCGGAAATCACATAGAAAGCTCCTCAGGTCAGATAATGCGGCCACGCAAAATTTGAGCACCAACGGAAGAAATTTGGGGGTGCCGGTGTGCAACAAACCAGCATTCGCCGAAACTCGGATTATCGTGAAAAATGAGTTAAACTCGTTATTTGAGGCTGAAATCGAACAGGTTAATTCCTGAAATAAGCTCGGACGCGTGATTGAAAAACAGGGAGAAAAAGAAGCAAGGTCCGGTACGACCTTTCGAACGACTGAAATTGAAGTGTATAATACACGTTTTTTCGGGATTCCGGAGTCCCGGAACAAAATTCTCCGAAAATCACATCGAAAGTTCCTCGGGTCAGATAAAGCGGCCACGCAAAATTTGAGCACCAACGGAAGACATTTGGGGGTGCCGGTGTGCCACAAACCACATTCGCCGATATCGTGAAAAATGTGTTAAAGCTCGTTATTTGAGGCTGAAATCGAACAGGTTAATTCCTGAAATGAGCTCGGACGCGTGATTGAAAAACAGGGAGAAAAAGAAACAGGGTCCGGTACGACCTTCCGAACGGCTGAAATTGAAGTGTATAATACACGGTTTTCGGGATTCGGGGTCCCGGAACAAAATTCTCCGGAAATCACATAGAAAGTTCCTCGGGTCAGATAAAGCGGCCACGCAAAATTTGAGCACCAACGGAAGATATTTGGGGGTGCCGGTGTGCCACAAACCAGCATTCGCCGAAACTCGGATTATCGTGAAAAATGTGTTAAAGCTCGTTATTTGAGGCTGAAATCGAACAGGTTAATTACTGAAATGAGCTCGGACGCGTGATTGAAAAACAGGGAGAAAAAGAAACAGGGTCCGGTACGACCTTCCGAACGGCCGAAATTGAAGTGTATAATACACGGTTTTTCGGGATTCCAGGGTCCCGGAACAAAATTATCCGGAAATCACATAGAAAGTTCCTCGGGTCAGATAAAGCGGCCACGCAAAATTTGAGTACCAACGGAAGACATTTGGGGATGTCGGTGTGCCACAAAACAGCATTCGCCGAAACTCGGATTATCGTGAAAAATGTGTTAAAGCTCGTTATTTGAGGCTCAAATCGAACAGGTTAATTTCTGAAATGAGCTCGGACGCGTGATTGAAAAACAGGGAGAAAAAGAAACAGGGTCCGGTACGACCTTCCGAACGGCTGAAATTGAAGTGTATAATACACGGTTTTTCGGGATTCCGGGGTCCCGGAACAAAATTCTCCGGAAATCACATAGAAAGTTCATCGGGTCAGATAAAGCGGCCTCGCAAAATTTGAACACCAACGGAAGATATTTGGGGGTGCCGGTGTGCCACAAACCAGCATTCGCCGAAACTCGGATTATCGTGAAAAATGTGTTAAAGCTCGTTATTTGAGGCTCAAATCGAACAGCTTAATTCCTGAAATGAGCTCGGACGCGTGATTGAAAAACAGGGAGAAAAAGAAACAGGGTCCGATACGACCTTCCGAACGGCTAAAATTGAAGTGTATAATACATTGTTTTTCGGGATTCCGGAGTCCCGGAACAAAATTCTCCGGAAATCACATAGAAATTTTCTCGGTTCAAATAAAGCGGCCACGAAAAATTTGAGCACCAACGGAAGACATTTGGGGGTGCCGGTGTGCCACAAACCAGCATTCGCCGAAACTCGGATTATCGTGAAAAATGTGTTAAAGCTCGTTATTTGAGGCTAAAATCGAACAGCTTAATTCCTGAAATGAGCTCGGACGCGTGATTGAAAAACAGGGAGAAAATGAAACAGGGTCCGGTACGACCTTCCGAACGGCTGAAATTGAAGTGTATAATACACGGTTTTTCGGGATCCCGGAACAAAATTCTCCGGAAATCAAATAGAAAGTTCCTCGGGTCAAATAAAGCGGCAACGCAAAGTTTGAGCACAAACGGAAGACATTTGGGGATGCCGGTGTGCCAGAAACCAGCATTCGCCGAAATTCGAATTATCGTGAAAAATGTGTTAAAGCTCGTTATTTAAGACTGAAATCGAACAGGTTTATTACTGAAATGAGCTCGGACGCGTGATTGAAAAACAGGGAGAAAAAAAAACAGGGTCCGGTACGACCTTCCGAACGGCCGAAATTGAAGTTTATAATACACGGTTTTTCGGGATTCCGGGGTCCCGGAACAAAATTCTCCGGAAATCACATAGAAAGTTCCTCGGGTCAGATAAAGCGGCCACGCAAAATTTGAGCACCAACGGAAGACATTTTGGGGTGCCGGTGTGCCACAAACCAGCATTCGCCGATTCTCGCATTATTGTGAAAAATGTGTTAAAGCTTGTTATTTGAGGCTGAAATCGAACAGGTTAATTCCTGAAATGAGCTCGGACGCGTGATTGAAAAACAGGGAGAAAAAGAAACAGGGTCCGGTACGACCTTCCGATCGGCTGAAATTGAAGTGTATAATACACGGTTTTTCGGGATTCCGGGGTCCCGGAACAAAATTCTCCGGAAATCACATAGAAAGTTCCTCGGGTCAGATAAAGCGGCCACGAAAAATTTGAGCACCAACAGAAGACATTTGGGGGCGCCGGTGTGCCACAAATCACATTCGCCGATATCGTGAAAAATGTGTTAAAGCTCGTTATTTGAGGCTGAAATCGAACAGGTTAATTCCTGAAATGAGCTCGGACGCGTGATTGAAAAACAGGGAGAAAAAGAAACGGGGTCCGATACGACCTTCCGAACGGCTGAAATTGAAGTGTTTAATACACGGTTTTTCAGGATTCCGGGGTCCCGGAACAAAATTTTCCGAAAATCACATAGAAAGTTCCTCGGGTCAGATAAAGCGGACACGCAAAATTTGAGCACCAACGGAAGACATTTGGGGGTGCCGGTGTGCCACAAATCACATTCGCCGATATCGTGAAAAATGTGTTAAAGCTCGTTATTTGAGGCTGAAATCGAACAGGTTAATTCCTGAAATTAGCTCGGACGCGTGATTGAAAAACAGGGAGAAAAAGAAACAGGGTCCGGTACGACCTTCCGAATGGCTGAAATTGAAGTGTATAATACACGGTTTTTCGGGATTCCGGGGTCCCGTAGCAAAATTCTTCGGAAATCACATAGAAAGTTCATCGGGTCAGATAAAGCGGCCTCGCAAAATTTGAACACCAACGGAAGATATTTGGGGGTGCCGGTGTGCCACAAACCAGCATTCGCCGAAACTCGGATTATCGTGAAAAATGTGTTAAAGCTCGTTATTTGAGGCTCAAATCGAACAGCTTAATTCCTGAAATGAGCTCGGACGCGTGATTGAAAAACAGGGAGAAAAAGAAACAGGGTCCGATACGACCTTCCGAACGGCTAAAATTGAAGTGTATAATACACGGTTTTTCGGGATTCCGGAGTCCCGGAACAAAATTCTCCGGAAATTACATAGAAATTTTCTCGGTTCAAATAAAGCGGCCACGAAAAATTTGAGCACCAACGGAAGACATTTGGGGGTGCCGGTGTGCCACAAACCAGCATTCGCCGAAACTCGGATTATCGTGAAAAATGTGTTAAAGCTCGTTATTTGAGGCTAAAATCGAACAGCTTAATTCCTGAAATGAGCTAGGACGCGTGATTGAAAAACAGGGAGAAAATGAAACAGGGGCCGGTACGACCTTCCGATCGGCTGAAATTGAAGTGTATAAATACACGGTTTTTCGGGATTCCGGGGTCCCGGAACAAAATTCTCCGGAAATCACATAGAAAGTTCCTCGGGTCAGATAAAGCGGCCACGCAAAATTTGAGCAACAACGGAAGACATTTGGGGGTGTCGGTGTGCCACAAACCAGCATTCGCCGAAACTCGCATTATCGTGAAAAATGTGTTAAAGCTCGTTATTTGAGGCTGAAATCGAACAGGTTAATTTCCTGAAATAAGCTCGGACGCGTGATTGAACAACAGGGAGAAAAAGAAACAGGGTCCGGTACGACCTTCCGAACGGCCGAAATTGAAGTTTATAATACACGGTTTTTCGGGATTCCGGGGTCCCGGAACAAAATTCTCCGGAAATCACATAGAAAGTTCCTCGGGTCAGATAAAGCGGCCACGCAAAATTTGAGCACCAACGGAAGACATTTTGGGGTGCCGGTGTGCCACAAACCAGCATTCGCCGATTCTCGCATTATTGTGAAAAATGTGTTAAAGCTTGTTATTTGAGGCTGAAATCGAACAGGTTAATTCCTGAAATGAGCTCGGACGCGTGATTGAAAAACAGGGAGAAAAAGAAACAGGGGCCGGTACGACCTTCCGATCGGCTGAAATTGAAGTGTATAAATACACGGTTTTTCGGGATTCCGGGGTCCCGGAACAAAATTCTCCGGAAATCACATAGAAAGTTCCTCGGGTCAGATAAAGCGGCCACGCAAAATTTGAGCAACAACGGAAGACATTTGGGGGTGTCGGTGTGCCACAAACCAGCATTTGCCGAAACTCGCATTATCGTGAAAAATGTGTTAAAGCTCGTTATTTGAGGCTGAAATCGAACAGGTTAATTTCCTGAAATAAGCTCGGACGCGTGATTGAACAACAGGGAGAAAAAGAAACAGTGGTCCGCACGACCTTCCGAACGGTGAAATTGATGTGTATAAATACACGGTTTTTCGGGATTAGGGGTCCCGGAACAAAATTCTCCGGAAATCACATAGAAAGTTCATCGGGTCAGATAAAGCGGCCACGCAAAATTTGAGCACCAACGGAAGACATTTGGGGGTGTCGGTGTGCCACAAACCAAAGATTCGCCGAAACTCGCATTATCGTGAAAAATGTGTTAAAGCTCGTTATTTGAGGTGAAATCGAACAAAGTTAATTTCTGAAAAAAAAGCTCGGACGCGTGATTGAACAACAGGGAGAAAAAGAAACAGGTCCGCAGACGACCTTCCGAACGGTTTGAAATTGATGTGTATAAATACACGGTTTTTCGGGATTCTGGGGTCCGGAACAAAATTCTCCGGAAATCACATAAAAAGTTCCTCGGGTCGATAAAGCGGCCACGCAAAGTTTGAGCACCAACGGAAGACATTTGGGGTGCTGGTGTGCCACAAACCACATTCGCCGATATCGTGAAAAATGTGTTAAAGCTCGTTATTTGAGGCCGAAATCGAACGGGTTAATTCCTGAAATGAGCTCGGACGCGTGATTGAAAAAAATGAGTAAAAGAAACAGTGGTCCGACGACCTTCCGAATCATTTGAAATTGAAGTGTGTAATACACGGTTTTTCGGGATTCCGGGGTCCCAGAGCAAAATTCTGTGGAAATCACATAGAAAGTTCCTCGGGTCAGATAAAGCGGCCACGCAAAATTTGATCACCAACGGAAGACATTTGGGGGTGCCGGTGTGCCAAACCAGATTCGCCGAAACTCGCATAATCGTGAAAAATGTGTTAAAGCTCGTTATTTGAGGCTCAAATCGAACAGGTTAATTCCTGAAATGAGCTCGGACGCGTGATTGAAAAACAGGGAGAAAATAAACAGGGTCCGGTACGACCTTCCGAACGGCTGAAATTGAAGTGTATAATACACGGTTTTTCGGGATTCCGGGGTCCCGGAACAAAATTCTCCGGAAATCACATAGAAATTTTCTCGGTTCAGATAAAGCGGCCACGCAAAATTTGAGCACCAACGGAAGACATTTGGGGGTGCCGGTGTGCCACAAATCAGCATTCGCCGAAACTCGGATTATCGTGGAAAATGTGTTAAAACTCGTTATTTGAGGCTAAAATCGAAGAGCTTAATTCCTGAAATGAGCTCGGACGCGTGATTGAAAAAGAGGGAGAAAATGAAACAGGGTCCGGTATGACCTTCCGAACGGCTGAAATTGAAGTGTATAATACACGGCTTTTTGGGATCCCGGAACAAAATTCTCCGGAAATCACATAGAAAGTTCCTCGGGTCAGATAAAGCGGCAACGCAAAGTTTGAGCACCAACGGAAGACATTTGGGGATGCCGGTGTGCCAGAAACCAGCATTCGCCGAAACTCGAATTATCGTGAAAAATGTGTTAAAGCTCGTTATTTAAGGCTGAAATCGAACAGGTTAATTCCTGAAATGAGCTCGGACGCGTGATTGAAAAACAGGAGAAAAAAAAGTGGTCCGCACGACCTTCCGAACGGCCGAAATTGAAGTTTATAATACACGGTTTTTCGGGATTCCGGGGTCCCGGAACAAAATTCTCCGGAAATCACATAGAAAGTTCCTCGGGTCAGATAAAGCGGCCACGCAAAATTTTAGCACCAACGGATGACAATTGGGGGTGCCGGTGTGCCACAAACCAGCATTCGCCGAAACTCGGATAATATTGAAAAATGTGTTAAAGCTCGTTATTTGAGGCTGAAATAGAACAGGTTAATTCCTAAAATGAGCTCGGACGCGTGATTGAAAAACAGGGAGAAAAAAAACAGGGCCCGGTACGACCTTCCGAACGGCTGAAATTGAAGTGTTTAATACACGGTTTTTCAGAAATCCCGGGGTCCCGGAAAATTTTTTTCCGGAAATCAAATAGAAAGTTCCTCGAGTCAGATAAAGCGGACACGCAAAATTTGAGCACCAACGGAAGACATTTTGGGGTGCCGGTGTGCCACAAACCAGCATTCGCCGATTCTCGCATTATCGTGAAAAATGTGTTAAAGCTCGTTATTTGAGGCTGAAATCGAACAGATTAATTCCTGAAATGAGCACGGACGCGTGATTGAAAAACAGGGAGAAAAAGAAACAGGATCCGGTACGACCTTCCGAACGGCTGAAATTGAAGTGTATAATACACGGTTTTTCGGGATTCCGGGATCCCGGAACAAAATTCTCCGGAAATCACATAGAAAGTTCCTCGGGTCAGATAATGCGGCCACGCAAAATTTGAGCACCAACGGAAGACATTTGTGGGCGCCGGTGTGCCACAAACCAGCATTCGCCGAAACTCGGATTATCGTGAAAAATGTGTTAAATCTCGTTATTTGAGGCTGAAATCGAACAGGTTAATTCCTGAAATGAGCTCGGACGCGTGATTGAAAAACAGGGAGAAAAAGAAACAAGGTCCGATACTACCTTCCGAACGGGTGAAATTGAAGTGTATAATACACGGTTTTTCGGGATTCCGGGGTCCCGGAACAAAATTCTCCGGAAATCACATAGAAAGTTCCTCGGGTCAGATAATGCGGCCACGCAAAATTTGAGCACCAACAGAAGACATTTGGGGGCGCCGGTGTGCCACAAACGAGCATTCGCCGAAACTCGGATTATCGTGAAAATGTGTTAAAGCTCGTTATTTGCGGCTGAAATCGAACAGGTTAATTGCTGAAATGAGCTCGGACGCGTGATTGAAAAACAGGGCGAAAAAGAAACAGAGTCCGGTACGACCATCCGAACGGCTGAAATTAAAGTGTATAATACACGGTTTTTCGGGATTACGGGGTCCCGGAACAAAATTCTACGGAAATCACATAGAAAGTTCCTCGGGTCAGATAAAGCGGCCACGCAAAATTTGAGCACCAACGGAAGACATTTGGGGGTGCCGGTGTGCCACAAACCAGCATTCGCCGAAACTCGGATTATCGTGAAAAATGTGTTAAACCTCGTTATTTGAGGCTGAAATCGAACATGCTAATTCCTGAAATGAGCTTGGACGCGTGATTGAAAAACAAGGAGAAAAGGAAACAAGGTCCGATACTACCTTCCGAACGGGTGAAATTGAAGTGTATAATACACGGTTTTTCGGGATTACGGGGTCCCGGAACAAAATTCTCCGGAAATAACATAGAAAGTTCCTCAGGTCAGATAAAGCGGTCATGCAAAATTTGAGCACCAACGGAAGACACTTGTGGGTGCCGGTGTGCCACAAACCAGCATTCGCCGAAACTCGGATTATCGTGAAAAATGTGTTAAATCTCGTTATTTGAAGCTGAAATCGAACAGGTTAATTTTGAAATGAGCTCGGACGCGTGATTGAAAAACAAGGAGAAAAAGAAACAGGGTCCGGTACGACCTTCCGAACGGCTGAAATTGAAGTGTATAATACACGGTTTGTCGGGATTCCGGGGTCCCGGAACAAAATTCTCCGGAAATCACATAGAAAGTTTCTCGGGTCAGATAAAGCGGCGACGCAAAATTTGAGCACCAACGGAAGACATTTGGAGGTGCCGGTGTGACACAAACCCAGCATTCGCCGAAACTCGGTTATCGTGAAAAATGTGTTAAAGCTCCTTATTTGAGGCTGAAATCGAACAAGTTAATTTCTGAAATGAGCTCGGACGTGTGATTGAAAAACAGGGAGAAAAAGAAACAGGGTCCGGTACGACCTTCCGAACGGCTGAAATTGAAGTGTATAATACACGATTTTTCGGGATTCCGGGGTCCCGGAACAAAATTCTCCGGAAATCACATAGAAATATTCTCGGTTCAGATAAAGCGGCCACGCAAAATTTGAGCACCAACGGAAGACATTTGGGGGTGCCGATGTGCCACAAACCAGCATTCGCCGAAACTCGGATTATCGTGATAAATGTGTTAAACCTCGTTATTTGAGGCTGAAATCGAATAGGTTAATTCCTGAAATGAGCTCGGACGCGTGATTGAAAAACAGGGAGAAAAAGAAACAGGGTCTGGTACGACCTTCCGAACGGCTGAAATTGAAGTGTATAATACACGGTTTTTCGGGATTCCGGGGTCCCGGAACAAAATTCTCCGGAAATCACATAGAAAGTTTCACGGGTCAGATAAATTGGCCACGCAAAATTTGAGCACCAGCGGAAGACATTTAAGGGTGTCGGTGTGCCACAAATCAGCATTCGCCGAAACTTGGATTATCGTGAAAAATTTGTTAAAACTCGTTATTTGAGGCTAAAATTGAACAGGTTAATTCCTGAAATGAGCTCGGACGCGTGATTGAAAAACAGGGAGAAAAAGAAACAGTGGTCCGCACGACCTTCCGAACGCATTTGAAATTGAAGTGTATAATACACGGTTTGTCGGGATTCAGGGGTCCCGGAACAAAATTCTCCGGAAATCACATAGAAAGTTTCTCGGGTCAGATAAAGCGGTGACGCAAAATTTGAGCACCAACGGAAGACATTTGGGGGTGCCGGTGTGACACAAACCCAGCATTCGCCGAAACTCGGTTATCGTGAAAAATGTGTTAAAGCTCGTTATTTGAGGCTGAAATCGAACAGGTTAATTCCTGAAATGAGCTCGGACGTGTGATTGAAAAACAGGGAAAAAAAAAAGTGGTCTGTACGACCTTCCGTACTAAATTTGAAATTGAAGTGTATATAATACTCGGTTTTCGGGATTCCGGGGTCCGGAACAAAATTCTCGGAAATCACATAGAAGTATTCTCGGTTCGAGATAAAGCGGCCACGCAAAATTTGAGCACCAACGGAAGACATTTGGGGGTGCTGGTGTGCCACAAACCAAAGATTCACGAAACTCGGATTATCGTGAAAAATGTGTTAAACCTCGTTATTTGAGGTGAAATCGAACAGTTAATTCTGAAATGAGCTCGGGCGCGTGATTGAAAAACAGGTGCAAAAGAAACAGGATCCGGACGACCTTCCGTAAATTTGAAATTGAAGTGTATATAATACTCGGTTTTTCGGGATTCCGGGGTCCCTGAACAAAATTCTCCGGAATTCACATAGAAAGTTCCTCGGGTCAAATAAAGCGGCCATGCAAAATTTGAGCACCATGGGAAGATATTTGGGGGTGCCGGTGTGCCACAAACCAGCATTCGCCGAAACTCGGATTATCGTAAAAAATGTGTTAATGCTCGTTATTTGAGGCTGAAATCGAACAGGTTAATTCCTGAAATGAGCTCGGACGCGTGATTGAAAAACAGCGAGAAAAAGAAACAGGGTCCGGTACGACCTTCCGACCGGCTGAAATTGAAGTGTATAATACACGGTTTTTCGGGATTCAGGGGTCCCTGAACAAAATTCTTCGGAATTCACATAGAAAGTTCCCGGGTCGATAAAGCGGCCACGCAAAATTTGAGCACCAACGGAAGACATTTGGGGTGCCGGTGTGCCATAAACCAAAGATTCACGAAACTCGGATTATCGTGAAAAATGTGTTAAAGCTCGTTATTTGAGGTCGAAATCGAACAGTTAATTATCGAAATGAGCTCGGACGCGTGATTGAAAAACAGGAGAAAAAGAAACAGGTCCGCACGACCTTCCGACCGGCTGAAATTGAAGTGTATAATACACGGTTTTTCGGGATTCCGGGGTCCCGGAACAAAATTCTCCGGAAATCACATAGAAAGTTTGTCGGGTCAGATAAAGCGGCCACGCAAAATTTGAGCACCAACGGAAAACATTTGGGGGTGCCGGTGTGCCACAAACCAGCATTCGCCGAAACTCGGATTATCGTGAAAAATGTGTTAAAGCTCGTTATTTGAGGCTGAAATCGAACAGGTTAATTCCTGAAATAAGCTCGGACGCGTGATTGAAAAACAGGAGAAAAAGAAACAGTCGTGTACGACCTTCCGAACGGTCGAAATTGAAGTGTATAATACACGGTTTTTTGGTCCCGAACAAAATTCTCGTAAATCACATAGAAAGTTCCTCGGGACAGATAAAGCGGCCACGCAAAATTTGAGCACCAACGGAAGACACTTGGGGGTGCCGGTGTGCCACAAACCAGCATTCGCTAAAACTCTGATTATCGTGAAAAATGTGTTAAATCTCGTTATTTGAAGCTGAAATCGAACAGGTTAATTCCTTAAATGAGCTCGGACGCGTGATTTAAAAACAGGGAGAAAAAGAAACAGGGTCCGGTACGACCTTCCGAACGGCTGAAATTGAAGTGTATAATACACGGTTTGTCGGGATTCAGGGGTCCCGGAAAAAAATTCTCCGGAAATCACATAGAAAGTTTCTCGGGTCAGATAAAGCGGCGACGCAAAATTTGAGCACCAACGGAAGACATTTGGGGGTGCCGGTGTGACACAAACCCAGCATTCGCCGAAACTCGGTTATCGTGAAAAATATGTTAAAGCTCGTTATTTGAGGCTGAAATCGAACAGGTTAATTCCAGAAATGAGCTCGGGCGTGTGATTGAAAAACAGGGAGAAAAAGAAACAGGGTCCTGTACGACCTTCCGTACGGCTGAAATTGAAGTGTATATAATACTCGGTTTTTCGGGATTCCGGGGTCCCGGAACAAAATTCTCCGGAAATCACATAGAAATATTCTCGGTTCAGATAAAGCGGCCACGCAAAATTTGAGCACCAACGGAAGACATTTGGGGGTGCCGGTGTGCCACAAACCAGCATTCGCCGAAACTCGGATTATCGTGAAAAATGTGTTAAACCTCGTTATTTGAGGCTGAAATCGAACAGGTTAATTCCTGAAATGAGCTCGGGCGCGTGATTGAAAAACAGGGAGCAAAAGAAACAGGATCCGGTACGACCTTCCGTACGGCTGAAATTGAAGTGTATATAATACTCGGTTTTTCGGGATTCCGGGGTCCCTGAAAAAAATTCTCCGGAATTCACATAGAAAGTTCCTCGGGTCAGATAAAGCGGCCATGCAAAATTTGAGCACCAAGGGAAGATATTTGGGGGTGCCGGTGTGCCACAAACCAGCATTCGCCGAAACTCGGATTATCGTAAAAAATGTGTTAAAGCTCGTTATTTGAGGCTGAAATCGAACAGGTTAATTCCTGAAATGAGCTCGGACGCGTGATTGAAAAACAGAGAGAAAAAGAAACAGTGGTCCAGACGACCTTCCGACCGGCTGAAATTGAAGTGTATAATACACGGTTTTTCGGGATTCCGGGGTCCCTGAACAAAATTCTTCGGAATTCACATAGAAAGTTCCTCGGGTCAGATAAAGCGGCCACGCAAAATTTGAGCACCAACGGAAGACATTTGGGGGTGCCGGTGTGCCATAAACCAGCATTCGCCGAAACTCGGATTATCGTGAAAAATGTGTTAAAGCTCGTTATTTGAGGTCGAAATCGAACAGTTAATTATCGAAATGAGCTCGGACGCGTGATTGAAAACAGGAGAAAAAGAAACAGTGGTCCGCACGACTTTCCGATTTGAAATTGAAGTGTATAATACACGGTTTTCGGGATTCGGGGTCCCGAACAAAATTCTCCGGAAATCACATAGAAAGTTTGTCGGGTCAGATAAAGCGGCCACGCAAAATTTGAGCACCAACGGAAAACATTTGGGGGTGCCGGTGTGCCACAAACCAGCATTCGCCGAAACTCGGATTATCGTGAAAAATGTGTTAAAGCTCGTTATTTGAGGCTGAAATCGAACAGGTTAATTCCTGAAATAATCTCGGACGCGTGATTGAAAAACAGGGAGAAAAAGAAACAGGGTCCAGTACGACCTTCCGAACGGCTGAAATTGAAGTGTATAATACACGGTTTTTCGGGGTCCCGGAACAAAATTCTCCAGAAATCACATAGAAAGTTCCTCGGGACAGATAAAGCGGCCACGCAAAATTTGAGCACCAACGGAAGACACTTGGGGGTGCCGGTGTGCCACAAACCAGCATTCGCTAAAACTCGGATTATCGTGAAAAATGTGTTAAATCTCGTTATTTGAAGCTGAAATCGAACAGGTTAATTCCTTAAATGAGCTCGGACGCGTGATTGAAAAACAGGGAGAAAAAGAAACAGGATCCGGTACGACCTTCCGAACGGCTGAAATTGAAGTGTATAATGCACGGTTTTTCGGGATTCCGGGGTCCTGGAACAAAATTCTCCGGAAATCACATAGAAAGTTCCTCGGGTCAGATAAAGCGGCCACGCGAAATTTGAGCACCAACGGAAGACATTTGGTGGTGCCGGTGTGGCACAAACCAGCATTCGCCGAAACTCGGATTATCGTGAAAATGTGTTAAAGCTCGTTATTTGAGGCTAAAATCGAACAGATTAATTCCTGAAATGAGCTCGGACGCGTGATTGAAATACAGGGAGAAAAAGAAACAGGTCCGGTACGACCTTCCGAACGGCTGAAATTGAAGTGTATAATACACGTTTTTTCGGGATCCCGGAACAAAATTCTCCGGAAATCACATAGAAAGTTCCTCGGGTCAGATAAAGCGGCCACGCGAAATTTGAGCACCAACGGAAGACATTTGGGGGTGCCGCTGTGGCACAAAACAACATTCGCCGAAACTCGCATTATCGTAAAAAATGTGTTAAAGCTCGTTATTTGAGGCTGAAATCGAACAGGTTAATTCCTGAAATGAGCTCGGACGCGTGATTGAAAAACAGGGAGAAAAATAAACAGGGTCCGGTACGACTTTCCGAACGGCTGAAATTGAAGTGTATAATACACGTTTTTTCGGGATCCCGGAACAAAATTCTCCGGAAATCACATAAAAAGTTCCTCGGGTCAGATAAAGCGGCAACGCAAAATTTGAGCACCAACGGAAGACACTTGGGGGTGCTGGTGTGCCACAAACCAGCATTCGCCGAAACTCGGATTATCGTGAAAAATGTGTTAAATCTCGTTATTTGAAGCTGAAATCGAACAGGTTAATTTTGAAATAAACTCGGACGCGTGATTGAAAAACAGAAAGAAAAAGAAACAGGGTCCGGTACGATCTTCCGAACGGCTGAAATTGAAGTGTATAATACACGGTTTTTCGGGATTCCGGGGTCCCGGAACAAAATTCTCCGGAAATCACATAGAAAGTTTCTCGAGTCAAATAAAGCGGTCACGCAAAATTTGAGCACCAACGGAAGACATTTGGGGGTGTCGGTGTGCCACAAACCAGCATTCGCCGAAACTCGGATTATCGTGAAAATTGTGTTAAACCTCGTTATTTGAGGCTGAAATCGAACAGGTTAATTCCTGAAATGAGCTCGGACGCGTGATTGAAAAACAGGGAGAAAAAAAAAACAGGGTCTGGTACGACCTTCCGAACGGCTGAAATTGAAGTGTATAATACACGGTTTCTCGGGATTCCGGGTTCCCTGAACAAAATTCTCGGGAAATCACATAGAAAGTTCCTCGGGTCAGATAAAGCGGCCACGCAAAATTTTAGCACCAACGGAAGACATTTGGGGGTGCCTGTGTGCCACAAACCAGCATTCGCCGAAACTCGGTTTATCGAGAAAAATGTGTTAAATCTCGTTATTTGAGGCTGAAATCGAACAGGTTAATTACTGAAATGAGCTCGGACGCGTGATTGAAAAACAGGGAGAAAAAGACACAGGTTCCGGTACGACCTTCCGAACGGCTGAAATTGAAGTGTATATAATACACGGTTTTTCGGGATTCCAGTGTCCCGGAACAAAATTCTCCGGAAATCACATAGAAAGTTCATCGGGTCAGATAAAGCGGCCACGCGAAATTTGAGCACCAACGGAAGACATTTGGGGGTGCCGGTGTGGTACAAACCAGCATTCGCCGAAACTCGGATTATCGTGAAAAATGTGTTAAAGCTCGTTATTTGAGGCTGAAATCGAACAGGTTAATTCCTGAAATGAGCTCGGACGCGTGATTGAAAAACAGGGAGAAAAAGAAACAGGGTCCGGTACGATCTTCCGAACGGCTGAAATTGAAGTGTATAATACACTGTTTTTCGGGATTCCGGGTTCCCGGGACAAAATTCTACGGAAATCACATAGAAAGTTCCTCGGGTCAGATAAAGCGGCCACGCATAGTTTGAGCACCAACGGAAGACATTTGGGAGTGCCGGTGTGCCACAAACCAGCATTCGCTGAAACTCGGATTATCGTGAAAAATTTGTTAAAGCTCGTTATTTGAGGCTGAAATCGAACAGGTTAATTCCTGAAATGAGCTCTGACGCGTGATTGAAAAATAGGGAGAAAAAGAAACGAGGTCCGTACGACCTTACGAACGTGAAATTGAAGTGTATAATACACGTTTTTCGGGATTCGGGGTCCCGGAACAAAATTCTCCGGAAATCACATAGAAAGTTCCTCGGGTCAGATAAAGCGGCCACGCGAAATTTGAGCACCAACGGAAGACATTTGGGGTGCGGTGTGGCACAAACCAAAGATTCGCCGAAACTCGGATTATCGTGAAAAATGTGTTAAAGCTCGTTATTTGAGGTGAAATCGAACAGGTTAATTCCTGAAATGAGCTCGGACACGTGATTGAAAAAAAGGAGAAAAAGAAAAGGGTCCAGACGACCTTCCGAATTTGAAATTAAAGTGTATAATACACGGGTTTTCGGGATTCCGGGGTCCCGGAACAAAATTCTCCGGAAATCACATAGAAAGTTTCTCGGGTCAGATAAAGTGGCCACGCAAAATTTGAACACCAACGGAAGACATTTGGGGGTGCCGGTGTGCCACAAACCAGCATTCGCCGAAACTCGGATTATCGTGATAAATGTGTTAAAGCTCGTTATTTGAGGCTGAAATCGAACAGGTTAATTCCTGAAATGAGCTCGGACGCGTGATTGAAAAACAGGGTGAAAAAGAAACAGGGTCCGGTACGACCTTCCGAACGGCTGAAATTGAAGTGTATAATACGTTTTTCGGGATTAGGGTTCCGGGACAAAATTCTACGGAAATCACATAGAAAGTTCCTCGGGTCAGATAAAGCGGCCACGTATAGTTTGAGCACCAACGGAAGACATTTGGGAGTGCCGGTGTGCCACAAACCAGCATTCGCCGAAACTCGGATTATCGTGAAAAATTTGTTAAAGCTCTTTATTTGAGGCTGAAATCGAACAGGTTAATTCCTGAAATGATCTCGGACGCGTGATTGAAAATCAGGGAGAAAAAGAAACAGGGTCCGGTACGACCTTCCGAACGGCTGAAATTGAAGTGTATATAATACACGGTTTTTCGGGATTCCGGGGTCCCGAAACAAAATTCTTCGGAAATCACATAGAATGTTTATCGGGTCAGATAAAGCTGCCACGCAAAATTTGAGCACCAACGGAAGACATTTGGGGGTGCCGGTGTGCCACAAACCAGCATTCGCCGAAACTCGGATTATCGTGAAAAATGTGTTAAACCTCGTTATTTGAGGCTTAAATCGAACAGGCTAATTCCTGAAATGAGCTCGGACGCGTGATTGAAAAACAGGGAGAAAAAGAAACAGGGTCCGATACGACCTTCCGAACGGCTGAAATTGAAGTGTATAATACACGGTTTTTCGGGATTCCGGGGTCCCTGAACAAAATTCTCCGGAAATCACATAGAAAGTTCCTCGGGTCAGATAAAGCGCCCACGCAAAATTTGAGCACCAACGGAAGACATTTGGGGTGCCGGTGTGCCACAAACCAGCATTCGCCGAAACTCGGATTATCGTGAAAAATGTGTTAAAACTCGTTATTTGAGGCTGAAATCGAACAGGTTAATTCTTGAAATGAGCGCGGACGCGTGATTGAAAAACAGGGAGAAAAAGAAACAGGGTCCGGTACGACCTTCCGAACGGCTGAAATTGAAGTGTATATGAGAGGGAGTATGATTTTTTTTTTAATGTATTTGATTTTATATTTACATAAGTGAGGGTGAAATTTGACCATAACATAACTAATTCTCATCCCCCCTCCCCCCCCTACAACTCGTCTTCTAACCAATATCTTTTGACATTTTATATCTCTTCTAAACTATAGGCGTGTGTTCGACGAGTGTCGGGTGTCCGGGTGTCCGATACAACGTCGAACACAGAACAGTTAGTTAGGAGGAGTGTCCGTGCTACCTAGATGTCAGCTAGCTTACCGACTCGATATTTTATTCGCACTTTTAGCTATACTCCTTTATACGGAGTACCAAACTAAACTTGCAACCCATCATACGATATCTTGAACAAGGTACTATATAAATAAATGAAGAATTAGGCCCTGTTTTTTTGGATTTCTATTTGCTGAACTGAACTTATAGGAGTTGAACTGAACTTAACTTATAGGAACTGAACTGAACTTATAGGAATTAAACTGAACTTATAAAAGCTGAACTGAACTTATATGTGCTGAACTTTTAGAAATCCAACTGAACTTATATAGATTTTACGCTTTAAACTCCCTCTTATTCGGGGGTTTCTTCCCCTTTGATGTACGCACGAGAATTAAGGGTGAGAGTATTATATTAATAAATGATATGAGTGAGGTTTGTTAATTGGAGAGAGGTAAGAATAATTATGATTAAATATTAATAAAGGAGATGTGTGAGGTTTGGTGATTAGAGCGAGGTAGAAATATTTAAGATTAAATATTAATAAGGGGGTGTTTGGTTCACCCAATATAGGTATGAGGTATGAGTTTGGAATGAACCAAACCCATACCATGTGTTTGTTTGGCAAAAATGAAGGTTTCATACCCATACCTCAAATCCATGAGGTATGGGTTTCTCATACCCAAGGAGGGGGATAGGTATGAGATTGATACCAATGGTATCAAATTAGAAATATTAAAAAGTGATAAAAACAATTGTAAACTGAGGTATGATTCCCGATTCCAAACCCATACCCACGCGTGAACCAAACACCCCCTAAAGGAGATGAGTGGATTTGGTGATTGGAGAGAGGTGGAAGTATAATATTAATAAGAATTTCCCAGAACGGAAATATGGAATAAAAGCTGAATAATCCGTTTTAGAAAATATGGAAGAAAACAGTGAATATGAGGGAGTATATATTAATTTTTTTTTTACAACTACTACAATACATTACAATAAAAAATAAATTACATATTACATTTTTTTTCAACCATCTATTCCCATATTATCATCCCCTCGTCACTTTCATCTTCATCTTCATCTTCATTTTCACTGACTCATCGAATCGATTGTCTAGCCAAATGTCTTTTACTATGTTATTCCGTACCTTGTACATAACATCCTCACGCTTACACTAATTTGTTAGATGTTAGATGTAGAAGAAGATAACATGTAGTATGTGTTTGACTATTTGACTTACACTTATTTGTGTGGATGTAGTTACTACGTGAGTTTTATTTTTTTTATTTCTTTAAGAGTAATGTGTATAGGATAATTTTAATATAAGATTTTTTTTTTGCATTGATTTTAATGAAAAGCGTATTATTTTTTTTTCAATTCGTCAATATTAAAAACAAGTATGAATTTATAGTTAATATAAGTTGTATTAACTTGACTAAACCGAACTTATAGAAGTTGAACTGAACTTATAGGAACTGAACTGAGCTGAACTGAACTTATAGGAATAATTGAACTAAACTTATAAAAGCTGAACTGAATTGAATTTAGCTGAACTGAACTGAACTTATTGGAATTGAACTGAACTTATAAGAACTGAACTGAACTTATAAGAACTGAACTGAACTTAAAGAGACAAATAAAAGTCCAAAAAAACAGGGCATTAGTGTCACTCAAGATGAACATATTCGTCTCGAGTCTAAAACGAGGCAAATAACATCTTATTTGCATAAATAAGATAAGCTTTTTAACTAATTACAAGATTTTGCCTTTAGGACATTGTGAATTAAGTATTTGAAAATCATGAATAACGTGATTTGGTGGTGCGGGGCCTGCCGCCTAGACAAAGAAAGATGAACTTCTCATTTTCTTTTACTTAATATGAATGTGGACCTTTTTCCCGATTTTTTTTTTTTTTTTGACAACAATAAAATATTATTACTCAAATAAAATTATCTAACAAGAGTTATGTCATTATTTGCGTGTTATTTATTAGACGAGAATATTGTGTGGTATAAGCACAATATTCTAGCCTATTATATTGGGGATTAGTTGCTATATTTTAGTATATTGTTACTAGTCTTTAGGAGGTAACAAGATCAATTTGTGATCACCCTTTGTAATATAAATATTGACTGGCATATCAATAAACGCAACACAACACAATTTACATCATTCTCTTCTCTTCTCTGTTTCACGTTTCCAACATGGTATCGAGCCTTGTTTAAAACCCTAAAATCTTAAAAATACTCGTTTTTTTTTTCTCTCCTTGCCATGACTGGCGGAGATGCTTCACATACGGAAACTTCCGTTCAAAAAATCGATCCTCTTTCACCCTTTTATCTTGGCTCGGGTGATCTTCCCAGCCTCAAATTATCACCTATTTTGTTGAACCATCGCAATTACGATAATTGGAGTCGTTCGATGCGGATGGCTTTAAAATCGCGTCGAAAGTTTGGCTTCTGTGACGGTTCCATTAAAAAACCCACGGATGACTTTCTTCTAGGGCAATGGGAAGTTGTTCACTGTACCATCGTCTCTTGGTTACGGGCAACTATTGACACCGCTGTTCTGGAGAGCGTGCCATACGTGGAGGACGCGACTACTATGTGGAGCGATTTGGAGGAGCGTTTCGCCGTCGTTGATGGTACGTCGATTCATTCCTTAAAAACCGAACTCGGTGAATGCCGGCAAAAGAAAGGTATGTCTGTTACCGAGTATTATGGTAAATTAAAATCACTTTGGGATGCGCTTTCTATTCATGAACCTCCGTTTGCTTGTGAATGCGGTAAGTGTACTTGTGATATAGCTGGTAAAGCCGTTAAGCGCCTTGATAATGAAAGGCTTCATCAATTCTTTATGGGCTTAGACCGTAGTTTGTATGGCACACTTCGTAATCAGCAGTTTCAACTCGTCCCCTTGCCCTCCCTTAATCGTGGTTATCACGCCACTCTTCAAGCCGAGCGCTTGCTTTTGGACGAGACACCGCCTGACGTTAGTGACATCGTTGCATATGCGACTCCTGGCTCTTCTTCCCGTACCCCTGATGAATGGAAGAAGGTGCGAGAAAAAGAGAAATCCGAACGCCGTAAACTTTACTGTTCTCATTGTGAGGTTTATGGTCATGATATCAATTGTTGTTTTATTAAAAGCCAAATCTTTCCGGACTGGTGGGGTAGCCGGCCTCGTACTTTGGCTGAAATGCGTCGCAGCAGGAAGTCGGGAGGTACCAGCACAGGCACGGGTTCGGGTTCTGGTGTAAGCTCGGGCTCGGGTGGGACGGTTCATGCCAATGCTCTCCAAAATATTCCTTCCGATCGGTTATCTGGTACGTGTGTCTCTTGGATAATAGATACTGGCGCTTCTAACCATGTAACAGGTGACCTCTCTTTATTTACGGATAGCATGGTCATACCGCCTCGTGCTGTGGGTTTACCGAATGGGAAGCGGATAATGGCTTCTCAAATGGGGACCGTGAAAATTAACGACTCTATTACCTTGCGTCGGGTTTTATTTGTTCCTCATTTGACTTGTCATTTAATTTCTGTTTCTCAATTAACGGCCGACTATGATTATATGTTGCAATTTACTAAAGACCGTTGTCTTATACAGGACCGTTCCTTGAGGAAGATGATTGGAGTTGGTGAGCTTCGGGATGGACTGTTTATTTTGTCTTCAGCGGATGATACGGCTGCAGCCGTGCATACTTTGGCTACGACGGGGTCTTATGAGATTTGGCATCGTCGACTTGGTCATCCGGGAGGCAATGTGGTTCAATTTTTACCTTTAGCTTCTTCTTTTTCGGTTAATAAAGAATTGGTGTGTGATGTGTGTCACCGAGCCAAACAAACTCGTGCAAGTTTTAATTTAAGTGAGAATATTGCGTCGGATATTTTTAGTTTAATTCATTGCGATCTTTGGGGGCCGTATCGGACTCCTTCTACTTGTGGTGCTAAATACTTTCTTACGATTGTGGATGATTGTTCTCGATCAGTTTGGGTTTATCTATTACTTGCTAAGACAGAAGTTACTAGTGTGTTTATGCAATTTTTATCTATGGTACACACACAGTTTTCTAAACAGGTCAAGGTGGTGCGGAGTGACAATGGCACGGAATTTAATTTTATGGCGGATTATTTTTTACAGCAGGGTATACAATTTCAAACCTCATGCGTTGGCACACCCCAGCAAAACGGGCGTGTTGAACGTAAGCATCGTCACATTCTTAATGTGGCCCGAGCTTTGCTTTTCGGGGACAACTTAGAAGAAATTTTGGGGTGAGTGCGTTCTTACTGCTGCCTATCTTATTAATCGCACTCCTTCCAAACTGCTTGGTCATAAAACGCCGTATGAGATTTTATTTGGCGTGTCTCCGTCCTATCAAAATATGCGAATTTTTGGGTGTATTTGTTATACTCATAATCAACAATCTCGGGGGGACAAATTTGAACCACGTAGTCGGAAGTGTATTTTTCTCGGGTATCCCCACAATAAAAAGGGATGGAAAGTACTTGATATTGAAACCGGGTCTATTTTTATTTCACGTGATGTTATCTTTCATGAGGAATTATTTCATCACTTTGATGATACGCACAATACTCCTAGTATTACTCCTGATGACCCAGTTCCTTCCCATGATGACCCACCCGACATCGCATGACCCGCACCCCTCGCTACCGCCGACATTGTCACTCCCACTGAGCAGCCCCTTGACACGACACCCGAGACTGATACGGGTCCTGCAACCGACGCTGTTCCGTCTGAAAATATTGGCCGGGGTCATCGCTTGAAGTTTCCAAATTCTCGATTGCAAGGCTATGTTCTCGGCACTATAAACAGTTCGTCCACTCCCGACTCACCTGACTCTTCAACATCTCCCTCAGGTACGTCCTATGCTTTAGCTAATTTTGTCAATTGCAATAAATTTTCTACTCGCCATAAGACTTTTCTAGCTGCCATTACTACGGGTGTCGAACCACATTCCTTCAAAATTGCCATACAAGATGATGGGTGGTGTAAGGCTATGAAGGACGAAATTGCTGCACTTGAGTCCAATGACACTTGGGAACTTACCGAATTGCCTCCTAATAAGAAAGCTCTCGGGTGTCGCTGGGTCTATAAAATTAAATATAAGTCCGACGGTTCGATTGAACGATTAAAGGCCAGGCTTGTTGTTTTCGGTAATCACCAAATCGAGGGGCTTGACTATGGCGAAACATTTGCTCCCGTTGTTAAAATGGTCACCATTCGCACTTTTCTAGCTGTTGCGGCTGTTAAGAAATGGGAATTACATCAAATGGATGTCCATAATGCGTTCTTACATGGTGACTTAGACGAAGAAGTATACATGAAATTGCCTCCGGGTTTTTCTCGCGGTCACGATGGCAAAGTTTGTCGGTTGAAGAAATCCCTTTATGGCTTGCGTCAGGCACCACGTTGCTGGTTCTCTAAGCTCGCAAGTGCCCTTCGTCGATATGGTTTTCGGCAGTCTTATTCCGATTATTCCCTCTTTACTTATTCCAAGAATACCATTCGTTTACATGTCTTAATTTATGTGGACGATTTGGTAATTGCGGGTAATAATTCCGATGCTATCTTAGCTTTTAAAGGATATTTGCACCAATGCTTCAAAATGAAGGACTTAGGCCCTCTGAAATACTTTCTTGGTATTGAAGTCTCTCGGAATTCGGATGGCATTTTTCTTACTCAACGAAAATACACTCTAGACATCATCACTGAAGTTGGTTTATTGGGAGCCAAACCCGCTTCTACCCCTATGGAACCGGACCACAAACTTGCACTTACTACTTCTCCGTCTTATGGGGATCCCGAACGTTATAGGCGTCTCGTTGGTAGGCTTGTCTACTTGGCGGTTACTAGACCCGACCTCTCCTTTTCCGTTCATGTTCTATCGCAGTTTCTTACTAACCCACGAGAAGCTCACATGGAGGCGGCTTTAAGGGTCGTCCGTTACCTTAAGGGCAGCCCCGGACAGGGAGTTTTCCTTCGCTCCAATAGCTCCTTGTCGGTCTCTGGTTGGTGCGATTCGGATTGGGGTACGTGTCCTTTATCTCGCCGCTCTGTTACCGGGTGGTTTGTTTTTCTAGGTGATTCTCCTGTCTCGTGGAAGACAAAGAAGCAACATACGGTTTCTTTATCCTCAGCTGAGGCCGAATACCGTTCTATGGCCGCTATTGTGTGCGAGCTCAAATGGCTTAAGGGTTTGCTAGCTAGTTTGGATGTTGATATTTCGGTCCCTATGCAACTATATTGTGATAGTCAGTCCGCGATACATTTAGCTCAAAACCCGGTCTTCCATGAGCGTACTAAGCATATCGAAATTGATTGCCATTTTGTACGCGACGCCATTACGAGTGGCCTTGTCAAACCGTTTCATGTTTCCACTACTGAGCAAGTCGCAGATATTTTTACCAAGCCTCTTGGGGTACGACAGTTTCAGTACTTACTCCGCAAACTGGGCATTCTCGATCTTCATGCTCCAGTTTGAGGGGGGGTATTAGACGAGAATATTGTGTGGTATAAGCACAATATTCTAGCCTATTATATTGGGGATTAGTTGCTATATTTTAGTATATTGTTACTAGTCTTTAGGAGGTAACAAGATCAATTTGTGATCACCCTTTGTAATATAAATATTGACTGGCATATCAATAAACGCAACACAACACAATTTACATCATTCTCTTCTCTTCTCTGTTTCACGTTTCCAACATTATTGTTTTCATTTTTGTTTGTATTTCTTAAAGAATTCACCTTATGCACTTATTTGGACATTTGTGTTAAAAACAAGCGTAAGAAATAATTGGGACGAAAAAAATATATTTATATTTTGGCAGTAGTAAAAAAAAAGGTCCATATAATTTTGAGTTAAGTTTAAATCTAATCAGTTGTATAATTACTGCTCGTATAATTACTACTCCCTTCATAGTACTCCGTAGTAATTTTTATTCCTACTTTGTATTGTGCTGCCTCCAAGATATTGCTCGCCCATTTTTTATACTCCGTATTTATCAATATGTTTATAGTTAAAATTTTGTTAAGTTTCACCCTCGAATGTGAAGAGTAAAAAATTTGTGTGGAACATATAATCTTATCTATATAAACTAGTGTAACACCCGTGAAAAATCACGGGGTTGTGTACATTTTTTTTTCTAAAGATGACTAAATTTTAGTTATTATATAACCAATTCTATTTATTGAACATGTGTACTTTTTAAAAATAAAAAAATAATATAATATCATTATATATATTAAAATAAATAAATGGAAATTATAACATTCAAATTTCAGAACTTTAAGATATGTAAATTAATTAATAAGATAACATATGATAATGTTAATAGGAGTAACCATAATTTGCTTTCAAATTGATCGATATTGAGCTTAATAATAATCGGGTTATAAATTTAATCGAGTCCATAACGGGTCGGGTTGGGGATCGGTTTTGAGTTTGATAAAATTAAAGAGATAATGAATTTAATCTTAAAAAAAGTAGTAAAAAACAATATTAACCGGAGGCGTAGTTCAAATAATTATATAACCAATTTTATTTATTGAACATGTGTACTTTTTAAAAATAAAAAAGAAATAAAGGCATAAAAGTGTATATATTAAAATAACGGAATTGTTTTTAATTTTTGGAAAATAAATTTACCTACTAAATTTGTAACATAAATGTTACTATTGTTATTTCGGACATTAGTTGGCGTTACTATTACTTTATAGAGTACTCCGTATTTCTTTTCTATCTTTCAAATACATTAGTACGACTCGTCAAATTTTATCATGTTGTACCATCGATTGTGCTATCCCCAGCCTGCCTGAGGTACAAACATGATAGCTCCAAACCCTGCTTCGTGTTACTCCTTAACATTTACAATGAGATTATTAGAATGAGTGTTATAGATTGATAAGAAAAATGAAAACATTAGTACTCGTATATGACTTCTAATTGGATAATTTAACAAACTCTTTTGTCAATCGTCATCAATATTCCTATAAGCTTTAGAAAAAGCGTAACAACTATGGCTTTGTCGTGAGAACCAAAAATTTAGATACAACATTAGTGGATAGTATGATAGTGTAAGAAATAATACTATGAGATTGCATAAGGAAAAATTCCAAGGTATAAATGATCAGTGACCATTTATGTACACGATGCCGTAAGACAATTATATACACAATGGCTTGCTTGAGCGAGTTGCGAGTCTCTCTCAGCTGCGGTACAAAATCAAAGTTGACCCGTTTGGAACCATCATATTCTAAATATCCGCACTAATTTGTAGGCCTACAGTGTGATGAATTTAAGATGTTAATGTCACATTACTATTTTTCTTAGTCCGCAGAAACTGAAAACCTCATAGAATGTTTACAATGCTAGACAATGCTGTTTATTTAGCACTACTCTCTACCACTTCAAATGAGATCATTTTGCAATTTTAAGTTTACTCAACGGAATTTTGTTTTATGTCAAGGGAATGGCACTCAACGGAATTGTTTTCAATTTTTACAATAGAGTTTATTTAATAAATTTGCAAAGTAAATGTTAGACGGTATATATAATTATTATTATCAATTGAATTTAAAAACAATAAGTTAACTTTACATTCGTTATTATAACACAAAAAAAAAAGTAACTCGGCCTTCTAGTAGTATTAACACTAATAATCCAACTTGTGTACATTTCTTAAATAATGTTATTAGAAAAAAATAATTCCATATATGGTTCACCTAAAAAAATTCCATTATAGTGTTTTTGGTAGGTTTGAAATATCCAAGCTTAGCTCTAGCCTCTAGGCCCTTAAATGGAAAAAAAAGGTAAAGGAAGAACATACAAAATCAATCGATTCATCTGCCAATTCATCTGTTCCTTGACATTAATCCAGCCAATTCTTGACTCTTTGATTTTCAAAGCTACCGGTTTGATTCAGAAGTATGAAATAGTTAGTCTTGAAGCGAATTATAGAAGTATTTGCTATGGTGAAAATGATTTAGATATCTTCTTCTAAATACTCCGTATGTCTTAGAAGCATTCAAAAGTATTGCAACTTACATGTAGTCTACAAATGATAGTTACGGATGTACGATGTATCTATTATCTAATGCACATACTATTCATATGATTCCGAGTGAAATCATTCAACGCATTGACAAATTAATAATGCATATCTATCATGTTCAGTATGAGAATTATACAAATTCTCAATTGAGACGAAGGCTTTCGGAGAAAGGCATACCTTATAAAAAAACAGGGTGAAAATCCATCTTTTGTGCGAACGAATTATGCCAAACAACCAAACTACGTTAAAGGGAATTATTTTCATAAGGTTTATAAATCAATAAGAAGTTCTTTAGTTTTAAAAGCATACCATATCTTTTTTTTTTTTCTCTATTCAATTAATGGCCTAATCTAGGGATTGGATTAATCCAACCTTATAAAAACACTATGATGGGAATTATTTTTAAGTGAACCATGTAAAGAGAATTCGACAGATGTGTTTCTTTATATCTATGTACCATTCTCCTTACCTTCATAATATTTTGTACACGAAGCAGACATCATCTCAAATGACCTTACCTATAGGGCTTGATTAGGTTCTTCAAGATATCTTCGCTGTATAAGATCAATTACTGGGTGTAATAATGCGATCAACAGAATAAGATTGCAGTACAGAAGTTTCGGCCAAATTAATATTACGAAATGCAAGAACGGAATAAAAGGAAGCTATCATGTCATTTGAATTTCAAATAAGTTGTTCAAACACAAATCAAATGAAATACTGGGATATACAATTTGTCTACAAATGCAATTTTCATTTAGTTGCCATTACCTCTAAAACTATATTAAAATGAATATTAGGTATATGGAGCAATTAAGCACAAAAAAAAACGACAACTAAGCATTGTACTTATTTTGCACGGGATTTTCCTATACTCTGTAATAGTTAGCAACTATCGAATATAAGTTCAAAGGAGTAAGCACTTATTTATATCAATGACCTTGTAAACTATATTAACTCACATGCTTTTGAACAAATTAATGTATTTTGTATTTGTGACCAAATAGTACTATGGTAGTGCGATAGTTATGAACTTATGATACACTTACCTTAAGTTGTTACCCTATTGCTATTGCTGGCTTGCTGCACAAAACTGTACTTACCAAAGTGAATCAGGTGACCTTTCGATGCAACCAAATGTTACTAATATGGTTGTAGCGGAGCGATTTTCCCTTATCCTAAGCAGCTCAGCTACGCTGGCGTAGCGGTACCCAGTTCTGCAGACCATAGATTCTGCACTTACATAAACAGGGATGAGTACGAACGAAAAATTTGAGAGCTTGACATAAAGATGTTGGAAAATAAAGAGCTCAGATCAGAATACTTTCGAAGCTGAGAAAATACAAACCTATTTCGAATAGTTTCGCCAGGATAATGTTATTTTTATCAAGAATTTAATAAGCGAATGCATATAATTTAAAATTTACACAACTTCAATCCCAAGTTCAGCAAGACAGTAGATACTTAAACAGGAGCACAAAATACACGGCAAAAAAAGAGCAATTGATAAGTTCCACCTTAGGTGGACCTTAAAAATGACTAACCCGAGAATATCATCAACAAAATGATCTTTATCACGGACTTCGATTGCAAGAACATTCTGCGCATCCCAAGAACATATGGGAACCTTGAACTCTTCTAGCCACTTGGGAGTCAAAGTTTTTCTTTGCACTTGAGTCCTAAACCGGTACTGGCCAAGATGCCCTTTCACATAGGGATCAGCCAACCCTGCAGAAATGTGACACGTTAAAACCACCAAAAATACTCCTGTTTAGAGAAGAAAAGCGTAGTAGACTGACCATTAAGGGCTGCTGGTTTCATTTCAGCTCCTTCAATGATCTCCACATTTGCGTAAGCCAGAGCCTCCTTCACATCCACCGCAAACCAATTTCCTGAATCATATAATCGGAACTTCACTATCAAAAAATTTACAATCCATCTAAAATTGTATAGCACATTATTTTAGACCATTCCTTGATCATAGAATTACCATTTTCATTCTATTACAACATTTGTGAACTTGGCCGTATTCTATTTAGCGATCAGCAAGTTGAAACTTGTCTTATTTCCATTTCTGCTGCCACCAATCAATAAGAACTCTTAAAGTATACTCATACATTGAAGGCCTGTTAACCACCAAACGAAGATCGATCCATAACATTCAAACCATTGGTTTAGCACTTAAACTTTTGAAAAACATAAATGACATTCACACAATAGCAATGGGGCAGTATAATAGAACTAACAATCACAAAGAGTAGTAGTTCAGAAGAGAAAATTTCGTATACCTAGAAAATGCAAAATATAATACAACGGAACTGCCATAAAACATAATTTCAAAGACGAAATTATCAAGGGATCTATCTAAAGGGTAAATGACGAAATTCCGTATACGTACTTTCTTCTCTGTTTAAAGCAATAAAATAGTATCTTGAATACATATCTTTACTTTTACAAACATGATTAATTCAAGAAGGCTAACCATAAGTGTAGTGAAATCCGAGTAAATATTCTCTCATCCCAAATCACAAATCCACCATTGCCTGAAATTCAATAATGCGAGTAAATATGTTAAACCTTGTGGAAACAAAAAAAAAATACAGAATAAATGATACGTATACCAAAAAAATGTTGTTGAACAACCCCCAATTCATAAATTCAGTTGTAAAACATTAAAAAAAAAAAAAAAAAAAAAAAAAAAGTAATCATTGATTGTTCCATACCCGGAGTTCTAACTTTTGGGTTTGATTTCTTTTATTTGAATAAAAAAAGCATGCTCCAAGTTTCTCTGATGGTTTTCAATCGTTGTCTCTTGTTCAATCTCCATTTTCTCTTGGATTCTATCTTCACCACACATATTTTCTGAATTTTTCAAGTTTCTTCCTTTACAATATGAGATTTTTTTTGAGGGTTTTTGAATGTCTGGTGAATTTGACAGGATTCTCGAATTGGAGTTCTTCATCTGAAAAATGGGATTGTTGGAGATCTGAAAGTTAGAGAGTATTAGAGATGGTTGTGAATTGAAATTTTGTTTTGAGAGAATTGATCAGTCAAGAATTCGAGATAGTGATGGTAGGTAGAAGTTTGAGAGTTTTTTTGTGAACTGTGAAGCTTTTCTGGAAAATTGTACTCCGTAGTTGTACTCAGTAGCAGTAACTTGGGTATTGGGATGAAAATGTTCTAGACCATTTTACCCTTTCATTTTCTACTAAATAATTAAGTTGACATGTCAATAATGTTAGTTTTGATTGGCTGAGAAAAACTGAAATTGTGAAAGAAAGTAAAGGAGGCGCATGAAGATCTTTTTCGAAATATAGTTACCACGTCGCGTCGGTTTCAAGATTCTTTTATATATATAATGATTGAGAAGAAACAATCTTTCAGTGTATAGCGCGCCACGTCATAAACGTCATTTTTTTTTTTTTTTTTGAAAATCCAAGTTATGGTGGGGCCGAAAGTGTGCAACGTATTTAATTATTAAGATATCCGTCTTTTCAAACATGCGATAAATTCCGTCTCGCAACAAATTATATAAAATCATCTTATGGAATACTTCTTCGAATTAATATTATGATAAAATTTTATACATTCCGTGTAAAGAAAATGCATAACATTTACGCAGAATTAATTACAAATGCGAGTAAATGTGATTAAATTACATAATTTTTAAAACAAAATTACACAATAAAATTACATAATTTCAGGAAGGAATTACAGTTATATACGGGATCGAATATACAACGGAAATGAATTACAAAAATGAATTACATGTATTTTTGTTAATATTATTGTACCACAAAATCATAACATAATTTTTTAAAAGTACAGGGTACAATTTTTTTTTGTCAAAAAACAATAATAACGGCATATGTACTTGGAATATAAAACTCGACATCTGAACTATCAGCTGCGCACACCGAAATTGGTAGGTGACAATGATAGGTACAATAGAAATGCAAAAACAAATATACATAAAAAAAACATTAATTCTGGCCCAAATACATACCCGTGTAATTTTACACGGGTTTAAAACTAGTATATACTTTAAAGTCTAAACCGGTTTTAAGTTAACCAACTAATTAAAAGCAAAGGCGAATAACAATTTATTTATAAAATGTTTAATGAATAAACAATTTATTAGTTACATCATTCGTCTTCATAATTCGCTATAAATACGATGCAAAGAAGAAGTCATCCTCACACTCACAATAAACAAGAACAAAATACAAAAAGAAATGTCAATATCCAAGCAACAAGAACTTGAAGGGATCAACCAAGGCCCTCCAAAATCAATTTCAAGCAACAAAGAACATGAACTAATAAACTACCAAGGCTTTTGGACTCCTGGATCATTGTTGGCCCCAATTCTCACATTTCAGAGTCATTTCATTGCTCGAGATACTGACCTTTTTATTACAGGCCTACCAAAAACGGGCACTACATGGTTAAAATCTTTACTTTTTACAATTGTCAACCGTGTAATTCATTCGATTAATCAAAATCCTCTACTCCAAAATCACCCACAAGAGCTTGTATACAACCTAGAGGGTGACATTTATGGGAAGGCATTTGCCTACCCGCGGCCTCAGCATCTTGGTGAGCTTCCTTCCCCTAGGCTTCTCAGCACTCACTTACCCTACGCCTCGCTCCCTGAATCAATCAGGACATCAAATTGTCGACTTTTATACATTTGTCGAAATCCCTTTGATGCACTAACTTCTAGTTTTCACTTTTATACTAGCTTCCTAAAGAATTCAAAGATTAAAAAGCCACCTCGTTTCGAGGATCTATTTGAGAAGTTTTGTGAAGGAAAGCATCTATATGGACCCTTTTTCGAGCATGTACTTACGTATTGGAAAATGAGCATAGAACAACCTGATAAGGTATTGTTTCTTACGTACGAGGATTTGAAGGACGATCCTAGCGTCCATATAAGGAGGGTGGCCGAATTTGTAGGTATGCCATTTACTCCATTAGAGGAAAGGCAAGGTGTTATTGATCAAATTATAGAGTTTTGTAGCATTGGAAATATTAAGGAATTGGAGGTTAATAAGAGTGGAGTTATCAATAAGTTCTTTGAAAAGAAAAGTTATTTTAGAAAAGGAGAGGTGGGAGACTGGATAAATCATTTCACACCCGCTATGACAGAAAAGATGACGGGACTTATGGAAGAAAAACTTCGAGGAACTGGATTATCCTTTAAATTAATCCCATAATTAATCATTGGTTTAATAAGTCTTATGATCAATTATCATTGATCATCATGAAGATCAAGTTGTATTTCATTTTAAGTCATTTTTTGTTTTGTTGTATTTTTGTTCAACTTTTAACGTGTATGTTGCATTGGAATTGTTGACTTTCACAATGCAAAGCATATATGCACTCTACTTTCAATTTCCGTTTTATTTTACTTTCGATTGTCGATCATTTGGTGATGTTATTTCATTTTTCTTAATGCTGACTCAATGTGCGGCCTGATGCCGTAAGGGTCATATGTAAGACTTCTAGAACATGACTCGCAAATCAAATTCTCAATATATTACATTCCAAGTACTCCCATCTGTTCCAGTAATATGTTTACACTTTCTTTATTTATTCCCCCCACAAAATAAAGGAAGTGTAAACATATCACTGGAACAGAGAGAGTATTACTAAAATAGTGAGGCTAGTATTACTTATACTTCGAAAACGACGTTTACCAACCACTAATGAAGTAATATGGGCATTATTAGATCCACTAATGTCAAGTTTTACACTCACTCGCAGTTTATAAACTTTTTACGTTGATATTGTTGATATTGTTTGTGAAGAGTATTTTAATAAGACGTAGAGAATATGTCGAGTCAATTGTGAATGAGTGAATATTTCAAATGGGCAAATGGCCACACCCATCGCAGCATGTTGAACAAACGGCACATTTTGGCTGCAAAAGGACAATTAGCCCGTTTATATATGCTATACAATGAAGTAGTAGTCATCCTCGCACATTCAAAATAAACAAGAACGAAATACAAAAAAGAAAAGAATGTCAATAGTCACCCAAGAACTTCTTGAAGGGATCTATCAAGGCCCTCCAAAATCTACTTGTAGCAACAAAGAAAATGAATTAATAAACTATCAAGGCTTCTGGATTTATGGATCGTTTCTGGCTCGGATTCTCCTGTTCCAGAGAGATTTTAATGCCCGAGATACTGACCTTATAATTACGGGCCTACCGAAAACTGGCACTACATGGTTAAAATCTTTACTTTTTACAATTGTCAACCGTGCAATTTATCCGATTAATCAAAATCCTTTACTCAAAAATCACCCACAAGAGCTTGTATACAACCTAGAGAATGACATTTACGGGGAGGCATTCGCCTACCCCCGGCCTCAACATCTTGATGAGCTTCCCTCCCCAAGGCTTCTCAGCACCCACTTACCCTACGCCTCGCTCCCCGAGTCCATCAGGACATCAAATTGTCGACTTTTATACATTTGTCGAAATCCCTTAGACGCCCTCACATCACAATTTCACTTTGATACGAGCTTCTTTAAGAACTCAAAGATTAAAGAGCCACCTCGTTTCGAGGACCTATTTGACGAGTTTTGTGAAGGGAAGAACCTATATGGACCCTTTTTCGGGCACGTGCTTACGTATTGGAAAATGAGCATAGAACAACCTGATAAGGTGTTGTTTTTAAAGTACGAGGATTTGAAGGACGACCCTCGGGTCCATCTAAGGAGGGTGGCGGAATTTATAGGTATGCCATTTACTCCATTAGAGGAAAGTCAAGGTGTCATTGATCGAATAATCGACTTTTGTAGCATTGGAAATATTAAGGAATTGGAGGTTAATAAGAGTGGAGTTATCAATAAGTTCTTTGAAAAGAAAAGTTACTTTAGAAAAGGAGAGGTTGGAGAGTGGAGAAATCATTTCACACCCACCATGGCCGAAAAGATGACCGGACTTATAGAAGAAAAACTTCAAGGAACTGGATTATCCTTTAAATTAATTCCATAATCCTTTCATCTTTCAGTGAAGTCGGTCTAATTTGTACCTAGTACAATAGGTTTTCAAGTCACAAGGCAATGGGGCCTTTTTTTTTTCTTTTTAGAAATCCCAAATTAATTTGTAACTTGTTCCGAATTAAAATAAAACCTAGAAATCCCAAATTAATTTTACTGTTATTCTTCCAGAATTTATAACTTGTCCTAAACCAATTTCAATATTAATCAAAACCCAAAAACCAATAAAACAATCATCCTACTATTAGCCGTGAGACCCAGAATTGCACTCAAATGTATGAGAAGACGACAGTTAATATTCACGTCTCTCAACGTGTACCGTCGTCCTGAGAATGGATACAAAGACTCAGCTTAAGCGTGTTGGGTAGCATTCTCTTCGAGAAATCTGGCAATTGAGATCGACATAAATTCAAGACAAGTAGGTAAAGAATAGCCGCAGTCCAGGCGTTGTACATAATAGATATCAAACCAAAATCAGATCTTAAAAAAACAAACCATTATAAGAAAAACACAGGTACTGAAGAAAATCAGAGTGCCATTCGTACGGCTGTATGATACGCACAAGCAATGGCGCATGCAAGGAAATTTATCTAGAGTACAAATTCCCCCACCCCATCGAAACATGACATTGCATCAAAATTACAGGAATGCGTCTTTCTCCAGTAGTTTGAGCACCTCATGTTGATTGTTCAGTTTGGCAACGTCAATGGGCGTCTTACCATCAAGGTTTTGAATTGTGCTGCATTGAACAATCAATGTCTCAGAAGCAGGATAATATAATATAATATTGTTCAATAAAAAAGAGAATTATACGAGGGCGTTATTCACTTACACAGCAGCCCCGCTCTCTAGAAGAAGTGCTACACATTCTTTCCTGCCATATCCAGCTGCATAGTGAAGGGCAGTGTTCTTGTTCTTATCCAATGAATCTACTTTGGCTCCATTCTCGAGAAGAACCTGAGCACACTTAACCTGGACAACATCACAATATCAGATCAATGTCATGTTTGTAATACATACAAATCATCAATTACTCCCTTTTATAATGCACTTTTTCAAAATTACTCCCTTTTAAAAAAAAAATTAAAAATTACACCCATAAAATTGTAATTTTTTTGAAATTGCTCCCAAATTCCTATATTTCTACTTTTATGACGAAAATGCCCTTGATTTATTTTCTTCTCCTTCTCCTCATTGTCTCCCTATTTTCTATTCTCCTTTTGTCTTAATCCCTATACACCGTTCAACCACAACAATCACCGTCTTTCACCGTCAACCACCACAATCACCCACTCTCTCTAAACTCAACCTTTCAATGATGAAATGAAACTCAACAACATATCTAATAACAAAATAATCAACAAATTAGCCGAATTAAACGATAGGAACCAAGTAATAAAACAAATAAGCAAGAGAAGGGTAGAGAAGACAAAGAAGAATGGAAAATTGGAAATTAAGGAGAGAAAGAAGAATGAAAAAATAATATGAGAATCAAGGGCATTTTCGTCCTAAATGTACAAAAATAGGGATTTGGGAGCAATTTAAAAATTTCAGCAATTTTCTGGGTGTAATTTTTAAACTTTTTTTTAAAAGGGAGTAATTTTGAAAAAGTGTACTATAAAAGGGAGTAATTGATAATTTACCCTAAGAAGAAAGCCAAGTTCAGTTATAATGGCCAAATGATTTGACCCTTTGGACTCTGGGGCTTGGCATTATCTAGAGACTCGATAGCACATTGCAAGGTCAATTCAAATTTTAAAAACATGGTTCCTCTTCCTAATGATATTCAGGTCCCATAAATAAGCCGCTTCCCAACACAATCAAAAAAACAAACAAAGAACAGCATTCTGATAAATCATTGTAGTCACTACACCACTGTATTGTCTCGATAATGCTCAGGGGTAATGCTTAGTTGCTTACAAAACACTTTGACAGAGGCAGCACAGTTACACCGTTATTCCAAGTCTACCAACATTTGTGTCATACGTCAACAGTCAACTCCGTACGTGAAAAAACATTTTTCAGGGTGAGTAGGACCAGGACGGCTTCTCATGAAGACTCTATCTATGCCTCTGAGAAGGGACAAAGATACAGTGGAAATGCACTGTAATAATTTTGCTGGATAGCAACTCGTGTCTTCACAGCCAATTCTCAAGCTATGTATGCAAACAAGTTGTAGTACCAGCAACTATACGGTAGAATGGCTAGCTGGTAAAGTCATAACTAGGAGTTACCCTTGGCCCTAGTGGCTACTCTCACAAAAACTTTCACGAATTATGTAGTACCAGCAACACAAAATGGCTATTTCCGAATGACCCAAGATGAGAAACATTAGGAAAAAAAAATTATATTGAGTCAATGAGTGGTCAACATCACCATACCTCCCCGTATCCACAAGCAAAATGCAATGCTGTCCTCCCTTCAGAATCTTCTTCATCCTTATCAGCACCAGCAGACAAAGCATTCTTCAAACCCTACATTACATGTGACAAGAACCTCTAGTTAAAAGTCTCCTCCCAAGTAAATCGAGTAAGAAAAAAAATCTCATATTTGATACCCTTTTCTGTTTTACAATTGATGTGTAAGGATTAAGATAAAAGTGTTGAGTAATCAAAAGCTATTACAGCATGGATGAACAATGTTCATCTACGCCTAGGACAACAGTATATCGAACCACATACTAAAAACCAAAGGCCTCCCCACCTTTTCATCACCGGCTTATTCTTAAACCTGAAAAATTACAATCTGTGTCTGGCACCAGCCTCATGGTAAGACCATCTTAAACATATCTTTGTGTTTTGAGTAAGTCAGGAATATAACCACGCATAACATGGCCAACTAGAAAAGAAAAATAACACTTTTATTCAGCCTTCACAGCCTTCAGTCAAAACTATGTTATTGCTTTTTTGCTCAACAGTCCCACATACGCCATATAACCATACTACCTTGAATATATATCGAAACAAAAAATCTAAAATGCACTAGAACTTCTTTAATTTTTACATGCACCACAATGGTCAAAAACATAAACTAGGACCTTTCGAAATGATCCACAGCCATAAATATCAAAGATTTCAAAATTGCTTCTAAGTTAATGATGACTTTCGGGTGCAATAAACTAAAAAAAACATCATCGAACATCATAATTGTAAGGCAAAGTTACACATAAATCAACAAATGAACAACTTTCTGACATTTACACGCGTGCGGTGCAATTTTAATAAGATTTAACAATACTGCACATTAGGTCATGAAAATGCGAGTTCGCAGATCCAAGGTCACTTAAGTGAAATTTATGAAAACTCGGGTACCAAAGTGGAGTTAACCACAATCATTGCAAAGAGATGGAAAACTATGGGACCATCACTCAGAAGTCTCTCTGGTGCCTGAAGCAGCTTGAGCTCCCCGAAGAACCAACTACTCTGACACTATGAGCTATGCAACATTGCACCACTGAGATTTTAAGGTCTGTTTTCCAGTACGCAGTTAAACAAAATTATCAAGATATCTTTTATCACTTTTTTCCATTCTATTTCTGTAATGCATCTTTACCTCAACATCACCAATACTCGCAGTGTGATGAACAATAGACTCTTCTTCTTCATTTCCACCTTCCTCTCCCTCATCATCCAGAGCAGGGCGCTCAGAGGATGTAGCTGCTTCACCTGGCTGTGCAAGACCCATAGCTTCACCCAACTTTTCAAGAACATCTTTATCATTCCAATATCTGAGGTAATGGAAGCACAAACAATCATAAACATCACATGGCAAGGAGGAGAAAATTAAAGCATCAGATGGTGAAGGCAACAAAAGAAACAAAAAATCCAACAAACCTCATCATAGCAGCCGGACCACCACTCTCTATCTCATCTAGAATAGGCTTCAGTGCAGGGTCCTCTTTGATACGTGCCATCCGCTCCTCCAGCTGCTCCTTTTGGGCAGGATTAACCAAATTCTCAAGCATGCCGGACATAGAGGGATCCTAGGACATACCAAAACATACAGTTCAGAATTTGGATGGCTCTGATGTCAGGAAAACAAACAACTTGCAGAAAATAACAGCTTACCTGCATCAAAGCACTACCTAGGCGTTCAGCCATTGCCATAAATTGAGGGTTTTCCATCACCTGCTGAAAAGTAGAGTAATACTGCTGTGTGTCAAAGTTTGGGGTTTCCTCAACGGCAGCACCATGGAATGTCTTTTGCAGCTGCTCAGCCATCTGGTTGAAAGATGGGTCTTTAGCTATCTGCTCAGCCAGTTCCTTAATGCTTGGATCCTACATTCATCAAATAAAACTACATCATAAGCAATTAAGCACAGGACTAACAACACAAAATCCCAAGAATACATTGGTAACTCAACCGAAATCAATAAAGATAATAACTTCTCTTAAACTTGAGACAACAACTGGTATAAAACAAAAGTATTGTATGCTTAATATGGAGTAAGTAAACATCTGATCACTGAAAAGTCCCACAAAACTAAGAACGAATGACATACATTAAGCAACCCTGACATAGCCGAGAAATCAAAGGCATTAGCAAATGGAGCTCCTGGTGCAGCAGATGCTCCTTGCCCTGACGCTTCTGATTGGGTTTTTTTTGGTTCCTGTGCTGCTGTACTCAGTAAACGAATGACAGTTAAACCATAGTCATAAGCAGAGGCAAGACACCCAAACAACACTGAACAGAAGCGTAAAATAGGCAGTACAAAACAAAAGTGTTTTAAGAATGTGGAGCGATTTGCAGTGAGCAAAAAACATATCACAAAAATAAAAACATTCACCAAAGGCAGCACATCAAATTATTATGATTAATAAACTAGACAAAGTAGACAAAACTCTCACGATTAGCAAACAGCCGAGCATCGATCTCAGAGCTACCAATGGACCCAACAAGAAATTAAAACTTGCTTTATAGTCAAATCTCCTTGTTTGCTCATACTATGCAGAAGGAGATCATCATAAATACAGTGTGTCTACTTTGGACTTGTGGCAAGTAGATAATATCAACACTACATCCATTAAGACCAAAACATTGCCTCATTAGTCATGCCGTCAAACTTGTAGGACACTGTAACAGATATTCTCTTGCAGCAACGAAGTAGAGGTCATTAAAGGATACTTCTCATGTAAATGTCCTTTATAGTTCTAAATATTTGGCCCTCCCTGCTCTCAGTATAAATCCTTACTCAAATCCCACAGTAAAGCCAACAATAAAATAAATTCCAATCAAAATAGATGAAAGGCTCTAAATAAAGATTTCTTAGTTCGACTTTTAACTGTAGAAAACCAATAAAAGTTACGGGTTTCACTGATGAACTGTCATATGAAATCGAACAACCAGCCCTAATCTCTAAACCAACTGGAATCGGCTAACATGAATACCTCTTATGACTTTGAGTTCAATCCTATCAGCTCTTCCAGTAATCTCTGTTCCAAGACTCTCCACATCTTATTTTCAAATGGATCTCATACTTTATCTCGTAATCACTTACCACTACTTGACCGATCATTTCATGTATGACTACATATCAACGAAAGCATGAGGGTTCCCACCGTGTATCTATTGGACACAAGCCTAACAACCAGAGATGACAAAAAAATCACGTGGTACTCTTCCATTTAAACTACCCTAGTATAATTTCCTGAATCATGTCTATCCTTTAAGAAAATAGACACTAGATAGAGAATAATTAGATCATCACTCCTACCCTGAAAGGCACTAAACTTAGATCCTATTATCTAAGCTTAACAAATTTTAGTTCATGCCATAGGCATGGTACAAAAAATTAGGTACTCCGTAATGATATTCCACTTATCCGACTCCCTATCAAAAATTTTTTACTCATGACAAACGACACATCTAAATTTTGCCTTAATATTACCATACTTGCATGATTTGAATTTTTTGTACTTTTTAAAGTAGATGTGCACATTCACAAAAGGTGGTAGATATTGCACATTCAAAGGATGAAATTCTCCTACTACTTTATAAGAACAGTTAATGATGTCATGTCATATTGTCAATGATAAAAATCTGTCTCACCATTTTATCTCTCTCCTCAAAACTCACTCCTTACCCATCCACAACATGTTACCACTAGGACAAAAGGGCATAATAAAAATAAAAAAGGTAGAAAATTAAGTGCGCTTTGTTCACTACTATAAACAAAAAATACAAAGTAATTAGAATGATTATAAACAAGCTCACCTGCATTTCCTGATGGAGGAACATCATCGCCGGAGTTGGAAGCCATGGATGATGTCCTAAAAATGAAAAAAAAAAATGTCACATGAAGAGTCAATGTGTATGCACACAAGGCATATGCTTTGAGATACAGGGAACAAGGAACAACTTTAACAAAAGGCTAGAGAGGGTGTTCAACCACCGGGACCTAAGACCGACACTTACAAAATCTGCTGATCAATGACCAAACCAGTCATCTATGAACCGGACCCAGACCAAACCGGGTAACTATCCCGAAACCGGATCTGATACAGACCAAAACCGCCCAAAACCTGATCCAACAATGAACACCCCACCAGGACCCAGGACCCAAGACCGAAAGTATATGAATCTGCTGATCAATTACCAGACCAGCCACCTATTACCCAGGCCCAGACCAAACCGCCCAAAACCAGATCCAGCAAGTCTCTTAAGACTGTTGTAAGCATGAAGAAGATCCAAAACAAACTTATAGCACTAACTAATGCTCGTCACTAACCGCTTCAAGAGTTGTTTTAATCCGTCTCACGCTTACAACCATCTCGAATACGAATTAAAGTAAAAGAAATTGCAACCACAAGATAAAATTCACCCAGTTGAAACTATCTACACAAGATTAACTAAAAAGGGTATTCATCAAACCACAATTAATTCAACCCAAAACAGGATCCAGTAATATGAAGATGATCCAAAACATACTTACAGTACTAACTAGTGCTCATTACTAACCGGTTTACGAGTTGTTTTAATCCGCTTCACGCTTACAACCGTCTCAAATACGAATTGAAGTAAAAGCAATTACAACCACGAGATAAAATTTACCCAATTGAAACTATCTACACAAGATTAACTAAAAATGGTATTCATCAAAACACACAATTAATTCAACCCAAAACCCTAAACTCCATCAATTTCTTAGATCTTTGATTTCATCAAGAACATCAAAGAACATCTCAATACTGCAATCACAGTAAATGGGTATCTTAATCTTAACAAATAATACACAAACAATTGAAAAAACATAAAAACAACAACAAAAAATTGATCATAGTATAAGAAACCGGGATCAAAAATTAAAAAAGAGGAATTGAGTATTGACAAATTGATTAGTAAATTGAATTAAGTGAAAAAATTGATGAAAATAATTAAGAAAATTAGTACCTTTTCTTTGGAAGTGAAGATCGGTGGGTGACGTAGTGAAGAAGAAGAAGAGAGATGAGAGGGATAAGAGAAGAGATAAGAGGGAAGTGTTGAAAACGAATGAACGACTGCTGAAGAGTTTGGGAATACTAACAAGTTTCGAATAAATATACCAAGTATGAGAGTATGGAGTAAGAGTATTATTCAGGTCCCGTTCTTTTGGACTTGAAATTATAGACGGAATTTGAGTTAACGCAATTAAATATATATGAATTAAATTGTATATTCGCACGGGTTGAATTGATTTAATTTAAATTAATGTGGTTTGAAATTAAATTGTATATTCGCACGGGTTGAATTGATTTAAATTAATGTGGTTTGAAATTAAGTATAGAAAAATATAGCCTTAGTATGGGTGAAATTGACATGGACCGAGGCCGACAAATATGAAATGCGAGAATTGTAGACTAGAGTGAGAGGTTCGAATTACTAGTTTATCCTAATTCTAAATGTCCATAATTTTAACTTCTTTCAATTGTAAAGTAAAATGATTTTTCATTAAATAGTTATATTTATTTATGTTTTTTGTGAGTTTAATATATACATCATTTATGCATATTCTCTTATCATATAATTCGTGTTACAATGGACAATCGAACTATTTTTTACAATAATGAAAATTGAGAGACAAAAATACTGAAATTGAAATTGGTCGACATAAATGAAGAAAGTGAGAGGGCAATCACTTTTTCTCCTTTATAAGAAACTTGAGATATTGGGCCTAAAATAATTATTGGACACCTTTTGTCCGCTTTTAAATTCTAAGACTTACCGTATGAATATCTAATTATTAAGATGGACATATTTGTCTGACATAAAAACAGGTAAGTAAAACCCCACTTTGACGGATGAAACAAGGTTTTATTTTTAATTTTTCTCGTCTATCCTATTTAACTCGTTTTAAATTTAGAACGAATATGATATCTTCAAGAACAAAGAGGTGGTTATCCTCAATCCTAAAGCAGAGCTTATTTGGCTTATACTCCCTATATCCCGGTCATTTGTTGTCTTTTTCCATTTTAGGGTGTCTCAGTCAATTGTTGTCCATTCTATTTTAAGAATGAACTTGATGAACAATTTGATCATTCACACTCAATTTATTCCACTTGTCATTTAGTAATTGACCCCCTCCTCTTTTCTTGATCTTTGTGCCAAAACCAAAGGACAACAATTGACCGGGACGGAGGAAGTAGTAAAGAGTTTGATAACCTTCCATGAGGCCCTAAGTAACAATACGTGCCTTCATTAACTCCCTTTATCCACAGAAACCAGTTGTGGTTGCTCTTCATTCCTTCTATGTTTGCTTCAGTGTGTAATGTTTTCTTTTAGGCTAAGACATCGACGGAGATGCTGAGCATTTATATGACACTTGATCATGCAGGTCAGACACGACATACACAGTCCCACCTGCAGTAATTGGAGCAGAAAGTTCCCCAAAAGCTTTGAATAGGCAGGCATACACAGCTGATTGAGCGCAAAGTTCCCAAAAAACTTTTGCCATTTCTCCGACCTGCAATAGATGAGTGTTGCCAAAGAACCAGATAAACTCATTTAACAGAGTGTCAGCGTGTCACCAGTAAGCTAATTCAAACGTTGGGACAAAAACGCTAAAATCAACCATCAAATTATCAATGTAAGTACGATTGACAAATAATGGATATTATTTGAAACTTCATGCAGGCGTGATAAATTAACTCACAGTAATAATATGACAAGGAGCGCCCTGAAGAACCGCATACAGCATAGTACCATTCAAAATTTCAAATCAATCTGTTCTGAAGAAGCTGCAGGAGTACCGAGGAGTGGTACAGTTATTGAGGGTGAATATGGCAATCCTGGCGCCATTTCTGATGATTATACATGGGTTGATTCACAGTAGTACTTATGCCATTCAGATTCTGATACAGTACAATTTATCCCTGCCATATAATATCAGTTCATTTTATGAAAGGTTCGGATCATTTGTAGGATCATAACATGTTTCTTAAGTCCATCAGATTGATTCATAGTTTAAGCCTGCAAAAACATATAACAGATTTATGCATTTAAAAGAAGGAAACTGAGGCAAATAGAGATAAGTGATTCTCAGCAGTTGCCTGAAGAACCTGTCCCTGTAACATCTTTAACCATTTGTACAGTTCAGAGAAGTGTGATGACCTTCATGCCTAAACTGAAATGCATACAAGTATACATCGGTAAAATCACTCTTTACCATAGTTTCTCTACTTGATACAATGATACAGAAAGAACAATACAAGAAAATAAAAAAATGTTGAAAACACAGAGATGATGTTTTGAGATGGCCCGTGATGGAAGAATAAGAGCGTAAATAGTCTAGTGAGCCATATTGCTTTATATCAAAATATTTCAAAGCCAAAGTTCATACAGTTTCTTTATTTGATGATCACAAATACAATATGGAAATGGGGGGCTCCAGAACAAATAGCTCTTATTGCTTAAGAGTGCTCCATATCAGATACAGATAGTCTTTGTACAACAGGTCGTTTGCGGTTCAAGAAGGTGAACTGGAATATAATCAATATATTGGAATTTGACACGAGTGAAAAATGGATTTAGAATCAAATATAAATTTACACTTGTGGTAAGAATCAACTCTCCCACCCTAGAAGAAATGGAGTTAGAAATTTGGGGGGTAGCAAAGCAAATATTGAGATTTAATATCAATAAGGGGTCATTTGGTCTCTTATTACAATGGTAATGACCAGTCACCACCCAAACACCCTAACAGAATGAAATTACAATAAGGGGTCGTTTGGTCTCTTACATAAAGCCACCAACAAGACGATCCATACCCATTCAGATTAACATATTCAATCAATCTCCCACCCTTACGGAATGGATTTAGAATCTAGGAATTATCCTCCATTTTAAAATAACCAAAGCAACATTAAAATGGATCAAATCCATTTCACTCTAATCCAAAACATTCGACCATAAACCCCTTTAGTTGTTGCTTTGGAAAAATGATGTTCCATACACAAGGGTGTCTAATTAGCCAGACTTGATACAACTAATTAGTCAATTTTTATTATGATAGAATATGTTTGAATTGATCCGCTATTTGTTAGGAGATTGATTGAATATGTTAATCTAAATGAGAATGGATCGAATATAAATAGTATAAAAAGGACCGTTGGTTTAAGAGGGTGGAATGGAGGATCTCATACCATGGGAGTATGGATTTCGAACCCCATACCATCCTAAACTTGTTTGGTTTGAATATTTCATCAACTCTAGGAGGAAAGAGTTAGAAACTTTCGGAGAGAGTAAGGTATGACATTCCGGGATTTGGAATGCAGTTAGAATTCATCAAATATTCTAACTTCATTCCAAAATGAGCCAACCAAACATTGGAATGGGCAAAACTCGTTTCTATCCATTAAGAAAAAAAACCAACCACACACCTCAACCCTAAATGTTACTATGTATATAGGTTCTATATAAGATGGATTGAGTAGCACTAAAAATATATAGAAAGAGGATAAGGAGAGCAAGTCATTCAATTGTTTTTAATGACTTTGCCACTTTTATGAAAGATGTGGCATCCAAAAGTCACTGAATACCCAATGAGTGTTTCAAATTTTCTTCTTCCTAAGAAATTAGATAGTTTGCTTGTATAAGACAGCCCTACAGAATCTATTGTCATGTCGAATTAACTAGATGGAATGATGATCTCTAATCAAACGCTCATGTTGTTCACTCTTATGTGTTGAACATACTACAAAAAGTGCGAATTTGCAAACAAGGATTACTTATGTCAATAAATCAGATGTATAACTTAAATACTAGTATCAATAATCAATCGTAATTTGCATTTTTTAGTTGCAAAAATAAAACCATAAAACATTAATCGCAAATATTTCAAGTGGTTGCAATTTTGCAACTTAACAATAATACTCATTAGCTACCTGTTTATATAAGTACATAACATCATAATTATAGGCGACCAACTACTTGTAGGGGTGACGTGATCTACATGTTGCGAAGTGAAAAATAAAAAATGCAAACTAAAAGATGAAATGAAAAAAAAGGGAGAAAAAAAAAAGCAACAAAAAAAAGACAAGATAACACAGAGAAGCAAAATGGAATTAGATCTGAAAATATACAAAAAAACAAAAAAAAAAAGAGAAGAGAACTTACTCGATAAATCACTAATTTGGATGATCGAGGGTATAAACATCCCTAGCGATAGATGACATCGCCATGCTTGGTACTGAACAAGGCACCAATTGATGAAGAGGAGTTATGAAGCACAACTGAAACAGCCTTAAGTACAAGAGTGATCCAAATTTGCTTGACTAGTATTTCCGATGTGGTACTCCAGCTTAAGAAAAATTCGTCAATTAATACGGGATGTCTATATCTTTCGATGTGGGACAAACAGAAAAAACACTACACCTAATGCTAATGCAAACGAAGCTTAATTCCTTATTTTCACAAACTCTATTCAATTTATGAATAATAGATGATGCTTAACACTAACAACCTAAACCCTAACTGCCTAACAACATCACATGTAATTCCTAACTATTTAAGCTTTCACAAATTTACTTAAGCATCTTACACAAGCATTCTAGTTGTCGCATACTTGCATTTTAAAGCATGCAAATAAGAGTGTCACACACAGTATCTCATCAAGGAAATGAAACTGAGATACAATGTAGATCAATAGTTACCATCTAAATACAGCTCCAAATCATAAGATCAATGCACCGTTTTAATTACACCATAAGATCAATGCACTGAGATACAATGTAGATCAGTAGTTACCATCTATATACAGCTTGCAAATCATAAGATCAATGCACCATTTTAATTACACCATAAGATCAATGCACCGTTTTACTTCCAATACTCTATTCAGATAAAATAAGAGACACGACAAATGTCATTCACAAATTTACTAAACCAGTTAACCAACACATTCTTAATCCTAATGTTTTACATTAACTCAGTAGTTCCTTTCCAGTTATGATGGCATTTGCTTAACTTGACGTGTGCCCTCTGCACACTATCAAATTGGGCTTACAAACTCTGTAACAAGACACAAGCTCTAAATTTCACTATTGTGTTTATGTCTTTGACTCTCAGCTTCAGGATATCAGGTAACAGACATACAGTTCCTGGTTTTGGTAGAACAAGTTAAAATTTACTATTTGCTTGCTAACTCGGAGAATAATGTGGTGTTTATTCCAAACTAAAATGCAACTAAACGGTTGAAATTGGGCATGCGTAATGAAAAGAAACCCTGCAGAAATGATTTCAATTTAAAAACACAGCAAGTTGTAAGAGAAGAGGAACTCCTAGAAAAACACACATTGGTAAAAGAACGAGAGTACTCTGATAAAATAAGAAAACACACATTGATAAAATAAGGGAGACCTGATGAAAAGCTTGAAGCCTTGAACATCGTCCAATGGAGATATGGTCAAAAGTTCTATTTTTCCAACCAAAACCTAAACTAACCATAAGCTATTTGACGACTACAATGAGAGACCGGTTTATTCCAACTCTCAAATTCAGCAAGAAGATTTTTCAGAACCTTCCTGGTTCACCCTTCCCACCCGGCTAACATTTCGCATCCTTCGACTCGCTTCCACAAATGTTTACTGAGTAGCCATCTTCCTCAGCATGTTCAAACCTGAAACCTTGGAGCAGAACGGTCAACTTACAGTAGCATATTGGATGCAAAATCCAAAAGCAACTTACACAGACGAGTACATTTGTAAAATCAGCAGATTATACATACTTCTTCTGGCTTATTAACATAAGGAAAAGGTTTCTCCTTTAAATATTGTTATGTTATACATTTTTCCCTTATGCACTGGCATATATATATACCTTATGATGGGAGTCGTACATAAAATCTGATAAAAAGGAGCAAAACTTAACCCAGTAATAAAAGAGCAAAACCAACAATTGTATTTTAAATAGCAGGTCAAGAATAATTATGACACCAGCCAATTAACTGTAATAAATCATCTGAGGTCAAAATCAAAGAAATAATTAGAACACTGACAACTACTTCAATCTTGCAAGATTCTCGAATTGTGATTGAGGAGTGTATAGGCTAAAAATTACATGATGAAAAAAGGAAGTTTATCAACTCAATAGTTACTCTAGTCTCTTACCCATGCAAGAATAATTTGCTCTTGCCATATCCTATACTCCGTGGTTGACAAAGTTATCTCCACGAAATGTGACATCGTATAATAGGCTTTTCCAGGTTGTGATTCATATCATAATCAGCTACAAATAATTGCTGCTATATTTCATTGAACAACCATGCAGTGGTCCTCCTTTTCTTGCTGCCTCGCCTTCCATCTCTTGCAGCCCTCCAGAAAACTACGCCATATGACAGCATTTGGAGGGAATGGCATGCTAGTAATGACTTTCTCAGCTTCCTTCAAGTGCCCATGTCTGGCTAAAAGGTCCACCACACCGTGATAATGATCCATCTTAGGCTCAATCCCATACGAACTGTTCATTCGTGAAAACAGCTCCATTCCTTCCTTAACCAACCCTCCATGCCGGCATGCTGATAGCACAGCCACAAATGACACGTCATCTGGCTTGATCCCTAGGAGCTCCATTTCTTTGAACTTCTCTAGAGCCTTCTGAGCATAACCATGGTGCCCAAGAGCAGAAATTGCAGCCGTCCATGTTATAATATTCTTATTTGGTGTGACATTGAATATTTTCATTGAATCTTCCAAACATCCACATTTAGCATACATATCCACTAAGATATTGCATACGAACGAGTCGCAATGTTTAAAGTTGATTTTCATCAGAAGACCATGTATAGAACTACCTAAACTAAGACTGCGCAAACTAGCGCAGCTACTCAAAATACTCACAATTGTATGATTGTCGGGATATAAACGACTTTTCAGCATGTGTTTAAAAAGGTCAAATGCCTCACTATGCTGACCATTGTGAGAGCAAGTGGACACTAGAATGTTCCAAGAGACCATGTCCGGTTCATCTAAAAAACAGAGAATCTCCAGAGACTTATCATACTGACGATTTCTGTTATATGCAGCAGCTATGACGTTGGTGGAAACTACAGAAAGTTGTGTCTCCATAGATTTGGCAAAAACCAATGCCTCAGTGACCGATCCATTTTTGGCATACGAGGTAATGAGAGAACTATATACGTACTCATTTTTTGTGTACCCCATTCTAAGCGCGAAACTATGGAGTTCCTGTATCTCAACAAGAGAACACACTTTTAGCACGGAAGATAACGTGATCTCATTAGGACAGTAACCTGACCGATGCATCTCTTGAAACAGGGTAGTAGACATGATATGATTTCTAGAAGTGAAAGCTGCAATCAAACAGTTCCATGAAACCACACTGATATCACGGATTTCATCAAAACAGCGCCGAGCAGAATCCAATAAATCACATTTACCGTAGAAGTCAACCAATGCAGTACCCACAAAAACATCATTTTCGATTGACTTTTTCATCACCTTCGCGTGAACATATTCTCCAAATGCTGGTGTTAGCATATTGGCACAACAATTGATGACCTCAACATATGTTGTACTGTTGGGCAAAAGTCCTTCAGAATATACACGCAATAGAAGCTCTAATCCCCGGTCAGGCGACCCACTTTTCACACATGTCCCGATCATGGTATTATACGTCACCACATCCCTAAATGGCACCTGTTCAAACATTCTTTCTGCTGAAGATAAGTCAAGACACCTCGCATACAGATTAATAAATGCATTTGAAGCAGAAACACAAAAATCTAAACCGTTTTTAATCACTAAACTATGTACTTGTTGTCCTAACTCTACCGCCTCTTGACCCTCAAAACCACTCAACAAACCCACAACAGTGCTCTCAGAAACAACATACTGCAATCTCATAAGCTCGCGAAACAGAATCATCGACTCTTCCACACACCCATGACACCCTAACAAAGAAATAATCGAATTCCACGTCACCAAATTCTTCCAGGGCATGTCATCAAACACTCGAACAGCCTCATCAACACACCCATGTCTACCAAACAACCCAATCAAAGCAGTCCCCACACAAGGATCCCCATAAAACAAACCATTCTTTACCACCAACCCATAAACAACACACCCCTTCCTCAACTCCAGCCCACGACACGACAACAACCCACCAAACGTAAACTCATTCGGTCTAAACCCACAGCCCCACATACCACAAAACACTTCCCAACTCCCCTTCACCCACCCGCTTCTCCTATATCCACTTATCATAGTATTATAAGACACCACATTTCTCTCAGGCATTTCATCGAACACCTTCCGTGCAACACGAATCTCGTCAAAACCCGTATACAACGACACAACATTGTTAGTGAAGTAAATGGGTTGTCTCGTAAAGGGTCCAAGTGTAATATTGAGCGCATGGAAGGCGTGTAACGCTTTGAGGGTTCGAGATTGCGCAAATTTATCAAGAATGTTGTGGAGATGAGCATCTGGGCAGACATTAAAAGGTTGAAGACGGATTAAATTGGAGGAAAGTTGTGAAATTGGGAAGATTGAGCTTCGTTTGATGGTGAAATTGATCATAAGCTAATATGGATTACTCTCACTTCATAAACGAATACAAACTGTTGGAGTTGCGCGCCAAATTTGTAATGGTAATCATTTTTTACTAGTTTTTGAACCCGTGCACTGCACGTGTGGAAACGAAAAGTATTATTGAAAGTAAAAACTTACATATTTTTTGGATTTAGTAAATTATTAAATTTTAGAAAATTTCACTTTGTCTACTACCCATACACTTTTGATAAGTTTGTGTTGCTTAATTTTATTCGAAATAATATGATTTTTTTGTCTAGCACACATACACTTTTGATAAGTTTGTGTTGCTTAATTTTATTCGAAATACTATGATTGTTTTTCTCGACTTTTGATAAGTTATTGGCAAGTAGTCGAAGTAGGCGGCTGAGGTAACTTAGACTTGTCAAAATTGAGCTGATCCAAATAACCCTATACCCGACACCCAAATTCAGGACCCAAGCTTGATCTGAACCCCAATTGTTTAAAACAATGGATAAGTAAATCCTTATATATAACTCCCTTTGTCCCACACATTTGTTTGATTATTCCATTTTTGGGTGTCTCAATCAATTGGGTGCCTTTATATTTTAGAAATGCCTTTGGTAAGCAATTTGATACTCCGCACTTAATTTGATTCACTTGTTATTTAATAATTGACCCCCTCCTCTTTTCTTGGCATTTATGTCCAAACCAAAGGCAAACGAATGATCGGGACGAAAGGACTCAAAGGAGTATGAAACTTCATATTTTATTTACCCAATTGTTATTACACAAACTGGAACTATTGCAATGCGACACATGTTATGTTCCTACCCCGTTGACATATCAATGTTTACGTTCTAATACGCATTTAAGTAAAGATGTATAAAATGGTTTTCCTACCCCGTTGGCATATTAATGTTTACGTTCTAAATTCTAATAACTCGTCTTAAAATTAAAACGGATCAAATAAAATACCTATATAGGACAAAAGCATAATATATAGGGATTAATAATAAGCTTGTCTGATATCCAAGTACGGTGTTATTTAAACCCATCTTAAGAAATACCAACTATACATTTATAATGTGAAATATCAAAATGGTGGTAAATACAACCATAGCCGTTGTGAATTTCTACGTTGTTGGTTAGTGTAGTTGTATTGTCACTTGTATAAAATTATATGGTAGATATATATTTTTAAATCAACCTTAATTAGAATAACTGCATGTTAAAAGAAGTATTGTGAAGAGTAGATTAGAGCACAAAAAAAAAGATGAATCAAAGGATGATTTATTTAACATATCAATTTATAACAATCCAATATTAACCTCTATCTAACTCGTCTCCAATAAATTGTTCAATTAATTTGTGTTAGTTACATTTCTTGAAAGATACTTTCTTCCAATTCATTTATTTCTGTACCTTTGATTAAAAGAACTCTCACAAAGGATATTAAAGATAAACAATTGATTGTGACATAGGGAATAATATGGAGTAATCGAGTCCAATCTACTCATTGGAATATTAATCGGAAAGGAATCCCTTTTTGACGTTAATGAGGATAATCATAATTGAAATAGTAATAATCCAAATCATTTTGAATGAATTTGGCCAAATTAATAGGTTAATTTTCTAATTGGAATATTAATTGGAAAGAAATCCTTTTTTTCTTAATTTTGTGGGAGATGCTGTTGTTTGAAGTTAATGAGGTTCATATTCAAATAACACCTGCCAAATTTAATGCAAATCACACTATTGTTGATTATGTTGATGGCTCAACATATTTCGGATGAGTAATCAACAAAAAGCGGCCAAATATAATATATAAAATTGTAAAGTTTGGGCATTTAGGGTATTTCTAGAATATTTTATAAAGTTTAGGGCTATCTTGTGTGTTTCTGAAAATCCGAAGATATATCGTAAAATTCGAATAAACACGGGGTACTTCATATAAAAAACCTTTTTTTATAACAATCTTTCATGTAGCATATTGGTGTCTTGGAAGCATACTCATATGTGACACGTAAAAATAAGTAAATTGTTTAGGTTACATTAGATCCATATTAAAATAAGTATTTTACAATTAAGTAAAGTAGTTAAATACCCACAAATAGGATTATACATCCAGTTGTATCATAAGCATGGTACAACCAAGGTATAAGAATTTGAGCTTATGTGTATTCTTTTTGAGCTAATTTAAAGTTCATGTTTTTAATGTGTAAATTGATGAATTCAATACTTTCTAATAAAGTTTATATTCTTTAACATAAAGCTCGTATATTTTGTCACAAAGCTCAGATTCTACACCGTACAACATATACAACTGGTTGTATAGTCCATGAATTGTTAAATACCTTTTCCGTTCATATTAAGGCATCTTATGTTTATGTTTATCATAATTATATCTTATGTTAAGGCATAGAGGCAATTTTATTAAGGCATCTTATGTTTATGTTTATCATAATTATATCTGACAACAATTCAGGCAAAATTATAGGAGTCACATTATACAAATATAACACACCAAAATTCTAAAATCTCATCCTTAATTATCAAAAATAACTTAGATTATTATATTACAAAATTGATTGTAGTGTACGAAGTAGGAATATTTTCGAAAATTATCATACTGTATCATAACCTATATAATCTAAAAGGTACTATTAATTAATCAAATTAGATTTAAATAAAAACAGAACATGGAGAGCGCAATGATTTGAGGCACCCAATGATTTGCCACTTACCTAAATTACATCATATACAATTAAAAATTATCAAGAAATAAATGTGATACAAAATTGTTTTAAAAAGTTTTCAAAGATATGTGTATGTATGTGATTTTAAATAAAATTTTAACGTTTTAATTCGAGGGAAGGGAATCACATATGACAATTTATATACTCGGTAATATATTAGACAATTAACTTTTTGGTACGTTTATAACTACTACATTAATTTACTATATTACTATAAATCTATAATCTTCCAGAAAAAGTTATAATTTCCATTTTCTTTGTGATTCCTACTCGATGTTATGACTACAATTATGGAAATCAATCAAATTGTTTTTATAACTGCCCAATAATTTAGGAAAATATATGCTTTGTTATCTCATTGTAATATTTTGACCATAAATGTACCATTTAATTAACATTAATTGAAAAATGTAATCATTTTTGTCTTGCTGTGACACGTGGTAATCAAAGAGGCACCCAGTTTCTGCATTAATATAATATATGATGATATGATATGATGATAATTAAGAGATTTACTATGCAGTAAAAAAAATTCCATAATAAAATTGTTTCCGTAATTATCTTCATATCATTTCCTAATATTGCGGCTTATCTATTTAAATTCCGAACTTTGCAAGATTTTAGAAAATCAAGTTATATTTCCAAATTTGAAAAACATGCTCATATGGTGCGTGAATAATAGCTATTTAGTGGGCCTAAATACACTTAGCATTGTAATTGTAATTGTAATTGAATTGTTTACGTGCAACTTTTTTTTTCTTAATTAGAGAGTATGACACGTGGCTTTTGAATGTGTTGTGACACGTGACGTATAAAGGGGTAGCCGGTTGTTACTTTAATATAATATATGATATGATTCTTTCCTAAATTTCATCCCAAATCAACTTAAAATTAGCAACTTCTACCGAAAATATCTCCTTAAAAATTGCGCAAATATCTCCTAAAAAAATTATACCGAAAATATGTTAGAAAAATGATACTGAAAATATCCCCTAAATATTTTTTAAGTTGACTTGTTGAAATATTCTGCCGAAATAACTCCTAAAATTGCGCACAAATAAACTTCAAAATTAGCAACTTCCTTTTAGGTAATTTTCATGTTAACGTGATTGCAAATCTTATTATTATTCTTTCTTTTAAATAGAAAATGACACGTGGCGTTTGAAGGAGTTGTGACACGTGTCGATCAACGGGGCTTGCGGTTGTTGCTTTAATATAATATATGATTTGAACAGTTTTACTTAGGGGTGAACAAGGAGTGGCCTGGACCGGCAAATTGGATCGATCCGGTCAGGCCCAGACCGGATACATGTCAGTTCGGTCTGAGTTTCAATAAAATATGTGACCAATCTCTGGTCCTGTTTACATTGTAAAAAACTCAATTTTTCTCGTAAAGTAGTACCGGTTCGGTCCACACCCGGAAAAAAACGGACCTAAAGAGTTTCGGTCCGGTACGAGTCCCCTCCTAACCGGTCCAGTCCTCGATCTTGGGGTAGGTGGTAATCCGGTCCGCGGGTTCATCCGGTCTAGTTCGGTGATTTAGTGAACAACCGTACCTATAACACATGTTAGAAAGATAGCAGACTAGCATATTTTAAACGATAGTGATATAATGATACGATCCATTGCAAATGTCCCACATTGGTCATGAAAGAGACATGTGGGATTTTATATAGAATTGGGCTCTACCACCCTTTGAGCTAGCTTTTGGGGTGGGTTCTCCCAATATATGTAACAATGGTATCAGAGCTAATCACCACCCTTCCGCGTCCCCACGACCTAAGAGGTGACGCCGGCATAGGTTCTAGCGCACAGCCCGCTGCTGGTGACGCCGGCATAGCAGTGTTCGCCCGGGGCTAGAAAGTTCTAGCGCAAAGCCAGCAGGCGAGGGCGCCTGAATGCGGAGCGTGATGGAATGATACGACCCATTGCAAATGTCCCACATTGATCATGAAAGAGACTTGTGTGGGATTTTATATAGAATTGGGCTCTAGAATTGGGCTCTCCCATCCTTTAAGCTAGCTTTTGGGGTGGAATATATTCACATTACAAAACGTGTCTTGATAAGTGTGAAAAATTCAATGTTACAAGGGAGTATTTATTTGCATTATACTCGGGTTAAGTTGAGTAAGTCTAGTCGGTGTTAGAGAAGTCAAGATTCAGTTTATATAGTTGTTAGAAAACAAAAAATCAATAGAAATAGAAAGTTGGCGCGAAGTATACGCCGATGATTGCAATTAGGGTTCCGGCGCCAAATTGAATCTCAATAACGAAGAATCCAGGTAATTTCTCATCCAATTTTACGCATCATTTTGCTGAAAACTGGTGAATTTACTGATTATTTTGCCCTATTTTGTTTCTTATTTTGAGTGGATGAATAAGGTAAACTTGTGATTCATTAGTTTGTCGTAATTAAATTTGCGATTGAATTTAATTTAATGGTAATTTGAAGGTGATTAATAATCATGGTGATGAAGTTATATGAGTTTGAGGATGATGAATCATTACTGTTGGAATTGGGGGAAAAGTTAGGGTTCAATTGAATTTTGGATTGGTTGAATAATCGGCTTTGCTAAGGTGAAGTAATCGAATGTATGTTGTCGAATGCTAGGTATGGGAATGGATCATGTAAAAATAGAAATATTATTGCTAATTTGTGGTGTTTGGAGAGCTTAAATAGCGAGTCTGCGAATGGTAGGTGTATTCTTGATCATGTGTATGAGTCTATAGGTTATAACATTGTCGCTGCGTTGAATAATGCTTGCAATCACACGAAGTTAGTGAATGCATATGCTTGTTATGGTCTTGTGAGACGAAAGGAAGTAGGTATTTACGAAAGATCAAATGTGGGTACTACAATGAAATAACATGGACTAATACGAGTTTTCTAACGATTAGCTTGAAGATAAGTTAGAGTTGAACAATGTTTTCATAGTGCATAAAGAGGTTTTGTGCACGTTAATCCGATTTCATAAGAGTTTGTCTTATTTTCCTAGTAAACACTTGGAGGTGATGGCTATTGGCTAATGATAGGCCGATAAGGTATTAGATGGCATAAGACGAGAGTTAATGAAGGACTAATGCTAAACAAAGGATTATTCATATTTGTAAATAGTAGCGAGAAATCTTACGTTTGGTCTATCTACCAATGATTGGGAGGTCATGACATTGATGTGTAGGCTGTGCTCGATCGGGCCCTTATGATTGGTAGAAATGCATTTTTCTCTTGGCAGTTTCCAAGTTTCTTTCGGTTGTCTCTTAGGGTTGTTTGGTTAGCAAAATGGAGGTGGAGGGATTTGGAGGGGAGGGAAAATGGATCCCTTCATTTCTCTCCTCCAAGCCAAATTATTTTCTCTCCAACAAAGGCAAGATTTGGAGGGAAAATCACCTCCTCTATTCTCCCTCCCCTCCCCTTCCTTCCCTTCCTTTCCCTCCTGTCTTGCTATCCAAACACACCCTTAGTTATGTATGAGATGAGTTAATCTTTATTTATTGATTAGCTATGACGACTTGGCAAGAAATGAATCAGCTTTAAACTCAGCATAATTAAACGCTCATAGTGGAATTGTAGATGTTTTCGGCTTATATAAGACATACATCTAGGCCTTGTTTGGATGAGTTGTTTTGGAGGAAAAGGGAGGGAGGGAGGGAAAAGAAGGGATTCAAAATCCCTTGTTTGGATAACAAAAGGGGTCGGAGGGAAATGGAGGGGGAGGGATTTGTAGGGATCCATTTCCCCTCCCCTTCTCTTCCATCCTCCCCCCCCCCCCTCTCTCTCTCCCTCCTATTTTGCTATCCAAACAAGCCCCTAGAGATAATAGTCCATGAACTAAATAGGTTCAGATACGGTCTGCTGTCCGTACAGTCATATTATGTTAAGATGAGATTTTTCTCAAAAAGTCTGAATCTTTTAAGGAACTGTTTCCGTTTTCCTCAATTCCATGGATGTTAAGGAGTATTCTGTTTTGTTTGTGAACCGTATATGTGTGGTTCTGGTTTCACTGATATTTCAGGCTGATTCATTGTGCTCACATGCCGCCTTGATGAGTAGAAAATTAATCTATATCGAATGGAAAAGGGAAGGGTCAGGTTCACATCATTATATGATCCTTCCTGATTACAATTCTTAATGTTGCTTGTAGAGGTGCGCCTTTTTTCTTATTTTAGACTCGATATATGAAAATTCTTTGAGACAAAATATTGCGAGAGATCAGAGAACAAGTGAGAGAACAATTAAGTATCAAATCAAACTAAACTGAAACTATCATACAATGGAATTGACATGTTGTGGTGGCTGAAAATAAAAACTAGAATCTTAACATTGAAATAAAAAAGGTAAATATAACCCTAATCAAAGTTTTAGTTCCAGATCAAGCTCAGTAGATTCATTTTGCCTCATAGGTAATTCAGACTTTAAATGATCATCAGGCTTTGGAGGCAAATCCATCTTTCCAAATTCATCGCACTTCAAGGACAAGCCGAGGGCCGTGGATTCCATGCTTTGTTCGGCGAGATTAGCTTGATTCGCCATTGGCTGCAGAAAAGATGTCGAGCTAGAACCTGCAAAAGGATTAAAGTATGTGGGTCCATTGGATCTTCCTATAGGACCTATAGGAGGGGCATACCGTGCGGTCCACCCATGAAATGATGCATCTGCAGGCCTTATTGAAGAACCCCCCATGTAATCCTGTATGGTCTGCGTAACACTAGTTGGTCCCTGGGCGTAACCTGTGTTGGGCTGAGAGTAAACAGGCCTTGCCTGAAATCCTGAGCCCTGGCCATATCCATTGTACGGATGATATGGATGACGACGTCCTAAAAGAGGCCCACGGTGTGGACGTGATAATATCCCTGGGAGACTGTTTAAGCGAAGGTCACTCGCTGCTTCCATGGCCTTTTGAAGTTCCCTCTCTTTCTTGTGTGCGTTTTGGTGTCCCCCGAGTGCTTGTGTAGTGGCAAACTTCTGGTCGCAGAATTTGCACGATATGGTACGTTGAAAGGGAACCAAACGGATAGCAGGAGGAGAAGGCGGTTTGGAAGATTCTCCTTGACCTTCCTCATTAAGTTCGACTTTTTGTGGATCTTCATCAATGCAGGCTATGCGAAGTTGAGAGGGACTGGTAGCCAAAGGGGCAGGACGAGGAGGAGAAGGAGAAGGCGATTTGGAAGATTCTCCTTTACCTTCCTCATGAAGTCCGACTTTTTGTGGCTCTTGATCAATACAAGCCATGGGATGTTGAGAGGGAGTGAAAGCCAAGGGGACAGGAGGAGGCGATTTGGAAGATTCTCCTTTACTCTCCTCATTAAGTCCAACATCCTGTGGCTCTTGATCAATGCAGGGTTTTGGCTGGTTTTGAGAGTCAATATTTTGGGGTTGTTGGGCAGCACTTAAAGTGATTTTTGATGAATCACTTGAATTGGAGTTTGTTTGGAGGTTTTCGTTTTCTGGTGGCTCGTCATCGACTGACTTAGCCCTATCAGAAGGGCGTTTTTTTGGTGGTAACTGTGAAAGAGTTTGATCGACTTCGCTAAAGGATTCTGAACCTGGCGTTTCCATGGTTTTTTTTGGAACTTGCTCTTTTTTATTGAGGTTTGAATCTCTTTGTGGGTTAAAATGAAGTCAGAACATCGGTTTTTATATCAAGAACTCCAGAACTAGTTTATTAATGCCTACTCTCAAGAATGGTATGATATCCTCAAATGAATAGGATTTGCAAAATCTGTGGAGGTCCACAGCTGTAGATGGTAAGTAAATATCACTAAGTATATTGATCTCTTCCTAAAACTTTTTTTATTTAATGACGGGCGGGTTTCAAACCCGAGTTATGACTCCATGAGTATCACCGCTCATCACTTTATTAGTTAAACTAATTGACATCTGCCTTCTTTTAAGATATTTGGTTAAATTTGTTTGGATTCTTTTAATGGGTCGATTCACTTCACAGTTCACGCAATGCAACTTTAATACAGTACTACTCATATTTGATCTTGATCTTATCTTAACTTGATTTTGTTTAAAACATGGAAGTAAATTATGTATCGGAATGCTTTCTTCAATAGTTTTATATCTCTTAACTAAAATGCGTGTTTCTTGCAGGAGTATAGTATCACATACCATATCAGCTCGAAGTATTGATCAGTTAGAACCACCAATTTTTAGGTACAGCTGAAATTCCCTTGTATATTTCTTTCTTTTATGAAAGTTAAGAGGTTTATTTCCCTTGATGTACTATCTTCATATTCATTGCACCTTTTAGCGATTTGAGATCGACTTATAAGTTTCTGAACTTGTCAATCACATTGAAAGCAAGAAATTATCTTGGTGTGCTTCCTAAATAAGGGCTTATCTCATCTTGGATACTCTTAGTACAGTTTTGAACTTAATCATGATTACCAATAAGAAAAGTTCTTGTTAATTTAATTTAATATTTAAGTAATGCTTCAAATTCTATATATTCATTTCATAATCTACCCTGTTTGTACTTTGTAGGCTGATATCTCAAAGATCACAGTTTTACCCTGGAAAACTTCTCGTTGATACTGCATACTTTCAGTGAACCTGACTGCTATAACTTTAACTTGACGGATCTGGTCTTTTCATCCGTAGAAGCGTAAATCAAGTTTTGGTTTGCAGCTGGATCGGAAGAATTTAGGGTTGCCCTATTTTTCGATATTAATGTTTACTAGTTATACCAATCCGCGGGCTGGCTATCCATGCATACCCTTCGGCTTTATATATCTTTGAGCAGATTACTTGTATGCAAATCTTTCGTTAACACTTGAGTTTGTGTAGTTCGAGTGGTTTAGAAGATTTTAACCTTCATTAATCTATACCTTACAACCAAATAAGCAATGCACGATCAAATGTTCCTTTGTATCTGGGTTTGTTTAACCGCAAAGCGGTCTAAGTCTAATACAACTATTCTTGCTTGTTACGAGAAGGTACTTGTGACATCCTTCAACCTTTCTTTTTGTCACTATTTAAACAGTTGCGACTTGTGAGACGTTGCAAATGAAATTTTGTGCTTATACAAACACCTCATGAGATCCCAGGACCTATAAACATACTTTTTCAACAATCTGGCATACAAAAGTCAAAATAAGCCTCATAGGACATGTATAACACAAGCCGAAGTTCCGGCTAATAAATCCTTTCAGCTGTTGTAACGGGTCGAAGAAACACAACAATCACAGTAATGTTATCCTTGCTTCCACGCTGCACAGCCTCAGTAGCTAGTCTTTTAGAGCACATATTGGGTTCTTTAACAGTGTCCCTTATAATGCTCACCACTTCTTCATTGCTCATCACATCCCACAGCCCGTCACTAGCCATCACCTGAGGATTCAACGACTTTATTTTGGTTAACCTCATTCATACATCTTATTTACTCTCTATCGGGTCTAATTATAAGTAATCATAAGACCGTCTTTTGTAAATGTCAGTTCGCTTGGTAAAAGTCATTCAGTAATCAAGAGTCGGGTTTGACACCCTCTGTATCAAAACGTGTTTGTGACTCCCTTTACATGTTCATAGCAAATGAAAACTGTAGCATATATATTAGAAGTATGAATATCCAAATTTCCCGGTCATATTTTAAAAAAAATGCGATGGCTAAATAGATTGTATAAAGGCAATCAGGGACCATAGGAGACACAACTCTATGGTTACAAACAAGAGGCTAGCTGGCCAGGTGAAGGGCTTATTAGGCTAAAGAAAGTTACCGTCTGATTAAAATCATTTATGGCTTGAGGCTCATCATAGGTTTCAGGCAAGCGCAATAGCACAGTAAGGCTAAGATCGAGAAGTTTGGAAGCTAATGGTGGTGACTGGTGATGCCTAGTCCTAAGTACCACCGCTTAATTACTTTATCAGCTGGCTCATTTCATAAGCGCAAGATTAATTACATAGTAAAAGCATATAGAATCGGTTTTCTACATCACCTCAACCTAACGAGATAACTGGAAGCCTGCAAGGTGTTTTGGAGGTAAAATTTTACGCAGGCTAAACCCTGGGATACGGAAACTTATTTCAGTAGTATAATACACCTTAGATAAAACATATGTTAAGAGCAACATAAAAACCCTAGCGTGTACTTCGTATATCAATAAGAGAACAGGGAGTATAATTGTTAAGACAATGGCTCTTACCAGGTACTCATCATCTGGATGCAGACAAGTTTCTGTTATCTCTGGTTCAGCAGTCACAGACGGTTTGAGATCATCATCGCCAATGGAGCGTGTAACCTAAGAAAAAGAGTAATTAATACTGTTGTCTAGACTAGAAAGTCTTTTTTAATAATTGAGATAATTAACGTGTTATCTTTACACATGCTAATCACCTAAAAAGGAGCTGCAATTTACGCACCACATAAGTATGCACATATCTATTTATTGTTTCTCTTTTTCAAATAACATAACTAGCTTTCTTGGAGATCACGGTATTAAATGAGATGCCGCATTGCACTCAAGTTACAGAGGTTTTGAAGGTTACTGACTCCCAACATTTCGAGACAGTATAAGCCGCATTTATGACCCAAGAACTGAGATCAGATCGCAATTCCAAGATCATGTATCAAAACAACATTAAATGACATGGTTGAGAACCTTCCACGCAGGGGTGGGGCTTCTATCCTATTCCACTAGGGGTTCAAGTTTCACACGCCAGGTTCCTCTTCACAAATTTCAACGTGTGGCTTAAACCCGCAAGAAAAGGCAAGAGACACGGAGACAAAGGAAGTGGAAAAGTGCCACATTCAAGCTCATAAAGAATGAGACTTATCCAATCCTAAGTGCTGGTAAATGAAAGAACATTCATATATTTACATGAGGTAGTAAAAAATGACGTTAAAAGTTGTCAAACCTGAAGAGCTGCCAAACCGACCCTCCATGTATCAACTTGCCACTTCACTACTCCCCCAGCCTCAATAACGCGGTTTCTCTCCTCAAGACAGCTGGCGACGTGATCCTAGCATGTGAACTTTAATGATTTAGAACTTAAAAGTTGAGTTCAAATCGATAGATAGAAAGTGGTTAAACTTCTCACTTACCCTGCTTAGTGCAATAGCACTGCCAGACCTACACAAAACAGCTCTGCAGTCCCCGGCATTAGCCACCAAAAGCTTATCTTTGACAAGAAGAGCAACTATTGCTGTACAACCAGGATGCCAGTCTCTCTTAATTGAGCCCTTCGACTGACGGTGTGCCTCTAGCACTCTTCTGAATGAAGCATCAGTCTCCTCAAATGCTCTAACTAGGTATCCCTGATGGCTATAGCATTTTAGATTTCATCTCAGTAACTTGACGGCAAAGAAGCCATAGAAAGAAAAGATCATGAGCCATGACAACTAGACCTACCTGACACTGGGATTCAAACCTTGCAGCAAACCAGGTAAAGCTCGAGCAGAAAACTCAGCAGCAGCAGCACCTGATCACGGCTTAATCCACAGAGTTAACATGGTACAAAGCACAGTTCACACAAACATTCATTTAGTAATGGTTCAACTATATGATAAATATGGTATTAAATCATTGTTTGAGACTTGATATAGGAAACAGTCAATGGCAACCCAACTATCACCGTAATGTTAATGTACATAAATGCAGATCGTGGAGACAACTACAGCATTCATGTACATAATAAATGCGGCTAATATTACTTCAGTAACCATTAATAGAACTTACTTGACACATTTACGTACATAATATCACAACCTGAGAGTTACGAATTGCCTTAAAAGAACTCTTTACATGACAAGTTAAGAGTTAAGATTACAGACTTTTTAATGTGGATTGTGGAGACATCTATGTCAAATATTTCCTTACAGAACTCAGTGAGGAACATTCAGACGACAATAAAGGGGGCGCTATTAGCCAAGCAAAAATTACAAATTAGAAAATATTTTACAAGTCCTCATACCACTGGGTTAGTCCATTGAAAAAAAAAATCATAAATCACTAGGACTAGAAATTAAACAATTATGAATATTCAGCATTTCAAAATCTACTGACCTCGATGACCATCAAAGATCCCGAAAAAGTGGATATTTTTCTGATCAGAAAAATTAGGCATAGTAAAGTGTGTGTCTTCCATTGCTTCCCTCTGTCCGCATGTAGCAAAAGAACCCCAAGACAGAATGGGTATATAAGATGAACCATCATCGTAGTAATCAATGGGGGTAGTTCTACCAAGACCAAGTGAGATTTTGCTGGGGATTTCCGCACCTTGAGAAAACCAGTTTATATTATCACCAAAATGCTGAGAACTGAGGCTTTGCTCCATTAATTTCTGAGGAGGAGCGAATTCAGTAACTACATTCCTCTTTTCTTCAACACTTTTCACTTCATCAAAAATTGACCTAAGTTCGGCTACTACGTCTGTAAAAGATGGCCTATTGTTGGGATCAGCATCCCAGCATCTTGTGATAAGTAACAACAAACTCGATGGTGCACCCGATTCCAAACTAGCTAAAACAGGCCGCAATCCTTCGGACACCACAGCTGCAACGAGTTTTTGCTCGGTATAGTTCATTTCCAGCACAGTATGAGCCTACAAGAATCATATGCATCACGTACCAATCAGTCGCATGGCCTAGAATACCGTAAAAGAGAGATCGTATTCTCAATGCATGCATGGGTGATACTAGGTGCTGAGGCACTATATCTAGAGCGCACAGGAAAAAAAAAAATCTTCACAAGGCAATCATTTCATCAAATTCAACTTATTTTTCCATTTCCCTATCAGAGTGCTCATTCTACCCCTCGTTCCTGGCGCCTCCTCAGATTGTACATAATTAGGAATAAACAAAAATATTTTCATGCTGAGTCATTTTATCCTAAATAAATAGCCACAACATTAAATCATCACAACTTAGGGAAGTGTTTCCAACACAGAGGTAAGGTTGCTCCCAAATAACCCCTGGCTCCATTAGGTCTTCCTTTACGGCATTAGGGTAATGATGATCGTTTTTGTTATAACTTGAGAAGTGTTTGTAATTCACTCAAAAAAATCAAACTAATAAATATGTCGCGGAGCAAACATGCCTTTTGAGTCATGATTAATGAAGACATAAAAGTGAAAGACCAAAATCAGAAGAGGACTCATGTAATCCAGACTCAACTAGGAAATTTACACATTTAGAAAAGATAAAATAACATTTTCATGAGGCAAATTTCAGAGCATACGCCAATGCATATTGGAATAAAGATTCAGAGTATAAACATCAATTCATCATGAATAATACCTCAGCCTCGGTGCGAAGATCAGTGTACGGGACAACCCCAGTTAGAAGCTCACTGCAAAGGATCAAGATGAACTGAAGTTGTATTTATTGCCAAAGAAAAAATGCATACATTACATAGCATTAAACTTAGCTTCACTTTAACTTCTACAACTATGAATGCAGACCCCTGATGATGAAGAGCCAATTATACGACCCATTTATTGCAGCTTGTCAATTGTATTGGTCAATGGTCATTATGTGTGTCTCAGCCTACTTTTCGGATATGTCCATTAAATGTTGGCGTAGAATTAGCCCCTATCAATCAGATATTGGCCAAGGTACTGGCCTTGAGGCCTCCAACATCAAAATCTCACCTATTTTTACAAAGATCCCTTATTACTGGATAGTGGTGTGCTAAAAATGAAACTTTACATATTGGCCGATCGTGGCATACCAACCAACTACATATACAAAGATACGGCTAACCATGTTACAAGGAACTGAAACTTTGAAAGTGCCTTATTCAGCATGCTTAAATGACTATGACTACATAAAAATAAAGGCAGGGTCATACTTGACGGTTATGGCAAAACTGTAGACATCTGATTTTTCAGTGTGTATCTCCTTCCTCAAAACTTCTGGAGCCATATAAATGAGGGTGCCAACCATATTTTTCTTATGGAATCCACCCGTTGGCTTTCCCGATGATTTCCAGTTTTCAAGAGAAGCCTTCTTGAGATTTTTGCCATACTCTGCCAAACCAAAATCAACCAGATGTGGGGAAAGATCTTCTCCTAGCTGTATTTAAACATCAAATTCAGAGCAGTGCAAGAAGCTCTATCAGAGGATTATCGTAACGACAAACTATGAAATCATTTGAAAGTGATTAGAAAATTGGTACCAATTCACAGAAGAGTTTTTGGATGGATTTTTAATTATTACAAGAATATTGGCAGGTTTGACATCTCTGTGCACAATTCCAAGATTATGTAGATACTGTAGAGCCTCCGCTGAAAACAAGAAAGCAACCTTTAGTTGTGCCTTTCTGATATATCCTTCATTAACCTGCAATGATTGCAGTATCAACTGGCACCGAAAAAAAAGACATCTCTAACTTTCATATTAGAAAGCTTCATTAAAATGACCACACATCGTCAACAATCGTGATTGATGATAGATTCCGTTAAATACTGAGGTTTGAGCTACTTTGCGCTAAATGGTTTCTTGAGTGGCAAACATCCAAATTTATAGAATTCATCAAAACGTAGCCAAAAGCCAGTCTCTTGGGAGGTCTAGATGTCAGTAGCCTTACCCCTGAGTAATTAAAAGGTTATCTCAAGATACCCCCAACAACACCAAAAACAACATTACCCTAAAGTCCCCAATATCTCATATACTACTCAATTACTCATATCTCCTGCAAATGATGGGGTAAGGGAGCTTGGATTTACACAGCCTTACCCTTGACCCCATGAGTTAAGGAAAAAAAGGTGGTTTTCAGAGACACATAACGAATATTACGAGATACCCTAATTCACAAAAAAAAACATCCATTTTGTGAAGCTTCGAATTAATGTATTAACAAATTTCCACAAAGTACTCCGTATTAGGTAACTAATATACAGAATGTTATTATTAAAGATTCTTTTGAAATGCTGTTATATTTTTTATAAGGAAATAATATTATAATAGTATTCGTATCGTCTTCAACATCAGATACTACGAACGAACAGGGTAACTAGTCTCAACTCTGTTGATACATCGACAGAGTTATACACTGCATGAGACACAATGCCATAAATAACTGCTTTCATTGCACAAATACGCCGTCAAGGAAACTACACTGGTTCAATCCTACAAAGACACTAAGATGTTCCAATTTGTCAGTAGGCGAGTACTAAATTTTTCATTGTAAGAAAAAACTTTACCTAATTGAAGAATCACAACAAGTGCCTGATGAATTCCAGGGCACCACTCATCCACGTGTAGCTTTTGAGCAAGACTTCCCAACTTATACAATTCAAAAAAGAACATGTAATTAGGCGGCTTTGCATGAGCTGCAATTAACTTCCCAAGTCCTGGATGATCGAGTTTGCTTCAAAAATTTATACATGGAAAAAAATCAATAAATCTCGTACGATTTTTCTGAGTGTATGTTGTGGAGTATAAATGCTACATGCATGCAATGTAATTGCTACACTTGAATAAATGCACAAGCAACACAAAGTCACCAAGCACAGGAAGGGAAAATCATTTTTCTTAGGCATAATTAACATAGCCTATTTAAAACTACTCAAATTACCAATTAACAAAGATTGATCCAGCTAGCATTCATAGTCCCACAGGCGACAAGGCTATGTTACTGCGCCTCGACTGCAAGTTCCGAACATGACACAGGGTCTCAGTGTTGGATACAGTTACTTTCCACAAAGTTTTCAATTTTTCGGTCTAAATAAAGTGTCGTGTCGGACACTCCAGGTATCGGACACGCGGCCGAAGTGAATTGTTGGAGTACCATTACCAAAATACCGAATAACTTTACGAGAGGTTAAATTTCCAAGTCAGAACAAAATTACCACTTTAACACAAGGTAAATCATGAACAAACTAAATCAATGTAATGACCAAAAACAGTAAAAACATAAAGCATCAAACACCCAAAACTTATCCTAAAAACATAAAAAAAAAAAAAAAAACCCTAGAAATTGAAATGAGGCTATACCATAAAATCTGCAATTCTTTATGGAATTTATCAAGATCATCAGAAGTTGATAAAATCGGTTTCTTAATTGCCACCTCCTTCCCATCTAATGTCCCTTCATACACCACACTCTCACTCCCTGCATAAGATTATTTGTTAACAATCATGAAAAATCATAGCCACTCCGTCTCACTCATTTGTTTACCTTTGATTAAAATACCTCTCACACGAATAAAAAAGTTAAACAAATGACTGAGACGGAGATGGAGGGAGTATGATTTAATAATAAAGTTATCAACTTTCACAGCAAAAAAACACCCATATAATTCGGACCCACTAATCAAAAACCATCTTTGAATGACAAGATTATGAATGAATTAAACAAACAAGAAGTTCCCAACAAAATAACACTAAATTTGTTGGGAATTATGTACAAAAATCATCATCATTCACCAATAAAAAGCACAAAAATTGACCCGTGATTGAAAAATTATGTAAAAATGTCCATAAATTTAAAAAGTTATCATCTTTCACAACAAAAAACACCCAAATAATTATCTTTGAATAACTAAATTTATCAATGAATTAAAACAAACAAGAAATTCCCAACAAAATAACACTTATCCATCTGAATCATTTGTTTACCATCTCTTTATTCTTTGAGACGAGTATTTAATCAAAGGTAAACAAATGATAGGTACAAAGGGAGTATGAATGAATCAAACAAACAAGAAATATCCAACAAAATAACCCTTTCCCTACTGAACATTTATTTACCCTTTTTTATTCTTTAAGACGGGTATTTAATCAAATGTAAACAAATGATCGAACCGAGTGAGAGAGTATGAAAATAACCTCGAGCAATAGGGGAAATGATGGAGAAAGAATGAGGGGAAAGATGAAGAGGAATGGTTTTGCTGAGACAACATCCTCTTATGCATGAATTTGGCTCCATTATCTCAATTCCCATGTCTTTGGACCAATATAATTGATTTATCTCTAATTGATTTTTCTTGGTTTAATGTTGTTGCAGCGGAGGTTTGGTAGAATATGAAATTGTGGGAAATTGTTCTTTTTTCCTTTCTTTATTATCAGGTGCACATTGATTATCCGGCAAACGGATTATCCGGACCGAGTCGGTTCGGGTCGGTCATTTTCATGCTTAACAGAATTCAAGTCGGGTTATTATCGGGTTTATTATTTTCAAATTATTTATGAATAATAGATCATATACAACAATAGACATTCGGGTTGGGTTATATTGATCAGGTAATTCAAGTTACAGGTTAATCTCGGATTCTTGGTTCCAGGTGTCAGGTCGAGTACTGGTCGGGTCAATTTTGCAAAGTCTACTTTTTATTAAGATGACGTTTAAAAGACATATTTTGCGTTTAATAACACAAGAAGATTGTTTTTAGAGAGATTTGAATTTAAAGCCGAAGTTTCACCTGAGTGTTAACCATTAACAATTACTTTATGGCCTTGTGTGAAGTTTTAGTATAATGAAATTTAGGTCAGCCACAAAAAGCGCATTATGATTTTGAACAGCGGTGTGTTGCTTTGTATCTTTGCTGCACCAAGATTTGATACAGACACTCCATGAATTCATGAAAGTGAAAATTGTTCTGATATAGCCCTAAATTTTGAGGTTGTCCTCCTGTACGTGCCCTTTGTTGACTTGGCTATGTGGTCGTATGAGAGTATTGAAATTAATAAGTGTGGCTGTTACAAGAGACTTTTAAATCTTGGCCAATTCCTTACCTTGTGGGGATGAGGCGCGAAAGAGGGATTTTCAGTGGTATTGTTATTGCAGTTCGTGTTCCTCTGTCTCTGAGTTACTAGAATCCTTGGATCACTTGTTTTGTGATTGCCCTCTTGCTTCTTGGGTCTGAGCTGCTTTACCTCTGGGTATTCGAACTTCTGTTGGGAATAATATCCCTATCCAACAATGGGTAATTAACTGGTTGCACCTGTTGTCTAAATCCGCGAATTCTACATTTTCTATCTCTTTGTTTGTTAGCACTTTATGGCATATCTGGTGTGCGCGTAATCGATTTACCTTCCAAGGTACATCAATTGATTATTATGGTCTTCCCAACCTTATCTGGATGTAACAATAATGTGCAAGTTGAGAAAGATAAATGTACAGTAATGCTTCATGTCGCTCCTTAGGCTCCTGATGATATGGAGATTTCCACTCTCTTACGAAATCATTTCCCTATTTGCTTAATTGGGTCTGTAATTTGTTCGGAGCATATTCGTATTAAATGCGACGCTTCATGGAAATCAAATCTGCGGGCTACTGCCGGATGGTTTTTCAAAGATAAGAATGGTGTTATGTGTCATGTTGGACGGGTTCTTTCTGGGCGAAGTCTGGCTATTGCCTTGAAGTCTGCTTGCCTGGATGCCATTTCTTTGGGATATCGACATATTGATGCAACTTCGGATTGTTTGAACCTTGTCCTCCAGTTGAATGGTGGCGGGACTGTTGACTATGCCATAGCCCCCATTATACGCTCTCTTCTTTCCTTACTATCTTCATGTCATTGTTTTTCTCTTAGTCATTGTCCTAGGTCCCTTAATAGGATTGCTCATACTATAACAACCGCTATACACTAAGTTAAGCAATCTTTTTCATTCTGACAAAAAAAAAAAAAAAAAAAAAGAGAGAGAGAGACTTTTAAATCGTTTCAAGATTGCGTCAATTGTACTTTGGAAGGGCGGATGATATTACATCTTGGTAGGTGTCACCCTTTGTTTACTGGGTAAGTAAAAAAAATCAACTGAAACAACATTATTTCCTACATCGCCCGACTTAATTGACCCATAATAATATGTCTAGACCCGAACCCGAAAAAGATAAAAAAATTATTGTATCACTCGATCAAGACATTGATTGATCCAATATTGATCGATCCAATATGAACCAACCTAATCACCTAAGTGACACAAACCTGAAGTGACCTGATACATGCACGCCTGAGGCTAAAACCAAACCCTACCCGCCTCAAAACTAGCTAAATATTACTCCTTGCCATAACCCATGGTTGGTACTTCAAGGTACGTTAACCAATGATGTTTACATGATACAAACCCAATTAAATAAGGCCACTTACGGCCTTAATTAAACAAGCCCCGCGGGCTTTGTATACCGAACTTAAAAACTACATCTCATATGGGAACCAGAACTCCATCTCCGGCTCCTCTTTACTTATATATATGACCTTAATAATACCCGACTTCTTGCTACCGTCTATGCTGATGACATAATTGTCTCATGACCGACACAACCCGACATTACAGCCTTCTCGGTGAAAGATCTCTTCATAAATTCCCATTTGTCAACGACGGTGAACAAGTCACTAGAGAAATGCACACCATCTTTTCATGACAATCGTACCTATTTGCATCTAGAGACAAGCGAAACATGCTATGTCTGGATTTTAAATGGTCTAGGCCTGCTAGTTCGACCTGGCCATTATTTACCGTCTCAAGCAATTACAGAGTATAGTAGAAGTACAAAAAGACCCGCAATCTCTTCAAGTTACGAATTATCTACAAACGCCTCACTAAGCAGTCGGTAAATGCAATAATTACATTTCTTCTTTGGGCCATTTTTTTCTTGTACCTAAAACAAATGTTGCATACATCCGACCCTTTATTCTGGTTGGCATAACTGGAGTAGATTACATTGGACAACTCTAGTCTCTCAACAAGTAGGCAAACAAGGTAGTTGTACGAGTCTCGGGGTAGACATCCTTCACTAGAATGGAGCAATGAGAACACTAATGAAAACATAATACGAGAAGACAATTTCAACAAAAGCAATTCCGATTCACTGAATAAGAAAACTTGAACTCGAATTCAACCGCAACGATTTGATTCCCATGACAAACAGGGGAAACAAGTCTATAGTTTATCGCAAGGCTGTAAATTTTCATCATCGCCAGCCTACATACGATAGTACTCACGACTCACCTAGCGTGGCTACAGAATTACACTTTAAAAGTTTTTATACACCCAAAAATGGAATTGGAAAACAAATAACCGGGACTGACCACGGAGGGAGTACAAAGTAACCATCTCGGTTCAATGGAAGATACGGAGTACGAAAGAGTGTTAAATGACATAGATAAAGTTTACTTGGGCATAAAAGGCATGGACTTAAAATAAGTAAAATTATAGCACCAGGAAAGAACACAACATATCGAAAAGCTTATAAGGAGCAGGGCCGAAAGAAGTATAGAAACAAATAACTAAACAAATAGAGCTTGAAATGATCTTTGAATATTCGAAAATAAGCTTTCACAGTTTCACGTCATGTCACCGATCCTTGATAAAGTCGAAACTAAATGCAAAACAAAGCACAAGATAGTTCAAATCCAACCATTTTCCATATGTCATGCCGAAATAGAAGGCGAGAACTGCACCTAGGGCCATGCCATGCGCCTGAAAACAATGACAACTTGCAAGGATCAATTAGCGGCTTAGCGGTATGTAGGAGATCAATTGCATAACAAAACCCCAAATAAGGAAAGTAACATTGCAACGATGAGAGTCATTGACAGACCCGTAAGCAGATTTTTATCAAACATTGCAAAATCAACAAAATTATCATGAGTAAGAGAGTGGCGTACCAACACTAATGTATTTATCGGCTAAGTGAACTGACAACTAAACCTTTCGAGTTCATCAGCAGTGCGATCGTCAATCTTTTGGTCGAGCAATACAAGACCCTCCGAATACGCACTGAACTTGCTGGAATAACTACAAGAAAGACCAAGTTTTGTAATTTCCTCGGTCTTAGGATCATAAGACACCAGCTGTCCGCTGCCAGGGTTACCGAGCCCGATTAAATCCTCGTCTTCTCCCAAGTATTCAATTGGACCATTATGGCAAAACCCATGTAACTTCGGATATTCAACAGAGATGATTTTGCACCATGAGCTCTCGACATTATAGTCTCGTTTCACCCATATATCAAAGTTTGCTGAATTAATATTAATATTGAAGCTAGTGGGCATTTTTCTGCAAAGGGACACCGATAACTTACCTTGATACTCGAATAAACCAAAATCAAATAAATCAGCTCTGCACGATTTTACAAGTTCTTCAGGTAATTCCATCTTCGCAAAAGTTTCGTCCGAGACATTAAACAAAAGCAACAAAGTGCCTTGATTACTACACCAATGAATTACTCCATTCAGGAAGCAGTGAGAAGAAGAGACCCAATTGATCGAGTTGTCAACCAAATATCTAGCGCCATTGCAAATAATCCTCCATGTTCGTTCCTGAACCGAATAAACCTCTACCAATGGCGTGCCTTTACCCGAAAGACTAATTTTGACAACACGGTGATCATTCCTCCGATAATCATAGCCGAACCCCAAGGCAGAGTATTTACTCGTCAATGTGGACTGAGAAAGTTTAATGGATTTCTGAATTAAGGGATTCCATAACAAGATACGGTCTTTTTGGCAAGAATCACTTAAATCAGAGACGCACAACAAACCATTAACGAACCAACAAAATGAAAGGAAGGAACTATATGATCAGGTAGAACAAAAGGGCAAATTGAGGTGTGAATTTTATTTCCTAATTTTAACTGAACCAAATCACGAAAGAAAATACACTGCTCGAATAATTCTTTTCTTTCTGAACCCCTTGAAAGCTCTTTGCATAAAATTACCGAATTGGCTTCATTTTGGGTGTAATGCTTAAGGTGGGCAGCCATAAAAGAAGGCGAAACAATAAGGGAACGCCACGATTTGCAAACACAACGACATTTGCCTAGGGTTTTTACACGAAGTTGTTTGAAGATTTCGAACCATATGTCTTCAGAAAAACATGGATTTAAGTCCGACATTTTTAGCAGAAGAAGCGTGCTAAACTACAAACAAATAACTCGGTGTAAACTACAATAATCGACACCACAATTTTAGTACTAAATTGAAAATAGTAAGGGATATAATGCTAAATTGAAACTACCCTTTGCCAAATTAGTACCTATTGAAAGGACCCGGTACGCTTATCAGAGAAACGTTGACGATGTAGCTTGAACCACCCTTGAATTATAACCGATACGAGTAGACTGAACCAAAAGGCCCTCTTGTTATTGTCACTCTCTCAGTCAAACCCTAACTCTCCCTTTTACTCTCTTATATGATGAACAACCAGGGAAGCATGGTGATGGTGAAGGCGGTGATGAATTGATGAACGAAGAAGGTGAAAATTAATTTGGGCGAATTTTGGTTTTGGGGAATTAATTTCTGGGTATTATCTGGGAAGGAGGGAATTGATTTTGCGGGATTGAATGGAAAGGGGGAATGTGAATGGGAGATAGTAAAAGTAGAACCGTTGTGAAATGGGTCAATATCCGAATGTCCGATTTGAAAAGATTGATTCGAGATCCGAAAGTGATCTGAACATGATTTGAAATTCGAATTGGGTTGATCCGAACTTTAATTGACCTAATAATGTCCCGATCCAAAAAAAACACGATCCATAATTGACCCGTTATAAAATTATTCAAGTAACCCAAAATGACCCTAATTGACAACTGTAGACTTGGCAAAACAAGTCAACGGTTCGGATTGAGCCGATTTGAGTAAAGTCAGTTCGGATCTCTCATATTATCGGATTATTTCGGGCCGGGCTAAAAATTGACCCAAAATTTAGTGTACTCGAGTTGCAGTTCCACAAATATGTACTCGTGTGTTACTTTTATATGTTTTCAATTAATTATTATATTTATTATCAATGAAACAATCTTTCACTTTTTAAAATTTTATCATTGTTATTTGAAATTAACTTATTATCTAATTTAAGATTTAAAAAATAAAATTAAAATACTCATCATAATGGAGTAGTTACTTCGTATTATTTTATTAAGATAATTATAAAAATATAAAATTAACTTATTTTATAATTATTTAGTAAATTGTAATTGAAAAAGTAAGGATTAGTGGGTAGATAATGTGAAAGTTATTGAAAATGTTGGAAAATGAAATATAATTGATAGGATGAAAAGGGTGTATTTAACACGATTCTTGCTTGGGGATCGTTCAACAAAGCACCAGAAAAAAAAAAGTAACCCGTATTTTTGGTCTTTTTTATTTTTTAACACAATTAAACACTAGGGCCCTGCTTAATAGTAGTAGTGTTTACAAATGAGATCACATGTATTTAGAGTTTGGGGAGAAATTTAACCTAAGAAAATGTGAGATAGAACGATGAAGGCTTTGTTATTTTGGACATAATTTCAATTTAGTTTAACTCTATTCAATTTAGTTCAGTTTAGTTGAGTTGAGTTCAGATTCATTCAATTCAATTCAATTCAATTCGTCTTTTCACAAATTAACTCTACTTAACTTTAGTTAAGCTCCATTAAGTCGAAAAGAACGGGGCCGAAGTGATCAACATCAGATTATTTAAGGTAGTACGAATTAGTAGTGTTGATGATTCTGTAATCACTGGGTGATTTCGGTGTAGTTGGGTTTTCAACCAAAATTGTGAATAAATTCAGAATTGATATAATGTGTTAGGATTAGGGATGTCAGTGGTTCGGGGACCCGACCCAGACCCTGAGGGTTGGACCCTAATGGGTCGGGTATGGGTCTCATTTTTTCAAACCCAATGGGTATGGGCCGAGTATGGGTCTTAAGAAAATGTTTTGGGTCTGGGTCTAAGTTATGAGACTCATACCCAACCCTTAGACCCTTTATTAAAAAAAAAAAAAAATCAAAATCACAACTTTTCTGAATTCATACGGGGAGACCATAGAAACCGAAGCAACTAAAGTCTCTTTCTCTTCCCTCATCCCATAAAGTGCAAAAACCCAACCAAACTCTTCTAACAATACCACCACTCCACCACTGACACAAGGAAACCACCACCACAACATTGATACGCGTACACGACTGGAAACCACCTCTCTAATAGGCGGCGACCGACAACCACCATTAACGGCAGCCATCGACGACGGTCAGATGGAGACGGCTATCAAGTACGGTATTGATTTTAGGGTTCCGAGTTTGATTTTTTCACATGTATTTGGAGGTAAAATTAATTTAGGCCTTCTTTGTCTTTTTTAATCTCTTTGGTATGTATATTGGATTTGGTAGTGTACAATAGAGATTAATAAACTCATAATGTTAAAGTAGTATGATTTTTTTTTTTTAATATTATAGACCCGTAGCTATTAATCATAATACTAAAGTGGCTGAAACTCGGACTCGCGAGTAGACCCAAACCCGACCCTTATCAATAGGGTCCGGGTACAGGTCCTCAAATTTTAGACCCTTACGGGTTTGGGTCGGGTACGGGTCCAAAGGGAAAATCTCGGGTCCGAGTCCGGGCCTGGGTGAACCCGACCCAGACCCTACCCATTGCCATCCCTAGTTAGGATGTGCGGAATACACACTCACATAGTCACATATATAAACAGATTATTGAGTTTGTGCGTTATTTAAATATTATAAGTAAATAAAGTTGACACAAGTAGAATTGGCGAAGTATAAAGTCGATTTTCTGTTCAATTGTCTCGGCCCCTGTTGGGGAGGCTTCCCCGGTGGACCGGAGTGACTGAATTGGCCAACTTAGTCCTATTTGAACAGATTTGGGCAAATTGCTTCGGTCCGGTCGAGGTGGCTACCCCGGTGGACCGGGGTGCTTGCAATTCGCGCGTTTTTGCATGTTTTCAACTGTTGTGACGGTTGAGGTTAGTTTTAGTGCCAAAACCGAGTCTTATCCAAAAGTTTTGTAACTTATATGTATACGGTATACCATATAAACAAGAGAGACTTCAGATTTTGGAAATCAGAGCAACAACATAAAACTCTAATTAGTAGTCTTTTAATCTTTGCTTCGAACAACTGCTAAAAAAAAAAAAAAAAAATTGCTTCCAACAAGAGTGCCTCATCAATCGTCTTATCCTACAAAGGATTTTGTATAACCCAAGGCATGAGATATGGTTAAAAACTTAAAATACTCTTAAAAAAGCATACTTACCGTAATTCGTTTAATATCCAAGTCTACTCAATAATTATCAATGCACACACTACCAATTTCTCAAACAAGTAGAAGGGTTTGGTACATTGTGATTTCCTATAACTTCGTATCAACATTTCCAAGGCTTTCGTTACTCGATCCATGTGCGAAAGAGGTTGACATTGGAAATAATCAAATGAATGGTTCTCGACTTCTCGTATCAATTAACAATTAAGTTTTTGTGTTTTAGGCCGATTTGGGTGTACCTTTTAAGTTCATCAACAGTGAGATCGTCAATCTTTTGGTCGAGCAATGCAAGACTCTCCGAAAAAGCACTGAACTTGGTCGCTTCACTTGCACGAAGACCAAGCTCCGTAATTTGCTTTGTCTTTGGATCATAGGACACCAGCTCTTCACTATCTTCCTTAGCAAACCCGATTAGTTCCTCGTTCTCTCCCAAGTATTCAAATGTACCAATACTCCTATCACTATCCTTTGTTTAATGTCTCCGAAGAAACGTTTGCAAAGATGGAATTTCCTGAAGAACTTGTAAACAAGTGCACAGGTGATTTCGGTTTATTCAAGTACAAAGGTAAGTTATCGGTGTCACATTGCGAATACACGTCAGCAAATTGTCAAATATGGGTGAAACAAGACTATAATGTGGAGAGTTCATGGAGCAAAATCTTGTTTAAACAAAAGCATCCATTTGGCTTGAGCATGCCAATGAATAACTCCATTAATAAAGCAATGAGAAGACGACACCCAATCAATAGAGTTATCAACCAAATATTTAGCGCAAATAGTCTTCCATGTTCGTTCCTGAACCGAATAAACCTCTACGAAATGGAAATATGAAATGCGAAGGCGATTTCAACTCCATTCATAAAGCAATAAGTGGACATTGGTACTAACTCAGCGTAAAGTAGTGCAAAAACACAATGAAAATATGAAATGTGAAGGCGATTTCAACACCAGATACGAAATAACTTGAATTCTAATTCTAGTACAATGATAAACGATTCAATTACAATACGAGACTCTCATTAAACGCAGCAAACAAACTTAGTAATCATTCGAGATCTGTATCGTAAATGTGGAACAAACCTTAAATTATCTACCGATGAGGGGATGAGAGATTAATTAAATTAGCTAGAAGTTACCATCTGAGTTCAGCTAGCATAGAGTAATCAATATAATCGGAAATCTCTTGGTCGAGAAAGACGAGACTTTCAGAATAAGCACTTAACCTCGTCGTATATTGAGTAATTTGAAAACCAAGCTCCTTAAGATGACCATTCGTCATATCCAAGTACATAGCCCCATCACTGAATTTCTTGGTTAACTCGATTAACTCGCCATTCTTATCCTTATAATGCAATGGGACTGTATGAGAAAGACCAGGTAACGGGATAACATCCAATATTTTCAACCATGAAGTCGCATCATTGTATTCTCGCTTCACCCAGATTTGACATCGAATTTTCCAGTAGTGGAGTAGATCGCAATGCGAGACTGATAACATACCTTGGTGCTCAAAGATACTGAAACTCTCAACTTTCTCCATGATTGTAATAGCTTCAGGCAACTCCATCGTCTCAAACTTATCGTCAGAGACGTTAAACAGAAGCAATGCTTTGGGACGGAATTTAATGTCCCAAAAAAACCAATGAATAAACCCATTGACAAAACAATTCGCGGAAGTAAGATAGCCATGACTAATAATAGAGTTATCAACCAAATAATCAGCAGAAATAATTCTCCGTGTTCGCTCCTGAACTGAGAAAACCTCAACCAATGGAGTTTCTGTACTTGAAAAATATATTACGACCACCCGATGATCGCTCTTTCGACAATCATAGCCGAATCCCACCACAGATACTCTGTCCCTAATTGTTGTCCTAGGAAGTGTGATGCATTTTTCAAGTATGGGATTCCAAATAAGGATGGGAGTAGAGCGGCCGAGATTATCATTGTTAAAAAGGCACAACAAACCATAGACAGAGCAGAATTGGTGGAAGTAAGGCCATGTATAATCGCAAATCGAATTCTGCTCCTTTAACTTATCCGAATCACGGAATTGAACACAATGCTCGTTATATGTATATCCGTTTTCCGATTTCTTTTTGTAGAGTATTAAGGAATTGGCGTTGTTTTGGGTGTAATGCTTGAGATGTGCAGACATAAAAGTAGGCGAGACTATAAGGGAGCGCCATGATTTGCAGATACAACGACATTTGCCTAGGGTTTTCACAGGAAGATTCTTAAGGATTTCGAACCATATGTCTTGAGACAAATAAGGGTTTACATCTGACAAAGGAGCGTCCTCTACCATATTCTTCATGCTTGATTTGATTCCAAATTGCATATGATTTTTATTATAAACGATATTCGGGGAGAAATTCATAAAGCGAATTGTTGTATTATTATTCGTTTGTGTCTCAATACAATCGATAGGTATCTTATATATAGACTCAAATGTAAACCTAGGATCTCCTATCAATGAAAACCCTATATGATATAATATCAATATTATTCTCTACGATATATTACGATACCATATTTCTTAATTATGAATATATCCATATCTCGACATATCCCGATATCTCGTAACAATTTTTCTTTGACAACGAAATTATCCTATTTGACCTGAACCAATCCAACAACTTCCCAAAAAAATTAAACAACCCAATAACATATTTCATATAACAATATTTTACCTAAATAACATCCACCAACAACCACTTTTCCATAATAAGGACATGAAGGTATTTCTTATAAGGTTATACAATACAATGTTTTATTGAACTAAAAACGATATTCAAAAATTCGAAAATCCGATTTGACATCATGTCACCGATCCAAGATGAAGTCCAATCCAAGTGCAAACATCGGATCACCAAAGAAATATTCTAGGTATTGACGATTTGACGGAGTATTATCGACAGGCCTGTATACAAATGTATAGCAAACACTGTAAAATTATAAGCTAATGAAACTAACATCTGCAAATAGGATAAAGTGGTTTTAGGCCGCTTTGGATGTACCTTCCGAGTTCATCAGCAGTGAGATCGTCAATCTTTTGGTCAATCAGTGTAAGACTCTCCGAGAAGGCTCTTAACTTGGTTGAATCTCTAATTGCATAAAGACCAAGGTCTGTAATTTGCTTTGTCTTGTGATCATAGGATACCAACTCTCGACTGCCTTCCTTAGCGAACCCAATTAGTTCCTCGTTCTCTCCCAAGTATTCGAATGTACCAATACTGTAAAACTTGGGTAACATTTCAACAAACAAGATTTTGTACCATGAACTATCCACATTATAGTCAAGTTTCACCCAAATTTGACAATGTACCACCCTATGGTCATGAGATTTGCCTAAGGGAATGCCATGATTTGCAGACACAACGACATTTGCCTAAGGTTTTTACCGGAATACAATGTTTTATTGAACTTAGTTGATTTATCTTGACGATGACCAAGCTCCGAAAAAGTGAAGTCGGTCCTAGTATCAGTGAAGAGCAACATTTTGTCATTACTTCTCCTAGCAAACCCAAATAGATTACCATTTCTTCCCAAGTACTCAACTGGACCTGTAAAGATATGTATACCCACTGAAACACTCAATATCATACACCAAGACACTTCTTCTTTAACCCAAATCTTACAAAACCCAATTTGGAAAAACCCATATTCATCGTACTCACAATGAGACACTGACAACTCAGATTTATACTCGAAAATACCGATTGTGTCTGCAGACCGCTTCTTTAATAAGAGGGCTTCTGGAATTTTAATCATTCGAAAAGTTTCTTCAACCACATCGAACAAAAGAATCCATTCACCAATTGAAGAATCGATTCCATTATCCCAAGTGAGCCAATGAATGACCCCATTTACAAAGCAATGTGAAGAGGAGACCCAATGAATCGAGTTATCAATCAAATAATCTGCGGGGATAGTCCTCCATATCCGATCCAAAACCGAATACACCTCAACAAACGGGGAAAACTCGTTGTTGTCAGACTTGACACGACTAAAACTAATCTTAACAACCCGATGGTCATTTTTGAAATCGTTATAAGCAAAACCCAACACTGACGTCAGGTTACGCGATTTACAAGTAGCGACCATAGACGTAGGCAAGTTGATCATTTTAGAAAGAAAGGGATTCCATAACATGATTTGTCTTCTGGGACCGAGATAACGACGATATGAAAGGCAAAGCAAACCATGGATGGACCCTACAAAGTAATTACACTGCTTGAGAGTGACATATACTGAAGTATGATACGCTTGAAGGGGGATAGAACCCGAGTCAAGAAAGAAAAGGTATTGCTCGTTTGTTTTGCGGTAGAGAAGTAAGGAATTTGTGTCGTTTCGAGTGTAATACATAAGATGTGCAGCTATAAAAGAAGGGGAAACAATAAGGGAATGCCATAATTTGCAAACACAACGACATTTGCCTAAGGTTTTGACAGGAAGATTCTTAAAGATTTCGAACCATATGTCTTCTGAGAAACATGGGTTTACATCAGACATTTTTAGTACTGAATATAAGATAATGTGAGCACAAATTCTAGAATATAAGACGGTCTCATATATAAGATGGTCCTTCAGTATTTAAGGTACAAGGGGAAGTAGTTGGTTCATTAATCAAGCCATTTTGGTTCCCAATAATTGTGTAGAAAAACATAATCTGTCTCAACATTTCCCAGTACTAAGTGGGAAGGGTGTTTGACTTTTAATTTGAATGGTTTTGATCAAGAAATTTAACTTCTGCTTCTAATTTTCACAAGTGCTTAAATAAGACGGTTTAAAGGTGTTTAATAGTCGATCTTAAAGATCGCTCATTGGCAACAGATCGGATCGAATCGAATCGAGTTTGTGTTCATTTCCCAAGCCACGAAACCGAAAATTCAGAAATTGTTTTGCGAGCGGCAACGCTGGGGCTATTTAATTTGCAAAGTACGAAACTAATAACTTAAACAAAGGGTTTTATTTGATAAGGGGATTGAGAACAAGAGAATGGTGGTGGTAGTTCGTGGATTGGTGGTCGGAGCAAGGAAAATGAAGAGGATGAAGGAGGCATGTTAGGGAGATAACTACTCGCGGTCTCACACAGCAAGAAGTTCAGTTTTATTAAAAAAAAAGAAAAGAAAAGCAGGGAAAACGATAAGGGAATGCCATGATTTGCAGACACAACGACATTTGCCTAAGGTTTTCGATCACAGGAAGATTCTTGAGGATTTCGAAGCATATGACTTCTGAGAGACATGGATTTAGGTCTGGCATATTTAGTAGATGAAGAATTGATATGGTGAAATGATGGATGAGTTAAGTGAGCACAACCACGTACGTATTAAGGGGAAAGGAACAAGGATGTCGTGTACGTATAATATAGAATGGTTTACTAATAAAAACGATCACAATCTACAATAAAAAAACACGCTTTTTATGAATACATGTATCAAATGAAATAGACGCTTTTAGACAATACAAACAATAAGAGCATTACAAATCGGAGTACAAATAACACAGGGAAATTTTTTTGGCCCCCCAAATATGCATAAGTAATAGGGAAACTTTGAGATAAAATGCAAGAATTTTAAATTTGATCCGTTAGATGATTTTGGATATACCTTTTGAGTTAAGCGGCAGTGAGATCTTCAATTTTTTGGTCGAGCAATGCAAGACTCTCCGAAAAAGCGCTGAACTTGGTAGATTCGCTTACATGTAGACCAACTTTTGTAATTTTGTAAGTCTTAGGATCATAGGACACTATCTGCCCATTGCTTTCCTTAACGAACCCAATCAGTTCCTTGTTGGGTCCCAAGTACTGTACTGGCCCCTTATGGCTATACCCAAAGAACGTGTAGTCGCAAACATTCAACAATTTGCACCATGAACTCTCAACGTTGTAGTCTCGTTTCACCCAGATTTCACATTTAACTAATGTATTTAGATCCCATAACAAGTAGTCGCAAAGGGACATCGATAACATACCGTGGTACTCAAATATACCAAAAACAATTGAGTTACTCTTTTCAATTTATTCGGGCAGTTCCGTCATTGCAAATCTTTCTTCGGTGACATTAAACAAAAGCAAGCATACGCGTCTAGAAGAACTCATCCCCACTTTTTCATTCAGAATCTGCCAATGAATAACTCCATTACAAAAACAGCTTGAAAAGGAAACAAGTTTGATCGAGTTATCAACTAAATATTTAGCGCAAATTGACTTCCCATGTTCGTTCCTGTACCGAGTAAACCTCTACAAATGGCGTGTTTCCATCCAAATGACTAATTTTAATCACCCGATAATCATTCCTATGACAATCATATCCGAACCCCACCACCGAATATCTTCCCGTAAACGTGGACTTCGGAAGTTTAATGGATTTCTGAATTATGGGATTCCATATTAAAATATGGTCTTTCGGGGCAAAATAATTTCTTTCGGAGACGCACACCAAACCATTGACGGACCCAACAAAAGAAATTCGAGGTAGAATCAAAGGGCAAGTTGAGGTGTGAAGTCTATTACCTTGTTTCAACATATCTAAATCACGGAAGATACTAATTTGATCAAATTCTCTGGATTCTGAACTCTTGACAGTCTCGTTGTACAGAATAACCGAATTGGCATCGTTACGAGTGTAATGCTTAAGGTGTGCAGTCATAAAAGAAGGGGAAACAATGAGAGAATGCCATGATTTGCAAACACAACGACATTTACCTAAGATTTTTACGGGAAGTTCCTTGAATATTTCGAACCATATGTCTTGAGAGATACGTGGATTTACATCCGACATTTTATTTGTGTTTCTTACTGATGAACTTATTTGATACCGAAAAACAAAAGGAAAATATATGAGAAAGGCAAATTGTATGTTGGAAAAACCCTAAACGGCCGTATCACTTTATATGGGATTTGGAAAGATTTTGAGGAATTAATATGTAACAGAGTAATTTATTTTCCAAAAATCCAATTTCCTTTATTCCCTTAACTTTTTTCCTATTTTTCCTAGTTACAACTTCCATAAAACAATTCTCCTACGAAACCGAAACTTTTAACAAAACTAGAATGACATTGTTTTATCACAGGTTATAGAAGTATTAGATTAGATATTCTACTGTGCATAGTATTGATAAAAAAATTCTCTTGTTTTTAAGCTTCTTTTTCCATTCATCCTTTCCAACCTCGTCTGCTTGCTCGCTTCGGGCCATCATCAACAATTGCTACTAGACACCAGGACCGCTGCCTCGCCTTAGCCGCCACAAACTATTTCGATTTGTAAGTTTTAATTTTTTCCCAAAATCTCAAACCCTAATTCAATTTGACGATTGTAAACGAAATATTAAGATCAAGTTTGTATTTCTATAATATAAGTTGATATAAGCTCGGATTGCTTTGGATTATTCGATTAGTTGTTAGTTTGATTTTTTTTTTTTTTTTTTTATGAAAGTTGTTAGTTTGATTTTCTGCCTGTTGCTACCCGTGTAGCTGGGCTCTCCCTCCGCATAGTTGGTTCAAAGTCAACGTGGATGCGGCCTTCTCCCATTCCTCCTCCTGTGCTGGCATTGGGTGTGTTGTCAGGAACGATATTGGGTCTTGGGTGAAGGGTTGGTCGTCTAGATTGATTGCTCCTAACCCCCTTGTTTGTGAGATCCTCGCCATTCGGGAGGGACTCCAGTTCGGTGCTCATTCTTTGGATAAGTGTATTATTGCCTCGGATTGTCTTGTTGCGGTCAATAACATATTGAGTAGTGCCCTTCCTTGTGGTCCGTATACTAACATTATCCTTGAGTGTAGGGATCTCTTGGAAAACTCTCACCATTTGAAGCTCATGTTTGAGAAGAGGTCGGCTAATGAAGTCGCGGATGCTCTTGCCAAGTTCTCTTTAAAGGATACCACTTCTTGTAATGGTTTCTTTATTTGGGATCTTGCCCCTCCTTTTGTTAGTAGGTTATGTACTTTGGACTTTGTTTCGGCCATTGAGCCGCTTCCCCCCGACCCGCCCCCGTGATGTATTTCTCTTGAACTTGACTTTTATTTAATCTAAGTTCTTTCGTTCCAAAAAAAAAAAAAAAAAAAAAAAAAAAAAAAAAAAAAAAGATTTTGGTTATACTGTAATCTTGCATGGGAATATCTCACAACTTTATCTTCCCTCCATATTAATCTTAGCTCATATTTAGAGACGTTGGCCTAAAAGTCCTCTGACCTCAAATATGAGATTTACAGAATGTATCTTGATTAATCCTTCATTTTTGCAATTTGCTTAAAAAGCCGATAACCATTTCAAATCTTTGTATTCCGATACTAGAAGTTAACAGTAGTAGTCATTCCTTTGCTCTTGTATTTATATGATGTAAATATGTTGATGTTTAAACTTAAAAATCTTTCTTATTTCAGGTTGCATTTATGGAGGAAGCCGTGCAAGAGTCAAATGTCAACAATGATTCAATGAATATTGTACAATTAAAAATCGGTCGCCACTATCTCCACACGATGATAGTCTTCCTTTCAAAGAGGTTAAAGGAACATCATTGTCTGATTTGTCTTTAGTTAAAATTTCCTTGAAATATTTGGATTTTATTAAGGCGACCGAGTTACAACATCTCAAACTCTATGGTCACATTTTGCTCATGGATGATCAAGGCAATGAATTTGCTCTTTTTTATCGAGACCGTGACAATGCAGAGGAGGTTCCCGTAATCATTGAAAACTCTGATATCACTATAACCCTTGAAAGGTTTCAATTGGAGAGCCCTAGGGTTTCGCCTGGTACATTTTGTTTGGTTTTTCATATTTGGGAGAAATATTTAGAAATATTTAGACAATCGCTCTCAACAATGACTTTCCGGGACTGCATCCTTCTAGCTTCTTGCAGACCCAACAATATCGCTTCAGCCTCCGCCATTGCTACATCACCCCCTATACCTCGCTGCAACACCACCGCCCACTCAACTCCGCCCGCCGAATCCCGACAAACCGCTTTTGACCCCCACACCTACCCCCTCCATGACCCCTGCATCCATATTTATCTTAGACACCCCCAATTCCGGCGGCTCCCAGCTCCCTAGCCGAAACCCCTCCACACCACTCGGCACACTTTCACCTTGCACCGACTCCATTTCCCAGATAACACCCCAAATCCTCCGCATAATCCCACCCACATCCCACCTTTCCCCCTCAAAAACCAGCTTATTTATCCTTTCCCATAAAACCCAACATGTGACAAGGAACAAAACCCTCTCCTTCTCCCCCAGCTCCCTTAATGCAGCCTCCAACCAATCCCTCACCAACATATCACCCCGCCATACCCCCTTATCAACCCCCACCTCCTCCCAAACTTCATCACCCCAACCGCAACCCCTTATAGCATGAAAACAAGACTCGAGTTCACTATGACAACGAGGACATGCTACATCACCACTACCCAGCCGACGAGCTATATTAACCTTCGTAGGAATCGCATCATGGCATAGTTGCCACATAAAAACTTTATACCGCGGGAGAACAGGTACCTTCCAAATCACCTTCCATAACCAACCTTCATTCGCAAAATCAGACTGCCCAACCTCCGACTCACCATCCTCTACAAGCAACTTATACCCGGTCTTCACAGAGTACTCCCCATCGCGCGTATGATCCCACACCCAACTATCCACAGCTCCTACCTCCCCAAGTCGAATGCCTTTAATTCTCACTGCTTCGAAAGGCAAGAACAAACTATCAATCTTCGCCTCATCCCACCGGTTCTCACCATCAACCATCAACTCAGCTACTCGCATATCAATATCGGCATGTTCCCGTGGAGAGATGACACACCTTGATTTCGTTCCCGGGACCCATGGATCCGTCCAAACCCTAATATCAACACCCGAACCAATACGACGACGGACTCCAAGACCCATAACCTCCTTCGCACCAAAAATGCTTCTCCACGTATAACTCGGATTATTTCCAATCTCAGCTTCCATAAAAGAACAATTGGGAAAATACTTACCTTTCAAAATCCTCCCCATTAAACTTCCATCCTCACATATTAATCTCCAAGCTTGCTTAGCTAACAAAGCCCTATTAAAATCTTCAAAATCACGAAAACCGAGCCCTCCTCCCGCCTTAGGCCGACACAAATACCTCCAAGCTACCCATGACATTTTCCTCTTACCATTATTCGAACCCCACCAGAATCTCGACACCATAGAATGTAACTCGTCACAGAAATTGGCAGGTAGTCTAAAAACACTCATCGCATAAGTAGGAATAGATTGGGCCACTGCCTTTATCAGAATAAAAATGAACCCAAAAAATCGTTCGAAAACATCTGAATTTGTAACCGACCGAACACCCGATATGATTAATTATAAGAGTACCTGAAACCCGACTCAATCCGAATCGAACCACGAAACTGAATCGAACTCAATAATAATTGAAAATACCCGGACTTAACTATATCTGAACTGATAAGAATAGAACCGATTGACCTGAATGAGAAACATCTATTTTCTCATAAATAATCTCATAATTAGGTATTTTTTTCATTGATTTTTATTTATTAATAGTATTATGAATTGTAACATTCAAATTGAAAAATATAAGGTATATATAAGCTAATTTTTTGACTTGAAACTCAAGAAAATTATGACCCGAAACTCAACTGAACTGAACTGAAACATATCCGACCCGAATCGTAACCGGCTCGAAAGAGCACAAACCGATTGAAGTTGCTACCGAAACGAACCTGGTCGAAATAAGGTCAACCTAATTTAAATCGAACCGATTCCACCTGATCCGAAACTGAATTGAATGACTCGTTTGCCTAGTGACCCGATTTAAAGTGAACCGAATAACTCGATTTAAAGTGAAAGAATTTACTTATTCTATACATGACGGTCTAAAATATCGTAAATTCGTACGGGATCAACACTAGTAACCTTATCTACTAAGCTAGTTGACACCTGCAAAGACGTCTCATAGTATAAGATGGGCTTTTCAATAATTTGCGAGGGCTTTTCATAGTATAAGACGGGCTTCTCAAAATCTTTCCAATAATTCCCATTATAGAGAGAGTGATATACGGCCGGCCAGTTTAGGTTTTTTCCAACAGCCAGTTTAAATAATTTCTCAGATATTTTGTTTTTCAGTATCAAATAAGTTCATCATCAGTACGAAGCACAAATAAAATGTCGGACGTAAATCCATGTATCTCTGAAGACATATGGTTCGAAATCTTCAAGAAATTTCCTGTAAAAACCTTAGGTAAATGTCGTTGCGTATGCAAATCATGGCATTCTCTAATTATTTCCTCTTCTTTTATGGCCGCACACTTTAAGCATTACACCCAAAACGAAACCAATTCATTAATTCTGTACAAACATATTGCCGAAAGTTCAAAATTCGGCAGTACAGATTTTGAACAAATCAGTCTCTTTCGTGATTTTGATATGATGAAACAAGGGAATAGACTTCACACCTCAATTTTCCCTTTTATTGTACCTCAAACTTTTCCGTCTTGCTTTTATTTTGTTGGGTCCGTTAATGGTTTGTTGTGCGTCTCTGATAGTAGTCATCTTCGCCCTAGAGACCGTATCTTGATATGGAATCCTTTAATTCAGAAATCTGTTAAACTTCCTGAGTCCAATTTTACGACGGCCCTTTCTGTTGTAGGGTTCGGCTATGATTGTCTTAGGAATGATCATCGGGTAGTCAAAATTAGTTATTCGGATACAAAGAAGCCATTGGTAGAGGTTTACTCGGTTCAGGAACGAACATGGAGGACAATTTCCGCTAAATATTTGGTTGATAACTCGATCATCAATAATGTCTCCGCTTCACAATGTTTTCATAGAGGAGTTATTCATTGGCTGCTTCTTAGTAAAAACACGGGAATCGGTCCTTCTCTTGTTGAATGCTTGCTTTTGTTTGATGTCGCGGAAGAAAGATTTGCAAAGATGGAACTGCCTAAAGAAATCGTAAAGAATGGCTCACGTAATTTCGGTATATTTGAGTACGGAGGTAGGTTATCTGTGTCCCATTGCGATTATAGAGTCCGGAATATGGAATTTTTAGCTCAATGTAATATCTGGGTGAAACGAGACGACAATGTCGAGGGTTCGTGGTGCAAAATATTGCGTGTCATTAATCTTCATGACTATTGCCATATGTGTCCGATAGAATACTTGGGAGCGAACGAGGTATTGATCGGGATGGATAAGGAAAACAATGGACAACTTGTGTCCTACGATCCTAAAACTAGGCAAATTACGAAACTTGGTTTTCTAGTAAGCGAATCTACCAAGTTTAGCGCTTACTCGGAGAGTCTTGCATTGCTCGATCAGAAGATCGACGATCGACGATCCCACTGCTGATGAACTAAGACCACTTTATCCTACATTTGCTTGCTAATGATTTTGCGTTGTTTGCCATACATTTGTATGTAGGTCCGTCAACGATAGTTCCCCCCTTTCTTGAATATATGTTTGGTGACAACAAGGATGAAGCTGATCAATTTCTGAAATTGTAAAAAAAAATAAGAGTTACTACTCTTATTTGGGCTTTTATCGTTCACAAATTATCGAGTGAGACGGTTTTACATTGTGAGACGGTCTATATTATAAGTAAACTATTCATTTAATGCTAATAAATGAGTCGTCATTTTACAAAATGAGACTGTCTTACTCGCGCAATAACTAATCCCTTCGTGCCTTCATTTAAGGCGCAGTTTGGGGTATTTGAACTAAGGCCCTGTTCTTTCTGGCTTTTAAAAGCTGAACTAAATGGAGCTGAACTGAACTGAGTTGTGTTTTATTTTGTGTTCAATCATTTAGTTTTATCAAGCAGGTTAAACATTTATTTGATGAATGCATTTGGATTGAATTTAATCGAGGATCGATTTTTATTTGGAGTCTGATATTCGATTATATTTTTCCGTTTAGTTGTGCTTTTATTTTTCCCTACTTCCTAAGATTATTTGGAATTTCTCTACCTCTTAAAACTTGTGAGGGGAATTTTGAATAAACGGGCAATTCTAAAGAATCGAAAAAAGTATCGCATGCAGAGTACTTTTAGTGTTGGCTTTTCTGTTATTGTTCTATTTTGATGCCATAATTTTACACTGCTGCATTTTCCGATTTGGGCCATCCGGATTTGGGCCGGCATGCCATAAACGGACCATCCGGATTTGGGCCGGCATAACCATTAGGATAATAAAGCTCTCCCTCATGAATTTTACACTGCTGCATTTTCCGAGTCTCGAACAAGAGATCTCTGGTTAAATACTCCAATGTTCTTACTTCTTTCGTCTTACATTTCCGTATTATCTTCTACTAAAATGTCGGACGTAAATCCATGTTTCTCCGAAGACATATGGTTCAAAATCCTTAAAAATCTTCTTGTAAAAAACCTTAGGCAAATGCCATTGTGTTTGTAAATCATGGCATTCTCTAATTGTTTCCCCTTCTTTTATGGCAGCACACCTTAAGCATTACACTCAAAACGACGTGAATTCTTTGCTTCTCTACCGCAGCATTTCAGATAACAGCTCGGAGCATGAGCAATACCTTTTCTTTCTCGACTCTGGTTGCGTCCCCCTTCAACGATGTCACACCTCAATTTACCCCTTCAAAAGATGGAGTTTCCTAAAGCGGTAGTAAAAGCGTTGGCAGAAAGTCCCTGTTTTTTCAACTACAAAACTAAGTTAGCGGTGTTTGATTGCGAGCATTATCAACGTGGCAGGTTCACTTTTGAGAATTGTCGAATTTGGGTTAAAGAAGAAGAGACTTGGTGTATGATATTTAAAATTAAGGTGGATGATTATTGTCTTATAAGTCCACTTGAGTACTTAGGCAGAAATGGTAAGCTATTTGGGTTCGATAGGAAAAGTGATGGGATGTTGGTGTTGTATGATGTTGCGAATAAACAATTTATCGAGCTTGGTTTTTTTCGATATCTATATGTTCTAGGTTTGCTGTGTTTACTGATAGTCTCGTATTGCTCGATCAAGAGTCCGATCTTTAACTCAGATGATGAACTCAAAAGGTACCTCCAATCTTCAACTTGAAATGAATTAATTTTAATTTCTGACAAAAATCATACAGTGCAGTATAAGAACATTCATTTTCAATGTTGTTTTCATTTTGATTACAAGCGAGTCTTTTACGCGATAATCTTTTGCAGGATTGTACGCTGAAGATGATGAAAATTTACATCCCAAACGTCACTTCGTCATTGTGTTCCAAGTTGTTTGTGCGTTGCTCGATCTTGTCATACGGATGATGAATTATACTCCTAGCTATGGACTATATTTCCTAAGTTGTCAGATTAGTATTGAATGGTTTATCGTTTTACTAGAATTTGAACTTATGTTTATGAGTATTTTTGGATGAATCAGAATAGTTGAGTAACTGATGTTGAGATGTTGGAATAATGGGGTCCCTCCAAGTGGGGGCCACATGCATTAAATGATAGAAGAAAAAATGGGATTGCTGGAGTTTGCTAGAAGTAGTGAGCGTAGGACGGTGCCAGTAGTAGGACTGTGTAGCATACATATTTTTCAAACTCTGCGTGCTCAGTTGTAAAATGTGCAGTGCCATGGAGTACTATAAATACCAAGCTTCGGAGCATTGCAAATCATCCACATCCCCAGCAAATACATAAACCAGTAAGTGAGAAATAAGAGCCACTTACTGAGAGTGTGAGAGAAAAATACAGAGAGTTTGAGAGTTAGTGTGGTACTGCTCAAATAATCCTGTCAGTACGGTATCCAGTCGGAAAGGCGTAAAATCTCTGACTGAGTCCCACACATTTAGAATATTATTTCTGAGGGTCCGAGTGTTTATCCGGGTAGCCAGAATAATATTTGTAATCTCCTAGTGGGTACTAGGAAAGACATTGTGTTCCCATTATTTTGCTTATAGTGGAGATATTAAGCGGCCTAAGGGTCCCGTGGTTTTTACCCTTATTCAAAGGGGTTTTCCACGTAGAAAATCGGTGTCCATATTCTCTATTTTGTTGACGTATTTATTATCGTCTTGTCCATTTTATAATTACACTCCCGCAAGAGGGTAATAGGTCCACGCTTCCGCTCAATATTTACGCCTGTTACCCAAAAGAGTGGTATCAGAGCTCTGGTTGCTCTCGGTATACTTTGTGTAATTTATTAAAATGGAGGATACCGTCACAATTAGTGGCATGATAAAATTAACGGCGGCCAATTATCCAATATGGAAGCCAAGAATGGAGGATATTCTTTATTGTAAGGAAATGTACCATGTCGTCGCATCTTCGACGAAACCCGTTGATAAAACGGAAGATGCGTGGAATACATTAAATCGAAAGGTTGTCGGATTGATCCGTCAATTTATCGATCAGAGTGTTTTTCAAAGCATGTAGCCGGTGACACGTGGCTAATACACTGGAATAGATTGGAGTCCATGTATGAACGCAAGACGGCTCTCAACAAAGCCTCTCTAGTTAGACGACTAGTGAGACAAGAGTACAAAGACGGTCGTAGCATGGTGGAGCACCTCAATGACTACCAGGGCTTGTTAAATCAGATAACAAGCATGAAGATAAGTCTCGCAGATGAGGTTCAGGCACTCTTACTTCTCGCCTTCCTCCCGGACGGTGGGAAACGCTCGTAGTGTCTTTAAGCAACTCCGTTCAGGAAGGAAACCTCACAATGACAATTGTGAAAGATAGCTTGCTTAATGAAGAAGCTAGAAGAAAAGAATTTGGTACTTCCAACTCTGTGGAAGTCCATGTTGCAGAAACCTCTCGTGGAAGAGGTAAAAGCAAAGGGTCGCAAAAACGCGATCAATCCAGGGGGAGATCGAAGGCCGTAAAAGAAGTTACCGCTACTATTGCGAGAAACCGGGCCACAAGCAAAATGAATGTCGGTTAAGGAAACGTGATCTAGCGAAAGGCAAATCTCGCAACAATGATCACGAAAGCCAAGGTGAAACCAAGATCGTAGTTGCCAAAGTCTTTCAAGTATTTTTCATAGGTTACGATGGTTACCTAAATGTGGCATGTGAGGATAGTATGTGGGTTGTTGACTCTGGCGCGTCATACCACATCACCTCAAATGTCGACTTCTTCTCTTCTTATCTTGCTAGGAAATTACGGTAGTGTAAGAATGGGAAATGATGGTTCCTCCAAAATCATTGGTATTGGAGATGTTTGTTTGCAAACCAACACTGGGCATAAGTTGGTATCTTGAAGAATGTCCGACATGTTCCGACATCCGGTTAAACCTAATGTCCAGGGGATGTTAGATGATGAAGGTTATTGCGATCAACTAAATGATGGCAAGTGGAAGTTGACTAGAGGTTCTATGATCGTGGCGCGAGGAAAGAAGCAGAGAACACTTTATATGACTCAAGCGAAAGTGAGTCATGGAGAGGCAAACATTGTTGCACGGATGCCTCTACCGAGCTTTGGCACAAAAGGCTCGGGCATATGAGCGAGAAGGGCCTACAAATCCTCGCTCGTAAGCAAATCCTCCCTGAAGTAAAAGGTGTGCCCCTAAAACCCTATGTTGATTGTTTGGCTGGGAAACAACATAGGGTGGCATTTCAAAGAACGCCTCGGAAAAGGCGTAGCCACGTTTTGGATTTAGTCCATACGGATGTCTGTTCCATAACAGAAAAGTCACATGACGGTGCATTGTATTTCGTGACTTTCATTGATGATCATTCTAGAAAAATATGGGCTTCTGCTTTGGCGAACAAGTCCCAAGTACTAGAATCATTCAAGGTGTTCCATGCTAAAGTTGAGAGAGAAACTGGCATGAAGTTGAAGAGCGTTAGAGCAGACAACGGCGGTGAGTATCGGGGTCCGTTTGAAGAGTATTGTCGAGACCATGGAATTAGGCTCGAGAAAACGGTTCCCAAGACACCACAACAGAATGGTGTAGCAGAGAGAATGAACAGGACAATCGGAGAAAGGATTCGGTCCATGCTCTCTCACGCAAATCTTCCAAAAACGTTTTGGAAAGAAGCACTAAGGACAGCTGTCTACCTGATTAACCGATCCCCCTCAGTTCCTCTGGATGGTGATATCCCAGAGAGAGTCTGGACGGAAAAAGATGTTTCCTACAAGAACTTGAGAGTCTTCGGATGTAGAGCGTTTGCTCATATCCCGAGAGACGAAAGAGCCAAGCTTGACAGCAAGACGAAGCAATGCATCTTCGTTGGGTATGGGGAAGAAGATTTCGGTTATCGTCTATGGGACCCGGTAGATAAGAAGATCTTCAGAAGTAGAGATGTGGTATTCTTCGAAGATCAGACGATAGAAGACTTTGAGAAACCCAAGAAACCAAAGTCTAACCCCATGAGTCCAGCTAATGTGGACCCAAAAGCTCCTGAAGGGAATGATGATCATGGGGGAGAAGATCACAATGATGATCTTGACGGTGATGTGCCAAAGCCACCGCAAGATCAAGTGATTCAACAGCCTCAACAACAACCTCAAGAAGTGAGGAGATCTGATAGGCATCGAAAGCCAAACTCCCTCCTTTCACCTGATATATGGGCATTGCTTAATGACGGGGGAGAGCCAGAGTCTTATAATGAGGCTATTGCGGATGTTCACCGAGAAAGAGTGGAAAATAGCCATGCAAGACGAGATCAAATCCTTGCATGAGAACCACACATATGATCTGGTAGAGTTGCCAAAGGGCAGGAAAGCACTCAAGAATAAGTGGGTGTTCAAGTTGAAGACTGAAGAAAATAGCTCACAACCAAGGTACAAGGCAAGGTTGATTGTGAAAGGTTGATCAAAAGAAGGGAATAGATTTCGATGAAATTTTTCTCCGGTCGTGAAAATGTCTTCGATCCGAGTTGTGCTTGGCATGGCCGCAAGCATGGATATGGAGATCGAACAACTCGACGTGAAGACTGACCTTCCTACATGGTGATTTGGAAGAAGAAATTTTCATGGAGCGGACTGAGGGGTTTGAGGAGAAGGGAAATGAACACTTAGTGTGTCGGTTGAACAAGAGCTTGTACGGTCTAAAACAAGCTCCACGACAGTGGTATAAGAAATTTGAATCCTTCATGATAGATCATGGCTATCGAAGACGATCATGCGGACCACTTTGTGTATTCGTGAAGAAGTTTCCGACGGGGATAATATTATCCTCCCGTTATATGTTGACGATATCCGATCGTTGGTCGTGATACTATGAAGATCGCTAATTTGAAGAAGGCGATGACCAAGTACTTTGCTATGAAAGACTTGGGTCCTGCAAAACAAATCCTTGGAATGAAAATCTCCCGTGACAGGGAAAATAAGAAAATATGGTTGTCACAGGAGAGGTATATTGAGAAGTTGTTAGAGAGGTTCAACATGCATAAGGCGGCCGTAAGTTCTCCACTAGCTGGTCATTTCAAGTTGAGCTCTCGACAATGTCCTGAAAATGAGGCCGATGAACAAGAGATGCAGAAAGTTCCTTATGCATCTCAGGTTGGAAGTCTTATGTACGCGATGGTGTGCACAAGACCGGACATAGCTTATGCGAGTTGGTGTCGTTAGCGGTTCCTCTCAAATCCAGGAATAGCGCACCGGGAAGTCTGTCAAATGGATCCTCGTATTTGCGCGGTACCTCCAAGATGTGTTTATGTTTTGGTCAAGGTGACCACGTGCTAGATGGATATACAGATGCCGATCTAGCCGGAGATTCGACTCCGAAAATCAACCGGGATACCCGATGACTTATGCGGGGAGCGATATCATGGCAATCCAGGTTATAGAAGTGTGTAGCTTTGTCCACTACAGAGGCGGAGTACATTGCGAATCGAAGCTTGTAAGGAACTTTTATGGATGAAGAAGTTCTTACAAGAGTTAGGGCAAGAAGAAGGAGAAGTATCGACTATATTGTGATAGTCGAGTGCGATTCATCTCGCAAAGAATCCCACCTTCCATTCCAGGTCCAAGCATATAGATGTCAGATATCATTGGATCCGAGATGTGTTAGATTCCAATCTCCTAGAGCTCGAGAAAATCCATACCGACGATAATGGGTCGGATATGATGACGAAGACGTTACCCATGGAGAAGCTCGATGTGTGTCGAAAGAAAGCGGGTATGGCGATGTCCCCACCTAGTCGGGAGGGGGAGAATTGTTGGAATAATGGGGTCCCTCCAAGTGGGGGCCACATGCATTAAATGATATAAGAAAAAATGGGATTCTTTGGAGTTTGCTAGAAGTAGTGAGCGTAGGACGGTGTCGTAGTAGGATCGTGTAGCATACATATTTTTCAAACTCTGCGTGCTCGGTTGCAAAATGTGCGGTGCCATGGAGTACTATAAATACCAAGCTTGAGCATTGCAAATCATCCACATCCCAGAAAATACATAAACCAAGTAAGTGAGAAATAAGAGCCACTTGCGAGAGTGTGAGAGAAAAATACGAGAGAGTTTGAGAGTTAGTGTGGCTTCGCTCAAATAATCCTGTCAAGACGGTATCCAGTCGGAAAGGCGTAAAATCTCTGACTAAGTCCCACACATTTAGAATATTATTTCTGAGGGTCCGAGTGTTTATCCGGGTAGCCAGAATAATATTTGTAATCTCCTAGTGGGTACTAGGAAAGACATTGTGTTCCCATTATTTTGCTTATAGTGGAGATATTAAGCGGCCTAAGGGTCCCGTGGTTTTTACCCTTATTCAAAGGGGTTTTCCACGTAGAAAATCGGTGTCCATATTCTCTATTTTGTTGACGTATTTATTATCGTCTTGTCCATTTTATAATTACACTCCCGCAAGAGGGTAATAGGTCCACGCTTCCGCTCAATATTTACGCCTGTTACCCAACATGAGATTGCCTTCACCGTTTTGTATTATCAAAGATGCATACAGTCGTGGAGCGAGGGGGAGTTAGCAAGGGCGCTCGCCCCGATGGCTTCTGAAAATTTCAAAGCTTTGATTTAAATTTTAAATTTTTTCGGAGGTTACCTTTTACTATTACCTCTTCGCCCTCGCCGACACAAGTATTTGTGTTGGAAGTTAATCCAAACCTATGTGAACACCATATTGAGAATTATGTTAGGGAGTAAAACCAAGCCTAAAATGAGAATTATTTTTATTCTCAACGCCATATTCGGAAATCACTCATTAATTTCACAATAATGTAAGACGGAAATTGTAGTAACAATGAAAAAGATCAGAGATAACCCGATTCGTAGTGACGTGGTATTAGAACCACTGCCTTGAAAACTATTTCGGTACGACCGTGGTGGCGATCAACAATTTACTGGTAGTTCCTCAAGGATTTACACTGCAGCACCCAGAAACGCCCACTCGAGACTGGGAGCTGTGGAACGAGTTATTTTCATTGCCCAGAAATTTTACAGAAGAAAAGAGAGAAAACACAGAGAGAAGTTGTGTGATTGTGTGTTATTGTATGCTGGAGTGCTGGACTGAGGCTCCTTGAAGAGTTAAGAACGATTAACACCTAAGAGGGGATGGGGTGAATTAGGTGTACCTTTTAAAATTTTATCCTTAACTTGGTTAATTAATTAACTTAAGTAAAGAATATTGAAGTACAAGACTTGAGAAACTTAATTGAATGTAAGTTCACAAGAAGGTACATCAGTTCTATGTCACAGTATAGGTGACTGTGACACATAACTTGATTAAGTACATGCGAGAAATAGCAAAGTGGAAGAACGTAAAAGTAAATGAACAAACAAACGAAATTTTAAAAATTGGTTCAGCCTCTACTCCGAGGCCTACGTCCAACCGTTATTTTATTGCTTGTTTAGAAATTTACTCAAACTTACTAAACCCCTTACAATGAAAATAACTCGCCAACCTACTCCGGTTGCACTCAAACTTAAAGCTACTCCGCTTCAAGAGTTTATGGGTTCTATCTCAAGGTGTTACAGAATCTTGAATCTCAAAAGTTCACTAAATGAACATGGAGATCACAATGAAGATCTAACACGAGAATCATGGAACAAACTCATTATGTCACAAAGACAAATGAACCGATACTTGGAGGTTTTCTGACTTTTTTTCGAAAACAATTTTGAAGACTTAAAATCAGAAAAACGTTTTGCAAACACTCGAAGAACAAGGCTTTAAATGCACAAATGATTTGCAAGGTTTTTACAATAAATGCTTTAGAAGTCTTAAGAAATAAATGTGACTAAGACACTCTATTTATAGTGGATTTAGTCTTAGGTAAGTACAACTTAGAAAAATTAAATCCAATATTAAAATGATAGCTTTAAGTGATGGTAAGTGTTAGACTATAGGCTTGGGGTTTAAGAAATCAGAAAACTTAAGCTACTACACTCAACATGTGACAATTTACCAAAATGGCAAAATGCTTTTCTTACTTTAGAAGTTTAACAAGTCTTCTTTGCCATTTTAGTAAAAGGTGTTTGCACAAATCTAGAGGCTTAGTCAAGTGGGCTTGTGACTCCAAAATTTCAGATTATTTTCAAGCTTTTGAAAATTCAAATGTTTAAGGTTTAAAGTTTGCAAAGTTTTGACACTTAAAAACCTTTAGACAAAATTCCTCCTCCGTATGATAGTACCAGAAACCACAGTACAGCGTACTGTTGCATGGTTTTGCCATTACTTGACTTAAATGAGAATGTTACACTTACTCTTACATTTTTCGACTAAGGCTTGGAAAATATCATTGTCTTGACTTCCTTGATTAGCTTGATCATCTTGAATCATTGTTGAAAGTCCATTTGATTGCTTTAATCACTAATCATTTCAACTAAGAGCAAACAATCAAATAACAAAGGGACTTGACATCATCAACCCAATGTGTTCTAATTAGCTTGATCATCTTGAATCAGGAAGACGTCCTTCACTAGAATGCAGCCATGAGAACAGTAATGAAAACATAATATGAGAAGACAATTTCAACAAAAGCAATTCCGATTCACTGAATAAGAAAACTCAGGGGAGGCCCTTAAGTGGTTCAATTAGGTTCACCGAACCGAGGCCCAATAGGATTGGGGGCCTCATTTGGAAGAAGTTATTGTAAAAGTGCATATTAACATTCTATAAAGTTAACAGTTTTTTCTATGGCATAGTGATAATGGGCCTAATAACAAACAACAAAAAAAGCCTACTGAAGTCCCAGGCTCGGGTCCTAAAGTTGTCATTTTACATCAATTATTTTTGGATTTTTTTGTTGTATTTCTATTATTTTCTTTTTTTTTCATTAGTTAGCTTTAATTATTTATTTTAGGTTCATTCTTTTTTTTTATCTCTTATTTCGTCTTCGTAAATTTTAAAAGTTCATTCGTATAAAATTTCCCCTACAATATTTAAAAGCAAATCCATCATATAAGTGCAAGTGACTTGATAATTTTGCCGTTTTAAAAAAAAAAATGTTGATCTTGCTTATGACCGTATTATCTTGAAACCTCTAACACCCTTGTTTTACTTCTACTTCTAATATAATCGGGTGTGAAAATCATCTATAAGTTAAGACGGTCTTAAATAAGAATGGTGTTAAAAACGTGATCTTATTTAACGAAACGAATATGTTATTGTCAATAATGCACTTTCTGACTATTTTTTTATTGTAGCCTTATTTTTCTAATTACTTTACTTCTAGAAATAAAAGTATAAAAACGCTAATTGGAAGAAATAGAGCGAACATTTGTTCACAAAAAACAAAATAATATAATTAAAGCAATATGACTTAAATCGAAAAATTGACGCGATTAATTTTATATTTATAGTATTTCAAATTTTAAATATTACGCCTCCTCATACATTAAAGGTCTCATATATTTTTATGACTAAAAAAATATGACGCGATCATCGTAAGGGCCTTCACCTAGTATTTGGAACAGGGCCTCCAAATCCAACGGGCCGCCCCTGAGAAAACTTGAACTCGAATTCAACCACAAAACGATTTGATGCCCACATGACAAACAGGGGAAACAAGTCTATAATTTATTGCAAGGGCATGATTGAGCAGCTAAAAAAACAACTTGCAGCATGATAAAGGCGGTAAATCTTCATCATCGCAAGCCTACATACGATAGAACTCACGACTCACCTACCGTGGCTACAGAATCACTCTTTTTATACACCCAAAAATGGAATTGGTAAACAAATAACCGGGACTGACTACGGAGGGAGTACAAAGTAAGCACGTTTTATACTCTTTTTCCCAAAACAAGATTGATTTTTAGGAAATAATGAAAAGAGAGATTAACCATCTAGGTTCAATGGAAGATACAAAGTACGAAAGAGTGTTAAATGACAAAGATAAAGTTTACTTGAGCATAAAGACATGGAATTAAAATAAGTAAAATTATAGCACCAGGAAAGAACACGACATATCGAAAAGCTTAGAAGGAGCAGGGTTGAAAGAAGTATAGAAACAAATAGAGCTTGAAATGATCTTCGAATATTCGAAAATAAGCTTTCACAGTTTCACGTCATGTCACCGATCCTTGATAAAGTCGAAACTAAATGCAAGCGTAAAAAAAATGATCATCCTGCTTGATCAAACCAAATAAATCAATACAAAACAAAGCACAAGATAAGATAGTTCAAATCCAACCATTTTCCATGTCATGCCGAATTAGAAGGCCAGAACTGCACCTAGGGCCATGCCATGCGCCTGAAAAAAATGACAACTTGCAAGGATCAATTAGCGGTTTAGGGCTATGCAGGAGATCAATTGCATAACAAAACCCCAAAAAAGGAAAGTAACATTGCAACGATGAGAGTCATTGACAGACCCGTAAGCAGATGTATATCAAACATTGCAAAATCAACAAAATTAGCATGAGTAAGAGAGTGGCGTACCAACACTAATGTATTTATCGGCTAGGCGAACTGACAACTATACCTTTCGAGTTCATCAGCAGTGAGATCGTCAATCTTTTGGTCGAGCAATACAAGACCCTCCGAATAAGCACTGAACTTGCTGGAATAACTATAACAAAGACCAAGTTTTGTAATTTCCTCAGTCTTAGGATCATAAGACACCAGTTGTCCGCTGCCAGGGTTACCGAACCCGATTAATTCCTCGTCTTCTCCCAAGTATTCAATTGGACCAGCATGGCAAAACCCATGTAACTTCGGATATTCAACAGAGATGATTTTGCACCATGAGCTCTCGACATTATAGTCTCGTTTCACCCATATATGAAAGTTTGCCGAATTAATATTAATATTGAAGCTAGTGGGCTTTTTTCTGCAAAGGGACACCGATAACTTACCTTGATACTCGAATAAACCAAAATCAATCAAATCAGCTCTGCACGATTTTACAAGTTTTTCAGGTAATTTCATCTTCATAAATGTTTCTTCCGAGACATTAAACAAAAGCAACCCCATGGGTTGACTACTACACCAATGAATTACTCCATTCAGAAAGCAATGAGAAGAAGAGACCCAATTGATCGAGTTGTCAACCAAATATCTAGTGGAAATAATCCTCCATGTTCGTTCCTGAACCGAATAAACCTCAACCAATGGCGTGCCTCTACCCGAAAGACTAATTTTGACAACACGGTGATCATTCCTCCGATAATCATAGCCGAACCCCAAGGCAGAGTATTTACTCGTCAATGTGGACTGAGAAAGTTTAATGGATTTCTGAATTAAGGGATTCCATAACAAGATACGGTGTTTTTGGCAAGAATCACTTAAATCAGAGAAGCACAACAAACCATTAACGGAACCACCAAAATGAAAGGAAGGAAATAATTGATTAGTTAGACCAAAAGGGCAAATTGATGTGTGAATTTTATTTCCTGATTTTAACTGAACCAAATCACGAAAGAAAATACACTGCTCGAATAATAGTCTTCTTTCTGAACCCCTTGAAAGCTCTTTGCATAAAATTAAGGAATTGGCTACGTTTCGGGTGTAATGCTTAAGGTGGGCAGCCATAAAAGAAGGAGAAACAATCAGAGAACGCCATGATTTGCAAACACAACGACATTTGCCTAGGGTTTTTACAGGAAGTTGTTTGAAGATTTCGAACCATATGTCTTCAGAAAAACATGGATTCAAGTCCGACATTTTTAGTAGAAGCGTGCTCAACTACAAACAAACAACTCGGTGTAAACTAGAATAATCGACACCACAATTTTAGTACTAAATTGAAACTACCCTTGTCAAATTAGTACCTATTGAAGAGTACCCGGTACACCGTTATCGGAGGAGCGTTGATGTAGCTTGAACCAGCATTGAGTTAGAACCGCTACGAGAAGATTGGACCAAAATGCCCTCTTGTAATTGTCACTCTCTCGCTCAAACCCTAACTTTCCCGCTTACTCTCTTTTATGATGAACAAGCAGGAAAGGATGGTGATGGTGAAGGCGGTAATGAATCTGATGATGAACGAAGAAGATGATGGAGACGATGGTAAATTAATTTGGGCGAATTTTGGTTTGAGGGAATTAATTTCTGGGTATTATCTGGGAAGGAGGGAATTGATTTTGCGGGATTGAATGGGAAAGGGAGAATATGAATGGGAGATAGTAAAAGTAGAACCGTTGTGAAATGGGTCATATCCGAATGACCGATTCGAAAAGGTTTATTCGAGATCCGAAAATGATCTGAACATGATTTGAAATTCGAATTGGCTCGATCCGAACTTTAATTGACCTAATAATGTCCCGATCTAAAAAACATGATCCATAATTGACCCGTTACAAAATGATTCAAGTAACCCAAAATGACCCTAATTGACAACTGTAGACCTGGCAAAACAGGTCAACGGTTCGGATCGAGCCGATTTGAGTCAGGTCAGTTTGGATCTCTCATATTATTGGATTATTTCGGGTCGGGCTAAAAATTGACCCAAAATTTAATGTAATCGAGTTGCAGTTCCACAAATATGTACTCGTGTGTTATTTTTATATGTTTTCAATTAATTATTATATTTATTATCAATGAAATAGTCTTTTACTTTTTAAAATTTTAACATTGTTATTTGAAATTAACTTTTTATCTAATTTAAGATTTAAAAAATAAAATAAAATTAAAATACTCGTCATAATGGAGTAGTTACTTCGTACTCCCTCCTATTATATATTTTCTTCCCTATTTCCTAAAATGGATTATTCATATTTTCTTCCCCTTTCTTATTTTGGAAACTTTTACTCTTATTTTATTCATCATCTCTCCTATCACCAAACTCCACTCAACTCTTTTACTCATATTTTATTACTTTCCTTAATGTTTTGGCCCCACAATTTATTATTTAACTCTTAATTATTCATCCATCTTTCATATCACCAAACCCCACCCAACTCTTTTTCTCCTATTTATTCCTCTCCTTAATACTCGTGCCCACTAACAAGGGGAAGAAAATATAGAATTGGAGGGAGTATTATTTTATTAAGATAATTAGAAAAATATAAAATTAACTTATTTTATAATTTGTTAGTAAATTGTAATTGAAAAAGTAAGAAAATGTTTTAGTGGGTAGAGAATGTGGAAATTATTGGAAATGTTGGTAAGTGAAATATGATTGATAGGATGAAAGAGTTTTGTATAACCCAAGGCATGAAATATTGTTAAAAACTTAAAATACTCTTAAAAAAGCGTACTTAGGTCTCGTTTGGTTCATGCTGGTGTTGAATTCACGTGTTAATTTGCAACTCACTGGAATCCAACTACCGTATAAAATTCACATGAATTGACAAGAACATGTCTAGTTGCTTTGATGGAGTTTGTTTTTCCCATTAATTAAACTCCCCTATATTGTTTGGTTGAAGTATGTCAATTCACCTAATTTTAATCTCTGATTACCAATATATATACTCTTTCGTAATATTAGTAACGCATAATTTATCTTTTAAAAAGGGTAGATTTGTAAATTTTATTAGCAAATGATGTAGGAGTTTTCAATTACCAAGGAGGGGTGGGTAATTTTTTTTTTGGTTTAAACCGGGGTGTCCACCGTCGACAACAGTGTATAATCCCCTCGCCGCGCGTGCTCTCACGAAGAGGTAAACGGCTGGCCAAAGAATTTGCTCCATTCCCATTGGGAGGGATCGAACCCCTGACCTCATGGTTAAGGGATTAGGTGAGCAACCACCACACCAAACACATTTGGTTGGAGGGGTGGGTAATTAAACTCCTCATTATGTAGGAGTTGGAAACTCTAGGAGAGTTTGTAAACTCGTCCATTTTACAAGAAAATGGGCAACCAAACAAACTTTAAAAAAACAATTCATGGGATTATGAAATTCTCATGAATTAGTAAGGTAATCAAACGAGACCTTATTGTAATTCGATTAATATCCAAGTCTACTCAATAATGATGACTACACAGTACACACTCTACCAATTCCTTAAACAAGTTGAAGGGCTTGATGCATTGTGATTTCCTATAACTTCGTATCAACATTTCCAAGGCTTTAGTTAATTGATCCATGTACGAAAGAGGTTGACATTGGAAATAATTAAAAGAATGGTACTCGTATCAATCAACAATTAAGTTCCTATTATTTCATCTTCATAATTCTCAAATTAGACGGTTGGACTCGGTATAAAGTGGTTCATTCGTAGAAGAGTTAGTATGTTACCTTGAGGGTCAAATGGTCGAACCATAGAAGAAACAATTTTTACATATAAATTCAAAAATTATCGCACCAGGAAAGATTACATCATCAAAAAGCTTACAAGAAACCGAGACAAAAGTTGTATAGAAAGAAAAAACCTAGTAAATTGTACTAAAAACGATATTTGATTATTCAAAAATCAGCTTCCACATCAGCTCACCCATCCAAAATGTTCTAGAAATTGACGAGTTTTGTCGACAGGCCTGTATATAAATGTATAGCAAACATTGTAAAATTTGACCGTTTATGCTAAGCAAACTAAAATCTGCGCGTAGGAGAAAGTGGTTTTAAGCCGATTTGGATGTACCTTTTAAGTTCATCAGCAGTGAGATCGTCAATCTTTTGGTCGAGCAATGCAAGACTTTCCGAAAAAGCACTGAACTTGGTCGCTTCACTTGGACGAAGCCCAAGCTCTGTAATTTGCTTAGTCTTGGGATCATAGGACACCAGCTCTTTACTGCCTTCCTTAATCAACCCGATTAATTCCTCGTTCTCTCCCAAGTATTCGAATGTACCAATACAGTAAACGTCACATAACATTTCAACAAACAAGATTTTGTACCACGAACTATCCACGTTATATTCTTGTTTCACCCATATTTGACAATTTGCTGAAATGTAGTATACGCAATGGGACACCGATAACTTACCTTTGTACTTGAATAAACCGAAATCACCTGTGCACCTGTTTACAAGTTCTTCAGGAAATTCCATCTTTGTAAACGTTTCTTCGGAGACATTAAACAAAAGCATCCATTTGCCTTGAGCACGCCAATGAATAACTCCATTAATAAAGCAATGAGAAGACGACACCCAATCAATAGAGTTATCAACCAAATATTCGTTCCTGAACCGAATAAACCTCTACGAAATATGGCATGTTTGTATACGAATAACTAATTTTGACCACCCGGTAATCATTTCTTCGACAATCATAGCCGAACCCCACCACAGACTCGTCGCCGCTTGTAGTCTTGGGATGTTTAATGGATTTTTGAATTAAGGGATTCCATATCAATATATGCATTCTCGGGCTAGGGCACTTATAATTAGAGAGGCACAACAAACCATTAACGGAACCAACAATATAAATGCCGGTTGGTGACCTATAATTACGAGTTTCGACGAAAGGGCAAATTGAGGTGTGAAGTCTGTTTCCTAGTTTTAACTGAAGATGTAAAGAAATATCTCAAATAGAATGGTTGGAGAATTGTGTAGATCGACTATGAACATAAATCAATATGCTAGAAAAAAATCTAGAGGAAGGAAGGTAAAAATATGGCCATTGTAACCGACATAGATGGCCTATAAATAGGCTTGACGTACTGCAATTTGTAACAAGAAACAAATAACAAATCGTTTAATTATGTGGTACTTACATATGCTATATGATGTCGATTTGTTGGTTACACTCAATTTGGTCAGATGGAATCGTCTCTCGTCAAGGCTCAAGATCCTACGATTCTCTTGTGAAAAGTTGTTTGAAGCGATATAATAGATGGAATCGTCTCTCGTCAAGGCTCAAGATCCTACGATTCTCTTGTGAAAAGCTGTTTGAAGTGATATAATAGAGGACGTGCTTTGGAGCAATTCAAGTTTACAAATCTTTCTTTATACGAGATTTTATTTTATTTGGTTCTAGTCGAGTTGTATCCGGTCAAATTTGATACATGTTGTAGATGTCGTATGACTATTTATTAATGAATTGATTCTTTCTTTAAAAAAAAACAATCAACTCTTCCTCGTTCAAATACCTTGCTCACACTGCTAACATACAACATAAAACTAACAATTTCTTTAGTTATACGCCTTAGTAGCGTAGCGTATTTATCACATGTGATGTTATCGTTAAATGAGCTGTATGTAATACAGTGGAGACGTAATGTGTCATATACGAAATAACAGAGTTATAGAGTTACAGGAGATCAATTGGCTCATTGCACGTATAAGTGGACATTGGTACGAACTCAGCGTAAAGTAGTGCAAAAACACAATGAAAATATGAAATGTGAAGGCGATTTCAACACCAGATACAAAATAACTTGAATTCTAATTCTATTACAATGATAAACGATTCAATTACAATATTATATCATGACTCATTTAAATATTATATCATATTTATCGATCACTTCTCACATTATTTTTGGCTTTACCCTATTAAAAATAAATCCGATTCATTAACAATATTCAATCAGTTCAAAGCCATTGTTGAGAACTATTTCAAGAAACCAATAAAACAATTTTACTCCGATAATGGCGGCGAATACAAAAAACTCACACCATCACTCCTCAATGCGGGAATAACTCACCTCACCTCCCCGCCTCACACTCCCGAACACAACGGTTTTGCTGAAAGGCGACACCGTCACGTTGTTGAAACGGGTCTTGCTCTCCTCACTCAAGCCCAAATGCCCCTCACGTTCTGGCCACTCGCCTTTTCCACAGCTACTTATCTCATAAACAGGCTGCCTTCCACCACACTACATAATATATCACCTTACAAAATTCTATTCTCTACAAATCCCAATTACCAAAAGCTTCGTCCGTTTGGGTGCCTATGTTATCCATGGCTCCGACCCTATAATAATCACAAACTCGAACCCAAGTCGACACCGTGTGTGTTTGTCGGATACTCCAACACTCAAAGTGCCTACCTTTGCTTGGAACCCGTCACCAAACGTTTGTATACCTCGAGACATGTTCGATTTATCGAAACCCACTTTCCTTATGTTGAACTAACCAAGTCCAGTATCTCAACCCTTCCCTCTCCTGATAATTGGTGCACTTTGACTCTCCCTATCCTCCCTCCCTTTGTCGACAACCCTACTGCCCAACCCTCTTCATCGCAACCCATCCCAACCCCTACTCCCTCTGTCGAACCAACCCCTGCCTCACCCTCCTCTGTTTCGCACCCTGCTGCCACTGCACCCTCCTCGCCTTCCACACCTCCCTCCACATCAGCCACGCCGCCGCCTCCACCCCCACCCCCACCACCTCCTCCACAAAGCAACCGTCCCATCACTAGACTTTGAAACAATATTATTAAACCCAATCCCAAGTACGTTAAACCAACCAACACAGCCAACACCGCCACCCTTTCCTCGACCCATACCACTCCTACGACCACCAAACAAGCTCTTGTTGATCCTCGTTGGAGACAAGCCATGACCGAAGAACACCAGGCCTTATTGCGAAACCAGACCTGGACCCTTGTACCACGAAACCAAGCCTCCAATATCGTTGGTTGCAAATGGGTGTTTCGGGTCAAGTACAACACCGATGGAAGCATAAAACAACACAAAGCGAGACTCGTTGCTAAGGGTTTTCATCAACGGCCCGGCATCGATTACTCGGAAACCTTTAGTCCGGTTATCAAACCCACCACTATTCGTCTTATTTTAACACTTGCAGTGACTCAAAACTGGCATCTTCATCAACTTGATATCAACAACGCATTTCTTCAAGGTAAGTTACATGAGTCCGTTTTTATGATACAACCACCCGGATTCGTTGACCCTACCAATCCTGATTATGTTTGTAAACTTAATAAAGCCATATATGGTCTTAAACAAGCCCCGAGAGCATGGTATACCGCTCTCAAAACGCACCTTGTCACGCATGGTTTTCGCCATTCAGTGTCAGACCCTTCCTTATTCATTTTACAAAAACCCACTGTCAAACTTTTTGTTCTTGTTTACGTCGACGATATCATCGTCACTGGCCCAAACAAGGATCATATTTCTCAATTTATTTCTCACCTATCCAACGTCTTCTCCCTTAAGGATTTGGGTCCCCTTTCTTATTTTTTAGGCATAGAGGTCACACCCACACGACATGGTCTACACTTAAACCAAACTAAGTATTTGTCCGACCTCCTCCACAAATTTAACTTTCAAGAGTGTAAACCCGCCTCTACACCGATGGTCTCCCACCCTCCTCTTGTAGCTGAACCTCTAAATCCCGTTGACAATGAAACGGATTATAGAGCTATAATTGGCAGCCTGCAGTATCTTTCATTGACCCGACCCGACATTGCATTCCCAGTCAACAAGCTTGCACAATTTTTAACACACCCCACATCGACCCACTGGACAGCCCTCAAGCGTCTTCTACGTTATTTATGTGGCACGCTTCATCTCGGCCTACACCTTAACCGTCTATCCCCTCTTCGACTACATGCATATTGTGACGCGGATTGGGGTGGTGACCCCTCTGATTATGTTTCGACCACTGGTTATATTGTTTATCTAGGAAGTAATCCTATTTCTTGGTCTTCTAAAAAGCAACGTGCCATATCTCAATCAACCACGGAAGCTGAATTTCGTGGTGTCTCTACTACTACAACCGAGCTACTGTGGTTACATTCTTTACTTCAAGAATTGGGTGTCTCAACGACAACTGCTCCTACAATTTATTGTGACAATTTGAGTGCCACGCATTACTCCGCCAATCCCGTGTTCCATTCTCGAATGAAGCACCTCGCCATTGCATTTCACTTTGTCAAAGAGCAAGTTCGACAAGGCCTTATTCGGATTCAACATATTAATGGTACGGACCAGCTAGCCGACACCCTTACAAAGCCCCTTCACAAACCTCGGTTCCTTGAGTTATCTTCCAAGATCGGTCTTCGTCTCCGACCGTCCATCTTGAGCGGGAATATTAACAATACTAAGTCAACTTAGTTTGTTTAGCTAATTTGCACATGTTTATTTAGTCTCCTAGTTTAATGTAATTAGCTTTAGTCAAATATTGTTATATCTCCTTCCACGTAAATAGCTACTAGTTAGCTTAGTTTTAGGTTATTGTTAATACTCATGTATTATATATAACATCTTGTAAACTCAGTTTATTATCAATGAAAATCATCTCTTAAACCCTATACTTTACATACGAGACTCTCAGTAAACGCAGCAAACAAACTTAGTAATCATTCGAGATCTGTATCGTAATGCACAACAAACCTTAAATTATCTACCGATGAGGCGATGAGAGATTAATTAAATTAGCTAGAAGTTACCATCTGAGTTGAGCATAGTCATCAGTATAATCGGAAATCTCTTGGTCGAGAAAGACGAGACTTTCAGAATAAGCACTTAACCTCGTCGTATATTGAGTAATTCGAAAACCAAGCTCCTTAAGATGACCATTATTCGTCATATCCAAGTACATAGCCCCATCACTGAATTTCTTGGTAAACTCGATTAACTCGCCATTCTTATCCTTATAATGCAATGGGAGTGTATGAGAAAGACCAGGTAACGGCATAACATCCAAGATTTTCAACCATGAAGTCGCATCATTGTATTCTCGCTTCACCCAGATTTGACATCGAATTTTCCAGTAGTGGAGTAGATCGCAATGCGAGACTGATAGCATACCTTGGTGCTCAAAGATACTGAAACTCTCAACTTTCTCCATGATTGTAATAGCTTCAGGCAACTCCATCGTCTCAAACTTATCCTCAGAGACGTTAAACAGAAGCAATGCTTTGGGACGGAATTTAATGTCCCAAAAAAAACCAATGAATAAACCCATTGACAAAACAATTCGCGGAAGTAAGATAGCCATGACTAATAATAGAGTTATCAACCAAATAATCAGCAGAAATAATTCTCCGTGTTCGCTCCTGAACTGAGAAAACCTCAACTAATGGACTTTTTGTACTTGAAAAATATATTACGACCACCCGATGATCGCTTTTTCGACAATCATAGCCGAATCCCACCACAGATACTGTGTCCCTAATTGTTGTCCTAGGAAGTGTGATGCATTTTTCAAGTATGGGATTCCAAATAAGGATGCAGAGATTATCATTGTTATAAAGGCACAACAAACCATAGACAGAGCAGAATTGGTGGAAGTAAGGCCATGTATATTCGCAAATCGAATTCTGCTCCTTTAACTTATCCGAATCACGGAATTGAACACAATGCTCGTTATATGTATATCCGTTTTCCGATTTATTTTTGTAGAGTATTAAGGAATTGGCGTTGTTTTGGGTGTAATGCTTGAGATGTGCAGACATAAAAGTACGCGAGACTACAAGGGAGCGCCATGATTTGCAGACACAACGACATTTGCCTAGGGTTTTCACAGGAAGATTCTTAAGGATTTCGAACCATATGTCTTGAGACAAATAAGGGTTTACATCTGACAATGGAGCGTCATCTACCATATTATTCTTCATGCTTGATTTGATTCCAAATTGCATATGATTTTTATTTATTATGAAACGATATTTGGGGAGAAATTCATAAAGCGAATTGTTTTATTATTATAGTTCGTTCGTGTCTCAATACAATTGATAGGTACGTATATATAGACTCAAATGTAAACCTAGTATCTCCTATCAATGAAAACACTATATAATATAGGATAAATTGCAAAATACTACCTATTATAGTTGATATTTTTCAAAATACTACATATTATATTTAGATTTTTAAAATACTACCTATTAAGTTACACATCTTCCTAAGCTACTATCTAATAACTGGGCTTAAGACTTAATTCCTCATTAGGAGGTGATTTTCATTTATTCAATTAGTTTTTAAAATGGTCTATCAATTATACCCTTACTAATTTTACCCCTTTCTTAAAATTTTCTTTTTCATCTTCATCCACCCACAACTCCTTTAACAGCCACCACCATCTCACTCCAAGTGGTAACTATTATATCACAAACCACCATTCCAACCCCCCCCCCCCCCACCACCGCATTCTCACCGTTGCCACCATACTCAATCACCTTTCTCCACTATAAAATCACCATGGCTCGTACCTTCAACAACGACACTTTCTTAGCTCGTCATCGTTGCTCCAGAAACGGTAATCCTTAGATCTAGGGTTTTTATTGGTGGTGGAGGGGGTTTCATAGCTGGAGGAAGTGTCTTAGATAGTGGGGGGGTGGATACTTGTGGCGATTAGGATGGTTTTGGTTTTGATGGGGTGGTTTGTGGGTAGATGTGGGACTTGGGTGGTGCCGTAGTGGTGGATTAGGGTGGAGACGGCGTTCGGTGGTGCGCATGACTCGATTAGCGTGATAATGAAGGCGAACGTAGGTAGTGATGTTGGTTGTGGTTAATATAAAAAATGGTGCGATTGGGTGATGATGGTTGTGGTGATGGCGGAGGCGGTGGTGATTGGGTGATGGTGGTTGTGGTGAAGAAGATGATGTTGAGTGAGTTGTCAAGAGGGGTAAAATGGGTATACCAAAGTAATGTATGAGTTTTTGATTATTTTACACTAATTAAGCTCTAATTTAGGTTACTAGGTAGCAACTTAGAAATAATTGTAACTTTGTAGGTAGTACTTGGCAAAGAAAAGTATAATCAATCAATATCTATCTATATTAATAAAGGAAGCTTTTTTCGAGCGATTACAGAGTCTCCAAGTTTTGCAAACTACCTATAATATTAAAAAAATAGAATTATAATTAAGCGATAGTAAATTAGTAACAGTATTTGACATAGACTATGGAACTTAATACGGAATAACAATAAGCAAAGAATCATTGTTCAATTACACTTCTACCAACTTTATAGAGGTGCATCTAAACACTATATAAACATTATAATTTGTACGCACAAATCAAAAAATTTGCCTCCTGCTCTATTTTTATTCTCTGAATTGTTTAGATTACAAGCTTAGTGGTTTTGTTTTAATTTTAATTTTCTTTTGACCTTTTGGATTGCATGTATATATATTGTTTTGTTATAGGACGATGTATAAGAGTTATAAATTATAATCTGTGTTTTGTACTAAAAGTGTTTGTGTTGATTGTAGGTATGAATAAATTAAACTTATAATGTGACGGTGGAAGTCATGGTTGAAAAATGTTCAAATAGTATTGTTCCGGGTTTATCCAGAGCAGATATTTGTTACCACACGTAGCCCGTAGAATGATGTCTTTGCTTGAATCCTCCTTGCGGTCTCCTGAAACGATGAACAAACTGAGGGCTCGGCTTTGGCCGAGCGTACTCACTCCGACGCTCAAGTCAGTAAACTTAGAGAGAAGTTGGTGTAACTTGTCTAAGAGTGTATTGTAGAGAGATAAGGAAGATATTACCAGATGAATAGTGGTTATTAGGTCAATTTTTGGATCCTTTCCTCAATGAAGGTTGAGGAGTATTTATAGGCATTCACCTTTTGTCACGTAGTGACCAAGTGGTCATGTGGCTATCAGGTGGAAAGACCGTTGTACCCTCGGCCGATGGACCTGTGGCAGGCTCGCCGAGGGTCTTGGATATGAGTACGCGGATATGTGCCCCCCTACCGGCTAGTGGCCGGCCGAGACCCAAGCGACAGGCCGATGGACTCCGTCGGCTAGGTTGTCTAAGTCGTTGACTTTGCTGTGGATACCCTTGACTTTGCTCAATATTTTGACTTGGTCAGCGGTGCAGAATATGCCCCATCAATTTGCCCCCAGCGTAGTCTATGCCGTGGTATGGGCTCCGATGTATGTTGAGCGTATATTCTGCGCAAGTATTTTTGCAAAATGTCTGGCGTCGGCCTCTTCTGAAGCATCGGCGTGGTTCTTGTTAGGCCGTACCATATCCCCCCTCCACATGGATGCGTAAAGGGTATCCGATGTGGAAAAGAATGTGACGCTGGCCGAGACCAGGGCTGGGAGTGCCGGTTATATTTGGTTGCCCCCGGCCGGTGCTTCCTGGCTTGGTCGATCATGTGGCCGGCGGATAGCAGGTACCTAGGAATTTGCTGAGGGAGATGAATAGGTGAAGAGATGTGAATGGGCGTGTTGAATACGCTTGGTAACTGTAGCATTGATTGACATTCAACTGTTGCAACGATTGACATTCCGTGGTTGCATGTCTGACACGTGTCTGCTTGCTGATTGGTTGACGCTTCATGGGCTGTGCCCTGATTGGTCCCTCTTTGTGGGCTTTTCCTTATAAATAGGGCAGTTTATTCCGTGATTTTGGCCATTACTTTCATTTCCTCAAATTTTCGAAAATTTTCTCCCAAAATCTTCATCTTTCTAAACTTTCAAGGGCTTTCCTTTCTTCAAATCTTCGGTCTTCGATCCGGCGAGTGTATTTCTTCAAGGTAATCAAACAAATTTTCTTTTATTTCGCTAGATTTGTTGTGAACATGTCTTTCGTTGATGCTGGACCTAGTAAACCCGCGTCGGGGGGCCCTAGGTCTCCTTCTCCTGAAGTTGATCCTCAAATTCTTGAGGAATGGGAGGATTCTGATTCCTATGGTGATTTTGGTGATGATTTCGGTGATGAAGTGGAAAGGCCTCGTCCTAATGAGGGGAGGCAGTACGTCCTGGATCACGGCGACGCTTGCAAGGTCCGTCTTGACCGTGCTTGGACTCATAAGCTCGCTAGTTGTTCAGGCGACAAATTTTTCGAGGGCCATTTTTTCTTTGGTAGGGGATACAAAATTGTTATCCCTGAGGAGGGTCAGGCCGTCTGTTGCCCTCCACCGGGCCATACTGGCGTGTATATGCGGCATTTGGAGTATGGGCTCCGGTTTCCGCTGAATGGGTATGTTATGGCCATTATTAGGGCTATGAACGTTGCCGTTGCACAACTACACCCGTTGGCTGTGAGGACCATAATTGGCTTTGTCACCGAAATCATCACCAAAATCGCCATAGGAATCAGAGTCCTCCCATTCCTCAAGAATTTGAGGATCAACTTCAGGAGAAGGAGACCTAGGGCCCCCCGACGCAGGTTTACTAGGTCCAAAGATCGCGAGAAGACATGTTCACAACAAATTACTAACGAAATAAAAGAAAATTTGTTTGATTACCTTGAAGAAATACACTCGCCGGATCGAAGACCGAAGATTTGAAGAAAGGAAAGCCCTTGAAAGTTTAGAAAGATGAAGATTTTGGGAGAAAATTTTCGAAAATTTGAGGAAATGAAACTAATGGCCAAAATCACGGAATAACTGCCCTATTTATAGGGAAAAGCCCATGAAGAAGGACCAATCAGGGCACAGCCCATGAAGCGTCAACCAATCAGCAAGCAGACACGTGTCAGACATGCAACCACGGAATGTCAATCGTTGCAATAGTTGAATGTCAATCAATGCTACAGTTACCAAGCGTATTCAACACGCCCATTCACATCTCTTCACCTGTTCATCTCCCACAGCAAATTCCTAGGCACCTGCTCTCCGCCGGCCACATGATCGACCAAGCCAGGAAGCACCGGCCGGGGGCAATCAGAAATAACCGGCACTCTCAGCCCTGGTCTCGGCCGGCATCATCATTCTTTCCCACATCGGATACCCTTTACGCACCCATGTGGAGGGGGGATATGGTAGGCCTACGAATGATCAAGCCGATGCATCAGAAGAAGCCGACGCAGAAAATTTTTGCAAAATACTTGCGCAGAATATACGCTCAACATACATCGGAGCCCATGCCACGGCATAGACTACGCTGGGGGCAAATTGATGGGGCATATTCTGCACCGCTGACCAAAGTCAACATATTGAGCAAGGTCAAAGATATCCACAGCAAAGTCAACAACTTAGACAGCCAAGCCGATGAAGCTCATCTACTGTCACCTGTGTCTCGGCTAGACAACTAGCCAGCCGGGACACACATCCGCGTACTCATATCCAAGACCCTCGGCGAGCCTACCACAGGTCCATCGGCCAAGGGTACAACGGTCTTTCCCCCTAATGAGCCACTTGGCCACTGGGCCACTACGTGACAAAAGGTGAATGCCTATAAATACTCCTCAACCTTCATTGAGGAAAGGATCCACAAATTGACCTAGTAACCACTATTCATCTGGTAATATCTTCCTTATCTCTCTACAATACACGCTTAGCCAAGTTACAACAACTTCTCTCTAAGTTTACTGACTTGAGCGTCGGAGTGAGTACGCTCGGCCAAAGCCGAGCCCTCAGTTTGTTCATCGTTTCAGGAGACCGCGAGGAGGATTCAAGCAAGGACATCATTCTACTAGCTACGAGTGGTATCAAATATCTGCTCTGGAATTCCACCCGGAACAATTAATTTGCCCCCAGCGTAGTCTATGCCGTGGTATGGGCTCCGATGTATGTTGAGCGTATATTCTGCGCAAGTATTTTTGCAAAATGTCTGGCGTCGGCCTCTTCTGAAGCATCGGCGTGGTTCTTGTTAGGCCGTACCATATCCCCCCTCCACATGGATGCCTAAAGGGTATCCGATGTGGAAAAGAATGTGACGCTGGCCGAGACCAGGGCTGGGAGTGCCGGTTATATTTGGTTGCCCCCGGCCGGTGCTTCCTGGCTTGGTCGATCATGTGGCCGGCGGATAGCAGGTACCTAGGAATTTGCTGAGGGAGATGAATAGGTGAAGAGATGTGAATGGGCGTGTTGAATACGCTTGGTAACTGTAGCATTGATTGACATTCAACTGTTGCAACGATTGACATTCCGTGGTTGCATGTCTGACACGTGTCTGCTTGCTGATTGGTTGACGCTTCATGGGCTGTGCCCTGATTGGTCCCTCTTTGTGGGCTTTTCCTTATAAATAGGGCAGTTTATTCCGTGATTTTGGCCATTACTTTCATTTCCTCAAATTTTCGAAAATTTTCTCCCAAAATCTTCATCTTTCTAAACTTTCAAGGGCTTTCCTTTCTTCAAATCTTCGGTCTTCGATCCGGCGAGTGTATTTCTTCAAGGTAATCAAACAAATTTTCTTTTATTTCGCTAGATTTGTTGTGAACATGTCTTTCGTTGATGCTGGACCTAGTAAACCCGCGTCGGGGGGCCCTAGGTCTCCTGGACGGCTTCCGTCGCTCGTGTCGGCGTACCTGTGTGAGCTGGTGCACTCCCAATTAGGTCCAGGAGTGTCTTCAGTTTTGCTACGTCAACCACCTGTCCCATGATGGTGACCTGGTTGACGGGCGGCGGTGTGTCCGGTGTTATCGGCATTCCGAATTCCGGTTGGATTACTCCGCCGGTGGAGGGTTGCAATACTCCAGAATGGTGAAATGTATCATCCTGGGGTAGCTCGGTTTCGTCGGTCACGACTATTTGTTGTTTTGACATCTTCTTAGCTTTTGGGGTGGGTTTTTCTTGTGTTTTTGTTTTTGTTGTTTGGGAATGGATGTGACTAGCTTTTAGTGTGCTTTCCCCACAGACGGCGCCAATTAATTGTTCCGGGTTTAATTCCAGAGCAGATATTTGTTACCACACGTAGCCCGTAGAATGATGTCTTTGCTTGAATCCTCCTTGCGGTCTCCTGAAACGATGAACAAACTGAGGGCTCGGCTTTGGCCGAGCGTACTCACTCCGACGCTCAAGTCAGTAAACTTAGAGAGAAGTTGGTGTAACTTGTCTAAGAGTGTATTGTAGAGAGATAAGGAAGATATTACCAGATGAATAGTGGTTATTAGGTCAATTTTTGGATCCTTTCCTCAATGAAGGTTGAGGAGTATTTATAGGCATTCACCTTTTGTCACGTAGTGACCAAGTGGTCATGTGGCTATCAGGTGGAAAGACCGTTGTACCCTCGGCCGATGGACCTGTGGCAGGCTCGCCGAGGGTCTTGGATATGAGTACGCGGATATGTGCCCCGACTGGCTAGTGGCCAGGCCGAGACCCAAGCGACAGGCCGATGGACTCCGTCGGCTAGGTTGTCTTAGTCGTTGACTTTGCTGTGGATACCCTTGACTTTGCTCAATATGTTGACTTGGTCAGCGGTGCAGAATATGCCCCATCAAGTATATTCCTAAAGGTACGTTTAATATTGTCATATCTATATACAAGTTTTTATATTATTAGCTCATAATTTTTCTCCCTCAAGTGATTACAAAGACCGAGAGATTTTCATGAATGCATGATGCCCATTCCCCCCCTCATTTTATGTATAGTAAGTTGTATTAAGATCATAATTATATTAATTATTTACGTCTTTGATGTATACTTTTAGTTTTTATGTTAATTATATTATTAGTTGATCATATTATCCGTTCATGTTTACTACCGAGACCCTCATTAGATGATTGACAAAAGCAACTTTGGAAATTTTATTTGTTATGAGCCTTATCGACCTTAACTCATGATTATGATGTGCACTGTGCACATGGAGTTTATATTTGTAATTTATAAGAGTATTTATTGTATACTAATGATATATGTTTATTTTATGCACCCTCTAGGATATTTCTACGAAAGTAATTATATGACTAAAACAATTGACATACATGTTCATGGTAGTTTTATTCGTAATTTTTGTATCAATATTATTCCACATAATATTATATTAGTTTACAAATTAAATATAGTTTGTTAATCTTGGTATGTATTTTGCTGCAGATTTTATTGTTATTCTGTATGTTTATTTATGTAAGATGTATTTCAATTACTTTATCTACTTATTGCAAACTCTTAACTTTATCCTCATATCCATCATGTAACACATCTAGCAAAGAAAGGACAAACATAAAATTCATATACGTCTACCACAATTAAGAGTTTACTCGGTTCTTTACTCCTTATCGTACCAGAGGTCCTATTACACTTTTGCTTTGATACAACAATACAGTGTACTTATTTGTAAATTGTATTATTAATTGTGTGATACGGAGTAATAATAAGAATATATGAGACCGATTTACAATGTAGTAATACAATCTCAAACGTTTTTGCTTTATAAGATCTAATACTATGTCTTAATGTCTACTCCAGTAGTAGGTTTAAACAACGAATATATTGGCTTTGTCAAAAAATTGATTAGTGAAGTTTTGATTCACGAGTAATGGATTGCAAAATCAATATCTATCTATCTATATTATTAAAGGAAGCTTTTTTCGAGCGATTATAAAGACTCCAACCTATGTTAAAAACTTTCGACCAATAAGAATAAAATAATGCATAAACAATCCTATTTGCATAGCAAAATTAATTGCCGTAGGAGTCTTAGCTATGTCCATCACTATTTATATATATAATACATGCCTCCTATAATTTGCCATTCCATCCCTACGTACAAAACTAAACTCGACAACCGCAAAATAGCAAGCCAAATCTAGAATTATTCTCCCCATATTCCCAATGTAGTTAGCAGGTAGCTTCTTCGATTTCAGAATCAACAACAGGAAATCCGATTCGAGCACTACATGACATCGATGCATTTGCCTAGCTAGAGTCATACAAACCGAACTCCGTTGCCCTCGCTTCCGCTATACTCGGACACCACTGCTCCTTTGTTAGCACCACGCCTAAGCGTTAAGACCTTTCCGTCATGCCCTCTAAGCATCCCTACGGGTCGCAAGCAGCCAAGCCATGAATCACCGAATTTTAGCCTAAGTCGTCATAAGTTTCTTGCTCTGCTCCTTTCCTTCGTAATAAAGGAGAACCCATGGAAGCCAGTCCGCAACGAACCTGTTAGTCTCCCAAGATGGTGTACTTTTTGTTTAAGCAACAAAGTAATTATGTCCGTAAGGGTAGAGTGTAGCTGTTAAAATTTGAGTAAAATTACAGGAGACTCAGGTTCAAGTCTCCCTAAGAGCAATTATGGGGAGTATTTATGGTCTGAGTCCATGCCGTGGTTTGCAGTCTATTACCAAAAAAGAAAAAAAAGGATGCAATTATGCATTTGTTTTATCACAAATTCTCATTGAAGACATGACATATCCGTCACAAGCTGAAGACGGATACCATTTTACCTCACAATGTACCCACTTTTTCTCTCTCTGCAACACTATTCATGTGGTCCTCTTTCTCCACTAACCCATTTTATTACCATTTTATCTCACAAAATATCCGTCACAAATGGTAACCCGTCACAAGGGAGACCAATTGTTGTTTTATAGGTGACTTATCTAATTCGCCTATTCTATTGAAAGTTAACATTTATAGAGAACAAATAATACAAGAAATTGACCATTTGGCCTATCTTCAACAATCAATGATATTAATCCAAACTATCATATTCTCAAAGATGGTAAGTTGTATCAGTTGAAGTGTTGTACTTGCAGGCTACAATAAGCAAGTACAACAATGTGAGGAGTTTCTTATGAAAAGTTGTTGCAACAGTGATGAAAATTTTATACATAAACAAGAATGAACTAATGAAGTAATGTTCCTGTTACAACTGACATCAAGAGGATACAAAAAAGAGTTGCCTCAGAGTATGCTTTTGATTAGTCTTTTACCTTTGCAGGGACGACAAGTGGAAGCAAGGGTGGAACTTCATCAACAAAAGTACGGAGAGGAAGATAAACCGAACGGCGTTGAGAGTGATGTTTTATTCCGGACAACCGTCTGAGCTTAAACAGTTGCCCGATTGACTTACAGGCGAATATTATGCATGAGGATGGTTTCCCGGTTGATGCCAAGGGTGTGGGGAAGAAAGTTCTTGACAGAGTTCACGATACATATGACACTGAATTGGCTGGAAAAGACTTTGCTTATGATGGTGAAAAGAATCCGACTTCTATGAGAAAACCAAATATTTGGAACGATTTTAGAGGTCGGCAAAAAATTATTAATAAAAAATACCTACCATTATGGTGAATGATATCTTTAAGGTCTTATTTCAATATTGCTACCAAAATTGGGATTCGGGCAATATTAAAAAGGGAAGTTATATCACCAATCCAATATGAAAGACTGCATTCAAATATGTAGAATTACTCAAACTAATTGATGTTCTATCATTTTACTAATCGTAATATTATTGGCGCCTTTTGGAATTTGTACTTAACGATTGTTATCAAATACTTCGTACACGATTATATAATCCACCCTCACCTTTGAGCTATAGATGTAAAATAAAGTACGAACAACCTCACAACATGTTTACAAAATTTTGAGTCTTAATAATATCGTCATATGCGTTAGAAAAAGTTGTCACCTACAATTTAAGGCTAAGATTAACGCACTATGAGAGAAGGTATGAGCCAGAGTTGAGCTATAAGTATGAGGCTTATAAGTTACATATTGATTGGTTGTACCCGTGTATTTGAATGAGTTGGGTTGCACTACAACTCTATGAGCAAGAGTATAAGAGAACCCTACATTTGAAACTTTAATCGTCTTACTGTCTTATAAATTTGAACTCAAAATTTTAGTTAACTTATGTCATTTGTTTGGATCATTTACAATCAGAGCTGGACTTGTGAAGTGAGGTTGATACAAAGAGAATAAGTTCAAATGTAATGATGAATCTAAATAATTAACGGCAATTCATAAAGTCAACCGAATTGAGCTAATTAGTTATTTTAATTTAGTTATGTCGAAACTCGCCAAGGTCATAATTCATACTCAATTATATTCAGCATATAGTTCCCCATTCTCTAATATATGTGAGGAGTATTAGAATGAAAGGGAAAGCATAGGCTGAATTGGAGGGAGTATAACAAAAGTAACTAATTTTCTAAAAATATTTAAGTTTACTGGTAGTCAGAATATTATTGGATCACATATAGTAAGATATTACAGAATGGCCCGTGCATTGCACGGGCATTAAATCTAGTATATATATAAAAGAGGCTTTTTTCAGGCAATTCTAGAGACTCCAACTTTTTTAAATTACCTAACTAATTTTTATTTAAGATAATATTATGTATAATTATCCAATATTTATGCAAATTCTATCCACATACGGTTTTATTAATTTATGAAATAAGAAGCAAATTCTATCTGATTAATGTGATAAAGTTACATATGGTTACAAATTTATTAAGTTGTTGAGATCTATTTGATTAAAGATAAGAAGTTAGAAATTGATTGCTGATAAAATTTTGGCATTGAGCATGCATATAAAAGGCTGTAACATAGGCACATAACTATCACTTTTCTCCCCTTAATTTTGTGCTTAATAATATTTTGTGTCTATTATGTATTTTTTTTTTTTTTACTTTTGTTCTCATGTTAATGAATGTTTTTTTTATAATTTCTTGCACATAATTGCCGCTAATTGTTTTATTTCATATTTTCAGGTGCATGAAATCGGGCTCCGTGAAACTAATATTTAACGGTACATGATTATCTATGTTTAATACTCCCTCGGAAATAATTTGGATGATCGTTCTCACGTTCTGTTACACATTGCCTTTCTAAATAATGACATATTATTGAGTTTTTTTCATCTACTTTTGACATATCATGAGTTTATTGTTAAAGAATGATTCTGAAAGTTTTAATTTGCTTAGAAGTTCTATCTATTAACATTATTTCTACTTGTAGCGCTGATGGTTACAGAGGCCTGACCGCCTAAGGTTGATTACAAACAGAAAACAAGTGTCCGCCAAATGAAATCGCAAGAGAGAATTATTAGGACTTCAAATGTACCAAAGTTGAATGTAAAATGCTTTTAAGTTCCTGTCAGTTTGCTGTAAACATGACTAATAAAATGTTATGTACTCTACTACTTATCATCATGTAATTATGTTTGTGTTTTCACAAAGCTACCTTTCTAGCTGGTTTGCTTCATATCGTGACTGTTCAATTCCGTGGTTTGCTTCAGATGATGATATTAATAGCTAAGCAAGGCATACTGCCACTTGAGCTAATGACAGGAAAGAGCCCAACAGACAACATGTTCAAGGAAGGCTACAACATGTATCTAAATGACGTCTCAAGAGAGAATTATTAAGGCTACAAATCTACCGTAGTTGAATGTATGACTGATAACTATGACTAATAATTTGTTATGTGCTTCATTACTTATCATGTAATTATGTATTATGTTTTTTCAAGGCAACCTGGTTTCTTGTGTTACGAGCATAGCATCCACATAGACTGTACAATTAATTCGACACCAACCTACACAAACAGGTGCTCTGAGAGGCTAATCTCAATTATGCAAATTGATGGCTAAGTTTTTCCAGTCGAATTTATGGCATGCAACAAGTATCAATATGAACTGCAGGAAGGAACTAAGAAACAAAAATATAAATTATACCTTTCTAAATTCTTCAATTTATTTGACCCTCACGACAAGTGAAATGCATAATTTTCGGTGATCAGTTTCAGAGTGTCATGCTCCAACCATGTGTGAGGCGGATAATGAAAATAACCGACGCCAATAGCCGGCTTCAATAAGCAAGAAACAGCCTTCTGAATGCGAGAAAAAGGCGTAATCTTCCTGCAAGAGGAAGTATCTCAGTACTCAGTTTATCGCAAAATATTTGAACTGTTACGAAGTGATTACAAGTGAAGCTAACAATACCACTAATTCTGCTTGTGACATTAACGATTACATACAGGAGCCTAAGTTTGATTTTTACCAAAACAATTTATGATCCGCAAACTCGACATTCACTAAAATCTGGGTTTTGCTGATTAGGGTTTTGTTAATTCATTGCCTTGATTAGAATAACATCTAATCAGATGCAAGGGTATTTTACAGTTACTTTGAGAGGGTAACCTTTATTATTATTACTTTTCCAATTCTTTAAAATTGCTCCCATTTATTTATAAACCATGAAGGGTGAATTCGCAGCATCATTCTGGAAAGTGATAATGGAAATATTCCAAATTTTATTTACAGATCAACAATTACAACGGGAGGATATGCTAGGACACTTGCTTTTAATCCCAGTAAAATGGAGGTGTTTAATGGCATTCTTCTGGAGAAACTAAAAGCAGCTGGGTTGGTTACTGGGGTCATAGATGATTTTGATATATATGACTTGGGCATGGCATTTCGACAATAGGTGCAATGATGGAGTACATTATGGTCGGTTTCCAGCGAAGTTGAAGTGGAGAGATGGACAAATTGGGCACCAATATTTTGTAGATTTGATGCTTGGCCGGCCAAGTTCTTTTGAATGCTCTTTGTGCAAAATGACAGGGATACTACTGCATTCACTACTTCCAGTTCAAGTTCTAACACGTCGTATACCCATCGAAAGCATTGTGAAAACTCCCCCGTTGTTTTGGGATGTATCCTTCATTTTTCTCATTAGTTGTTTTTTCGGTTGAGCTGTTGTAGAGGGTACATATTTATTATTCTTAATCAATACGGAGTATAATTCTTTCAAAATCCACGGTTGTATTTTTGCGGTTCGAACCCTCTTCATTACTCTCTTCTCTTCATTACCTTCCATTACCTCAATGATTAAGATTTTGTTCCGAAACGATCCAACCATCAAGTGTTTTGATGAGGCGAAGAGAGTATAATAATTTTATAACAGTGTATTAGAAGGAATGGACCCCCCATTATTTTTGAGGTAATTTAGAAAATCCTCACACGTATTTTTGTACAAGATAATGTTTTGTTCATATCTTTATCAAATTAATGTTTTGGATTATCCTTCATCCCCTTCGCTGTACAGTTCACACTCAAACAGTCTTTCCAGATATGATTTTGCTAACCCGTGAATTTTTGCATCTGGTGTCTAATTGATTCAATTGATTCAAAGCTTGAATCTTTAAGCTCAACAATGGTGAAAATCACACAAAATAGAATCGGTACCATCATTAAATCACAATAACGATTCTCAACACCATCAACATCCTTAAAATGAAGATGAAACAACAAGAATTCCTCAATAAAAGCAAATAAAAGAATCAAATTAATAGTTTGGATTATCCTCATGAAATAACAGACTTAGTTATATATAAAATTAATACACCTCATCTGAGTAATTGAAATACAACTTTTACGTATAATTCAAAATGATATTAGAAGGTCTAAACAATTAATACAACTTTTACGTATAATTCAAAATGATATTAGAAGGTCTAAACAATTAGAGGAAGGACAAATTTGAAACCCGTGCAACGCACGGGCACATTAGAGGAAGGACAAATTTGAAACCCGTGCAACGCACGGGCACAGAATCTAGTATGTAGTATTTTGAAAAAAATTAACTATAATGGGTAGTATTTTGAAATTTGGCCAATAATATAATATCAATATTATTCGCTATGATATAACGATATCTTAACATGTCGATATCATAACAATATAATTTTCTTTTACAACAAACTATCCTATTCAACCTAAACCAAGCTAACTGCCCAAAAAAAATTAAACAACCGAATAACATATTTCATATAACCTAATTCTGGTATAAAAAAAAGTTTTGTAAAGTGTTATGTTAAACCAAGTTATATTTTATCTAAATAATATCCACCAAAAACCACTTTTCTATAATAAGGACATGGAAATATTCGTTATAAGGTTATACAATACAATGTTTTATTGCAAAACCATAGAGACTTTAGTCTTCCATATGATAGCATGATGTTAGATGTTACGGGCTAGTTTAAGACGGTAATATGGATCGTTATTGTGAAACTAATTAATTAGTTATATCTGTCTTCTCGATATATGACATGTTTCACAACTTAAACACATAGAATAATTACATGTGAATTTTTATTTTCTTGTCTCCATCGAGTATACTACATCATCGTTAGGAAGGATGTACGATAAATAACCAAGCTAAAGTAGAATAGCAAAAAAAGGAGGTTTTTCATTAGGTAGGATGTACGATGACATAGTACGCCAAATACCTCGTAAACATTTTCTAACCCAAATTACAACACCAGAATAGACTCGCATAGTAAAGCTCATAAATAACAATTGAACTAATTAAAATAAGCAATTGAACTAAAACCCATATTCGAACATCATTAGTCTCAACATAAAATCATCGATCGTTGATGAAATTCCATCCAAAAGTAATCATCAAATAAACATTCAGCAACCTGCTTGATAAAACCAAATTAATCAATACAAAACAAAAACAGAACTTAGTTAATATACCATGCATATATACGATGATACGAAAATTAAAGCCGTATAAGAAAAATAAACTTACAGTTTTTAAACTTTATGTATCGATCAACTTTATCTTTGTATTCTAGAAAGCCGCGGCGCGCGTTGAGTCCGGCCTATATTTTTTTTTTCTTTTTTTTTTTTTGACAACGATGGGTCCGGCCTATATACAAACGTATTACAAACATTATAACTTTATCAGTTAAGAAAACTGACATTTACAAGTAGGAAAAGATGTTTTAGACCGCTTTAGACATACCTTTCGAGTTCCTCAGAAGTGAGAACATCGATATTTTGGTCAAGCAAGGCAAGACTCTCCGAAAAAGCACTGAATTTGGTTGATCTAGTACAAAGACCAAGTTTCGTAACTGCTCCAATCTTAGGATCATAGTACCCCAATTGTCCAAGGCTTTCTGAAGAGTTTAGGATTCAAGTACCTAAGAGGGGGAGGGGGTGAATTAGGTACTATTTTAAAAATTTCAACTTAGTCTTTATTGAATTAAAGCAAGTTGATTGATAATGTGAAGAACAAATGGATACATCAAGTAATATTGATTCATTAAGAGTGTATCACGATGTTTAAGAAGATTGCGAAGAAGGCAACGGTTGATCCGATCGTTGCTTGTATGTCTTAGCTCATAAGAGAAGGCTACTGACCAAAAGCAACAGTATCAGCGACTGTTGTTAAATAAAACGTGGATTAACAATCGAGTAGTAAAAATGCAGCGGAAATAAAAGTAACGAGAGATCAACACGATATTTTTGAATTGGTTCGGCCAACACTCTAAGGGCCTACGTCCAATCTTCTTTTATTAATAAGTGAAGTGATCTACTCCGACTACTTAAACACTTACAATAAAAGGACCAACAACCTACTCCGGTTGCGACACAAGTTTCAAGACTACTCCGTCTAGAAACTTAAGACTCTAACTAGAATGTTTACAAAGATCAAGTTTCCTCAAACTGATTCTATGAAAGAATTGATAAGGACAACTTATAGATCAAACGATTCTAGGCAAGAGAAAGTAATACTTAAGGCAACGGTAGTGAAGACTGTTGCCACTGGAAGACTTAGAATTATTTTGCAAAGGAAGTAAAAAACTTTGAGTTCTTAAAAACAAGTTTGCAAAACACTTTGAAATTCTCTGGGAAAAGTCTTGAGAAAATGAAGGAGAAGAGTGCTCCTTTTATAGGGAAGCAAACTAGGGTTTAGAGGTCAAGACATGAGGTAGAAAACAAATAATTTTGACTTGCCCAAGTTTGCACAAAATGGAGCATTCTTCCAAAGGTTAAAGAAGAAAATGAGCTTTGTTACTATCTTGAAAGGGCCTTTGAAAATCAGTCAAGGTAAGATGGACAATCAAGTGAGGACATTTTAGAGGAACAAATTTGGAAAGAAACAAGTTCTTCTTTCTAAAAGCCATGATAAAAAATATTTCCACTTTGAGTTAAGTCCTTTTGAAAGATGCCAATAGAATATCCTTTTCTTAAACAATAACCTTTTACAAGATTCAAATATCAGAAATTTGTATTTCAAAATAGAAGTTAGTATTTTCGAAATATGAATATTTTGAAAATGAAGACTTCTTCCAAGTGACACGAGTTGAAGCAACGGTCTGGCTGACTGTTGCCTTAGTAAGCAAACTGTTGTTCAACAACAGTCTTGCTTACTGTTGCCTTAGTACTATACTCTCTTACCCTTACATAAGTGACTCTTAATTACAACACAATTCTTGGGTAGCTTCATCAACACTTCTTGACCTTGAACATTGATTAATTCTTGATTGGGGAAGAGGACTAAATCCTGAAATGGAACATCTTAAAACATGGTTAAACATAGGCATGTCATCATCAATAAATGTGTTCTAACACTTTCCCTATAGATCCCGATCAACATCTCATTCGCTCCTAAGTATTCTATCGGACCCTTATGGAAATAGTCATGTAGGACACCGACACGCAAGATTTTGCACCATGAACCCTCGACATTGTATTCTCGTTTCACCCAGATTTTAAAATCAGCCGAAAAATCAGGTTCCCGGAAAACGGTGTAATTGCAATAGGACAACGATAACATACCATGGTACTCAAATATACCGAACACACCTGAGCCAATGTTTACGAATTCTTCAGGCAGTTCCATTTTTGCAAATTTTTCTTCCGCGACATCAAACAAAAGCAAGTATTCGCCAAGGGAATAACTGAACTCATTTCTTTTAGTAAGAATCAGCCAATAAATAACTCCATTATGAAAGCAGTGTGAAGAGGAAACATTATTGATTGAGTTATCAACCAAATATTTAGCGGAAATTGTCCTCCATATTCGTTCCTGAACAGAATAAACCTCGACGAATGGCGTATTTGCATCCAAATAACTAATTTTCACCACACGATGGTCGTACATACGATAATCATAGCCAAATCCCAACAAAGAATTATTTCCCGTAAATGTGGAGTTAGGAAGTTTAACGGATTTCTTAATCAAGGGATTCCATATCAAGATACGGTCACTCGGGTTAAGATACTTAGATTCAGAGACGCACAATAAACCATTAACAGGCCCAACAAAATAAAAGGAGGACAATGATGTTTGAACTCTCAAATCACGCGGTACTAGAAAAGGGCAAACTGAGGTGTGGAGTGTATTACCTTGTTTCAACATATCTAAATCACGAAAGAGACTAATTTGCTCAAATCCTTCGGTGTTTGAACTCGCAACAGTCTCTTTGTACATAATTAAGGAATTTGCATCGTTTCGAGTGTAATGTTTAAGGTGTGCAGCCATAAAAGAAGGAGAAACTATAAGGGAATGCCATGATTTGCAAACACAACGACATTTGCCTAAGGTTTTTACAGGGAGTTCCTTTAAGATTTCGAGCCATATGTCATTACATAGACATGGATTTACGTCCGACATTATTATTTATTTTTAGTAGATAGAACAAAAATGTGAGAGATAGATCGATAGATTGAGAAACATCAGAGTATTTAAAGTAGTAGAAGGAACTAAAAGGACTTTTGGTTTACTCTATGTGTGAAGAGGTTGACAATCTTGACATTGGAAATGATCAAATGAATAGTTTTAATCAATAAATAAGTGGATCCTAAATAAGTTCCAGTTATCTCATCTTCATTAATTTCAAACAGACGATCCAAATTCTCAAATAAGTGACGTTTGGGTTGTAAATTCTCATCATCTTCAGTAGAGCTGATCAAAAGCGGGCTTGGGCCGGACATGGGTTGGGCCTAGCTGCTAAAAAAATGTCCAGCGGGCCGTATTTTATAGCCCGAGCCCGCTAAGCGGGCCATTTTTCATTGTCCGTACCCGCCCACTTCAAGAGAGCGGGCCGGCCCGCGGGCCTGACTAAAAAAAATACAAAAATTAGTGTTTCTATTAAAACACGAGTTAGTTATCGCTACATCCTCCTAAATCTTAACAATTGTCTTTAAAAGCTTACTCTTAAAAAAGTATACTAATTTTCAATAGATAAGTTTACTAGATTTTGGAAAAAACACAAGTTTGGCAATGTTCTACTACAAACATCAAAAGTTCATTTTTGCCTCCGTATTTATGCGGCACTATTAGCGGTTACATACACTCCCGTTAGCATGTCCATTTTCGGAGAATCTTTATACGACAAGTGTAAATACCGACAATCTCTCACTTATACGTAAAGCATAAATATTCATTTGCGCTACCTAATTGGTCTAGAGTGTACAAATTGTTATAGAAATAAGCACGTACGAGGATTGAGGGTTTGAGGACTTTTATGAGGTTACTATTAATAGCGGGCCTAGCGGGCCGCCCATGGGCATTTTATTTAGTCCAAGTCCGTCCATTTATTCTAGCGGGCCTAGTTTTCTTGTCCGTTACCCGTTTAATTTTTGATTTTTCTTGTCCAAGCCCACTATTTTAGCGGGCCGAACGGGCTGGGCCGAACGGGTCGGGCCGCACTTGATCAGCTCTAATCTTCCGTATACAATCCTGCATAAGATAATTGCGTATAAGACTCGTAATCAAATTAAAAATGACAACGAAACTAAAATGATCTTATAATGTACGGGAGTATGATTTATTTCGTCGTCACAATGATAATTAACCGATGAGTAACTTTTTCATATAAGAAAATATTGCTTCATGTAAAAAAAAATCTTAACACATAGTGATATATTCGCGAGACTTAGAGGTGGCAATCGGGTCGGTTGCAGGTCGGGTCAAAGCGGATCGGGTCATATCGGGTTTGGGTTATGTCGGGTCAGTAACGGGTTCGGGTCGGTTCGGTTCATGTCGGGTCATTAAAGGGTGGCAAGTCGGGTCGGGTCATTAAAGGGTTAGTGTCGGGTCAGGTTATTAGCATATATTATATCTTATATATTTTGTTTTAGATAGTAACTAGTTTAGGACCCGTGCAAAGTTGCACGGGCGTGTATAGATTGTATATATAAACTTTTCGTAGATTCTTAGATTTACAACATTGTATTGGTTTCTTATTTAAGGTAATTGATTTCCCATATGTTACATAGAAATTATATATACTTGACAATTACAAATGCAAATACAATACTTCTATAACAGTATAATCTACAGATTTATATAGTATTAATTTTTTTTCAAAATTACATTAGTATTAAGAGAGTATTAATTGTAAAAAAAATAGTTACACTTTTGTTGTATATCATGCTTACATTCGTCGTATCTCATATCTTTGATTAGAGCATGCATATGCCGACATATTTACACCTATGTTAAAGCATGTTAATAATTTAAAATATCGACAAATTTTACCATATAGGATAAGTTTTGAAATGTTTGCAAAAAAAATTAAAATTGAAATGAGGACAAAATAAAAAGTAGAATTACGAATTAAGTCAAAACAATATCAGTTAACGTATGCACTTGAAAACTTGGAATAAAAGGAAATAACGCTTATGAGACTATGAGTTACACATTATGATATCTCTAGAAATTATTTTCTATTTGATACTAATCAGAATATGTAAGTGACCATACTAAAACTTCTTTGAGCTTTTGACATTATTTTACGACCCGTTAATCGCGAAACATATTTGGTCTTTATGTCCCATAACATTACTCGTGTCTCATATCTTTTGATGCACACATTCAAAAGTCATAAACTAAGTTGAATTTATTTTTTAGTTTCAAGGTATTCAATATTTGACAAATAGAAATTGGTACAAAATCAATTTGAAAATAAATTTGATGTTCATTTTTGTTAACATGGTGGAGTCATTTTATAGTCAATATTAGTCGTGTTTGAGTTAGTAGATATAAATTTGTTGATCATTGTGGGCCATTTGATTAGTTGGCTAATGAATTTTGGTAAAATTATGTTTAGTATGAGGTGAGTATTTACGCGAGAAATTAAAAAAGATATTTATGATTTGTGTTTTATTATTTATAAGACATAAGAAATAAGAAATTACTCACTTTTATCAATGTAAGTAGAAAGTAGACTGGTAAAAGTGACCAATTTATAAGAAATAGTGAACATTTTGTGTAAAAATGATTGTTTTTTTTAAGTAGTCACTGCTAATAACAAAATAGTGGTAACTTTTAATATCAAAAGCTAAATTTTTACCATAAAATGGTTACTTTTATGTGGTCCCACTATATTAGGGTATCACATCATAGTATAATTTGTGACTGAGAATTAGGCCCTTGACACTCTAGAATGTAGACCCTTTATTCATGTTCGCTAATGTTAAATATACATCCAATCAAAACTCTCTAATGCATACCCTTTAATCCTTTATTAATGTTTAAACAATGTCATCCTACTCATAATCAAATTTCATTCGTATAAATTGCTTTAACTAATAAAAAGTTTGAGGGAGATCGGAGATAGCCTCTGATAACACCATATTTTACGGATTTTTACCCACATTTAATCTCTTATTCTTTTTAATTTAATAACTCGAGTTAGCTTTACCGGCCCATTTTTGTTATATATCGTCTATTAGTTGATTAATTTTAAATAATGTTATTTTCTATTATTGGCTAGTATTTTGGTACTGCTTCCACCTTTTTGTCACGTAGGTACGGAATTAAGAGAGAACGAAATGGTCAAGACGGTTTAAAGAAAGGCAAAAAATAAAAAGAGTAAGATGAAGAATTGGGCCATCTATTTTCCTTTGGTCCGGTGTTCATCTCGTTTTCTCGAAAGTGAAAGTAAGGCCAGGGAAACACAAGTGGGCTGACCACATGCTCCTTATTCTTTGGATGATACTCCATTTTGCAAAAGGTGGGTGCTGGACACGTGACAGAGGACAAAAAGGAGGGAGCTCTTCAATTGGGGGTTCTGTAACTGGGCAGCCGTCTTTGGGGCTAGACAGAGAGCACGAAACAGAGAGGAGAGGAGTAGATTAGTTTAGAGTAGATTTATATTTGCAAAGAAAACAATCAAAAATCCTCATTTCTTTACATTTCTTAGTTTAATATAGTTAGTAATTTATGGTTTACAACAATTGTAAGATGGATTTCTCATCTTATTCTTCCTTAATTCAAGATTGGGTATAATTTCTTTCCTTCATTTCTTTTATTGTTATTTAGTTTATTATCATGTTTTTAACTACTTTAATCATTTTGATGAGTTAAAGTTTTAGTCTTTACCATGTTTAGTGTTAATTTATTAATGTTTAGTCATTAGATTAGTTAAAGTTTCAATCTTTATCGCTTTATTTTGTTAAATAATATGTTTAGAGTAATTGTTAATTTGTCTTGTGTTGAACTAGTAATGAGTAGTGAGTAATTTTCTCATAGGGTTCGATTAGTCCCAAACATGTATTGTTTACATGTCTAAATTCCAATTTTGATTAGTTGTTGGGTAATTGGTTTGGGTTAATTAAAGGATTTGACTTGTTATGTTTCACTTGGGATTGTTGTTGACTTTTGACCATTGACCGTTGACGGGAGTTGACTAGGTTAGGAGTCGGACCACCTCACTTAGACTAGTCGCCAACTTGAGTTGAACCCGGGAGGGAGAACTTGAGAAGGGTGCCTTTAATTTTCGGTTTGAAATCGACCCTTGAGAGAGGGAGTGGGATGACCGGGAATCTATCGTAGTCTTAATGACCTTGACCAATATTTGAGTTGGGGAAATCGAGTCATGAGCCCGGGAGGGAGTTGAGTCGATACTACTAGTGTCCTATTATGAGCCCGGGGGGGAGTTAATAGGCGAATTAGAGGCGTTTTCCCCTTGACTATTACCCTGACGATAAATTAACGGGATTTATGATGGTAGATGAGCATGTTAGTGGATAAATCGGACCTTAGGCTTTCCTTATTGCTTAAATCTTTATTTCATTACTTGTTTATTTAGTTTAGTAGTCTTAGTTAGTTTAATTTAGTTAATTAATTTAATATCAATCAATCTCTTGATTCGCGTAGCTAGCTTGTAATCTAAGACAAAACTAGTACTCAAACTTGATCTCCTTGTGGTTCGACCTCGACTACCCTACTACATTAGTTGAGTTATTTGTTTGATTTGGGGAGTGCGACAAACCCACTATCAAAATGGCGCCGTTGCCGGGGAGATTAACGGATTGATATTAGTTGAGTTTTAGATTTGTTAGGCTACGTATTTGTTACTTGAAACTTGTTGCATGTTACTTAAGTGTTGCATTACTTGTTTTCTTGTGACTTGTCTCTTATTTGTCACTTCTTTGAGCACACATGACAATGTCTTGCATACGCGATCATTGTAGACCAAACCTTACTCATATTAACCGACCAATTAATATTGGGGTGGTGGAAGTTGATTATGAGTTTGATATAGGTCTTATTGAGTTGATTCGGCAAGATGTCTTTTGTGGTTTTGATAGTGATGAAGCAATTGACCATTTAGAGACTTTTGAGGCAAATTGTGACCTTGTCAAGAAGGAGGGATTATCGGACCAAACCATTAAACTCTTACTTTTTCCTTTTAGTCTTAAGGGTGAAGCTAAGAGATGGTTACGTTCTCACCCTTCTAGCACCTTTTGCACTTGGGATGACTTAGCTCAAGCCTTTTTAAACAAGTTTTACCCTCCCTCTAAAACCGCCTTTAGGAAACGTGAAATTTATAATTTCGAACAAGGCGAGTTTGAGACTTTGAGTGAGACTTGGGATAGGTTTAAGGGTTTGTTGAGAGCTTGTCCCCACCATGGTATTTCACCTTGCCAAGTCATGCTTATTTTCTTTGATAATTTGCTTCCTTCTCTTAGAAATTTTGTGACTATATCATCCGGAGTAGGGGCATTTGATAAGTTAAGTGTTGATATGGCTAAAGATTTAATTGAGAACATGGCTTATGCCGATGAGAATCGAAATTCTATTTGGGCTACATTCAAGAAAGGGCCACAAAGTAGACTTAAACGTAATGATTATTCTATGTTTGATGCTATAAGTGGAAATGTGGACTTCTCTTCTTATGTGGATGTGCCTTATGTTCAATCTCATGTTCCTAATCTTCATGCTCCCCTTTCCCATGACATTATGAATGATATGCATGAGTTTTCATCTTCTTATGAATCTTGTGGTGATGTGAAACATGATCTTGATACATGTTCTTCTTATACATCCATACCCTTTGAGAAGATGAATGTGATGGATGATGATGATGATATGTGCTTGGGTGAGACAAATAGTCTTCTTAGTGAAAACTTTGAGGATTTTGAAGAGGGTTTTAAGCCTTTGAGAGGTGAAGTTAGTGGTGAAAAAGAATATGCTTTGAGTGAGAAAGAATCAAGAGAATATTGTTTTGAGGAGGAGGGTGTCTTTAATGATTCTTGGGATAAGGAGATCGTTGTCACTCTTGATGATAGCCTTGAGGTAAAGAGGGATGATGATATTGTTGATGTTGACTTTTTAGGAGAATCTATTTTTCAGAGTTTCCTTGAGGAAGCAACCGCGATTACCCCTATACTTGAGGATGACTCTCTTATTCCCATTGTTTTGCATCCACTTGACTTTCGTACCTCTTCACTTAAGCACATGCTTATTGAGGATGATTGTGAGAATCCTACCAAAGAGGTTGTTTTGGCTCCTTGTTTGACATTTAATGATTATTTGAGTGGGAATCTTGAGGATAAGAGTGAAGAGGAAGTGAAGGGCAAGGAGACTAGTGAAGTTTCCAATATTGTTGATCGTCCAAGTGTTATAGGGTTTGATCATCCTCCTCCCACAAGAGAGGACATATTTTACACCATTGAATTTGAGAGTGAGGTGGAGAATGATCAAATCCTCGATAATGTGAGGAAGCTTAAAGATGTGAGCTTGGTCGATAATGAGAAGGATATGGGCGGCCTTACCCATAGGATTTGGGATCCCGGTTAGTTTTGGGACCAAGCTTAGGTTTGGCGGTATCCTTAAAACCGCGCTTCTTGGGAGGCAACCCAAGCTTTCTTTTTATGCTCTTTTTCTTTTTGAAAATTTTTCCGAAAATACAAAAACATATTTTACCTTTCTTATTTCCTTCCTACACTTGGTACATTGAGGACAATGTACATTTTAAGTGTGGGGAGGAGATTTATTCCTAAAAATACAAAAAAAAAAAGTTGAAAATTTTCAAAAATTACAAAAACATGCTTTTATTTATTTGCATTCCCTTATGTGAACGAATAAGTGTGGGGAGAAAACTCCCCTAATATGTGTATATATTGTTGCTTTTGTGTAATAAAATGCATAGGTACATTTGGAACATCGGAGGCATATGCTAAGGAGTAAGAAGACGCTTGGTATAATCGTTCCTATCTCTTCTCCTTTCTCCCTCTCTTTTCTCTTATTTATAATTGAGGAGGTTGGGCTTTGTATGTTGAGGAGGATGTTCCAATTTTGGAACTTGGTGATGTGTGCCTATGTGTTGCTAGGGTTAGATTGCATTAGTTTACTTGGCATATAGTTTGATAGTTGCACTTGCATTATAACATGTATATACTAGTTGCATCCATGGCATATAGTTGCATTAGGGGAAATGTTTTGGAAAAGTGCTTAATTGGGAACTTTGACAAGAGCAATTAAGCCATTGCAAATACTTTTTCAACTTAAGACTTTGCCTACTAGAATGGAATTAAAATACCCTAGGTTGTGTCATCCTAGTATCTTTCGACCCATGACCCAAAGCCTAGTCAAGGGTTTGCATGTGAGTCACCTATCCAACCCCGTGATGCGATATGGACTTGGTTAACTTGTCTTGGTGACCTTGATTGACTTGGCGGTATGGCAACCAAAAAAAAATATTTTTCATGAATAAGTTTAAAGTGCTCATTTCAAAGATTTTGTGATGTGGAAACTTTTTAAATGCCAATGATACCTTAAAGTGTTTTTAAATGTTCAAATTTTGTGAAGATAGTTGTTTTGATGGAGGCGTACCACTTCGATGTGCTTTGGAGAGGGATCCATTGAATTGGGCCCCCACACGGTTGTGAATTCAACCGCCCAAAGACAGAGTGACTATCACCCCGAAAAGCTATTGTCTAGAGGTTAACCGGTTGCCTAATAAGCGATTGGCGAAAGCAAAGGACATTAGCAAGGAAGGGACAAACCCCATCTTAAAGTTTCGAAATGTGAAATGCAGAAGTTGAAATGAGGTCAAATTTTGAATGATAGTCAAATCCACCTTTTTGTACAATGACTTGAGCACTTCATTCCCAAAAACCTTTTTGTTATGCCACCTTGTCGAGTTTGGAACGATCCATGACCTTTACTTTTGTAGAGAATTCGAGGCTTGTCATGTCATATGCCACTAGTTTCATGGGGATCATCATTCCACGCCATCCGATCGCCGTTGACGAAAGCATTTGGAAATTGAGGACGAAAGTAGTCTAGTTTAACACCATTTGGAGGTGATTTGGTTCCATTCTCTTAGACTTAGTGGTTTGTTGAACTAGTATTTGTGACGGAGTATATGCCCTTATATTTGTTCCCTCTTAGTTGACTCCGCCATTTAGATGAGGAAAGTGGTTATTCATTTTGTTGATGCATCCTTATTTGTTTCTTTGTGCCTAATTATTGGATGTGTCAAAAGTTTTGTGCAAGACCTCACTTGCCTTGCGAGTTTTGTTTTTCCCTCATGAGCAAAACTACGTGAGTTGAAAGGGCGTTGAGTGCGCTAAAACTCATTCGGCTATTATTAGTTAAATAACTAAGTGATGCTTATATCGTGCATTCACTTTTAGTATTTGGGGTCCGATTTGACTAGCATTGTTGACCATTCTAGAGCTTACTCGAGGACGAGTAAGAGCTAAGTGTGGGGAGATTTGATAACACCATATTTTACGGATTTTTACCCACATTTAATCTCTTATTCTTTTTAATTTAATAACTCGAGTTAGCTTTACCGGCCCATTTTTGTTATATATCGTCTATTAGTTGATTAATTTTAAATAATGTTATTTTCTATTATTGGCTAGTATTTTGGTACTGCTTCCACCTTTTTGTCACGTAGGTACGGAATTAAGAGAGAACGAAATGGTCAAGACGGTTTAAAGAAAGGCAAAAAATAAAAAGAGTAAGATGAAGAATTGGGCCATCTATTTTCCTTTGGTCCGGTGTTCATCTCGTTTTCTCGAAAGTGAAAGTAAGGCCAGGGAAACACAAGTGGGCTGACCACATGCTCCTTATTCTTTGGATGATACTCCATTTTGCAAAAGGTGGGTGCTGGACACGTGACAGAGGACAAAAAGGAGGGAGCTCTTCAATTGGGGGTTCTGTAACTGGGCAGCCGTCTTTGGGGCTAGACAGAGAGCACGAAACAGAGAGGAGAGGAGAGGAGTAGATTAGTTTAGAGTAGATTTATATTTGCAAAGAAAACAATCAAAAATCCTCATTTCTTTACATTTCTTAGTTTAATATAGTTAGTAATTTATGGTTTACAACAATTGTAAGATGGATTTCTCATCTTATTCTTCCTTAATTCAAGATTGGGTATAATTTCTTTCCTTCATTTCTTTTATTGTTATTTAGTTTATTATCATGTTTTTAACTACTTTAATCATTTTGATGAGTTAAAGTTTTAGTCTTTACCATGTTTAGTGTTAATTTATTAATGTTTAGTCATTAGATTAGTTAAAGTTTCAATCTTTATCGCTTTATTTTGTTAAATAATATGTTTAGAGTAATTGTTAATTTGTCTTGTGTTGAACTAGTAATGAGTAGTGAGTAATTTTCTCATAGGGTTCGATTAGTCCCAAACATGTATTGTTTACATGTCTAAATTCCAATTTTGATTAGTTGTTGGGTAATTGGTTTGGGTTAATTAAAGGATTTGACTTGTTATGTTTCACTTGGGATTGTTGTTGACTTTTGACCATTGACCGTTGACGGGAGTTGACTAGGTTAGGAGTCGGACCACCTCACTTAGACTAGTCGCCAACTTGAGTTGAACCCGGGAGGGAGAACTTGAGAAGGGTGCCTTTAATTTTCGGTTTGAAATCGACCCTTGAGAGAGGGAGTGGGATGACCGGGAATCTATCGTAGTCTTAATGACCTTGACCAATATTTGAGTTGGGGAAATCGAGTCATGAGCCCGGGAGGGAGTTGAGTCGATACTACTAGTGTCCTATTATGAGCCCGGGGGGGAGTTAATAGGCGAATTAGAGGCGTTTTCCCCTTGACTATTACCCTGACGATAAATTAACGGGATTTATGATGGTAGATGAGCATGTTAGTGGATAAATCGGACCTTAGGCTTTCCTTATTGCTTAAATCTTTATTTCATTACTTGTTTATTTAGTTTAGTAGTCTTAGTTAGTTTAATTTAGTTAATTAATTTAATATCAATCAATCTCTTGATTCGCGTAGCTAGCTTGTAATCTAAGACAAAACTAGTACTCAAACTTGATCTCCTTGTGGTTCGACCTCGACTACCCTACTACATTAGTTGAGTTATTTGTTTGATTTGGGGAGTGCGACAAACCCACTATCAGCCTCTAAATAAGTTACTGATATAACATTGTACTCATTTATTCGTTTTCATGACCATTATATAATTATATTATTAATCATGACTTGAAACGACTCTTTAACTTTGTATATATTCTTATAATAAGTATACTCATTTTATTTTTAACCATGTTTTCACCTGTTTTATTGCCCGTGGTACTGTTTTGTATTATAATTATAAAATAAGCTCGTAATAAATTTAATGTGAGACCTTCTCTAAAGACATTTACCCAATGCTTCTCAAATCCAATTTGTTAGTTGTTAGATTATTCAATTTACTTGTGCAAGAAAATGGGAGATGCTATAATAACATGATAATCGAACATCGGCAACAAAACATTAAGTTCATAGTAAAAAAAAATTAATCAAGAAAATACTATGACAATTGTTATTGTTTTATTAATTAGTATAGATAGTTAGATTGAAAGTTATGAACACTTCAACATGAGTAAAAAACTTTAACAAATAACTATTCACAACAGTTTAAAAACGTAAAAGGAATGATTTTGAGACTAACGATTATCTAAATTGCATTATTAAACAATATTGTCTAATTGAGTAAAAACACGATGTTTGAAAAATTTAAATTCATGCCAAAAAATTGTATATACTATATAGGATATGAAAATTATTTAAAAAAGACCACAAAATTCTAAAATTAATTATGATATTATGGAGACCTTATAATATAGAGAAGTTAGTAAAACAACAATAAAATATGGTGGTATAAATCTTATGCTAACAACATAAAATAAATTTTATATATTGAGTATTTAGTTAGTGGGCCTATTTTTAAGGAATCCTAAAATCTATGTTAAATGTGGAAGTGAGGTTTTGGAGGGAAAAAATATGTTATTGTTGTTGTTTTATTATTTTATATAGATTTTATGTTTAAATAATGGGTAGGTGTATTAATTGTAATTTTAAGTGAAAACCAATAAGATGAATGTCAATTTGATGTTATTTAAACCACTATTAAGCTAGTTCATTATCGGGTCATCTATCGGGTTGAGAAAATATCGGGTCACGGGTCAGTTTGGAAAAAATAAGGCTGATATCGGTTATCGGGTCGGGTCGGTTTCAGTTCACCCAATTTTCGGGTCGTGTCGGGTCGGATCAGCTTTTGCCAGCTCTAGCAAGACTGCAAGGTAGAGCAGAGGACGATTTTGAACAAACATGAAGAATAGAGTCTTTAACTCTATTGGAAATAAAAACGAATTTACTGAACCAATCAATCAACACAACGGGGTGACAATTAAAATTGGTTCAATTTAGATTATCTGGAAGTACCTTCTGAGTTCATCGTTGGTGTAAGCATCGGTGTTTTGGTCGAGCAATACAAGACTATCAGTAAACGCAGCAAACTTAGTAGATTCATCTTGGCGAAAACCAAACTCAATAAATTGTCTATCCATAAAATCATACATCATCAACATTCCATCACTTTTTCTAATAAACCCAAATATCTCACCGTTCCTCGATTTCCTCCCCAAGTACTCAATCGGACCAATATGCGTATAATTATCGAGTTCAACATTCAATATCAAGCACCAAGATTCGTCGTCTTTAACCCAAACTCGATAAATCACATCAGAAAATGAATTGTCGAATATAACACGATTCACGTACCAGGACAATGATAACTTAGATTTATACTCACAAACGCCGAAGTTACCTAACCGCAAGTCTACAATTGCCTCAGGCAATTCTATCGTTTGAAAAGTTTCTTCGACCACATCGAATAAAAGAATCCATTTGACAAAGCGAACAATTCTATCGTTTATAAAGCAAGAAATTTTCTCGTCTTCTGAACATACGAGCTAGTGAATAACCCCATTTATAAAGCAATGTGAAAAGGAGACCGAATGAATCGAATTATCAACTAAATAATCCGTAGGAATAGTTCGCCATGTATGTTCCCAAACCGAGTACACCTCAATCAACGGGCTAAGCTCGTAGTCGCCACGCTTATAACTGATCTTAACCACTCTATGATCATTTCGTTTACTATTATAGGCAAATCCCAACACAGAAGTTAGTCCAACCAAATCATTGGTAGCGGTTATCGACTTAGGAAGTTTAATGAACTTCTGAAGCAAGGGATTCCATAAAATGATTCGACTTTCTGGGACTAGATAAGGGAAATAGAATAGCTAATTTTTTCAAACAAAAAACGATCACAGTCTACAATAGAATAGCTAATTTTTTCTTTTCGTTTGATTTAGCTAATTTGTTACAACTCTAAATTGTGGTCAGGTTCAAAGTAGAAGTCTGTAGTTACGTAGTGTTTTCGTTGTTGATTCTCACTTCTAATTGTTAGACGATTTCAACATCAGCGACTTTGTAGGGTTGTTGATTAGTAAGTTCAGAAGGTTCTAAGAATCGAATCACACAATTTTGGCGCCCAAATTATGCATAAGTAATAATGAAACTTAGAGAGAAAATGCAAAAATTTCAAATTTGATCCATTAGATGATTTTGGATATACCTTTTGAGTTATTCGGTAGTGAAATCTTCAATCTTTTGGTCGAGCAATGCAAGACTCTCCGAAAAAGCGCTGAACTTGGTAGATTCGCTTACACGTAGACCAAGTTCCGTAAATTTGTAAGTCTTAGGATCATAGGACACCATCTGTCCAGTGCTTACCTTAACGAACCCAATCAATTCCTTGTTCGGTCCCAAGTACTCTACTGGCTCGTTATGACTATAGCCATAGTACATACAAACATTCAAGATTTTGCACCATGAATTCTCAACGTTGTAGTACGCTTCACCCAGATTTGACATTTAGCTGAAGTATCCATCTCGAACAACATGTAGTCACAAAGAGAGACTGCTAACATACCGTGGTACTCAAATATACCGAAATCATCTGAGCCACTACTCGTTTCAATTTCTTCAGGCAGTTCCGTCTTTGCAAACCTTTCTTCCGCAACATTAAACAAAAGCAAGGATTCGCGATTTGAAGAACTCATTCCCACTTTCTCATTAAAAGTCGGCCAATGAATAACTCCATTACAAAAACAATGTGAAGCGGAAACAATTGTCATCGAGTTATCAACTAAATATTTAGCGCAAATTGACTTCCATGTTCGTTCCTGTACCGAGTAAACCTCTACAAATGGCGTGTTTTCATCCAAATGACTAATTTTAATCACCCGATAATCATTCCTATGACAATCATAGCCGAACCCCACCACCGAATATCTGTCCTCAAATGTGGAATTCGGAAGTTTAATGGATCTCTGAATTATAGGATTCCATATCAAGATATTGTGTTTCGGGGTAACATAATTACTATCCGAGACGCACAACAAACCATTAACGGACCCAAGTAAATAAATTCGAGGTAGAATCAAAGGGCAAGTTGAGGTGTGAAGTCTATTACCTTGTTTCAACATATCTAAATCAAGGAAGAGACTAATTTGTTCAAATTCTCTGGATTTTGAATTCTTAACAATCTCTTTGTACAGAATTACGGAATTAGCATCGTTTCGAGTGTAATGCTTATGGTGCGCAGCCATAAAAGAAGGCGAAACAATGAGAGAGTGCCATGATTTGCATACACAACGACATTTGCCTAAGATTTTTACCGGAAGATCCTTGAATATTTCGAACCATATGTCTTGAGAAATACATGGATTCACGTCCGACATTTTATTTGTGTTTCCTACTGATGAACTTATTTGATATAAAAAACAAAAGGAATATATATGAGAAAGGCAAACTATATGTTGGAAAAACCCTAAACGGCCGTATCACTTTATATGGGATTTAGAAAGACTAGTTTATTGGGGGAGTTGTGAGGGACTGGAATGGGCGTTGGGTTTATGGGTGGACGAGTCGTTGCCTTGCTCCTAACCCCCTTGTGTGTGAACTCTATGCCATTAGGGAAGGAATTAAGTACGCGATTAAGTCCAATGATACTTTCATTATTAGCTCGGATTGTAAGGTTGATGTGACTTTTATTTGCTCTAACATCACCCCTTTGTGCCCTATTTCTAATATTATTATGGAGTTCATGGATTACTTAAGAGCCCATCCATGTTTAAAGATCCTATTCGAAGGAAGATTAACCAACTTGGTAGCTGACTCTCTTGCTCGATTCTCGCTCCTTGATCGGTCCTCGTGTGACGGATCCTTTAGTTGGCATAATGCACCGGACTTTGTTGATTCTATTTGTAAAATTGATTCGGCTACTGTAACTTTGTCCCCTAACCCGCCCCCTTAATGTACTCTACAAACTTGAACTTCGTTATTTAATTTCATGCCCCTTTTCGCAAAAAAAAAAAGACTAGTTTTACACCCGTGCAAACAATGCACGGGCTGAGGGTGTAATTCTCACTTTTATTATTGTATTTTATTTTTTTATCACTCATTGTAAGATTTACGTCGAAAGCATGTTCAAAACCGATTTATAAAACCTTTGTTCAAACCTTTTTACGGATTAATGGGAGATTGACGTCGAGAAGAAACGCAACAACAGCTGCGCCTCTTCGAAGGGCCACAGCATCTGTACGTTGTGCATCTTCCTGAGGTTGCCGCAATTCCTGCTTTCCTTCTTCTTCTTTCGTCTTCTGTTAATTTGTCTATTTTCTCTCGTGTTTTCTTGTTTATTTCTTATTTCGTTCGTATGATAATTTTAATATATAATTCATTAATAATTCATCGTCTTTTAATTCCCGACTTAAATCTCAAGTAATTAATATTTGCGGGTTTTCGTCATTAATTCAAATCTGGGTTTTAGAGATTCGATCATCAATATCAAGTCTCTGGAATTCGACATTTGATATATGTTCATCTGTTTGTCGTCGTCATCGTCATCGTCAGTAGTTTGACATTAATGAACCCTAATTAGTTAGCTTAATTCACAATTAATCTTGTAATTAGCATTTAGTTTGTTATAGTTAATTTGAGTCTGTCTTTTATCGTTTTTATGACCAATTCGTATGTAAATAATCCATTAAATCACTTCTACTTGAGTCAAGTATCAATAATCGATCATTAAATTCATCAACGAACATTAACAATATGCAGTTCCGGCTTCACAGCCAGAACTCACCTCAGGAACAGACTCAGTGACCACTGCGCCTCTTCAAAGGGACGCAGCTCTGCTGCGCCTGTTCCGGGTTGAGTTCTGCCTCTGAATTTCCGTTCTTGCTTTGACCTAATTCATTAGTTTACGTATTAATCAACTAATATTCGTATTATCACCCTTTAATCTGTTCGTATTTTCTAAACCAATTTATTTTCTCCTTTTTCTCAAATCATCCGTTTTAAATGTATTTTCGACGTAGATCAATTAACCAATTGTAATTATTGTAATTTCAATTATTGTATTTTCTCGTATTCTTTATTATCGTTTGTTTGTATGCTTTCACATGTAATCAACCCTAAATCCCTACTTCAACATAAATGTATGCTAAATTACATGTTCACCGACTTAGTTAATCTTCACATGCTAGGATTAATCTATTGGATGTTGCATTGCATGCATATAATCGACAACATATCAAGTATAGATAATTTCCCTAATCATTAGTAGAGGCCGCTATCGAGGCGGGCGGGATTAGGTGTTCGATCAAAAGAGCTTCCTAATACGTACCCTCACCCCTTACTCCAGATCTATGTGAACATCCGTGTTCATTGGCATCCACGAGAGTCATTCTAGACATAGAATGCTAAGGGTAACGAGTTCTTGGTGTCTATGTCATTACTTTGTGTCTTGACATGACGCGAAGTATTCGAACGGTTTCCAATTTTCCACAATAAATTGGTGGCGACTCCACAAATGCAAACACTTGTTCTTTTCCCAAGCGACCCCGTGGGCCCGCGTCCACAAGTACTCCCACCACCCCAAAGATCTACCACAATACCTATCGGAGAGGACCCGGTACACCGTCAGCGGAGGAGTGTTGATGAAGCTTGAACTACCCTTGAGCTAGATGAGATTCGAGTAGATCGGACCAAATCACCTCTTATATTTGCCACTCACTCACTCACTCGAACTCTAACTCTCTCTTACTCTCTTTATGGTTGTTGAACACTCTTGCTCTCACCAATTTTGGATTCTCGTCTGATTTGCTCTCTCTGCTCACTCGTCTAATCTCTCTGCCTATTGTCCAAAAAACAAGCCACTAAAGAGTACCCTACCTCTTTCTCTTGGGTTGTCCACAGAAGGCCACGTGAGACACAAAATAATTTTTGGTCTTTTCCGTTTTTCCAACACAAATAAAATACTAGACTACTAACTAGTATTTACAATACGAGGTCTCTTGTGTTTCGAGTTTGGAGAGAATTATCCCAACAAAGGTGAAGCCGATTTCAACACCAGATACCTAACTATTGTCTGATTCATCAAAACTAATAACTTAAATTCCAATTCTAGTACAACGATAAATGATTCAATTACAATAAGCTTTGTAATCATCGGTGTTTTGGTCGACAATACGAGACTCTCAGTAAATGCAGGAAACTTAGTAGATAACAAAACAGAACACAACTTTGTTCAGTACTAAGATAGTTCATAGTTGTCGACATAATAGAACTTGATAAAAGCAAATAAGACAACACAAAACAAAGCCCGTCTTAAATGAGAATCTGTGAATTCGGCATCCAACCATTTTCCACGTGTCATGCCAAAAAAAAGGGCACCATGCTATTCGCCTGAAAAAATGACCAAAAGAACAAAACTATTTAGGTAGCAAACATTATTATACTGTATTTATCAGCTAAGCGAACTGACAAGGTGGCAACTAAATACGGAAAAACTGTTTTTAGCTATTTAGGCTGTTTTAGATGTACCTTTCGAGTTCATCAGCAGTGAGATCGTCAATCTTTTGGTCAAGCAATGCAAGACTTTCCGAATAAGAACAGAACTTGGGTGAGTCAGTATCACGAAAACCAAGTCCTGTAATTTCCTCAGTCTTAGGATCATAAGACACCAGCTCTCCGCCGTCAAGCTTAATAAACCCGACTAATTCGTCTTCTCCCAAGTATTCAATTCGGCCAATTTCATATTCGACAAACAAGATTTTGAACCAAGAGCTCTCCACATTATAGTCTCCTTTCACCCATATATGACAACCTGCTGATTGCATGTCTCCCCAAAGGGACACCGATAACTTACCTTGGTACTCGAATAAACCAAACTTACCGAATTCAGCTATGTACAATTTTACCAGCAGTTGTTCAGGTAATTCCATCTTTGTAAATGTTTCGTCCGAGACATTAAACAAAAGCAACCAAGTGGCTTTATTACAACACCAATGAATTACTCCATTCAGGAAGCAATGTGAAGAAGACACCCAAGTGATCAAGTTGTCGACCAAAAAACTAGCACAAATAATCCTCCATGTTCGTTCCTGAACCGAATAAACCTCTACCAATGGCGTGACCGTACCCAAGAGGCTAATTTTGACAACACGGTGATCATTCCTCCGATAATCATAGCCGAACCCCAAGGCAGAGTATTTACTCGTCAATGTGGACTGAGAAAGTTTAATGGATTTCTGAATTAAAGGATTCCATATCAAGATACGGTCTCTTTGGCAAGAATCACTTAAATCAGAGACGCACAACAAACCATTAACGGAACCAACAAAAGATAAGTAGGACCACGTCACATAATTAGTCACATAATTAGGTTCGAGAAAAGGGCAAATTGAGGTGTGAAGTCTATTTCCTAATTTTAACTGAGCTAAATCACGAAAGAAAATAAACTGCTCGAATACTTTTTTTTCCGAACTGATGATAAGCTCTTTGCATAGCATTAAGGAATTGGCTTCGTTTCGGGTATAACTGTCAAGGTGGGCAGCCATAAAAGAAGGGGAAACAATAAGGGAGCGCCATGATTTGCAAACACAACGACATTTGCCTAGGGTTTTTACAGGGAGTTGTTTGAAGATTTCTAACCATATGTCTTCAGAAAAACATGGATTTAAGTCCGACATTTTTAGTAGAACGCAACTCGGTGTAAACTAGAACAATCGACACCACAATTTTAGTACTAAATTGAAAATAGTAAGGGATAGTAATAAATTGAAGTTACCCTTGCCAAATTAGTACCTATTGAAAGGACCCGGTACGGTTATCAGAGGAACGTTGATGATGTAGCTTGAACCACCCTTGAATTAGAACCGATACGAGTAGACTGAACCAAAATGCCCTCGTGTTATTGTCACTCTCTCAGTCAAACCCTAACAATCCCTCTTTTACTCTTTTATTGATTTTGCGGGATTGAATGGGAAAGGGGGAATATGAATGGGAGATGGTAAAAGTAGAACCGGTGAAATGGGTCATATCCGAATGACCGATTCGAAAAGATTGATCCGAGACTTAAAAGTGATCTGAACATGATTTGAAATTCGAATTGGCTTGACATGAACTTTGATTGACTCAATGATACCCGATCTAAAAAAACCTGACCTATAATTAACCTGATCCAAAATGATTCAAGTGACCCAAAATGACCCTAATTGACAACTAGTAGATCAGGCAAAACGGGTTAACAGGTCGGACCAATTCGGGTCGGGTCAGTTCAGATCTCTCATAATATCAGGTTATTTCGGGTAAAAAATTGCCCGAAATTTAATGTGATGTTATCGTTAACTGAGCTGTATGCATCGTTGTCAGAATCCCGATTTGATTCTATGATTCTACGATTTTACGATCCAAAAATGCTTGACCGATCCCGTATCCTACGATTCTATCATGTTTGTAGAATCTTACGATCCTATCTATTCGAAATTTTCTAGAGGTAGGATCATAATACATTCTACAATCTTACGATACCACGATCTGACTCCATAGTAAACATATTAAAATATATTTTTATATAATAACATCGTAAAATCCAAATTTCATGTAATTTGTAGAAACATGTTCATGAAATGATACTAAACTTATTAATTATCAATATTTTGTGTATAAGTAACTGTTTTGATCTTCAATTATATATTTTTACCAAATAAAAAACTATATTTAATGAATTTGTAGAATTTTACGATTCTACAATCCGATTCGATCCTACCCTCCCCATCTGATGAATGAACATCCGGCCCCTTTTTACCCTTTCTTTTGCTAATCTTTTGGACTACTTAGGCACGATCTTAGGCCTTTTTCTTGCATTTTGCTCCATATTCCCGCTACTATCGATTCCGGTGCTCTATTGTAGGTAATTGAGCTAGCTAGAGGAAATTTGGGAAGAAACAAGGCACAAGAGGAAGATAGCAAAGAAGGAAGAGGGGGGAAAGAAGGAGGATGACCCTGAGCCGACCAGCCGGCAGCCGGCCGACCGGCGGGCCGTCACAATGGCATATTCAAGCTTCAAAAATTGAGATTCCTCGGCGCCGGATGGGCAGCCGGCCGCCGGTCGACCGGCTGGCGGTCGCTACTACCCGTGTTTTGTCTTAATCCCCCTTTTTTGTAACCTAAGTAAGAGGACACTATAAATACTCCCCAAAAATCGTGTTTAGACACACAACCCCAGATCTGAATTTATTTCCTCTTCCAAGTTTCAAACTTTGTTAATTATTTTGTTAATCATTCCCTAATTAAGCAAGTTCTTCAATTAATTAGGGGATTGAAGTTGGGTTGTAAGAAGAAGATTGAAAGTTTATCCTTATTTATTCTATCCTAATTCCTTTCTTGCTTTAGATTGGTATTATTTCTCTTCTTATTTTCATTTGCTTACATTTCTTTTGTCCTTCAAGTTTGTTTGATTGTTATTGACAAAGTTAGCATCTTTATTGTTTAATTGTTGTTGTTTTCACCATTGTTGGACTTTTCATTGTTTATCTTTTCTTTGATTCTCTTTCCTTGGTTCATCCTTGCTAGTTGTCCTCAAAGACTTAATCTTTGAGTGGATTTGGTTAAAGATTGTGTCTTTTAGTTTGATAAACCTTGTTATTAGATTAAAATCACTTTTCCTCATAATTATTGTTGGATTCTTGCATGCTTGGTTGTAGAATTCATCTTTCATCCATGTCTATGTTTAAAGATTCTATCTTTGTTGTTTATTTAGCCTTTAGAAACATGATTAGTGAGTAGTCTCCTTCTAGGATTCGGTTTGACCCGGTATGGGTGATTTCATTAATTAATCATCATTAAGGCTAATTGTTGGGGGAAATTGGTGAGGGTAGTTTAGAGGATTTTGCATGTTTAAGGTTTGGGTTTTTGGGTAGTGTCGAATTGTGACCCTCGTCCACCAACGGAAGTTGGTTAGGTTGTAAGTTGGACACCCGAGATTTGACCTTGTAACCGACTAAGGTTGAGACCGGAAGGGAGAACCGAGGGAGGGTGCCTCTAGACTAGCGTTTGAAATCGACCTCCGGAAGGGGGAGTGGGATGACCCGGAATATGATGAGTGCTTAATGACCTTGACCATTTACTTGACCTCCTTGGGAAAATGCATGTTCTTGGGGTTGTCGGGTTTTGAGTTAGGGAGACCGGCTTTCGAACCCGGGAGGGGGGGTTAGTCGGAGTAGCTAGTTTCCTAGTGCGAGACCGGAAGGGAGGTTCTAGGCGAATTAGAGCCGTCTCCCCCTTACCTTTCTACCCCGTTTGATTAGCCGAGACGATTAATATGTGGAATTACTTATATTTGTGGGAGAACCGAGTTCTAGTCCCTCTCTTTATTTGATCTATCCTTTATCTTTAGCTTGTTCTCATCTAGTCTAGTTTATAGTCTTTAAATTTGTTAGTTTTAGTGCTAGTTTGTTACCACCCTTTTTGTTATTTTTCGACTTAGCTAAACCGGTGAATTAGAACGATTAGTACTCCACCTACTCCTTGTGGGATCGACCCTTTAAAGTGTACAACGATAAAATCGTGCACTTGCGAGGTTTAACTTGAGACCATCAAGTTTTTTGGCGCCGATTCACGGGGAGTACGGCTTGATATTAATCGTTTTTGTTCTAGTTTAGACTAAGTCCTTTGTTACTAATCCTTTCTTTCAAGTGCTTAGGTCTTTTGCATGAGTACGCGACGAAGACGAGGTCAACCAACATATCCACTTGATCGCGAAATTGAAGCCACGGCAAGAAGACTTAATTCATTAAGAAGAAGGGGTTTACTTGATACACCACCAATTGATACACCACCCATTGAAGAAGTTAATCACCAAGAAGCTACCGAAGTGTTTGAAAATCCTTTTGGGGTTTTAGAAGAAGAACCTAACACCATGGGTGATCCGGTTCCGATAAGAGAGACTATGGCTCCTAAGCACATAGTCAATCCAAGCATCCAAAGGCCAAGAATTCAAGCTAACAACTTTGAGATCAAAAATGTCTTGCTCAATCTTGTTCAAGACAACCAATTTGGAGGAAGTCCCTTGGAGAACCCAAACGATCATCTAAATGAGTTCCTTGAAAATTGTGATATGTACAAGTCAAATGGGGTCTCCGATGACGCGGTTCGCCTTAGGTTGTTCCTGTAACACCCCCATACTCCAAGTGCCTTACCAGGACCACTCAGGTATGGAGACATCACCATCTCGGCTGCCCGAGGTATGATAATCAAATAGACAAAATAGAAACAACATTTATTATAAGTGCTTTAATGAAAAGTTACAATCCTCAAACCAACTGAAAGTACATTACATTATTCCAACTACTGTTCTCAAATGAAATATAAATAAAGACTAAACTACAGCGGAAGACTCTATCGTCACGACGTGGCCATCCCCAGCTATCCAGTACCATCTCTATACCTGCTCAATATCTGCTCACCATCCCCGAATGGATCACCGCAGGTTTTACAAAACAACACCGGGGTCAGTACTAATCACACAATCAAAATAGATAACAACAATAAGGCAAACAGACAATTTGAACTGTCACACATCCACACAACACCATCTCCCATCATCATCTCAATCGACCGTCCCTTTGGACCAGCCGCCTGCCGATGGGGGACCGCAGCCGTTCCCACCTAAGCCCCGCTCATCGTACGAGCGATAACCCTGTATCATTAATGTGCACATCCTTACGTGGCGGGTTCCATAGAAGGCGAAACTAGGGCGTGAGATCACTCCCGCAAGTGACCCCACTCAGCCGAGAACGCATCTCGAGAGCCATCAACGAACACAACCACAATCACAATCACAATTACAATCATCATATCAATCAGCTAATTACAAAGACATCACCAATATCCCATTATGGGACTAATACGAGTAGGAAATCCTACGGAAAGCAAACACGCAGACGATCTAAACAGCTGTCTCAAAACGGCTCCTCTACGAACTCTCCTCCTATCACACATAACACATAAAGGCTACCAATTACTTACTACTCATAAAACCCCCAAACCCTAAATTAGGGTTTGACCAAAACTAGCAAAACATTATAAAAATTATGCTAGAAGCTTACCCTCGACGCAAGAAATCCAACGACACAAACTACAACGCAATCCGACCGTCTGAACTCCGGGAATCGTTAAGGATGCGATTAGGAAGAAGAACTGTTGCTTTCTCTCTTAAACAGGTTTTAGGTTTTGGTAAAAGTGTTTTAAAACAAAGACGAATTGGTTTAAATACCTTAATCGCATAATTAACAAAACCCGCGAAAACTCCCCCGTAAAACCGGGCGCTCGATCGAGTACCCAAGGTACTCGATCGAGTATTTCTACTCGATCGAGTGCCCGAGCTACTCGATCGAGTGCCCAACAGGTCAGAAACTATTTTGCTGCGACACTTACCCTTACTCGACAGAGTAAGAGCTACTCTATAGAGTACCCCCAAGACCATAAATACGGAGTATTACAGTCTTCCCTCCTTAAAAAGAACTTCGTCCCCGAAGTTCAAACCACAACAAAAACAAAGGTACTCCCTCAACATTCCCGACTCAACCATCAACCAAAAACATGATACAAACCCCAGACAAACATCCCGACACAACATATAAAAGGTGTATAAAACTCCTAAAAACTCTCGCGATCATCTCCTACCCCCCTAAAAGAAACAAGGTTACGTCCCCGTAACCATACATACCTGATCAAAAAGGAAAGGGTAGCGCTCTTTCATGATATCCTCGGCTTCCCATGTAGCTTCCTCGGTCTCGTGGTTAGACCATAGGATCTTAAGCAAAACTGTCTCCCCACTCCTAGTCTTTCTAACCTTTCGGTCTAGGATCTGCTTCGGTACCTCAAGATATGACAAGGACTCATCTAGCTCTAAACTCTCTGCCTCTAACACATGTGACGGGTCACTCACATACTTCCGCAGCTGCGATACATGAAACACATTATGCACTCTCTCTAACGCAGCAGGTAAAGCCAGACGGTAAGCAACCTCTCCAACTCGCTCTAAGATCTCATAAGGCCCTATAAACTTCTGACTTAGCTTGCCTTTCTTCCCAAATCTCATAACTCCGCGCATAGGAGACACTTTCAGAAGAACTTTATCCCCAACCTGAAACTCTATATCCCGGCGATGTAGATCTGCATAACTCTTCTGTCGATCCTGAGCTGCTCTCATCCTTTCCCTGATCATCTTAATCTGTTCAACCATCTCATGCACCATCTCTGGTCCTAAAACCCTTTGCCTCAAAGATGTCGTCCCAACAGATTGGGCTCCTACATCTCCTCCCATACAAGGCCTCAAACGGTGCCATACCAATGCTAGTGTGATAACTGTTGTTGTAAGAAAACTCTATCAAGTCCAACCTCTGCTCCCAGCTACCACCAAAATCCATCACACAAGCTCTCAACATATCCTCTAAGGTCTTGATTGTTCTCTCAGTCTGCCCATCTGTCGCAGGATGAAATGCCGTACTCATCTTCAAAGCTGTTCCCAACGATTCCTGCAACTCTTTCCAAAACCTCGATATAAACCTCGCATCTCTGTCAGACACTATGTCCTTAGGGACTCCATGTAACTTAAGCACGTTCTTTCGATAGGCCATAGCCAATTGTGCCTTAGTCCATGTATCTTTCATTGGAACAAAGTGAGCTGACTTGGTCAAGCGATCCACTATCACCCAAATCATGTTGTTACCTTGTTGACTCTTTGGCAAACCCACAATGAAATCCATGGAAATGGATTCCCACTTCCACTCAGGCACCTCTAAAGACTGAATCTTACCTTGTGGTCTTCTCTGTTCCCCTTTAACTCTCTGGCATGTCAAACAACGGGACACAAACTCAGCTGTCTCTTTCTTCATCCCAGGCCACCAAAACGTTTTCTTCAAATCCTTGTAAAGCTTGTCCCCACCTGGATGAACTGAATATGGTGTGCAATGTGCTTCTGTCATGATTGTCTTTTTCAACTCCTCATCATTAGGAACACACCACCTACCATCGAACCTCAAACTACCATCTGTATGTATCGAAAACCGGGACACTGTCCCTTTCTCCACCCCAGCTCTCCACTCAACTATCTTAGGATCCAAAGCCTGTTTACCTCGAATGTCATCATAAAACTCCATATGTACTGTCATATCACCCATGGCATCCCCTTTCTGCATCATATGAATCCCAAAGCTCGCTACCTCATCCCTCAACCTCATCAAAGATAGAGCTGTACACAAGGAATGTACACTCTTCCTACTCAAAGCATCAGCAACAACATTGGCCTTCCCTTCATGGTAGATGATCTCCATGTCGTAATCGCCAATCAACTCCATCCACCTCCTCTGTCTCATGTTCAACTCCTTCTGCGTGAAGATGTACTTGAGACTCTTGTGATCCGAAAATACCTTAAAGATTGCTCCATAGAGGTAATGTCTCCAAATCTTAAGAGCAAACACCACAGCACCCAACTCTAGATCATGAGTAGGGTAATTCTCCTCATAAGGCTTCAACTGCCTAGAAGCATAGGCAATCACTTTACCATTCTGCATCAACACACATCCCAACCCATTCTTCGAGGCATCGGTATAAACCTCAAAATTCTCGCTTCCTTCAGGCAATGCTAAGACAGGAGCTGTGGTCAAACGCTCCTTTAATGTTTGGAACGCCGTCTCACAACCCTCATCCCAACGAAACCTGTTCTCTTTCCTCATCAATGCTGTCATCGGTCTAGCTATTTTGGAGAAATCTTTCACAAACCGTCTGTAGTATCCAGCTAAACCCAAGAAACTCCTAACCTCAGCAACATTCTTTGGTGCCTCCCACTTTGTCACTGCCTCAATCTTCCGGATCTACTGCTACCCCATCTTTAGATATCACATGCCCCAGAAAAGCCACTTTCTCTAACCAGAACTCACACTTGGACAACTTAGCATACAACTCATGCTCCCTCAATGTCTGCAACACGATCCTCAAATGCTCCTCATGTTCCTCCTTAGTCTTAGAATAGACTAAGATATCATCAATAAACACCACTACAAACTGGTCCAAGAACTGTCTAAAGATCCTATTCATCAAATCCATAAACACTGCCGGCGCATTAGACAACCCAAACGGCATCACCACATACTCATAATGACCATACCTCGACGTGAAAGCTGTCTTTGGTATGTCCACATCTCTAATCTTCACCTGATGGTACCCCGACCTCAAATCAATCTTAGAAAAGACTGTTGCGCCACTCAACTGATCAAACAGGTCATCTATCCTTGGCAAAGGATACTTATTCTTTATCGTCACTCGGTTCAACTCTCTGTAATCTATGCATAACCTCAAAGTTCCATCTTTCTTCTTCACAAATAGAACCGGTGCTCCCCACGGTGATACACTTGGTCTAATGTATCCCTTCTCTATCGGATCATCCAACTGCTTCCTAAGCTCCTCCATCTCCTTAGGACCCATACGGTACGGTGCCTTAGAGATTGGCCCCGTCCCCGGCTTCAACTCCACGGTGAAATCTATCTCCCTCTTCGGTGGTAACCCGGAATCTCATCGGGAAAAACGTCCGCAAACTCTCCCACCACCTGGTATCTCATCAATCGTCGGACTCTCTATCCGGTCATCTCTCACATGGCATAAGATCAAAGGACATCCCTTCCTCAAATAAGACTTCAAGGTGACAGCTGCAATCAACTTAACTTTGGGTTTGACTAAAAACCCCCGGTAAGACACACTAACACCCTTAGGACCTCTCAAGGACACTTTCTTTTGATGGCAGTCTATCTTAGCTTTATACTTTCCTAACCAATCCATCCCAACTATCATCTCAAAGCCGTTAAAAGGAAACTCTAGCAAGTCTACAGGGAAGTCAACTTGCCCAACTATCAAGGATACGTCTCTAAACAACCTCCCACATGGTACAGACTCACCCGACGGTATGAAAACTTGCTCACTAACAGACTCATATACTCTCAAACCCAACTGTTTTACATGACTCGAAGACACAAACGACTGAGAAGCCCCCGAATCAAACAAAACAAACGTAGGAATACCATTAACAAGGAATGTACCGGTGATAACATGCTCATCTTCCTCAGCTGCCTTCTTGTCCATCATGAATAGCTTGCCACTGGTCTTCTGCCCACCTCCCTGGACAGTACTAGCAGATGCGGTCGGCTTAGCACCCGACCCTTGGTTGTTATTGTTGTCGTTGTTCATCGGTGTCTTCTGATAAGAATTACCGCCGTTGCGGTTTCCTCCACTCTGGTAGCTCTGACTTCCTCGGTTTGGCCATGATCCCGCCGGTCTGTTGCTCGCAAAGCTCTCGTGCGAGTCTCTCGAAAAAGATCCGGTGCACTTTGGTGCACTCATGTCTCTTGTGGCCTACGCCACCACACCCAAAGCAGGTCACCCCCCAACTATTACTCGCACTCCCACGGCCTCGCCCAAAGGACGCTCCAGCACTAAACCCAGATCCAGAAGAAAACCCCTTAGACTGATTGTGGTTGCCTTTCTTGTAATTAGATTGGCCACCACCCTCGCTCTCCGACTTCCTCTTCTCACCACCAGCCCTCTCCTGAGCCATTTCCACTAGTCTCTCAGCTCTCCCAGCCCTCTCATATGCTTCCTTCACATCAGTGAGGACTCCCACGGGTAACTTATCCATAATCTTCGTGGTTAGTCCACTCTCAAACCTCAAAGCCAAATTCTCATCACTCAAACCCATGTCCTCAAAGATATCTAGATTTCTCATTGAAGCGCTGTAGTACTCGGCCCACAGACATCTCGGCGAGTCATCTTAAACTTATCAAACTCCTCCCTCAACTTACTCCTCACATGTTAAAGCACAAACTCCTTCCTCATCGCCCCTACGAAACTCCTCCCAAGGTATAGCAGGTAACCCTTGGTTGGTATACAACTCCTTGGCACTCACCTTCACCGAATCCCACCACTTGCCAGCTGCCTCTCTCAGATAAAATGCAGCCTGATCCACTCTCATCTCATCCGGACAATGGACTAAGTCCAGTATATTCTCCATCTCCCTCAGCCAACTATCAAGACGGTTAGGCTCCTCAACCCCCTTGTATTCTTTCGGGTTAAATCTCGCAATATAAAGGCTGACTTTAGCATGGTCAACTTCCTTCTCCTTTTCCTTATTCTTGTCCTCATTCACTCTCTTCAGGGCCTCGGTAAGAGCGTCCTGGTGTTCCAACATCTTGACGATGTCATCAGTGGTCATAAGCTCAGCTCTCGCGTACAAAGCATTTCTCTTTGGCGGCATCTTGAAACTATACGTATATAAGAAAGGGTAAACATGAACATGCGTACTAAACTTCAAAACACGAAACTCGCTGCCCAGAACCTACTCGATCGAGTATCCAAACCCACTCGATCGAGTAACGGGCTACTCGATCGAGTGCCCCTATGTACTCGATCGAGTACCCAAACTCCAGAACCAAACAGACCTTCTGATCTCTAACCCACTCGATCGAGTATCTAGGCTACTCGATCGAGTGACCCCCTACTCGATCGAGTACCCCTAGCTACTCGATCGAGTGCCCCCAAAACGCGATTCTGGTCCAAAAATGGTCAAAAACCTATCCGATCGAGTTAGTCTTACTCGATCAAGTATCACTAATACGTAAAAGCTACCCGCATATTACGTCACATACTAACATGCTAAACTTTATAAAAACCACGTGATATCATAAATTATATGCTACGCATCTATTCTACTTATCAACAAAATCGATTCATCATGCTATGAAAGCCACATTGTAAACACTCAACATGTTATTCCAATCATACATTACTTTTCTTTCACATTCTCAACTTCTCCTTCAACATTCAACAATCACACTTTTCATCACATTGTTAACAAGTTAACCAAGCACACATATATTCGACAAACACTTTCCCCCCGTGACCGGTTCAAAGTTGTAGGGCGACCCCTCGCGACTTTAGGACGTCTCCCAAGCCTTTGCACTAGCTCCTACAACTTTTACCCCGGGTTCTTTTTAATTGACTCTCTACGTTCATCAAGTTCATTGGTTACAGGTTTCAGGATCGTCGCTCTGATACCATTTGTAACACCCCCATACTCCAAGTGCCTTACCAGGACCACTCAGGTATGGAGACATCACCATCTCGGCTGCCCGAGGTATGATAATCAAATAGACAAAATAGAAACAACATTTATTATAAGTGCTTTAATGAAAAGTTACAATCCTCAAACCAACTGAAAGTACATTACATTATTCCAACTACTGTTCTCAAATGAAATATAAATAAAGACTAAACTACAGCGGAAGACTCTATCGTCACGACGTGGCCATCCCCAGCTATCCAGTACCATCTCTATACCTGCTCAATATCTGCTCACCATCCCCGAATGGATCACCGCAGGTTTTACAAAACAACACCGGGGTCAGTACTAATCACACAATCAAAACAGATAATAACAATAAGGCAAACAGACAGCTGAACTGTCACACATCCACACAACACCATCTCCCATCATCATCTCAATACTGACTGTCCACTGGACCAGCCCTGCCAGTGGGGGACCGCAGTCGTTCCCACCTAAGCCCCGCTCATCGTACGAGCGATAACCCTGTATCATTAATGTGCACATCCCTTCTGTGGCGGGTTCCACAGAAGGCGAAACTAGGGCGTGAGATCACTCCCGCAAGTGACCCCACTCAGCCGAGAACGCATCTCGAGAGCCATCAACGAACACAACCACAATCACAATCACAATTACAATCATCATATCAATCAGCTAATTACAGCACATCACCAATATCCCATTATGGGACTAATACTGAGTAGGAAATCCTACCTGGAAAGCAAACACGCAGACGATCTAAACAGCTGTCTCAAAACGGCTCCTCTACGAACTCTCCTCCTATCACACATAACACATAAAGGCTACCAATTACTTACTACTCATAAAACCCCCAAACCCTAAATTAGGGTTTGACCAAAACTAGCAAAACATTATAAAAATTATGCTAGAAGCTTACCCTCGACGCAAGAAATCCAACGACACAAACTACAACGCAATCCGACCGTCTGAACTCCGGGAATCGTTAAGGATGCGATTAGGAAGAAGAACTGTTGCTTTCTCTCTTAAACAGGTTTTAGGTTTTGGTAAAAGTGTTTTAAAACAAAGACGAATTGGTTTAAATACCTTAATCGCATAATTAACAAAACCCGCGAAAACTCCCCCGTAAAACCGGGCGCTCGATCGAGTACCCAAGGTACTCGATCGAGTACCCCCCTACTCGATCGAGTGCCCGAGCTACTCGATCGAGTGCCCAACAGGTCAGAAACTATTTTGCTGCGACACTTACCCTTACTCGACAGAGTAAGAGCTACTCTATAGAGTACCCCCAAGACCATAAATACGGAGTATTACAGTTCCCCCGTTCTCTTAGGGGTTCGGCCAAGGATTGGTTGAAGAATTGTGACCCGGATTCCTTCAAGACATGGGATGAGTTGGCGTCGGCATTTTTGAACAAGTATTTCCCACCCTCAAGAACGGCCAAAGTCAAGAGTGAACTACAAAGCTTTACTCAAGAAGAGGATGAGACCTTATATGAGGCATGGGAACGGTATAAGAAGCTCCAACGGTTATGCCCTCACCATGGCATTTCCGAAGCCGAGCTAGTGAACAATTTTTACAAAGGGTTGACTCAAGACCTTAGGCTTTCATTGGATGCGGGATCGGGAAAAGGTGCCTTGGACATTTTGGGGCATAAAGCGGCAAAAGAGCTCATTGAGGAGATGGCCTCAAGAACTATGGAATGGGGAAGTGATAGGCAATCAAGAAAAGGCAAGAACAAGGATTATAATTCGGTTTTGAATGTGGAGGTTAAAGGAATGCTAGATGAACTCACCCAACAAGTTGCTTTGCTAAATTCAAAACCTAAAGGCTCCGACATGAGGCAAGTCTTGTCTTGTGAGTTGTGTGGTGAACAAGGGCACACTTCCATTGGGTGTCCCTTGATTGCACCCCTCCAAGAGGAATGCTATGACCAAGCAAATGGAATTTGGGAGTCCACTAGTGCAAGGCAAGGGTTCAACAATAATAACAACAACCAATTTGTCAACGGAAAAAGAACTCACCCTTTCTTGTCTTATGCTTCACAAAACATTCAAAATCCAACCACTTCCCAACCTCAACAACAACAAAGGTTCAATCAAAACTCTCAATTCCAAAGACAAATTCCACCCGGTTTCCAAGGGAAACAATTCATCACCCAAAACCAACAACCATTTGGGGGTTTCAAGGGGCAAAATTTCAATCAACAACAAAACCAAAGTTTCCAACCACAAAACCAAAACTTCCAAACCCCTCAAAAACCATCTTGGGAGCAAGCTTTTGAACAATTGGTTATTGCAAATCAAAAATCCGACTCAAAGCTTGATAACCACATTGCCGCACAAAACCGGGTAAATGATGAAATCCGAGCATCCCAAAAGGCTACGGAAACTCATGTAGCCCAAATTTCTCAACAATTGGGGCAATTGGCTCAAAATCCGGGGAAGTTTCCGGGTAATACGGTTAACCCAAGGGAAGTGAATGCGGTATTTTTGAGGAGTGGAAAACAATTGGAGGAGGTTGAGAAATCTCCTAAGTGGAAGAGGAAGAGGGTGTCTAGTGAAGTAGTGAAAGAGCACCCGGTTGAAGTTGTGCAAGAAGATGAGATTATGGTGGAGAAGTCTAAGGAGGTGGAGATGGTTGACCCTCCAAAGCAAGATGAGCCTATTGCAACTAAGGCCAAAGAATGTACTCCACCACCAAGGGAGTATGTAGCACCGGTACCCTTTCCACAAAGGCTTGCAAGGCCTAGGATTGAAAAGAAATATGAGAAGTTTGTTGAGATCTTGAAGGGAATGAATGTAACTATTCCTTTCCTTGATATGATTACCGAGATTCCATCTTATGGCAAGTTTCTTAAGGAACTTGTCACTTTGAAGAAGAAGAATGGAAAGGTGCAAACCATCAACCTCTCTAAGGAATGTAGTGCTATTCTTACTCACACCAACAAGCTCCCAAACAAGCTAGAAGATCCGGGTAGCTTCTCTATCCCTTGTTCTATCCAAGGGGTGGCTATTAAAAGAGCATTGTGTGACTTGGGGGCTAGTGTGAGCCTCATGCCACTTTAAATATTCAAGAGGCTTGATTTGGGAGATTTGAAACCTACTAGAGTTTCGCTTCAATTGGCCGACCGGTCGGTTAAATTTCCCATTGGTGTGATTGAAGATGTACCCTTGGTTGTTGGGAAGCTTGTCATACCATGTGATTTCTTTGTTATGGATATGCCCGAGGATTACAATGTGCCTATTATTTTGGGGCGACCTTGTCTTGCCACCGGTGGGGCTATGATCGATGTGAAGAGTGGCAAGCTATCTTTGCAAGTGGGTGAAGATAGAGTGGAATTTGAACTCCACAAGTCCATGGAGGCTCCATCTCTAGGTGACACTTGTTGCATTGTAGACATTCTTGAGAATCCCATGGAGGAGCATGACCCAAAAACTTCCTCTATGAATCCTTTGGAAACTTGTCTAGTTAGTGGGTATGAGATCGATGACAAAGATATTGAGACTCTTGCATATGTATGGATGTTGGATTCGGCTCCAATTCATGAACAAGCTCCCAAATTTGAAGTGTTGGAAGTCGGTAAGAAGGAGGAGAGTTCCACGCCTCCTCCTACGGTTGAACTTAAACCTCTTCCTTCTTCTTTGAAGTATGAATTTCTAGGTGACAATTCCACTTTTCCCATCATCATCAATAGTGCACTTGATGACACCCAAACCTCAAAACTAATTTCTTTGCTCAAAAGGTTCAAGGGTGTCCTTGGGTACACTATTGGTGACCTCAAGGGGATTAGCCCCTCTTTGTGCACTCACAAAATTTTACTTGAAAATGAGGACGCATCCTCAATAGAGGCACAAAGAAGGCTTAATCCCATCATGAAAGAGGTTGTAAGGAAAGAGGTCCTTAAGCTACTTGACGCGGGCATTATCTATCCTATTTCGGATAGTAGGTGGGTAAGCCCGGTTCACGTAGTTCCCAAAAAAGGAGGGATGACGGTAGTGCGAAATGACAAGAATGAATTGATTCCTACAAGGACGGTAACCGGGTGGAGAATGTGCGTGGACTATAGGAAGTTGAACAAATCCACCCGGAAGGATCACTTTCCCTTACCGTTCATGGATCAAATGCTAGAAAGATTAGCTCAACACAACTATTTTTGCTTCTTGGATGGCTATTCGGGATTTTTCCAAATCCCCATCCATCCAAGTGACCAAGAAAAGACCACCTTTACTTGTCCATTTGGCACCTATGCATATAGGAGGATGCCATTTGGGCTATGCAATGCTCCCTCTACCTTTCAAAGAGCTATGATGTCAATTTTCTCCGACTTCATTGAACAAGAAATGGAAGTTTTCATGGATGATTTCTCGGTTGTTGGGAAAAGTTTTGAAAGTTGTTTAATGAATTTGGAGAAAGTTTTGAGCAAGTGTCAAGAGTCTAACATTGTGCTTAATTGGGAGAAGTGCCATTTCATGGTACAAGAAGGTGTTGTGTTGGGACACATAGTGTCCAATCGTGGAATAGAAGTTGATAAGGCTAAGATCGAGGTCATAGCTAGTCTCCCACCTCCCACCAATGTTAAGGGGGTGAGAAGTTTCCTTGGACATGCGGGTTTTTATCGCCGCTTCATCAAGGACTTCTCTAAGATTGCGAGACCTTTGACCGAGTTGTTAGCCAAAGATACTCCTTTCGTATTCTCTAACCGGTATCTTGATGCTTTTAATAGGTTGAAGGAAGCCTTGACAAGTGCTCCAATTATACAACCTCCGGATTGGAGCTTGCCGTTTGAGTTAATGTGTGATGCAAGCGATCATGCCTTGGGCGCGGTTCTAGGCCAAAGGAAGGATGGAAAGGTGCATGCAATTCATTATGCAAGCAAAACTCTTGATGATGCTCAAACAAATTACTCAACAACGGAAAAGGAGCTCTTGGCCGTGGTATTTGCTATGGAGAAGTTTCGGACCTACTTGGTGGGAGCTAAGGTTATCGTGTTCACCGATCATGTTGCTTTGAGACACTTGCTCATCAAGAAGGAGTCCAAGCCTCGGTTGATTAGGTGGATATTACTTCTCCAAGAATTTGACATGGAGATTAGAGATAAGAAAGGAGTTGAAAATGTGGTGGCCGACCATCTATCCCGGCTAATCAACCTCAATGTTGACAATGGGCTCCCTATCAATGATTATTTTCCCGATGACCACTTGTTGTCTCTAAACTTGGGTGAAGCACCGTGGTATGCGGATATTGTCAATTATTTGGTCTCCGGGATAATCCCTCATGATTATGACTACCACAAGAAGAAGAAGTTCTTTCATGATGTGAATCACTATTATTGGGATGATCCATGTTTGTATAAGTCTTGTGCCGATGGGATGATAAGAAGGTGTGTTCCAAGAGAGGAAGCTACCTCCATAATGAGCCAATGCCATGACTTACCTTGCGGTGGCCATGCAAGTTCCAAGAAAACAGTCGCTAAAGTACTTCAATGCGGTTTCTTTTGGCCGACTCTTTTTCGGGACGTTGCCTTTTATGTTAAGGGATGCGATAAATGCCAAAGGAGCGGAAATATCACGAGGAAACATGAAATGCCAATGAATTTCATGCTTGAGGTTGAGCTTTTTGATGTGTGGGGGATTGATTATCAAGGTCCCTTCCCATCATCGTTCGGAAATGAGTACATAGTTGTGGCGGTCGACTATGTAAGCAAATGGGTTGAGGCGATCCCGACCAAGACTTGTGATGCTAAGGAAGTGATCAAGCTACTTCAAAAGATCATTTTTCCAAGGTTTGGGGTCCCGAGAGTCCTCATTAGCGATCGTGGTACGCATTTCGGAGAAAGAGCTTTAGAAGCTTTGTTGAAGAAGTATGGTGTGCAACAAAGGAAGAGTCTTGCCTACCATCCTCAAGCTAATGGGCAAGCCGAGATTTCAAACCGAGAGTTGAAGACTATACTCGAAAGGACCGTGAACAAATCAAGAAAGGATTGGTCCTTGAAGATTGATGACGCTTTGTGGGCTTACCGGACGGCCTTCAAAACACCGATCGGTACTTCACCATTCCGATTGGTGTATGGCAAGGCTTGTCATTTGCCGGTTGAACTTGAACACAAGGCATATTGGGCCATCAAGCATCTCAACTATGACTTGAAGACGGCCGGTGAGAAAAGACTTCTTGATTTGAACGAATTGGAAGAATTTAGGCTAGAAGCCTATGAGAATGCTAAGTTGTACAAAGAAAGGACAAAAAGATTTCATGACAAGTGCATAATTAGAAGAGAGTTCAAGGAGGGTGAATTAGTTCTTCTATATGATACCCGTTTGAAGTTCTTTTCCGGAAAATTGAGGTCGAAGTGGACCGGACCCTTCACCGTTGTCCGATCTTTCCCTCATGGGGCGGTTGAAATAAGCCAAGGAGATCGAACTTTTAAAGTGAACGGTCAAAGATTAAAGCACTATCACGTTGGCAATCCCGTCCAAAAGGAAATGAATATCCTTGAAACCTTTCTAGTGAATTAAGACTTTTTCGTCCTTAACATGAAAATTGTTGGCTTGTTTACTTGGTCGAGCCTACGACATAAAACAAGGGCGCTGCATGGGAGGCAACCCATGGAATTTGTATATAGCTTGTATGATAGTTGGGTGATCTTCTTTTCATCCACTTTTGAAAGTCTGACGGAGGGAAGGAGGGACGGCGGCCGGTCGGCGTACCGGGCGCCGAGGCGTTCAGAATTTTGGAAATCGAAAAATTTAAAAATGAAGCAAGGATGACCGAGGGCCGGCCGACCGGCGGCCGTCGGCTGACCGGCGCCGAGACATAGTGTTTTTGACACTCAAAATTGATTTTTGAAAAAAATAATGCATGACCGAGGGCCGGCCCACCGGCAGCCGGTACCCAGCCGGCTCACAGCCCTTTCTCCGCGGCCTTTATATTCTTTCACCCACCCAAATTCTCACCACTCTCTAAAAATCACTCTCTCTCTCTACATTCCCTCAACACAAAATCCTCTCTAATTCCCCACTCAACCCACACACCATTACTCTACCTTCCCAACTACCTTGAAGATGGCATCCAAAAGGACAAGGGCGGACACGGCTAGGGCCATTGAGGAGTCGGCTCAATTCGGGGTTGCTCAAGTGACGGATTCTTCGCCGGATCCCGACTTCCCTAATCTTGTCTTCGCATCCGGGGCTCAAAAATGTAAGTTCCTCTTATTCATAAATCGTCCCATTCATGCTACTAAATTCATTTGTAGCCAAACTATGAAGGATTTAGGGATAGATACCGATGCCAAGAAATTATTTAGGGGGGTTGGAATGGGATTCTTGTATACCCTTAAACGATTGACTTACCCTTGCCTTACTTGGGAATTCTTGAGCTCGCTTCAAGTGGATAAAAGGAGAAGTACCGGGGAAATTGTTGAAATTAGGTTCCGTCTTATGAACCGCAACCATACTATGACCTTGAAGAGGTTTGGGAAAGCTTTTGGTTTGAATTACATGGACTCTTATAGAGAACCCGCCGACTTTCATTACTCTAGGGTTTGGGAGGCTATTTCGGGTAAGCCCGATCCCTCGGTTGGGAAAAGGAGTGCCAACTCTATTCATTTTCCGGCTATAAGGGTTTGGCATCGATTTATGGGTTGGACTATCTTTGCTAGAAGTGAACCGTGGTCCGTGAGGACCGACGAACTAAATATCCTTGGCTCTTACCTTTTCCAAAAGCCCAAGCCGTTTCAAATTAACATTGCTCACCACTTTGTGCTCCACCTTCGGAAATTGGCTAATTTCCCGGATCAAAGTGTGGGGATTTTTGTGGGCGGGATGATCACCCAATTGGCCAAGGATATTGGTGGGTTTGATGAGTCTTTGTACAACCCGGTTCAAGAGCCTAATGTCTTATCAAAATTCTACTTGACCCACTCTTTGGAATGGTTCAAAGTTGACCCCGCCGATAATCGTGAATATTGGCAAATCGATGACAAGGATTCAATTGTCCTTCCAAACACTAAGGAAACAACTATCAAGCAAGACCAAACTAGTTACCTCCTCACGGTACATGAGCGTGACCACACCGGAGGTGCCCGGCAAACACTTTCTCGGCGAGAACGCCATGGCCCGACCTCGGAATCCCACCCATCCACTTTTACCTCTTTGCCGCAACAATTTGACACTCACTCTATGCCTTCCACGTCTCAACAACCGAACTATCAATACCCTCCCCTTGACCCAACTTTGGTAGGGTACTTTGACAACTTAAACTTGGCGTTGGGTGAAATGAAGAGTGAAATGAATACTCGGTTTGACGCGGTGAACCAAAGGCTTGACCATATCTACTTTAACCAAGGAGTAGGGAACTACCCTATTTATGATGATTATGCCCGACGCGGGTTTGTCACGAGGGATGGGCCGCACCCGGATTACTTCCAATGGCCCACCCACGGATACACCGCTCCGACTATTCGTGGAGGGTTCCACATGCAGTCGGATTACTTCGGTAACCCGGCCTTTCCTACTCCCGTGGTTCATCAAGAGAGTGGTGAGTGGTTTAGTGGAGTGGCTCCTACATTTCATGGTGACGCGGGGGCGTCGGGGTCCGGAGGAGGGTGGAATTTGAGTACCGATGATGATGTTATTCGTGACGCGGGCGATGATGATTTCAATTTGGATAATGATATTGATTTTGAGAATTGAGTTGGTGAAGTGGAGAGGGTACTTCCAAATGCGAGCTCTTGGCAATGGTGGCTTCCTATGCATCTCGTTCCTTGACTCTTTGTTAGTATTTCATCTCTCCATTTCTTGAAGATTTGTGTTATTTCTTGTTGGTTGGAAGAGTAGAGTGGCTCTTGGTACTACCTAGCCTTGCCCCATCATAAGGCTTTTGCTCCCATTTGAAAATCCAAAACCTTCGGTATGCTCCCCATATTCAATCCAAATTCTCTTACTCATGTTTAATTTCTAGCATGCATTTAGTTAGAAATTCATATAATTGCATTCATATAGGATTGCATTAGATTTCAAATTTGTAATATATTGTCACATATAGCTTGCATTGTATTTCAATATAGCATATAAATAGATCACGCATTGCATTCTTAATTAAAAACCACTAAAAATTTGAAAAAACAAAAAATCACCAAAAACACGTATTTTATTTTCGAATTTCCTCCACACATTTATTTCCATAGGAAACATGTAAATAAATAAGTGTGGGGAGGAAATTCCACCAATAAAAAAAAAATACAAAAACATGTTATTTCTTTTCAACTATTCAAAAATCCAAAAACAAGTTCTTTTAATTTTCCAACTTGCCCTCCCATGTAAATGAATAAGTGTGGGGAGGGCCTAAAAAAAAAAAAAAAACCAAAAACATGCATTTTAATTTTTCAAAAACAAAAATCCCAAAAATATGTTATTTTACTTTTGAAAAATCCAAAATTCAAAAATACGTTCCTTTCTTTTTCTCTTCACTCCCTATGCTTTTGTCCATTGAGGACAATGCACATTTCAAGTATGGGGAGGGAAATATCCACTTTGTGAATATTGTTTATATTTGTTCATATCATTATACACTTGGAAATTTAAGAAAAAGCAAGAAAATGCCAAAAAAATTGAAAAATTTCTGAAAAATACAAAAATATTGCATTGTATATATATGTTTGGCTAACCTTTAGCATGGACATCGACCATTTGAGGCAAGAAGGAGCTAGAAGTCGCTTGGTAAACTCGTTCTAATCTCTTACTCCTTTACCGTTCTTTCTTTTTGTATCTCGTATATTTGAAGGAGAATGGGAATTTTGTTGCCTTGGGTGTCTCCTTGGGAGACCATTTGGATTGTTGGTGTTGATGTGTTGCTAGGATTAGTTCAAGTTGTTGCATGTTTTCCTTATGTTCATTTCCATATTTCGCATGCATTTGTCCGTGTATATACATGTTTTTCAAATTTGAAATCTTGCATCCGTTTGTAAATAAATGTTTTGCATGAACATGGTCTAGGAAGGGAACCAAGTGCCCCCATGATGAGCTATTGTGCCCAATTGTGCCTTCCCCCTTCCCGTGACTCGCACCCGTGACCTCTTAGTTAGCCTAGGGAAGCGGACTTGACCAATGAGTTTAGACCGATCTTGTGAGACCTAGGACCGTAGACTAGACCTAAGGCTCGACTTAGCTACTCAAAGGTAAAGGTAGAGCCTCCTAGGGTGGGCACATTCATACCCCGCCCTCATTTAGGTTTGAGAGTAGGCCTCCTCGCAAGGCGTGTCACATCTAGACGCACAAGTGTGTCATTGCGTCCTTAGACTATGAAATTGCATTACGTTTTTGTGCACATGATATGAAGCGAAAATCAGTTTTTATGAGCCTCACATAGCCAAATAGCCTTGTTTTTTCCCCTACATCGTTTCCCTTTTTGATTCACCCCCTTTGAGCTTAGCATTTTCATTTGGCAAACCCACATAAATAGCTACATTCCCATAACCACCCTTCCTTAATCAAGAATTGGTCGGTTTTTGTAGTTGTGTTGTAGGAAGTGATTTGGGTCGTGACTGTGGATGGCTTGCACGTCCACTTGGGTCGGATTTTGATGTGAATTTGGTTTTGTATATAAATAAGAGGTTTTGAAAAAGAAATGAAAAACAAAATATAAAAGTGAAAAAGTCATGAAAAATCGAAAAAATGAGTTACTTGTGTTGTATATATGTTGTCAAGAAAAGAAAGAGGCAAGCAACACCCCTCCTCATCATTAAACGGGGTAGAAAAAGCCGTTGCTAAATAAAAGGGCAAATTGATGTTTTTCCAAAATGAGTCGGGTTTACACATTTTTTGCATGGCTGGGAAACCCGAGCCTTTGTTACGGTGTAGACGTTACCATTTGTTGAAATAATAGGAGTACTTTTGAGTTTTTTCCAATTTGAGTTGGGTTTATGCAATTTTTGCATAGTATTGGTGATCCATGCTATGTTAGGGCATAGACGTGTCTCATGTGTTGCAATAAGAAATGGGATGTGTTGTGTCGATGGTTCTTGATTTGAGCTCCACATATCCAAACGGTGCTTGCACCAATCCCGTTTCGACCTTCTCCTTAGCCCCGTTACAACCCTTTGCTTCATATTGTATGCATTTTTATCTTTGTTTGCATTTCATTTGACATAGGACGGTCCTACACATTAGATTGCGGGCACATCTTCGCTAGTCGAGTTAGGAGAGTGATTTCGGTTACTTTTTGTCACAAAAATCACCTTGTTCTTTCAATGAGCGACGGGTGAAAACCGTGAGGATGTCGTTGCCTAGGTCCCTTTAGTCATGGGTCTTTGGGTTGAATCTCGTGTCGGTTTAGTAATTCTCGGCGGACTTGCTTTCTTCCCCTTTCCCCGCTCTTGAATTTGTTTCTTGGGCATTGGTCACACAAGGGTTGCTTGGGCCATGCTTAGGGGGTTGGCACCTCAATTGGCACTTCTGAGACGGTACTCCCGACCAAAACCGTGTTTCATTGCTTGAAAAATCCGGCCACTTAGATGAGGAAAGTGGACCATTTTTGAGATGTATTCTATTGCTTGATCACGTGCTTTCACGATAGATGCATCGCCATTTTGTAGCAAGACCCAACTTGCCTTGCAATAGGGCACTCTTCCCTCATGGGTGTCAAATTGTGAGTTGAAGGGGCGTTGAGTGCGCTAATACTCGATCGGCTTAGTTAGTAGCTTAGTTGAGTGATGCTTATATTGTGTACCCACTCTCCGTATTTATCTTAGTAGTGCCTTGTACGACGGTTGAGGACTTACTCGGGGACGAGTAAGGACCAAGTGTGGGGAGATTTGATGAATGAACATTCGGCCCCTTTTTACCCTTTCTTTTGCTAATCTTTTGGACTACTTAGGCACGATCTTAGGCCTTTTTCTTGCATTTTGCTCCATATTCCCGCTACTATCGATTCCGGTGCTCTATTGTAGGTAATTGAGCTAGCTAGAGGAAATTTGGGAAGAAACAAGGCACAAGAGGAAGATAGCAAAGAAGGAAGAGGAGGGAAAGAAGGAGGATGACCCTGAGCCGACCAGCCGGCAGCCGGCCGACCGGCGGGCCGTCACAATGGCATATTCAAGCTTCAAAAATTGAGATTCCTCGGCGCCGGATGGGCAGCCGGCCGCCGGTCGACCGGCTGGCGGTCGCTGCTACCCGTGTTTTGTCTTAATCCCCCTTTTTTGTAACCTAAGTAAGAGGACACTATAAATACTCCCCAAAAATCGTGTTTAGACACACAACCCCAGATCTGAATTTATTTCCTCTTCCAAGTTTCAAACTTTGTTAATTATTTTGTTAATCATTCCCTAATTAAGCAAGTTCTTCAATTAATTAGGGGATTGAAGTTGGGTTGTAAGAAGAAGATTGAAAGTTTATCCTTATTTATTCTATCCTAATTCCTTTCTTGCTTTAGATTGGTATTATTTCTCTCCTTATTTTCATTTGCTTACATTTCTTTTGTCCTTCAAGTTTGTTTGATTGTTATTGACAAAGTTAGCATCTTTATTGTTTAATTGTTGTTGTTTTCACCATTGTTGGACTTTTCATTGTTTATCTTTTCTTTGATTCTCTTTCCTTGGTTCATCCTTGCTAGTTGTCCTCAAAGACTTAATCTTTGAGTGGATTTGGTTAAAGATTGTGTCTTTTAGTTTGATAAACCTTGTTATTAGATTAAAATCACTTTTCCTCATAATTATTGTTGGATTCTTGCATGCTTGGTTGTAGAATTCATCTTTCATCCATGTCTATGTTTAAAGATTCTATCTTTGTTGTTTATTTAGCCTTTAGAAACATGATTAGTGAGTAGTCTCCTTCTAGGATTCGGTTTGACCCGGTATGGGTGATTTCATTAATTAATCATCATTAAGGCTAATTGTTGGGGGAAATTGGTGAGGGTAGTTTAGAGGATTTTGCATGTTTAAGGTTTGGGTTTTTGGGTAGTGTCGAATTGTGACCCTCGTCCACCAACGGAAGTTGGTTAGGTTGTAAGTTGGACACCCGAGATTTGACCTTGTAACCGACTAAGGTTGAGACCGGAAGGGAGAACCGAGGGAGGGTGCCTCTAGACTAGCGTTTGAAATCGACCTCCGGAAGGGGGAGTGGGATGACCCGGAATATGATGAGTGCTTAATGACCTTGACCATTTACTTGACCTCCTTGGGAAAATGCATGTTCTTGGGGTTGTCGGGTTTTGAGTTAGGGAGACCGGCTTTCGAACCCGGGAGGGGGGTTAGTCGGAGTAGCTAGTGTCCTAGTGCGAGACCGGAAGGGAGGTTCTAGGCGAATTAGAGCCGTCTCCCCCTTACCTTTCTACCCCGTTTGATTAGCCGAGACGATTAATATGTGGAATTACTTATATTTGTGGGAGAACCGAGTTCTAGTCCCTCTCTTTATTTGATCTATCCTTTATCTTTAGCTTGTTCTCATCTAGTCTAGTTTATAGTCTTTAAATTTGTTAGTTTTAGTGCTAGTTTGTTACCACCCTCTTTGTTATTTTTCGACTTAGCTAAACCGGTGAATTAGAACGATTAGTACTCCACATACTGATCCGATAATGGATAGCTTCGATGGTTCGTTTTGTTTGCTTGGTATCTTACATTGGACCGTCTGCATCGAATATTACCAAGTGACAAATCTACAATTTATCTTGTTATCTTAGTTAATAAAGGGAGTCTTAATTTAGCTCCTTAGCTTCCTGTTTAATTGCCACTAATAAGGAGTCTTAATTTAACTTAAATAATGGTCTTAATTAGCTCTTTTAAGAGGGACTTTTCAGTGCCTTTGGTTGCTCGATCAGTCGTCCTCTTTAGGCTATTTATAAGCCTTGGAGCTAAATGTAAAGGGGTATTCAAAAAAATGATAAGATAAGAAAACTTGTGTTTTTATTGTTTTGGGAGTGTAGTTTACATACCAAAATTCAGTTAGTTTTCGATGCGATTCGAGTCTAACTAGATTGTTTCTCAATAGGTCTTGAGTTCAATCAACCCCATTGACAAATTATAGGTCTAGTTTGTCAAATATCCTTACAAATCAGATCGGGTCGTACCTAGTACGTTCGGATCTTGTTTGTTCTTTCTTTGTTTCCGCTGCACTCATACAAGTTTTATTCTCTCGAGTAAAATTCGTATCACATACTCCTTGTGGGATCGACCCTTTAAAGTGTACAGCGATAAAATCGTGCACTTGCGAGGTTTAACTTGAGACCATCACCATCGATTCAAAGTAAATCCCGATCCTAACAACATTGGCTGTATGTAATAGTCTTACATAGTTAGAGGGTTACAGGAAATCATTTGGCTCATTGCACGTAGTACAAAAACAAATATCACATTCGTCATCAATGAAAATTTGAAATGTGAAGGCGATTTCAACGATTTTTTTGGCAAATTGAAGTTAATTAGCAAAATAATTAGGAAATTGGGGTTCATTCGAAACTATTTTGCCCCAACGGTGTCCACGTCATCACTTTCATTTTTTTTCCAACTTTTAGGAAAAGTCGCTGAGTTTCTTAGCGGCTTTGTCTCCTTATCATTTTTCAGATAATAAATGCCATTAGTTTATGAAAAAATAGAGAAATAGGGAAGCCGCTAAGTTTCTTAGCGGCTTTAGTGGTTATTCATTTCTAGAATAGGCTGTCATCAGTGTTTGAAGGTGACGGTTTTTGAAAAAAAAATTAAGCCGCCGCTAAGAAACTTAGCGGCTTAACATAAAAACTGGAAAAAAATAAAAACTGATGACGTAGACATCGTTGGGCAAAATAGTTTCAAACCAACCCCAACTCCCTAATTATTTTGCTAATAAACACAAATTTGCCAAAAAATTCGATTTCAACACCGGATACTCAACTAGTCCGATTCATTCAAAACTAATAACTTAAATTCTAATTCTAGTACAATGATAAACGATTCAATTACAATACGAGACTCTCAGTAAACGCAACAAACAAACTTAGTAATCATTCGAGACCTGTATCGTAAATGTGGAACAAACCTTAAACTATCTACCGATGAGGGGATCCCCCTACTACTAAGAAAATAAAAATTCTCTTAGTTTTACCTCCAAAAAGCATCTAGCTAAATAAGGTAACAAGTAATTTTTTTTTTCATTACATTATATCTTTTCAATTAATATATTCTTATAATTAAACTCTAATGTTTTAATTAAAATTCATATTTATGACTTTTTCATTAAAATCCATAATTTATTATGCAATCATTTTCAATTCTATAAATATTATTCTTTATCAGTTACACTCTAAAATTACGGAAACCTACTTCTTATGCAGTCTTTAACATAATTATTGTCATCACTTACACCTTAAAATTACGTAAATTTATTTTTTATTTTATCCTTCATCCGTTACACTCTAAATATGGTGTATATTTTAAAGGACGTAACAATTCTAATGTATTTTTTTAATTAAAAAAAATATATTAGTCTACTTATTCGTAAATCATCTTTTTAAGTGTGTGGTATACTGTTTTTACCTGTTTTTTTATAAGGTTTATATGCGTTTTAATTAGACTACATTTTTACATCACTTAATTGAAATTTAATATCATAAATTAGTTTCATGCAATGATATAGCATTATAGAGTTAATTTTTATAGTAAAGTAATATAAAAATGGTTTAAGACAAAAATAAAGAAACTTTCATTTTCTACCTCTTACTAAGATTATATTAGTACATTATAACATTAAAGGTACAGTTAATTTATGCAATTAATTTAATGAGAATGTCTCTTTATAAAACAAAACTAAAAAATACCGTGCTGTAGCACGGGGATCTACACTAGTGAGAGATTAATTAAATTAGCTAGAAGTTACCATCTGATTGAGTTGAGCATAGAGTCATCAATAAAAATGGCTTGAATTCTAATTCTAGTACAATGATAAACGATTCAATTACACTACGAGACTCTCATTAAACGCAGCAAACTTAGTAATCATTCGAGATCTGTATCGTAAATGTGGAACAAACCTTAAATTATCTACCGATGAGGGGATGAGAGATTAATTAGCTAGAAGGTACCATCTGAGTTGAGCATAGTCATCAGTATAATCGGAAATATCTTGGTCGAGAAAGACGAGACTTTCAGAATAAGCACTTAACCTCGTCGTATATTGAGTAATTCGAAAACCAAGCTCCTTAAGATGACCATTATTCGTCATATCCAAGTACATAGCCCCATCACTGAATTTCTTGGTAAACTCGATTAACTCGCCATTCTTATCCTTATAATGCAATGGGAGTGTATGAGAAAGACCAGGTAACGGCATAACATCCATGATTTTCAACCATGAAGTCGCATCATTGTATTCTCGCTTCACCCAGATTTGACATCGAATTTTCCAGTAGTGGAGTAGATTGCAATGCGAGACTGATAGCATACCTTGGTGCTCAAAGATACTGAAACTCTCAACTTTCTCCATGATTGTAATAGCTTCAGGCAACTCCATCGTCTCAAACTTATCGTCAGAGACGTTAAACAGAAGCAATGCTTTGGGACGGAATTTAATGTCCCAAAAAAACCAATGAATAAACCCATTGACAAAACAATTCGCGGAAGTAAGATAGCCATGACTAATAATAGAGTTATCAACCAAATAATCAGCAGAAATAATTCTCCGTGTTCGCTCCTGAACTGAGAAAACCTCAACCAATGGAGTTTCTGTACTTGAAAAATATATTACGACCACCCGATGATCGCTCTTTCGACAATCATAGCCGAATCCCACCACAGATACTGTGTCCCTAATTGTTGTCCTAGGAAGTGTGATGCATTTTTCAAGTATGGGATTCCAAATAAGGATGCAGAGATTATCATTGTTAAAAAGGCACAACAAACCATAGACAGAGCAGAATTGGTGGAAGTAAGGCCATGTATAATCGCAAATCGAATTCTGCTCCTTTAACTTATCCGAATCACGGAATTGAACACAATGCTCGTTATATGTATATCCGTTTTCCGATTTCTTTTCGTAGAGTATTAAGGAATTGGCGTTGTTTTGGGTGTAATGCTTGAGATGTGCAGTCATAAAAGTAGGCGAAACGATAAGGGAGCGCCATGATTTGCAGACACAACGACATTTGCCTAGGGTTTTCACAGGAAGATTCTTAAGGATTTCGAACGATATGTCTTGAGACAAATAAGGGTTTACATCTGACAAAGGAGCGTCCTCTATCATATTCTTCATGCTTGATTTGATTCCAAATTGCATTTGATTTTTATTTATTATTGTTCCGGGTGTAATTCCAGAGCAGATATTTGTTACCACTCGTAGCTCGTAGAATGATGTCCTTGCTTGAATCCTCCTTGCGGTCTCCTGAAACGATGAACAAACTGAGGGCTCGGCTTTGGCCGAGCGTACTCACTCCGACGCTCAAGTCAGTAAACTTAGAGAGAAGTTGTTGTAACTTGGCTAAGAGTGTATTGTAGAGAGATAAGGAAGATATTACCAGATGAATAGTGGTTATTAGGTCAATTTGTGGATCCCTTCCTCAATGGAGTTTGAGGAGTATTTATAGGCTTTCACCTTTTGTCACGTAGTGGCCAAGTGGCTATCAGGTGAAAAGACCGTTGTACCCTCGGCCGATGGACCTGTGGCAGGCTCGCCGAGGGCCTTGGATATGAGTACGCGGATATGTGCCCCGGCTGGCTAGTTGCCTGGCCGGGACCCAAGTGACAGGCCGATGGGCTCCATCGGCTAGACTGTCTGAGTCGTTGACTTTGCTGTGGATATCCTTGACCTTGCTCAATATGTTGACTTGGTCAGCGGTGCAGAATATGCCCCATCAATTTGCCCCCAGCGTAGTCTATGCCGTGGTATGGGCTCCGATGTATGTTGAGCGTATATTCTGCGTAAGTATTTTTGCAAAATTTCTGGTATCGGCTTCTTCTGATGCATCGGCGTGTTTCTTGTTAGGCCGTACCATATCCCCCCTCCACATGGATGCGTAAAGGGTATCCGATGTGGGAAAGAATGTGATTTTGGCCGAGACCAGGGCCGAGAGTGCGGTTATTTTTGATTGCCCCGGCCCGTGCTTCCTGGCTTGGTCGATCATGTGGCCGGCGGATAGCAGGTACCTAGGAATTTGTTGAGGGAGATGAATAGGCGAAGAGATGTGAATGGGCGTGTTGAATACGCTTGGTAACTGTAGCATTGATTGACACTTGACTGTTGCAACGATTGACATTCCGTGGTTGCATGTCTGACACGTGTCTGTTCGCTGATTGGTTGACGCTTCATGGGCGTGCCCTGATTGGTCCTTCTTTGTGGGCTTTTCCCTATAAATAGGGCAGTTATTCCGTGATTTTGGCCACCAAATTCATTTTCTCAAATTTTTCCTCCAAGATCTCCATCTCTCTAAACTTTCAAGGGTTTCCATTTCTTCTAATCTTCAGAGTTTTTGATCCGGCGAGTGTATTTCTTCAAGGTAATCAAACAAACTTTCTTTTATTTCGTTAGTAATTGTTGCGAACATGTCTTCGTTGATCTTTGGACCTAGTAAACTGCGTCGGGGGCCCTAGGTCTCCTTCTCCTGAAGTTGATCCTCAAATTTTGGAGGAATGGGAGGATGACGATTCCTATGGTGATTTTGGTGATGATTTCGGTGATGAAGTGGAAAGGCCTCGTCCTAATGAAGGGAGGCAGTACGTCCTGGATCACGGCGACGCCTGTAAGGTCCGTCTTGACCGTGCTTGGACTCATAAGCTCGCCAGTTGTTCAGGCGACAAATTTTTCGAGGGCCATTTTTTCTTCGGTAGGGGATACAAAATTGTTATCCCTGAGGAGGGTCAGGCCGTTTGTTGCCCTCCACCGGGCCACACCGGCGTGTATATGCGGCATTTGGAGTATGGGCTCCGGTTTCCGCTGAATGGGTACGTTATGGCCATTATTAGAGCCATGAACGTTGCCGTTGCACAACTGCACCCGTTGGCTATGAGGACCATAATCGGCTTTGTCTGGCTCTGTCTCTTCAAGGGAGAGGCCCCAACGGTGAATTTATTCCGCCGGCTTCACCATCTCAAACCATTTTCTGGCCGCGTCGGATGGTACAGTGTGCAAATGGAGCCGGGTTATGTCTCTGTTGACAAACTTTCTTCTTGCAAGGACTGGCAAGGCCGGTGGGTGTACGTTAAGGTGCCGGATGACTATCCGCCGCCTCGCTCCTTCCAAAGACCGAGTTAACTTGCGGTGTGAGACTCAAGGCGGAGCACGATAGATGGGTTTCCGGAAGAAGCTCAAAATGGATGCCAGCAGTGTCTATCTCAAGGAGGATGAGAGGTCGGCACCGAGGCTCTTTGAGGTGGACAAGAGTGGGGTGCCGAAAAGATGGATTCCCCGACGCAGACATCATCCTTCGGGATGAGCCGCTCTGCCATGTCGGCCTCATACCGGCCCTAGCAAAGGGTGAGTGGGGTCGGTGTGAGGCCCATCGCCGTTCTTAATGCTCTTGTTCCTCGAATTTCGATTCATTTCCCCTACCTTAACTCTTGCTTTGTTTCTTTCGCAGATCACTTTGGAACGGACTTGTCTGAGGATATTCTCCGGAGAATGGGGCTGCACAAAGATGGAACCGTTGCTAACTTACATCCCAAGGCTTTAGCCCACGACCGCAGGAAGTCGCCGAGTGATCTTATGGAACAACGGGTGAAGGGCTTGAGCGTGGAGGAGGCTCAGGCGAGGGTCATTAGCGGTGTAGTGCGTCGGACGCGGAAAACGGCATCGACCCCGGTTCCACCTCCTATCCCCCCCCCCCCCCCCCCAAGAAGGTGGAGATTGTTGATATTCCTGATGAGGGGGACTCTGATGCGGAGGGATCTCCCCTCATCCGTAAGAGGAAGAAGATGCCTCTCATCTTTGGCGAGAGAGGTGCCTCCTCCCGCCAAGAAGGCCAAGCATGGTACCTATCTATCCCGTGACTCAAATCTAGCCAGGCTTTTCGATATGTCGATACACGTTGATACCGATGTCTTTATTAAATTTTTGCGAGACCAACCGCGATCGGCTTTTGCTCTCGTTGGGCGGCGGTGGAGGAGGGGTCCTCTGCGCGGCAGTTGGTGATCAAGGCGTCACCGTCAACCCTTCATCCCAGAAGGCTTCCCCCTCCCGGCCCAGCAGCAGTGGTGGTCAAATTGTTACCACCGTCCCTTCATCCCAGAAGGCTTCCGTCTCCCAGCTTATAGAGGAAGGCACGAAGCTAATTAGGGAGCTGGCAAGGTGGAACGTGGCTACCGGTGCTCGTCTCAAGGAGCAGGAGAAGGCCGTGGCTCGAGCTGTTTATGAGCGTAATGCCACTAAACAGGTGGCTGCGTCGGCGAAGCTGGATCTCCTCAATGAGCGGAAGCTTAGGGGAGATGCTGAGAAGGCGCTCTTGGCTGAGAGAAAACTCAGGGAGGACGCTGAAAAGGAGGTCCTTGCTGAGAGAGCCAAGACCGAGGCTGCGCGGGCCGAAGCGCGAAGTCGCTTTGGAGAAGTGTAACCTTGTTCAGGGGCGTGCCGACCTCTATCTCCAGCAGAGGAACGAATCCAAGGGCCTGTTTAAGGCCCAGGCGGAGGTGATTCGGGGCAAAGAGGCCATCATCAAGCAGAAGGAGGAGGACATTGAGATGCTCCAAACCGTCATGCTCCCCAATCTGTGTGCTGAATTCCGGGACTTGGCCGAAGGAGCTGCCAGGGAAGTGATCGAGGAGCTTTTTCCTCTTGATGGTTCCTTTCCGTGGGGCAAATATGACGAGCTGCTTGATGACAAGCTCGCGGCTAAGGAGAAAGCCGTGGCGGAGAGGGCCAAGGAGGCGGTGAGGGCGAAGATTGAGAAGGAGGCGGCCGCGGAGAAAGCTGCTCTTGCTGAGAAGGCTAAGGCGGCCAAGGAGGAAGCTGAGAGAATGAGGGCGGCGATGACGCCGAGGCCAAAGCCGAGGCCGCCAAGAAAGTCTTTGGGTTGCCCATTGAAGAGGATGCGGCTACCGCTGCTGATGGTGAGCAGCGACAGGCATAGGGAGGCGGGCGGTCGTCACCAGGCTCACCCGGCGTATCAGATAGCTTCGGCTCCTCACTAATACCGTGGGCTGCTTGATGAGAACAAGTTTACAGCAGATCTGCTTCAGCTCTCCACATACTACTATGTGCTGTTTGATGAGAACAAGTTTACAGCAGATCTGCTTCAGCTGTTCGGGAGCCAATTGTTAAGCCCTTCCTCTCTGCCATCTTTTGGCGCTTCAAATGATACTCGTAATTTTTGCTTTTCTTTCCTTGTATTTTGTACAACTTTGGTAGGTTGTGTTTTGGTTTATCCCAATGGGGACGGCCGTCATCTCCAGCCTGTAAACTGTTATTATTAATAAGAGTTCGTTTCTTTTGCCTTCGGCATGCCGAGGTCTTTACCTTATTTCTTTTGAGCGTCTCAACGGTATTTAGTGTTTCCACTTTGCCTCTGGCTTGGCCGAGGTCTTTTCTCGTTTTTGCCTAAGTTGCCCTCTTACGTTATTAATTGAGCGTCTCTTTTTGTTTCCGCCTTGGCTTGGCCGAGGCAGTTTAGAGTGTGTATCTCAACTGTTTTTAACGTTTTTAAGGCATTTTGATTTGTTTATCAGCCGTGCTGGCCGCGACTGTCGCGGCATCTGCTTTCTGATGGAGACCGCCGCTCTTGTCGATACGACAGTATGAGTCGGCGTCTGTTACCGGGTAGCGTGTTACGCGGCGTCTACCACTTGGGTGACTGCCACAGCGCTACATTTCTTCATGGAGACCACCGCTCTTGTCTATGACAGTGTGAGCTGGCGTCTGTTCCTGGATAACGTGTTACGCGGCGTCTACCACTTTAAGTGACTGCCAAGCGTCTACTATTTGGGGTGATCGCCACAGCGCTACATTTCTTCATGGAGACCACCGCTCTTGTCCAATTGAGTGTGAGCGGCGTACTGCATTCTGGATAACGTGTTACGCGGCGTCTACCACTTTAAGTGGCTGCCGAAGCGTCTACTATTTGGGGTGACTGCCACAGCGCTACATTTCTTCATGGAGACCACCGCTCTTGTCCAATTGACAGTGTGAGCCGGCGTCTGTTCCTGGATAACGTGTTACGCGGCGTCTACCACTTTAAGTGACTGCCGAAGCGTCTACTATTTGGGGTGACTGCCACAGCGCTACATTTCTTCATGGAGACCACCGCTCTTGTCCAATTGACAGTGTGAGCGGATCTCGGCTTCTTGGTAGAGACTGCCGCTCTTGTCTAGTTGACAGTGTGAGCCGGCGTCTGTTTCTTCATAACGATCGCCACTCCTGTCAATGACAGTGTGAGCCGGCGTCGGCTTCTTCATAACGACCGCCGCTCCTGTCAATGACAGTGTGAGTCGGCGTCGGCTTCTTCATAACGACCGCCGCTCCTGTCAATGACAGTGTGAGTCGGCGTCGGCTTCTTCATAACGACCGCTGCTCCTGTCAGTGACAGTGTGAGCCGGCGTCGGCTTCTTCATAACGACCGCCGCTCCTGTCAGTGACAGTGTGAGCCGGCGTCGGCTTCTTCATAACGACCGCCGCTCCTGTCAATGACAGTGTGAGTCGGCGTCGGCTTCTTCATAACGACCGCCGCTCCTGTCAGTGACAGTGTGAGCCGGCGTCGGCTTCTTCATGACTAGTGACTGTGGAAAAAGAACGTTTTGTTGGGAGACTCGGTCGATTTTACATTAGATATAAAAAAATGCGTCGGGGTGCCCACAGCTATTTTGGACACCTCCGCCGCTACACAAGGTCTACTAGTTCCCTAACGTCTTTTCAGCGGCGCTCCTTCCCTGTCAGCCGTCAGTTGCGTCCATGAGGTCGCCCTCCCGCTTTGAGGATGAGCTCTTCCCCTTCTCCGATTGCTTTGCCACTTTGAGGGATTGCATGTTGCCTCCTCTGGCAGATATCTGGACGTTGACCACCTCGTCCTTCTCGTCCTTGGAGACGAGTTTATGCGCTTCCCCCCGGTCCGAGACGTACACAAGGGTGAGGGCCCGGATGGACATCACTGCGTCGGCATCGCTTAGAGTGACTCGGCCTATGAGAACGTTGTAGGCGGACGAGCCGTCAATGACTACGAACTCGGCTAAGACATTCTTAGCCGCATTCCCCTCACCGAACATCACCGGTAATCTAATTGAACCCAGGGGTACCAGGCCGGCCCCGGAGAAGCTGTATAGTGGATTGGTGCAGGGGCTCAAGTCCTTGATTCTTAGGCCGAGGCTGTGAAAGCACTCCCTGAACATGATGTTCGTGTAGGCGCCTGTGTCAATCAGACACCTCTTTACCAGGTGGTTGGATATGTCCAAGTTGACTACCAGTGGGTCGCTGTGAGGGGCGATGACTCCCCCGTAGTCCTTCCCTCCAATAGTCATATCGGGAATCTTTCGAGGCGGGGTATTTGTGTTGGGCACAAAGTTGATGGCCGACACGGCTCGTTCAGGTGCCGTTTGTGCCCATGAGCCGACCCACCGTTTTCGTTACCTCCGATGACTACATGGATAACTCCTATCCGTTGAAAAACGGATTTCTTATCTGAGCCGCTGGCGTCAGTCTTCTGGCCTTTGGCCACATACTTGTCGAGGCTCCCCTTCCGGATTAGCTCTTCAATGGCATTCTTCAGATGCCGGCAGTTGTCAGTGAGGTGGCCGGTGCTACCGTGGTACTCGCAGTACTGGCTCGAGTCACCGTCTCCTTTTGGCTTGGGAGGCCGTTCCCACTTCTGGCCCTCGCTTCTGCTCAGGGCGAAGACCTCGGCGGCCGATGCGACCAGAGGGGTTTTGTCATGGTAATGCCTTTGGTAAAACATTCCCGAACTCCTCCCGGCGCCCGCCGAGTCCTGTTTCTTGGCAGATCTATCAGACCGTGACCTGTTATTGTCACGGCGTTTCTCATCGGACCGTGACCTGTTATTGTCACGGCGTCTCTCATCCGGGCTATCATCCCGGCGGCTTTTCTTCTCTGAGGGCTCGGCTTCGCTGGGGCCTACCCAGGTTTTGTGGTAATCTTCCACCTTGATGGCCTGGTCGGCCATCTTCCTCGCGGCGTCTAGGCCCAGGCCCCCGTGCTTGATGAGCTCGTCTTTTAAGTTTCCCTTTGGGAGGCCCTTCATTAGTGCGAAAGCCGCCAGTTCGGGGTTGATCTCCCGAATCTGCTGTACCCTGCCGTCGAACCTTTTCACATAGCTTCGTAGAGACTCGCCCTCCTCCTGTTTGATAGTTAGGAGGTCCGATGTCTCCACGGCCTTCCTCTTGTTGCAAGAGTACTGGGCTAAGAAGGCGTCCTTTAGGTCGGCGAAACAGTATACCGAACCGTCGGGAAGCCCCTTGTACCAACTCTGAGCCATCCCATGCAGAGTCGTCGGGAAGACCCGGCACCAGACCTCATCGGGCTGCTCCCATACCGACATGTAAGACTCAAAGGCCTCGACGTGGTCGGTTGGGTCACTGTCTCCTTTGTACGTGAACGCCGGCAATTTCAGCTTAGGTGGCACGGCGGTGTCAAGGACATAATCACTGAGGGGCTGCTTGACCACGTGTCGGATGACACGCGGCGACCGACTCCTCGCATTCCTAGTCCGGCTTCTCTCCTCGTAGCGGGAATGACTCCTTCTTCGACTTGGGCTTCTTCTCCGACTCTCCTGAGTCAGGCTTCGCTGGTTCCCCCGGGGTGTGCCTCGTCGGTGTTGCGGCGACGTTGTCCTCTCCCGAGTGCGAGAAGGACTTATGTTTACCACGACCACTTTGGGCTCCTCCGGCGTCTTGATAGGGTCTGCTTCTCCCAGTGCTCCGTTCAAGTTTCTTGGAATCACGTTCTGGGCCCTGGCCTCCTGGACGGCTTCCGCCGCTCGTGTCGGCGTGCCTGTGTGAGCTGGTGTACTCCCAATTAGGTCCAGGAGTGTCTTCAGTTTTGCTACGTCAACCACCTGTCCCATGATGGTGACCTGGTTGGCGGGCGGCGGTGTGTCCGGTATTATCGGCATTCCGAATTCCGGTTGGACTACTCCGCCGGTGGAGGGTTGTACTACTCCAGAATGGTGAAAAGTATCATCTTGGTAGAACGTGGCTTCGTCGGTTGTGACTACCTCTTGTTGTTTCGACATCTTCTTGGCTTTTTGGGTGGGTTTTTGTGTTTTTGTTTTTGTTGTTTGGGAATGAATGTGACTAGCTTCTAGTGTCTATTTCCCACAGACGGCGCCAATTGTTCCGGGTGTAATTCCAGAGCAGATATTTGTTACCACTCGTAGCTCGTAGAATGATGTCCTTGCTTGAATCCTCCTTGCGGTCTCCTGAAACGATGAACAAACTGAGGGCTCGGCTTTGGCCGAGCGTACTCACTCCGACGCTCAAGTCAGTAAACTTAGAGAGAAGTTGTTGTAACTTGGCTAAGAGTGTATTGTAGAGAGATAAGGAAGATATTACCAGATGAATAGTGGTTATTAGGTCAATTTGTGGATCCCTTCCTCAATGGAGTTTGAGGAGTATTTATAGGCTTTCACCTTTTGTCACGTAGTGGCCAAGTGGCCAAGTGGCTATCAGGTGGAAAGACCGTTGTACCCTCGGCCGATGGACCTGTGGCAGGCTCGCCGAGGGCCTTGGATATGAGTACGCGGATATGTGCCCCGGCTGGCTAGTTGCCTGGCCGGGACCCAAGTGACAGGCCGATGGGCTCCATCGGCTAGACTGTCTGAGTCGTTGACTTTGCTGTGGATATCCTTGACCTTGCTCAATATGTTGACTTGGTCAGCGGTGCAGAATATGCCCCATCAATTATGAAACGATATTTGGGGAGAAATTCATAAAGCGAATTGTTTTATTATTATAGTTCGTTCGTGTCTCAATACAATCGATAAGTACGTATATATAGACTCAAATGTAAACCTAGTATCTCCTATCAATGAAAACACTATATAATATAATATCAATATTATTCGCTACGATATAACGATATCTTAACATGTCGATATCGTAACAATATAATTTTCTTTTACAACAAAGTATCCTATTCAACCTAAGCCAAGCTAACTTCCCAAAAAAAATTAAACAACCGAATAACATATTTCATATAACCTATATAACCTAATTCTGGTATAAAAAAAAGTTTTGTAAAGTGTTATGTTAAACCAAGCAGGGGCAAAGCTAGGATTTAAAATATGGGATAGCAAAAAAAATTTCGAGTAATCTTGTTTTGTAAAATTAAAGGTCGCAATTTGCAGAATGGTTTTAACTTATAATACATCAGAGGGGAAAAAAAGAATAAAAACATTTGAAAAAGGGATAGAAGTCATAAAACCCATATGATGTAGTGGAACAAGTCAACAATTTTAACCACTGAGCTATTGGTATCTTCTTGTATTTTTATTGCGCTTATTAATATTTAGCTGCTTCGTCAATATTCTAGCTATTTTGGGATAGCATAATTTAATTTTTAAACCGATTCTTTTGGATTTGGGGTAGCGAAGGCTACCCTTTGCAACAAGGTAGCTTCGCCCCTGAAACCAAGTGATATTTTACCTAAATAATATCAACCAAAAACCACTTTTCCATAATATAAGGACATGGAGGTATCCGTTTATAAGGTTATACAATACAATGTTTTATTGCAAAACCATAGAGACTTAGCCATCCGTATTATAGCATGATGTTAGATGGTACGGACAAGTTTAAGACCGTTATATGGATCGTTATTGTGAAACTAATTAATTAGTTATATCTGTCTTCTTGATATATGATATGTTTCACAACTTAAACACAGAATATTTACATGTGAATTTTCATTTTCTTGTCTCCATCGAATATACTACATCATCGTTAGGAATAATGTACGATAAATAACCAAGTTAAAGTAGATTAGCACAAAAAAAAAAAAAAGAGGTTTTTCATTAGGTAGGATGTACGATGACATAATACGCCAAATACCTCAGAAACATTTTCTAACCCAAACTACAACACCAGAATAGACTCGCATAGTAAAGCTCATAAATAACAATTGAACTAATTAAAATAAGCAATTGAACTAAAACCCATATTCGAACATCATTAGTCTCAACATAAAATCATCAATCGTTGATGAAATTCCATCCAAAAGTAATCATCAAATAAACATTCAGCAACCTGCTTGATAAAACCAAATGAATCAATACAAAACAAAAACACAACTTTGTTAATTTACCATTGCATACGAAATTAAAGCCTTATAAGAAAAATTAACTTACAGTTTTTAAACTTTATGTATCGATCAACTTTATCTTTGTATTCTAGAAAGCCGCCGCGCGAGTTGAGTCCGGCCTATATTTTTTTTTCTTTTTTTTTTTTGACAACGATGGGTCCGGCCTATAAACAAACGTATTACAAACATTTTTTTTTTCTTTGCAAATTTTTCTTCCGCGACATCAAACAAAAGCAAGTATTCGCCAAGGGAATAACTGAACTCATTTCTTTTAGTAAGAATCAGCCAATAAATAACTCCATTATGAAAGCAGTGTGAAGAGGAAACATTATTGATTGAGTTATCAACCAAATATTTAGCGGAAATTGTCCTCCATATTCGTTCCTGAACAGAATAAACCTCGACCAATGGCGTGTTTGCATCCAAATAACTAATTTTCACCACACGATGGTCATACATCCCATAATCATAGCCAAATCCCAACACAGAATTATTTCCCGTAAATGTGGAGTTAGGAAGTTTAACGGATTTCTTAATCAAGGGATTCCATATCAAGATACGGTCACTCGGATTAAGATATTTACATTCAGAGACGCACAATAAACCATTAACAGACCCAACAAAATAAAAGGAGGACAATGTTAACCCATGACGCGGTACTAGAAAAGGGCAAACTGAGGTGTGGAGTGTATTCCCTTGTTTCAACATATCTAATTAAGGAATTTGCATCGTTTCGAGTGTAATGTTTAAGGTGTGCAGCCATAAAAGAAGGAGAAACTATAAGGGAATGCCATGATTTGCAAACACAACGACATTTGCCTAGGGTTTTTACAGGAAGATTCTTAAGGATTTCAAGCCACATGTCTTGAGAGAAACACGGGTTTACGTCCGACATTATTTATTTTTAGTAGATAGAACAAAAATGTGAGAGATAGATCGATAGATTGAGAAACATCAGAGTATTTAAAGTAGTAAAAGGAACTAAAAGGACTTTTGGTTTACTCTATGTGTGAAGAGGTTGACATTGGAAATGATCAAATGAATAGTTTTAATCAATAAATAAGTTCCAATTATCTCATCTTTCATTAATTCTCAAACAGACGATCCAAATTCTCAAATAAGATAATTGGACAGAATTTACGACGCTGTTATAATAAGTAGTACTTTTTTTTTTTTAAACCGAAGTCAAACCGTTTTTTTAATAAAAACGGACCGTCTAACAATGTCAAACCGTTTTTCACTATAATTTCTGTATATTTTTGTTGCGGAGTATTACTTTACTATCACGCATAAGTGTGACACTGTGACCGTGAGGCTCATAAATTACTGCGACACAATTGTATACAGTACAATAATCTTGTGGCCTTTTGGTTTCTTAACTGTTCACCTTATTTAAAACCGTTATACCTATTATTATTTTGAAATTTAGGCTCCGTTTTGCAAGACATTTCAAATACCTATTTTGACTGAAGTAGCTTTTTTGATAAAAATTTCAGGTAGATTATTTTTCTGGAAGTATTTGGCAAGTAGCTTATTTGCTCAAATAAGGTACGTACCTGATTCTTGGTAATATTACCTTTTTACCCCTTTAATTTATAATATATTAAATAATTATTATGTCCTTTTACGTCATTTTATAAAAATAAGGTACCTTTTCGGTTAGTTTGCCAAACATTTATTTATATAACCAGTCAGTCACCTTATCAGGTCGTAAATTTAAGTTACCTTATCATCTACCTTTTCAGGTTTCAGTTAGCTTTTCAGTTTCCAGTACCTTTTTGAGTTTCAACTATCTTTTCAGTTTGTTTTACCAAACAGAGCCTTACTAGGGTAACTAAATCATTCCGAGTACTCTTCTTGAATCTTGATAAAAGGTACTATAATTCGTACTTATGATTTATAAGAATGCGTATTACAGCTTTACCTGATCGGGAAATTTGTATTTTCAATTTATCTAGTTTAATATAATTCGTACTTAAATTCCAATTCTAGTACAACGATAAATGATTTAATTCCAATATATCAAATTTAGCAACGCATAATAAACTTGGAACACAATGAAGAAGCGACGTTTGAGTTAATCATCTGAGTTAAGATCGGTGTCTTCATCGAGCAATACGAGACTGACTATCAGTAAATGCAGCAAACTTAGAAGTTACATGTCGATACAGACCAAGCTCAATAAATTGTCTCGTCATTAGATCATAGGATAGCAACATTCGATCAGTTGTCCTAGAAAACCCGAATAGCTTAGCATCCTTGCCCAAGTACTCAAATGGACCCGTAAAAATAGGATGTTGCACTACAAGATTCAATATCATACACCAAGACGACTCTTCTTCTTTAACCCAAATTTGACATTTCGCAGACGTGGAACTGGTGGATAAATGTTCCACAACAAGCCATGGATGGACCCAACAATGTAAGAGCGTTGCCTTTTAAGACAATCTATCTTGAAGGGGTAAATTGAGGTGTGACATCGTTGAGTGGGGACGCGACCCGACTCGAGAAAGAAAAGGTATTGCTCGTGATCCGGGCTGTTATCTAAAATGTGGCGGTAGAGAAGCAAAGAATTCGTGTCGTTTTGGGTGTAATGCTTAAGGTGTGATGTCATAAAAGAAGGGGAAACAATTAGAGAATGCCATAATTTGCAGACACAACGACATTTGTCTAAGGTTTTGACAGGTAGGGATTCTTAAGGATTTCGAACCACATGTCTTCAGAAAAACATGGATTTATGTCGGACATTTTTAGTAGGTAGTAGTAGCGATTCTAGTGAAATAAATAACTAAGCATGTATGTAGTTGAAATTTGAAGTAGTTGGTGCATTAAACAAGCACGCATGCATGCATGAGGCTCCGTCCCGGTCATTTGTTGTCCTTTGGTTTTGGCACAAAGACCAAGGAAAGAGTAGAGAACCAATTACTAAATGACATGTGGATGAAATTGAGTGTGAATGACCAATTTGTTTATCAAATGTAATCCTAAAATAGAAAGGACAACAATTCACTGAGACACCTAAAAATGGAAAAGGACAACAAATGACCGGGATAGAGGGAGTAAGTTTTAATCTGCATAGCATTTTGGTTCTCAATAATTGTGCAGAAAAACATAATTTGGGTCAACATTTTCCAGTACAAAAAAAAAAGTATTCAAGGTAGAAGGAAGATCGCTCATTGGCCTGGTAAAATATTGGATCGAGTCGGGTTTGTATTCGTGTCACATGTAAACGAGTTGCGAACCGTTCAACCTCATTCTATCTCAGATAAATCTCGTGTCCGTATTCGTGTTAACCAAATTACATAAATCAGTCGTCAAGCCCCAAGCCGATACTGAACCTCTCTCATTAATAGCCTAGAGCGATACATCTTTAAGACACCAAACCCCGACAGATACACGACAACACGGTAAGCCGACACTCTCTTTTAACGGACACCGAAAGTTCCCATGCAATAATTGCATACTGCCTATGCAGTGAGTCGAACCCGGAACCTCGCAATTCATGCCCATACTCATAGTCATATGCATGATGCATCAATGAAAAAACAAAATGTGAAGGCGATTTCAACATTAGCTACTCAACTAGTCTGCTTCATTCAAAATAAAAGCTTAAATTCGAATTCTACTACAACGATAAACGATTCAATTCCATTATGACAACTTAGGAAATATAGTCCGTATAATTCATCCCTATGACTCGATTGAACAACGCATAACCCACTTGAAACATAATGAAGAAGTGACGTTTGGGTTGTAAATTCTCACCATCTTCAGTATACAATCCTGCATAAGATAATTGCGTATAAGAATGGTCTTTCGGGCAAAAATAATTAACATAAGAAACGCACAACAAACCGTTAACGGACCCAACAAATTTAAAGCCGGGCAGCCAAGTTTGAGGTATATCGAAAGGGCAAATAGAGGTATGAAGTCTATTCCCTTGTTTCAGCATATCTAAATCACGGAAGAGACTAATTTGGTGAACATATCTAGATGTTTTTGAACTCTCAACAATCTCTTTGTACAGAATTATCGAATTGGCATCGTTTCGCGTGTAATGCTTAAGATGTGCAGCCATAAAAGAAGGCGAAACAATAAGGGAACGCCATGATTTGCATACACATCGACATTTGCCTAAGGTTTTTACGGGAAGTTCCTTGAATATTTCGAGCCATAAATCTTGAGAAATATACGGATTTACGGGAAGTTCCTTGCCCAAGAGACCGTATCTGGATATGGAATCCTTTAATTCAGAAATCCATTAGACTTCCTAAATCTAAAACGGATTTAGAGTTTATAGTGGGATTCGGCTATGATTATCAGAAGAATGATCACCGAGTGGTAAAAATTAGTTATTCGACTACAAAATGGCCATTTTTGGTAGAGGTTTATTCGGTTCAGGAACGAACATGGAGGATTATTTGCACTAAATATTTGATTGATAACTCGATCAATTGGGTGTCTTCTTCTCATTGCTTTATGAATGAAGTTATTCATTGGCGTGCTCAAGGCAAATGGATGCTTTTGTTTAATGTGTCGGAAGAAACGTTTTCAAAGATGGTATTGCCCGAAGAACTTGTAAACAGATGCATAGGTGATTTCGGTCTATTTGAGTATAAAGGTAAGTTATCGGTGTCCCATTGTGGAACCATGTCGTGTGAAACCAAAGTTTCAGCACATTGTCAAATGGAAAATGAAAGGGCGCCACCGGGTGACACCCAATTTGGGCGCCACCCTCTCACATGGGGTGAGTGGGGACCCCTTCAATTAAAAATGGTTGTGAGAGGGTGACACCCAATTTGGGCGTCACCCGGTGGCGCCCTATCACAAATCTGGGATAGTGGGTGAAACGAGACTATAATGTGGATAGTTCATGGTACAAAATCTTGTTTGTTGAAAAGTTACGCGACTTTTACTGTATTGGTACATTCGAATACTTGGGAGACAACGAGGAGTTAATCGGGTTTGCTAAGCACGACAGTAAAGAGCTGGTGTCCTATGATCCCAAGACTGAGCAAATGACGGAGCTTGGTCATCGTGCAAGTGAATCGACCAAGTTTAGTGCTTTTTCCGAGAGTCTTATATTGCTTGACCAAAAGATTGACGATCTCACTGCTGATGAACTTGAAAGGTATGTACATCCAAAACGAACTAAAATAACTTTGCTAGTTGATAATTTTACAATATTTGCTATAAATTTGTATACAGGTCTGTTGGCAATTGTCGTCACTATCTAGATCATTTGTTTGCTAACTTGAATCACGATGAGGACGACCAAGTTGATTAATTCAGAAAAATGGTAGAAGAAGATCAGAATAGTGTAAGTTACTCCATAAATTCTTAATAGTTGGTCATTTTTCGAGCGCATTTGGAAAATAATTGGATTTATTTGTACTGTGATGATGCATTTGTTTTTTTTATCAAGCAGGCTGATCATTTCTCGACGCTTATATACATTTCGAATGGAGTTCCTCAAGGATCGGTGCCATAAGCCATGTTATGGAAGCTGTTTTTCAAATATTCGAATATCGTTTTAAGTTCTACTTGTATTTGACGATCTATGATATAATTACCCTAGTAAAATGTACTGAGCATTCATTTTATAGTGATTCTCTATTTAACGATCTTAAGCAAGAGCAACAGTTTAAAAATACACGAGATGGATAAGAATAGGCTACACGGTCACACTTACGTGATAAATGAAACGTATAAATTAGTATTGTATAACACCGTGGTATACTGTATCCAACTGTCTTATTTGAGCATTTAGACAGTCTCATTTGATAATTGGGACAAATTTATTGATTAAAACCAATAATTTGATCATTTCCAATGTCCAACATACTTCTTGGAAATATTGATACAGAATTATAGGAAATTACAAATAGCTGCAGGAAGTAATTATTAAAACGATACAACCACATAGATACATGCTTGTTTAATGCACCAAATCCTTCTTTTACCTTAAATACTCTGATGTTGCTCACTTCATCGATTTATCTCACATTTTCATATTATTAAAAATGTCGGACGTATATCCATGTATTTCTGAAGACATATGGTTCGAAATATTCAAGGAACTTCCTGTAAAAACCTTAGGCAAATGTCGTTGTGTTTGCAAATCATGGCATTCCCTCATTGTCTCCCCTTCTTTTATGGCTTCACACCTTAAGCATTACACTCGAAACAACTCCAATTCTTTACTTCTAAATGCTCAAATAAGACAGTTGGACACAGTAAGCAAAAGAAGGGCACTTGTTTGGTCCGCAATGACAGTGAATCTTATGTACACAAGTCTAAGCTTGACTCGCTTCAGTTTGGTGTTGATGATGGTGAGTTTTGTTGGTTGCTCATGAAGCATTACCATGAAATTAAGGTTAGTGGCCGGCTGTGAAGTTGTGTTTGTTCCCTTAAATCAGAAATATATACCTATACCTCAGCAGCATGCTGGTATCGCTGTGATGCCATGACCGATTATGCCCGTCCAAGTTGCTGTTAGTACAAAATAATGTCATTATGCATCAATGAAAATATGATACTCCATAAGAAGAAAATCTCAACACCAGCAATTCCAAAAAACTTCAAATGAAAATTTAAACTTCAAAATCTAGTACAAAACCGATAAAATTTCAAAATGACAACAGCTTAATAGAAACCGGTCTAAAAGGAGTATAGGAAAAAAAAAACAGAGTAAATTGAACTAAAAACGATATTCAAAAATTCGAAAATCCGCTTCCACAGCATGTCACCGATCCAAGATGAAGTCCAATCCAAGTGCAAACATCGGATCACCAAAGAAATATTCTAGGTATTGACGATTTGACGGAGTATTATCGACAGGCCTGTATACAAATGTATAGCAAACATTGTAAAATTATAAGCTAAGGAAACTAACATCTGCAAATAGGATAAAGTGGTTTTAGGCCGCTTTGGATATACCTTCCGAGTTCATCAGCAGTGAGATCGTCAATCTTTTGGTCAATCAGTGTAAGACTCTCCGAAAAGGCTCTGAACTTCGTTGAGTCACTAATTCCGTAAAGACCAAGGTCTGTAATTTGCTTTGTCTTGTGATCATAGGATACCAACTCTCGACTGCCTTCCTTAGCGAACCCAATTAATTCCTCGTTGTCTCCCAAGTATTCGAATGTACCAATACTGTAAAACTTAGGTAACATTTCAACAAACAAGATTTTGTACCATGAACTATCCACATTATAGTCAAGTTTCACCCATATTTGACAACGTGCTGAAACATTGAGGTCACGTGACATGGTTTCGCAATTGGACACTGATAACTTGCCTTTGTACTCGAATAGACCAAAATCACCTACGCGTCTTCTTGACATCTCGTTTACAAGTTCTTCAGGCAATGCCATCTTCGCAAATGTTTCTTCCGACACATTAAACAAAAGCATCCATTTGTCTCGAGCACGCCAATGAATAGCTCCATTCACAAAGCAATGAGAACCAGACGCCGGATGCATCGAGTTATCAACCAAATATTTAGCGCAAATAGTCTTCCATGTTCGTTCTTGAACAGAGTAAACTTCTACCAAATATTCCATTTTTGTAGGCCAAAGACTAATTTTCACCACCCGATGATCATTTCTCCGACCATCATAGCCGAATCCCACGTCCATAGAATCTCCTTCCGATCCGGATTTTGGAAGTTTAATGGATTTCTGAATTAAGGGATTCCATATCAAGATACGGTCAACATGACCATTATCAGAGATGCACAACAAACCATTAACGGATCCCACAAAATAAAAGCCGGACGACAACCAACTACGAGGTATAACGAAAGGGCAAATTGAGATGTGAAGTCTATTGCCTAGTTTTAACTGAAGTACATCACGAAAGAAAATACACTGCTCGAATTTTTCGTTTCTTGAACGCTTTGAAATCTCTCGACATAAAATTAAGGAATTGGCTTCGTTTTGGGTGTAATGCTTAAGGTGTGCAGCCATAAAAGAAGGAGAAACAATAAGGGAATGCCATGATTTGCAAACACAACGACATTTGCCTAATGACTTTACAGGAAGATTCTTAAGGATTTCAAACCATATGTCTTCAGAAAAACAAGGATTTACGTCTGACATTTTGTGTAGATGGTAGTGATTCTAGTGAAATAAAATTCAAATAAAAATCAGAGTATTTAAGGTAGTTGAAGGAGTTGGTGCATTAACTACGCATGCATGTATCTGCTTGAATCGATTGAAGTGCAGGACATTTTGGTTCCCAATAATTATGATAATTAACTTTGTATAATTATTTCCAAGAAGTATGTGGGCTTTTCGTTGAACATAAAAAGTTCTAGAAAAATTAATTTCTTTGGTAATATATAGTAGCCTATTTATTGCATGTGGTGTTACCGTTACAGGAGATCAACTGGCTCATTCATGTATACTAACATTCGTATGCATCAATGAAAATACGAAATGGAATGCCTTTTCAACATCAGCTACTCAACTAGTCAATTCATTCAAAAATATAAACTTAAATTCAAATTCTAGTACAACCATAAATGATTCAATTCCAATATATCAACTTAGGAAATATAATCCACTCCTGTGACTAGATTGAGGAACGCATAATTATAAACTTGGAATACAATGAAGAAGCGACGTTTGAGTATAATTCATCCCTATGACTCTAGATTGAACAACGCATAACCCACTTGATACATAATGAAGAAGTGACGTTTGGGTTGTAAATTCTCATCATCTTCAGTATACAATCTTGCATAAGATAATTGCCTATAAGACTCGTAATCAAATTAAAAATGACAACGAAACTAAAATGATCTTATAATGTACGGGAGTATGATTTATTTCGCCGTCACAATGATAATTAACCGATGAGTAACTTTTTCAAATAAGAAAATATTGCTTCATGTAAAAAAAAATCTTAACACATAGTGATAAATCTATAGTGATATATTCGCGAGACTTAGAGGTAGCAATCGGGTCACTCGGGTCGGTTGCAGGTCGGGTCAAAGCGGGTTGGGTCATATCGAGTTTGGGTTATGTCGGGTCAGTAACGGGTTCGGGTCAGCTCGGTTCATGTCGGGTCATTACAGGGTGGCAAGTCGGGTCGGGTCATTAAAGGTTTAGTCCCGTGTCAGGTTATTAGCATATATTCTATCTTATATATTTTGTTTTAGATAATAATTTTATGTTTAAATAATGGGTAGGTGTATTAATTGTAGTTTTAAGTGAAAACCAATAAGATGAATGTCAATTTGGTGTTATTTAAACCACTATTAAGCTAGTTCATTATCGGGTCATCTATCGGGTTGAGAAAATATCGGGTCACGGGTCAGTTTGGAAAAAATAAGGCTGATATCGGTTATCGGGTCGGGTCGGGTCAAGTCGGTTTCAGTTCACCCAATTTTCGGGTCGTGTTGGGTCGGGTCAGCTTTTGCCAGCTCTAGCGAGACTGCAAGGCAGAGCTGAGGACGATTTTGAACAAACATGAAGAATAAAGTCTTTAACTCCATTGGAAATAAAAACGAATTTACTGAAACAATCAATCAACACAACGGGGTGACAATTTAAATTGGTTCAATTTAGATTATCTGGAAGTACCTTCTGAGTTCATCGTTGGTGTAAGCATCGGTGTTTTGGTCGAGCAATACGAGACTATCAGTAAACGCAGCAAACTTAGTATATTCATCTTGGCGAAAACCAAACTCAATAAATTGTCTATCCATAAAATCATACATCATCAACATTCCATCACTTTTTCTAATAAACCCAAATATCTCACCGTTCCTCGATTTCCTCCCCAAGTACTCAATCGGGCCAATATGCGTATAATTATCGAGTTCAACATTCAATATCAAGCACCAAGATTCGTCGTCTTTAACCCAAACTCGATAAATCACATCAGAACATGAATTGTCAAATATAACACGATTCACGTACCAGGACAATGATAACTTAGATTTATACTCACAAACGCCGAAGTTACCTAACCGCAAGTCTACAATTGCCTCGGGCAATTCTATCGTTTGAAAAGTTTCTTCGACCACATCGAATAAAAGAATCCATTTGACAAATCGAACAATTCTATCGTTTATAAAGCAAGAAATTTTCTCGTCTTCTGAACATACGAGCCAGTGAATAACCCCATTTATAAAGCAATGTGAAAAGGAGACTGAATGAATCGAATTATCAACTAAATAATCCGTAGGAATACTTCGCCATGTATGTTCCCTAACCGAGTACACCTCAACCAACGGTCTAAGCTCGTAGTCGCCACGCTTATAACTGATCTTAACCACTCTATGATCATTTCGTTTACTATTATAGGCAAATCCCAACACAGAAGTTAGTCCAACTAAATCATTGGTAGCGGTTATCGACTTAGGAAGTTTAATGAACTTCTGAAGCAAGGGATTCCATAAAATGATTTGACTTTCGGGGACTAGATAAGGGGCATCGGAAAGGCACACCAAGCCATGGATGGACCCCACAAAGTAAGAGCAAGGCTTCGAAGGGAAATGTGCTTTGAAGGGGAAAATTGAAGTGTGATATACTCGATTGGGGATAAAACCCGATTCGAAATACAGAAGGTATTGCTCGTGGTCTTGAACTTCACGAAATATTTCGCGGTAGAGAAGCAAGGAATTTGTGTCGTTTTGAGTGTAGTTGTTAAGGTGAGTCGTCATAAAAGCAGGGGAAACGATAAGGGAATGCCATGATTTGCAGACACAACGACATTTGTCTAAAGTTTTTACCAGAAGATTCTTAAGGATTTCGAACTATATGTCTTCAGATAAACATGGATTTACGTCTTGACATTTTTTTTTGAAATGATGGATGAATTAAGTGAGCACAACCGAGTATTTAAGGGAGAAGGAACAAGGATGTTGTGGACGTATAATATAGAATGGTTTACTTATAAATACGAAGAATTATAGTTTTTGCTGTCAAAATTTCAGATTTTAGTTTGTTCTTTTCGTTCGTATTAGCTAATTTGTTACGACTCTAAATTGTGGTCGGGTAACCAAGTGGTGTTAGTCCAGTGATAGCCGGGTTAAACCTTGAAGCTTGCAGAAATGCAGGAGTTGAGAGGTCCCGGGTTCGACTACCAGCTGGGGCGATGATCACTTGGCCACTGCAGCCCCCGAAGGGGGTGGCTTACATGGTCCATGTGGTGGTGCGGGAATGCATGGGCCCGGCGGAATTCAACCCCCTCGTCATAAAAAAAAAATTTGTGGTCGGGTTCAAAGTAGTAGTCTGTAGTTTTTTTTTTTATTAACAGAAGGGATAAAATCTCAGAGACCTACAACGAGTAGGGTCCCAGAAAATTCATAGGAAACAGAAATAAAACAAAACGAGTACAAAAATCACACAATTTATCCTTTTTAACACGAAAACTTGCGTACTAGAATAACGCACTAAGCCTCCTTTGCATAATCCTTTTCTCCTTCCATGATCTTAATGTTGTCCAATTGTTTAACCATTCCTCCAAAGTGTAGGGTAAAAGTGTCCTACATGATGTGCACCCCAATCCAAGTCTCACGAGCAATTCATCCATTATAGAGGGCCGATTAGATAATCTTGTTCTTGAAAATAACTTTTTAACCCGTTACGATAAAAACTACCGGTCATTTAAACTTAGATATACCTTTTGAGTTAAGCGGCAGTGAAATCTTCAATCTTTTGGTCGAGCAATGCAAGACTCTCCGAAAAAGCGCTGAACTTGGTAGTTTCGCTTACACGTAGACCAAGTTCCGTAATTTTGTAAGTCTTAGGATCATAGGACACTATCTGCCCATTGCTTTCCTTAGCGAACCCAATCAATTCCTTGTTCGGTCCCAAGTACTGTATTGGCCCCTTATGGCTATAGCCAAAGAACGTGTAGTCGCAAACATTCAACAATTTGCACCATGAACTCTCAATGTTGTAGTCTCGTTTCACCCAGATTTGACATTTAACTGGAGTATTTATATCCCATAATAAGTAGTCGCAACGAGAAACCGATAACATACCGTGGTACTCAAATATACCAAAAACAACGACATTTTCCTAAGGTTTTTACGGGAAGTTCCTTGAATATTTCGAACCATATGTCTTGAGAGATACATCGATTTGCTTCCGACATTTTATTCTTGCTTCCTACTGATGAACTTATTTGATATATATGAAAAACAAAAGGAAAATATATGAGAGGCAAATTGTATGTTGGAAAAACCCTAAACGGCCGTATCACTTTATATGAGATTTAGAAAGATTTTGAGAAATACATTGTGTAAATTATGGAAAAACCCGTCTTACACTATGAGACGACTTTGTAGATGTCAACAAAAATAGTTGGTCAAGTCATGAGATGTGGTTCTCATGACCTGGGTTCAAATTTATCTAATCAATATCGGGCTGGGATCATGAGGTTGTATCTAGTGTTGAGTGGCAAACAGGTTGACCCGATTTCGTTTCAAGTTCCTAAATTTCCGGTTTCTCTCGGATCCGATTTCGAATAGAGTCAAGTTTGCCAACTCTATCTAATTCTGTATTCAATGAATCAATTCCAAAAATTGACCCTTCACAACCTACTCAATTTCCCAATAGTTAGTCACAATGGCGGCCGGCGGACCAATGAATTATTGATTTATAGTTAGAGGAGGCAAAAAATTTCTTCGCGACAAATAATTAGTGAAATAATGTAAACTCGAAAAAAATTGAAATTTAAATAAAAGCTTTCAAATTTTCCCTTTTTTCCCCCTTTTTTTAACCCACAACTGCTACATTCGGTACGCACTGGGTAAACTCTCGGTATACGTGATAGCCTGCAAACCACATATAACAGGTAAGCCACTCAAGAGTGACAGATTCAAAGAATCAAAGTGTATTAGGCATTGCGGGCTTTGGGAAGTTTATAAGTACTACTCGGATCACAAAAAAATACTTCCTCGTAGATTCAAAGTGTATTAGGCATTGAACAAAATGCATTATATCCGAACCTGAATATATCCAAATCAATAATAAATGTACTGATTGACCAAAGATAATTGAGGTCAACCGGACTAAAATTGAACCGACTTATTCTGATTGAAATCAAGCTGAAAACTAAATTGAGGTCAACCGGACTAAAATTGAACCGACTTATTCTGATCCGAAATCGAACCAATTGACTCGTCCACCAGGTCTACATATTCCAATTCCAATAGTACTCTCAAAGTTCCAAAACCAGGTGGACAAAATCTTTAATGTCGACTTTCTTTCTTGTTCGTCACACCTTAAATACTCAGTTGTACTCACTTATTAATTCCTCATTCAGTTCCGTATCTTTCTAATTCTCCATCTACTAAAAATGTCAGACGTAAACCCATGTATCTCGCAAGACATATGGTTCGAAATCTTAAAGGAACTTCCTGTTAAAACCTTAGGCAAATGTGATGTGTATGCAAATCATGGTATTCCCTAATTATTTCCCCTTCTTTTATGGCTGCACACCTTAAGCATTACACTCAAAACGAAGTCAATTCCTTAATTCTATGCAAGGAGAGTTCGAAGTGTTCAGAAAACGTAAAATTTGAGCAATGTATTTTCTTTCGTGATTTAGTACAGTTGAAACTAGGAAACAGACTTCACACCTCAATTTGCCCCTTTGTCGTACCTCGTAATTGGATGTCGTCCTGCTTTTATGTTGTTGGGTCTGTTAATGGGTTATTGTGCGTCTCTGATAATCAGTTTCTTAGCCCGAGAGACCGTATCTTGATATGGAATCCCTTAATTCAGAAAGTCAACGGGTATAAAATATTCTGTGGTGGGCTTCGGCTATGATTGTCAAAGGAATGATCATCGGGTTGTCAAAATTAGCTATTCAGAAATAAACAAGCAACTTTTGGTAGAGGTTTATTCGGTTCAGGAACGAACATGGACGACTATTTGCGCTAATTATTTGGTTGATAACTCGATTAATCGGAAATCTCTTGGTCGAGAAAGACGAGATGTTGAGTTTATGGATTCAAGTACCTAAGAGGGGGAGGGGGTGAATTAGGTACTCTTTTTAAATTTTAACTTCAACTTTATTGGATTAAAGTAAGTTAAGTGAACAAAAGAGATTAGAAGATACTTTGAATAATATTGAAAGATTGAACAAGTATCACAATGAATGTTTGCTGAAGTATGAAAGCAACAATCGTTCTGACTGTATCTATTTGTCTCAGTTTGTGGAGTATTACTGCAGACCAAATACGACAGTATGATGAACTGTTACTTCTAAGTTTAAGCGAAACAAAGCAAACAAACAAAGTAAGAAAGCAGCGGAATTAAAGTGATAAACAATGAACACGAGTTTTTGAATTGGTTCGGCAAATACTAAAGTGCCTACGTCCAATCTACCTTTTTATTACTTTCCTTTAGTGATCTACTCCGACAACTAAAAGACCCTTGTAATAAAAGACGCCAACCTACTCCGGTTGCAAAGCTAGTACAAGAACTACTCCGTTCTATGACAAGCTAACTCGCAATCTACTCCGATTGCCAACTCACAACCTACTCCGGTTGTCAAGAGTAAAAGACTACTCCGTCCTAAACTCTTCTAACACACTTAAAATGTAAAGGATCAAGTTTCCACTAACACATTCTTAACAAAGAATAGAGGTGGACAACTTTTACAAGATCAACACTTTTAAGCAAGAGAGTTTAGTATAGAAAAGCAACAGTAGCCACAACTGTAGAAACCGAAAGACACTTGAAGACTTTTAAAAGGATTTTGCAAAGAACACGGTTTTAAGCTTGTAAAAACAATTTGCAAAACATGAAAGAATTAATTCAGAAAAGTCTTAGGATTTATGGAAGGAGGGACTCGGTATTTATAGAGGAGGTGAGTGAAGAGGGTTGCTAGGGTTTTGAAGGGTCAAAGGCTTTGCATGTGAGGAGCAATAGTAGCCACCCAAACACTTGCACCAAAGAGGAGTCTTTTGCAAAGATGAGAATAGAGAAAGAAGGTTTGAAAGATAACCTTAAATGTTCATGCAAAATCAGAAAACAAAGGATGTGAGACAAGTCACAAGAGACAAGTTAACACAAATATGGCAAAAAGGAACTTTTGTTTTCTTAAAAACCAAGGGATTGAATTTGCACAAAGAGGAAACAATTTAAATAATTCAAACCATTCTTTATTGGATACTACCTCCTTAAATAAAAATATGAATTTCTCTCTTTGAAAATATAAGTCACGTGAAAGCATTTGAAAGAGAAAAAGGAACTTCAAGTTTCTCGAGTTGTGGCATAATCCAAACAGCTGTTTGCGTGTGAAAGCAACAGTCGTCTGGACTGTTTCTATTACTCTAGTATACTCTACTTTCTTGCTTGTACATTAGATGACACATGACTTATTACAATGGATGATTAACAACTTCAACACTTCTTAATCCAAGCTTGATTACATCATTAATCCTGAAAAGGTAAACTAAGAATACACAAATCAAGTGGGCATGTTATCATCAACATAAGGAACCCAACAAATTCCCCCTTTGATGATGACAAGCCCCAAACGAATGTAAAAGCAATGTAAACACCTTAATTCAAGATTTTAGCAAGCAAGATCAAATGATAGAGAAGGGACAATATTACCTTACCTTACCTTGACAATTTTACATTGCCCCAAAACAAGAATCAAGCTAAGAAGGTTAGATAAGCCAATAGTTTAATCAATAAGCAAGAAGATTTAAAGCATGAGTTTACCTTTTCCCCCTCTTGACATCATCAAAAGGATAGGGATGTCACAAGCATTAGAGTGCAGATATTTCATAAGAAAACACAAAAAGACACATGGAAGTGTGACAAGGTAACAAGGTCAACATCAACAAGGATTAAGCATATGTTAATCAAAGTTCAACAAAGCTAAATAGAGTTTAACATACACCACCAAATGTTCAAAATAACAAGCAAGAAAACAAGTTTTAGAAAGGCACAACCAAGGTGGAACAAAATGAAGGGGTACGGGTAAAGGTTAAAAGGCCGAGAGGAAATGGAAAGGCTAAGGAGAGGAGGCTTGTTCACCATCCGAGCCACTACCCAACGGATCATCATCCACATTAGCATCTTCACCAACCTCTTTTGTTGACACAAGGGTGGAAATAATATCCACCTCACCACGGATGAGGTCCAAAGTATAAGCAAGAGCCGAGATTGCCACGTCCTTTTGACGAGCATCTTCCCTAATCCACGCACCTAACTCAGCTACAGCATTGAGTACATTCCGCATATTACCCGAATTCCCTTGACTAGATGACCCAACTTCCGGGTCCTTCTTAATTTTCACAGAAATTAACTCATCATTCTCAACCTTGATAAGCATCTTCCCCATTTGCCCATCACTCATAACATCACACATATCCAACGAACCCAAGCTAGTATTCACCAACACCCCTTGTGCCTTGAGCACAACCGATAACCACATGCCATAGGGTAGGTAAATCACACTAGAAGAAGGTCGACGAAGCTTGGTCGAGATAAGATGGAAACGTTTAAACATTAGCCCAACTAGGTTCACCTTCTTATGGGTAGCAATGTGATAGATTAAATATTGTAAGGCAATGGTGAGTTTTCCTCTATCACCCGAAGGGTAAATTGACCTACAAAGCATATTGAAAATAATTCGAAGAGGAGGTGGGATTTGGGTGTTGCTCACGGGTCCGGGAGAAACGGTTTTGGGATAAACGGTTTGGGCGATATTTAGGGGTGAGGCATAAGGTAAAGCTACCCAAGTTTCGGAGGGAAGATTGTCGTATCCTCCGACAGGAATATTAAGAGCAATAGCGAAATCAGATTGAGTCAGTTTTAGAGGCTTACCGTTCACCTTAGCTGTAACAAATTCACCAGATTTATCAACCCTAACAGTTGCGAAGAACTGTATTACTTCGCTCACAAATACCGGCTCACGCATTTCCAACAGCTTCTCCCAACCTTGAGCTAAAACCATATCACGGACAGAGTGAAAAGCAGGCGGCTCGAACCATGTTTGATTATACACCCGAGGAGAATGAATTGCTTTGATGTTCATCAACCTTTCACAATTTTTGTAAATGGAAGTAGGGAGGTCGATACTCTCAAGGTGAGCCCAAACAATGGCTAGATCCCACTTCGAGGTCAGGGATACCGGGTCGGATGGAGCAAGATAAACAAGCTTTTTCTTCAATGGTTTCGATTTTTTGTGAGGAGGTTCACTGGGATTTTCAATTGGGGCATCAATAATCGGGTTATCAACATTACTTTGCTCGAGAGTTTCTGATATTGGGGGTAATTGAGAGGAGGAGGCTTTTTCTTTTCTTTTGTTGTTCTTTTTCGCCGGAGTCGAGTCAGGCTCGCCGGATTTCGACGGATTTTCATTCAAGTCAAATTCGGTTTCATCTTCAACATCTTCAACCAAAACAGTAACCGGTTCAGAGAAGGAGCTTGGTTCAGTGGAGCTTTTCTTCCGACCACCACGAGTGCGTCGTCCTACCATTGTGGAGATGGGTATGTCATCGGATGATGGAGGGTCAGTGGGTTTTGGTGATGGTTGAGGGCTAGGTGGATCTGGGTTTGTTGATGTCGTGTTTGAGGTTTGTGGAGGAAAGGCGTAAGAAGTTTTGACTGGAGGCATGGTTGGAGTTGGTGATGTGGGCGGATTTGATGTGACAGGGGAGGTAATTTTTGTGGGTTTTATGGGAATGGTTGTGTTAAAGGAGGTTTTTACCATTGTGGGTTAAGGTAGGTGATATGAGGGAGTTGTGGATTTGGGAGATGAGAGGGTAATTGGGTTTAGGTGGTTTGGACGGGTAGTTGTAGGTGATGGGTTGTTGAGTTTAATGGCCCATTAAATGATGTAGGAGAGGTGGTTGGCCCGACTTAAACAAATTCAATTACTCGAAATAAAAACGCAAGGTAGCATATAATAAACGTAAATTTAGATATGAGGTTGAGTGATTACCGACTCACAAATACGGTGTCAATTTTGGTCCAAACATGATGTCAATGCACTTAGAACACTTAATAACATATTTCCAATTTTAATTTAATCAATTAAGGAATTTTGTGAAACTCGCACCAAAAATCACAAGCTATTAATTAACCCAATTTCAAGTCTAAATTTCTCAAAGTGTTCTCTTGCAAGCGGCTTAGTAAAAATATCGGCAATTTGATTTTCGGTCTTGCAAAAGATAAGTTTAATATGTCCTTTTTCCACATGATCACGAATAAAGTGGTGACGAATATCAATATGTTTGGTTTTAGAGTGTTGAATAGGATTTTTGGAAATATTTATTGCACTCGTATTATCACACATTAAAGGAATGGAGTCAAAAATAATACCAAAATCCAAGAGTTGTTGTTTTACCCAAAGGAGTTGAGAACAACAATGTGCCGCGCTAACGTACTCACTTTCGGCCGTAGAAAGAGCTACCGTGTTTTGTTTCTTTGAGGCCCAAGAAGTCAAGCAAGGACCCAAGAACGTTGCAATTCCGGAGGTACTCTTTCTATCAATCGTGCACCCCGCATAGTCCGCGTCCGAAAAACCTATAAGATCAAAAGGACAATGTAAAGGGTACCATAGGTAAAGATTTTGTGTTCCAATCAAATACCGAAGAATTCGTTTAACGGCTTTGAAATGTGATTCTTTCGGATTTGCTTGGAACCTAGCACATAAACAAACACTAAAGAGAATGTCGGGACGACTTGCGGTTAAGTAAAGAAGTGAGCCTATCATACCTCTATACACCTTATCACTAACATTCTTACCGAGTTCATCTTTGTCCAATTTGGACCCGGCTACCATAGGTGTATCATGAGGCTTACCATTAGTCATCTCAAATTTCTTAAGCATTTCTTTGATGTACTTTTGTTGATGGATCATGATTCCATCCTTTGATTGTTTAATTTGGAGCCCAAGGAAGAATCCTAGCTCACCCATCATGCTCATTTCAAACTCCGATTTCATTAGTTCCGAAAAATATAAGTAAAGGAGTTCATTTGTTGCACCAAATATAATGTCATCAACATATACTTGTACAACCAACAGGTTGATCATTGTTGCTTCAAGAACAATGTTTTGTCAACGGAGCCTCTTTTAAAACCATTTTCAATAAGAAATTTAGACAATCTATCATACCAACATCTTGGTGCTTGTTTTAAACCATAAAGAGCTTTGTCTAATTTGAAAACATGGTTAGGCAAGTCATTGTTCTCGAAACCCGGTGGTTGCTCTACAAAGACATCTTCTTCCAAATATCCATTTAAGAAAGCGGTTTTGACATCCATTTGGAAGAGTTTAATGCCTTTGTGAGCCGCAAAAGTTATAAGCAATCGTATGGCCTCAAGTCTAGCTACCGGTGCATAGGTTTCATCGTAATCAATACCTTCTTGTTGGTTATAACCTTGCACCACTAGTCTAGCCTTGTTCCTTACGATTTCTCCCGAGTCATCAAGCTTGTTGCGAAAGACCCACCTAGTACCAATGACGGTACGATTAGGCGGTCTAGGGACTAAGTGCCATACCTCATTCCTTTTGAATTGATTGAGCTCTTCTTGCATGGCAAGCAACCAATCCGCATCCGTCAAGGCGATTGTTACATTTGAAGGTTCAATTTGAGAAAGGAACGCATTGTGGGCACAATACTCATTGAGATGAGCGAGATTGTTGAGGGATGATCTTGTTCGAATTCCCGAGTTGAGATCACTTGTGAGATTAGTGAGTGGATGAGAGCTTTGATGTTTCCACTTCTTTGGAACAATAGTTTCTTGTTCCCCCTCAACATCATCATCACCAGTGACTGTTGCTATTGGCCTGGAAGGTTCTTCATCCTCTTTGTTTTGGTTTTCTTGATTACGGAGGTAGAAGCAACGATCGTTGGGTCTGTTGCTTCCAGAGAGGAATCGAAGTACTCCGTGTTCCCCCTGAGTTGCTGCTCTCCTTTGAAGGTGACAGTCTCTGTGTCTGTTGCAATTCAGTGCTGGGAGCTTCTTCATCCGTGAACACGAAGTCTTTTCGAACAAGACCAATCTCAAACTCATCGTCATCGTCCTCATCATCATTATCCATGTTTTGTACCTGTCCAAGCACACTAGATTCATCAAAAATGACATGGATGCTTTCTTCAATTAACAAGGTTCGTTTATTGTAAACTTTATAGGCCTTGCTATGATCGGAGTACCCAATAAATACTCCTTCATCACTACGTGGATCGAACTTACCCAAATTGTTTTTACCATTGTTGTGAACAAAACATTTGCTTCCAAAACATCTAAAATATGAAATGTTGGGTTTTCTTCCACGCAATGATTCATAAGGGGTTTTATTTAAAATACTCCTTATCATGACACGATTATAAATGTAGCAAGCGGTATTTACCGCTTCGGCCCAAAAGTTCTTAGGCAACTTACTAGTTAATAACATTGTTCTAGCCATTCCTTCAAGGGTTCTATTCATCCT